>NC_092394.1:28800751-30050751 GCF_030028105.1 Mobula birostris | reverse complement strand
GAAAGGTATTAAGAGCAGGAGGAAAATTGCAGCATTCAACACCAGCATGAAGTAGTATGTGTTCACTGAGTTAGAATAAATGTGCAGGCGGAAGTATGAAAATTTCATGGAATTACAACTATAAAAGGAAGAAGTGGAGTGAATTGGAGTTTGTGTCAGCTATCAGAAGTGCTACATCATTGAGGGGGCAAAAAAATTACAACTTTGCTGATTCCTGTGCCCCCCTGTTTAAAAAAAAGCATCAACATTCACAAGGGCTAGACAGAATTGAGAAATTAAGTCAACCCCTTTGCAACTTAAAGTAAACCTTGAAATTCATCTGACACAGACACTGCAGATGCTGGAAAACTATGAGCTCCGCTAGGGTCACTCTACAAACCTAATGGCAACTTGGTGTAACATCCAGAATTTGGCATGCAGCTGTTTTCTGCTGCTCCCAACCAATTCTAGGAGCTCCTGATGGTCTTGTGAGCATGGAACCTCACTGTATCTCATATAAGCAATGTTATAACATAACATAAATAGGAAGAGTAGGCCATCTGGCCCATTGAGCCTGCTCCACCATTCAATAAGATCATGGCTGATCTGACTATGGACTCATCTCCACCTACCTGCCTTTTCCCCATAACCCTCAATTCCCCGACCATGCAAAAATCTATCCAACTTACCTTAAGTATATTTACTGAGGTAGCCTCCACTGCTTCATTGGGCAGAGAATGCCACAGATTCACCACTCTTTGGGAGAAGCAGTTCCTCCTCATCTCCATCTTAAATTTACTTCCATGAATCTTGAGGCTATGTCCCCTAGTTCTAGTCTCACCTACCAGTGGAAACAACTTTCCTGCCTCTACCTTATCTATCCTTTTATAATTTTGTGTGTTTCTATAAGATCTCCTCTCATTTTTCTGAATTCCAGCGAAGTACTGTCCCAGGTGACTTAATCTCTCCTCATAGTCTAATTCCCCCCCATCTCTGGAATCAACCTGGTGAACCTTCTCTGCACCACCACCAAAGCCAGTATATCCTTCAAGGAAAGAGACCAGAACTGCATGCAGTACTCCAGATGCAGCTTCACCAGTACCCTATACAGTTGCAGCATAAACTCCCTGCTCTTACACTCAATCCCTCTAGTAATGAAGGCCAACGTTCCATTTGCCCTCTTGATAGCCTGCTGCACCTGCAAACCAACCTTTTGTAATTCATGCACAAACACTCCCAAGTCCTTCTGCACAGCAGCATACTGCAATTTTTTACCATTTAAATAATGATCTGATCTTCTATTTTTTCCTTCTAAGGTGGATGACCTCGCATTTACCAACATTCATCGTTAATGAATATCTGGAACTGTTGCAGGCCCAGCACCAAGCCCTGCAATACACCACTCACTGCCAACCAGAGAAACACCCATGTATCCCAACTCTGCTTTCTATTGGTTAACGAATTCTCTATCCATGCTATTAGATCACCCCAACTCTATGCATCGTTATCTTATGGATAAGTCTTTTATGTGGCACCTTATCAAAAGCCTTCTGGAAATCCAAGTAATGTCCATCTGTTCCCCTCAATCCACTGAGCTAGTTATATCCTCGAAGAACTCTAGTAAGTTTGTCAAACTGTACCTTCCTTTGCTGATTCCCTGCTGTGTTTTCCTGATGGATACATTTTCCCCCCGGTGCCTCACTGTTTCTTCTTTAATGATAGCTACAAGTATTGTCCAAATTACAGATGCTAAACTAACTGGTGTATAGTTATCTGCCTTTTGGCCTACATCCTTTTTTGACAGTGGGTTAATCTGATGAATTTGACCAGGTTAAATGTGAAGTATTAGCATTAAATTTTAGACAGTGTCCCATGGAAAACTGCAATTTGGCAAAAAAAAAAGTCAGATTAAGTTGATTGCCTGCAAGACAGTGGAAGTGGTTACACAGGGAAAGAAACAGATCTAGATACTGTGCAGTCTCAGAAAATAACTTGGAACCATGAAAGTTAGCTAAAAGTATTAAGCTTCCTCTACTTACAATTCTAGTGGAATCTGCATGGCAGGTCTGAAATGGACAAGGTACACAAGAGGTCTCCTATGGTAGACAGGTGCTACAATCTTCAATGTATGCTACTGTGGTTTTGGTATTCCTGACAGGGTTAAAACCCATGGGATCAGAGTCTGTAGATTCTGGAGCAGATGTTTTTTTTGGG
The DNA here is from genome assembly GCF_030028105.1 of Mobula birostris. Lineage (NCBI taxonomy): Eukaryota > Metazoa > Chordata > Chondrichthyes > Myliobatiformes > Myliobatidae > Mobula > Mobula birostris. Next base: position 30,048,558 of record NC_092394.1, on the reverse strand, counting down.
TAAGTATAATGTTCAGTGTGATAGAAGTCATACAAATTAGGATTGACTTGATTGTTTGGAAATCCCAATATAATTGGCCCCAGCTTTCCTGGCATCATTTATCATCCAACAACACTGTACTAGAAGATGACTATGTGTGGACAAAATGGATCTCGGTTGTGACATAATTATGGTTAACAGAACCATTAACAATGACAATGTAATCCCATGCTTGAAAAATGGCCATAACAGCAGTACATTAATTGCAAACACCTTTGAATCTACATCAGATTTAGTCAATGCCTTCGGGAAAAGAGGAAGGAGAATATGACATCTGATACAAAATAACAGAGACATTAAAAATATTTGAATTCCAAACAATACAAGATGCACTGTTTTTACTCTTCAACACAAGCAAAAGCAACATTGACAAGCTGCCATGAACATGCACATGCATAGAAAAACAAAATGCCCTGCTGCAAAAACATAATGCCAATATCCATATCCCATTAGCACGGTCATAAGCTAGCTGACGGTTTGACCTTGCAGCAAAATAAGATTGTAGGAGTTTTTTTTAATGATTTTTTCCCCAATCTTGACTAATTGAATCACATTGCATTATTTTTAAAATGTCATTATATTTTGGGTGTAGATTTAATTGTTTTTGGCAGAATGTTTGTAAAAGTAATTTTTAGCAGCACTGTCAGTGTAGTTGAGTGCTATGAATAAAAGGTACTTTGATAAAGTTGATGCAATCTCAACAGGCTGAACAGCCTCCTTCTGTACTGGTGAATTCTCAATGTTTCCTCATCAGTCTAACCTAAATGTGGATATAAAATGGCCACTTTATTAGATACACCTGTACACATGCTCATTGATGCAAACATCTAATCAGCCAATCACCTGGCAGCAACTCTGCATAAAAGCATGCAGACATGGTCAAGAGGTTCAGTTGTTGTTCAGACCAAATATCAGAATAGGGGAATAAATGTCATCTAAGTAACCTTGATCATGGGTTTATGTTGGTGCAGACAGGATGATTCGATCATCTCTGAAACTGCTGATCTCCTAGGATTTTCACACAGTCTCTAGATTTTACAGAGAATGCTGTGAAAAACAAAAAAAAAAAAAGGAGACATCCAGTGAATGGCAGTTCCTTGGGCAAAAACACCTCATTAATGAAAGAGGACAGAGGAGAAAGGCCAGGCTAATTCAAGCTGACAGGAAGGTGACAGTAACTCAGATAACCGCGTACTACAACAAGGGTGTGCAGAAGAGCGTTTCTGAATGCACAACACAACTAACTTTGAAGTGGATGGCCTATAGCAGCAGAAGACCACAAACACACTCAGTGGCCAATTTGGTGCAGGGGGTGCCCAATAAAGTAGCTACTGAGTGCAGATCAGTTGAGGATGTGGTCAGAGAAATGGCAGATGTCACTGTTGGTCAGAAAAACAAACTACCGTCTACCAGTGAATTTGAATGAACCAAGGACAGTGGAAGCAGACTGACTAATTGTCTTTGTTCTTGCCCTGAGGAAGGAGATGGAGGCTGCCATTTTATGAAGAGACTGTGTTCTCCATTTTGTGAGCTTAAGTCACTTGGCTTGACGAGTGTTTTAAAGTCGACACAATTATGCTCCAGTTAATCTGCTGGACTAGGGATCATTTCCCAATAAGTAATGTGCTTTGGTTGGATATAACATGCAGGTTTTTGACTGTTGCGGTCTGTATTTGCCATGCGTGATTCAAGCTGGTTGCTGATTGAGAACAAAGAGCCATAAATTACTGACTGTCACTTGTTGGGAAGAGCTCAGTAAATGGATACTGGCTTGGAGCACAGCCAATACAAAATGTGTTAAAGGTCAGATACATGACCTGTAGCCAATGACACTGAAATGCAATATTGGAATTAGTAAGAAATGAATATAAAAGCTGATGCTTCAAGTGTGCAGGCAGCAATGACTCTGCAGGAGATTTACCATCATGGATGTGAGGTACTCTACAGACGTGGAGATTCATGGACGGGATTATAAGGAATATGTGAGTAGCAACAAAGATTCCTTTTCAACTGGTAATATCTTTCCTATTCTTTGACAGTTCATGGAAAAATCAGGAAAACTTAGGTGTGCACACAGGTATATCGTTGTTTTTCTATTGAGACAGTAAAGATAATTGTCAGTAATTACAGATTCTCTCTGTGCCTCCCTGACCATTATTACAAGGTGTGATTCTTATAACAGAGCTTAGTGTAGACAAGTCCAGTGTTGCATTTCAAGAGTCAAATACAAGGGGAAGGTGTGCAGTAACCAGCAGGACTCTAAGGAGCATTCATGTAAAAAGGGATCTCAGGGTCCAAGGCCATTGCTCCCAAAAAGTTTCATGTAGAAAGTTAAGCTATTTTGATAAAAATATAACAACCATTAAAATTGTTTTAAAATTAAAAATAAACATTTCTTTGCTATGAAATTTGCTTGGAAAGAGGAAGTACCCTGGATATCATTGAGAATGGATGTGATACACAAAACAGTATTACAGTAAGGTATGGATCATGGGGACAGTAAGACAGTGTATGGCATACTTGCTTTTATTGGTTGAAGCACCCAGTGTAAGAGCTGGCGGGTCATGTTGCAGCTGTAGAAAGTGTTGGTTAGTCCATATTTGAAGTATTATCCTGGTTGCCCCAATACTGGAAGGACATGAAGATAGATATTCACTAGGATGTTGCCCAAATTAGAGTGTATTAGCTATAAAGAGATGCTGGACAATCGTGGATTGATTTTGCTGGAGTGTTGGAGGTCAAGGAGAATCCTGAGAGGCAAAGGTAGATAGTTGTTTTATTCCAGGGTAGAAATATTGAAATCTGGAGAATTAAGTGGTAGATAGCTGGAATGAGCTTCCAGGGTTAGTAGTGAAAGCAGAGGGGATAGTGGCATTTATCAGGCATTTTGACAGGCACATGAAAATACAGAGTAGGTTGAGATATGGATCATGTTCAGGCAGATAATTTTTGGTTTAATTTGGCATCATGGTTGGTACAGAGACGAGGTAAATTGCAGATTTTTCTGTTAGACCATTATATATCACATCCATTCTCAGTGATATCTAGGGTACTCCTTCTTTCCATGCAAACTTCACAGGAAAGCAATATATTGTTTCATTTGAAAACATTTAATAGTTGTGTTATTTTTTTTTTAAATATGAAAATAGCTCAACCTTCAGATTAAAAGGGCAATTTAATCAATAGAGGAACAGGTGTAATTTTTATGAAATGAAATAATGACTTTATGGGAATTTTTCTTGACACCTAATTAAGCAATGTGGTTCCTAAACATAGATTTACCAAGACAACCCAATTACTTTCACTGCTTCAGTAGTGGCCATAGACGTATGACTTCCCCTCCCATATTTGGTCTCCACAGCTTCTTCAAACACAATATCTTGCCTAATGTAATTGCAAGAAAAATTCTCATGTCTAGACTTCAGCACTGTTTCATCAGTTACCTTTCGATAGCAGAACCCTTAAATCAACCTTCCAATGTTTTCATAATTCCCATGAGCACATTGCTTGATGGTACAGTTGTTTTTTTACTCTATGTACCAAGGAGATCAAAATGGAGATAAAAGTGGTTCAATCTTAAGAAGGCAATTCAGTAATAATCAATCAATTTCTTCTGTCAGATCACCAGATCAGTGATTAAACTTCAAACTGGCCTTTACCTTGAGGTCCTTTTGCCTTTCTTCAAACATTTTCAGCACCAGAAATTAAGCTTAGCTTAATTTATTTTCCTGGATAAGATTCAGACCCTGGGAAACAGCACCAAGTATTAACAAGCAGCCAAGGAGCAAAATATTCTCCTGATTTTCTCACTGATTTGAATACATGGGCTGAATTTTAATGTGCTGACCTTTGGAAACGGGGATTATGGAGAGGTTTAGGAGCACGCAGAAACATCAGCGTTTTCAGTACATTTCACAGTTGGTTTTAACCCGGACAGTGCATCAGCATATTATGCCCATGCTTCCTGAACATCAGGTTGAGCAGATATGATGATTTCAACTATTTTAAAGGACATGGCAAAATGTGATATTTGATAAATGCACCACATTATGGGCTGTGCAAACACAGTACACATATGGCAGGCGGGGTGTAATATGCTCTGCTAATGGAATGAAGTCTGCCAGTGAAGTCTAGGTATGGTTAAAGTTAGCCCAAGAAATGATTCTCAGAGGTGTGGCTCTATATTTGTGGATTTAGTAATGACCCTCTCAATTCAGGGAAAACATACATAGTGACAGAATCATCCACTGACTGATATAGGCATCATTTCAACTCTTTCGAACTGCTCCCTTACGCCATTCCGAACACCATCTCAGCTTCCAGTACACCAAGCCTCTCTGTCCATATTCTTCTGCTGGCAGCTAGCATTGGCATTTAATATCATAACAGACCATTCCATCACAGATACCCCGAGTTGTTCACAAATCAAAGCTGCATTTAAGCAGATCATAAAGTCGCTCAAATAACCATTATACAGGTTTAGGAAAGATGCAGATGTTAGGATTATTGAAAAAAAAACAAAGATCATGGTTTGTACAATGATACCCATCAAAACGAGTCAGCTAACAGTACACAGTCTGCCAGGAACACAAAACACACCACCAAGAGTACTATTTCATGGATCGAATGGGTTTTGAGACTTCTCAAGCATATCAAAATATATTTGTGGGGTGGGTAGGCATGGACATCTATGTGGTGTTAGTTATCAATTGAAATAGATTGAGAAAAAGCATGTGGGATCACACCACCACAGAATGCTTGAGAGGGGAAGTTAGATCCATGTTTTGGACACAGCCTTCATAAAGGATGTCAGAAAATGGTTTACAGTTTGTCCTGAACAATTCATGAAATAGAGTAGAGCATCACATTACTCTTCCTCAATGCCCACCCTCAATGAAAGATCAGTAGATTAGTACTATTGAACTTTCATATACTTTTAAGTATTTGCATATTCTGTTTAGTTCCTCGTGTACATCAGTCTGAGCATTTTGCAATGCACTTTATTGGAAATTAAGAACCCATTGGGAATATTTATCTCACTAACTAACTTTTAGAAGTTTGTTCAAAGTATTTACCCATCTCCCACTAAAATGTCAGTGAGCAAATCCTTCTACAGAGTCGTTAAAGTAAGAGACTTCGGTAATTCGGGAGAGCTTTGCCTGTCAGCTCTTCAGCCACTTCTATGCTCTTGATTTCACTGCTAAACTATAGGAAGTCTAAGGAACTGGTATGCATTGAGTTGAAGTTTAAAGCTCCTGTGAGATCATTCTTAATAGGCTATTATTTTGGAAATGATAATCTGCTTTTCCAGAGATGAACGTTCACATGCATTCCGATGTGCCAAGGTAAACTGAAGCCACATGCAATATATTTAAACTCTAATCACCTCCCAAAATCCAGGCTTGTATGATGAATTTTTGAAGGAGAGACAAATTTAATTCCTTTGAGAGTCATTGAGAACTTGGCTGCTTGATGCAATGGGCAAGTGAAATCAATAAAAATTAAAATTGCACCCAGTCTGGCTCAGAATCAAGATCTGAAAGTCTTGGCTCTGGATCTACATTTAGAGAGATTTCGACAACAGTTTATGGTGTGAAGCTGTGCCTTCTTTTTGTCTCATCTTTGAGGCCTCAGCATTTATTTACATAAAATGGTATTTTCCAGATCTTTATTTCCCACTCTTTGACCTTGCCTAGTGGTTTTAATCATGAAAATCTTTATGTTGGCTCTGCCTCCATCCTTACACCTTAAACCCCAGTACCATACAGTGCTAGATTTTCATTTGTGTGATGGTCAACAATGCCAATGGAAAAACAAAGTGGCTGTTATTTGGACTTTGTGCACTTGTTATCACTTTTGCTCTGGATTATGGAAAGAGAAAAGTTTTGTCTGGAAAGCAACAGCTCCCTCAACTTGAAGACCCAGCAACAATAAACCAAAATACTTAGCAACAAGTTCACAAAGATATTTGGACAGCTGGTGGCATAGTGGCATCAGCGCTGTACTTTGGGGCAGAAGGTCCCAAATTTGAATCCAGCCAGCTCCCGTGCACGCTTTCTATCCGTGCTGGGTTGAGCATCGAGCTAGGAACTCGACCTCATAAAAAAAATTTCCTGCTACAGAAACATCAACAGCAAAAAGTTGATGGCCTACGCTCTCTCGTGAGTTTAAAGGCAATTTCTCTCCTTTTCTACACAAAGATATTAGGGTAGGCAACTAAAAGCTTGGTCAAGGACCAATGTTAAGGATTTCAAAGGAAGTGAAGGGAATTGCAGAACTTAAGAATCTAGTCAGTTGATGGTACACTTTCCAATGGTGAGTGGTTAAAGATCAGCAAAGTTTCCAAGACCAGAAATAGAAGAGGACAAAGATCTCAAAAAGAAAAATTTTTGGTCTCAAGGGATTATAGAGATAGAAAATATTGAGAAGTGGAAAGTACAAATTACCAGCAGTCATTCCACTTTCCACACTAGCAATCTAAATCTAATTCCACTGTATTGTTCAATGGCAGTATTTGGATGGCTTTCCCTGACAGAAATAAAACTCGTGTGCAGATACTTACTTTCACTACTTTCAATAATAGGTATTCCTTGCATTGGAGTTCTCTCCAGCATGAAGAGGTAATTTTGCCAATTTATTAATAAATTCAGCACCTTTTATCATGCAAAACATTAAGATGCTGATGGCATAGTGCAATGCAAGGTTGGTCCAAGTCTGCAAGTAGCAGCTAATTTACTATGGCATTATTGTCATTTAAACAATTACCGTATTAATCATAGAATATTTCTTACCTAATGAGAAACAACATTGTTTATTGCTCCAATTATATTAAGGTGAACTCTGCTTTTATTTCCCCTTGAGCAGTTTAACACAAGGGGAAAAAATTTCCACAATAGAAAGAAACAAGATAAGAACATTCAGTCCAGTGTGTGATGGCTCTTTCTCAGAACAATTTAAAGTTCATTCCAGTAACCAGTTCTCTTTCTATATGATGTTAAACTCTGCTTCACTTCCACTTTTTCTTTAGCAACTGATGCATTAACTGCTCCCATAGTTAAAAGTTCCAAATTCGGATAAACTTCTGTAGAAAGAAATTGGTGCTTGTTTATCTCCTCTCGCACTTAAAAGTAATTTTGAAAAGATAAATAATTGCCATGACTCACCCAGCCTGATTCACTCATCAAAAACCTTCACACTTTTAGAAGCCAATTAAGTTTCCACCTAGATTTCTCTGCTCTAATGAATACATCTCTATCTTCTCATAACAATAGTTTTCTATTCCAAGTATCCACTCAGTGGAATTTTGCTCTTTGCGTTTCTGGTATTCAGCACAGGATCAGAGGGAGGACAGCTGTAAGAAGTCACCAGGTATGGAAACAAAGGCAGTTAGGGATCAGTAGAGGATGAGGGTGATTAGTGGCTGAGAAACATTGAGGGCTTGATGGCAGACAGGAGAGGAGAGTCAGTGGCTGTGGGGTGGGGGGCATTCAACTAGTAACCAATAGTTGTAGGGAAAGTTGGGCTGGAATTTTAATAGCTAAAGCAAGGGTGGCCGAGGCCAGCAGATCAGGAGGGGATGTAGCCAACAAGCTTCAAAGTGCAGGGTGAGATTTGTTAAAGGAATCTGGGAAAGGTAAAGGAACTGACATAGTTTCTCAAATCACTCCTATGCAAAGAAGGTTTACAGCACCAGAGTCCTTGGGGTCAGACAAGTTCAGGCAGGTCGGCTTCCATTCATCAGCACACAAGAGAGCCCCTCAGCATCCATGTTTAGAATGGATACATGTCTAATTCATCTAAACTTCAGGGCCACACTTCCAAAACTCTCCTTATAAAAGAAGCCTCTCATCCCAGGAAATAACTTGGCAAACTTTCACTCCACTACCTCTAAACAATTATACCTTTCTTGGATAAGGGGACCAAAACTGCATACAGCATGGTCTCATTTAAGCCAAAAAATGTGGTAAGATTTCAAACTCTTATTTCACTTCTTTGAAATTAATGTGCACAAGCGATTTGCCTTTGCAGTTGCTTGCTGAGTTATTAATTTCCTGTGTTTTGGGTTTAAGGAGATCTATATTCCCATGAGCACTAATACTAAGATACTAAACCTTTTTTAAATGTTCTTCCTTGTATGCCTTCATTTTTCTTCATTTTCAATCTTCCTGACCAATCATTTAATCCATCAATGTTCCTTTATAAACTATATAGTTTACTTTCTAATTTCGTATCATCACCAGAGATAGCTACATTACAAACAATTCCTTCATCCATCACAAATGTATATTGTAGGTAGCCAAGATCCTAGCAATAATCTTTGACATTTCACCAATACCAGCCCTCTTACCAGAACAGAGCTTGTACATTTCTAATCTGTTTTTAAACTTTTACCAAGTCCTCTATCCATACACACTTCTATACTAACTTTAACCCTGCAAATTTATATATAACAATCGTTTATGCAATAACTTATCAAAATGTCTTTTTATAATCCAAATATATTAAATCCTCAACTTTTTCCTACCTGTTCAAATAGATCTAGCTTCAAAAATGTATTAGACAGGTAAAATATGACATTCCTTTCACAAAATCTTGCTGACTCACCCGATTGATAATATGAATTTTCATGTCCTCTTATCAGTGATAAATAATGAATTCCAAATGTTCCAGTGATTGCTTTGTGCTAGTTTATAATTTTCTCAACTTTTTTGAATGGTCATCCTTTTTTTTTTAAACTTTCAAATCCAATGGGAGCAAATATTTGAAGGATCACAATTTATGGCTCACTTCTGCCATGCCTTTTCCATTTCTAGGACATACACATTCAGATTCCCATGCCCATTTAAGACAGACAAGAAATTTATTTTTAAACCTTTGTTATTCTCTACTCCAGAGAGCTGAGGAAGATATATCAGTGAATCCATTCTAGGCTCTTGGTCTCCAAGGATGTTAGGAATTATGGGAAAGGCAGGAGAGTGGTGCTAAGACAAAGATCAGATCAGCTAGGATCTTTCTGAATGGCGGACCATATCGTCTACGCATGTTCCCATTTCTAATGGTGTTATCATTTCAATATTTTAAATAGTTCAATGCAAGGTCCCATAATGAGCGATGATATCTACAGAGCAATTTGCATGGTCATGATACTCACTAACTGTATCCCAAAGGATTCTTGAGAAAATCAAATCTGAATAGGTTTAATCCTGCATAACCAAGAGTTACTGTTATGTTCATATCGGTTAGTCATATTGATCAACCACCATTGTTTTTCAACTAACATTATTCAATGTCAAAATCCATAGACTTGCACAGATTACTTTTAATTGTGTGCAAAACGAAGTACCTGGTTGTTGGAATATTAACTGAATAGTGAAGACAGACTGAACAGTTGGTAATTTTTTTTTTGAATGAATTGATTCTTTGCCATTGATCAGCAAGTACCATCAACAGGTTGGAAATTTTGATATAGAATGTTAAAATAATGGAATACTTAAGAGTGCAGTAAAGGCAGATTTTGTTACCTTCACTAACTTTGTTACAAATAGCGTAGACATTAAATCAATGTCTGAAGAGATCAAGCAGCTTATAAATTCAATACAATTGACAGTTGTTCTCAGTCCAGTGTCTTTACTGATGCTAAAAATTCTCCGACACCGTCAGGAATGACGTTGCCAGGAACATTCCAGTCAAATGCTACAGAAAGAAAATATCAGAAATCTGATTCTTTATGGAAAGAACCTGAACCAATTTTAATTCATGTGCATTATTAGTTTGTATCCTTCTGACTTCTTGCCAAAATAGCCAAGACTCCAGTAAGAAAAAACTGACTCAGTCAGCTCCACCATGAGCAGAGCCCTCTTCATCAAGAATATCTTCAACAGGCAGTCCCTCAAGAAGGTGGCATTCCTCATTAAGGACTCTCACCATCCAGGACATGTCCTCATTACTACTGTACAGGTGGAGGTACAGGAGCCTCAAGACCCACACTCAACAATCCAGGAACAGCTTCTTTCCCAGAGTCAGATTTATGAATGGTCCATGAACACTGATCTCATTACTCCTTTTACGTACACAATTTACATCTTTGCACTCCACTACCGATGCAAAGCAACAGATTTTACATCGTACAAGATTGCGATGATACACCTGAAAGATTCTGATCAGCTGCTAAGGTCGTGAGGCAGGTCACTGCCACCTGGGAATTTGGAGAATGGATCCCAGCAACAAGGAAATGCTTCAGGAAGAGATCTGAGTGGGGTGGGGGGTGTAGAATGAGCCCAAAAGATTTCTGCTCTAATTATTCTTTTCGGATCCTCCTTCGCTGCCATTGAAGACTTCATTCCACGCTCTGCCACAGGAAAAAATTGCCAGGGGATAGAGGGGAAATTTCACAACTTATTCTCAAAATCTCCTCATAAGAAAGCTTAGCAGTCCCACTGACCCATGGTTGCTGACAATGAGAGGGAGCATATGGCATAGCGCTCAAACCCTTTAGTTCATAGTTCAGGGGCACATAGATAAAATAGTGCCCGGAATTATGAATGGTATAAACAGTCAATGCAAAAATGCCTTTTTCCACTGATCATTAGGTGAGACTACTAGAGGTCATGAGTTAAGGGCAAAAGGGGAAGGGTTAAGGGCAAAAGGGGAAGGGTTAAGGGCAAAAGGGGAAGGGTTAAGGGCAAAAGGGGAAGGGTTAAGGGCAAAAGGGGAAGGGTTAAGGGCAAAAGGGGAAGGGTTAAGGGCAAAAGGGGAAGGGTTAAGGGCAACACAAGGAGGAACTTTTTCACTCAGAAGGTGGTGAGAGTGTGGAAAGAGCCTCCAGTGGAATTGGCGGATGCAGGTATGATTTCAACATTTAAGTTTGTACAAGTATATGGATGGGAGAGTACAGAGGGCTCTAGTCCAGGCGCAGGTCGATGGGACTAGGCAGAATAATAGTTTGACATGGACTAGCGCTCTACGATTCTGTGACTTACTAAATGGGAGAAGGAACATACCGCTACCTCACTAATTACCCACTCACGAAACCAGCCCCAACTGTGGAGGAGTGTGTAATTGGCATAATCAATCAGAACACAAGACTAGAATGGAAGCAAGTTTTTCCCTTAGGCAGATGCTCAGGATCAAGAGCAAGACGACTGCACAAGGAAACAAAAACAAAACTGGAAATACATTTTCTCACCTCTTCCGGCTCTGTCACCACCAAGAGCTTGAAGAAAATCACTCCTCCCTAAATCAGGCCCCACTGATGACATCTGTTCACCAACTGTACAGCATATTAAATATTCCTCTTCTAACTGAGGACACATTCTTACCAACTTCAGGATACAGTACAAGGTTCAAATTTGTCATGTGTACTGGAGCAGGATCAGTTCATTCCAAAGAGGAAAAAAAGATCCTAAGGGGAGTAAGGGGAGGCCGTGGCTGACAAGAGAAGTAATGGATCGTATAAAAATAAAAGAGAAGTATAACATAGCAAAGACGAGTGGGAAGCTGGAGGATTGGGAAACTTTTAAAGAGCAACAGAAGGTAACTAAAAAGGCAATACGCGGAGAAAAAATGAGGTACAAAGGTAAACTAGCCAAGAATATAAAGGAGGATAGTAAAAGCTTCTTTAGGTATGTGAAAAGGAAAAAAATAGTTAAGACCAAAACTGGGCCCTTGAAGACAGAAGTGGGTGAATTTATTATGGGGAACAAGAAAATGGCAGATAAGTTGAACAGGTACTTTGGATCTGTCTTCACTAGGGAAGACACAAACAATCTCCCAGATATGATAGTGGCCAAAGGACCTAGGGTAATGGATGAACTGAAGGAAATTTATATTAGGCAGGAAATGGTGTTGGATAGACTGCTGGGTCTGAAGGCTGATAAGTCCCCGGGACCTGATGGTCTGCATCCTTGGGTACTTAAGGAGGTGGCTTTAGAAATCGTGGATGCATTGGTAATCATTTTCCAATGTTCTATAAATTCAGGATCAGTTCCTATGGATTGGAGGGTGGCTGATGTTGTCCCTCTCTTCAAGAAGGGAGGAAGAGAGAAAACAGGGAATTTTAGACTGGTTAGCCTGACGTCGGTGGTGGGAAAGATGCTGGAGTCAATTATAAAAGATGAAATTACGACACATCTGGATAGCAGTAACAGGATCGATCTGAGTCAGCATGGATTTACGAAGGGGAAATCGTGCTTGACTAATCTTCTGGAATTTTTTTTTTTTTTTTTTTTTTTTTTTGAGGATGTAACTATGAAAGTTTTCAAGGGAGAGCCAGTGAATGTAGTGTATCTAGACTCTCAGAAAGCCTTTGATAAAATCCCACATAGGAGATTAGTGGGCAAAATTAGGGCACATGGTATTGGGGGCAGAGTACTGACATGGATTGAAAATTGGCTGGCTGACAGAAAACAAAGAGTAGCGATTAATGGGTCCCTTTCAGAATGGCAGGCGGTGACCAGTGGGGTACCACAGGGTTCAGTGCTGGGACCGCAGCTGTTTACAATATATATTAATGATTTAGATGAGGGAATTAAAAGTAACATTAGCAAATTTGCCCATGACACAAAGCTGGGTGGCAATGTGAAATGTGAGGAGGATGTTATGAGAATGCAGGGTGACTTGGACAGGCTGGGTGAGTGGGCAGATGCAGTTTAATGTGGATAAATGTGAGGTTATCCACTTGTGGTAAGAACAGGAAGGCAGACTATTATCTAAATGGAGTCAAGTTAGGAAAAAGGGAAGTACAACGAGATCTAGGTGTTCTTGTACATCAGTCACTGAAAGCAAGCATGCAAGTACAGCAGGCAGGGAAGAAAGCTAATGGCGTGCTGGCCTTCAAAACAAGGGGAATTGAGTACAAGAGCAAAGAGGTCCTTCTGCAGTTGTACAGGGCCCTGATGAGACCACACCTGGAGTACTGGGTGCAGTTTTGGTCTCCAAATTTGAGGAAGGACATTCTTGCTATTGAGGGAGTGCAGTGTACGTTCACAAGGTTAATTCCTGGGATGGCGGGACTGTCATATGTTGAAATATTGGAGCGAATAGGCTTGTATACTCTGGAATTTAGAAGGCTGAGAGGGAATCTTATTGAAACATATAAGATTATTAAGGGATTGGACACGCTGCAGGCAGGAAGCATGTTCCCGCTGATGGGTGAGTCCAGAACCAAAGGCCACAGTTTAAGAATAAGGGGTAGGCCGTTTAGAATGGAGTTGAGGAAAAACTTTCACCCAGAGAGTGGTGGATATATGGAATGCTCTGCCCCAGAAGGCTGTGGAGGCCAAGTCTCTGGATGCTTTCAAAAAAGAGATGGATAGAGCTCTTAAAGATAGTGGAATCAAAGGTTATGGGGATAAGGCAGGAACTGGATACTGATTGTGGATTATCAGCCATGATCACAGTGAATGGCGGTGCTGGCTCAAAGGGCCAAATGGCCTACTCCTGCACCTATTGTCTATAAAATATAGTGAAATGCTTCATTTGTGTCAACAACCAACACATCCAAGTATGAACTGGGAGCACTCTGCAAGTATAACCACAAATTCTGCCACCAAAACAGCAAGTTCACAATGCTCGTCAGAGCACAGAACACAAAAAGCAACAAAACAATTTAAAACTACAGTTACACATTTCCATCTTCCTTAATGTCTTTGTAGCTTAGTATCAAACTGTGCTTGATAATGCTCCTGCAAAGCACCTTGGAATGTTTTGCTATGATGAAAGTGCTAAAAGATTCAAATTATTGTCACTGTCTTTCACTCAATTGTTCAAAGAACTCTGAATGCATTTACACGAACTGAAAAGACTTCAGTCCAAATCATTTCGACATTTATGAAAATTAAAAGAAACACTATTAATGTGACCCATGGTGATGGATGTGGTATTCATTAATGGAAATGCATGCACATTTCAATGGTGTTCAATTTCTTTTCTCACTACTTTTAATTGCCATGCAGATTTTAAACGCAAGATTGCTCAAAATATTTCTATGAAAAATCCTTTGTTCATTGTACTTTAATGAAGGCACCAAGTCACTTATACTGAATACATTAACACCAATAATTTAAATTGCCGACCAAGGATTTTTACATGGACATATTACATAGCTTATAAACCTATTAACACAGAGCTTTGTTAAAAATGCAAAATAATTAATTCTACACAGTTCAAAGCAATCTGATTTATGTAGAATTACAAGCAACAATGCTTCAAAATGTTAGGATGAAATCCATGATTTAATTTCAGTAATTACTGCATACATGGAGAATAACTGTTTTGAGAATTCAAACTATAAGATATAAATGATAAACAGTTTTGAAATTAATAAACTACTATTTTTACCAAATGCATAACATAGCACTAACATTCAAAGCATTCACCACACCAAACTAAGCTACAAGGAAAGTCTATGCTTCATATTTTCTGAATATGCTATGTCAACTTCTTGCTTGTAATAATACAGGTATTTGAATATTCCATTGACACTGTTGTAAAGTGCAACAATTTTGGATAACTAAGTAATAATTTTGGATAATTACTCGAGCCTCTTTCCATCATTGGCACAGATATAGAATCTATGAAAAACCGATCTTGGAGATATTCAAACGTTCCACTCGCAACCCAACTTTAAGCTCCGAAAGATCTGCAAAGTGACACTACCAGCAGTAGAAGACTCGTGAATGAACACCATGCCCACATTTTGAAAAAGTTACGCCTCGACAATGTAATGCATTAATATGGATCATAGTGAGAAAAAGATCTCTTTTTACAATAATCTCCTTGCTAACTATTCGTACTTCTTGTTTTAGGTACATTTAGAAGGTTACAAGATCCTGTAGTATATCTAGTATAATTACTAACTGTTCACGGTCTGCACCACAGGTGTTCACAATGCAGTTTAAAGAGCACCTATACTATATGTGAATTTGGTCCAGTTGCTAACTTTTCAGCCCACTGATGGATTACAGCACACAATACTGTGCAATATTCCTAGGCACATACATAGAAAGGGTGTCTGAGACTTTTGCACAGCATTGGTGTAACTTTGTATTGCACTGCACTGATCTGCAAGAAAAGAACAAATTTCATGGCATAGGATGATAAACCTGATTCTGATACGGGTCTCTATTGTGGGAAGGGGGCAGGAAGAGGGGAAGGAGTGGGAAGCCCCTGAGAGACCTTCTGTAGTGATCAATAAACCAATTGTTTGGAATTAAATGATCTTGCCTGGTGTCTCAGGGCTGGGTTTTGTCTGCACCCACATCAACCCACCCCTCCCACTCCTTCTCTGCCACCCGCCCCATACCTCTCCCACAGTGCTCCACCCTCACCATTCCCAACGTCCTTTGCTCCCGCCAGATTTATAAACTGGCTCTCTGCTCCGCGTTGACAAATACAGTACCGTGCAAAAGTCTTAGGCAGATGTATAGCTAGGGTGCCCAAGACTTTTGCACAGTACTGGACAATAAAAGATATTCCATCCTATCAGAGCATGCGAGTTCGAGTGGGCTTGGCAGAGGAGACTTGTGGCTGTGAAACAACCTCAGGTTCTGGGGCCTCCTCCATGGTGGTTGTAGCAGTCGACTCTGGGACTGCAGGAAGTGGTTCTGACAGCCCTGGACGCCTTTCTCCTTTTCTTCTTCTAGTTTGTGCATCTTGATCTTGGGAAGGTACATTTAGTTCACTGGAGTATTCTGAATAATCCTTCTATTGCTCCCCTTACAATCTGGTCTCTCCTCTTGGTTTCCTCATCCACATCATCTGATAAATCCTCTGCTTTTGATCTCCATTGGCTCCTTTCTTTTTGGCCTTCCATTCATCCAGCTGGGCTTTGGGTCTTTGCATCTACTTTTACAAACAAATTTTTGTCTCCCACTTGATGTTCATGCAGAGTGGATGCTGTTTCTTTATACTCACAAAAGCCAAATGCTTGCAACTTTCCCGAAGCTCCTTAAACTCTCTTCCAGCTTAAAACCAAGCCACATTTCACAGGTAGCTGCCTGATTAACGTAAACAGAACCATATCTTTCCCAAGATACGTTGCCTACAAAAACTGTAGTCAGACCACTGCTTTCAACACCTCCAGGATTCCTCTGAGAGTATGGTCCCTCCTTGGTCCAATATGCTTTTCAACCAGAGTCACAGAGGTTGGCACTAAAACCTGTTGGGCAACAGATCATGGTGTTCAGCATGGAGACAATTGTGGCATCATACAGTCGCTTTCTTAACTCACTTCCAGCTGACTTTATTCGGGGGGGATGTGGCATGCAAAATTAGTGGCTGGATCTCCAATCAAGTTGTAGTTGTCTCAGTCATTCATGCCCCCACAATACTGGCCCTCCCGTTTTTAAAATCACATACAAGCCTAACATGGCTAGGTGATTGTTGTATTTCACTGTCAGAAATGTCATTCCCATAGATGTTATCTTTTCTCCAGTATAAGTTCTTATTTGGATATCTGCAGGCTTCAGTTTAGTATCTTTGAAATGTCATTCAAAATCATTTTCTGAAATGACTGAAACAGCCAATGTCCAATTCCATTTTAATTAATCTACCATTCACTATTGATATCAGCCACACTGCTTGTCTATTACTAGTTTTCACATTGTAAATTTCAGGAGTACCCAGTCCAGTATCACTATCATTATCAGATTTTTCATCATTACCATGCAGTTTAGTGCTGTTTTTGAAACTGCAACTTATTTTTCTCTTCCCTGAGCAGTCCATCTATTTTTGTCTACCCAACATGCTCTTTGTACGTGACCTACTTTGTTCCATCTTCTGCAAGTTTCACCTTTAAACCTACACTGGTCTGTTATATTTACACCCTGCCATGATAGTAGCACAATTTGTTCTGCACAATTTGTTCTGCTAGGCTGGTTTCTGTTTAGACATTGTAATTTTGTCCACATTCACTTTCACTCCTGACTACAACTCAATTGTGTCCCTGGCTGCTCTTTCCCTTGATACAGCGATTTCCACTGCTCTTTAGAATGTAATTTGTGCTTCAGTTAGTTGTTTTTGAATGCTTTCTTGCAAGATTTCACAGACCGAATGATCTCTCAGTGCATCATTAACCCTATTACCAAACTGACAATGCCCAGTTTCTTTAATTCAGCCACATACGCTGAAATGGACTCCCCTTCTTTTTGATTCTACTTATGAAACCCAAAACATTCTGCAATCAATGGTTTCAGCTCTAAATGCTCCTGAATAACTTTCATATTGGCAAAGCTCATTTCTGCTGGTTTGGTTGGAGCAGTTAAACTTTGAAGCAAACTGTATGCCTTTAAACCCAATGCATTCAGCAAAATTGGTACTCATTTCTCATTGGCTATTTCATTTGCTTCAAAATATTATTCAATTAACTCAGTATACATGAGCCAGTTACCCATTGTGTCATCAAACTCAATCTTTCTGCTGTATTTATTATCACCCAGTATTCACTGGGTATGAACCCATGAATACTGTTTCCTGTCTTTTTTTAAATTTAACTTGTTTCATATTTTCAAAACATTAAACTAAATCAAAGGAAACCAAGAGAGGCGAGAGATACGAGTCTTAAGTTTGTTCTTTAAGGCATGCACGTATCACATGGTAGCGTTATGACGTATGCAATTTAGGTACTCTTACATATGATCCACAATTCATTATGTAAACAAAAAGACTGCTTCATAAAACAATTTGCAATATTACTTAAATATCAAATACACTACAGTACTGTCTGGGTGTTGGGGGTCCCTGATGACGGACGCTGCTTTCTGACGACAGTGCTCATTGTAGATGTGCTCAATGGTAGGGAGATCTTTACCCATAATGGACTGGTCCGTACGAAATATTTTTGTAGGATTTTCCATACAAGGGCATTGATGTTTTCATACCAGATTGTGGTGCAACCAGTCTCCAGCACACATCTACATAAGTTTATCAGAATTTTAGATGTCAATCTGAATCTTTGCAACCCTCTAAGGAAGTAGAGGTGCTGTTGTGCTTTCTTTGTAATTGTAATTACACCACGGAATTTAAAGTTGCGCCATTCTCCACCTTTGATCCCCGATGAGGACTAGCTCATGGACCTCCAGTTTCCTCCTCCTGAAGTCAATAGTTAGCTCTGTGGTCTTGCTGACATTGAGTGAGATTGTTGTTGTGGCATCACTCAGTAGACTCTCCTACATGGTGATTTGTCACCGCCTTTGATTCAGCCAATGACAGTGGAGTCGTCAGCAAACATAAATGTAGCATTGGAGTTCCGCATAACCACACAGCCACAAGTATAACGCGAATAGAGAAGGGGGCTAAACACACCTTGTGGTGCACCTGTACCGATGGAGATTGTGGAGATGTTGTTGCCCAGTGCGCGGCCGTTCCGAATGATATCGTATATGTAACTAGGGGCTGTGCACAACCTGGATTTGATGGAGACAGCCGTGAGAAGCACAGAGGAACATCTGGAGTAACTTCTGAAATGCCTGCTTCGCTGCCGCTGCTACTGTGTCATTGAGAATCTCTGGAGACGAAGGCCCCAAATCCTTGGCTTTGCATATCGCCTGTTGCCGGGGCCGGGGTCGAAGCGCTCGGCAGAGAAGGTGCTCAGTGCCAAATAGGTGGTCGGAGGCTCGGAGTTTTTTGTACGGACTCGGAGTTGGACTGTGGTTGGATGCTTCTGGGATGCTGCACCGGCAAGTTGGCGGCGCTGGAGGTTTACCGTCTGCGTGAGATGATGGGACTTGAGAGACTTTGAGTCTTTTACTGTGCCATGATCTGTTCTTATCAAATTACGGTATTGCTTTGCACTGTTGTAACTATATGTTATAATTATGTGGTTTTTGTTCGTTTTTAAGTGGGTTTGTCATGTTTTTTGTGATATCATTCTGGAAAAAAACTATCATTTCTTCAGAGTATTTCGGAGAGAGGCAGAGATCACAGAGAGGGAGCAGTGAGAGAGTTTCGGAGAGAGGCAATCTCTCCGAATGCATGCATGCTCTACTAAATGACAATAAAAGGGGACTCTGTGTCCTCAATCATAACCATGCGAACTGACTGGGATCTTGCAAATGGGGAAATCAAGAATCCAGTTGCACAAGCAGGTATTGAGCTCTAGGTCTAGAAGCTTAATGATTAGCTTTGAAGGGGTGAGGGTATTGAATTCCAAGCTGCAGATGATAAAGAACATCCTGATGAATGCATCTTTGCTATCCAGATGTTCCAGGGATAAGTGAAAGGCCACTGAAATGGCATCTGCTGTGGACCTGTATCAGGGCGGATCCAAGTCATTTCTCGGGCAGGAGTTGCTGTGTTTCATCACCAGCCTCTCAAAACATTTCATCACAGTGGATGCAAGTGCAACTGGACAATAGTCCTTGAAGCAGGTTATCACGTTCTTAAGTATCGGTTAAATTGAAGCCTGCTGGGAGCAGGTGGGTACCTCAGACTGCTGAAGCAAGAGGTTAAAGATATCAGTGAACACTCCTGCCAATTGATCAGCACAGGTCTTTAATACTCGGCCAAGCACCCCATCTGGGCTGGATGCTTTAGGTGGGTCTCCTATTTGAAGGATGTTCTCACAGCGCCCTGAAACTGAAATCACAGGGTCAACAGGGGCGTGGGAGTTTGTGGTTCCTTCATGTTTTTTTGGTCCAAGTGAGCATAGAAGGCATTGAACTCATCTGGAAGCAAAGCCCTGTTGTCACCCATGTTGTTTGATTTCACTTTTTAAAGAGGTAATAGCATCAAGGCCTGGCACAGATGTCAAACATCTTTCATTGATTCAAGTTGAGTCCGTAATTGCCATTTCACCTGCGAGATGATATTCCAGAAATCATACCTGGACCCCTTGTATTCTACTTGGTCACCAGACCTGGATGCCTCTGTTCTGGCCCTCAGCAGATTGTGGATCTCGTGGTTCATCCAGGGCTTCTGGTTAGGGAAAGACAATGATTTTGTGGGGACACACTTTTTTTATAAACACCGTGGCAACTGTGGTGTATTCATTCATATCCACTAACAAGTCCTTGAACACCGCCCAGTGCACCAACTCGAAGCACTCCCTTAGCCACTCTTCTGCCTCCTAAGATCACCCCTTTGCTGTTCTTATTTCTAGAGCTTCGCTCTTTTCCCTCAGCAAGTATGCAGGTAGAAGGGCAGCCAAGTGATCGCATTTCACAAAGTGCGGTCTGAGCACGGATAGTAGGCATTCCTCATAGTATAGCAGTGGCTTAGAGTGTTGGGACCTCTGGTGCTACAGGTTATATGCAGGTGGCAAACAGGCAGAGATTTCTTCAAACAAGCCTGATTGAAGTCCCTGATTATAATTTGAATGCTTCGGCATGGACTGTTTCTTGTTTGGTGACAGTAGCATACAGTATCAAGTGTCTAATCACCAAAGTCCAATGATGATACATGAAATAGAATGGTTGGCACTTGATCATTAGGTGCTCCAGGTTGGGATACATGAGCACCACATTGGAGTATCACAGATAATTTATCATGAAACACAGGACCACCCCCCCCCCACCTTTTCTGAATCAGCAGCCCAGTCCATCCTGTGCATCAAGAAGCCTTCGGGTCTGATTGCCAAATCTGCTACGCTCAGAGCAAGCCTCTAAGACAAGTCCCATGCTGTTTTCAATCCTTGCCAAGATCCTTTGAAGTAAGCTTCAATCAAAATGCTGCTGGGACCATGTTGAAAGAAACAGCAAGACAAGCAGCCAGTGATTGTGCCCGAGTGCCTTTACCAGCAATTTTAGGTAAAATTTCTATTAACTACTTTGAGAATAGTGCACAAAACTAATTCAGAGAAAACTGCAATCACAATGGCTGAGGGGGAAGCAAGCAAAATCTAATGTAAAGTTTATTAGTACAATGTTGTATGCATAAAAGCATGCAAACATGGTCAAGAGGTCCAGGTTCAAGAATCAGAATGCGATCCAAGTGATTTTGACTGTGGAATGATTGTTGGCGCCAAATGAGTGGTTTGAGCATCTCAGAAACTGTTGATCCCCTATAATTTTCCATACAGACTCTAGACTTTGCAGAGAATGGTGCTAAAAAACAAAACAATAACTCCAGTGAGCAGCAGTTCTGTGGGCAAAATCCCTTGTTAATGAGAGAAGTCAGCAAAGGCAGGCCAAAATGGTTCAAGCTGACGGGAAGGAGAAAGTAACTCACCTTTTGTTCACATAACTGGGAATTACAACCAGGGATCTTGATAAATTTATCTGAGAATTTTTATTTGTGAATCACATGCTCCTCGCCCCCCCCCACCCGAGTAGAGCACCAAAATTGTAAATATGAAAAACTAAAAATCAAAAACTGAGATGTCAGCAATTCAAAAGTATTCATCCCCTTTTGCTCAGTACTTAGTTGGACCACCTATCACAGCTGTAGTGTTTGTGGATAAGTCTATTAGCTTCGCACGTGATGGCGCAAGATCTGCTCATTCCTCCTGGCCTTATAGTAGCCGCTCTTACAGGTATCATCCTTCTCCAGCACTTTAGAGGGGTGTCCTGACCGAGGCACTGTGGCTGTAATTTCACATTCTTTTTCCACCATGGACTGCAGTGAGCTCTGAGATGTTCAGTGTCTTCGAGGTGGTCTTGTATGCTTCTCCGGATTTGTGTTTCTCGATTTTCTCTCTGACTTTCCTTGAATGCTCTTTAGTTTTCACTTTGGTTTGGTCTGTTGAAAACCTACCTTGCAGCTGGACCTTAGAGAGAAGGGAGTATTTCCTCAGGTGATCCTCCAACTACATTAACAAATCGGGTGAATTGGTAGGGTATTATATAGTATTGCACCTGAGGAAAGTTAGTGTAGTAATTGCAAAGGGGATAAATACTTTTTCCGCCTCAATTTTGTGTTTTTTTTAAAATGTTAGTAAATTCCCGACAGGTTTGAGAATTGTCTTCGTTTGATTTGACATGATGCACAATGTTTTGTAGATTAGCTAATAAAATCTTAATTCAATACATTTTAAATTTATAAAATGAGACAGTAAAATATGTGAATAGTTGTGGGGGCTCAAGACTTTTTCAAGGCACTATGTGTATATACACTACCAACACTACTACAGTACTATAAAACTATTAGTTCCTAATCGTTATTGAACAGAGAATTCAATGGTGCCTTATTCTTAATTGACTGAACTAAATCAGCACCAATACCTGGTGCAGATAATGGACTGCCTTCATGCAACTCTTTCGACAATTACACCTTCCAAAACTTCATTTTCATTGTAACATTCAAGATGATTGTTGATACCTTTAGATTCTTCATAGTTCCTAACTTGAAGTGGTGAAATAGTTTCATTTTCACTCCTGGCTGTTTTTGGCACCTCCAAGTTTGAATGCTTGAAACTGCAGTGAGCAAAACAGTTCTTAACCATTTTACCTCTCACCAACTATCAGAGACAAAAAAATCTCAGCTTTTTGAACAAACATATGCAACTGACACTATTTAAAAACAGTTCGCTCCAAGCATGATTTGTGTGTAACGCCCACACAAGTGCACACGACTGATGCTAGGTAGAAGTTGATTGGCAACAGACTTCTGTCCCAATTAAACAGCTTAGTGGCCCAAATGAAGGAAGTACTGCATTGAGATACTGCTTTGAATACTACTTTAAGAGTTGTCCAAAATAAACAGCTGCTCTGATTAACCAATGGTCATACTTTAATTATACACACAGTTTCTCTGATTTGTGCATAGTATCACTTTAACTTCACCTCAGAAAATAGTCAAATCTAAATTTCTGCACATGTACCATGTAAATGAGTAGCAAAACTTCAAGGAAAAAATTCAAGGTCAACTAGAGATGAAAGTGTGTGTATGGGGGGGGGAGGGGAGAGGAGCAGAAAGGCCACTGTAAGTGATTCTCTAACAAAAATGGATGATTAAGAAAGGAGATAAGCAAATATGGACCCACTCAGATGGATTATAGTTGAGCAGCATTGGTGGATAACAGTAGAGCAACCGTCTGAAGGACTTCAGGCAGGTAAAGAATGACGAGAAGTGGCGATTTATCTTTATTACAAGCACCTCAGATACTAGTCACTTCAATGAATCACATTTTAGTACAATGGGAGAGGTGAGACTCAGCTGGCAACATTTAAACAAGGAATTCCAGGAATAGCCTTTAAGCGATGGCAAAACTTTGAATTTCCTACATTCATTCTTTTTGCCCTGCTGCTCCCACAGTAATGTGCTCCAATGCGTCCACGCAAATTAAGCTTCTTTGTGGTCGTTGATCGGAACCAAAAGATAATCGAGAATGGAAAGCACAATGGCCAGCAGTATGGAATATTCCAATCTCAAACATTCCAAGTCGACATTGGCAGTCAGATTGAAACCCTGGCACCTACTGCCATCAGAAATCCATATTTATTTGAAGACAGATCTCCAAATCTCATGGGTTTAGAAGGGAGAAGATGCATAGCACAAGATTGAAGAGATGTGTAGTATTTAATCTGTTCCTAGCTAACTAGAATGTATAAACAAATGTTGACAATCTGGTTCAGGGAAGTAATTAATCAAACTCAGTGTACTGCAGCCAATACCAACATAATTCTATCTCACAATTTGATGCTCCATTGCCATTTCAAATGTGTACACAAGTTGCATGCATTGTTTTAACAAGCAAACAAGGTGAAGTTTGAGTTCTCCATTTGGCAAATTCCTGTGAAAGTGGTCACTTACGGTTCTCCCCCTTTGATCAAAAGTTGCTGAGGACCCCAAGTCTGAATAAATGAAGTTTTTCCAAAAGAGTTACAAAAACTGAATTTTGAAATTAAAATTAAATGACATTTATTCTGACAATAGTTGGAGACAGTTATACAGCACAGGAATGAGCCCTTCAGCCTACGTTTGTTCATGCCAAACTTCTTGCCCTTCCACACTAACCACATTTGCTTGCACTTGTACCATATCCTTCTATGCCTTGCCTAAGAGTATGTTTAAATACCTCTCAAATATAGAGAAGAACAGTACAGTACAGAACAAATGCTCTGGCCCACAATGTTGTGCTGACATTCTAACCTACTCAAAGATCAATCTAACTCTTCTCTTTTTCATAACCTTCCATGTTTTCTTTAATCCACGTGGCTTTCAAAGAATCGTTTAAGAGTCTCTGATGTATCTGCCTCTGGTGAGTTCCATGTATTCACTCCTATCTGTACCTATACTTTTAAAATTTTGTCCTCTTGTATTAGCCATTTCTGCACTGGGAGAAAAGGTGCCGGCTGTCCACTCTATCAATGTCTCATTTTATACACCTCTTTCAAATCACCTCCCATCCTCCACTTCAGAGAGAAAAACCCTAGTTCACTCAAACTTTCCTCATAAGACATGCTCTCTATTCCAGACAGCATCCTGGTAGATCTCTTTAAAGCATCCACATCCTTCCTATAATGAGGAAAACAGAACTGAACACAATAATCCAAGTGTGGTCTAACCAGGGTTTTATAGAGCTGCAACATTACCTTGCAGTCCTGGAACACAATCCCCCAATTAATGAGGGTCAACACACGTTCCTTCTTAACCACCCTGTCAAATTGTGTTGCAATATTAAATATCTATGTTTGTGGATCCCAAGAACATCCTTCCATAGCACTGCCAAGAATCCATCCATTAACCCTATATTCTGCCACAGGTTTGACTTTTCAAAATGTATCACTTCTCATATTCCAGGTTGAACTCTATCTCCCACTTCACAGCACATCCCTGCATTCCATCAATGTCCTGTTGTAAACCTCTTCACTACTAACTCCAACAACCTTTATGTCATCTTTAAAACTTGTTAACCTACCCATCCACTTCCTCATCCAAGTCTTTTATAAAAATCTCAGAGCGCAAGTCCCAGAACAGATCTTTGCAGAACACTGCTGATCTCCAACCTCAGGCAGAATCCATTCTATCACACTATCACTCTCTGGCTTCTATGGGCAAACCAATTCTGAATCCAAGCAACCAAGTTTCCTTGCATCCCATACCCCAGTTTCTGAACCATATCCATTTACATCACATCCTCTGCTTTATATCTTGTTAGCTTTGTCACTTCTTCAAAGAATTCAGTCAGGCTCATGAGGCATGACCTGCCACTCACAAAGCCATGCTGACCATCTCTAATCAGACTATGCTTCTTCAAATGCTCATAGATCCTGTCTTTAAGAATCTTTGCCAATAGATCACCTATTACTGATGTAAGGCTCACTGGTCTACAATTCCCAGGATTATCCCTATTACTGTTCTCAAACAAAAGATTAATATTTACCAGTCTTGAGTCTTCTGGTAGTATTCATGTGGCCATTGAAGACACAGAGATCCAGGGTGCAGCAATCTCTTCTCATTTCCGTCATAATGTTCAGTATATCCCAACCGACCCCTGGGACATATCTAACCTAATGTTCCCAAAAGTTCCAACACAACCTCTTAATGTCAACATGCTTAGGCGTATGAGCCTGTTCTACACAGTCCACCCATTCGTCCAGGTCCTTTTACAGGAGTATTCATTAAAGATGTCCCCTTCTTCACTGACTCCAGGCACATTTCCTTTTCTATCCCTGATTGGTCCTACTATCACTCTCGTCATCATCTTGCTCTTCACACAGGTGTAGAGTGCCTCAAGGGTTTACCCGAATCCAACTCAATAAGATCTTCTCATGTCCCCTCCCAGCTCTCCCAAGTCCCTTCTTAAGCTTCTTCCTGGCTACCTAATAGCTCTCAAGAGCCCTAGCTGATCCTTGCTTCCTAAACATTAAGCAAGCCGATCTTTCTCTTGAGTAGATGCTTTTGCATCTCTTGTCAGCCTGGTTCCCTTGCCCGACCATCCTTTCCCAGCCTCAGTGAGACAAACCTATCCAGAACCCATGCAATTGCTTCCTAAACAACCTCAACATCTCCATTGTGCATTTCCCTGCATACATCTGTTCCCAATTTACACTCCCAAATTCCTGCCTAATAACATCATAATTCACCCTCTCCCAACTTAACCATTTGATCTGCTCCTGTCCCTTCAAGGCTATAATAAAGGCCAAGAATTGTGGCTACCATCTCCAAAGTGTTCATCCACTTTGGAGACCAGTCATCTCACCATACTCATTGCCTAGTTTTAGATCAAGTACGACCTCTCCTCCAGTCAGTCTGTCCACATAGTGTGTCAGGAGCTCTTCAAGGGCACACCCAATACATTCTGCTCTATCCAAACCTACTGCACTAAGCAGATGCCAATCAATAGAGGTGAAGTTGAAGTCGCCCATGATAACAACCCTGTTATTTTTGCACTTTCCAAAACCTGCCGCCTGATCTGTTTCTCTGCATTTCTGTTGCTCTCTGGAGCTGTGATCTATGCTTTAACCTTCCCCACAATCAAGCAAATCTGTCCACAAGGATCTTGGTCCCCTTTGAGTTCAGGTGTAACCTATCCCTTTCCTACAGGTCATACCTTCCCCAGAAGTGATCCCAATGATCCACCAATCTGAAATCTTGCCCTCGCAACAATTCGATGACAAATTCGTCTACCAAATCACCCTCACTGGTGTATATCACTGGGTAAAATCCAGAGATTTGCTTCCCCCTGATGGCCTGCTTTTTAGCTTCCTACCTTGCTCCCTATATTCACTCTTCAGACCTCATCCTTTGCCTATCTATGTCATTGATACTGATGTGTACCATGACTTCTGGCTGTTTAACCTTCCCCTTTAGAATGTTGTGAACCCAATCGGAGACATTTCTCACCCTGACAGCTCAGAGGCAACATACCATCAAGGAGTTTCTTTTACATCCGCAGATCTCCTGTCTGTTCTGCAAATTCAGGGGTTCTCAAACTTTATGCCTCGGACCAATACCATTAAGCAAGGGGTCTGTGGACCACAGGTTGTGAACCCCTACCCTAACGACCAAATCCCCTTTTACAACTACTATCCTCTTCTCCCCCCTCCCATCTGAGCAACAGAGCCAGACTCAATGATCTAGTTGCTGTAGCTTTCCCCTGGAAAGTAGCTCCACCTCCTATCCCTGCCAACAGTATCCACAGGGCTACTCTATACTGTTTGCCTATTCCCTTTCCTTCTCCTGACAGTCATCCAGCTACCAGACTCCTGAAACTTGTGTGACTGCCTCCCTGCAGCAACAATCTATTAACTGCCCATCCTCCCAAATGGTCCATAGGTCATCCAGCTCCAGTTACTCAACAGGGTCTGTAAGGAGCTGCACCCAGATGCACTTCTTGCAGATGCAGCAATCAGGGATACTGAAGGTTTCCTGGATCTCCTGCACCTTGCACACCACTAGCCTGGGGATTCATTCTCATTGGTCTAACTAGGCACTAGCAAAGAAACAGAGACGTCAACCTAGCCTCCACCACTTATCACCAAAGCTTCTTGAGCCAAAGCCTCAATTCCCACTCTAACCCTGTCCCACTCACTTTATGGCCACTCCACTTATTTTTGTTTGCCCTTGCCAACTGCCTAATACCCAAAATGATCAAACTCACTCACTTCTTGAATCTCAAAATATATTAGTACAAAATCTATTTAGAAGTTACAAATTATTTATTTCAATGTTTTGCATTTTCTCTGAATTTCTAAAATAAACTCTACAACACTGGATAGCAGTTAGTTAAGATTGTGGTTCCAGTTTATTCTCTAAATGGCATGACTGTCTGAGGCCTGTACTTATTCAAACACATTCCCAGACATCCCACCCTGCAAAAACTCATTTCAGGGAGGTAGCATCATCAATTTGCGGGAGACTTCCGAGATAGGTGGGACGTCTGCAATAGAGTAGCTCCTTAGCAGCTAGCCAGCTAGTTTAAATAACATTAGCTATGCTAATGAACGAATGACACCTGTTAAACTCACCTCAACATGACTTTTACATTTTAACCCACCATGGGCAATAGAAAAGTCACTGTTGCAAACAGTGCAGCGAGCAACACTGTCATTATTTTGAGCCCTATTAGGCAGAGGTACACTTTAGTGTAGTCTGGGGTGACGTACATTTTATATTTTCTTTTTTTTGGAACACTCTGCTACTCTGACTTTTTAGAACACTCTCTCTCTCTCTCTCTCTCTCTCTCATTCATGGTCGCGCTCGCTCTCTCGATCTTGCTTCCTTGCTCTCTCTCTCTCTCTCGCGGTCGCTCTCACTCGCACTTGCTTTCTTGCTCTTGCGCTCGCTCTTTCTCGCTTGTTGTCTCACGCTCACTCTCAAAAAAATCAATCCCTGGGACATTGTATATAATCTGCGGGCATCAGGGAGCCACTAGTAATATGCGGGAGACTCCCGGAAGTTCCAGGAGAGGTGGGATGTCTGCATTCCAAATCTT
This sequence comes from Mobula birostris, assembly GCF_030028105.1. Taxonomy (NCBI): domain Eukaryota; kingdom Metazoa; phylum Chordata; class Chondrichthyes; order Myliobatiformes; family Myliobatidae; genus Mobula; species Mobula birostris. The sequence goes on along the minus strand of NC_092394.1, from coordinate 30,020,207 downwards.
CTAGAAGATGGAAAAGGATGTAGGATAGATCAGGCCATAGATTTTAAGGCCCCACTATTGTCCTTAACCCCCCTATGCTGTTACCACTACAGGCCAACTCATTTTCCTCTCAGCACCCTCAGTCTTTGCCCTACAATTCATTGCCATCTCCAAATAATGGAAGTCACTCATTAAACTCCTCTGCCTCTTCACTTCCCTTTCTTCTTTCAAAGCACTCTTTAAATCCTTCTAGATATTGAGTGTGTAGTCAGGTTGCACTGCAGTCACAGGTAACTTAGTACAAAAATCACAGCGATATCTTTATTTTAAGTAAACTCCTCTTTTGTTTGCTATTTATGTAAATAGTGAAGAGAAAGTGGTTGCACAAAAGGTGAAACTCCAGGAAAATGTCCAGAGTTGGAGCACTTCATGACACTTCAATTATGCCACCTTTTTCATACAGCTTTGTAATGTGTCTTGCAATTTTAAAAAACTGTGAAAGTATTTCATACCTGCAGAATGTTATTATTTGTTATCTGAGAACTAATATATGCTAAATTATGCAGGAATGTGCACTGAATAAAACTGATCATTTTGGCATTTTTCTTCTCCAGAAATCTTCCTTCACTTTTTTTTACTCCTTCCTTAAAGACAGTGGCTTATTATAGGGAAGGAATTTCTCTGCCTGAAGTGGTGGTGAAATTGTTAATATGCTTCTAATGGCTAGATTTACAATTCTCATATCAGCAGCAAACAGCATTGCAGTACTTCAGCCAAATGGTCATTCTTTACATGAGAAACTGGGCTGAAAGTATTGACAGGCTTTTGGAAGATGGTAGCTGAGCCTGATCTTATCCTTACCGGCCGTCCACACAACATCGAGACATCAAATCCAATCTACAAATGGCATGTGGCTACTCAAGATCGTGTTACCATGGTCTCGGGTGCTCCACGGCTTTTCCCTTGTTTAGCAGTCACTACACGTAATTGCATCAACAGAACAAACAGATTGTTTTATGAGATGAAACACACCACAGGAAGGGGGGGGGGGAGGGGTGTGTGTGTGTGTGTGTGTGTGTGTGTGTGTGTGTGTGTGTGTGTGTTCTTTATAGAGAACAGCACTTACACATCATAAACAGAGGTGCTTCTCACACAATGTGTAAAGCTACTGTGAAAGAAATAAGGGAGAAAGGATGTTAGGAGAAATCAAAGCATAATAAAATAGCTTGGTAACCAAGGAAGATGATGAGACAATGTATTGAAAAAAATAATTGACAAATGGCTAAGTTTCCATTTTACAGCAAAGCTTAAATGCAGGATATAGCGGAACATCATGTTCAACATTAGTGATTCATTACACACACCATAACAACCTGGTTATCCACAATAAGTAAATAAATATCACACTTATGTTGTGTCTGTTATTCCTGTTCCATTGACAGCTACTACATCATATTACCTGAGCAAGAATAAGCAAAGGTGAACTGGAAATGATAAACAATTACAGCTTTCTTCCCTGTCAACAATGTAACTGCAGTTTTTGTAACCAGACATTTCACCCACAGCCCAGAACCTCCACCATGAGCATTTAATGTCACTATAAATGCAAAACAATCTCTTAAAATAAAAGCAAAGAATTTCCAATTTGCACTTTACAATTTGCTGCACCTTAATTGCTCTAAACAATTTCCAAGCAGCTTCCAGAGGATTTTGACCTGTTCTTTTGCTATGGGGAATAGTTCAGGGTTATCCTTAAAGGCACTGGCCAATTGAGAAGTTGAATTATTCTCCAAAATCTGATATCCACATACTAATATACAGATAAAGGGGAAAGTCCTAATGAAAACACAGTAGAGAGTGATTACAACACATTTACACCTCTTGGGGAAAATCGCCTCATATGAAGGCTTGCATCAGGTAACTATCACAATAGTGGAGGTGTAAACAACAATATTTTTCCATGGAACTCCTGATGAGCAAGCAAAGCTCTGTTCATGGGAGGGAGACGTGGATAACAAGCTTCAAAGGCAAACTAAAACCAGGTTAAAAAAACTAATTGACCCAACAGAAAACCAAGTGAGAAACAATGAGAGAAATACAGAAAAGATTTTCTAGAAATAAAGGAAAATGTTAAAAACAGTAAAAGTAAGAATAACAGAAGGAATTGAAAGTTCTTGCAGAATGAGTAAGAGAAACTCTGAACTTCAGATACTTTGTGGAGGGGACTCCAACTAATTAGTAAATGCTACACTGCTTTATATGTTTACTTGCACAAAAGAGTATTAAACACTGTGATTTTCAGTTAATTTCCATATATTTTACATAGAATGTGGTCAAACAGGAGCAGGCCAACTAAAATCACTTGCTCCACAAAATCCTCTAAATATATCAGCAGGATAAGCACATCAGCATCCTCTCATTCACTCCCTGGATAGCAGTTCCAGTATTAATGTTCTAATTACACTCAAAAGGCTTTGATTGCCTGGCATTCCGAGCACCATATGGCTAAAACTGATACCCTGAGCACCATTACAGTAGGAGAGGAGAGATAATTCGTGGATGTTCTGCAAGTTTTCTTGTGAATGCAACATCTTCATGTATTTGTAGAAATCCTTGGCTCATGGCTGCTTAAAATTGAGAGAAAGCATCCAAGATGTGGAGAAGCAGCTTTGCCTAGGGTCACTTTGTCAGGGACATGTGGAATCCTAGTATAAACAGTGGGGTCTCACATATTACCCAATCCAATAAAACCTGTGGATGAACATTGGTCTCACAAGGCAACTCCAAACTCTCAGAAGTCATAAAACATAGAAGCAGAATAAAGCCATTCAGTCCATTGTCTCTGCTCCACCATTCCATTATGGCTGATCCCAGATCCTACTCAACCCCATACACCTGCCTTCTCACCATATCCTTCAATGCCCTGACCAATCAGGAAACTATCAACTTCCCCCTTGAATATACCCACGCACTTGGCCTTCGCTGCAGTCTGTGGCAGAGCATTCCACAAATTCACTACTCGATGGCTAAAAAATTTCCTCATTATCTCTGTTCTAAAAGGTTGCCCCTCAATCTTGAGGCTGTCTTTTTAGTTCTGGATAGCCCCATCACAGGAAACATACTCTCCACATCCACCTTATCTAGTCCTTTCAACATTCGGTAGGTTTCAAGAGATTCCACACCACCACCCCCCACCCCCAGCATTCTTCTAAATTCCCATGAGTATAGGCCCAAAGCTGCCAGATTCTCCATATGTTAAACCCTTCCAGTCCTCGAATTATCCTTGTGAACCTCCTCTGGACTCTCCCCAATGACAACACATCCATTGAGATATGGGACACAAAACTTGACAATACCCCAAGTGCAGCCCGACTTGTCTTATAAAGCCTCAGCATTATTTCCTTTCTTTTTATATTCTATTCCCCTTGAAATAAATACCAAAATTGCATTTATCTTCTTTACCACAGACTCGAGCTGTAAATTAACCTTCTGGAAGTCTTGCACGAGGACTCCCAAGACCCTCTGCACCTCTGATGTTTGAACCTTCTCCTTATCTAGATAATAGTCTGCACTATTGTTCTTTTTAACCAAGGTGCATCATACATTTCCCAACAATGTATTCCATCAGCCATCTTTTTTGCCAATTTTTCCATTTGTCTAAACAGAATTTGGTTTATTATCACCGACATGTGACGTGAAATTTGTTAACTTAGCAGCAGCTCAATGCAATACATCGTCTAGCAGAGAGAAAAAATAATAATAATATAAAACTAAATAAACAAATTACATTTATTGAATAGATTATTAAAAATGCATAAAAGCAAATACTGTATATTAAAAAAAAGTGAGGTAGTGTCCAAAGCTTCAAAGTCAATTTAGGAATCGGATGGCAGAGGGGAAGAAGCTGTTCCTGAATCGCTGAGTGTGCGCCTTCAGGCTTCTGTATCTCCTACCTGATGGTAACAGTGAGAAAAGGGCATGTCCTGGGTGCTGGAGGTCTTCAATAATGGATGCCACCTTTCTGAGACACTGCTCCCAAAAGATGCCCTGGGTACTTTGTAGGTAATAGAGCTGAATAGATTTACAACCTTCTTTCGGTCCTGTGCAGTAGCCCCTCCATACCAGAGAGTGATGCAGCCTGTCAGAATGCTCCCCGCAGTACAACTATAGAAGTTTTTGAGTGTATTTGTTGACATGCCAAATCGCTTCAAACTCCTATTAAACTATAGCCACTGTCTTGCGTTCTTTATGACATCAATATGGTGGGACGAGGTTAGATCCTCAGAAATCTTGACACCCAGGAAATTGAAGCTGCTCACTCTCCCCACTTCTGATCCTTCTATGAGGATTGTTATGTGTTCCTCCATCTTACCCTTCCTGAAGTCCACAATCAGCTCTTTGTCTTACTGACATTGAGAGACAGGTTGTTACTGTGGCACCACTCCGCTAGTTGGCTTATCTTACTCCTGTATACCCTCTCATCACCAGTGATTCTACCAAGTGGTTGTATTGACAGCAAATTTGTAGCTGGTATTTGAGCTATGCTTAGCCACACAGGCATGTGTATACGGAGAGTAGAGCAGTGGGCTAAGCACACACCCCTGAGGTGTACTTGTGTTGATCCCTGCAGTGTTAAACCCTGCTGCAATCGCATTGCTTCCTCACCACTACCCACCTATCTTTGTATCATCCGCAAACTCTGCCACAAGGCCATCTATTCCTTTACCCAAATCACTGCCAAACATTGTGAAAAGTAGCGGCCCCAAAGCTGATCCGAGGAATACCTCCAGTCACTGGCAGCCAACTAGAAAAGGTCCTGTTTATTCCCACTCGCTGCCTCCTGCCTGTCAGCCATTCGGCTATCCATGCCAGTACATTTCCTGTAACATCACAGGATTTCATCTTATTAAGCAGCCTCATGTGTGGCACCTTATGAAATACCTTCTGAAGATCCAAGTAAATGACATCCACAACCATTCCTTTGTCCACCCTGCTTGTTACTTCCTTGAAGAACTAACAGATTTGTCAGGCAAGATTACCCTCGACAGAAACCATGCTGACTTTACTTATTTCATCTCTGGTCTCCAAGTACTCCAAAACCTCATCCTTAATAAAAGACTTCATGTGGAAGCAAATTTTCAATCATGAAAGGAAGAACATAGAACCTGCGGTAGTACAGGTCCTTCATGTCGAACTTTTTAAGATTAGATCAGATCCAACTTTATCACTGTGCCAAGAACAGATACAAAGCCAATGAAATGCAGTTAGCATCTAACCAGAAATACAAGGAATAGTGTTATTTACAAAATAACTGCGAATAAAAAGTAAATGCCACAGCACACGAATATAAAAGTACTGAGACAGTACAATATGGGTGCAATACTGCTTAGTGCTGTGTTGAGGTTCAGCAGGGTCACAGCCTCAGGGAAGAAATTCTTCCTGTGCCTGCTGGTGCGGGAATGTTGGTTCCTGCAGCACCTACCAGGTGGGAGGAGAGTAAAAGGTCCATGGTTAGGGTGAGATGCATCCTTGATAATCCTTTTTGCCCGGCCCAGGCAGCATTTATGTAGATGTTCTCAATGGTGGGCAATTGGGTACTTTGACTGGGCAGTTTCCTTTGCGGTCCAATACAGGACAATTGCCATACCACACTGAGATGCAGTTGGTGAGTATGCTCTCAATGGTACAGCGATAAAAGTCTGGGACAGAGGTGAGCTTCCTTGATGCTCCTACTCCAAGATCAATCTAACCCTCAACCCCCACTTAGCCCTCCATTTTTCTTTCATCCATGTGCTCACCCAAAAGTCACATACATGTCCCTAATATATCTGACTCTACCACCATTCCTGGTAGTGTGTACCAGGCAGTCACCACTGTATGTAAAAAAACACACCTCTGATATCCTCCCTATACTTTCCTCCAATCACTTTAAAAGTAACGTCCTCTTGCATTAGCCATTTCTACCCTATGAAAACGTCACTGGCTATCCACTATCAATGCCTCTCATCTTGTACACCTCTATCTAATCATCTCTCATCGTCCTCTGTTCCAAAGTGGAAACTGCCCTGGGCTTGAGGAATTTTCCTACAACAGCTTCTGGAAAAGAATGATGAAGTTTATTTCGTATAGTAGTGATTGCCTGGATTTGTACTCTTAACTTCCACGATGAAAGCAAACCATCCACATCCTTCAAGGTTACCTTTCACTTTCCCAGCTACAGGGTATGTAGTACAGGCTGTGGCTTTGAATCTTCAATCCCAGTAAGCATAGAGTCCAGGTTATAGTAACTGTGCATACAGGCTTGTACAAACAGTCTGGGAATGAAAAGCTACATGGTGCAGTGCTTTCCAGTTGTGCTCATTTTGTACCCAGTGGGTGTACAAACTCAAAGTCGACCAAGCTAATCTTCAATTACTTACACACTAGGATTTTTTAATTCACCTCTCCTTCCCAGTGTTCAATGGCTGCTTCCTGTTATTCAAAGTATATTACTGAATAATTTATATTTAACTTGCTCAGAATTTCACTGATTTGTATTAATTTTAGCTTCCAATCTTCTGACAAGTTTATATTAAATGCCTCTGTAAGAATTTTATTTATCTGCACTTATCATAGATAATGTTGCAGCTATCCCCTTGGACACCCATTACAGTTGAGATGTGAAAGATTCCATGGACTAGGGTTACAGTAGTTTGAAGCTCTAAAGCAGCACTGCTGTGGATTTGAGCCAGTCAAAGGTGGCACTAATGCTCGTCACAGTTTTAATGGAACTGGAACAGAGGGACTATCCTGTACAAATCCAGTCCACAGTGGGTTAGAGAGGTCACAGGGACAGGTGCTTCAGAGATGCAGGCAGAGCAAGCACAGGCTATGTGTTAAGGACACTGAAGTTATTATACAAATGCAAAATCTTGTGGGAGCTTTGTATCTATTCAAGGAAAACTTTATGACCACCAGCTCAAGACTCGGTTCATATACCGAAGTTGGAGGAATTAGGGTTACACAGGGTGGCACTGAGCTCCCAGTCCTGCTTTAACTTCTCCAGCACGAAATGATACGCAGACTGACGTGCTATGGAATCGGAACCAAGCTGAACTTGCATTCTAGTGGAACTTGGATATGGGAGCATAACGTCACCAGTGGTATTAAAGTTCTTTCTCATAAGGGTAGTGCCCATGACCCTCATTTCCCTTACCCATGTTCATCACCACTATCTGCTTATAGGGGAGTGTGGTACTTAGGAGCAGATGGCAAGTACAATTAATGACAGCATCACACAGCGCACATGGAAAAGACAGATGCATTTAAAATTTATATCATGGTAATATCATCTTCCAGCAAATGAAAGCAAAGCAAGCAAGCTGTCAAAAATTCCTCTCAAATTATTACAATATTTGCCCTGGTACTTCTTAATCTGCAAATCTTATCAAGCCAGAATAGATAAAGGTGTGCCCTCAAAATAATTTTCCCCACTCAATCCATAGTCATTCAGTAAAAAAAAAAATACAGGAAAAAAAAATGTTCCACTTGAGTGCAACTTTATCCACTCTTTAAGCTCCCAAGCCTTGCATTTTATTTCTCTGGCTGGCACACAGAAAGCCCCCAACAAACAGCAATGTATCCTGATTGGATAAACACAACACATTGCTGGCTTCAGCTCCCTTCCTTTCCCATCCCCGATGAAAGGTCTCGCCTGAAATGTAGACTGTTTATTCCCCTCCATAGATGCTGCGCGACCTGCCGAGTTCCTCCAGCAATTTGCCTGTTGTTCACAACTGGATCCTCTACCACAGTGACCTAGAATGAGGAATTAATATTGATAGGACTATGGTGAAAATTCCCCCACTTTAATTCAAAATAATGCCAAGGGGTATATCAGCGCTGTGTGAAAGAATGCTCACAAGGTTTTAACAACCCTTCTGAAAGACAACTGCCTCCAATGGTGAAGTAAACCCACAGCACAGCAACGTTAGGCTGATCATTGTGTTAGTAAATGGCTAGAGTGGGTTCTGAACTCTAATTTCTGACTCAGTAATAAGAGTGCTACTAAATGAGCCACAGGTGACATTGAGAGCTGTGGCCACCTGACCTGCTATACCGTTTTAAGCATATCTGCTGCAGGTTAGAATAGTGCCCATTGATAAATTGGAGCAACAGCCACAGCAGCCATGGGAAGGAACAAGCTGTGAAGAAAGCAGCAGTCCACAAACGAGTTCAGAACTACCTACTCCGTAAAAACTTAATTTCAAGTAGGCAGTATGGATCTAGACCTGATCACAGTACAGCCGATCTCATCACCTTACCGCACATGTGGAACACCTTCTTAGACCAAGGTGGAGAAGTGTGTGTCATAGCCCTGGTTATCAAAGGAGCATTTGACAAGGTCTAGCATAATGGACTCTGTGTTAAGCTGAGATCCAAAGGAATATCTGGAAAGCTGCTTAGATGGCTGCAAAGCTACCTTCATGGATGGACCACCAAAGCTGTTATCTCTGGTCAGGCTTCTGATTCTTCAACCATCAATGCATCTGTACCACAGAGTTCAATACTTGGGCCTCTTCTGTTTTCCATCTTCATTGATGACCTGGTTAGTGCATGCAGTAACTAGCTATACCTCCACACGACTCCACACTATTTGCACCAATCAGAGCATGGGAGAGTAATACAGTGGCAGCAGGCCTGAATTGGGATCTTGACAGGATGAAAGCCTGAGCAGATGACTGGAATGTCACCTTTGAGCCTACTAAGTGCAAGGCGAAGGTGATGTCTAGGAAGAGGAATCCATCTAACCCCGACCTGTATTCTGGGATCTGCAAGCTGGATTTAAAGAAGGAGCTAGTAATCCTTGGTGTTAATATTGACAGCAAGTTGGTGTGGGATAAACACCTTCCCACTATTTCAAACAAGGCTGGACAAAGGCTTGGAGCTCTGCGGAAAGTAGCATCCAAACTAGACAAAGAGGGCAGAGCCACGGTTTACAAAGCCCAGGTACGAAGCATCATGGAGTATGCCTGCTTATCGTGGATGAATGCCTCACAGAGTGTCCTCCGCCAGCTTGACTCCATTCAAAGAAAGGCTCTCAGGATTATGGGTATAGATGAAGCCACAGCTCGTGAGAAGCTAGCCATCAGTAGCTTACACCACAGACGACAGGTTGCTGCAGCTTCTGTGCTTTATGAAATGCACACCAGCCACAGCCCTGCAGACCTTCACGCCGTGATCTTATGAGAGACAGTGCACCACACGATCAAGTTTATCTATGCCTGCTCATGCTGTTTCTATGCCTGATGTGAAAGCCTACACACTGGATAGAAGCTTCCTTCACTGTGCTATCAGAATTTGAAGCAACCTTCCAGGTGCTGTGGTTAGCAACATCTGCGACGATGGGGTCCAAGCCTTCAAGAGTCGAGTGCACAAACACCTATCATCTCTGGGAGGGAAGTCACACGCTTCTTCATAAGCTATCATGAAGGGGACCAGGATGGCAATACTTGGTTGTCGGTAGGTAGTTAATACTCAACTTTCAAGAGCACTTGTGAGTTATGTTCCAGCTAGACTTAGTCCTTACACTACTGGAGAACAGTGCGGAAAGAACAAGTGCTGTTTTCTCCCGGTAGGGATCAGTTTTTAGTTCCAAGTGCTCCTGCCACGTTTTGTCACCCTGCAACCTTACCCTTCAATCTCTTTGAATTATGGAGGACAGCATGTGTATAAATGTCTCTCTCCAGCAGACCTCATCATGACTCCAGTATTTCTACAATTCTTTAATATTTCTTAATTGTACATATGATTTCTGTTCTACCACTGAGCAGCAGTGAACCATCTGATTGGCCTATCGGAGTTCTCTTTGGGAACTAGTTGACTTGATCAGCATTTCTGATCTGGCTATTGTTCACGATTGCACTTTAGAAAACAAAAAGGTGTTGAAGTTGAAGCAAGCAGGAGATGAAATGAAATATCCCATTGAGACTTGTGGGGGAGGTATCAGTGTAGACAAGGCAAAGGCCTAAAACCCCATAGGGGTAAAGTGGTGCAGTGATGTGTAAAGGAGAAATAAAATCTTGGTAATTTCCACTTAATTAGAGAAGATGACGGCACGACGCAGCGTGCTGCGGCCACTCCGGAATGAATATCTGTTATTTGTTAAGTAGGATGCCATGCACAATCCTGATTTGATGGAGACGGACGTGAGAAGAATGGAGGAACATCTAGTGAAACTTCTGAAATGCCTGTTTCGCTGCTGCTGCTACTACTGTGCGATCCAGAATCTCCGGAGGGGAAGGCCCCGAGTCCTCGGCTTTGCCTGTTGCTTGGCGGCCGGGGTCAGGGTCGAAGCGCTCGGCAGAGATGGTGCTCGGTGTCGGAGGGCTGGTTGGAGGCTGGAAGTTTTCAGACGGACTCAGAGTCGGCTGTGGTCGGGTGCTTCCAGGGTGCTGCATCGGCAAGTTTGCGGCACTGGAGGTTCATGGCAGGGAGAGTTTTTCTCCCTTCTACCGTCTGCGTGAGATGATGGGGCTATCGGGACTTTAAGACTTTTTTTTTTAAACCGTGCCCATAGTCTGCTCTTAATCAAATTACGGTATTGCTTTGCACTGCTGTAACTATATGTTATAATTATGTGTTTTTTGTCAGTTTTAGTCTTGGTTTGTCTTGTGTTTCTGTGATATCAAACTGGAAAAACATTGTATCATTTCTTAATGCATGCATTACTAAGTAACAATAGACGAGGACTGAGTGTCCTCATAATCTAATCTAACCTTCACTAAATTTCATCTCACACTGGTGAAGGTCCTGAAAGCACTACAGGAGGCCTCGACTTCCTCTGCCATTGTTCCCATTTGCTGTTGACTCACTTAGGTAGTCATTCATTGCCTGCTTTTTAAGGCAAGCAGCTTCATTCCTGGTATTCATTCATTCTGTGAACACCCACCTCCGTGACTGCATCAGAGAATCTATGAATTCTGGATGAAGTCATGCTCACAATAGTTTCAGAAAAATATTCTTTCTCAATGACCTTCTAAAATGTGCCTCCTCCAATCCTCTCCATCCCAAGAGCCGTAGGATGCCTTGTCAGATTGAAGCTGAATTCAGAGGTTTACAGCCTACAGGAAGTTCAATTAGCAGCAACAGCTTCTGTTTCCAAGTTAAAACAGCCCAACTAACATTTGACCAGCCACTTACAGACATAAGAGACCCACCCAGTGTAGGGCAAAACCCTCGAAGTATGTTGGAACAGACGCTTGTCAGATATTTCATGATAAATTCCAACTAATTTTCCTCATCGATGCAGTCAAGCTCTGTGTTGTAACCTTGACAAGAATGCATGTTCTGTGGGTTTGCTTCATCCATGCCATATTAATTCACTTTTCTTTCTGCTTATCCATTTTTAAAAAATGATGACAACACCAGTTCCTTATAACTAGAGTCTGGTAGCAATGAAATCTTTCATTCAGATTGTGTCTTACAACAATTTGCACCAATTTTCATCAGGACCAAACCAATACACACTTCACCAACAATCTCATTTCCTGTGTCCTCCTTCCACAATACACATGCAAACACACTCAAACTCACTTAGTGAACTTGTATTCAACCAACACTCTAGCTTAAGGCTCATGCAGTTAACGACGGAAGTCTGGCGCACTAGCATTAAGTCTGCTTGATACAACGATCTGCCCACCTTCTGCGGTTCCTTCTGTAATCACTCTCCATGCGCTCATTTCCTTGTCATTACATCAGCTATAATGCTCCATAGCTACCATTTTGGATCTCTGAAGGCATTCATAGCAATCAAAAGCCTGGCAGTAACAAAGAATTTCAGTCTAGGACTTAACAACCGACTCTGGAGCACTGGAAAATTTCTGGATAGATTTCTTATTCTAGGTTTTCCCCAGCACTCTGCTCTACAACTTGTTGCCAAGAAATTGGACAATTTGGTCCTGTTTTCTTGAGTGCATTGACTTAAAAATAATTTTCCACATCTTTTGAAATGTTTACATAGATTCCTTATTAGAATCCATTAGACTGATAAAAGTTTCATAGCTTGGCAACATGTGAATGACACTTAACCAAATAATATTACAAAAATAAAGTCTCCAAAGGACTAATAATAAACACAACAAAAAATGCAAATGCATTCCATCTTTAAGTTTTAATTCTCTCATGCTCCCAATCCCACTACCATTTAAAATACTACTAAAGTTTAACATTTGAAGGCAACACAAGTTCATCGGATCCAAATCTCATGTGAATTGGTGTCAAACTTAGTTTGAAAATTCACTAGGAAAGCATGATGGGACCACTTCAATACATTTAAGACACTATTACAAATAGTTTTGTCATTTGAAGTCAAAACTTTCTTCATTTCTAAATTTACTATATTCACAACAGATTAGCCTAGAAAATGACATATCCATCTGTCATTGTAGAATGTAGACTATGTGATACAGGTGATCTGAAACTGACCCAGGCACTTTGCCAATGAAGAGCATTTAATTTCTGTGGACAATGCATAGCCAGTAATGGCCTGCAGGTAATCATGAGAGAGATAGCAAGAATTGGAGAACAAGGGCAGGTGATACTGCCACCTCACCACTCAGGGAGCGAAGTCAAGATTCTGAACTGGGGAGCTGTCTGTGTGGAGTTTGTATATTCCCCACAACACGTGTTGGTCGATAGGTTCATTGGTTACCTACATTGCACCAGGGTAGGTGAATGGAAGGAGAATCTGGGTGGAGTTGCTCAACACATGACAGAGAATAGTTTATGGAGGAAATAAGTGAGGAAAGGGATTACTAGGCCAAATGCAGCCCCTCTATGTCATAAGGAAATCTAAGAAATAGAGAAGACAGCCTTCGGTACTGCAGTGGAATGAATCACTCTTCCACAAGTGGGGGAGGGACTTGGCTGATGGGGCCCAGTGGTTGTGTAGGTAGCGTACACCCTGCATCATTCATGCAGGACTTCCATGTCCTCTAGGTTCTCAATCCCATCCCAAATGCTCCTTCTCCATTTCAATCTGTCATGTGCCAGATTCCCAGGATGAGGATGTTACATTTCTTCAAGGAGACTGTGGGCACATTCTTGAATCTCCACCCCTGCCCATTTGGTAACCTCTTTCCATGACAGAGGTTAGACAAGAGTGCAAATTTCTAAGGTCCAACGTTGGGCATGAAAATGATATCACCTATCCAATGTGGCCAGTTGGGTATGATTAGAGCTTCAATGCCGTGGTAAGACCAACGTCAGTTTGTTTATCCTTTAAAGGATTTTTGTAGAGACAACATTGGCTGTACCATTCCACTGTGTTGAAGTCTCTGTAATAGGCAGTCTGGGTTTCAGAATACTTAAGAGGGCAAAGACCACCACTACCCTGTGGAATATGGGCTTTGATGGAGGCCCAAAGCCTTCCTCATTCAAACAAAAGCTGTGCTAGCACACTAAAGTGACAGGGAATCTCAATACAATTTGAGTGCTGGGCTTCCAGCCATTATCAACAAGTACGTTTTACCCTTGGATGCTTAGGCACCTCCATAACACTTCGAAAACTGATGCATGTCATGCAATGGACAATGAGAGTCACTGGCTTCAGATTGTTCTCTCATCTTGAATCAACAGGTTCCCATCATCTATTTGGGGTCAGGGTAAAGCCACCATTTGTTGGTCAACCAGCTGCCAATGAGCTCCAGAGTTTGTTTTTTCACCAACCTATCAAGGCCAGGACATGGAGCTACAGAACTAACTTGAGTTTAGTCTTTGATATCTTCCCCCCGTGCCAAGACAACGATGATGAGATGGCATACAGAGAGGAGGTACAGCATCTTGTAGGATGGTGCAAGTTACACCAATTTAATTTGAGCTCAATGTGGACAAGACTAAAGAGCTGATTGTGGAATTTAGGAAGGTGCAGGCTGACACCCGTCACTGCTGCATATACGTGGCTCCTCCTTGGACAGAGTTAGGAGTACCAAGTCTCTCAGAGTGCACAAAATGGATGATTTCACCTGTTTCCTCTAAACTACCTCTTTAGCCAAGAAACTACAGCACCATCTCCACTTCCTGAGGAGATTGGGACTAATAAGGCTCCAACCCCAACTATTTTTACCAATTTTTTTTTTTTTTTTTTTTAAAAAAGGAACACCTTTGAGAGGTCCCTGACCAGCTGCATTACCATTTGGTATGGGAATTGCAAGGCAGGAGGCAGGAGAAGATGGCAGCGTGACGCAGCGCGCACGGCCACTCGGAAATTATATCATATTTGTGAAGTAGGATGCCGTGCACAATCCTGATTTGATGGGGACAGCCGTGAGAAGCACGGAGAAACATCTGGAGAAACTTCTGAAATGCCCGCTTTGCTGCTGCTGTTACTGTGCGATCGAGAATCTCCGGAGGGGAAGGCCCCAAATCCTCGGCTTTGCCTACTGCCTGTTGCTGGGGCCGGGGTCGAAGCCCTCGGCAGAGATGGTGCTCAGTGTCAGAGGGCTGGTCAGAGGCTCGGAGTTTTCGGACGGACTCAAGAGTCAGCTATGGTCGGTGTGCTTCCAGGGTGCTGCATCAGCAAGTTTGTGGCGCTGGAAGCTCATGGCAGGAAGAGTATTTTTCTTCCTTCTATCGTCTGTGTGAGATATTGGGACTTTCAAGAGACTTCGAGACTTTTTTTTTAAACCGTGCCCATGGTCTGTTCTTCTATCAAATTACGGTATTGCTTTGCACTGTTGTAACTACATGTTATAATTATGTGGTTTTTGTCAGTTTTTCTTAGTCTTGGTTTGTTTTGTGTTTCTGTGATATCATTCTGGAGGAACAAATTGTGTCATTTCTTAATGCATGCATTACTAAATGACAATAAAAGAGGACTGCATGTCCTCATAATCTAATCTAATCTAAATTTGACCAGGAGTCCCTAAAAAGGATTGCAAGGACTGCTGAGGGGATTCTCGGAATTTCTCTTCCACACTTCCGAGATATTTATCCAGAGCACTGCATACACAGTGCCCTTAGCATTTCAAGGATCCCATCCCAAAATCTTTGCCCCCCTCCATCAGGCAGGTGGTACCGTAACATTAGGACAAGAACTGTTAGGATGGGAAACAGCTTCTTCCTCCAGTTTGAGACACTACTGAACTCCCTGCCACCAGCCAGGTCTCAATTATGAAGCACCAGTAGTGTTTTACTGCTTACTTTGTAAACTTGTGTTGCAAACACATCTTCTGGAAATTATTTTCTTATTTGTGGTAATATTACTTTGTGTTATGTGTGAGTTATATGCACTGCGTTGTGCACCTTGGTCCAGAGAAACACCGTTTCATTTGACAGTATACATACGTACAAAATTTATCATGAATTGATGTGATCAATCACTCCCAGTTGAGCTCAACGCCTTTTATACATGCTTTGAAAGGCAGAATAAAACTACATCTGTGTGAATCTCTGCAGCATCTCGCAACCCTAAGATCTGTTTCAGAGGCTGATGTCAGAATATTTTTTTTATAGGGTTATTAGGCCCTGATGTTGAATCTGGTAGGGCTCTGAAAACCTATGCTAACCAGCTGGTGGTTGTGTTCAAGGGCATCTTCAATTTCTCACTGCTGTAGTTGGAGATTCCCACTTGCTTCAAAAGGGCCCAAGAAGAGTAGGGTGATCTGCCTCAATGACTGTCACCCAGTAGCACTCACATCTACTGTGATTAAGTGCTTTGAGAGGTTGGTCATGGTTAGACTCAACTTCTGTCTAAGCAAGGACCTGGACCCATTGCAATTTGCCTTTCACCACAACAGGTCTGCAGCAGATCCAATCTCACTGATTTACCATTTTGCCTTGAATCACCTGGACAACTGCAATACAGTCGACCTTCACTAATCCGACTACCCGTAATCCGGTTCCTTCAATAATCCGGCACTGATTATGCTTAATGTGATCCTTCTGTAATTCGGCATTTTCACCAATCTGGCACTCCTCAGGTCCCAGTGGTGCCGGATTGGTGAAGGCCAACCTGTACCTACAAACAGGCTGCTGTTCATTGACTACAGCTCAGTGTTCAACACAATCATACCCTCAGTTCTGATCAACAAGCTCCAAAACCTGAACCTCTGTGCATCCCTCTGCCACTGGACCCTTGATTTCCTCACCAGGAGGCCACAGTCTCTGTGGATCAGAATTAACATCTCCTTCTTGCTGACAACATTGGTGCCCCACAAGGATGTATCCTTAGCCTACTGCTCTACTCTCTCTACACACGATCGTGTAGCTCGTGACAGCTCAAACAGAATCTATAAACCTGCTGATGACACAGCTATTGTTGGCAGAATTTCAGATGGTGATGAGGCGGCATACAGGAGTGAGATAGATGAGCAAGTTGAGTAGCGTCATAGCAACAACCTTGCACTCAATGTCAGTAAGACAAAGGAATTAATTGTGGACCAGAAAGAGGAAATCAAGGGAATACATACCAGTCCTCATCGAGGTATCCGAAGTGGAAAGGGCAAGCACTGTCAAGTCCTGGGTGTCAACATCCGACAATCTATCCTGGCCCAACATACGAATGCAATTACAAAGGAGGAACGAAAGCAGTTATGTTTCATCAGAAGTTTGAGGAGAATTGGTTTGTCAGCAAAGACTGGCGACTTTCTGCAGATGTACTGTGGAGAGCATTCTAACTAACTGCATCACTGTCTGGTGTGGAGGGGCCATTGCACAGGATCAGATAAAGCTGCAGAAAGTTGCACACTCAGCCAGCTCCATCATGGGCAGTAGCCTCCCCAGCATCCTGGACACTTTCAAAAGGCAATGCTTCAAAAGGCAGCATCCATCAAGGACCCCCATCACCCAGGCCATGGCCTCTTCTCATTGCAAGCATTAAGGAGGTAGTACAGGGGCCTGAAGACACACACTCTGCATGTAAGGAACAGCTTCTTCCCCTCCACCATCAGATTTTTAGATGGAAAATGACCCATGGCAATTACCTCAGTATTTTTCCCTCTTTGAACTGCTTATTTAATAACATAACATATAGCTTTCATTATGTACTTCAATGTACTGCTGCCGCAGAACAACAAATTTCACAATGTATGCCAATGATATTAACCCTGGTCCTGATAAAGGCGAATAACAATAAACTTGAACTTGAAGTGTTTGGCACAGCAATCCTACCAGCAAGATGCAACTCAGCAAGTGAGAACAGAAGTCATAAATGTCATTTATTACCATTTTTTAAAAAAACAATGCTTAATATTTGACCTTGAGATCATTGGCAGAATTTAAATTTCTGAAATCAATAGCTTACCCTAGGGAAGCTGGAGTTGGAATTTGTTTCATACAGAAAGCTCATTGGCAGAATTCAAGGTTTCATAATTTTAAGTGCAGCCCCTAGTGAATAAGTTTGGATGTGAACTGATGTGGAACAAGGTGCCTGCAATGCTGACAAGAGGGCCAACACAACAGAGCAAATGAGTTTCCCTTCTGACAAACAATCTTAGACTAAGTACATAACAACAAATCTCAACCCAGCTTTCACACAATAAATATACATAGACAATTTTGAATAAACAGAAGTTTGACTCAAGTTTCAGATAGCCAATAATGGAACAGATAAATGTCATACTAAAACTCTGCTGAGGCTATGATGAAAACACATTATGACAACAGACTTTAACCTTGAGCAATTAGATGCGAGTTTTGTTTGAGCACTGGGAATTTATAAATTGTTTCTATATTGGATAGTCAAGATACAATTGTTCAATACATTTCAAATCATGCTGTATCTCTAAATAAAATGAAAATTGAGATGTCTAATTCTCTTATGGTACTACATAAGCAACTGATAATGATCATTACATGCAGTCTCTGAGCAGACGCTAGTTAACTCCTGTGACATGCAGAAATGCATGCACAAAGGAACTTCAGTTCCTAGGCAAACTCCCAGATGAGAACTTTCACCTACCTAAGAGCTAAATTCACATTTAGAAGAGGTTAATTAAATGCACGTACCACGTTTCAAGAATCCATACTTTAATCATTACTTTGTTCTCTCTCCACTGCCTATAATTTCTTACATGACTTATCCAAAAGATGAATGGGCACAGAACTGGCAATTACCCACATGTAGGTTCTCACTTCACAGTTTTCACTGCTCTTGTTGGAGACAGGAAAACATAATTTTGCCAGCTCCAGAACAGCACACCATTAGACAGGCCAGATAGCCAATAATGGTTTCAGGTAGAGATAGGGATGGGGTGGGGGTGGGGTTTGAGGTTGGCTAAGATGCCAACTCTGAACTCATCTCACAACATGCATTAAAATTTATTTTCTGAACTTTCCTTCAGACGGACACATAGCTGAAACTGGCAAAAATCTACTCTTATCCTATGCACACTTCAGTTTCCTAATATTCCTTTACCCATGTTTAAGACTGCACCCACCCTGGACATTTGCTCTTCTCCCCATTCAACCAGCCTCAAGCACAAATTCTATCCTACTGTTTTAGACTCTTGAATGGACCTCAAGTACTTTTGCCCTCAATCTGCCTCATTATGATCTTGCACTTTACCATTTATCTGCACTGCACACTTACACTTTATTCAACATTGTTGTTTTACCTCAATGTATTATGCATTAATCTAATCAGTATGGACAATATACAAGACAAGCTTTTCACTGTACCTTGGTACATGTGACAATAAACCAGAACCACCATTTCACAACCAATCACACCTTCACATCTCATCTTAACAAGACTATAAACTCCCTCAGCCCATCCCAGCCATCCTTCTTGTAGCCTTTCATCTCATCAGCCAACCAACCCAACTGCATCACTTTCCCATCCCAATCCATCACACCTTCACTGATTCTACAATCCAATAACCCACCAACCCCCTCCGAAGCAACCACCCAGCACACCCTCACTACCTACAGTACAACTATACTTCCTTCCACCCATCTGATCCCTCCCCTCCAGATCCCTGCAATTACACCATCTGTCACACATTCCCCAAATCCCATTGCAATACTTTCTCAATCCCACCAAACACTCTCCAAAATCATCATATCCTAGAGCTTATTAACCTATCTAATTCCACCTACAGCACCAAAAAGCAGAAATATGCTTGGCTGATATTAACATCCGACATGAGCAACAAACACACGACATAGAAATAAAGTTCAAAGTACATATATGTCACCATATACGACCCTGTGATTTTCCTGCTGGCACACGCAATAATTCCAATAACCATAATAGAATTAATGTAAGACTGCACAACTGGGTGTACAGTCTGAGTGCAAGAGAAACTGTACAAATACAAAAATAATAAATATTGAGAATATGAGATGAAAGTGAGTCCATAGGTTGTAGGAACATTTCATTGATGAAGCAGGTGAAGTTGAGTTAAGTTATCCCCTTGGTTCAAGATACTGATGGTTATGGGATAATAACTGTTCCTGAATCTGATGACCTGAGTTCTGAGGCTATTATAGGAAACAAATCAAAAGTGAATGTAAAGTACAATTTTAAGTTCGGTCCTTTAAAATTCTTTGAATTCTCTCTTCCTTTAGAAAGGTTTCTTATGGTTGAATATGTTAACTAAGCTTTACAGATCACTCTTTCCCTGCCACATGGCCAGATCATTCCTGATGTAACTAAGTTAATCTAACTCTCTAACTTCCTCATCTTTTCCCATACCATGCCCATAGGCAAGTCTTAATATGGCAGCCTGAATCCCAGTTCCTAATACATTCCAGGATTCTGACAAGCACATTATAATTTCCTGATTCATGCTGAAGAGTTAAAAACAAATATTTCACATCTTTTAGTGCAATAGGATTTGAAGTCATTACCACTGAATTAATATTTTCCCATTTTTGCTGAGCAGGATGCTTTGGAACTTTCCTCAATCCTTCGCTTTACCTGGTTTCTGCATAGTGAAATTCCTTGCCAACTCACTCCCCACTCTCTGTAGGCATTTAAAATCAACTGCTGATCCACAATTCCCTCCATTAACAACTCTGCATTTAAAAAGCCTCCATAATTTTTTTTTCTACTTCACGGAAAACAGTATCCACATCTCATGTTTTCTCTTAACATTCATTCACATCTCTCGCCTAACTCAGGTATAATTAACTTCAATGATCTGTAATAATCCTCAGAAAAAGTTAACCAAACATTACATAATTAATAATATAAAATACTTTCTCCTGCTTATGAAACAATGGCCTTGGGAAATGAACTGTTTTGGACAAATGGCTATGCCCTGGCGATCAACAAGATCATCCACTTTCCATTTCTAATATCATCCCCATCTACACCCTACAGCTGCTTTCATTACATCTAAAGTTTCTTGCTGATATTTTGTTGTCTGCTTCCCATGTTCCACAATGCAAAATATGCAACACAACAGCCTAGTTCATCTTGACATAAAGAGCTGATCTTCCTAACTGCCAGTCTCTCATCCTTCAACATGGAAATCCATATTCTCATGCAGAAAGTCTCTAATAGATTTCCCACCAGCCCTCCTTCCTACTTCGCCTCAGTGGCCTTGTTACTCCAAACCACTGTGTTCTTCTAACCTATATGCTTCTGTGCCTCATTTCAATCTCTGAAGTCTTTGTATTCCATACACACCATTCCCCCTTCAGTGGCATGGACTATAACCATCATGCTTTCATTCTGGTGTAATTTCTCACAATACCTTACTTTGCTTTCTTTCCTCCCAACTTCAAAACACGAAGGGTCTCGGCCCGAAACGTCGAGTGTACTTCTTCCTAGAGATGCTGCCTGGCCTGCAGCATTCACCAGCAACTTTGATGTGTGTTGCTTGAATTTCCAGCGTCTGCAGATTTCCTCGTGTTTGTGTTTCAAGACACTTTGAATCACTTGCTTTCATCTTGCTTTTGGTTATCAGCTCCAACTCTTCCCCGAGCACTGCTTGATGCCCCCACTTCTGTTGCTTCACAATGCTCTGAGTTTATATTACTCAGAAAGGGGCTACAGAATTGAAAGCCATCTTTCAACCAAAATTGGTGCCAAAAATCACCAAAATCAGTGCCAACAATCACCAAAATCAAAGCCAGGTATAAAAATCAGTAGTATTTCTAGCAAGGTTTAAGTGGAAACTTGAATAATTTTCAGCTTGCAATTCTACTTGCTTGGGAAGCAAGGATTTTCAAATTGACACAGCTAAAATGATTAGTGCATTTGTACCAGCTTGCCTGCATTTTCAAACCAGCATAATCAAGGAGGTAGACAACTATTTATACATCAATAACATCATTCACATTTAATTTTGTTTCTTCGGATTAAAATCAGTTGGAAAGTCAATTCATCAAGGCTATTCTAAAAAGACTCTCGGAAGTTTGGCTTTTTACCCTCATCAGTTCTAGAAACGCAATAGCCACTTTATTAGGTACACCTGCTCATTAGCACAAATATCAAATCAGCCAAGCCACATAGCAGCAACCCAATGCATAAAAGCATGCAGACACGTTCAAGAGGTACAGTTTTTGTTCAGACCAAACATTAGAATGGGGAAGAAGTGGGATCTAAGTGACTTTGACTGTGGAATAATTGTTGGTGCCTGACAGGGTGGTTTGTGCATCTCAAAAACTGCTGATCTCCTGGGATTTGCACACACACACACACACACACACCAGTCTCTAGAGTTTACAGAGAATGGCATGAAAAAAAAAAATCAGCGAGTGATAGTTCTGGGAGCAAAAACACCTTATTAATGAAAGAGGCCAGAGGAGAATGGCCAGACTGGTTCAAGATGAAAGGAAGGCAACAGTAACTCAACCACGTGTTACTACAGTGGCGTACAGGAGAACATCTCTGAACGTACAACACACAAACGAAACAAGATGGGCTACGGCAGCAGAAGACCACAAACATACATTCAGTAGCCTCTCCATTAGGTACAGGAGGTAGTTAATAAAGTGGCCACAAGTGTAGATACCCTACTGACTCGGTGCCAACTTGCCAATAAACATCCTGATTTTTTTTTTTATCTAATGGGTACTGATTAATAAAGATATTCTTGTATACCTAAAGTTGGCCATGTGGTTTACTCATAGGAAAGCAACAATGATACATTCAAATTTAAAAGTGACTACTCTCCAGCTAAGACCATGTTAGCACATTTGAGTGTGGTGGTTCCAAGTGTACATTTTAATATCACTTTTTCTGTCAGAGCTGGGAATTGATTAATTCATTTAATAGGATTAAGATGCTCACTTTAGAAGAATATTTTTTAATCCTGCAGCATGATATACTAGTAAAAATGATTTTAGCAATGCAGTTAATAGAATCAAACCTAAAAAATACATTACCTTCACAAGAATTTGTAACTTGATACACACTTTTACCTGCTGCATTTTAAGATCCTATGTAGTAAACTAAAATAAAGCTTCCTTTATTTTAGCCTAATGCAAGTAAAAAATTACTTCCATTTACCATATTCATCATAGTACATGCAAAGCAGGTGCATCCCCTGCAGCTTTCTACTTGGACAGAAGAGTGTTTTATGCTGGTGAGTGATTTCAGGTCAAGTACCTATATTTTTACATTTTCGTTTGAAAGTCTGCCTGTGATCCATTAATGGCAGTGGGATTCAAAGAAAAATGTTGCACAGTAAATGTTTCTGACTTTAAAAACATCTCTTCGCGTGTTCTAGTGTTGGAGGCTGATGGATCAAAAATTCTAGTGCACCGTCAAACTCAGAAAAGTCAGTCGATAGTGAGAATTAGATTATTACCTTCATTTGGAACCATTCACTGGTTAAGCGCTAAAGGCTGGGCAAATTGAGATGCAAATCATTTTCCAGTTATTTCTAAAGTGCTAAATATTTTCCTGACTAATTGAAACCACTGAATTTTGCCACGGTGTTTTCCTAATTCTAGATCACTAACGGGTACTTGGGAAAACAAAAGTTAACGGCAGATGCTTTCTTCAATCAAGTTATCATTAGTGAAGTTTAACTTTAACACTTGGCAGTCCGTCCTCCTTTAACTGGAATTTCGGAACTACTTAAAAGATTAAATATCTGCTTTCGAATTTACTGAAGCATCCTAAATATTATCAAGTGTAGACTCATGTTACACGCTCGCAAAAGAAAACCCAAGACATTTACAGCAACAGCATGCCACGACAAATGCAACAATTAACAGACTTACTGGAGTCGTCAGATTCGTAGCCTTCAGCTTCAGCCTCCTCTTCAGGTTTGGGAGGTGCAGCTGACGCAGATCCATAAGCCCCAAATAATTTGTCCACATCGTCCTCCTCTTTTGTAGACTCTGACTGGGTGACAGAAGGCTGGCTGATGGTGGAATGCATAGAGTTGTTGCGGCTCACAGCTGCAGGAAGACCACGAGGAAAACGAGGGAAGTAATCAGAGATTTGTTTAATAGGTTTAATCGGACCGGGGCAGACATCAATAGCCATATGCTCCTGAATGCTTATGGCCATTTTTTCTCCTTTTCGGACTGTCATGCATGCAACCCTTTTTAACACAGCAGTCAGCAAAAGAAAGACAGACAGAAAAAGCCACCCTGAATCTTGAATTGAGCAAAGAGGAGCAAGAGTAAGAAGCGCTGCTGTCACACAGCAGAACTGAGTCGCCAGTGTTAAGCTAGGAAGCTTATGTGCTTTGAGTTGTAGAAACCTTGTGCATGCTGTCTCGCTGCTACGGACACTCCTTATCTTCCTAACACTGCTGCTCAGCCTATGAATGCGTGTGTGTGTGTGTCTCTCTCTCTCCCCGTGTATGAGAGATTGATTGGGAGAGGTGGAGACAGTGATGTCAGTGGCTAGCAACTAAGCAGTAAACAGGAAGCACTGGAATGAAGGCAAAATCAGGTGCGAGGGTTAAGAAAGGGAAAAAAAGATTTGGAGTCTGTTTGTAGCATGCTCTGATTAACCCATACGATGTGAAAATCATCATCTAAATAAAATTGCCTTCTGTTAAATGCCAGCCTGGATCCTGTTGACTGACCCGACCACAGTTTATTGGTTGAATTAAACTGAGGCATTCCACACAGTAGTGTAAATCGGGATTAAACTCATAGTAGCTCCTATCAGATGATGTAAAGAAAAACAAGAAGTGTGATAGTCATGCTAAATAACAGCGCCTGCAGAATAAGTCAAGTGGTATGCCAGAAGCAACATATTGTGAAAAGGACAAACAGATTTTGAATTTATCAATAGAAGACACACAAAATGCAGCTGGAGCAGACAATTTTTAAAAAATCAGTTCTTATACTTCAAACATTTTCAAATTGCTGACTTTATCATTGATTAGAAGCTTAATATAAATATCCTATCATCACTGTAAAAGCAAAATTTGAAACAATTGTATCCATATTAGTAATAACATAATACAGATTGGTATTTTCTGTAGGTTAATTTACAGCAAGTTCTAGTGCAGTTTTAACCCTTCAGCATGTTCTCACTAATCAAATGAGCAGTGTACTCTGGCTGTGAATTTAAACAGCTGTCCCAACAAAGAGTACAATGGATAAAATATGCTCCAACAACCCGGTGGTGAAGAATGTAGGAACTACAAGAAAAACAGTCCAATTGTTAGGTGCATGTGCTAATAAGCAACTTTACCAACCTTTTCAGCTCATGATTCCTGAATTAAATGATTTGTTTGTAATCTCTGGTTACTGATTTCTCATACCCACAGCAGCTTGTTTTAACCAAACATGATGCAATTCATTATTTTTCTGCAAACTCCTGTCTCTCCATTAAATTTCTTTGTCATCATCTTATAGAACATTGCATGCTAGACAATATGACAACACCCCTAAGCAGACCAGATGGTAGTAGTAAAAGGGAACCATCTGACAATCTTAAGAAGAGACTTAAACAGAAATAAGAAAGCTGAGTAAAAATGGTAAATCCAAAAAAAAGTTCAAAACTTTAAGATAATCACCTGAACTTCAATTTTGTAACTTTTGGCATCCTTGAACTCACAGTTATCTGTAAAAGTATAATGTGCCATCTTTTAGTATTATGAACAGTTCCAGTCTCTATTATTAAATAGACTGCAGGGGAAGTTGAAAACACGCTTTAAAGGAATGAAACCCAAACTGCAAGGTTACACCTCAGTGAAGGATTAAGGTCCTTTCTCCTGAAGGAAGAAAATTAAGGGATGATCTATTCATACTCTTTAAAATAAAGATGGATTTTGTTAGCATAGACACTAAAATAATTGTGACATTTTTGAAGAACAGCAGAACTGGTGGCTGTATCTCAGTTCAGACATGAAGAGTATTTTGGTTAAGCTACTGGACTTGCATCTAGAGGTTTTACCTATTGATTAGAGATTTCTTTCCTTGGCAATTAGGGAATGTAAGTTTAAGTAATTAAATTTACCTGGAATAAAAGCTAACACCAACACCAATTGTTGTACAATCTCCATCTGGATTCTTCGTGGACCTTAAAGTCATAAGGTTATACAATATAATGTACATCATAGAAACAGGCATTTAGCCTGACTGATCCATGCCACCAGAACGTCTGTCTACACACATCACATTTTTCTGCATATATCCCAAATCCTCTATTCCTTTCATGTCTACGTACATATCCAAATGTTTTTTTAATGCTGTGATGGTACCTGCCTCCACAACTTCCTCCTGCAGTATGTTCCATATAGCCGTAAGACACAGGAACATTTGGGCCATTCGGCCCATATAGTCTGCTCTGCCAATTGATTATAGCTGATTCATTATCTCGTTCAAACATATTCTCCCGCCTTCTCCCTGTAACCTTTGATGCCCTCACGAATCAAGAACCTATCAACCTCTGCTTGAAATATACCCAAAGTCTTGCCCCCCACAGCCATCTATGACACAGATTCACCACACTCTAGCTAAGAAATTCCTCCTCATCATTGATCAAAGCTTCTACTCTGAGGAAGTGCCCTCTCCATATCCATTGTATCTATCCCTTTCAATATTTGATAGGTTTCAATAAAATCCTCCACTCATTCTTCTAAACCCCAGTGAGTACATGTCCAGAGCCATCACCCTCTGTGTGGAAGACTTGCCTTTCAGATCTCCTTCAAGTATGTTATTCCACACCTTAAACCTATGTCGTATAATCTTAGATCTCCCTACCAGTGGAAAAGACCAGACTACCTACTCTATCTATTGCCTCATAATTTCACCATTCAGTATCCTTCGCCCCACTGAGAAAAATATCAGCCAATAGAATTTATCCCTGTAACTTAAGTCCTTTTCTTCAGGCAACATCCCTGAGAATCTACTTCTTCTGCACTGTTTCTACAGCTACCATCAGTAGAATATTGAGAAACATTTTGGTCATCGCACTATAGTGTGATGATCAGAATGTTTCCAATATTCTAAGTGCAGCCGCAACATTTGACGTCCCAACTCAACAGCCCTGCCTGTGAAAGCAAGCAAGCTAAACGTTTTCTTCACTACCCTGTCCAACAGCATCCCATCCTTCATGAATTATAACTATAGGTGTTCCATGATCCAGAGCAATGACCCTCTGAAATAAAGCCTTCCAGTTCATGGTCAATTAGGAATGAGCAAGATGCTGCTATTGTGAACATTATGGCAGCAATATTCACATCCTAGGAATGAATGAAAAAAAAATTTATTTTATTTATTTTATTCAGCGATAACTGAGAATTTAAATAGAGAATGCAGGAGAGAGCAACTTTATTCAGAAAATAGTAAGAATTTTGGATTCAGTACCATTGAAACAGTTAAGGAAAACCATATAATTGCAATTAATGGAAGACTAGGCAAGCATATTAAAGAGAAAGGAACAGAAGATTAGAGCCTTGGGATTAGAGGGCAAATCTTGAGTGGAGGCCTAAATATAGCATAAACAGTGGCATAGATGTGCATTCAACACCATTCTACAGAAGTTCATATCTTCCACAGTGGTCATCAAACAGTGTTTGCATCGGTGTCCCTGGTAAGATAGCCTCTCTGGGTCCGACAAATGGCACAAGTGTTTGTTTTACACATTTTTTCTCACGATCACAAGATCCTATTGGATATTAGTAATATTGAATACTATAAATCCAGTTCATTAGCAAGATCAACAGCAGAGGAGCTGCATAGCCTTTGGTTATTGCACAGACCAGGCCCTCACACCACAGCGTTGCCTGTTACAACCACCCAGGGGGAGGAGGTGCCAGAAGTGGTGTGAGAGAAAGCAGAAGAGTGGCAAGCATGCTGGAATCCATGCCAGGCTAAATCCCTCACCCCTGCAGGCTGCCTCTCCTGTCAATACTGCTCGCCAATGTTTACTTCATGGAAAACGACATGGATTACCTTCATCTGCAACTGACCCAGCTTGAGATGAGGAACTGCTGACTGCTTATTCTTACAGAAACTTGGCTCCAGGACAACTCCAAGTGCTGTGTGTGACAATGTGAATATGTACTGTGTGTTGCACTTTGGCCCAGAGGAATGATGTTTCATTTAGCTGTATACATGTGTATGGTTTAATGACAATAAACTTGAAGTTGAACTTGAATTTAAAAATACAATATAACATGCAGCTTAAATGTCCGTAACAATTGATTTGGTGATAGGAGGTAGAGCGTAGTAATGGAGAGTTGTTTTTCCGATCAGAGACTTGTAACCAGTATTCCACAGGGATCATTGCTGGGTCCTTTACCATTCACCATATATGTTAATGATTTGGAATAGAAAGTGGTAATGATCTGATCCCGATGAAGGATCTTGGCCAGAAAAGATTGACTGTGTAATCTTTACCATAGATGCTCCAGCATTGTGCGTGTGTTGCTTTGGATTTCCAGCATCAACAGATTTTCTTATATTTGTGGTAATAGTAAGTTTTTAGATTATGAGAACACTCAGTTCTCTTTTATTGTCATTTAGAAATGCATACATGCATTAAGAAATGATACAATGTTTCTCTGGACTGATATTACAGAAAACAGGACAAACCAAAGACTAACACTGACAGAACCACATAATTATAACATATAGTTACAGCAGTGCAAAGCAATACCATAATTTGATGAAGAACAAACCATGGGCATGGTAAAAAAAAGTCTCAAAAGTCGAACGACTCCCGAGTCCCCAATAGCGGCAGCAAAAGGGAGAAACTCCCTGCCATGAACCTCCAGGCACCGTCGACTTGCCGATGCCTTGGGAGCAGCCGACCACAGTCGACACTGAGTCCATCCGTCCGAAAACTTCGAGCCTCCGACTAGCCCCTCCGATACAGCCTCCCGAGCGCCTTCGACCTCGCCCCAGCCGCTGAAACAAGCAAAGCCGAGAATTTTGGGGCCTTCTTTTCCGGAGATTCCAGTTACCACACAGTAGCAGCGGCAGCGAAGCGGGCATTTCAGAAGTTTTCCAGATGTTCCTCCGTACTCTCACGTCTGTCTCCATCAAATCAGGATTGTGCATGGTCCCCTACTTGACAGATAACAGATATTCATCACTGGCAAGGCCGCGTGCACTGCTGTCACACCGCCATCTTCTCCTCTTCTTGAGTTTGAGGATGACACCAAAATTGTTGGTGTAGTGGAAGAATTCCTCAGGTTCCAACATGATCTAGATTAAAAGTGCATTAGAAAAGCTGACGGAATGTAACTCCAACAAATATGAAATGATGCATTTTAGTAAGTTAAACCAGACAGGACATAAACAGGTCTCTGGGATGCGTTACTGAACAGCGAGTTCTTGGGGTATAAGTAGCTAGTTTCCTTGAAGAGGTGACATTGGTGTCAAAGTGATGTAGGCAGCATATTGCATACTTGCCTTTTTCAGCCAAGGCACTGAGTATGGGAGTTGGAATAATTACAGTTGTACAGATTGTTGGTTAGTCCACGGAGTACTGTTCTAGTCTAATCTAAAGGAAGGATGTGATTAAGCTAGAGAGGGTGCAGAGAAGATTTAAGGGAATGTTACCTGAACTGGAGGGCTTGAGTTATAAGATTGGATAGGCTGGGACTGCATTCCCTGCAGTGAAAGAGGCTGAAGGGAGATCTTATAGAATTCCATAAATTAGGGGTTTAGATAGGTATGGTAGTCATGGTCTTTTTCCAGGGTAGGGAAGTATAAAACAAGAGGGCATAGATTTAAAATGAGAGCGGAAGGATATAAAGGGGATCTGAGGAGCAAGCTTTCACATGGATGGTGTTAGGTGTATGTAACAAGTAGCCAGAAGATGGAAAAGGCGGGTAAAATTCCAATGTTTAAAAGGCATTTGGACAGATATATGGATAGGAAAGGTTTAGAGAGATATAGGCCAAACACAGGTGAATGGGATTAGTGTCGACAGGCATCTTGGTCAAAAATAGGTGAGTTGGAATGAAGGACCTGTTTCCATGCTGTTTAAATCTATAAAAGTTTCAGCAATGCATGATTCCAGAAGTCATCGTAAAATTTATATATTGGAACAAAACTTTATGTGGCAGATTTGGGCCTAGTGAATGGACTAAAATTGGCTGGATCATTGCAGAAACATGTCGGTGATTTATTTAAAATTCTCTGGGTTATCCCCTCTGCCTCAGAAACACATAAATATTTGATCTGTGATACTCAGGGCAGGCTAATTGCCCAACTCCAATGTGATGGATTGATGTGAGCTATCAGCTCCAGAGAGTTGACAGATGCTAAAGAAGCACAGGTAGTGATGGCTATCTGCTTTGTTAATTACAAAAATTCTGGCAGATATAATCCCATCAGAATTCTAGGGATCACATCCTGAAAACCTTTGGCTTCACATGGCTTTCTTTTACTATTTATAAGAAATGTAATTATCAGTCAATGCTTTTGAAGTAATCTAATTGTGGCAGTAACTGCTATCTGAAAATTAAGAGCTTCATGAATAATATATTGGGAAGCCTGCGGGAGGACTTGTGGTGAAATGCGATAACATTACAACGTGGTCACCTCAAAGCTGTTGGAGCAAATCTGTGCCCAACCTTTATCGAATCAGCAAATCCAGATCTAAACTGCGTGCAAACTTAATGCTTGAAGGAGATTGGGACACGGATTCTCACAGAGCTGCTTTGATGTTTTGCTTGTTGGTGGTGAGGGGCTACAATCCCATATCTTGGAGCCGGTTATTGGCTTCTTCATCGGGTCAGACTCATGTTTGTTATAGAGAAACCAAATCAGACCTTACAGCAAAGAAAACAAATGTTGCAAGGCCAACTTAACAACTGAAGTACGTTGCTTTTCAGATTTCGACCCCACTTCTTATGCATCTTCTAATAGTGTGCACACTCTCCAGTTGGAATCATTGATGCAGCATCATGTCAGTTTCAGACCTCCAGTCATAATGAGCTTGTCTATCAGAAGCACCTGCCAGGACTGCGCATTGACACACTGAAGGCGTATTGCAACTAATCACAGTTTCTTCCAGTAAGATTACTTTCACAGTGCCCTCCATAAATGCATTAGCCTCCATCTCCTACCCTCACTAGAACATTCACACCTGACGTGGATGCACAACTGAAAGCTGGGTGTGTTAAAATGTAAAATCATTTAAATATCAGGCAGACATAGAACACATTAGTTCCAAACTCATTAACCAATGACTTCTAATTAATCTAATCCCTATTCTCTGCTCACTGACAATATTGTTCCCTTTTCTGCATATTCACATGCCTACCTAAGAGTCTGTTCAGCACTCTCATGCTACCACCACCCCCTGCAGTGTATTTCTGGCTCCCACCGCTTGCTGTGTTAAAAAGAAAATCTTGCCTCACCTGAAGTGACCATTTCTAGTTATTGTGATCTACTGAAATGAAGGATTTTTGTATTTCATCTATTTATATTGTAAAACTTGACTGTCACTTTGCAATTGCAAACAAATTAGCCGGATATCATTTTTCAATCTGGTGAAACAGTTCAGTGACTCAGCTGGTGGAGGGAATGAGAGGTGAGGCATGGTAATGCGGCAAATTTAATTTGTTCTGAATCTACTGATCTCAGCCAGGTGTTGCAGTAGGGTCACATCAGTCGTGGTTTCAACTCTAAATCTCCAGTCTGTGATCTCTACTCCAAGTACACATGCATGAGTGCATGCTCTGGTTCAGCTATTTCACACTGGAGTCAGAAGGCATGGCAACTTTCAATGTCAGGGCACAAGCATGAAGAATGGGGGCTTAGTGAGTTAAATAGCAAATCCAGCATTCATTGATCCAGCAGGCAGGAAGGATTCAACACCTTCAGAATATAATTGCATAAGGATGGAATAACAGAAAATATTTGCATTATTATACATGTTTAATGGGAAAGTCAACCCACATTTAAGTATTCTAATTTTGAAAGCAACTAAACAGCCATACTGTTTCTGTGATAAATTTTGTTGTTAGTCTGATACTACATTTAAAAAAGGGTCAGCAGTTTAGCTTTCCAATGGACCTTGGGCTGTGCTTTTATTAATATCTTGTCCAAACTGTGTGTTCCTTTATTTTTGGTTCAGCTACCTGCAACTTAATCTCAGGAAAAAAATATAAAATAAATTCTTAGCTTTGTGGGCTGGGAGGGTGAAGGCATTAGCAACTAACGTACCTATTGAGCTAATATCAAGCAGTAGGCTAGAATTGTTGTGTTGCCGGGAAGACATTTCGCCACTCATCCAAGAGGCTTCTTCAGTTCTCTCTGTGGTGGGTAGTCTTCCGGTTTATAAACTCTGTGAGTTGTTTAAAGGTGTAGCAATCACATGAGGGTTGTTCAGAGTCGTAGAGGTAATGAGAGGGTCATTAATCTTACCTCTGCATGAATGGAGGTATGCACTGAATGGGGTAGAGATCTTAGGACTGCATTGTAAGTAGCTGATAGGTGGTGTCCCCTCCTCCTTCCTTTTCTCCTATGGTCCAATCTCCTCTCCTATCAGATTCCTTCTTCTCCAACCCTTGACCTTTCCCACCCACCAGGCTTCACCTATCACCTTCCAGCTAGCTTCCTTCCCCTTCTCCAACCTTTTTTATTCTGGCATCTTCCCTCTCAGTCCTAAAGATAGTTGGCCTGAAATGTCGCCATCTATTCATTTCCATAGATGCTGCCTGACCTGCTGAGTTCCTCCAGCATTTTGTGTGTGTTGCTTTAGATTTTCAGCATCTGCAGACTTTCTTGTTTTCATCATCAGGGATCTTATACAGATATTAGCAACACATTTCTAACTAGCATTAATAGATTACGACAGCCACCAACTATATTCCTTGCTATTCTGACAATAGGCAGGTAATGGAAGTTTAAAATGTTAAAGTACCATATCCATTTATTGGATAACTTGGTATTATGCAATTACTCACATTTACATCTGGTGACCATCTTGTCATAACTATTTTGTGACGAACACAATATAAAAAAAGACCTTTCTCTAGAAATAACAAGGAAGCATGAAATTGCTTCATCCTGCTGATTATGTAAATCTCCTGCTCAAAGCTACTTAACTAATACAACAAAACCAATCCCTTGCACATCAAAGCACCACATTAAGTGCTTTTCACTATTTACACTGCCAGTAAAGGGAGGCAGCTGCATCATCTTAGGAGTGATTTATGAATCACCCTCATTCACATGCAGCTGAAGTCTTCAGCTAAAGTATGGAAAAACTAACAGACATATGTCCTGGTGTTAAATTATTAGCATCCGCTGATTATAGAGAGAACGGCAGTATTTTAAGGCCATCACCTAGTTACAGCACTTTTTTTTACCTGTTTTGCACTAAACATATCCAGCTAGAATAAATGTTGACCAAACTGAGCAAGTGTATTATCTAACTCAGCTGATTAGAAAGGGAAAAGTCAGAATATTTTTATACCATCATCGAGGTCATCACCAATCAGTCAAATCAAGGTGTAAAGGGAGAAATTTAACGTATTGATTCTAATCTCAGAAAGTATTTTAAAAAATTGAATATTTTGTAGTGCCCCCAGAAGTTAAGAGTTTCTCAGATTTAGGCAGTAATGCATGACATAAGAGTGCCTAAGACCATGAGACATAGCACCAAAATATTCAGCCCATCGAGTCTGCTCCACCATTCCATTATGGTTGATTCATTATCCCCCTCTACCCCATTCTCTGACTTTCTCACCATAAACTTTGACGCCCTGACTAACAACGAACCTATCAACCTCTGCTTTAAATATAGTTCAAAGTTCAAAGTATTGTTTTTATCAGAGTACACACGTCACTACATACAACCCTGCAATTCTTAGCAAATCTATAGAACTGTACCTGTAAACAGGATCAATGAACGACAAACTATGCCAATGTACAAATAAATATCAATAAATAATGGGTATGAAATAACATGAAATGAAAGAGGATGAAATGTGCTCAATGATTTGGCCACCACAGCCATCGCAATGAATTCCATAGATTCACCAGCCTCTGGCTAAACAAGTTCATCCTCTTCTCTGTTCTAAAAGGATATACCTCTGTTCTGAGGCTGTGCCCGCAGGTCATAGATTCACCCACTACAGGAAACATCCTCTCCACATCCACTCTGTCTAGGCCTTTCAATATATGATAGGTTACAATGAGATCCCACTCATTCTTTTAAAATCCAGTGAGTACAGGCCCAGATCCAACAAATGGACCTCATATGTTAACCCTTTCATCCCGGAATCATTCTCATGAACCTCTCCAATGCCAGCACATCTTTTCTCAGATAAGGGACCCAAGACTGCTCACAAAACACCATGTTCAGTCTGACCAATGACTTATAAAACCTCAGCATCACATCCTTGTTCTTATGTTCCAGTTCTCTTGAAATGAATGCCAACATTGCACTTGCCTTCCTCACCACTGACTCAGTCTGCAAGTTAACCTTTAGGGAATCCTGCATAAGTACCATTGCACCTCTGATTTTTGAATCTTCTCTCCATTTAGAAAATAGTCCATGCCTTTATTCCTTCTACCAAAGTGCATGACCATACACTTCCCTGTACTATATTCCATGAGCCACTTTTTTTTGCCCATTCTCCTGGCGGAGCAGTCTTGATGGGCTAAGTTAGCCTAATTCTGCTCCTGTATCTTATGGTCTTACAGTCTAATCATCTGCCTGTCCATCCTCACAGTCTCACTACACACTGCATCGACTTGTACAACCAATTGCCCCATCCTCAGCCCCATCACTCCAGTATTCATATCTCCGCCGACTTAGTTTAAGCCCTCCCCAACAGCTCCAGCAAACGTGACACCCCCCCCCCCCAGGTCGAGGTGTAACCCATCCTTTTAATACAGGTCAAAACCTTCCCCAGAAGAGATCTCAATGATGCAGAAATCTGAAACCTTGGCCCCTGCTTCAATTCCTCAGCAACTCAGTCATCTATACCATCATCCTGCTCTTGATTTGCACATGGTACGATGAGTAATATAGAGATCACTACTTTGGAGGTCCTGCCCTTCCGCTTCTTCCCTAACTCCCTATACGCACTGCAGAGGACCTCTTCCCCCATTCTACCTATGATTTTGGTGCCTATCTGCACCATGACCTCTGGCTGCTCACCCTCCCTCTTGAGAATCTTCTGCAGCCACACTGAGTTATCCTAGACCCTAGCACCTGTGAGGCAAACCACCATCCAAGCTTCTTCTTTGCAGTCAAATAATTTCTCGTCTGCTTCCCTAACTATTGAACCTCTTATCACTACCACTCTGCTTGACTTTACCCTTTCCGGCAGAGCCTCAGGGCCAGCCACATTGCCATTCATCTACCAGATTTTCAGCCTCCCAGATGGTCCTCAGTGCATCCAGCTCCAGCTCCAGTTCCTTGATCTTGTAAGTTAGGAGCTGAAGTTGGGTGCACCTCCTGCAGATGTAGTTACAGTATTGGGGAGACCGTTATGTGCCCTGAAATCCCACGTCTCACAGGAGGAGCATTCTACTGTCTGAACTACCATCCTGCCTACATTTGTTGTGCCTTTAACTTCTCAAAATTAATAAAAAGTCAATAAGTCCCATTTTGGATCATTTTCCAGTTTCTAAAAGTGTTGTACCTTTCAGCTGCTGATCAGTCCATAACGCTTTCTTATGTTTACTGATAAATTTTACTCCATTTTGCTTCAGAAGGGATCCCTTTAATGTACCTGGCTGAACAACAGAATGCCCTCATCGCTTTTATTAATGCCCTCATCCCTTTTGCCAATCACCTGTCCAGTTCTTGGCTCCATCCCTCCCTCTCCTGTCTTCTCCTATCATTTTGGATCTCCCCCTCCCCATCCCACTTTCAAATCTCTTACTAGCTCTTCCTTCAGTTAGTCCTGATGAAGGGTCTCAGCCCAAAACGTTGACTGTACCTCTTCCTAGAGATGCTGCCTGGCCTGCTGTGTTCACCAGCAACTTTGATGTGTGTTGCTATTATTAACTAAAGTTCTTTCACTTACTGCAAAGCAGAGAAAATAGGTATGTTTTGTCACTTACATTTCATTAATAAAATAACGTAAATAGGAAACAGCATATTAATTTTGACAGTCTTCGCTGCCATGATATATTGATAATAAACCATAAATCAGAAGATATTGCAAAACATTTTAACTATTAATGATGTCAACTGTTCATCTAATTGGCATTTCATTCAAAATACATATTGGAGTTTCTGCATTTATCATTATGGTGTCACTAGTCTTCTGTAAAGCAGAATGAAAACAACAGGCAAATTTCAAACTGCTTTATTATCAAACTATCAAGGCAGTTTAAAAACTGCACAGTGTTTGCAAAGAGCACCAAAGGCCGACTTTGTAAGCCATGACAGTCACCTTTTATGCACTGACTATACTACTTTATTTCACATTGTACTCAGCTAATTGTAAACAAATCATTTCAAGTTTCTCAATTTGAGCCCCTACTCTAGAAATTGTACTCCTTTGCATGTGTTATATGCAAGTCAGTCAATGGTAGATTGCACGAGCAATCATTTCCAGTTGTTCATCCATGGGTAACTCAGTGTATGGTTTGTTCATTGCAGGCAGAAATTGCAACTTCAATGTGTGGACTTACGATCATCACTATTCACTCACAGAGAAACTAGGAGCATATTGCATGGAATTTGCAATCAGGTGCCAGCACTTTCACATCAATGTACTGTACACATCATTATTTTTCATTGGCTAGTATTATGTAAGACAGTTCTCTGGTTCTGTGCTTTTTTAATCATACCTATTTCAGAGGAGAAAGTCTAGCACTCCCTGGAGATATTCCTCACACCCACACCATTATTTTCTACATCCATACTGTGGCTACTGTGAGGGCAGTTCTTCGTGATCTGATTAACACAACCCTACTGAAGTTTCAAGTGCTCTGTGCAGCTCCCTGCTGGAACCCCCCCAGCATATTCTTGGGTGTGCTGGCTGTTAATGCAAACAGCACTTTTCACTCAATGTTTCAATGTTCATGTGACAAATAAATCTGAATCTAAATCCGTTGCCACAGAGGGATGTGGAGGCCAAGTCATTGGGTGTACTTAAAGCAGAGGTTGATAGTGTCTTGATTGGTAAGAGAGATAAGGATTGTGAGGATCATGGGGTAAAAAAAATCAGCCAAGTTTGAAGGGCAGAGTTTTAATGGTCGTAAACTTAGTCGGCTCCATCTTGGGTACTAGCCTACAAAGTACCCAGGACATCTTCAAGGAGTGGTGTCTCAGAAAGGCAGTGTCCATTATTAAGGACGTCCAGCGCCCAGGGCATGCCCTTTTCTCATTGTTACCATCAGGTAGGAGGTACAGAAGCCTGAAGGCTGTGTGATTCAGGAACAGCTTCTTCCCCTCTGCCATCCGATTTCTGAATGGACATCGAACTTGTGAATACTACCTCACTTCTTTAATATATATTATTTGTCTTTGCACAATTTTTAATCTATTCGATATACATATACTGTACTGTAATTGATTTACTTATGTATTTGTTTTTACTTTTCTTCTTCTATATTATGTATTGCATTGAACTGCTACTGCTAAGTTAACAACTTCCGCGACATATGCCGGTGTTAATAAACCTGATTCTGATTCGGAGCAGATCCAAGCGGCTAAATGGCCAAATGTTATAGAACATACAAAACATAGAAAACCTACAGCACAACACAGGCCCTTCGGCCCACAAAGCTGTGCCAAACATGTCCCTACCTTAGAACTACCTAAGCTTTACCCATAGCCCTCTATTTTTCTAAGCTCCATGTAGCCATCCAGGAGTCTCTTAAAAGACCCTATCGTTTCCGCCTCCACCACCACCGCCGGCAGCCCATTCCACGCACTCACCACTCGCTGCGTAAAAAACCTACCCTTGATATCTCCTCTGTACCTACTTCCAAGCACCTTAAAACTGTGCTCTCTCGTGCTAGTCATTTCAGCCCTGGGGAAAAGTCTCTGACTATCCACACGATCAATGCTTCTCATTATCTTGCACAACTCTATCAGGTCACCTCTCATCCCCCGTCGCTCCAAGGAGAAAAGGCTGAGTTCACTCAACCTATTCTCGTAATCTTATTTATTGCATCAAAAGAAAGTCAAATCCAATTTCCAGAAATATATTTTTAGCAACAGATGAGAGAAGTTACTGTCTCACAAGAGTGTCTAGAATAAGCAATGTGCACTGATGGAGTACGAAGAAGTGGAATACATTGGAGTAACAGCAACAGTGAATGGTTATTTCCTCCTTCCTACCCTCTGGTTATTACCGATAATCCAAAACTAATCAGGGACAGACACAATTTGTCCTGTATTAATATATAAGGCTCGATGTTAAATCTTCATGCTGTTGAGAGAGAGAAATTACATATTCACTGCCTTTTTTGTATTGGAAGTGATTTTACTTTTCATAACAAATAAACTGAAATGAAAGGCCCCTTTTCAAGAAAGGGTTAAAACAACAATCAGACCTGTTTGCAATCAAAATGGGAAAAGATGAGATAATTTTACAGATGTCAGCTTTTTGCAAGAAGAATTTCTTTCTTAGAATTGCAACCCAGTCTTTCTCTTTACAGATGCTAACAAACTTCCATCTATTCCACCTGCCTCAGAGCTTCTAGCTGTTTCTTTTCATCTCTACTTAATAAGAGTTTGCTGATAAAATGACAAAATTGGAAAGAACCTCTGACTGAAAGGACTGGCCTCACTGGGGTTGAAAAAAAACATTACTTATCCTCCAGATCATTTAACTTTGCAGAAGATATTCCATGATACCTTAACATATCATCATAACATAGGTGGTCATCTATTGGAGAAATGTAACTAAAAAGAACATTTTCCCAGGAAAGCAGTTATTCTCGAAAAGGTGATGGTGGTGGGGGAGGATGGGGATTCCACTGGATTTTTATCACCATTACTGAGAGTTTGAGAAACTACTTTAAAACTACAATAAGCAGAAGTATTAACCAAAATATTCTTTTGAATTGCTGGCCAATTTTTTCAAAATTCTATGGTCATATTTTAGCTTACATAAGCTCACTCTGCATTTGCAGGTAAATAAGCATGAAATATAAGTAACTTATCCATTACTTCATTAGCTTCACATGAGTTTATTGGACAAAGTTTGAGTTTTATTATTTATGCCAACATAATATTCATTACGCTGTAATCGGCATTATGTTTCTAAATTATTTTTTCAAAGAACGACCTCAGGTTCTTGCTGCATTGAATTATTTGAATATATTTTGCATGATCTCCTGCTTCTCAGATACAATGGACCCACACCTTAGGGCAGAAGCAACCAGTTTTACATGCACTCACAATCTAATAGAAAACCATTACAGATGAATTAATGAGATTAACTCTAAGGCACTTAAAGCTACATAACTGCCACTCAAAATCAAAACTCTTAAATTGTCTGCACTTGATCTCACACCAGTAATCATCAATTTTAATTAGCAAAAATATTGTTATGCATATTAGATGTAGTTAGGACAATCAGAGGTCATATCTTACAATACACAGTGCCCACCTGCTTTAAATCTATTCATTTCACTTTACATTCATTCATACCCGGAGTGCGGCTGTGGATAACAAAATGAGCATTTATTGCCTTTCCCTAAATGCTCTTGCCACCTAGAGAAGGTTCCTGATCCACTGTGTTTTAATTAGATAATCAGGAAAATGAGGAAATTCATCTAAAAGCAAATACTTTCCACATTTAATGTCAGTTGTTAGCAGCCTTTCACCATTAAGGCCACATTACAGACTGAACAAAATGCAAAGAAAAAGACAAATCTTAATAAAGAAAACTTTTACCAGTCATTAAAACAGTAATTTTCTGCATGTTTCAGTGCTCCATGTCATGAGAATTTGTTAGTGAATTGAAAACATTTTGGTCCATTACACTAATAAAAGTATGAAAGCCAAGTGCAAACAAACATGCATCAACAATCAAAAACCCACAAGAAGTCTCTGTGAAGGAGGCACAATATGTTCCTTGTTTTTGCCCAGTGTGGATCCATCTCTGACTTCTTTTCCAGTGAATGCATTAATGCTGCTTCTATTTCTTCCCAGCTCCATAAAACTAGGAAATTTTGTCACTTTGCTGCCAATTTCCGCCTTCCTCTCATTCTCACACAGCCCACCTCTGGCTCTTCTTTCCTTTTGCGGGCTCTGCAGTCTCTAGTTCCAGATTTCTACAGCTAGTATACCCACATTTAGCTGCATTTTACTTTCTGTAAGAATTCAATTTTCCCACCTCCCTTTGCTCTAACTTAACCAACTTTCACACCAGTGCTTCCCATATGTCTCTTTTATTCTCTTTGAAGTTTACCCCTTTACAATAGTTGTGCTGGCTGTTACACCCTGTCTTCCCACTAAGAACAAAGTCCATGTCGCCTTACATTCTACTCCACCAGCCTCCGCATTCAACAGGTAAAACTCACTAGTATTTGATACTTTCAACACGATGCCAGCACTAGACACCAGCACAATCTTCCTTTCCCTCTGTACATTTCAAAGGAACTTGCCCCCAATTCCTTACCCCTCCATACATCTCTTTCCCCCTTACCCCAAACCCCTCAGTACTCCCACCAATACTCCTTTTTCATGGCATCTGCCCAATGCAACCACAGGGTCTGGCCCAAAACATCAACTGTTTACTTCACTCCACAGATGCTGCCTGACTTGCTGAGTTCTTCCACCATTTGTCCGTGTTTCATAGGAGATACTTACCTTTTAATTTCCACCCTCCATGCTGCAGAGCCCTAAATACTATTTGCAACTAAAGTATTATTTATTTATACAAGTAACTATTTGCAATTTAAGATACTGAACTCAGTGGTCTTTTCTACACAGGAGAAAGCATTTTGAAGAACATCTTTGTTCAGTCTGCAGTCCAGGTCTCCAACTGCTGATCTCTTTAATATTCCACACCACTTCCTCTCCTTTTGACAATGCAAATTAAATCTTGTTTTCATTTCCAAGTTTTCCCAAATTGAAGGTTTATTGACCTGGGAAGGTAAATCTGTTTCTCTCTTCACATATAATGCCTAACCTGTTCAGCTTTCCCAAAACCTTCTGGGTTTTTTTTTCAGATTTTCATCATCTGCAGTACTGCTTTGGATTATTGTTGAAAACATCTTTGTAAAACTCTCCCAATCAAGGCTGCCCCTATCTAAATCTGGAATGTTTGAGTTTAATAGCGTTTGTACTGCAGTGTGTATCTTTAGTTTACAATCACAAATACTGCATTGAAGCATTAGATCTTGACACATAAATTTTCAGTGGTGAATGGTATTCCAGCTTCTTTGACAAATTTGTCATTTGTAACAATCACAAGTGACACTGTGCTGGATAATCGATCTCTCAGATTACTCGAACAACAGAAGTACATTCCACTAGTCTAAATTCCAAGAAAATAAGATAAACCTGGTGGTGCAATCATTGCTGCTTTTGGTGATCTTAGATTTGACCTATTGAGTCACAGCCACTGTCTAGTCATTCTCTCATCACAATAGAGCTACAGTGACTCCCAGGCAACTGAACTTGACGTGAAACAGGTTTCTCATTGTCACCAATAAGCTGTGGTATGCTATAAAAAGCAACGTATAGTCATTGCTGACGACACAAACCCACTCTAGGGATGTTAGCTTCACAGCTTCATGTACAAAGTAAGCAAAAAAAAACTTCCATTTTCTATGTTCTTGTTTATCATTATAATAGTAACCATGCACCATTCTGGTCAGGAAGCATCTATGGAGGGGAATAAACAGTCGACGTTTCAGGCTGAGACGCTTCATCAGGATTTGCGAGAGATTCTGCAGATGCTGGAAATCTTCAGCAACACACAAAACATGCTGTAGAAACTCAGATAGAGTCTTGGCCCAAAATATCAATTGTTAATTCCCCTCCATAGATGCTGTCTGACTTGCTGAGTTTCTCCAGTATTTTGAATTGAATTAAATTGACTTTATTACTTACGTCCTTCGTATACATGAGGAGTAAAATTCTTTACATTACATCTCCGTCTAAATGTGCAATGTGCAAATAAAGTAATTTGTAATAAATAGTATGTATAACAAATAGTCAATATAACATAGAAATACAATTGTATCAGCATGTATTAATCAGTCTGATGGCCTGATGAAAGAAGCTGACCCGGAGCCTGTTGGCCCTGGCTTTTATGCTGCGGTACCGTTTCCTGGATGGAGCAGCTGGAACAGTTTGTGTTCGGGGTGAATCAGGTCCCCAGTGATCCTTCAGGCTCTTTTTACACACCCGTCTTGTAAATGTCCTGAATAGTGGGAAGCTCATCTACGAATGCGCTTGGCTGTCCGCACCACTCTCTGCAGAGGCCTGCGATTGAGGGAAGTACAGTTCCCATACCAGGCAGTGATGCAGCCAGTCAGGATGCTCTCAGTTGTGTGTGTTACTCAAGAGTTCCAGCATCTGCAGAATCTCCTGTGTTAATGAACCACTCTAGGCAATTAGCAGAATTATGGCTATTTTTACTAGAATGTTTGATAATTCAGAAAAAAAGATAGAGCAAACTCTATGAGAGAGGGATAAAACTGCTAAGAAGAATTGTTACTATAAAAAATAAAGACAAAAAAAAGTATTTCAAAAGTGTTTTTTTTAATGGAAAATCCAAATCAAAATGTGAGATACAAAATAGGCTTCACATGGATAGAAGGTTGCCTTGGTCAGAGCAAAAAGAGGGTAGCGCTGATGGGGTGTTTCTCTGACTGGCTGTCTGTGACCAGTGGTCTTCTGTAAGGATCAGTGGTACAGTGTATTTAATATTTCAGTAATATTTGATTGTTTGATGAAGCATTCTTTGTTGTTAACATAATTCATTATATGTAAGAAATATGGGAATGGCCTATGCTGTTACACCACCACTTCACATGTGAGCACCTCACCAAAGAAAACTACGTAGGCGCATTATCCTAGGCTCCTTTGCTTTACTTTCAATTAGTTTCTGGAGTTATAAAATATAACAGGGCAACAAGGAAGATTTCAAATCAACTTGAGTTGGCTCCCTGCCTGTTGAAGCGCAGCACATTTTTTTCCTTAAGAAGGGGATAGATTGTCGAGTTTAAAAAAAGGCAGGAAATGGATGAAATTCATGGGTTCAGAAACAGTGAGTAGTGGGTGATAATAACGATAAGTGAATAGCAGAATTGGCAGGCAACATCGGAAAGACAGATGTATTCGATTGCACAGCAAGTAACTGGATGATGTATACTGAACAAGATGATCAGTATTTTAAAGCAAATGAAATAGCCAATGGAAAATGAGTGTCAGTGCTGCTAAGTGGAAAAGCATATAGTTGCTTAAAAGTTGCTGGTGAACACAGCAGGCCAGGCATCATCTCTAGGAAGAGGTACAGTCGACGTTTCAGGCCGAGAAGGACTGACGAAGGGTCTCGGCCTGAAACGTCGATTGTACCTCTTCCCAGAGGTGCTGCCTGGCCTGCTGCATTTACCAGCAACTTTGATGTGTGCTGCTTGAATTTCCAGCATCTGCAGAATTCCTATTAGTTGCTTAAAAGTTTGGTTGATCCAACCGTACTAGCCAAAATGAGCATTGTTGATCTCATGAATGTAATGCAAGAACACTTAGAACTGAAACCATTGTTGATTGCAGAAGGCTTTAGGTTTCATTAGCAGAATCAAAGGGATGTGGAGCCCATTTTAACTAACATGGCTGAAGTGAAGAAACTGAGCATTGTCAGTTCAGTAAAGGGCTTAGTCATGCACTGAGATATGATTTATTTTGTGGAATCTTACAAGAAAGCATTCAGTAACAGCTCCTAACTGAAGTACAATTCACATTTAAAAGAGCAGCTGAAAGCACTGTATCAATGGAAACAGCAGTCAGAGTCTCAATTGTGTTGAAGTCAGGAATGAAAGTGGGCATGAACAAAATTGTAGCATCTAAATAGAAACACGCCTAGCCAAACAAATTGTCTTACTGTTATGGCAGGGGTTCACATACACCAGACCAATGTAGGTTTAAAGGTGAAAATTGCAGAAAATGCAACAAAGGAGGACACATTTAAAGAGTATGTTGGGCAGATAAAAATAAATGGACTGCACGGGAAAGAGGTAAAGATAAAGAGTCAAATTGCAGTTTCAAACAGAGTGTTAATCTGCAAGCTGTTGATGAAAAATCTGTTACTGATGATAGTGACACCAGACTGGATATCCTTGAGATTTACAATGCGAGAGCTAACAAGAGACAAGCAATATAGCTTGCACCAGAAGTGAATGACTAATTTATTAAAATGGAACTGGACACTGGCTCGGCTGTTTCAGTCATTACACAAAATGAAGTTGAACAGCGTTTCAAAGGTACTAAACTGAAGCCTGCAGATCTCCAACTGAGGATGTACAATATACTGGAGAAAAGATAGCTCCTGTGGGGATGACATTTGCACCAGTGAAATGTAACAACCAACAAGTCACATTATGCTTATATGTGGTAAAAACAGGAGGGCCAGCATACTGGGGCTGTGATTAGGTGACACAACTACAACATGATTGGAGATCCATCCACCATTTGCATGCCACATCCCCTGCAATACAGTCAGCTGAAAGTGAATTAAGAAAGATACTGAATGACGCCACAGCAGCATTCAAGGATAGAACTGGAAATCTCAAACGTATCAAAGGTAAAATAGTGTTAAATGAAAATGGTACACCCAATTTTTACAGAGCCCATCTACTGCAGTTCCTTACATCATCCCTGATAAAGTAGCCAGTGAGCTAGATCACATGGAGGCTAAGGAATTCTATCCAAGGCTGAGTGGAGCACATGTGCAACACAAGTGGTCCCAGTGGCCAAGAAAGATAGACCTGTCAGGATCTCTGGTGATTTGCTATGACGGGCTTATTTTTGGAGTAGTATTTGCACCTGCACTCTGGCAGAAATCGATGGACCAAATGCTGTCAGGCTGTCCAGGTAGTCGGTGTTACCTGAGTGACATCATTGTTACCAGTAAGATGACAAAGTAACATCTCCAGAATTTCAGGATGGTGTTAAAAGATTAGAAGATTATGAACTCTGAGCATGACAGAACAAGTGTGAATTCTTTAAAACATTCATCACTTACTGTGGTTACATATTGATGCACAAGGATTACACAAGTGTGCTGAGAAAATTCAAGCAGTGATGGATGCCTCAAGACCAAGGGATGTGTCACAGTTGCAGCCATTTTTAGGATTTATCAATTACTATAATCGATTCTGTCAAACCTGGCTCCTGTGCTCCAGCCCTTGAACTCATTACTACAGATCAGGAAGAAATGGCGATGGACAAAGCAGTGTGAGGGGTGGCAGAGATGATTGAAAGGGAAAGCAGAAAAGCCCCACACTGTCTCACTTCTACATGGTCATCCAAAATGGCTGGAATGTGCAGCAGAAATTTCAGTTCCCTCATTTTAACCAGCACCGGGATGAACTTGCCCTTGACAAGGGTTGACTTATGTGGGGATTGAGAGTTCTGATACCATCCAAGTTGAAAGATAAAGTGTTG
This sequence comes from Mobula birostris, assembly GCF_030028105.1. Lineage (NCBI taxonomy): Eukaryota > Metazoa > Chordata > Chondrichthyes > Myliobatiformes > Myliobatidae > Mobula > Mobula birostris. Next base: position 29,975,317 of record NC_092394.1, on the reverse strand, counting down.
GAGGAGCTACATGCCAATTATCTAAGTGAGGTCAAAATTAAAGTGTTGACTCAATGCTTTGTCTGGTGGTCTGGGATTGATTTGCCAATCGAGCAGCTTGCTATGCACTGTTTGGGGTGCCAACTCATCCAAAAGATGCCAAGAGTACCACCACTCCATCTGAGTGAATGGTTTGCATTACCCTGGCAGAGGATTCGTGTGGATTTTGCCAGACCATTCTTGGGCACAAATTTCTTAGTAGCAGTGGATGCAGCTACAATGTGGCCATAAGTGTTTCCAATATCTTCCACTACCGTTGACGTTTTGAGAAGCCTCTCCTGAGGACTTAGTAAGTGACAATGAACAACAGTTTGTTGCAAAACAGTTTCAGTCATTTCTGAAAATGAATGGAATAAGACATATTACATCTGCACTGTACCGCCTAGCTACAAATGGCTTGGCAGAAAGTTTTATCCAGAGTGTAAGGAACGCACTGCAAGCAATGTCTGCAGAACACACTATACCAACGCTGAATTAGAATCTCACCAATTTCCTCCTAGCATATCGCAATGCAGCACACTCCATAACCAAGAACACACCTGCTATGCTGTTCCTGGGTCACCCCTTATGCTCATGCTTGGATCTCCTCAAACTTAATCTGAAGAAGGAGCATGTAGGACATACAGCCGAGACAAACTGAGGGCTCCTCAAACGAGGAGGTTCAATGTTTTATTCCTGGACAAGTAGTACTGGCGAGGGACTACAGGGAAAATCAAAAGTGGGTACTTGGAAAGATTAAGGACAGAACCGGACCACTCTCCTACACATAGAGATTGCGTCTGATATCTGGAGACAACACATCGATCAGTTGAGGGAAGTAGAGTCAATTTTTAGAGAAAAAAGGTGTCCACAGCTGTCAGAACCACTTCCTGAAGTCCCAAAGTCAACTCCTACAACCACCACGGAGGAGGCCACAGAATCTGAGATTGTTTCAGAGCCACATGTCTCGCCTGCCAAGCAGTGATTCCACCCACCCCATCAGGAAAGACATTAACCCACAAAAGTAAGAAAGCTTCCAGGGTGATTAGAGCTTTAGACCTGAATGGGACAATTTAAAATCTACTATGCTGTGGATTTCTACATGTTAGTTGTATTATGTATGTCATACACTGTGTATATAGTTGACTTGGAGTGTATAGCTAAGCAGGGAGGAGTGTAGTATATTTAATATTTCAGTAATATTGTAAATATATTGTCTGATTAAGCATTCTTTGTTGTTTACATAATTCATTATGGTTTATATGGAAGAAGTACCTGAATGGCATATGTCATCACACCAAAACGTTACATGTAAGCACCTCACTAAAGAAAAACAAAGAAGACACATTATCCCAGTGTTTTTCTTTTGATTAGTTTCTAAACCTAACAAGTGGTGGTACCTCAATTGTTATCTATAAGCGATCTGGATGAAAATCTAAGTGGTGTGATTAGTAGGTTGGCAGATGGCACAAAAATTGTGGATTGTTAGGAAGACTGTCCAGTGATACAGCGAGAAATAGATCATTTGGAAAGAAGGGCAGTATGGACTTAAATGCAAGATGGCAGGATTCTTAGGAGCATTAATGAGCAGAGAGATCTTAAGGTGCAAGTCCATAGCTATCTAAAAGTGGCAATGCACGTAAATAGGGTGGTGAAAAAGGCATGCAGCAAGCTTGCCTTCATCATTTGGGACACTGAGTAAAAAAGCCAGGAAGTCATATTGCAGCTCCATAGACCATGTTTGGAGTTTTGCATACAGTACTGTTCACCACGCTCTTGGAAGGACGTAAATGCTTTCGAGCAAATAGAGAAGAGGTTTACCAGCATGGATTGGAGTGTATTAGCAATAAGGAGACACTGGACAAACCTACTAATACCTACCATAGAGGGCTATGCAGTATGGTAATTCTAGGTAGTTTCTAGAGTAGGTTACATGGCCGGCCCAACATTGTGGGCCGAAGGGCCTGTAGTGTGCTGTAGATTTCTATGTTCTATATTTTAAACCTGGAGTATTTTCACGGGAGTGTTGAAAGCTGTGGCAACCCGATAGAAGTATATAAAATTATGAAAGGCTTTGATAGGGTAGATATTCCCAGTCTTTGGTTTTCCCCCGAGTAAAAGGTCAAACACTAGAAGACAAAGGTTTAAGAAGAGAGGAGAAATGTTTAATGGAGATTTGTGAGAAAAGTTGTTTTTTTTTACATAGAGAGTGGCAGTTGTCTAAACACACACCCGCTGGAGGAGGTGGAAGAAGAGACAAATACAATTGAACAGATTAAGAATCAGTTTGGCAGATGCATGAACAGAGAACAAATAGAGTAATATAGATCAAATGGGATTCATTTATTATGACAGCATGATTGGAGCAGACGTGGTGGGTTGAAGGTTCTGTTTCTGTGCTAAGTTCTAAAATAGTTAACTGAATCATTGCAACAATAGTTTCAACTAAAACTACTGTAAATGAGTAAAGGAATGACATGACTGCAAAAATAGAGATAAATATTGAGGAAATTAAAAACAATAAAAGTGGCTGTGAGAGAGTAGCAGACCATGAAATACATAGTCAACTGTGGTAATGATGATAAATGTATTTTTGTTTAACATTTGAGGAGTTAAAGGCGAATGCATAAAGCTGTTGAAAGGCATAGTACAACGATTCAATGGATCCTGAACATATGACAGAGGAGTTTAAATACCTCAATTACCAGACAGACAATCCCACAAGACCTTTGAAAGTTGGTCAACCATTAAAATGAATTGCCCATACCCGCTGAAAATTAGAAGATTGAAAGATGCTCATTGATGTAAGCAAGATTTTGAGAAAGATTGACAAAATAGAAGCTATTTCCTCTCAGTGGAGTGCTCAGATCGAGAAGGCATGAGGTGAGTTGTTTCAGAGAGGAGAAAGGGGATTAAGATTGGATTTATTTGTTGCACAGCATTGTGAATATTTGGAATTCTCTATCCCCTATGGTTATGCATGCTCACCATAGTCAAAGCTGAAACTAACGGACTTTTTCAGATAAAAGGGATCAAGGATTTGATGGACCAGTGACAAAGTGGATTAAAAGAACTGGATTGAGTGAATTAAATAGCTTCTGTATGTCTCTTATTTCCAAATGTTTGTTTGCAAAATAGATAAACAAATGTACTAAGATCTTTAATAACCTCTATATTAGTAAGTTTGAAAACTTCATTCCATGATAATCACATTGCTCAGTGTTATTATGTTTGTCCTGCCTTTTAAGAACTTACCAAATTCCAGTATAGCACTAATAATGATAAAGGGCTAATATTCTGAATGTTATTTCCCTTGGGACTACAGTACTTCAAGAAATGTAGCATGAAACTTTGATTTCTGTATGGAATTAGTAAAATGTAAAACAAAAACTACAGGATGAAACAAGATAGTTCTGGTTTACAAAAAAGAAAATGATGGTTTGTGCATTAAACACTGAAGAAACATGTCATGAATTAATGGTCTCAATACGTCATAAATTTCCTATAGTGGAATGAAAACTCTATTGGCTAACTTCACAAAGTTATGAATTTGTTCAGAATTTCATCACTGGGCTGCTGTGCTTGTATTTACCTTGAGCAGATCAGCTGTGGGTGATTTCCTTGCAGAAGTCATCCAAATGCTCATCACCAATACCCTGAAAAGCATGAGACCTTCCAGGTGCATGTCCCAGCATGTGGAAGGACCCAGGCAAGCTCTGCCCACAGAACATTACTTAAACCACAAGATGTCAAAACTGTCAATGGTAATGTCTCTTGCAAAAATGCCATCCCCTTCTCGCAATTCCTCCGTCTCTGCCGCATCTACTCTCAGGATGAGGCTTTTCATTCCAGGTCGAGGGAGATGTCTTCCTTTTTTAAAGAAAGGGGCTTCCCTTCCTCCACCATCAACTCTGCTGTCAAATTCATCTCCCCCATTTCACGCACATCTGCTCTCACTCCATCCTCCCGCCATCCCACTAGGAATAGGATTCCCCTTGTCCTAACCTACCAACCCACCAGCCTCCGGGTCCAACATATTATTCTCCGTAACTTCTGCCACCTCCAATGGGATCCCACCACTAAGCACATCTTTCCCTCCCCCCAACTTTCTGCTTTCCACAGGGATCGCTCCCTACGCGACTCCCTTGTCCATTCATCCCCCTCATCCCTTCCCACTGATCTCCCTCCTGGCACTTATCCTTGTAAGCGGAACAAGTGCTACACATGCCCTTACACTTCCTCCCTTACCACCATTCAGGGCCCCAGACAGTCCTTCCAGGTGAGGCGACACTTCACCTGTGAGTCAGCTGGGGTGATATACTGCGTCCAGTGCTCCCGATGTGGCCTTCTATATATTGGCGAGACCCGACGCAGACTGGGAGATTGTTTCGCTGAACACCTACGCTCTGTCCGCCAGAGAAAGCAGGATCTCCCAGTGGCCACACATTTTAATTCCACGTCCCATTCCCATTCTGATATGTCTATCCACGGCCTCCTCTACTGTAAAGATGAAGCCACACTCAGGTTGGAGGAACAACACCTTATATTCCATCTGGGTAACCTCCAACCTGATGGCATGAACATTGACTTCTCAAACTTCTGCTAATGTCCCACCTCCCCCTCATACCCCATCCATTATGAGCCAATAGGCTGGTCCTAGACTTATATCCTGGCATAATTTACATATTACTATTTCCTTATTTTTGGGTTTTATTACTATTTAGTCATTTATGGTGCAACTGAAACAAAAACCAATTTCCCCCGGGATCAATAAAGTATGACTATGATTATAACTATTTATTTATATACACACATTCTTTCTCTCTCTCTCCCTTTTCTCCCTCTGTCCCTCTCACTATCCCTTGCCCATCCTCTGGGTTTTCCCCCCTCCCCCTTTTCCTTCTCCCTGGGCCTCCTATCCAATGATCCTCTCATATCCCTTTTGCCAATCAACTGTCCAGCTCTTGGCTCCGTCCTTCCCCCTCCAGTCTTCTCCTATCATTTTGGATCTCCCCCTCCCCCTCCCACTTTCAAATCTCTTACTAGCTCTTCCTTCAATTAGTCCTGACGAAGGGTCTCGGCCTGAAACGTCAACTGTACCTCTTCCTAGAGATGCTGCCTGGCCTGCTGCGTTCACCAGCAACTTTGAAGTGTGTTCCTCCATTCCTTCTAATTTTTTGAAGGTAGGATTTATTTAATCGGGGTTTTCTGTTGTTCCATATGTAGGAAAAAAGAATCAACTCTAAAGAATCAAAAAAAATTGAGGAATTAAAACAGGCACGGCTTGAAAAAGGTATATAAATTTAGGTAAAATATTCACTTTAATAAAATTAATACGACCAACCAATGATAAAGAGAGAGGCGCCCAATTAGAAAGTTGCTTTTTCACATAATTCATTAAGGTTAGAAAGTTTTCTTTGAATAGATCTTTATAATTCTTAGTGATTGTTACACCCAAATATGTAAATTGTTTTTTTACAATTTTAAAAGGAAGGTTAATATCAGTTGGTATCAAATTATTTAAAGGAAGCAATTCACTGTTATGTAAATTCAATTTATATCCTGAAAACTGACTAAAATTAGTCAGTAAAAGAAACGTAGAGGGTAAAGAAGTTGTAACATTAGATATAAAAAGCAATAGGTCACCAGCATAAAGCAGAACTTTATGAATAGTACCTTTCCTTAAGATAGCAGTGATATCTTTAGACTCTCGAAAGGCAATTGCTAAAGGTTCTATTACCAAATCAAAAAGCAAAGGGCTCTACGGACATCCTTGTTTGGTTCTACGTTAGAGTTTAATTGGTTTGGAATTCTGAAAGTTAGTAAGGACCCGAGTGGAGGGAGATAAGTAAAGTAATTTAATCCAAAGAATAAAATTAGGCCCAAAATTAAATTTTTCTAAGGTAATTCCATTTAACCCCGTCAAAAGCCTTCTCCGCATCCAGAGAAATCACACTTTCCGATATTTCCTTGGATAGAGAATGCGTAACATTTAACAATCGTCGTATATTAAAATGGGAAGATTGATTTTTAAAAAATCCTGTCTGATCATCAGATATTATCGAAGGTATACTATTCTCGAGTCTACGGGCCAAAACTTTAGATAGGATTTTAGCATCAACATTGAGTAAAGAGATTGGTCTATATGAAGAGCATTCAGTGGGATTCTAATTCTTTTTAAGAATAAGCGAAATGGAAGCTTCATAAAAGGACTGTGGTAACCTACACACCTTGAAGGAATCATTAAGGGTAGAACATAAATAAGGTATAAACAATGAAGAAAAAGCCTGATAAAATTCTCCAGAGAATCCATCAGGTTCTGGAGATTCCCCAGAAAGCAATGAACGTATAGCCTCAGTGATTTCTTCCTGAGAAATAGATAGATCTAAATGCTTTCGATTATCAACCGAAAGTACAGGAATATTTAATTGGTCTAAAAAGTTGTTCGTTGCAGTATTATCTTTAACAAAAGCAGAACTATACAGTTTAGAATAAAACTCTCTAGAAGTGTCACTTATTTCAAAATGGTCAGTTGTCAAATCCCCATTGGTTTTGCAAATTTCTTCAATTTGCCATTTAGCTCTAAAGGTCTTCAACTGGTGAGGCAATAGTTTACCAGTTTTTTCTCCATGTATATAGAACTGGCTTCTATTTTTTAAAAGTTGGCGTTCAATTGGATACGTTATAAGAAGATCATATTTAGTTTTAATTTCAATACGTCTTTTGTATAGTTCAGGGTCTGGTGCCAAAGCTTATTTCTAGTCTAATTGTTTTAATTGATTAACTAAGTCAGTTCTCCCTTTATTAGCTTTTTTCTTAATATATGCAATATAGGAGATAATTTGTCCTCTAATATATGCCTTAAAAGCATCCCAAATGATAAGACTAGACATCTCTTCCAACACATTTTCTTCAAAAAAAAAGTTATTTGATTCTCCAGAAATTTTAGAAAGTCCTTATCAGATAACAAAGTTAAATTAAAATGCCAGGATCTATTCATATGAGTGGAACCAGGAAGATTTAAAGATAGAAATACAGGAGAATGGTCCGATACAGCTATTTCTTTATATTCAATGGATCAAACTAATGGAATCATTTGACTATCAATAAAAAAATAATCAATCCTGGTATAGGAATGATGGACATGAGAGAAGAATAAATACTCCCTTTCTGCCGGGTGAAAAAACACCAGACATCAAAAATGTCACATTTCATTAGAAAGGATTGAATAAATAAAGCTGATTTATTAGGTGTGGCTGATTTAAGAGAAGAACGATCTAATACTGGGTCTAGACAACAATTAACATCTCCTCCCATTACTAAAGAATAAAGACTCAAATCTGGCAAGATTGAAAAGAAACGCTCAAAAAATCCTGGGTCATCCACATTGCATTACAAATTAGCAAATACAATTAATTTATTATCTAGTTTCCCTGACACTATGACAAATTACCCATTAGGGTCAAAGACAACTTTATGTTGAACAAAAGAAATTGTATTGTCTATAAAAATTGAGAACCCTCAAGATTTTGCTCTGAATGAAGAATGAAATTGTAAATCCCTCCACCGATTAAAAAGTGTGCATTGTCACAACTATGTACATGCGTTTCTTGTAGAAAAATAATGGGGGCTCTTAACTTTTTAATATAAGCAAAAATCTTATTCCGTTTCACAGGATGATTTAACCCTTTCACAATAAAACTAAGTAAATTAATATTTCAATCCATTTTAAATACTAATTAACAGAACAGTTAAAAAGATCTGACCATAAGTTATTAGAACCAGAGAATGAACCATAAAATAAGGTACTCAAACAGAAAATTTGGATGGTAGCCCAACCCAGCTTCCAGAGAAAAAAGAAAAAAGAAACCCCACACCCCTCCCCCTCCCAAAGCCAAAAGCCAGCCAAAGGACAGCCAGCATGTTAAACCCTAAAGATAACCCTCCCAAAGAAATCCTGCTGGAAAAACTCCAATCATTCAAGGTTATTATGTTCCTACCAAGAGAAAACAGACAAAATAAACTTAGATCAGAAATCCAAAACATAAAGAGGATTCATTTTAACAATTTCAAAAAATATATATATATAGAAAAACCTCAAAAGAGTAAAGTAATAAAAAAAATCAAAGAAAATATCAAAAAGCAAGATATATAAATGGTCAAAATGTAAGTTTATTAAAACCTTATTCTATCCAACATTAAAAAGATAATTGCTCTTGCAAGACATATAATGCAAGTAATCTTCTGCTTTCAAAAATTTCTGTGCATGTTCAACTGATCTCAGCCATTTCTGCACACCATTTTTCTGAACGATTCTAAGACGTGCGGGGAAGCAAAGGGAGGGCTTAAACCCTTTGTTATAAAGCAGCAACATAACCTCTTTATACTTGGCACATCCAGCCATAACCTCCGGTGTATAATCTTCGACAAATCTGATCATCTTATCATTATAATCGATCATTCCTACTCGACGGGTATGACGGATTAAAAGCTCCTTAGTATGAAATTCAAGGTTACCTAGGTCGCTCCCCCGACTTTGGCTTCGGGTCCAGTGACCGGTGGGTGCGGTCCAACTTAGGCGCAGACGGCAATAAATCAGGGAATAGCTGCTTCAGAAAGCTTGCAAATAAACTCCCTGGGGCGGGCACCTTCAACTGATTCTTCAAGATCCAGAATATGTAGGTTGTTCCTTCTGCTTCTGCTTTCCAGGTTGGTAATCTTCTTTGCTAATTTTTCATTAGATAATGATAATTTTTTGCAGAGCTTACTCATGTCTTCTAAGTCCACTTCCGATATCGACAAAGTTTCTTTATTCTCCTTAATTTGCTTATCATATTCGACTAGAGTTTGTTGAATAGTGTCCAACTTGACGTTAAGATGTTGAAATTCCTCAGAAAGTTCTGTTCTTTGCTTTTTAAGGAAATCTCTAATTGATTCCAAAGTGGTTGGAGAATCATCTTCTTTTTCTTTTGCAGAGGCTTTAGTCTTTCTCATAGACATAATAGAGCAATATTGATATTTATAATAAGGTTTCAAAAAACTGGTAGGAAACAAAAAGACAGATAAGGTAGGAGTAAGTTCAAAAAGATGTTACCCCATCGACTGCCAGCGGGGTTTCTTTCTAGACTCTCCATCACATATGATGCAAAATTGTAGCATATTTGAGTCCCATTGTTGCAAAGAAATATTATTGCAAATACCTAGAAATACTTGTCAGGAAGATAAGGACTTTTATATTTGCACTGAAGTTCCTGACTTCTTTACATTATACAGAGAAATGTCAGCAGTCCATGTGGATCTGCTGGTGTTTCTCAGGAAAATCAGGTCATTAATTGTTGGATTCGTCGACTTCAATTATTACCTTCGTGGAATATAAAACCAGCAAGAAAAATGTCAAACTTCATAAAAGTTACATTGATTTTGTTTGATGCGTTTTTCTCAGATTGATGGTATGGTAACAGTTGCAAAGGCAGTTTAAATTGGAATAGATCCATTAAGTGCTCCAAATCAGAACAAGCCTCATGTGAATTTATATTCTCAAGCAATCTAAATATTGAGTGCACAAAATGCCTAACCGCACTGGTACATAATACAAGGGAATATCTTACGAGAAATATTTTTCTAACCATTGCTGATGGTGGACAGCAAAACATTATCAGACTGCTCCACACTGCTGTACTTTCAGGAGACCTCTCAGAAGATTAGTGAAAACATCTAATTTTGGTTGATAACCTGAATGGCCATCGAGTACAAGACGATTTCATTGTGCCAGAACATAGAAGAAGGGTGATCCAAGCCTTAGTATTCAAAACATGCAAAAATATTCTACTATACATGCATATCACTGTGACATTTGAAGAGTTTTGAGGAAATGCACAGTTGTATAGTGCATAACTGATATAATTTACTAAAACTTAATAAACGTTGCTCAAGCGATTCAGCAGCTGATGGAAATTCAGAGCAACACGCACAAAATGTTGGGTGAACTTAGCAAGTCAGGCAGCACTTGTGGAAATTAATAAACAGTTAATATTTCGGGCTGCGAACTTTCATCAGGACTGGAAAGGAAGGGGAAAGATGCCAGAATTAAAAGGTTTGGTGGTGGGGAGAGTAAGGAGGACCAGCTAGAAGGTGATAGGTGAAGCCAGGTGGGTGTCCTGCCTTTAATCTTTTCATCATTAGTTGCTGATGAGATATCAACCAGCTCGACTTTAGCAAGTCCCTCCACTCCTTGAACCTTACCCACTCTCTCTGCACCAATCCCAACATTTCCATCAAACCAGCAGACAAAGGGGTGCTGTTGTAGTGTGGCGGACTGATCTCTACCTTGCTGAGCTGAGGTGTCAACACTCAGGCAGCTCCACTTACTTACTACTTGCAACGGACCCCACTCTGGACTATCAGGCCACTGTCTCCCACACCATCACTAACCTCATTAACTCCAGAGATCTCCCATCCACTGCCACCAAACTCACAGTTCCTTTACCCCATACAGCTTGTTTCTACCTTTTACACAAGATCCACAAACCTGACTGTCTGGGTAGGCCCACTGTCCCCTATCTGCTCCTGTCTCACTCAGCTGATGTGCACATACCTCAATTCAATTCTACCCCCTTCGTTCAGTCCCTTCCAAACTACATCCATGACATTTCATACACTCTTGATCCCCTCTATAACTTTTAATTCCCTGGCCCTGACTGCCTTCTTTTCACCACGGATGTCCAGTCCCTATACACTTCTATCCCCATCATGAAGGACTTAACTTTAAGTCCATTTCAACAAGGGATCCAGCCATTTCCCCTCCAGCATCACTCTCTTCCATCTGACAGGACTAGTCTTCACCCTCAACAATTTCTCCTTCAGCTTGTTCTACTTTCTCCAAACTCAACCGGTGGCATGGGCACCCATATGGGCCCCAACTATGCTTGCCTTTTCGTTGGCTACATGGAACAGTCAATGTTCCAAGCCTTCCCCAGTAATGTTCCCCAACTCTTTCTACTCTACATTGACAACTGCATTGGTGCAGCTTCATGCATCAATGCTGAGCTTGTCAATTTTAGCAACTTTGCTTCCAACTTCCACCCTGTCTTTAAATTCACTTGGTCCATTTCTGACACCCCACCCCTCCCCTTTCATGTTCTCTCTGGCTCCATCTCTGGAGCCAAAACTGCCTACCAACATCTTTTAGAAACCTACCAACTCCCACAGCAATCTTGACTATACCTCTTCGCGCCCTGTCTCCTGAAAAATTGTTATTCCCTCTTCACAGTTCCTTCATCTCTGCCACATCTGTTCTCAGGATGAGGCTTTACTTTCCAGGATTTCACAGGTGTCCTCCTTCCTCAAAGAACAGTGTTTCCCTTCATCCATCATTGACACTGTCCTCGCCACATCTCCTCCACTTCCCGGATATCCACACTTCGCACTACCTTCATAGTGATAGAGTTCCTCTTTTTTTCACCTACCACCCCATGAGCCTCTGCAACCAACACACCATCCTCCGCAACTTCCGCCACCTTCAATGGAATTCTAGCATCAAACACATCCTTGCCTTCCCGCCCCTCCTCTGCGCTTTCTGCAGGGATGACTCCCTTGTCCATTTGTCCCTCCTCACTTTTCTCCCTCCTGGCACATTTCCCTGCAAGTGACAGAAATGCTATACCAAACCATTCACCTCCATTCAGAGTCCAAATAGTCCTTCTAGGTGAGATAACACTTCACCAGTAAATCCATTGGGGTCGTCTCTTGTATCAAGTGCTCTCAACATTGCCTCCTTTGCATTGGTGAGACCCCAATGTACATTGGAGGACTGTATTGTCAAGCACCTCCACTCCATCTGCCCAAAGTGGAATTTTAATTCCTATCTCCATTCCCATTCCAACATGTTGGACCATGGGTTTCCTCTTCGGCCACAATGAGGCCACTCTCAGGGTGGAGGAGCAACACTTCATATGCCATCTAAGTAGCTTCAAACCTGATGGCATGAACATCAATTTCTCCTTCCAATAATTTTTTTCACCTCCTCCTTCCTTCTTCTATTTGCTGGCCTCTTAACTGCTCTCCTTACCTGCCTATCAACACAAGTAGCGACCGAACGAGACGCGAGGCAAACAATGCTCAAGCAACGAGTGCTGGAGAGAGAACTTCCGGGATTTTTTATCGATCCTGATCCGCAGTTGGTTGAATCCACGGATGCGGAACCTGCAGATACGGAGGGCCGACTGTACATATGAAGTATGTGAATGGCACACGTTATTACACCACTGCATCATAAAAGTGCACCTTGCCAAAAGCAGAGCAAAGGACAAACACGAGTTATCCTCAGCTCCATATTTTTCCTTCAATTAGTTTTATGTTTTGCAGTTACAAAACAAAACAATTTGACGAGTAAAGGCTGATTTATACTTGTGCATACAGGCTACGCTGTAGCCTACGCCATAGGCCTGATTTGTACTTTTGCGTAGCCCTACGCCATAGTAAGCATGCATAATTGTGTCTTTGTCGCTCTGCAATTCACCGCCAAAATGCTAGTTGGTGGTGGGGTTTCTATGCCACTGTGTTGAGTTACTTTGTGAGAGACATGGACAAGGAAATACATTTCAAATGTTTTCGAATGTTGGCAGATAGATTTGACGATTTGGTTCATCGTCTCCAACCATTTATTTCACATCAGTGTACAGACATGGCGGAGAAAAGCAACTGGCAATGCATAGGAAGAAATGTGATGCTACCAAGCAGACCAATCACAGTTGTTGTGGTCTGCGTCACCGCAACGCATGAGTTACATTTTTGAGGAGGTGCACGTCACCCTATGGCATAGGGTACGTGGTACCTACGGTGTACATTTGACACTGAAGCATAAATTGGGCTTAAGGTTTAAAACTAACCAGAGATGACGATCTATCTGATAAAGCACAGTGAGATATTTGAGATAAAATAAACACTGCGAGATGTTCGAGTTAAAAAAAAAGCACAAGCACATTTTCTTTGCAAGAAGGGAGAAGTGAATGAATTAAAAAAAGGCAGAAAATAGATGAAATTGACAGGTTCATAAACAGTGAGTGCTGGGTGAAAATAATAATAAATAATGAGAAAAGCAGAAATGGCTGCCTACATCAGAAAGATAAACACATTCAATTGCACAAGAGATAACCGGATATTGTATACTGAACGAATTGAGTAGTGTCTTGGAGCAAATTAAATAGCCAATGAGAAACTAGTGTCAGTTTGCTGAGCACAATTGATGAAAGAGGATACAGATTGCTTAGGAGTTTAACTGTTCCAACCAAACCAGCTGACATGAGCTTAACGGATATCATGAAAGTAATGCAAGAACATTTAAAACTGAAAGCATTGTTGATTGCAGAATGGTTTAGTTTTCATAAGCAGAATCAAAAGGAGGGGAAGTCCATTTCAGCTTACATAGGTGAATCAAAGTGGCTGTCAGAGCATTATCAATTCTTATTGACGCACAGAGAGATCATTTAGTTTGTGGAATCATACAAATACAAGAAAGCATTCAAAAACGACTCCTAACTGAAGGACACCTCACATCTAAATGAGCAGTTGGAATTGCTCAATGGAAACAGCAAATAGAGACCCAATTGTGTAGTAGTCAGGAAAAAAAGTGAGTGAACAGAAACTTACCTGGCCGAACAAATTGTTACTGTTGAGGCAGGGGCTCACATGCATCAGACCAATGCAGATTTAAAGGTGAAACTTGCAGGAAATGCAACAAAGTAGGACATATTCAAAAAGCATGTTAGGTAGACAAAAATAAATGGACTGTACAGGAAAGATAAAGATAAAAAGTCAAGTTGCAATTTCAAAAAGAGCACTAGTCTGCATGTTATTGATGAAGAATTTGATCATAATGAAAGTGACACAGAAATGGGTAGCTTTTGGGATCTACAATGTAAAAACCAACAAGAATCAGGCTAAATGGCTTACATCAGAAGTGAACGGCAAATTAATTAAAATGGAATTGGACACTGGGTCGGCTGTTTCAGTCATACAAACTGAGTTTGCACAGCATTTCAAAGATACTGAACTGAAGTCTGCAGATATTCAACTAAGAACTTATACTGGAGAAAAGCTAACTCCTGTGGGAATGGCGTTCGTAATAGTGAAATGCAACAATCATGAAGCCGTATTGGGCTTGTACATGGTAAAAGCAGAAGGGCCAGCATTGTGAGGCTGTGATTGCCTAACACCACTACAACTTGACTGGAGATCCATCCACCATTTGCATGCCACCACACTTCCTGCAATTGCATCAGCTGAAAGTGAACTAAAACGATACTGGATGGTGCCACAGCAGTGTTCAAGAATGGTACTGGAAAACTCAAACATATCAAGTCTAAAATAGTATTAAACAAAAATTCCACCCTAAGTTTTACAATACCTGCCCGGTTCCTTATACCATCTGTGATTAAGTAGCCAGTGGGTTAAATAACATGAAGGCCGAAGGAACTCTTTCCAAGGTTGAGTGAAGCCCATGGGCAACACCAGTGGTCCCAGCAGTAAAGAAGAACGTGTCTGTCAGGATCTGTGGTGATTTAAGATCACCATCAACGCAGTACTGGAAGCAGATCAATACCCTCTGGCCAGAATAGAGGATATATTTGCAAAACTTTCTGGAGGGAAAAACAAAGTGAACTTATCTGAGGCCTACCTACAGATGGAGATAGAAGAAAGACCAAAGTGTTTCTCACCAGAAACACTCACAGAAGACTTTATTACTATAATATGCTGATGTTTGGAGTAGCATCTGCACCTGCACTCTGGCAGAAGGCTATGGACCAGGTGCTACAAGGCTGCTCAGGCGCTCAGTGTTACCTGGATGACATCATTGTTACCAGTAAGGATAACAAGTAACAACTCAAAAATCACAAGATTGTGTTAAAAAGATTAGAAGATTATGGGTTCCAATCGTGACCCAACAAATGTGAATTCTTTAAACCAAGCATCATTTACTGTGGTCACACCATTGATGCACAAGATTTACACAAGTGTGCTGAGAAAATTCAAGCAGTGGTGGATGCCCCAAGGCGAAAGGATGTATCACAGTTGCAATAAAATTTAGGATTTGTCAATCACTGTAACAGGTTCCTGCCAAATCTGGCTACTGTCCTCCCCCCCTTGAACTTATTGCTACAGATGGGGAAGAAGTGGCAATGGACAAAGCAGTCTTTGGTGGCTTTCCAAAAGGTGAAGGAAATATTGACAGCAGACACTGTACGCACACATTATGATCCACATCATCCAATGAAGCTTCCCTGCGAAACCTCACCTTATGGTATAGATGCAGTCATGTTGCATATGCCGACTGATGGAAGTGAACATCCCATAGCCTTTGCATCACACTCCCTTACTGCTGCAGAGAAAAATTACACACAGATTGACAGAGAGGCATTGAGTCTGATTTGGGGTGTAAAACAATTTAACCAGTACATTTATGGGAAAGAGTTTACCCTCATTACTGATCATCTACCACTAGTGTCCATTTTCAATCCACGACAACAGCACAAATGCAGAGATGGGCTGTGTTTCTTGGAGATCACAATTACAAGATTGAATTCCAGAAGACAACTAGTCTTCAAAACGCCGTTCCATTGTAACATTTACCCTTGGAAATGGAAATACTGTAAAGATGTATAAAAGAAGGCACTCCTCTTGACAGCAGAATACAAATCAAAGGTCTCCCTGTTACAGCAGATATGATCCAAAGGGAAACCAGAAAAGATGCCACACTGTCTCAGGTCTACATGGCAACACAAAATGGCTGGAATGTGCAGCAGAAACTCCTGTTCCCACATCTTACCGGCACTCGAATGAACTTGCCCTTGACAGTGATTGTTTTATGTGGGGACTGAGAGTTGTATCATCCAAGCTGAGAGCTAACATGTTGGAGGAGCTACATGCCGGTCATCTAGGCATGGTCAAAATGAAAGCCTTGGCTCAAAGCTTAGCCTGGTGTCCTGGGATACATCAGCAGAATGAGCAACTTGCCACTCACTACTCAGGATGCCAACACGTCCAGAAGATGCTAAGAAAAGAGTCTCTCCATCTCTGGAAAAGGCCTGTATTGCCCTGACAGAGGATTCATGTGGATTTTACTAGACTATTCATGGGCACAAATTTCTTGGCAGTAATGGATACTACTACAGTGGCCAGAAGTCTTCCCAATAGCCTCCACTACAGCTTTGCATGCTGTTGATGTGTTGAGAAGCCTCTTCTCAAGGACTGGTTTTCCAGGACACTTAGTTAGTGACAATGGACCACGGTTTGCTGCAGAATAGTTTCAGCCATTACTGAAAATGATGGAATAGTATATATTACACCTGCACCATACTGCCCAGCTACAACTGTCTTGGCGGAAAGATTTGTCGAGAGTCTAAAGAACACACTGTGGGCAATGTCAGCAGAACACACTCCACTGACACTGAATTAGAAGCTTGTCAGTTTCCTCCTTGCATTTTGCAGTGCAGCACACTCCATATCTAACAACTCATCAGCCATGATGTTTCTGGGCCATCCCTTGCGCTCACGTTTGGATCTCAGAAGGAGTATGCAGGAAAAAACATCAAAGGCAAATCGAGGGCTCCTCTAACAAGGAGGTTTGATATGTCACTCCTGGACAAGCAGTCCTGGCGGGCAAGTACAGAGGTGACCAAAAGTGGGTGCTTGGGAAGATAAGGACAGAACTGGGCCACTCTCCTGTACAGTGAAGACTGCCTCTGATGATATCTGGAGGGGACATATCAATCGATCAAGGAGAGCAGATTCAATTGTTAGGAGAATCATTAAGAGAGGTATCCAGAGCTGCCACTTCCTGCAATCCTAGAGTAACTTCTACAACCACCACTGAGGAGGCCCCAGAATCTGAGGCAGTTTCACAGCCACATGTCTTACCCGCCAAGCAGAGTGGCCCCACACATCTTGTCAGGAAAGACATTATCCCACAAGAGTAGGAAATCCTCTGTAGCCATTACATCTTAGGTCTAAATGGGACAATTTAAAATTTACTATGGCTGGGGATGTCTATTAGTAGTTTTATTGTGTGTGTGTGTGTGTGTGTGTGTGTGTGTGTGTGTGTGTGTGTGTGTGTGTGTGTGTATCTATATACCACCATGTCATAAATACGCACCTCACTAAAATAAAAGTGAAAAACATACAGCAGTTATCTCACCTCCATGCTTTTCTTTCAATGAGTTTTCTGTTATGTATTGTAATTCCATGAGTATTATCACCATACAGTACTGAGGTACACTGTTTATACCCTTATGAATCATAACTAAAGTTAGCTTACATTCTCAGTTTATTTTTCAGTTCTGCTGCCCATCACTACAGATCCAATGCACCACAGTTAAAAGGGGAATATAAAATTCACCCTTGATTCATCTTCAGACTTGTCTAAACCTCCAGTGATGATTACAGCATCTAGGGCCTAGCCACACCTGAGGCAGGCCTTTGGTTCTGGGCCCATCACCTCAACAGCAGTCAGACAGAGTTAATCTCAAGCAATTAGACATGGAGCAGCTATGTGTCGCAGGTATTCAGAAACAGCTATGAAAAATTAAAACTATTACAATAAGTTTTATTTTAAATGTATTGGGTAATTGCAATTCTCATGTAGCAATTCTGATCCTCTGGCTTAACAGAAATCTGTTACTATTTTTTATCAAACCATTGAAGCTTTCTAAGCAGGGTAATCCTCCAAACCTGCTTTACTCCACAGAGACTGATTCCGAAAGGATTCTGCAACAGGTGGCAGATTCCTTTTCAATATTTAGAGGTGATTGGCCATGAATCGTGACTAGGATTTCAGATCCTGAAATAATAAATTCATCCATTTCAAATGCAGTATGCAAATGAAGAATCTGGCTCCTACTTTAGATGCCAATTAGAGTCCCAGGATTAGCTTGTAGACCACTGCATATGTAGATTGGCACAGGCCAACTGAAGTGGCTAACTAAACTGAATATTGATTTTCTCTGCTTTCCAAGGGCTGCATTAATGCTGCAGTTATAATTCCAGTTAGCTAGCCAGCTTAATGGTCTTCAGAAGTAGGACTTTATCTCTGTACTCTTGCTGCTAATTTTGTACAGAAGGCCAAGGGTATGGGTTATTGTTTGATGACCATTGCTGTTCGCATTCTGCACAACTCCTAATATTTCACTTTTTCTTTCGAAGGCAGCTTCTATCTTTCCTACAAGTCTGGGCTTTGGCTTCAGTGATAAGTGCAACTGAAGCCCTGATAACATGATAATTATTGTTTCATTATCAACAGAGTTTAGCTTGGTCAACCTAGCATTGTGGAAGCCACATATTACATGATTGGGATTTTGCTAAATTAAAATTATTTCAGTTACTTGCAAACCTTAATATGTAATAATTTAATGTTTACCTTAAAAGAAATATAATTTTAAATACAACAAGAATACATTAAAAAAAAGGATCTAGTGTTTTTCTGGCATGTATGATGAATAAACTCTTTTTGGGCTTTCAGTTGGGCTCAGGTATCAATTATAACTGACGTTTCGAAGACAAACGTTGTGATCGAAACAGCGGTTATAATTGATACCTGAGTCCAGCTGGAAGTGCGAGAAGAGTTTATTCAGGAGTTCAAATAGAATTTCAGTCACTTATTGTGGACACAGCTAAGTCAGGGAATGATGATAAATGTTTCTTGCATTGAGTTAAGCCCATCTACAACAAATTTCTGAAACATCAAACTTCTGCATGAGAGAGGAAGTTTTTAGTTGAAGTCATCAATTCAAAGATCAAGCATTAGTAAATCAAGGCGAGTGGGGTTGCTGTTGTGTCTAGAAGACGTTTCGCCACTCATCCGAGAGGAAGAAGCCTCTCGGAAGAGTGGCGAAACGTCTTCCAAACAACACAGCTTGTCCAGTTGCCTTGATCTACTACTGATTGATATACAATGACCTGGATGACTCGGAACCTTCATAGACATCAATTCAAATGGATGTCAGGAACACTTGGCTGAAAAGTTAAATAGTAAACAGTGATACTGAATATTTTAAATCAAAATTACCTTCACTATATTATTTCTAAATGTGAATGTTCCTATCATACAGCTTTAAAATATATTGAGAATGAATGAATATAAATATGTAATGATTATGAATATGAAATTTGGAACTTGTATAACAAGTTAAATCATGCTGCCTGTCGAAACAGCCCTACGTATATTTCAACGTGTTCACAGCTTATTGCTCCTGTAGTTCAATGTCACAAGCTGTTAAGGCTCTGAAGGTTTGTGAGCAGTTGAATGTAATTATCATTTCCTGCTCACAACTGTCTGGCCTTCCTAAGTTCCCCATGAATTGATCAGTGCACTGACATTGTTGGAAGGAACAGATGGTAGTTGATTTGCCTCTGGAACAAACATGTCTTGAAAAAGAGAAAAAATAAGTTTCCAGGTAGGTGCTGGAAAGGAAAACCCTGAAACAAGCAATTCAATTTGCTCAGTCCTTCATTCCCTCAGCACCTATTCAGGAGCTTATTAAATTTGTCAGGTTTTATTTTCTAACCAGAGCAAAAAAAAAGTCAAGCTTGGAAAAAAAAGTCAATTGGTTGACTGTTGCTTACCTCTTTCCATCTCGCCTATTCTCCAAGATCATCAGATTTTTGTGTTTATGATCCTATCTGGCAAAATAATCAATCTATTAAAAAGCTATTAATATTAATAGGTATTTAATTAATAGGTATTTCTAACTAATTTAAATTCCAGAGCATCCTAAAAAGAGCTCTGTGACAGTGGTATAAAGAGGTGCCACTGATGATTTCAACCCCTACTCTTCACCATCAACGGAACAGTCATTTTACCAATGGGGAGTATCATATGGGAGTACGGGTTAAAACTTAGAACCATAGAACCATAGAACGCTACAGCACAGAAAACAGGCCATTCAGCCCTTCTAGTCTGTGCTGAAACATTATTCTGCTAGTCCCATTGACCTGCATCCAGTCCATAACCCTCCAGACCTCTCCCATTCATGTACCTATCCAATTTATTCTTAAAACTTAAGCATTTACCACATCAGATGGCAGCTCATTCCACACTCCCACCACTCTCTGAGTGAAGAAGTTCCCCCTAATTTTCCCCTTAAACCTTTCCCCTGTCACCCTAAAGCCATATCCTCTCATATTTATCTCTCCTAATCTAAGTGGAAAGAGCCTATTCACATTTACTCTGTCTATACCCCTCATAATTTTGTAAACCTCTGTCAAATCTCCCCTCATTCTTCTACGCTCCAAGGAATAAAGTCCTAACCTGTTCAATTTTTCCCTGTAACTCAACTCCTGAAGACCCAGCAACATCCTAGTAAATCTTCTCTGCACTCTTTCAACCTTACTGATATCCTTCCTATAGTTAGGTGACTAGAACTGTACACAATACTCCAAATTTGGCTTCACCAATATCTTATACAACCTCCCCATAACATCACAATTCCTATACTCAATACTTTGATTTATGAATGCCAGGATGCCAAAAGCCTTCTTTACAACCCTGTCTACCTGTGACACCACTTTCAAGGAATTACGTATCTGAACTCCCAGATCTTTTTGTTCCTCCACACTCCTCAGTGCCTTACCATTTACTGTGTATGTCCTACCTTGATTTGTCCTTCCAAAATGCAACACCTCACACTTGTCTGCATACTTGTCTGACTTGGTTTGTTGAAGGTGGGTGGAGATAATGTTTACACATAATGAGGTAAGTGACAGGGAGGGGTAGTTGGTTGGAATTAGTCTCTTTCTTGGGGTCCACATTGGGATTGTGCGATTTGGTAGTTTGGACAGAAAATTGAATATCATGGGTTTGGAGAAGTTTAGTGATCAGAGGTCAGGACCTTCATTGACATGATGGAATGGGAGGTGGTTTGTGTAATGTATGGATGTATTTCTTTTAGCGCAATGACTCCCCTTGCACTACTTATTGACTAATAACTTACCCTTGCGCACTTATCCTGCGCACGCACCTTGCGCCGGTCTCTCCCTCGCTACAAAGTGAAGATACCAGTTAACCTGACCTCTGTGTGTATGCTGTTACTTAATTGACATATAATTGTACAGACATAACAAACTGGCGACCAGTACGAACCCAAATGTCAGTGAATATCACCAACAACACCGACAGTTGCAAGATGACAGAATTCGGAGGAAGGGAGGGAGACAGTGAGAGGAAAGAGTGAACCAGTACAGAGAAGGCGGTCACGGATGCTAGAAAAGGGTACGTGGGTAACAGTGCATGGTACACAGTGAGAGACACTCGACTGGCAAAGTTAAAGTGAAGATAACAAGATGATGGCTTTAGTCAGGAAAGATGAGAAATCTGATAGTCCTAACTATCAAATTGTATATTGAAGGGGTTGAACTGTATTGCAATTTCATTGGAAAGAGTAGAAAAGGATGCATCAGAACTACAGAAAAAATGTTTAGAATGTGAAATGCACAAAATGTCCCTGAATGGTGCAAAAATCCAAAAATGTTATCGATGTGGCAAATCCTTCCATGATGCAAATGACTGCTGGTTCAAAGAAAAAGTTTGCAGAAAGTGTCACAGGCAAGGCCACATAGAGAGAAAGTGTAAGTCAGACAAAAAGTACAACTAAAGAGAAAAAACACACAGAGGGAACATGACTGAATGTGAAATTGAATTAGACAACACAGAGTCTGACAAAGGTGATTTGTCATGCCTAGAACTGTATTGCATTATTGAAGCAGATCACAAAATCATATGGATCACAATAGATGTGTCTGGTGCAAAACTGAAAATGGAGCTTTTTACAGGGTCATCTTTGTCTATAATTTCAGAGGCTGACTACAACAGACTGCTTTCTAAGATACCACTAGGAAATACTTCAGTGATGCTAAAGACCTAAAGCAGAAAAAGGGTCTGTCAAAGACAAACTGAACGTAAATGCAATGTATGGAGGCAAAACACAGCAGTGAGAGCTCTATGTGTTGAAAAATGGAGAGCCAGCACTTTTCAGATATGAGTGGTTGAGAAAAATCTAACTAGACTGGCACACATTCAAAGCTCTCAATAAGTTAACGAGCAACTGTAGCCCTAATGGTAGCACTAACCAGAGATTGTCACAGCTGCTTAACGCTAGTGAGAAGGTGTTTGTGAAGGGTATTGGTAAACTCAAAGGTATGAAGGCCAGAATTCAACTGAATGAAGCAGCAATAACAAGATTCCATAAAACGTGTCCAGTGCCTTACGCACTACATCCGAAAGTGTTTGACGTGTCACAAGTCTATCTGCAAATGGAGATCGAGGAGTCATGCAGGAATTCTTCACAATCAACACTCACCAGGGACTGTTCCAGTACAATCGTCTCGTCTTCGGTGTCGTATCAATTCCAGCAATTTGGCAAACAGCAATAGATCAAGTGCTCCGAGATATCCCAGGAACACAATGCTACCTTGACGACATCATTGTGACTAGCAAGAATGATTGAGCGCCTCCAGAACCTTGGTAAAGTGCTTACCAGGCTGAGTGAGTGAGTATGGTCTGCATGCAAAGAGAGAGAAATGTGAGTTTTTCAAGAATGTAATCTCATATTGTGGACACGTCATTGACAAGCAGGGCTTACATCAGTCACTAGAGACGATTGAAGCAGTGCTACAGGCACCCGAACTGAGAAATGTGTCACAACGCAGGTCATACTTGGGCCTTGTAAACTACTACCACCGGTCTCCCCCAAACGTTGCTCCACCGCTGCACCCATTGAATGCACTGTTGCAGACAGGAGCAAAGTGGAAATGCTCAGAAAGATGTGAAAGGGCTTTCAAGGAAACAAAGAGATTAATAACATCAGATGAACTGCTCACCCATTATGACCCATCCCTGCCCATCAGACAGGCGTGCGATGTGTCCCCTTGTGGCATTGATGCCATTTTGTCACACACTATGAAAGATGCATCTGAACGTCCAATGGCATTCGTTTCAAGATCATTGATGAGCACAGAAAACAACTACACACAGATCAACTGAAGGCCGCTTAGTCTACTACGCGAAATAAGGTTCCGCAACTACCTCTACGGATAAAAGTTTACTCTAGTGACAGATCACCAGCTCCTTGTTTCCATTTTCAACCCCAAGAAGGGAATTCCAGTGATGTCTGCTACCCAGTTACAACGTTGGGTATCTTTCCCTCGGGGCCCACTCTTATGACATAGAGTTCAAGAGCACCAAACAACACTGATGGTTTGTCACATATTCCACTGTTGGCAACTGAAGAAGAAAAATCTTCATACTGCAACCCAGCAGAAGTGTTCCAGACAGCATTGGTGAGCCAGTTGCCGGTAACAAATTCTAAAGTATAAGGAGAAACAAGGAATGACCCACGTTGTCAAAAGTCTGTGACATCACTATGGCCAGCTCATGGTAATCCTGTGTTTCCAGAGTTCTCGGTGAAATGAGACTGACTGTCTGTACATCAAAAAACTCTGATGTGTGGTCTTGTGTTATGGTTCCCTCTAAACTGTGCAACAGAGTGTTAGAAAATCTGCATAAAGGGCACCTGGGTACAGTCAAGATGAAGTGTCTTGACTGGGGATAGTGTGGTGGCCAAAAATAGATAAACAGATTGAAGACTTGACCAATAGCTGTTTGGGATACCAAAAAGTTCAAAACACACCCCCACAGGCACTGTAACACCCATGGGAGTGGCCACCTTCACCTTGGCAAAGAGTGCATATTGACTTTGCTGGACCGTTCACAGACACCATGTTTCTGATTGCTGTGGATGCTCATTCGAAGTGATCGGAGGTCATACCAATGAAGTCAAACACCTCAGAAAAGACGGTTTCCACTCTGAGGACTATCTTTTCCAGAAATGGCTTACCTGAACAAATTGTGAACGGCAATGGACCACAATACATGTCAGAGGAGTTCAGACTATTCATGAAGAAAAATGGCATCAAACATTTCAAGTCAGCTCCTCACCACCTAGCAATGAATGGGTGAGCTGAAAGATTTGTCCAAACCTTCAAGTCCATTAAAGCTTTGGAGAAGGAGGACATTTCTCTAGAGCAGAAGGTGGACAATTTCCTTTTTGTGTACTGGAACTCTGTTCATGCAATGACAAACCAAACACCTGCAATTCTGTTCATGAGCAGGAATCTGAGATCTCACATAGACCTTCTGAAACCAGACCTCCAGAGCGAAGTGTAGAATAAGCAGTTCAGCCAGTTGCTAAATAAATCGGCAAGGAACCTTGAGGTTGGACAGGAAGTCCTAGCACGTGATTACCAAGAAGACACCTGGTAAGATAGCTACAAGAACTGGATCACTGATGTACACAGTGGATGTTGGAGATCGTACATGGGGACTTCATGTGGACCTGATATGTATGCTCAGCCGAACAGTACACTTGAGTCAACGGCATCCAACAAGACGGACACATTACAGCCACCTCTCAGTGATGATCATGTCACCAACAGTAACGTGACACCTGCAACAGAGAAAGTTGTCTTTGACAAGACATCTGCCAAACCTAATACCACTCCACAGCTCCAAAAGACGCTACCCTGAAAGAAATAGAGCACCACCCAAAAGAATGAATCTTTAGTATAGTGAAGTTAGTTATGGACTATTTTTGTGAAAGCATGTTTATTTGAACATGGTTTGTTAAAGGGAAGTTGAATGTTTTGTTACATATACAGTTTTATGTTACATTAATCTAAAGGGGGCGGAAGTGTAATGTATGGATCTATTTCATTTAGCACAACAACTCCCTTAGCACTAGTCATCAACTGTCAACTTATCCATGCGCATTGATCTGTTATCCTGCACAAACACCCTGTGTCGCTCTCTCTCTCACTGCGAAGTGAATATGCCAGTTAACCTAACCTCCACATGCATGCTGGTTTTAATTGATATATAGTTGAACAGTTGAACAGATACAACAGGTTGGTAAAATGTCTGGTGTGGAGACGGCCTGGTCTCTAAAACCTGGCCTGCTGTCTAGTATGATCATGGCTGATCTACCAGCAAATCCTCCTCTGTAGATCTCCGTAGCTCTCTACTTTCACTTTAATGCTTCTAATATGCTGGCCTCCGCAACTCCCTAGGAACAGAGAGTGATACATGTTCACAGCCCTCTGCAGAAAAGAAATTTCTATGTACTGTAACTTGTTTTCAAAGACTTGCCCCCTGTTTTGAAATTTCCACTCTTTGTTCAAGATTATCTCATGAGTGAAAACATCTTGACATCTGTCATGCACTCTTAGGATCTTGTATGCTTCAATAAGATCATCCTATCTTCTTTTTAATTTCATAAAAAACAGACCCAATCTATTTAGCCTCTCTTGATAGGATAACCCTCTCCTCCACAGAATTTGCCAGGTTAATCTTTTTTGGATTGCCGTCTATCTCATTTTTTTTAGGCCAGCAGATAAAATCAACACTGTACTATTAGTGTAGCCTCAACAACTCCCTATATAATTGTATCAAAACTTCCTTACAGCTAGCCTCCAACCTTTTTGCAATAAAGCCCAATGTACAGTTGGCCTCTTAACAACATGCCTTATTTGCCTGCTAACTTTTTGTGATTCATGATTAACTTAATTGGTAGAGTCCCAAACCAGAGTTGTTGTAGTAAGATCTAGTTTGCCAGAAAATGACCAACAACAATTTTCCAAGAACAACTAATGCAAGAATAGTGTTACAAAGGGAATCTCATGGCTGCACTAATTCCTTTGAACTGGGAGTCTCTGTCCAGAGAAGCAATCAGAGAAGAAAAGATTCAAAGTACATTTATTATCAAAGTATGTATGCAGTAATAAACCCTGAGATTAATCCTCCCACAGACAGCCATAAAGCAACAAAAACTAAGGAACCCATTCAAAGAAAAACATCAATTCCCCAATGCGCAAAAAAGAACAAATTGTGCAAACAGCAAAAAGAAATTAGCAAAAAAAACCCCACAGAATATGAACCACCAACCACAAAGTAATCAAAACAGTTCAGGAATGTACAGTTTCAGCTCAGTTCAGATCAATCTAGCACTGTGTTGCTTGTTGACTGAAAACTGCAGAGCTAGTCCGTCCCAAACAATAACACACAAAATAACAACAAAAAAGAAGAGGAAGAGAAGAAATGGGTAGACCAAGAGTGGGATACAGGAATTATTCATGATTTAATTCCACCTTGCATTTTTTTGACAATATAATTGCACATTCAACAGAGCCACTCTGCTTCATTTACGTTTTAAGAATTTTCATTATCAAAGATTCATGATATCTGTCTCTGAACTGTTCACTTTAAGTGGAGAGCCACACATTCAAGGTTTAGCTCTTTACACTGCCATATTTATCAAAATTTATTAAGGCAGGTTCATCCAATAGATTTGTCTTCTGCTCTGAAATTAAATAATTTGAACTCTATCAACAAAAAGTTTCTTTTATTGAAGCTTGCAAATGATATTTATATAGGGCTCAGTGACCAGTCAAAGGAGTGTACATTATTAAGTGATCTTCAATCTCCACTCTGAAAGATTATGTCCCATGTACCTGGTTGAAAGGTGATGTGTTCGATTTCTGTGCGAAAGGGAATGTTAATTAAAATACAAATATTGCAAATAACACAATCTCTTTGCTTCTTAAAGTTCAGTCATAAAATCCAACCAAGAAGTAATGTGCTGTCGTTTTTGATTTTTGACTCAAATTGCTGCCAATGTCTTATTAATTTATTTAATGTCTTATCACTGGGAAGGCCAGCAATTATTGCCACTATAATTGTTCTAAAGAAAGTGGTAAGATGCTAACCTGTTGAACCACTGTGGTCCTTCCCTTGATGATGTTTGGTAGGAAGTCTAGGATTTAGACCTAATGGTAATGACATATTTCTACAATAATATATTTCCAAGTCAGGATGGTGCACAACATAAAGAAAAATCTGCAGAGGGAGATACCCCATGCACTTTCTATCCTTATCCTTCCTGGTGGTAGAGGTCATAGCTTCAGGAGCTGATGTTAAAGTAGTCTAGGCAAAAAATAAATGCACTGCATTTTGTAGATGCTCCACATAACAGTTACAGTGTTCAATAACTGGAAGTAATGATTGGCTTGGGCGGTGACTGAGTTGGCTGAGAAACTGCACATCTTGAGTGAAACTGCACGCATCCAAACAAGCACACAATATTCTATTATATTTCAGAATTCTTGGCTTTATAAAGCGTAGAAAGGCTTTGGAAATCAAAGTCCAAAAGTTCAAAGTAAATTTATTATCACAATACATATATGTTATCATATACAACCTCAAGACTCATTTTCTTGTGGGCATTTAAAGGAAGAAAGAAATATAATTTATGAAAAACTATATATAAATTGACAAATTCTGACAAAAAAACCAACGTGCAAAAGAAGACAAACTGTGCAAATATAAAATATTGAGATCATGTGCTGTAAAAAGTCCTTGAAAGTGAGTCTGTAGGTTGTAGAATCAGTTCAGTGTGGTAATCAAAGTTAACCACACTGGCTCAGGAGCCTGATGGTTGTAGGGTAATAACTGTTCTTGACCTGCTGGTGTGGGTCCTAAGGTTCTGTACCTCCTGCTTGATAGTAGTAGGGAGAAGAGGGCATAGCCTGGATGGTGGAGGTATTTGATAATGGATGCTGCTTTCTTGTGGCAGTGCTGTATATAAATGTATTTAATGCAACACATCCAAAATGTTAGAGGAACTCAACAGGTCAGGCACTATCTATGGAAAGCAATAGAGTTGATGTTTCAAGCCACGACTATTCATCAGGATGAAGACATTGAATACATTGAATAAATGAATTCATTTGTGGGGAAGGCTGTATCCATCACTTTGAGTAGCCTTTTCCATTCCTGGACATTGGAGTTTCTAAACCAAGACATGATGCAACCAATCAGGATACTGTCCACTGTGCATCTATAGAAATTTGTCCAAGTTTTTGGTGACACACCAAATCTAAGCAAATTTCTAAGTAAGAAATAAGTCACGTCCTATAGGATACTATGTTCTGACCTGCTCTAGCAGCCACAGTAATTAAGTAGCTGATCTAGTTGAGCCAATCATGACCCACAACCTCACCACCATTCCTAAATGACAAGGAACTTAGGATTTCACTCCGATTTGCCTACCCGCACAACGAGTCCTTAGCAGATGCCATTTTATTGGCGCTTCACTCAACTCTGGAACACTGCCTGTTCATCATACATACATCATGCATACATCATGATGCCATTTATCAACTACAACTCAGCATTCAATACTATCATCCCATCTAAACTATTCAATAAGCTACGAGAACTTAGCTTCAGTACCTCTTTGTATAATTGGGTCTGTGACTTCCTCACTTGCAGACCCCAGTAAGTTCAGATTGGGAACAACATCTCCTCCACAATCTCATCAGCACAGGTGCTCCACAAGGCTATGTACATAGTCCCCTGGTCTACTCACTCTAGACTTGTGACTGTGCGGCTAAGCACAGCTCCAATGCCACGTTCAAGTTTGGTGATGCCACCACTGTCATAGGACAAATCAAAGGTGGTGACAAATCAGCATATAGGAAGGGCATTGAAAATCTGGCTGAGTGCTGCCATAACAACAACCTCTAACTCAATGCCAGCAAGACCAAGGAGCTGACTATTGACTTCAGGAGGAGGAAACCAGAGGCCCATGAGTCAGTCCTCATCAGAGGATCAGAGGTGGAGAGGGTTAGCAGCTTTAAATTCCTTGGTGTCATCATTTCAGAGGACCTGTCCTGGGTCCAGCATACAGTGCAATTACAAGGAAAGCACAGCAGTGCCTCTACTTCATTAGGAGTTTATGAAGATTCAGCATGACATCTCCAACTTCGACAAACTTCTATAGATGTGTGACGTATATTGACTGGTTGCATCACAGCCTGGTATGAAAAGAGCAAAGTCCTTGAATGGAAAATCCTAAAAAAGTAGTGGATATGGCCTAGTCCACCACAGGTAAAGCCCTCCCCACCACAGAGCACGTCTACAGAGAGTTGTTGTAGGAAAGCAGCATCCGTCTTCAGGGATCTCCACTACCAGGTCATACTCTCTTACTGTTACCATCAGGAAGAATGTATAGGAGCCTCAGGACTCACACCACCAGGTTCAACAAAAGTTATTACCCCTCAACCATCAGTTTCTTGAACCAAATGGGGTATAACTTCACTTGCCCCATCACTGAACTGTTCTTACAACCTATGGACTCACTTTCAAGGACTCTTCATCTCATGTTCTTGATATATATTACTGTATCTATATTACAATCATCTTCATTGTGTGAGCAGACACCAACCTGTAGAGCAGGGATTCTTAAACTGGGGGTCTGTGGATAGGTTCCAGGGGTTTCGTGAACTTGGGTGGGAAAAAATTTACATCTTTATTTTCACTAACCTATAACTGAAATGCAGGGTGACTTGGACAGGCTGGGTGAGTGAGCAATTTAATGTGGATAAATGTGAGGTTATCCACTTTGGTGGCAAAAACAGGAAAACAGATTATCATCTGAATGGTGGCCGATTAGGAAAAGGAGAGGTGCAACGAGACCTGGGTGTCATTATACACCAGTCATTGAAAGTGGGCATGCGGGTACAGCAGGCGGTGAAAAAGGCGAATGGTATGCTGGCACTTATAGCGAAAGGATTCGAGTACGGGAGCAGGGAGGTACTACTGCAGTTGTACAAGGCCTTGGTGAGACCACACCTGGAGTATTGTGTGCAGTTTTGGTCCCCTAATCTGAGGAAAGACATCCTTGCCATAGAGGGAGTACAAAGAAGGTTCACCAGATTGATTCCTGGGATGGCAGGACCTTCATATGAAGAAAGACTGGATGAACTAGGCTTGTACTCGTTGGAATTTAGAAGATTGAGGGGGGATCTGATTGAAACGTATAAAATTCTAAAGGGATTGGACAGGCTAGATGCAGGAAGATTGTTCCCGATGTTGGGGAAGTCCAGAACGAGGGGTCACAGTTTGAGGATAAGGGGGAAGCCTTTTAGGACAGAGATTAGGAAAAACTTCTTCTGGAATTCTGGTGAATCTGTGGAATTCTCTGCCACAGGAAACAGTTGAGGTCAGTTCATTGGCTATATTTAAGAGGGAGTTAGATATGGCCCTTGTGGCTACGGGGATCAGGTGGTATGGAGGGAAGGCAGGTACAGGGTTCTGAGTTGGATGATCAGCCATGATCATAATAAATGGCGGTGCAGGCTCGAAGGGCCAAATGGCCTACTCCTGCACCTATTTTCTATGTTTCTATGTTTCTAATTATGAATGTAGACAACAAACCTCAGTAGTATTAGCAGTAGCTGTGACATTGTCACACATATAAATCACAGTTATTTTCATAACACATTACAGTTGTAACAAGTATCTCAAAATATCATTAACATGCTCATCGCTACTTCGAAATTATGGTAGTTATTAGACCTGTCGCTAGATCGAACATGATCGCAGTCCTCCTGTTGGACAGCCCTACGTCGAGTTGTCATTTAGCCACCAAATGGTGAAGTTGTGTGTTCTTACATTTGTAACCCAGACATCTACCTTGTTCTCATTATTCCCTATTTATATTTGCTTGTCGAGCAGTACGTAGAAGGAGGCTGGTTGTTTTTATTGTTTGTTAAAGTTCTGCAAAACTGGACAGTTCAAATGAGAATTCTCAACTCTCCGTAAGGCCGCGTGGCCTTCTGTAATACAAATAGGCGTGTGGGCTATGAGTGTAGACCAGGCAAATTCAAACATGTCTGACAGTTGGAATAACTGTTG
The DNA here is from genome assembly GCF_030028105.1 of Mobula birostris. Classification (NCBI taxonomy): domain Eukaryota; kingdom Metazoa; phylum Chordata; class Chondrichthyes; order Myliobatiformes; family Myliobatidae; genus Mobula; species Mobula birostris. The sequence continues at coordinate 29,944,503 of NC_092394.1, read as the reverse complement.
AAGTGTGTTATTTAATGTAACATCATTTTATTGCTAACAGATTGTGAAGTAATACAAGTCGAGCACAGTGTCGTAAGTTCTGTGAGTAGCAGAGATTCTTTCTTTTTTTTGTTTTTTTTTCTTACTTCATTTTTGTGCGCTGTGTTATGAAGCAAAGACGTGCACACACAGTATGGTTTACAAGTGGTGTTCATGTGTTACTATTCCATGAAAATACCGCACATCATAAAAATAATTTTGCCAGAATACTGCAAACGATATCAGAATCATTATTTCTAGGAGGGCACAGAAAGCTACGCGACTCCATGCACGACAGTAGCCAAACTCCAGGAAGGACACGATGCCTGAGCTACTGCTGTGATTCATGTGTCTATCCAAGTATCAAAAAGCCATTAAAAGTGTTAAAACTTTGGATAAATTGTAAAACCTGCCTTATTGTTACTTAATCGGCATAGAAATTTCTTGAATATATTAGTTTTCACTTAATTAATATACAGATTACTTATTTCTTCGCAGATTTCTCAAATTACTTTAAAACCATATTGAGTTTCAATAAATGTCAATAGTTTCAATAGTTTATTTTAGCTTTCTTTATTATTTTATTTTTCAGACACAATTTAAGTTGAAAAATCAAAGAAAAGGCAGTATGATCAAAACTACGTATTACGAAAAAAACCTTTTTTGAAGCATCCTATAAAGTTTCTTATCGGATTACCAAACAAAAGAAGCCCCTCACAATTGGAGACACGAGTAAAGCCATGTGCACTGGAAATGGCCAAGCTGGTTGTGGACTGGAACAGTGGAAAAAACTAGAAGCAGTTTCTTTATCAAGTAATATGATACATTCTAGAGTGGTTGATATTTCCCTTAACATTTTGAAGCAGGTCATTGAGGAATTGGCAGCCTCGCAATTCCCATTCGATATGCAACTGGATGAAACAGCAGACATCTCTCAATGTAGACAGCTCCTTGTTTTTGTACATTATGTGCATGCTGATACAATCAAAGAAGAACTCTTATTTTGTTAGCCCTTTTTGGAAACTACAAAGGCTGCCAACATTTTGGAAATAGTAAGAAGTTTTTTTGCCCTACAAAACTTTGACAAGAAGGAAAAACTTCACACTCTTTGCACAGATGGAGCTTCTGCAATGATTGGTGATACATCTGTTTTTGCTACTTGGTGAAAAAGGAAGCTCCTAACATCATCATCACTCATTGTTTTTTATACAGTCATGCACTGGCAACAAAGACTCTTCCAAAAGCATGAAGGAAGTTTTGTCAACAGCCATAAAAGTCATCAACTTTATTAGAAGCAGGTCTCTGAATTCTTGCATTTTTAAAAAACTTTTGTCAATAAATGAGTGCAGAATATGAAGTGTTTCTCAACCACACAGAAGTTCACTGGCTTTCAAGTTGATAAAGTCTTGAAGTGCTTGTTCAAACTAGACACAGAAGTTTCACTTTTTCTAAAAGAAACAAAAAACCACTCTTGGAACATTTTGGGGAAAAAAGTATTGTATCCATGGGTTGGCTTACATAGCAGCAATTTTTAACCACGTAAATGAAATAAATCTTTCATTTCAAGGTCCTTAAATCACCATTATGGATGCTACTGAAAAATTACGAGCTTCCTTGGCTAAGCTGTTAATATGCAAGAAGAGAGTAGAGGCCGACATCTTTGTAAACTGTCAAATGTTGGAGGAAGTTCTTTATCTTTCAAGATGGAACTGAGATACAAAATTCTCTATCAATTTCTTTGAAGAGAGACATCTGCGAACATCTGGAAACATGTCAGAACTTTTTCAAAAGTCATTTTTATCTTGATAGTATTAAAGTTGAAACATGGATCTGCCTTCCAATACAAAGACTATTGAAGGTGTTGATCTCGCCATAGATGAACTCATTGATTTTGGGAGAAAAAACTTACCACAATTAGAGTTTAACTCAAAAAGTCTTGGAGAATTCTGGTGTTCCTTGAGAGAAACCTATCCTAGCCTTGTAAAGCAAGCTATGGAAGTTTTAATTCCACTTGCAACAACATATCAGAATCAGGTTCAATATCACCAGCATATGTCATGAAAGTTGCTAACTTTGCGGCAGTAGTACAATGCAATACATGATAAATATAGAAAAAAATGGAATTGCAGAAATATCTGTATGCACATTAAATAGTTAAGTTAAGATAAGTAGTGCAAAAACAGAAATAAATTTAAGAATGTAGTGTTCATGGGTTCAACGTCCATTTAGAAATTGCATGGCAGAGGGGAAGAAGCTGTTACTGAATCGCAGAATATGTGCCTTTAGGCTCCTGTACCTTCTTCCTGGTGGTAACAATGAGAAGAGGGCAAGGCCTGGGTCCTTAATGATGGACGTGGCCTTCTTGAGGCACCACTCCTTGAGGGTGTCTTGGATACTGTGGAGACTAGTACCCATGAAAGAGCTGACTAATTTTACAATTTTCAGTAGCTTCTTTTGAAGTACAGTCACCCGTGCAGTAGCCACCACCATTCCCCACCCCCCACCATAACGGACGGAGATGCAGCCCATCAGAAGCTCTCCATGGTACATCTGTAGAAGTTTTTGGGTGTTTTAGGTGACAAATCAAACTCCAAATGAAATAGAGCCGCAGTCTTGACTTCTTTATATCTGTATCAATATGTTGTGCCCAGGTTAGCTCCTCAGAAATATTGACACCCAGGAACTTAAAATTCCTCATGCCCTCCACTTCTGATCCCACTATGAGGACTGGTTCTACCCTTTCGGAAGTCCACAATCAGATCTTTGGTCTTACTAACAATGAGTTCAAGGCTGTTGCTACGACACTACTTAACTAGCTGGCAAATCTCGCTGCAATATGTCCTCTCGTCACCATATCTTTGTGAATCAGGATTTTCAAAACTTGTAACCTTTAGAAAAAATCAAAATCGATTGGATGTCCAAAATAATATGCGTATTGCTTTGTCAAAGACCACCCCACAGTTTAATGCTCTTACCTAAGCTAAGCAACAACAGCCTTCACATTGCTGTGTCTTTAAAAAATAAATAATAATTTATATTTTAAAAAATAATTTCTATTTGCCTAAATTTTAAATATATAGTCTTGCTAATTAATACATTAATAAACAAATATATTACAATATCACAAATGTTTTAAAAATATTTTGATAACTGTGTTTCAATACAATTAGTTTCTTTTGTAATCCTATGTATCTCATTTTATATTATTTAAATATATTATTCTGGGACGGGGTCTATGGGCTTCACCGGACTGCCAAAGGGGACCATGGTATCAAAAGGGTTAAGAATTCCTGCTCCAGAGTACTTTCCATTGATTTCAGTTACTCCAGTGCTTTTTTATACTACACTCAGTATGATGCCTAAGTATCACACTGGAGCCAACACTGTGATGTACCCAAGGGTGGTGAACAAATCCCGGTCAACAGCACTGTCATCAATACATTCTACCACTTTACTAATTGAGTGACAAGTTTGAGTTTATTGTCATCCGACTGTACATATATACAACTAAATGAAACAATGTTCCTCTAGACCACAGTGCACCCACACAACATATCACACACAGCACATAAAACAAAGTATTACCACAAATAAGTAATAATATAATTCAAAATGCATATGAAGTGTGCAACACAGTTAACCAGTAAACAGTTATCAGCTTGCTGTCCTAGTGACGAGACCTCAGTGGTGTCAGGATATTCATTAGTCTCACAGCCTGAGGGAAGAAACCGTTTCACAGTCTTGCAGTTCCAGTCTTGATGCTCCTGTACCTCCTTCCTGACAGTAGTGGGTCAAAGATAAAGTAACAGACACTGAAGTTCTCTCTAGAGCAAGTCTGCCATCAGTCCACACACTGCTGATGAGAGCACAGTCCCAGTGGGCAGGTCATGTCACCCGCATGCCCAAGCAGTTCCTTTTTGGGGAACTCTCTGCTGGAAGACGCTCGCATGGAGGGCTGAAGGAACTTTACAAAGACACACTAAAGGCCTCTCTGAAGTCATTTGAGATAGACATGACCTCCTGGGAAACGCTGGCACAAAACCGCCCTACCTGGCGCAGCCTCACCCACAAGGGCTGTCAAGCTTACGAAGGCGCACTGCTGAAGTACAACATAAGTGCGAGCCGCGCAAGTCCAGACCCACCAGCGCAACAACTGCAATGCCTACACGTCTGCCCAACATGTGCCAGGACATTCTGTGCCCGAATTGTCCTGACCAGTCATCTTCGGACACACCGCATCCAGTCTCAAAGTGACTAATGGTGTCGAGGTCTTCATCGACGACGATGGATGAACCACCCACCCACAGGGTCAAAGAGATTGTGTTTTGGGTGGTAGGGATCTTCAACAATGCTTCAGGCTCTTCCTGTACAAGGTTCCTGGTAAATGTCACATGTAGTGGGGAGGGAGGTCCCAGTGACTCACTCGGCAGTTTTCACCTTGGTAGGGTCATGCAGTCCAATGCCTCACAGCTTCCGTACTACACAATGATCCAGCCAGACAGGACACTCTCGATGGTGCTCCTGCAGAAAGTTGTTAAGATGGGCGCAGGGAACCTTGCATGCCTCAATCTCCTCAGAAAATCTAGATGCTGCTCTGCATTCTCGACGAATGACACAGGCTTTTTATAAGCTGATGTGGATTGATACTGTGTTTTGTGGACAGAACACACCAGAGTATGTTCCACATTGCCCGCAGATGCCAGAGTCACTCTACTGAAACAACTTGGCTATAGGTGCTGCTAGTTCTGGAGCATGTGTCCTCAGAAACACTTCAGAATGCTGCTTGGTTCCACTGGCGTATCTAATGTTCTCACCTTGCTGTCAAGTAAATTGAATTGGCTGCCTTCTATGATGGTGGAGATCTCAGGAGGAGATGGTGGAGATCTCAGGAGGAGATGGTGGAGACCTTGGCACTTCAGAATGAACATTGTTATGCGTCTTATCATGGCATGGTTGTGTAGTGGTTAGCGCAATCGCTTTACAGCACCAGATGGAAGATCAGGACTCAATTCCTGCCATTCTCTGTAAGGAGTTTATACATTCTCCCTGTGACCACATGGGTTTCCTCTGGGTGCTCCAGTTTTCTCCCGTATTCCAAATATGTATAGCTCGGGTTAACCTGTGGGCATGCTATGTTGGCACTGGAAGTGTGACCACAGTTACGAGTTGCTCAACACAACCCTCGCTGATTTGATTTGACATGAACAACACATTTCACTATATTTTTTAATGTGCGTGAGACAAATAAAGCTAATCTTTATCTTTAAAAAGATCTTTAATCTTTCACATGCTGGGCCTGCCATCATCAAGATTTAAGCTGCTTTTTCCTCAATGACTATTTAACTGTCCATCACCACTATGAGGCAAAGGATGCAGGGATGTGGTCATGATACCATTACCTCTGTCCATTGCATGCTGGGATTTTCTATTTAAATGTATCCCTTTTAGAGTTTCATTGGGTTGGTGCCTCATTTCCCAGTATGTCTCTCTGGTCCCCTCAAAGAACTGGGTTGACCCACTGGTTTAATTGCAAGTGTAAAATGAGGGAAAGGTCAGAGCATTTGATTGTAATGGAACATCTATTTCTTTTGTTGCTGATTGTTCATAGCAACGCATGGATACCCAACTTATGAATCCCATTTAGCACAATGGTTGTGCAATACAGTGCGATGGAGGCTGTCTCCAGTCTGCAGATGGGATTTGTCTACTCAAGGTAGATGTAGTGTTCACTCCTAATTGATGTCATTGTGGACAGAGGCATCTGTATAGAGAGATTGGTGAAAGAAGGTGTAACAGGTTTACTCTTTGATTCACAACATGTCACAAAGCCTGTCTTGTAGCTTATGTTCTTCAGGGCTCACTCTGTATGGCCAGGTCTGATGCGAGCAACTCACTCAAAGATGGACACTGATGGCCCCACCCAGAGAATATTCAGTCAACAATTTCAGTACTTTCCAAGTAGTGTTGAAAATGAAGTGGTTTAAATACAGGGTTAGCCTTTATCTATGTGTTAAGTCTACCAACTTATCTAGGAACATTTGGCTTATTTATATGATTTTTGGTGGATAAAGTAAACATCTGAATAAGACCTGAGCTTGTTATCCTAATTATCCTGTTCTAAAAAATGTTCTATTGTATTTAATGAGATAGAGTTTATACAAAACATAAACCTGTAAGTCATTGTAAATTTGTTTATGGAAGGGTTCAGGGAAAAATAAAATCGGTCACGGTTGTAAAATCAGGAGTCACTATTTACACAGAGCCACACCATTCTAAGTAAATAATGGCTCTATATACAATAAATGCTGTACTTTGAACAGTTCAGTCATCCACTGATGCACATTGAACAACTGCAATTCTCAACGCTGGGATTTTTAGCTATGTCTACATGACCAGAATCCAAAAGATGCTAGTTTGATGAAATAGTCAATAATTTAAATAGCATTTTAGCACACATTATGAATAAATTAATTCAACCAATCAATTTAACAGCAATGGTGCATTTCAAAGATTATAGAGTAGAAATTGATTTTCTTTTCCTGTTGAAAATCCAGAACAAAGTGATCAATTACCAGGACCGTAGCTGTTTATTAACCTGTTATTACTTTTAAATAATATATTCATAATTATATCTATAATATTTATATTAAGTCAACCATAATAATTATAATTATTAATTTATAAATTTGCGACAATTAATATATTTTTCAGTAAAGAAGCATTTATTATATATTCACCCAATATCATTCATGAGATGGTAGAAATAAGAAGCTAAGGTGACTTTAAAAAGTTGACTTTTCTTGCAACTATTTTGTAGTGTGTGTGTCTACTTCCCCTTTAAGACATGCCACACAGAAGTGAACCAGGTACTTCTAGCATGACTCACTTACTGTTGGACATTCTGGTTATCATCCAGCACAATTCATCACATTTTGGAATTGTTCCTTTCACTGACATAAAGATACGGAAGGCGCTGGCGTGGAGGGCTAGGAACGACATGAAGGAAATCTGGAAGTCCAACCTGACCAGAGGACTTAAAAAAGAGGATCTTCATAGCAGTCATAGAGTCCATTCTCACGTACAGATGCGAGACGTGGACACTCACCAAGACTATGCGAAAGTCTCTAGATGGTCACTATACACGAGTGCTCCGGTTGGCTCTTGACGTGAGCTGGCAACAGCACATGACGAACGTCGAGCTCTATGATGACCTACCGATGCTCACCACTAAAATCGAGGCGAGAAGACTGCAACTAGCAGGGCACAGTCTACGCCACCCCGAGCTACCTGCCAGCCTAGTCATCATATGGGAGCCCAAGCACGGGAGGATGAACCCTGGGTGCCCTCCCAAGACTATGGTCAACACGCTCCTAGAAGACAGCGGTGCGGCCAGTGTAGATGAACTGAACACACTGATGAGAGAGAGGGAGAAGTGGAGAGTCCGTCATCGTACCCGACGCCGGCCCCCTAGGCCTGAGTCGATGTAGTAGTAGTAGTCCTTTTGTTTGGACAGCCAATGCGATCCCACTACTTAAGAAAGAAGGAGAGAGAAAACAGGGAACTAATAACCAGCTAGAGCAGGGATTGTGCTCTTTAAAGATTGATATAATAACAGAATACAAAAAAGAATAGAAATGAGCTGAATCAATATGGAATAGTGAAAGAAAAATCACGTTTGACTAATCTGCAGGAAATCTTTGAGAATATGACTAAAAGGCAAAGGGGAACCAGTGTTTGTGATAAACCTGGATTTTCAGAGGGCTTTTGATGATCATTGAAAATGTAATAAAGTATGAACTGTAATTTTATTTAAGGTTAATTATTTGCATCCCTCTGTAAGACTACAGTCTGACTTCAATTCATCTCACTAACTCCTCCTCACCAAACCCCTATCGACACCAAATATTCACTCAAAATCTGGCCAGCCATTCCCTGCACTATCCAACTGCTAACTCCCACCCGGTTAACGGAGGCCTCATTACATACAGACACAATGGTTCAGCGTAAGACTGACACGTCAGCTGCCACTCAACCGAATCATCACCATCTGGGAAGCCTGCAGACTGGGTGTTTAAAAGGGAGCATACAGCCTTCACCATCTCTCAAGGCAAAGCTGACCCAATTTGCATTTTTTTGTGACCAGTGTCAGCACTCATTCACCATTCTAATAATGCCTAAAGTGCCACTTCTAGGATTTATTAGTACAAAATTGACATATCATCATACCTTGGATGGTGATCAAATGCAGTAATTAAGGCTAACTTTTGCTTACTAAACAATTACTGAAATATAAGCTCTGGTTTCTCAAAATTGCTTCTTTTAAAGTAGGTCAGAAACCCCGCACCAACCTCATTGAATAGATAAATTTTTATTTCGACAGTTATTGCACGAAGCAACTGATGTGGGGATTACTTAGCTTCAGTTAACTATTGATCTGGTAATATTAGCCCTGTATAAAGTTTAACAAGGCATCTTTATACTTTATAATCTCCAAACAATTGGTACTAGACCGTACAATCATCACAGCAGTATTTGATTCTGCACTTCCCCCTCCCTGGATTACAAATGTTAAATATTACAAATATTAAAAATAGTAAAAATTAGTAAATATTAAAAAATTAAATTATAAATCATAAATAGAAAATAGAAAAATGGAAAGTAAGGTAGTGCATCTAGGAACAACAATGGAATGATGAAGGATGAAAAGGCACTGGTAGTCAGTAGTTGTAAGAAATGAGTTGGTGGTGCTGGTAAACACTAGCCAGGCATTAGGGGACTTCAGAGAGTGGTGTAATAAGATGAGAAGAAAAATGACTGGCTGGAGGCTGTACCTTATGAGAAATATGGAAACTGGGGAGGTCAGTGAGCCCGAGATTGATGATCAGTCAAACCATTAGCCAGATGGGTGAGATGAGAGGAGATTGGTAGAGAGCAAAAGCAATATCAGCAATAAGAGGAACTTAGAAAAATGGATCCACTTTGGAATTACATGCACTAGTTACCCATTCAGTGCTCCAGTGGAATGCTGCAGTTGAAGGCGAAGTTGGGTCAAGGACACTTTTTGAAGAGTGCAAATTTTACAGGCCGAAATTCTTTTGTTTGATGATGAACTTCAATAAAAAATAAATTACAAAAAAAAAGAAAATGCAGAAAGCTGAAGCTGGTCCAAAAGTATTGGTCAGCTTTAGAGACGGACTTCAATGAGACCAAATCCAGAGAGGCACTGAAAGGTGATTAATACCTATGCATGTTAGCACAATTAACCAATGCAAAATGTCTACCTCATTGTTGTCTGAATTAGTCAGAATAGTATCGTTTTAGTATGTGAAATTCCAACGGGCCATTTGCACGTTGGAGATGGGTTTGTGGAAAACTTTAGAGCTAGAGCAATGACACAAGTGAGATTAAACTGAAACCATAATGAAGCATCTTCTAACACAAGTTCTTTATATTAATTCAAAAATCAGCTTTCATGAAGACTATATCACTGGCTAACGATCCTTGACCTCCTATTATTGATGCATGTATTTTAAATCAGATTTAACTGAGCCGGTACAGTATCAAATTCATTTTAAAGGGTGAAGTATTTTTGTTTGCATTCTCTGGTGGCCCAGTAGATGTTCTGTAACATGGATTTATTGATCTACTGTAGTTCATCCCTACTTTAACAAAGACCCCCATCTTAACGTTTCCAAACCAACGTTAGGAGGATCAAGACTAACAATCTAAACCATGTCTCTGAATTCATTTTGCAAGCGATCCATTCAGGCCTAATGATTCAGTTGCTCTCGTGGATTTCTTACTCTTGTGGGGTAAGGGGGGGTCACTCTGCTTGGCAGGTGAGACTTGTGGCTAAGGAACAATCTCAGGTTCTGGAGCCTCCTCTGTGGTGGTCGTGGGAGCTGACTGCAGGCAATGGTTCTGGACACCTTTCTTAATTGACTCAGCTCTCCTCAATCGATCCATGTGTCACCTCCAGACAACATCAGATGCAATTTCCACTGTGTAGGACAGTGGTGAGTGCCAGGGATGACCGATGGAACAGCATAGCTGGTGAGTTGTCAGTTGTGGAGTGTGCTGCATTGTGATACACAAGTAAATAATTGGCGCCCTTCTGATTCAGTGTCAGTGCAGAATGTTCTGCTGACATTGCTCACCGTGCGTTCTTTACACTCTAGGCTAACCTTTCTGCCAAGCCACTTGTAGCTGGGTGGTATGGTGCAGGTGTCTTGTTCCATTCACTTTCAAGAAAGACTGAAAATGTTCCGCAACAAACTGTGGTCCATCGTTACAGACTATGTGTTCTCGAACACCAGTCCTTGAGAAGAGGCTTCTCAACACATCAGCAGTGAGCAAGGCTGTAGTGGAGACTATGGGATACACTTCTGGCCTATTTGTAGCTGCATCCAATACTACAAAGAAATTTGTGCCCATGAATGGTCCAGTAAAATCCACATGAATCCTCTGCAAGGGTAATGCAGACCACTTCCAGGGATGGAGAGACGCTGCCTTTGCGTCTCCGTCCGTATGATGCCTGCTGTACCTTGTTGTGTCAAATAAAGAAGCTGCTTTGTATCTACCAGAAAAAAAATGTCATAGTGTGGATGAAATCACTGGAGAGACAGAGTTACTGGTAGATACAAAGCAGCTTCTTTATTCAACACAACAAGGTACAGCAGGCATCATACGGACGGAGACGCTCTCGGTGGCAAGGGTCTGCTAGCCCAATGTGGGCTCGATATTTATCTGCTAAACACAAAGGGCAATCCCTATTTACAAGATATAGACAATACATAGACAATGCTTTCTTTTGAAGCTACATACAAAACATCGCTCCTTCTGACTTCATCCTTTCCTCCTGACGCCCACATGTCTGGGTTGGTATTCACAGCCTTCAGGAAAGCAAGTTAAATCCACAGTACATTTATTTGGTATTTTACATGCTAACATAGACGATTCATATTTATGAAGTATAGATAATACTGTCTTCGAAACTACATCATCTGGTCAAACTACAGTGTCAGCAGCGTCTGGTATTCACAGCTTTTAGGAAATGCATTGTTGTGAACTCAATCCACAGTACTTTGTCAAACAGAAGACTAGTGGCCAGAGTCATTTAAGTGTAAATGAATCATCTACCCAAAAACTCACTCTAACAGCCTCTTCTGGATATATTTGCACCCCAATCAGTGCTCGATCTGCTGGTCTATCCCAGGCCACCAGACAAAGCTTAATTTTGACCATGCCTGGATGACTGATGTGGAACTGCTCCAATGCTTTAGCTCTCAGCTTGGACAGTACAACAACTCTCAATCCCCACTTATGACTACCCACATCAAGGGCAAGTTCATCCCGGCACTGGTAGAAATGGGGAAACTGGCATTTCTGCTGCACAGTTCAGCCAGACTGGGTTGCTGGGTAGACCTGAGACAGTGTGGCATCTTTTCTGATCCCTTTGGATCATCTAATAGGGAAAATGTGTCAAGTAGGGTAACTTCTTTTGTACATTTTTCAGTTATTTCTTTTTCCAAGGGTAAATGGGACATTCCATCAACACACGGCACAGCACATCACACGAACCAATCTTCCGTCCTTGGACTCACTTTACAATGCACGCTGTCGGAGCAGTGCTGCCAGGATAATCAAGGACACAACCCACCCAGCCAACACACTTTTCGTCCCTCTTCCCTCTGGGAGAAGTCTCAGGAGCTTGAAGACTCGTACGGCCAGATTTGGGAAAAGCTTCTTTCCAACTGTAATAAGACTGCTGAACGGATCCTGACCCAGATCTGGGCCGTACCCTCCAAATATCCGGACCTGCCTCTCGGTTTTTTTGCACTACGTTACTTTCCATTTTTCTATTCTCTATTTATGATTTATAAATTAAATTTTTAATATTTACTAATTTTTACTATTTTTAATATTTAATATTTGTAATCCAGGGAGCGGGAAGCGCAGTATCAAATATTGCTGTGATGATCGTACGTTCTAGTATCAATTGTTTGGCGACAATAAAGTATAAAGTATTTCCATGTTTAGTTGTCCTCTCTAATTCAATCTTGAAAATACGTCCTGCAAATAACAGAACCCATCTGATGCTGTTAATGGAACACCCTTCTGTGTATTGAAAATGGACACTACTGGTTGCTGATCAGTAAGGAGGGTAAACTCTCTCCCATACAAGTACTAGTTTAAACGTTTTACACCCCAAACCAGACTCAAGGCCTCTCTTTCAATCTGCATTATTTTTCTCCGCAGCGACAAGGGAATGTGGTACAAAGCCTATGAGACACTCACTTCCATCACCTATAACGTGACATGACTGCACTTATACCATAAGGCGAGCTTCACCGATGATGTGGATTATAATGTGTGAGTACAGTCCCTGATGTAACAATTTCCTTTGCCTTTCTGAAAGCCACCACACACTGCTTTGTCCATCACCATTTCTTCCCAATCTGTAGTAATAAGTTCAAGGGATGGAGCACGGTAGCCAGGTTTGGCAGGAACCTGCCATAGTACTGGCAAATCCTTTTTTTTTACCTTTTCCATTTTTTTATATGTATAAAACTACAATTATTTATACATTCTTAAGTACACATTGAGATGATATAAAAGGAAAATAAACATTTAAATAGATAATTATGTACTGTGGTAAATCTAACCTATTAGGCTAAGTAATGGAATTAGTTGTTAAGAAAAATGGTAATAATAGTTTCCATATGACCCTTCTGGACCATTTCCACTGGTCCAAGACTGGAACCATGATATGTCCTTTGGCCTTTTGGCATCCACCGCTGCTTGAACTGTCTCAGCATGGTTGTGTAAACCTTGTGTGTCCATAGTGTGACCATGGTAAGTAATGCTTGGTTTCAAGTATTCTCACATCTACGTTGTGATTGGAGTCCATAACATGTTAATTATTCTAACAGTGTCTTGAGGTTTTGGAGTTATTCCTTGTCATCTTTACCAGTAATAATCATGTAATTCAGATAACACTGGGTGCCTAGGCAGCCTTGCAGTACCTGGTTCATAGCTTTCTGCCAGAGTGCAGTTGCAGATGTTTCTCCAAAAATAAGTCTACTATAGCGATAAAGCCTTTTCTGAGTGTTTATGGTGAGAAAGCTTTGGACTCTATTTCCATCTCCATCTGTAGGTAGGCTACATCTAAGTCAACTTTGCTGAAGTGTTTTCCTCCAGAAAGGTTTGCAAAGATATCCTCTAACCTGGGCAGAAGGTGTTGATCTACTTTCTGTACTGGTTTGGTGGTGATCTTAAAATCACTACAGATTCTAACAGACCTGTAGTGGTTACTGGGACCATGGGCTCCACTCAAACATCAAAAGAATTCCTTCAGCCTTCATGCTCACAGGCTACTTTATCACAGATGGTATAAGGAGCCAGACAGGCTTTGTAAAATGTGGATGTTGCATTTTTATCTAACACTATTTTACCCTTGATATGTTTGTGTTTTTCCTGTGCCAACTTTGAACACTGCTGTGGCAACACCCAGTACCTTTCTGAATTCATTTTCAATTGACTCTATTGCAGGGGATGTGGCATGCAAATGGTGATGGAACTCCAATCAAGTTGTAGTTGTCTCAGCCAATCACAGCCCCACAATGCTGGCCCTCCTGTTTTTACCACATACAAGCCCAATGTGGCTTGTAGTTTGCTGTATTCCACTGTTATGAATGTCATTCCCACAGGAGTTACCTTTTCTCCAGTATAAATTCTTAGTTGGACATCTGCAGGGTTCAGTTCAGTATCTTTGAAATACTGTTCAAATTCATGTTGTGGAATGACTGGAACAGCCGACCCAGTGTCCAATTCCAGTTTAATTAATTTGCCATTCACTTCTGGTGTAAGCCATATAGCTTGATGCTCCTTGGTTTTCATATTGTAGATCTCAAAAGCTGCCCATTTCTGTGTCACTTTCATCATTATCAAATTTTTCATCAATAACTTGCAGATTAGTGCTCTTTTTGAAACTGCATCCTGACTTTTTATCTTTATCTTTCGTGTGCAGTCCATTTATTTTGTCTGCCTGACATGTCTTTGTATGTATCCTACTTTGTTGCATTTTCTGCAAGTTTTGCCTTTGAACCTGCATTGATCTGGTGTATGTGAACCCACGACACAACGGTAACAATTTGTTTGGCCAGGCAGGTTTCTATTTAGATATTGCACTTTTGTTCACACTCACTTTTATTCCTGACTGCAACTCAATTGCACCTCTTGTTGTTGTTTACATTGAAACAGCAATACAAACTGATCTCTTAATTGTGAGTTTTGATTCGGTTAAGAACCTTTCTTGAATGCTTTCTTGTAGGATTACACAAACTAAATGATCTCTCAGTGCATCATTAAGGCCATCACTAAACTGACAATGCTCAAAGAACTTCTTCAATTCAGCCACATAAGCTGAAATGGACTCTCTTTCCTTTTGATTTCACTTATGAAACATAAAGCATTCTTCAATCAACAATGGTTTTGATTCTAAATGTTACTGCATTATGTTCATGATATCAGCAAAACTCATTTCGGCTGGTTTGCTTGGAGCAGTTGAACTTCTAAGCAAACTGTATGCTTTTCCATGCATTGCACCATGTAACAAGATGCTTGTTTTTCATTGTCTATTCATTTGCTTCAAAATATTGCTCAGTTCACTCTGTATTAATCATCCAGTTATCTATTGTGCAATGAGATGCGCCTATCTGTCTGATGTAGCCAGCCATTTCAGCTTTTTAAAACTTTATTATGATTATCATCCAGTGCTCAGTTTCTGAACCTATGGTCCCACTTGTTGCTTATTAATTTCTGTCTATTTTTTTTTAAACTTGAATGTCTCTCTCCCTTTCATAATAAAAAAAATGCTGTGCTTTTTGACTCTAACATTTCTCTCCCTCTTTCACCTTCTGAAGAAAAATAGGTAGTTAGTCATCTTGGGTTCATTTTAAAACTTCCTCGTCCAACTTTTATATTTTGTAACTCCATAAACTAACTGAAAGAAAAACACAGGAGCCGGGGATACTTGTGTATTTAGGTTTTCTTTCCTTTTCTTTTAGTGAGGTGCACACATATGACGCAGTAGCGTAATGACGTACACCATTCACGTGCTTCTTACATATAACCCATAATGAATTATGTAAACAAACAAGGAATGCTTAATCAAACAATATATTTATAATATTACTCACATATTAAGTACACTACGCATGCCATTAGGAAGATTTAATGGGTAGTGGGAGCTTATTCCCCACTACCACCACTGACTATAACAGCCTTAAGGAACCAAACCCGAATTTACTCTGCAATTATCATAATGACTGAATAATTGTAACGTTTCTTACTCCCAATAAACAGAAATAATCCCCATAAAGCACTCTCTTTAGATGTAATTAAAAAAAGGCAAGTTACAATAGTAATGAGGCAATCCAATCCAGAGCTCAGAGGTGAAGATAACTTACTTCATGTTTGACTTCTGACCAAGATCTAACCTGTATCCACTGGTAATAGCTCTCATGTGGCGGCATGTAGCAAATTGCAGAGTCCCACTTTCCTCTTTAACAAAATGGGGAAGATTCCCTGAAATTTAAAATGGAGCTACCTTGTGCCAGTTATTTCATTTTATTTTTAACACAGTCAATTTTCAGCGTGTAAGATAATCTACAAATACTGCAAAGACCCACGCTGCTTTTATGATGCTTGCTTCATGCTGGCATGAATGGAGAGCAAAAGCTTCAACATTCACATGCTGGGGGTGTGAACGTAATGTCAGCATGCTGTGGAAAGGTACTAAAGATTGGAGGCATTGAAATCACAATGTGCCTTATCTACATGCAAAAGAACATGCTTTCTACAACTGGTTATCCAACAATTTAATTTTAAATGTAATCTAGACCTATTGTGCCTTGCTGTCTGACTGTCTTTTATACCTTGCAGTTTTTATACTTCGTACTACTGTCACAATTGTTTCTCATCTACATCTACATTTTCAACACCTGATGATGGATGAGTCACTAGACAGCAGTTTCTCTTTCCACAGATGTTGTCTAACCTGATGAATCTTCGAACATTTTATGGATTTTTTTTTGCTGCTGTTGCTGTTTGTATTTTTTTAGTACCCAACTGTACAACCTTTTAGTGTCCATCACCATGTTTCTGAGGATATTGATCAACTCAACTACACCTGTGATGCTTTTATTCCCTGTTACCCCAAGTATTCTCTCTGATTTCAAAGGGAATAGGTTTATCCATTTAACCTAAGACCTATGTGAATCTTATAACACACTGTTTAATTCTGCTCTTGGCTGCTAAGACCACTTGTTTTCCAGGATCACTCTCCAATGCAAAACTAACCCCATCTTTATTTCTTTACTTCAGTTTACTCTGTTAAGTCAATCTGTTCCATTCTCTCAAATCGCAACTCTAACACATCTTATGTACTGCTAAAGGCACTAAAATGAGATTATCCACCCAGATATCTCTTGTTGCACCCTTCTTCCCCTTGTCTCCTGAAGCACACCTCCATTTATGTTTACTCATTTAACTAACTTTCTAACTTCTCCATTTTAACGATCTTGTTTACAAATCTCTTCATGGCCTCCACCCACTATACGTCCAGTTTTCAAGGTCTCCATGCTTCTCCAAATTTGTTCCCTAGAATTTTCCAGCTTGAAATTCTGCATCATTGACCACCATGCCTTCAGGATAATCTGGAATTCCTTCACAAAACATCTCAGCATCTCTGCATAACCCTTTAAACCTTATCTTTGATAAATTATTTATCCATTTGCCCTATTTCTTTAAGTTGCTAGATTAGCATTTTGTACAATCGTTGTGGCTATCCCTTGAGGTCAAGGATGATGGTCTTCATTCTGTTGATCTAGTTATGGGCTCTCAAGTGACTTATGAATCCAATCTTGTCTTTGAAAGTTCTTCCGCATTCAGGACAGGTAGTTCCAGATGGCAGATCAGGCTTTGGTTGTTGCTGCCTCTCTTTCCATTTTCTTCTCTTTTCCTCTAATTCTGCACATCTGTTGGCTTCGAAAGTTGCTGTTCCTTCTCAGATGATGGCTTGCCAGAGTTTCCTGTCCTTGGCATTAGTTTCCCAATTGTTGATGTTGATGTTACATTTCTTCATGTTGGCTTTTAAGACATCTTTGAATCTCTTCTGTTGTCCGCCTCTTTTATGTTTGCCTTCTTTAAGCTGGGAGTAGAAGATTTGTTTCGGCAGAAGTTCGTCTTTCATCTGAACAACATGACCACTCCATCTTAGTTGGTTCTTGATCACATAGGCTTCAATGCTTGTTGTTTTTGCTTCATTTAGCACGCTGACGTTGGTTCTTCTACCTTCCCAGCTGATATTTAAGATGTTTCGAAGACAGTGTTGATGGAACTTTTCAAGTGCCTTCAGATGTCATCGGTATGTCGTCCAGATTTCTGATGCATACAGGAGTGTTGGGATTACCACTGCTTTGTACACTAACATTTTGGTGTCTGTTCGGAGGTCACAATCATGAAAGACTCTTGTTTGGAGACGTCCAAAAGCTGCTCCAGCGCATTTAAGACAATGTTGGATCTCGTCATTAAGGTCGACATTGGAGGAGAGGTGACTTCCAAGATACGGAAAGTGGTCCACGTTTTCCAGGGTTGTTTCGCCAAGTTGAATTGATGGTTCTATTCGATTTGTCTCAGTTGGTGACGGTTGATAGATGATCTGAGTCTTCTTGGAATTGATGGTAAGTCCAAGTTTCGTCTATGCACAGTTTAAGGCAGTGAGAATCTGTTGTAGGTGGTTTTCCGAAAGAGCTGTAACTCTGTTGTCATCTGCGTATTGGAACTTGAGCAGCGAACTCGTGGATGTCTTCATTTTGGACTTGAGTCGCCCTATTTCTTTAAGCTGCTAGAAGTAGCATTTTGTACTATAGCCATAATGTGAAGCACCTTGGAAATTTTTTGCTACATTTGATGTCACGTACAAGTATAAATTGTTGTTGCTGTTCATGAGACAGTTAAGGATATTTACTGAGCTAATATATTCAACAACATCTCTACCTCACAAGCAAATATTTCCTCAATTGCCTTTATCCCCACAATCCTTTGCAAAGGCTTTTCTACATATGGATTGCAACACCAGTGTAAAGAGTACCCTGATGTCATTTCTAAATTATTTTTCCTGACCAAATGTCATGGTTTAAATTGAAGTCATCTGAAATCTAATCTTTCCGTATTGTTCACATTATATATAGTACTACAATGAAGCTTGTCATCTACTCAAGGCTAAGGAGCTTAACTCCTTTCTGAGAACTCAATCTTCTGGTGATAGGGATTACTCATATTAGTTCTTATTTGCACCTCTTCTACATCACCCTGTAGTTCAATAATAATGCGTATACATGGTTCTGAAAGTGCCTTGCAGAGTTTAGCTTGAAAATTTAATATATTTTATTTTGACCTTTGAATTTCTAAACCTGTTCAATGTGGTTAACTCTTCTTAGTAGTGGCAAAACAGGAAGATATTCTGCAAATGAAATTAATACTCTGGATCCTGAGCACAATCTTGCAGAAGGTGGATACCATGTACAGTTGCATTCTGCTGTTCTTGAGCTATGGTTTGACTGGGAGCTCATGCATAGTGGTAAGTGTTTGTTATTAATCTGTATTGTATTTGAATATATTAGAATCAGCAGTAAGAAAGGGGGGGATTTAATATGTACATCTAGTATTCAAAATGGGTTCAAAGGGAATTGGCAACTATTCTGATACAAAGACAAATTATAGCTCTGGTCACCTCATTATAGGAAGGACGTGGGAGTTTTAGAAAGGGTGCCATTCCCATTCTGATATGTCTATCCATGGCCTCCTCTACTGTAAAGATGAAGCCACACTCAGGTTGGAGGAACAACACCTTATATTCCGTCTGGGTAGCCTCCAACCTGATGACATGAACATTGACTTCTCTAATTTCTGCTAATGCCCCACCTTTCCCTCATACCCCATACGTTATTTATTTATATACATACATTCTTTTTCTCTCTCTCCTTTTTCTCCCTCTGTCCCTCTCACTATACCCCTTGCCCATCCTCTGGGCTTTTCCCCCCTCCCCCTTTTCTTTCTCCCTGGGCCTCCTGTCCCATGGTCCTCTCATATCCCTTTTGCCAATCAACTTTCCAGCTCTTGGCTTCATCCCTCCCCCTCCTGTCTTCTCCTATCATTTTGGACCTCCCCCTCCCCCTCCCACTTTCAAATCTCTTACTATCTCTTCTTTCAGTTAGTCCTGACGAAGGGTCTCGGCCCGAAACGTCGACTGTACCTCTTCCTAGAGATGCTGCCTGGCCTGCTGCGTTCACCAGCAACTTTTATGTGTGTTGCTTGAAATTCCAGCATCTGCAGATTTCCTCGTGTTTGCGTTATCAGGATGCTGCCTGGATTAGAGAGAAAGTGTTATGCACTGTAATCCAGGATAAATTGAGCGAGCATGGGTTTTTCTGTCTGGAGAGAAGAAGGATGACAGGTGACTTGATAGAGGTGTATACCATGATAAGAGGCATAGATTGAGTGGACAGCCAGAGATTTTTTTTTCCAAGGGTGGAACTGACTAATATGAGGGGACATCATTTTAAGGTGATTTCAGGGAAGTATAGGTGGGGGGAGGGATGTCACAGAATGTCCTGTGATTAGGCTAGGGTTGCTAGATGGCTTGCTTCAAAGGGCCTGTTCCGTGCTGCATCCCAAAATAAAATAAACCTCACACCATTTCAATTCCATTGCATTATTTATCTGCAAGTGTGGCAGTGGAAAGATTTTAAAAAAGCAATTAATATTAAATATATTTCCACTTGCCAGAAGTATCTGCATATAAAGCTCATAGTAAGGACAAAAGGCAGACACTCTCATGAAGTTCATTTGAGGAATAAAGAGATATATTACTCCAGGAACACGTAATTTTTTAAAAAATCTAAAATTAAATAAGTAAATCCATATTTCCCGTTCTCAGAAATCATCTATCGTTTTAAAATATCTCTCCAGTTGATTGAAGGACTATGAGAGAAAGTAATCAGCATTTGCCACTGATTGACTCTAACAGCTTTCAATTCTGCTTTCCAACTGATCTTATTAGCTCGTAATTGACGTCCAGTCTCAGTGAAAAAGATGATTTTTTTTGTGAAATGCTAATAAGACAATAAATGAGATATTGGTTCAGTTATGTCCATAGTAAAGAGGGCTTTGTTGTATTGCAATTGATGCTGAAAGACTTCTAAAATCATTTGATTAGAACATCTCAGTGCTGAACTCCATTGAGCCCAAATTCGAAACATGCCTTTCTAAAATTAACCTGAGAATATGCCTACTAGGCAAGGACAATGCTAAAATATCAAAATATTTCCTTGTCTCAGGAAGGTTAATTTGTGGTAATTTAGAATATCAAAATGTAATTTCACCAGCCAGCTCATGGCTTTATAACAGGAAAAATGTATTGCATGCAAATTATTCAGATTTACTCTTCAACACACATCCCTTCACATTCTCAGGATCTGAAAGGAAAATCACAAATAATACATAATAAGCTTTCATTTGACATTTACAGTATTACCTAATATACTTCCGTAGGCTTTAAAATATCCTAATATCAGTAAAATATTTCAGCTATTCACACATTTTCCACTTTCACCTAAACAGCAGGAAAATAAATATTCAAAAATTAATCAGCTAAATATGCTTATAATTAATTACCAATCCGTATGTTGCAGTCAGTAATGAAAAAGTAGCAAACATATTTTGACGGATCAGAAATTTCCTGCTGATCCAATTAAGCAAATTTCCATTTGGATGAATCACTTGAGCTTTGTTTAAACTGTACTTATAAATGGATACACTTGCAATACAAAATCTAAGATCAATAGGACTTTTTTTGCGGACTCGCACGCAGTGTTGAGAAATTTGCCTTTTGAAGACATCCAACTGAATTGAAATAAGCGGTTTTTTGGAACCCAGTTAAAAGACAAATTAAATAAAATTGAAACACTTAAATCACAGATTTTGATGAATTTTAAGGACAGGGCTCATTGACTCCTTGCAGTTATGATGGAACTGTTGTGCTTTAGCACGACAAACATTATTTGCAAAATATTCCAGTTTACATCATTTGCTAAAATGGATAAAGCACCAACATGAAGGGTAAAATGTTTGCACCATTGTCCCTCCTTTAAAGCTGCTTGAAAGCTACAAAGAATGAAATCATAGTAATCATGCTAAGATGATGAACGGCAGTGTTTGAGAATGCAGCTCTAGAGACCTTGCTTATTGTAGGCCCTCTATGGAAGGGAGTGGGTAGCACCAGAGCAACAAAGTAGCTGTTGGAATGAATTAATTATGATATGCAAATTGATCTGGGAGAACATTAAACAATGACTTGCTCTGAAAGGTTACTATGGTATTTAGCTTCCCTCCTTTTACTATTTTTCTGCTAGCATTTTTCTACAAATTTATTGGACTATTACAAAGGGAAATGATTGAGTATTCTTCCAATAATACACCGATCTTTCAAATGCACAGACGTCTATTTCTCTGCCATAAGCTTTGTACAAATGAACACTCAAAATTATACATAAATCTTGCAGGCTTTAAACCCCAATAACATTTCCAACAGAAGCTCCATGACTGTCAATGCTCATTAGGTGGATGTTGGGCTAAGCATCTGGCTGACACTGCCACTGCTCTTGCTAATTCCAACATATATCACTTTTACATGGGCTTATAAAGAAGGCCACACAAAATAAATGGAACAAAATGCATTTCAGATATCGCCGTACCAATTTAAGCATTTTTGACTCCTGATTGTGTCCAGGCCCTCAGAATTCCTTCTTGTGAAAATTTCAAAGGAAAGGCAATTAAACCCCGAGAGGCTTATGGCTGCTTTTGCTTTTAATCCACTATTTTTTTGACTCATTACTGGACACAGTTACATGCTTCAGCACAACATAATTTCATTTGATTACAAGCCCATTGATTAATCCCACCGCCCAGGTCATGCTCTCTTCTCATTGCTGCCATCAGGGAAGAGGTACAGGAGCCTCAGGAATCACACCACCAGGTTCAGGAACAGCTATTAGCCCTCAATCCTCAGACTCTTGAACCAGAGCGGGTAACTTCACTTGCCCCATCACCCAACTGTTCCCACAACCCATGGACTCACTGTCAAGGATTCTTCATCTCATGTCCTCAATATTTATTGCTTATTTATTTTTTTTTCATTTTTTCTTTCTCTTTGCATTTGCGCAGTTTGCTGTCTTTTGCATACTGGTTGTCTGCCCTGTTGGTGCAGTCTTTCATCGATTCTTTTATGGTTATTGGATTTATTAAGTACTGTATGTCCACAAGAAAATGAATCTCAAGGTTGCATATGGTGACATATATGTACTTAGATAATAAATTTACTTTGAACTTTTGAACTCTTATTCTCAGCCATTCATATGATTTAGAGAAAATACTGATAATTCATCTTTGCTAATGTAATACTTCACAGAATCCTTTCCCTACATTATCTTAACCGACCATATCTGCATATAATTTTTTTGTCTTTTTTTTTCCTCACTTGTATATATTACAGAAAGAGAAGTTCAGAATCAAGTTTAATTTCACCGCAGTGAAATTTTTTTTTTTGTTTTTTTAGCACCAGTAAAATGCAATACATAATAATAAAAAACTGTGAATTACAGTAAGTATACAGTGTGTGTGTATATATCTCAACACACACACACGCACACATATACATATATATACATGCACACATACACATAAGTAGTAAGGCAGTGTTCATAGGTTCAATGTCTATTCAGAAATCAGGCGGCAGAGGGGAAGAAGCTGTTCCTAAATTGTTGAGTGTATGCCTTCAAGCTCCTGTACCTCCTTCCTTTGAATTATCTAGATTCCCCATAACTGCTTATGTCATCTGCTTCAGTAACTCCATGTGGCTACAGATTTCATGACATCCCATCTCTGGGGAGGTCTATGTTGGGTTATTCTGTACCGTTTTGTGGCTATCCAAGTAAGAGAAGTGAAATACCTTTCCAGGATCGGGCATTTGACAAAATCATTAGATACTCATTTTTACATTAGCTACCATAAGCACAGTATTTGTTCAAGAGAGTTCATCAGCGGAGCCGAATGAAACATTACTTTAATTGCTGAGAACAACTGAGGCAGAGCAAGTAGAATTGGCTGCACATGAGACACAAGTTAGGGACATCTCCAATTACATTGAATTTGGATCATCAAACGCTATTATTTTCACAATACAATTAAAAATGTTGTTTATTTCACCATTATACTAACAAAATTGATTTTTCTCTGAGTATACTATGCTAGCATTTCCAGGAGAGATCACTCCAATAGCAAAACAGGATCAGCACGTTCATTACAAAGTTGGGTAGCGCATCCCAGGTTTCTTCAGCCTTAAACATACCCCTAATGATTTCACTTGTTGCAACACACATCTGAAGCATTCCTGACATAGCCTTGATGCTCAACGATCCTCCTGCTCAGGCTGCTTTCTTTGTTAAAGTCAACATGATGGTGACTATCAATTTCCGGGCCTCTGGATCACTCCAGGTAGTTGCTGCAATCTGTGCCATTTCTCTCTGTTTTCAGCTCAGCACAACATTGCCCAAGCTCTGCACTCAAGAAGGAATAACATGATCTTAATGAGACAGAGGAAGAGAGAGATAATCATGATAATGACGATGGAACAGATGGGCAAAGTTGACCTTGATGAGTGCATAGAGTGTTTCAGGATAGTTTCTTGGAGCAGCGTGTTTTGCAGACTACACTAGTCCTGGTATTGTGCAAGAGATAGGGTTAACTAACAACTGCATGATGAAGCCAGTCTAACTAGCAGTGATCATAATATGAATAAATTTTACATTCAGTTTGAGGGCTAAAAAAATGGGTCCAGGAGCAATATTTTAAATGTAAAATGGGGTATTTATAAGGCCATGAAATCACGGCTAACTAAAGTGAAATGGCAAATAGATTAAGAGATCTATGTGTCATGACGTAGTTGGATTTAAAGGGATGTTTCAGAATATACTGAAGTGATATGTTACAACAAGAAAAGACCTTTCCAGAGGGCATATGTAAAAGACAATAAATCAGGGCATATTGCTGTGCAAAGATGAGTGGCAGTTCAGAAAATTAGAATATGAAAAACAGCAAAGAGTAACCAAAACATGAATAAAGAAGAAGACAAATAATCAAAATTAATAAAGCAGAGTTTCTAAATATACCGTTAAAGAGAAGAGTTAACAAAGTGGTTGTTAATCCAATAAAAATTGAGGCTGATGGAAAATGAGGAGATGGCAGATAAATTACTCACTACAGCAGATAAAATAACATTCACAAAATAGGTGTAAGTTAGGTCACGTGAAGTAAGGAGATACCAACATTTGTGTTATGGTGCACAGTGAAGTCGATTGTCTGAGGCTACAATGTGATCTAGATCAACTGGGAGATGACAGATGGAGTTTAATGCAGACAAGTATGAAGTGATGCATTTTGGAAAGTTAAACCAGGCCAGGAGATACACAATGATTTTTAGAGTCCAGGGGAGTGTTGTAGAACAGAGAGAGAGAGGGGAGAGAAAAGGGAGAGAGGGGAGAGAAAAGGGAGAGAGAGGGAGAGAGAGGGGGAGAGAGGGAGGGGCAGAGAGAGAGAGAGAGAGAGAGAGACTGACTGACTGACTGACTGATTGACTGATTGACTGATTGACTGACTTAGGGATATAAATACATAGTTCCCTGAAAGTGGCAACACAGATGGACAAGGTCATGAAGGTGGTATATGGTATAGTTACCTTCACCAGACTGAGCACTGATTACAAGAGTTGGGATGTCATGTTACAAGATATTGGTGAGACTATACCTGGAATATTGTCTACAAATCTGTTTGCCATACCATAGGAAAGATGTCAATACGCTGGAGAGGATGCCAGAAAGACTCACGAGGATGTTGCTGGGTCATAAAGGTGGACTGGATGGGCTGGGGCTGCTTTCCTTGGAGTGTAGGGGGTGAAGGGTTACCTTGTAAAGGTTAATGGAATCATAGATAACATGGATGTTCACAGTCCTTCTCCCAGAGTAGGGGACTCTCAAGCTGAGACAGCATAGATTTAAAATGAGACCAGACACGTCTGAAGGGACCTGAGGGCATGCTTTTCACTCATGTGGTGAATATATGGAATGGGCTGCCAGAGAAAGTGCTATAGGTGGGTACAATTGCAACCTTTAGATGACATTTGGATAGGAAAGGTTTTGAGGGATATGGGCCAAATGCAGACAACTGGGACTAGATCAGGAAGACACCTTGGTCAGCATAGATGAGGGGCTGAAGGGCCTGTTTCATGCTATATAACTATGGCTTCAAGGTTATAATGAAGATTATAACCAAGACGTGTAAAGACCAAATTATTCAAGCTGCACACACACACAAAACTCTCTGGGTGCTGATGGATTTCATCATGGCTACTAAAATCACTGGTACACTGGTTTCAATTTCCCAAAAGTCTCTGAATTTGAAGAAGGTTTAATTCACTGGAAAAATTGCAAATGTAATTCCTTAATTCAAAAGGAGAGGGGAATAGAAAGCAATAAACTACACACCATTGATCTTAATATTTGTTGAAGGAAAATGTTAGAAGCTATTATTAAAGATGTTACAGTGGAACTCTTAGAACAATTTAGGGTAATGAGGCAAAGTCAGCTTGGCTTTGTGGAAGAGAGATCATGTTTGGCTGACTTAATTGAGTTCTTTGAGAATTCACTTTCTGCTTGAGAGAAACCAGTGGATGTATTTGTAACCAGGTGACCGTTGAATATCTTTTTTTTTATTGTTAGAGTGCACTTTTGTATTCACCTTGGTAATGCTAAAATAGCTGCCTGTGCCTTTAAGAGAAAACGGTGATTTTGTCATTTTGCATGGGTGGAGTAGAACAAGGAGTTGCCATGTTATAGAAAGGACGACGTTCGAATGCTTTTCCCAGGTTTGGTGAGGAAAGATTTTTGTGAGTAAATTGATCAGCGCTAGACAGCGTGATTGCGAAGTTCATTAACTGGCCTAGTAGCGTGAGCCAGGAGAACTCATTTCAAGGCCTAGACTATATGTGTTTGGAAGTTAAGCACGTGTGTGCCAAATGTGAGTCTACCTCTTAGCTAAGATGAGTATCTTCATTCATATTTTCGATGTTGTGTATAAGGTACAGGGTTGGTGGGATTCTAATGTTGTTTGCATTGTTTTCTTTTAGAACTGCAACTACCGTAGTGGTTTTGTATATGTAACGCGCTGTAAGGTTTCACTGCTAATGTAATGGCCTCTCTGTAATGCTTCACTGCTAACGTAATAGTTTCTCTGTAGCAGCAATGTTTGGGTTATGACTAGAGATAACGGGGGCTTTAGAATGTATGCTAGCCAATGAGAGGCATGTCATTCTTTCCTGTGGGCCTGGGAGCAGGAATCTCGCAGACGTTTGTCAGCGAGAGATAAGGAGAGAAGACGCGAATGGAGAGAGTTGGTAGATCACCGGACGAAGTGGACTCGGAGCGAGGGTCTGACGGTCAGCGATGCACGGAGGAGGCCAATGGGGGTCGAACAGATGTGCTCCAACATGCACATTAGACTGTTTCATTAAAATGGGCCTTTTTTTCTTTTTATTTTCTTTACTAACCCTATAGTCAGATTAAGATTTATAAAGTTCAGTCGTTTAATTGCATACAGTGTACTGTCTGATATTTTGCGGTTCGGATTTGTAACCAGGCAACACATCACGCAGCATCCACACAAACGAGATTTCTTAGTTTGGCCAGTCCAGAGGCTGCCTTACCCTAGACAAACGTATGCTGGCCGAACCTCAGGGTTACATATATTTTTTAGTTATTTTCATACTGCATACATAACAAGCGTGTGGTCTGAGGTTAAACTAAGATTGTGATAGTGGGAATTTTTAAAAACTTATTTTGTCATTTTTATTTTGATACCCTCCTCCTGCAATAAAACATCTAAAGCAGATGAAGGAATTTAAGATCCGAAAAGGTATTTGTTGTCCTGAGTGTGTATTTTTCCCCAGGCTACATATTTCTAGGAAGCATTTCTCATGGTGCAGAAGGTATCATAGTGCCACGAACAGGAGTTCACAAACTAACAGGAAACAGAGTTAGCATTAATGCATATTTTTTCTGTGTGGTGCAGTGTAATGAATGTGTTGCAACGAACGAGGCAAACCCAAACACAGGACACAGGCACGGAGATTGAGTTAGAATGGAGACGCAGGCGTGAGCATTGAACGGCAAACAGGAGGGAGTGCAGGAAAGCAGGAGGCAGGCAGAAGTTATCTTGACACGGAACATAGAAAGGAAAGCAGCAGACAAAACTTTTCTTACCACGGAGAGATGGAGTTTCACAGGTAAACCTCGGAACTAGAGTAGAACTTAGAAAACTTATCTTGACACGGAGAGACTAAGTTTCACAGATAAATCTCGGTACTGAAGCAAAACTTAGAACACTCAATCCTTAGCGGCCAGGAAACATTAATTACCACACTGGCAAAACCAACGATCTGGCAAAGAACACTGAGGCTGTCTACAAGAAGGGTTAGAACCGTCTCTATTTCCTGAGGAGACTGAGGTCCTTTAACATCTGCTGGACGATGCTGAGGATGTTCTATGAGTCTGTGGTGGCCAGTGCGATCATGTTTGCTGTTGTGTGCTGGGGCAGCAGGCTGAGGGTAGCAGACACCAACAGAATCAACAAACTTATTCATAAGGCCAGCGATGTTGTGGGGATGGAACTGGACTCTCTCACGGTGGTGTCTGAAAAGAGGATGCTATCTAAGTTGCATGCCATCTTGGTCAACGCCTCCCATCCACTACATAATGTACTGGGTGGGCACAGAAGTACATTCAGCCAGAGACTCATTCCTCCAAGATGCAGCACAGAGCATCATAGGAAGTCATTCCTGCCTGTGGCCATCAAACTTTACAACTCCTCCCTTGGAGGGTCAGACACCCTGAGCCAATAGGCTGGTCCTGAACTTATTTCATAATTTACTGGCATAATTTACATATTACTATTTAACTATTTATGGTTCTATTACTATTATTTATGGTGCAACTGTAACCAAAACCAATTTACCCCTGAGATCAATAAAGTATGACTATGACTATGACTATGAACTAGTGGGTGCAAAGCCGGGGTTCTCATCCTGCAGGTCTTGATGAAAACCAGGTGTGTTGCCATCAAAGGAAATTAGGAGAAAATGGGGAAATAATGGTCGGAACCGTGGCACAATCAAAGGGAATTAGAAGAAAATGGGGAATTAATGGGACTGTGACAGAATGTCGTGTACCAGGGATGAGCATTAAGACGTCAACATTTTAAAATGTATATAAATGAGCTAGAGGGAGGCACCAAAGGAACATAATTAAATTTGATGATGACACAAAGATCATTAGTAAACTATGCAGAGAACAGAAGGAGACCACAGAGGAAAACAATAAGCGAATGATCAAAAATCTGACAAATAGAGTACAATGCCAAAAAGTAAGATTTCTATTTTGAACAGCGAATTAAAAATACACACTTTCTCAATGATGAGACATTGCAGAGCCCTGAGGTACAGAGGAATCTGGTTGCCCTTGTGTATGATACTCAAAAGATCTATATGCAGGTGCAGCGAGCTATTAGAAAACCCATCAGACATATCATTTATTGCCAGGAGAATTAAGGACACAAGTAGGAAGCTTTGCATCTGTCGTTTATGGCACTAGTGAGACCACATCTGATGTGCTGTGTACAGAGCTGGTCTCAATATTTAAGGATAAATATTAATGAATGAGAACCATTTCAAAGAAGGAGGGATTGTGGCAGTAGAAGTTTACCATAGGAAAATGGGAATCCAGAACTAAAACACATCAACCATGTTCTTATTAAACAGTTTGGCAAAATTTAGTGCTGAGTGGTCTGATGGTCCTCCCTAACTGCAGCATTCTGTTCTTGTGAATTATTTGTAATCTGGGCAGTCTGCAAGTCTGAAATGTAAATCCACTTCCAAGATGATGTCTGCAGCAGAGACAAATACATCCCACAGGTCCTGTACATAAGCTGGTTGTTCATAACTTGGGGAGAACCTATACTCCTGATCCCATTTTGTAAAGCATTCTGAACCCTCTCCACACACAAGATGTTCCCTCCTTGGAGGAGCTCGGTTTTTCATGTGTTTGAAAGCTTTTGTTCTTTGGCCTGGGAGCAGTATTGACAGGTCATTGGCTTAGTTACAATGACAGGGCAGTACAGCATGGATAGCTCAGTGCCACAGCTTCACAGCTCCAGGGTCCGAGGTTCGATCCTGACTGCAGGAACTGTCTGGGATTTGGATTTTCCTGCCCATGACTGTGGATTTCCACTGGTTGTTCCTGTCTCCTCCTATGGACTAATTTTTGGTTAATTTGCTTTTACTATAAGTCAGCCTTTAGTGGCAAAAAGAGAGATGATGTGAGAGAATAAGTTGCAGGACTACAGGGAAATAAAGACAGTGCAAGGGATTTATAATATTGTTCTGTTTAGCCAGAAAGCAAAAGAAATTTGGCATGTCCCCTTTGACCCTCATCAGCTATTTTGGATGTACCATAGAAAGCATCCATCACAAATGGTATGGCAACTGCTCTATCTGAGACCACGAGGAACTGCAGAGAGATGTGGAAACAGCTCAGCACATGAAAACCAGTTTCTGTTGCATGACTCTTGTCTACACTTCCAGCTGCCTTGGTAAACCATCAACATAATCAAAGACCTCAACCGTCCTGGACATTCTCTCTGCTTCCACCTCTCTTTAGGTAGATACAAAAGCCTATAAGAATGGAATACCAGGTTGAAGGATAGCTTCTCACTGTTATAAGACTATTGAATGGTCCCCTAGTATGATAAGATGGACTCTTGATCTCACAACCTGACTTGTTGTGGCCTAGCACCTTATTGCCTGCCTACCTTGCACCTTCTCTGTAAACGTAATGTTTCATTCTGCATTCTGTTACTGTTTTTTCCTTGCACTACCTCAGTGCACTGATGTAACGATCATTAAAAGGCTACCTGTATGTGCATCTATCTACCTCCAGAAAATTACATCTGCATTAAAGAGCAAAATATTTTGCACTTCTTGATATATCTTGGAATTTCTTGTGATTTGAATCTCCTGGATATGACAATTTAAGGCACTTCTCACTAAGTTCTTCTTGTGGTAACGTTGGTGGAACTGCTGGTCTTCCAGACAGAGAAGGTGCTCCCTGAGGCATGTAGTACATTTACGAGCTCCTTGTTTTCACTCTCTGTGAATCATAGACCCCTCACTGCATCTTCACTGTTCTCTGTTGACCACTGTGTGTGAGATTGTTGTCTGACTGTCACCCCTCTCTGACTGCTTGTAGATATCATGTTCAATTTCACTTATTTCTTGATGGAAAACATACTACCATTTTTACAGTTATTTTTCACCAGTTACCTATCTTTTTGACAGAGCTCCTAATTGGTATCTGGGTAAATATTCCTTTAAGCAAATACATATGAAATTACCTCCAATCCTATTTTGAATCACAGCTATGCAGGGCCACATGAATGCTGGATTGAGTTACCATTATGGAGATGGCTGTATTAAAGCTATGCTGACATAGTCTCCTTTGATTATGGCTCCCAAATGAGGCATAGATTCCATAACTATCATTCTGATTAGCATTCAGAAACGTGGAGAAAATAAATTTGAAAAATATGATCTCTATTTTAGTCAAATCTCCCGTTTCATGATTGATTTTGATTTCTTATTTTCATGTGTAAAACAACTATACTAATTATACATGATGGATATTTATAGATTTAATACACCAAATGCACACCAATTAGATTTCAGGAAATTACAACACTGTAAATGCTAGAAATTGGAAATACAAAATGAAAATGCTGGAAGCTCTCTTTCCCAGTTCCAGTGAACAATGTTTGCACATAAACATTAACTCTGTTTCTCTTTCAACAGATGTTGTCTGGCCAACTGAGAGTTCCCAACATTTTTTTTCCATCTATATTCTGTTGTATATATCTTAAATTGAAAATTACTCTATGTTGAATAGGCTAACGTCTAGGGACTGAGCAAAGGTTTAGGTATACAAAGCAATGCACTAAAAAAATGCACAGATCAAATTAAAACCTTTAATGGGATTTAATTCTCTGGAGATAATGAAAATAAGAATGATATTCTCATTTTCAGTCTGAAAATGAGGAAATCATTCTCTTCCGCTGAAAATTTTTGAAAAAGTTTGGGGGGAGGGGATTGGCAAGGTGGATTAGATTTCCAGTTTAGATTCACTGGGACTGAGCAATATTATATTATAGTATGCATTAATTTGAAATTTGAAATCAATCAAGAAACATGTTCTTTTGTATACATAGTTGAATTTCCATTTCAACTTATTTGTATATAATGCTCTACACCATAATAACTTTCAGTTATTGTACTTATGCAGAAAACTATTATCTACAAATTCATGATCCATTTCAACAGGAATCCTGAAAATTGCATTTTGAATGTTCTTGGATCATGGTTATTTGAACTGGGCTTTTTACTCTTCTGTTACTCTGATGTGATCTGAGAAAACTAGCATGTTTAGAAGTAGCATAATACGATACAAATGAAAACGCACTCATTTTACAAAAGTTAATGGATTTTGAATTTCATACATTAATCTGCTAGTGTACACAAAACCTCTGGAGATTTTAATGCCTAATATTTGTGAACTTATTTAATAAA
The DNA here is from genome assembly GCF_030028105.1 of Mobula birostris. Taxonomy (NCBI): domain Eukaryota; kingdom Metazoa; phylum Chordata; class Chondrichthyes; order Myliobatiformes; family Myliobatidae; genus Mobula; species Mobula birostris. The sequence goes on along the minus strand of NC_092394.1, from coordinate 29,912,642 downwards.
ATACAAAAAGATACACTAAAACATGGCTGCATGGGCAACTTGCACTAGCTTTTGACCTGATACTGTTAATGTGTGTGTTGTTCATAGGTGCACCGCATGTGAGGCCTCGTGCATGTGGGAGATCCTGATTACAATATTTTACCTATGAGCATTTTTATGGTTAAAGGCACCAGCATTGATTGAGGTGATGCATGGTCCTTTTAAAAGAAAGGTGTGTACTAAAACCCATCACTGCTGGAAGTCATTGTGCAGCTCAGAGAACACTGAAAAAGCAATGTCAGTAAAGACAGCAGTACCCATTTCAAGATACCGTCTTCAAAATTCTGGTCAAAGTGGGAGATGCTTCAAGACCAGTTAGCTGTCAAAATGAAAAGGAAGTGGCTAAAGAGATCATTGATCTTACTGATGAATTGCAACCCTGACTTTTAACATAGGAAGAAGTTTAATAAGTCACAAGTGTAGCTAAAGTCAGTGGACATGGCAAAAAAAAAATCTCACTTACCACCAACTGCATTACTACTCTCAGACACCTGTCACTAAAACACTCATCTCAAGCATTCCAGGAACTTAACATTATTCAATTATAGGCATAACTTTAAATTAAAATTATTCACTCATGCAGACATAACTGATCGCAACATAGTAAGCGATACTCTTCCACCTCCCACATTAGGTCACAAGTGCCCACAGATTCAGCAGACTGGTACTGGGCTTGATTATATGTAGGAGAGGGTGCTGATAATCACCATATTAACTACCGCAGAACCAGTAGTCCCCAGTAGTTCAGACATGGTAGGGAATGCTACTAACCTTCTCATAGTCTCTTTCTCTTTCATTCCACATTCTCTAATGACTTAAAACATTCACCATATTCATCTCTTACTTTCCTCCCTCATCATGTTCAGAAACTTTCATCTTTGTTTTCTCAGATACTCAAGGAAGGCCAAGACAACATAAGTGGAGCAAGATATCACCTTTTGTGGTTTGTAGCTATGAGCTTAGATCCCAGTACTTTGTGCTGTAGGTGTTGGGATGTATACTTAAAAATTGTAGAGGTCTTAACTTCCAGGACCAGCCTACCCTATAGATGGAACTGGAGTATAGAGGTCGCAATCTAACTTCAGAAAAATTCTTCGGAATTAATCCTTCCTGCTCGAATCATTTCTGCTCTGCTCCTTCTACAAGGAAGGTCCTACCTTTGGCCCATCTCCTACTCTTGGTCATACTGGAGCTTGTAGGTGAGGCCACATCTAAGGCTCACATACTTGCAATAAGAAATGCCAACATTATCCTCAGTTTCAGCCTCAGACTTTGGCCTCATTCAATTCAACGAGCTCTCTTGCACCTCAAATCTTAACAGCCCTTTAATTTATGCAGGCCTAATCCTTTTACAACCAGCTTTCCTGTGTATGGTACGTGCAGGATGTCCATTACGCAGGGAAGACACAAATTGGTTAAAACGCAGTGGCTACCAACCCAAATGGCGACCATGCATTCTTCTCTATGTTCTTAGTGCACACATGGAAACAAATATCTTGGCATGTATTATCCACTCTATAGGGATACATGAGAAACCAAAAACATGTCCCAAGAAAAATCTGTACTGCATATCTGAAATTCCAGGTAACGTGCTCTTCTTTTCCACCCTTATCAAGGTTTTGTGATGATACCACAATACACAGTGCTGATATCCTGACAAACATACCCTTGGCTGGAAAGTAGACAACAGCAATAAAAACAGAAGAGCAAAGATAAAAGGAATCACATGATGAGGACAAAAAGCAGCATGAATCATCTAAAAGGTACAGAAAGAGCAAACAAGAGACTACAAGAGCATACAAGAAACTAAGCGATAACTGTACCTTGATCAGCTTTATGCATTATTGAATGTGTTTATTCTCAATTTCATGTGCTGCTAAATTTTTTAAGGCTCCAATGCCTAAACAATGGAAAATAGAGCAAAAATATGCACAGAACATCTTGCAATTGTGACAAAGTGGTTATCAGTTTAACACTTTGTTCACTTACTTTAACAATAATCAAAATCTCCACGGCTTGGTCATTCATTCTCCCTGCCCACTTTTGCCCTTCTCCGTATGTACATCTGGTGCAAAGAGTCTAGTGCTGACAGAGGATAGTGTTGTGGTTAGTGCAATGCTTCACAGTGCCTGCGACCAGATGATCAGACTTCAGTTCATGCCATTGACCATAAGGAGTTTGTACGTTCTCCGGCGACTGCATGGGTTTCCTCTGCACACTCCAGTTTCCTCTCACGTTCCAGGTACCTACGGGTTAGCGTTAGTAAGCTGTGGACATGGTACGTTGGCACTGGAAGCATGGCAACAGCTGCAGGCTGTCCGCAGTGCATCCTCAGCTGTATCGGTTGTTGAGGCAAATGTTACATTTCACTGTATATTTCGATAACACGTCCAACAAAGTTAAGTCTCTCAGTATTCCCGGATATCAAGGTCACCTTAAATTCCACAAGCATGAAGTCTGCCTCTCTAATGGTTTGAGATCTCAAAGTAGTTTAAAACATTTATTAAAGCCTTTCATTAAAAGTCTAAGCATATCCTAAAAGATATGGCTTGATCTTGATCATTTTTACAGATAATGTGAGTAGGAATGGTAATTCTGCAATTCATGTAAAAGGAATATAATTTCTCAAGCTGTGTCAGCACCATTTAGAATCACCAAATTACAGATCTCCTTTTTTTCATTCTCCCTTTGACATCCATAATGACTAGATGAAAAACCAGGAGAAAAATTTCAAAAGATCGATTTGGGTAAATCAGTCATATATAGGGATGTCTGTTGCTTCTCAGTAGGACAAAAGAAATGACCAAACTGTGTTTTATTGCTTATTTTTTGGACATTTAGTTGGTCTCTAATTATAAAGTCAAAATATTGAGTTGGCCTGTTTCAGTTCTTTTGGGAACTTCCTTCCCTGTCTGTCAAAAAACTGGATTTTCCTTTGCTTCCGAAGGGTCCGTGAATGTATTGGCTTGTTGCCTCAAACTCAGTCATAAGTGCCTGTATATTGTTTTTCATCGATAATGATCTTCAAGTTGCTGGTGTTATTTCAGTGTTTCAATAACATTAGATTTACCTCATGTCAGAGAGCACAAGTAGTGTTGGTCTATTGTATTACAAGCCATCCATGGGACTGGTAAGAAAGTAAATTATTATTTAGAACCACAAAAGGATAAAAGCCGAACATTTTAATTCTGATTATGATTATGAGTATGAGGACACGCAGTCCCCTTTTATTGTCGTTTAGTAATGCATGCATTAAGAAATGATACAATGTTTTTCCAGAATGATATCACGAAAACACATGACAAACCGCCTTAAAAACTAACAAAAACCACATAATTATAACATATAGTTACAACAGTGCAAAGTAATCCTGTAATTTGATAAAGAACAGACCATGGGCACAGTAAAAGTCTCTCGAAAGTCCCATCATCTCACGCAGACAGCAAACCTCCAGTGCCGCCAACTTGCCGATGCAGCATCCTGGAAGCATTCAACTACAGTCCGACTCCAAGCCCATCCGAAAACTCCGAGCCTCCAACCACCTCTTCGACACCGAGCACCGAGCACCATCTCTGCTGAGCACTTCGACCCCGGCCCCAGCAACAGGCAATAGGCAAAGCCGAGGATTTGGAGCCTTTGTCTCTGGAGATTCTTGATCGTACAGTAGCAGCGGCAGCGAAGCAGGCATTTCAGAAGTTACTCCAGATGTCCCTCTGCGCTTCTCATGGCTGTCTCCATCAAATACGGATTGTGCACGGCCCCCTAGTTACACATAATCGATATTCATTCGGAACGGCCGCATGCAATGTGTCACGCCGCCATCTTCTCCTCCCTCCCTTATTCTGATTTCTATTCCTGTTCTGACATGTGAATCCATGGCCTCCTCTTGTGCCAAGATGAGGTCACCCTCAGGGTGGAGGAGCAACACCTTATATTCCGTCTGGGTAACCTCCAACCTGATGGCATGAATATCGATTTCTCCTTCTGGAGATTTTTCCCTCCCCCTTCACTCTATCTTCTTACCTCTTCTCAGCTCCCCATAGTGTGCCTCCTCCTTCCCTTTCTCCTACGGTCCACTCCCCTTTCCTATCAGATTACTTCAGCCTCTTACCTTTCCCATCCACGTGGCTTCACCTATCATCTTCTAGCTAGCCCCCTTGCCCTCCGCTCAACCTTTTTATTCTGGTTCCTTCTCCCTTTCTTCTCAGTCCTGAAAAAGGGCCTCGGCCCAAAACGTCAACTGCTTATTCAAATCCATAGATGCTGCCTGACCTGCTGAGTTCCTCCAGCATTTTGTTGCGTTCATTTGGATTTCCAGCATCTGCAAACTTTCTCATGTTAGAGAAGTTATAAGGTGAATGTAGTTTGAATAAAATGTGCAGGTAGTTGAGTAAAATAATCTGGACATTATACTACAATTTGAAATGGGCCATGCTAGCTCAATTGTGATATTCAGAGGAAAGGGGCTGATTCAATCAAATTAAGAGAAATTGCATTGGAGCCTGCACAGGTAGGAGATTAACATAAACTGCTTGGTCCCCAGGAGAGAATCTAACTAACAAGACACTGAATGACATTTTCTTATTTCATATTCTTATATTGAACATGTGTCAAGAATCATACCATGTTTGTTCCTATTATTAATCAACTTCTTCCCTGCACATCAGGGCTGTAAAATTGATCGCCATATAATCCTAATGGGATGTTAAATCAACGTGAAACATCCAACAAAAAGCCAAGCTTTGTAGAAACCTCTATTAAAATGGTTTGCTGTCCTTCAGTCAACTTAAAATTGTACGGTCTTTTTCCTTTGTACAAATTATAAGGATGAATACTATCTAGTAGCTGCTTAAAATGATACATTTAGTAGACTTGTTGAGATTAATTTCTGAGATGTTCTTTATAATTAAAAAAAATCATGTTTTGAAAACTAACGAGAATGTTTGAATTTAAAAACGCAAACATGGGGAAATCTGCAGATGCTGGAATTTCAAGCAACACAGATCAAAATTGCTGGTGAACGCAGCAGGCCAGGCAGCATCTATAGGAAGAGGTACAGTTGACGTTTCAGGCCGAAACCCTTTGTCAGGACTAACTGAAAGAAGAGATAGTATTTTTTTAAAACGCAAACACGAGGAAAGCAGGATCTCCCAGTGGCCACACATTTTAATTCCACGTCCCATTCCCATTCTGATATGTCTATCCACAGCCTCCTCTACTGTCAAGATGAAGCCACACTCAGGTTGGAGGAACAACACCTTATATTCTGTCTGGGTAGCCTCCAGCCTGATGGCATGAACATTCACTTCTCTAACTTCCGTTAATGCCCCACCTCCCTAGTACCCCATCCGTTATTTATTTATTTATTTATCTATCTATCTATCCATCCCCTTTTTTTCTCTCTCTCCTTTTTTTCCCTCTGTCCCTCTCACTATACTCCTTGCCCATCCTCTGCGTTGCCCCCCTCCCCCTTTCTTTCTCCCTGGACCTCCTGTCCCATGGTCCTCTCATATCCCTTTTGCCAGTCAACTTTCCAGCTCTTGGCTCCATCCCTCCCCCTCCTGTCTTCTCCTATCATTTCGGATCACCCCCTCCCCCTCCCACTTTCAAATCTCTTACTAACTCTTCCTTTAGTTAGTCCTGAAGAAGGGTCTCGGCCCGGAACATCGTCTGTACATCTTCCTATAGATGCTGCCTGGCCTGCTGTGTCCACCAGCAATTTTTTTACAGAATGTTTGAATGTGAATGTATAATTATATATTTGACTCAAAGCACATTCAACCTATAAAACTGAAATTTGGCTGACTGAAAGCACCTGTGTGACTCAAGCAATCATTTAAAAATATTTGTATTCACTGACATAAAAATTCTGAGACAACTACTTTCCAAACAATTTGAGATACCAACATTCAAAATTAGTCTGAAGATCACAGATCCTGATGGGAAAATTTTGTTCTACAATTTGCCAAATACAAACTACTACTCTTCCTACTACCACATGGGTTAATTGCAATGTGTCTCATGAAGAAATGGTAAATATTTTATGCACACACTTGATTTAATTCTAGCAATATTCTTTCACATGGCTCAGGCAAGCAGCGTCAGAAAAGGTTCATTTTAAGATCGTGTGTTGAGATTTTCACTTGGATGGGGTACGTAGATTACCTACATCCCTTAAGTTCAGACAGATTTGCAAAGCAGCTTCTCACACACTCAGTCTACAAGCTTGTGATGTCCCACATATTGAAGAAATAGGAACCCTTTATATGTCTCATACAGATATGGTTCTATATTGCCCAGTAGTTTATGTTCCAAGCAGAAACCCAGAATGTCAATAATTTTTTATTCTATTCATCAAGGTCTCTTGTTTTTTAGGCTGTTCATCTTAATCTTCCAATAAGTGATGGTCCATGGACATAGCTCATAGAATCTGCATTTGATTTCTTCAATTTAGAGAAATCAGTGAGAAAAATTTAATTGTCAGCACTGATTGGGTTTCTCACTGGCCCAGTTCTGATGAAGGGTCATTGACCTGAAAAGTTATATCTGTTTCTTTCTCCACAGAAGGTGCCTGGCCTGTCGAATCCCTCCAGCCTTTGTTACGAATCCAGTAAAAAGAAGCATTTGCCTGGGTGATGCCACTCATATACATAATTCCAAAATAATGGGTTGAATCTTGCTGGCTTTTTCAAATGACAGGAACTCCACATTGTGCTGAAGAATTGAATCTTGACTCCTGGACCAGGTTAGACCAGGGAGCAAGATCTGACACCCTTTTAATTTTATGGGGGATTGTAGGGCCATGGATTAGATTACAAAGAAGGCTCCATGTATTTTTACTTTTTCAGTCTTGTTGGATTTTATGCATCCCTGCAGTCAGACATATTAAAGCCGGTAGGAACTCCTCATGGCTTTTACGAACAGCAAAGCCAGGGGTAAGGCTCTGCCAGCTGTCACCGGCTGTAAGAAACATTCCGGGTTGGGCAGGCCCCCAACACTGCTGCCTGTTTCTCCCAGTCAACCTTAGATGGGTTTTATCTGTCCCTTGCCACCGAATACTTCTTCCTCCCCTTCCCCCAGCTTCTTATTCTGACTTTTCCCCTTCCCTTCTAGTCCTGATGAAGTGCCTCAGCTCCAAACCTTGACTGTTCACTCTTGCTGCCTGACCTGTTGAATTCCTCCAGCATTTTGTGCCCGTTGCTTTGGATTTCCGGCGTCTGCAGATCTTCTTGTGATTGCAACACTACCATGCCATGTTGAGAGTGCAGAGGATTCTCTGAATTGTGCAGTAGGAATGAGAAGATTCTACAAATTGTGCAGCAGGAATGGGGTGAGTTGGGAGATTACAAAATTTGGTACAAGAAGGATTCCAAGTACTAGGCTCTGGTTGTACTGAGATTAGATGATGTTTTAGAGCAGCAGCCACACCTACAACCCTCTCCAAAGGCCAGCTCCCATGCACCAATGAAGGGCCCACGATCAGAATCAGAATGAGATTTATTATTACTAACTTAGATGACATGAAATATGTTGTTTTGTGGCAAAGATGTAATATAAATTACAAAAATAAATAAATGCTGTAAAATAACAAGTTCGTGCTTGTGGGCCATTGAAAAATCTGATGGCAAAGGGGAAGAAGCTGATCCTGAATCATTGAGTGTGGGTCTTCAGACTCCTGTACCGCCTCCCCAATGCTAGTAATGAGAAGAGGGCATGTCCTGGATGGTGACAGTCCTTCTGGACAAGATGCTATCTCCAGTGATGCCCTGAATAAGTTTGAGGAAAACACCTCATCTTCCATCTGATCATGTCATGGCCCTTTAAGTGACCATACCTTTTCCCCGCTCTCTGCAGATTTTTCTTGCATTATTAACCCATCTTCTTTTTAATCAAACTAATCAATCCTTTGAAGGAAAGTTTTAATCTGCAAGCATATATTAAAAAACTTTGTTTCCCCTGATCGAACATGCCGAAAATAGCTTAATAATTCTATTGCACATGGTGACATTACATATCAGGCCATCTGGTACACATACTGTGATTACTGGTAATTTCTTGTAAAACAAAACAAGCTAATTGGAGCAACTGACTACCTGATATCTTTGATTATGACAGGCTTCACTACCACCAATGCAATCATGTATTGTATTTCAGTCCAATTTTATTTAACTCGGTGGTTAAATTTTGCTGATTTCTAGATGCACTTAAGATGTCAGTAAGCTACATGCCCACTGCGATTCACTTGAGCTGTCCACACAAGTAATTGCATGCCTTCAAACAGACATGTGACATTTGCAATTGCGACCCTGCACATTATCACTGTTACTGTTTTTTTAAAACAACCAAAAGGACTGTGGAATAGTCTAACTTATTCTAATCTGCATATTGTAATACCAAAGTGTACAGAAAAAATGGCGTATTAGTCAAAAGTCTCTCCAGTCTTATTAAACTTGTCCAACAACTTCCAGTTTATATAATACACACCTGCTGTGAAATGGCACACTAAAGCCAATTCACCTAGCTTCCTTGCACTTCACATTTAATCAGCAATACAGAGTTAACACTGTGAGGAAAAATATAGCATTTCACAAATTCTGTCCAAATACTTCTACCCTCTGTAATGAGAACAGTGAAGCATATCGGAAGTTTTGTTTGCAATCAATTTACCAAGGTCATTTATGTTTTGTTAAAAAGTCCAAATCCACTCATGCATTACAACCTCCTTTTCACCAGGAGTCAACGTTGACTGGGTTATGCCCAATAAACTTCACAAAGATAATTGCAGAGTGCACCATCAAACAGAACATTTTAAAGTCAGACACAGGCTAGGAATATGATGCTTAATGAGATTTCAGCATAACCTAGTCTGTTGTGTCTGCTGGACTGAATCACAAACTGGAGATATCTATGCTAATCCCTAACCTCTGCTTGGTCTCCATGTGAAAGTCCATTCTCTGCCTTTCCAACTCTTCCCAGAGTTGCAGAGTTATGCAGTACATAAATCAGGTTCTTTGACCTACCTCAGCCGTGCCAACCAAGGTACGTTCCTGATCCAGACCCAGTGCTTGCCTTTGGTACATCCAAAACTTTCCTATCCATGAACCTGTTGAAATACCTTTCAAATGTTGAAACAGTATCCACCTTTGCCACTTTCTCTGGCACTTTGCTCCATATACTTAACATTCTCTGTGTGAAAAAGGTCTTTCTTCTCTCACCTTAAACCTATGGTTGTTTAGTTTTAGACCCCTTCCCCTAAGAAAAAGAATATGGACATCCACCTTTACCTATGTCTCTCATAATTTTACAAACACCCAAGAGGTCATCGCTCAGCCTCCATTGGCCTGAGGAAAACATCACCAGCCTATGCATAATATATAAAATGCTGGAAGAGCTCAGCAGGCCAGGCAGCATCTATGGAAAAGAGTACAGTCAATATTTTGGGCTGAAACCCTTCAGCAGGACTGGAGAAAAACTGCTGAAGAGTGGATTTAAAAGAGAGTGAAGCACAAGGTGATAGGTGAAAGCTGAAGGGGGTGGGGGATGAAGTAAAGAGCTGGGAAGTTTATTGGTGAAAGAGACAGAAGACCATGGAAGAAAGAAAAGTGGGGGAGGAGGAGCACCAGAGGGAGGTGATGGGCAGACAAGAAGATAATGTGAGAGAGGGAAAAGGGGATGGGAAATGCTGAAGGAGAGGGGAGTGGTGGGCATTACTGCAAATTTGAGAAATTGATGTTCATGCTTTCAGGCTGGAGGCTACCCAAACAGAATATAATGTGTTGTTCCTCCAACCTAAGTGTGGCCGCATCATGACAGTGGAGGAAGCCATGGATGGACATATCGGAATGGGAATAGGAAGTGGAATTAAAATGGGTGGCCACTGGGAGATCCTGCTTTTTCTGGCAGGTGCTCGGCGAAGCGGTCTCCCAGTCTACGTTGGGTGTCACTGATATACAGGTGGCCACACTGGGAGCACCGGACACATTAGATGACCGCAGCAGACTCACAGGTGAAGTGTTACCTCACCTGGAAGGTCTGTTTTGAGCCCTTGAATGGTAGTGAGGGAGGAGGTGTAGGGTCAGGTGTAGCACCTGTTGCACTTGCAAGGATAAGTGCCAGAAGGGAGATCAGTGGGGAGGGACGAACGGACAAGGAAGTCACCTGGGAAGCGATCCCTGTGGAAAGCAGAAAGTGGGGGGGGGGGAGGGGGGAGGGGGTAAGATGTGTTTGATGGTGGGATCCAGTTGGAGGTGGCAGAGCTTTCAGAGAAACTTATCCTTGCAAGCTCCCAGCTCTTTACTTCCCCCTTCAGGTTTCACCTATCAGCTTGTGCTTCTCTCTCCCCTCTCCACACCTTTCAAATCTGCTCCTCAGCTCTTTTTCTTTCAGTCCTGAAATGTCGTTTCATCCCGAAACGTCAACTGTACTCTTTTCCATGGATGCTGCCTGGCCTGCTGAGTTCCTCCAGCATTGTGTGTGTGTTGCTCGGATTTCTAGCATCTGCACCAGTTTCACCATCTTGTCTCTTGTTTGTGAGCAGCCTATCCAGTTTCTCCTTATAACTAAATCCCTCCAGTCATGTAACATCCTAGCGACCTTTTCTGTACCCTCTCTCCAACAAATAGTATGGTAACCAGAACGCCACACAATATTCTAGATGCATTCTCAGCAACGTCTTGTACAGCTGTAACATACCATCCCAATTCTTGTACTCAATGTCCCATTTGCTGAAGGGAGGTCTGATGCCATGCACCGGTTTCACTACCTTGTCTACCTGGGTCACCACTTCCTGGGAACTATATAGTTGTGCCCATAGGTCTTCCTACGCAAGTCCTGACATAGTTGAACTTCCCAAAATGAATCACAGTACACTGAGTTAAATTCCATCTGTCCTTCCTTTGCCCACTATCCTTGGTAATCTAGTTTTAGACAAGCTTCTTCACTGTCCATGGCACCACCAATTTTGGTGTCACTCACAGATTTACTAATCATTCCACCTATATTTCAACCAAATTCTTAATATGCATTGAAATGAGAGAGAATTCAGTAACACTGACACAACCCTACTTAAAAGTTGTTAAATAATTATATTTAGTGTTTCACAATTTTCAAAATCTAATATCATATCATCATTTTTTTAAATCTTCATCATTCTTGTGATGTTTCAAGTGCTAATGATGTCCCTTTAATCTCCTACAGAAATGCATCCCCATTTCTTTACTGGGGAATAACAACATTGCATTATCCTTACCAATTTTGTATCACACACACTATAAAAGGTGAAATAAAATTACTAATTTGATCAAGGCTTGACTTGTAATTTTCTCACCACCTGCTCCAGATGCCAGGGGCCCAATGCCCTCTGCACTGCGTGGTATCAGCCTGATAGAACAGGCTTTGAACAGCAGTCAAGCCTCGTGTGCCTGGCAGGGTTATTTTTAAAAATTCAAATAGTTTGAAGTATCTTATTCAAAGTTATCTAAATCAATTTTTAAAAACTCAATTAAAATTAGAAAGATCAACCATTTAAAACTTAGGAACCAGGTGCAAAGTGCGCATAGGAACTCCACCACTGGAATCAATGGGTGGTCCAAACTGCACAACATCTGATCTCTAGTTCAAGCACACATAAAACAACCTATGCCTTGAATGATTCCCTTTGATGACTCCCTTAGAACTACTGACTCTAAATGAGAACAGGCCTGCCTCATACTAAAGCACTCACATTACTTTAGAAATAACTTGATGCCTTTAATTACCTGAAATCGAAGACACTGGTGTGCGCTCCAGGACTACATCAGATTTGTCAGAGGGCTATTGGCTACAGATTTTCACTTAACCAATTTTATCTATTTCAATTTAAAGCCTTTTGCCAATTATGGCCTTTGTTAAATGCACTGCTCTATAAATTAAGTTTATTTAGTCTATTTAGTTTATTTATTCAGTGCATTAGGCACTCTGGTCTAAAATAATATTTTCTCTTATATTATTGAGATCACAGAAGATCTGCTAATTTCACAAAACAAGTACATTTGGCACAGATTTCCTGATAATTGTTTTTATTGACAATATTAATAACTGACAAGAGAATTGTTTGTTTGTGAAACTCCATTTAGATGCGGGCTATGTTCGTTTGGAATCACAAGGAAAAGGTGATTAGGTTTTTTGCAATTCTGCAATTTGACATCATCTTTTTGGTAGAATTCAATACATCCTCTAACTTCAGAGATATGCAGACATAGGCAGACAACCCCTGCATTACAGAAGGGGTTGTGTCCCTAAAGAACCATCCATATAACAATTTTCTATAATGTGAACTACCCTTCCCATTGAATCCCACATTAGAAGCAAAGATGTATTCCCAAAGGATGTTTTTTTCTCTCATTAATCTATTTTACTGCCATTTAACAGCTGGGGCAAGGGATTAGGAAGGAAGTATAACAAGGAGAGGGATGGGTTTTGAGGATCATAATTCATGGAGTAAGGTAATGTAGGAGGAGTTTGGTGTAGAGTAAATGGGTTAAAATTTGGTGACTTAGTTGAAGAGCAGTAAAGGCTAAATGATTGTCACATGTCGTCAGAATGAGGAGGACATGGCAAAGGAGGGACACAATTCTGCCTGCCAATTGATGGAGTGATGACACATCCAAATTTTAATGTCCCAGAATATTGCGTGACTAAAAATTAATTTAATGCCCTAATTTATCAGGTTACCATGTGTATGGTGCATAGATACATCTGCACTCATGTAACAAAATCTTAATGCAATTGGTCATTAATATGTACAATTACGGCTTTAAACTTGGGACTATTATTTACAGTATTTGATAGGTTTTAAATGTATTGGAATTGCCCGCAGAAATATGCAGTTTCTGCATTTATTCATATTTTTTCCTACAGTTTTAGTATTTAATTAGCCCTGAAACTCTTAATTAATTAGCATTGAAACTTCTAACAAAGGTAAGCTAATATTTTAATAAGAACCCCCATTCTCAAACATATTTTCTTCAGATCTTAATAACGTCATAATTTCAGTTTTGCACCCAAATGCTGGTCACAATAAATGTCCTGTTTTTCAAGAAAATGCTGGAAGTATAAGCTTCATTGTTTATTGAGGTTGCATAGCACAGAAACTTCAGATGTGGAAAGAAATAGAGGAAATGCCAGTCACCTTAATTGGTGATGTTTTATTATATACCTGATAAAATAAAGGCAGAGACGGCTGTCAAGAACAAATCAACAAAAAATGTTATTTTAAAACTGCTGCACCAGACCTGTTTAGATGGAGAAAGCAATCCCTGGGTGAAACAAAATCTCAAGGAGCACAATATTTTCAGCACCGAAGATATTAATTTTTAACAGAATGTTTGGTTGTTTAGCAAACACAAGAAAGATCAAGGTTTTGATAATAATATTCCTTTGTCCTCCTTCTAATGTAGTCAGGATTTTGGGTATAAATGAATAACAATGTATTTTCAAGTTAGGAAGGTGGAATATTTGGAAGTCAAACTGCTCCCATTTAACTGATTTTGTCCTTCAAGATGGTGGTATTTTGGGACGTGATTTTGAAGAAGTCTTGATGACCTGTGTTAGCTCATAGATGGTAAGCACCAAATCCACACCTCTTCAGCGGAGAAGAGAGTGAATAACCTTAATTTTAACAAACCTCTTGATGCCTCTCATATTCGGCGAAATGCAACCCTGATGCCAAGACCAATCATTCACATCTCTTCCCCACACGTTTGCACCAAAGTTGTAAAATAATTCGCTGCAACGTCCCCTGGATTAAATCTGAGACTGAGCTTGATTGACGACTGCCTGCTTCTTCTGTCACTTCACTGACATATGAAATAATTTATCTGGTGGTTTGGCTGGACTGAATTTATCACACATTAGGCATCAAGGAACAAGGAACATATTCAGGCAATGTTCTACCATGTCACGTACACTGGATGCCAATATTGTATTTAAAATGAAACAAGTTGTGTAAGAAGGGCCCGAAGGATCATTGGGGACCCGAGTCACCCCAACCACCATTGGGACCTGAGGAGTGCCGGATTAGTGGAAATGCCAAATTACAGAAGGATCACATTACAAGAGGTGATTGATAAGTTTATGGCCTAAGGTAGAAGGAGTTAATTTTAGAAAACCTAGCACATTTATTTTTCAACATAGTCCCCTCTTACATTTACACACTTAATCCAGAGGTCGTGGAGCATACAGATCCCTTCTCTATAGAAGTCGGCGTCTTGGACCTCCAGAAAGTGGTCCACGGCAGGGGCGATTGATAAGTTCATGGCCTGAGGTAGATAGAGATGAGTTATACAGCTCTCGTTACATGCACGTGCAGTCCAACCCTTTGAGTGATTATGCAGAAAGTTTGAAGTTAATAACTCATCTCTTTCTACCTTAGGCCACAACTGGAGGTCCAAGACGCTGACTTCTACAAAGAAGGGATCTGTATGCTCCGCGACCGCTGGACTAAGTGTGTAAATGTAGGAGGGGACTATGTTGAAAAATAAATGTGCTGGGTTTTCTAAAATTAACGCCTTCTACCTTAGGCTACAAACTTATCAATCACCCCTCATACTACAGTAAGGCCACAGATCTTACCGTACCCACTATGCCCAGCTGTTTCTTCATATTAAATGAACTGAATCCTTTCCCTCCACCTACCTCCTAATTCTGGCTTCTTCCCCCCTTCCTTTCCAGTCCTGATGAAGGGTCTTAAGCCCATAATGTTGACTGTTTATTCCTCTCCCAGACAACCCACCCTGCAAAAACTCATTTCAGGAAGGTAGCTCCATTAATTTGTGGGAGACTCCCAGAACTCCCGGGAGAGGTGGGATGTGTGCAACAGAGTAGCTCCTTAGAAGCTAGCCAAGTAGTTTAAATAACATTAGCTATGCTAATGAACGAACGAGACATGTTAAATTTACCTCAACATGTCTTTTACAGTCTTAACCCCCCATGGGCAATAGAAAAGTCACTGTTGCAAACAGTGCAGCGAGCAACACTGTCATTATTTTTGACCCCTATTAGGCAGGGGTACACCTTACTGTAGTCTGGGGTGACGTATGTTTTATATTTTCTTTTTTTTTAGAACACTCTGCCATGGCGCTCGCTTTCTCTCTCTCTCTCTCTCTCTCTCTCTCTCTCTCTCTCTCTCTCTCTCTCGCTCTCAAAAAAATCAATTTCCAGGATATGCGGGAGACTCCCGGAACTTCCGGGAGAGGTGAGATGTCTGCGCTCTATATACACTGCAAGATTTGCTGAGTTCCTCCAGCATTGCGTGTGTTGCTCTGGATTTCAAGCATCAGCAGAATCTCTTGTGCTCATGGATTGGCTATGGGTTTTCTTCATGGGGAACTTCATCTGAGATGGATAAGAAGTTTGTAAACACTTCAGCCTGGTTTTTGTATTTATATGCTCAGTTTCACTGTCAGCAAGGCTTTGGATGTTTATCGGGCCTCATCCTCCCAGCGGCCATTTAATTGTTCACCATCATTCGCAACTTAATGGGACAGGATGTCAAATGAATGAAAGAAAGACTTGTGAAAATTGTGAAATCCTGAATTTTGGGAAGTACCGCAACCCAGTGCAATCAAGATCACCATTCACATACAGAGCAGATAACATAATACCGTTCTGTGACAAACATGTTGGTTACCTACTTATGACTATATAGTCTGCAATCAGGATGGTAATACTATTAAGAGTCTCAGCCCAAAACGTCAACTGTACTCTTTTCCATAGGTGCTGCCTGGCCTGCTGAGTTCCTCCAGCACTTTGTGTGTGCTAATAGTAAGAGTTGGAATTAACTTCAAATTATGGACAGACTGTACCCTGCAGTTTTACAGAGATGATCTTGCAACAGGACTATAGCTCTCTGACACTGGCAACTAAAGTGGTGATGTAGATACTTGCCTTCATCTGTTGGTGTATAACACTTAGGAAGCCAAACTTCAGCTGTATAACACTTGAGCTCAGCCACATCTGGAATATTGCCTGCTGTGCTGGTTATTGCATTACAGGAAGGATGTGGAGGATTTGTAGCAGTTACAGAAGATGCTCAGCAGGATGTGGTCTGCATTGGAAAGTGTTAGTTATAAGGAGAAGTTGGAAAATCTTGGATTGTTTTCTCTGCAATAGTGGAGGGTGAGGGGTGACCTGATAGGAGTATTTAAATTATGAGAAGGCGACTAGGATAGCTAATTGGAGAATGAGGAGCAAACAGATAGAAGCATATAAAATAATGAGAGGCATAGACAAGGGAAAATCCCCAGATGCTGGAAATCCAAAGCAACACACACAAAATGCTGAAGGAAGTCAGCAGGTCTGGCAGCATCTACGAAAATGAATAAACAGTCAACGTTTTGGGCCAAGACCTTTCTTCAGGACTGGAAAGGAGGGGGAAAAACACCAGAATAAAGAGAGGGGAGAGGAAGGAGGATAGCTAGAAGGTGCTAGGCGAAACCAGGTGGATGGGAAAGGTAAAGGTCTGGAGAGGAAGGTGTCTGATAGGAGAAGAGAATGGATCATAGGAAAAAGGAAAGGAGGAAGGGACTCAGAGGTAGATATTAGGCAGGTGAGAAGAGGTAAGAGGCCAGAGCGTGGAATAGACCGGAGGGGGGGTATATTTTTTACCAGAAGGAGAAATTGATATTCATGTCATCAGATTGGAGGTCGGAGGCTACCCATACAGAATATAAGGTGTTGCTCCTCCACCCTCAGGAGCAACATGCACCAACATGTCTGAATGGGAATGGGAATCAGAATTAAAAATGTTTGGCCATCGCCAAGTTCTGCTTTAGGCAGATGGAGCAGAGGTGCTTGGCGAAGCAGTACCCCAATTTATGACGGGTCTCATCAATGTAGAAGAGGCCGCATTGGGAGCATCCAGTGACGACCCCAGCAGACTCTCAGGTGAAGTGCTACCTCACCCGGAAGGACCGTTTGGGGCCCTGAATGAAGGAGAGGCAAGAGGTGAATGGGAAAGTGCAGCACTTTGGCTGCTTACAGGGATAAATGCCAGGAGGGACTTACCCCTGCAAAGATAAGGGAAATAGAATCTTTTTACCAGGTGGAAATATTAGATATTAGAAGGTATGTTTTTAAGGAGAGAGGTGGAAAGTTAAAAGAGATTTAGGAGGCAACTCTTTTTATTTACACAGAGCCGCAAGTGCCAGAAGCAGATACAACAGCAAAGTTTAAAGAGGCATTTAGCCAGGCACATGAAGAGGCACAGATTAAGGCTGATCTATACTTCTGCGTGAACTCGACGCCATAACCTACGCAAGTGGCCTACATGCGTTGTGAGCATTTATACTTGTGCGTTGGTGTGTCTGCGTCGCTCTGCAATTCGGGCACGTCACACATGTGCACACACCTGCCCGCACAAAGCTTCATGGCCATGGTAGTCTTTCTCGGGCTAAACAAGTTTAAAGCAAGCGTCTTTTTTCGTAAAAGCGAAATGTGTCTTCCATAATTTTGGAGGTCTGTAAAGCTTTATGGAAAGCATTGCAGCCAGAGTTCCTTCCCTGTCCTTCAGTTGCCCAATGGGAAGCTATTGCAGCGTAGGAGGAAATGCAATGCTACCAAGCGGACCAATCACACTTGTTCGGTCTGCGTTGCCGCGACGCATAGTTACATTTTGGGAGAGGTGCACGTCATGCTACAGCGTAGGGATCCGCGTAGGGTTCGCGGCGATGCTGTACTTACAGCGTTGAGTTGACACAGAAGTATAAATCAGCCTGTAGAGTAACATAGACATGTGCAGGCAGATGGGAATTCTTTGAATTGGCATCATGGTTGACATAGACATGGTGGGCCAGAGGTCCTGTTCCTGGGCTGTACTGTCCTACGTAAGAAACAGGATCACCTTAGAAGCAGTATGAACTGCTTGTTGGGCAGATCCCAGTATGTGCATCTTAACCTGTGGAAGATTCTGAGACAGTGATAGGAAGACTTGTGGTGGATGTCACTCTTCATTCAGTGTCATTATTTTCCACTTGTCTTCCACAATGTAAAGTAAATACAGTAGGAAAGCATTCCAACAGAGCCACACAATCTGGTCTACAAGTACTGCACAGTGGCATGTGTACTAGAATTCCGGTAGGGTGCACCTGTGGAGATTTACACTCACCCTGTGACCACATAGGTTTCCACTCAGTATTCTAGTTTCCTCTCACATCCTACGAATGGTTCATTGACCACTTTTAGTTGCCCCTGGCGCGTAAGTGAGTGGTAAAGTATAGGAGGAGATTGATAGCAAAACATGGAGAATAGATTACATAGAAAACTAATGAAGAATGGAATTGTTCCACAAACTGGCATAGACTCAAGAGGTCAAAATGACTTCCTTCTTTATCATAAGGACACTCTGTGCAAGAGCAAGTTGTTTTAAGATCACAGTCAGCAAAATCCCTCCAACAAACAAACTTCACACATAGACTGGAGAACAGTAAATGAGATTCAATCGTTAGTATTTCAGAAACCTCACTCTTTGCCCTCAAATGGCAAGTCCTGGATTTGTGGATGGTCGGATTAGTTCAGCATGATATGTGGTGAGTCTTATCACATCAGAAAATCCCCAAAATCAATTCACTATCTAAATGATGTGAGTTCTTGTTCATTCTAATATGACTAAGAAGCTTCATTTGCCCAAAATATATCTCACAGGGATCTGGGGTAATGAGAAAAATGGATGCAGATTGCTCAATTCCAGAATATAAAACAAAGTAGGCCCCAAACACTGTCTCTCGTTCCATTCTTTCTTAGCCTTGATCATATTTTTCCTGATCTTCTTGCTGATATCTCTGTATGCTGTAGCCCCTGTTGTTGTGTTCTTAGTTTTCTTCCGGACCCTTCTAGTGTCACACATTTCCAGGATCTCCTCTGTTACCCAGGCATGAGGAAATCTGCAGATGCTGAAAATTCAATCAACACACATACAAAATGCTGGTGGAACGCAGCAGGCCAGGCAGCATCTATAGGAAGAGGTACAGTCGACGTTTCAGGCCTTCTCTGTATACAGGTGTCCCCCGCTTTTCAAACGTTCGCTTTACGAAACCTCACTGTTACGAAAGACCTACATTAGTACCCTGCCTTCACTTTCAGAAGGTGTTTCCACTGTTATGAAGAAAGGCACAGCGCGATAAAAAATCAACGCGCGATGAAAGGCAGCGCGCGCCCCGAGCAGCCGCTCTGCCCCGGATTCGGAACGGCATTGCTTTAACACGTTGCATTGAGCAGCTGTTAGCAAGATGAGTTCTAAGGTGTCGGAAAAGCCTGAAAGAGTAAGTGTGTTACACTTAGCGTAAAACTAGACATAAGCATTTCAATCGTGGTGAATGAAGCAAGGACAAAGTGAGTTTGGCTTGTGGAAGTTGACGAAGATGATGTTGAAGAGGTTTTGGCATCCCATGACCAAGAACTGATAGATGAAGAGCTGATGCAATTGGAAGAGGAAAGGATAACAATCGAAACCGAATGCAACCGAATGCAGAAAGTGAAGCAACTGCGTGAGATTTTCGCTGCAATGATAAAGTACGACTTTAATTTTGAAAGGGTATGTAAGTTTAGGGAATATTTGCAGGATGGTTTGAGTGCTTACAAACAACTGTATGATAGAAAAATGCACGAGGCTCAGCAGTCAAGCAAGTCTTCCACATCAGCCACAGCAGACGACAAACCTCGACCTTCGACATCGAGGCGGGCAGTCATAGGAGAAGATGAGCTGCCTGTCCTGATCGATGATGAGATAACAACCCCTGTGTCCCACCACCCCAACATCTGGGCCCCGGGCAGATACTGCACCGATTCGCGAAGAACGCAGCAGTAGCCGGGAGACACACAGCACATGTTTAAGAAAAAAGCCGAAATAAACATGCTAATTAATTAGGTGCCGCCTAGCACATAATTGTCTGCCCAGATCAGAGGCGATACAACCGGCAATCGCCTCTGATCTGCGCCGACATTTACGTGCCGGGCAGCACCTAATTAATTAGCATGTTTATTTTGGCTTTCTTCTTAAAGATGTGCTGTGTGCCTCCCGGCTTCCGCTGTTCTTCGCGGCAATGTATCAGGTCGGCGGCCTGGAGGGTGGGGGTCACTGCACCACCCAGCCTGCAACGACTCAGTCTAACACACCATCATCAGTGTGCTTGGCGCTGTTTTCCCAATTCCGGTAAGTGATACTACACTGTACATACATTATTTCTACTTTATATAGGCTGTGTATTTTTATGTGTTGTTTGGTAGATTTGGCAGCTTCATAGTTTAAAGGTTACTGGAGAGCGCGTTTATGCCAACAGCGCTTGCGTGAGATTTTCGCTATGGAGATCTGTGCAGGCAATCGTTGTAGAGAAGTACTTCTACTTTATATAGGCTGTGTATTTATCATATGATTCCTGCTTTTACTATATGTTACTGTTATTTTAGGTTTTATGTGTTATTTGGCATGATTTGGTAGGTTATTTTTGGGTCTGCCAACGCTCACAAAATTTTCCCATATAAATAAATGGTAATTGCTTCTTCGCTTTACGACATTTCGGCTTACGAACCATTTCATAGGAACGCTCTACCTTCGGATGGTGGGGGAAACCTGTATTTCTTCCTATAGATGCTGCCTGGTCTGCTGCATTCCACCAGCATCTTGTGTGTCTGTTACCCAGCGCTGAGTTTTCTGGTGGTGTTTTACAAGTAACTCGTTGAAGAATGGATTGAGAGACAGCGTACAGAGATAAAAGATAACCTGAACAAGAACACCTGCAGCTAAGCATTTCAAATTGGTTGAAGGACCTCATTAAACAGAGTCAGCACCATCCAAGACAGAGAAGGAAACTACCTCACAGAAGATGACGATATTCTCCACAGATGGACAGAATATTTTCTGACCTTTATAATCATCATACCCAAGGAGACTCCAAGCGTACTCGCAAGTCAGGACTGGTCAAATGACGATGACTTTCCAATTTTATGGGAAGAAGTAAGCAGCTATAAAATCACCAAAGAATGGGAAAGCTGCATGAATAGACAACACCCTGGCTGAGCTGATAAAACATGGAGGAGAGACAGTGATAGACACCCTCACCAATATTTGCAACAAAGTCTGGCAGACCGGGGAATGACCAACACCCTGGAAAAAATCACTTATCATCACTCTCCCCAAGAAAGGCAACTTATAACAATGCCAGAATTATAGAACCATAAATCTTATCAGTCATACAAGCAAAGTGGTATTAAAAGTCATCTTTAACAGACTGAATCCACAGGCAGAAGAAATAATTACCGATGGCCAGGCTGGATTCAGAAGTGGAAGAAGTAGAACAGAACAGATATTCAGCCTCCGAATACAACCAACATCAACAGAACATCTTCCAAGTATTCATAGACTTCAAGAAGGTATTTAATAGGGTGTGGCATGATGTACTCTGTGCCACAATGAAGGGATACAGCCTGGGCCAGAAGCTGATCCAAATCATCAAGCAGCTCTACACCAAAGCTAGCAGTATGGTACTTGTTCAAGGCACAGTTGGAGAGAGGTTCCACACATCAGTTGGAGCCCAACAAGGCTGCCTCCTTTCACCCATGCTGTTCAACATTTTCTTAGAGCAAATAAAGACAGATGCCCTGAAAGACCATATCAGAAAAGTCAGCAGAGGACAGATCATAACCAACCTCAGGTTTGCCGATGACATTGATGGGCTGGCAGTAAGTGAGGATGAATTGGCCTGGCTTGTGAACCATCTGGATGATACATCTACCAGATACAGCATGGAGATAGCAGCGCAGGAAAAACTAAGCCAATGAGAAACAGTGAGGAGCCAATCACGACAAAAGTCACAGTCAGTGGATAAGGACTAGGGACTGTCAAACAGTTCAAGTATCTTGGTGCCATCACCAGCCAAGAAGGATCAAAGCCTGAAGTCCTTGCAAGGATGGCCTAAACAACAGCAATGCTGACTAAACTAAAATTAGTCTGGAGAGACAATAACATCACTCTCTAATCCAAGTTGAAATTCCTGCATGCACTTGTGCTCTCCATCTTCTTGTAGGCATGCGAATCATGGACTTTGACAGCAGAAGTAGAATGTTTGTACAATAGAAGATCCAGGCAGTAGAAATGAGATGTTTCAGAAGGCTCCTCGGCAACTCCTGTACAGACCCTGTCTCAAACAACAAAGAATGAAGAACCATCACCCAGCATGTGAGACACTATGAGGATCTACTTCCACGGTGAAGAAGAGGAAATTGAGATGGTATGGCCACATAAGAAGATCAAGTGGACTCTCAAAAACCATTCTTCAGGGAATGGTGCAGTGGAAAAGAAAAAGGGGCAGACAGAAGAAGAAATGGACAGCCAACGTTGCAGAGTAGGCCAAAGATCTTTGCCACCATCCAGGCACTTGCCCACAACCGTGAGCGATGGAGTCAACTGGTGCAGTGCTCATCTCTATAGCGCCCCTATGACCCAGACGGGTTGTGGGATCCATAGGGCCCAAATATGTAATTACAGAAATATTATCAAGTTCAGTTGATTCCTGATTATTTAAATACTTCATACTCAATGATTGATGTTTTATTTGGCATGATGGGCAATTATTGGTTGCACTTAAGGGCACAAATTGTGATCAGACAAGTGTAGTGAAACTTGTGCTATTTGTCAAAATGAACACAGGGTTCTGTCTGTGTTGTGCACAGATGTCAAAAATATACAGAGAAGGTACTTGGCGGTATCAATCATGTGTAATGATTGATTTGATACTTATTTGCTTTAATGGTGCCATGCCACCAATACTAGTAGAGAATCTCCAACGGGATCTGACCACCAAACACATCTTTCCCTCCTCACCCCGCTACTTTCCGTTTCCGTAGGGATTGCTCCCTACACGACTCACATCTCCATTCATCTCCCTCCTAGCACTTATCCTTGCAAGTGGAACACTCCTGTCCCTACACCTCCTCCCATTCAGGGCCCCAAACAGTCCTTCCAAACAGTCAACACTTCACCTGTGAGTCTATTGGGGTCATCTACTATATCTGATGCTCCCTGCATGGCCTCCTGTATAACCATATAACCATATAACAGTTACAGCACAGAAACAGGCCATCTCGACCCTTCTAGTCTGTGCCGAACTCTTACTCTCACCTAGTCCCACTGACCTGCACTCAGCCCATAACCCTCTATTCCTTTCCTGTCCATATAGCTATCCAACATCAAACCTGCCTCAACCACTTCTGCTGGAAGCTCGTTCCACACAGCTACCACTCACTGAGTAAAGAAGTTCCCCCTCGTGTTACCCCTAAACTTTTGCCCTTTAACTCTCAGCTCATGTCCTCTTGTTTGAATCTCCCCCACTCTCAAAGGAAAAAGCCTATCCACGTCAACTCTGTCTATCCCCCTCATAATTTTAAATACCTCTATCAAGTACCCCCTCAACCTTCTACGCTCCAAAGAATAAAAACCTAACTCGTTCAACCTTTCTCTGTAACTTAGGTGATGAAACCCAGGTAAAATTCTAGTAAATCTTCTCTGTACTCTCTCTATTTTGTTGACATCTTTCCTGTAATTCGGTGACCAAAACTGTACTCAACATAGATTGGTAGACCACTTCGACCAGTACCTATGCTCCGCCACCAGAAAAAGTGGGAACTCCTGGTGGCCACCCATTATAATTCAACTTCCCATTCCCATTCTGACATGTCAGTCCATGGCCTCTTCTGCAGCCGTGATGAGGCCACACTCAGGTTGAAGGAACAACACCTTATATTCTGTTTGCGTAGCCTCCAACCTGATGGCGTGAACATTGATTTCTCTCACTTCCGGTAATTCCCCCCCCCCCACTTCACTACTCCCATTTCCGTCTCTCACCTTATCTCCTTACCTGCCCATCACCTCCCTCTAGTGCTCCTCTTCCTTCCCTTTCTTCCATGGTCTTCTACCCTCTCCTATCAGACTCCCCCTTCACCAGCCCTTTATCTCTTTCTCCAATCAACTTCCCAGCTCTTTACTTCATCCCTCCCCCTCTGCCAGTTTCACCTATCACCTACTGCCTTGTACTTCCTGCTTCCCTCCTGCAACCTTCTTAATCTTTTTTCTCCAGTCCTGATGAAGAGTCTCGGCCCGTAAATTCGACTGTTTACTCTTTTCCCTTGATGCCTGCTGAGTTCCTCCAGAATTTGTGTGTGTTACTTGGATTTCCAGCATCTGCAGATTTTCTCTTGTTTGTTGGTACAGAACTGCTCACTTACCGTGGAAACTGGATGGATTTCTTCCTGCACTACGTCCAGGAATAGTGTAGTTTACCTTACCGATCAATCCCTTCCAATGGAGCTACATGATAGATCTGGAGGACCTCCTGAGCTCTTGGGCATAAAGAATCTCACTTCCTCTTTGACAAGGGGCTCCTTGCTAATGCATCACAAAGGTGAGGGGTGCTGTGTTCACCATCTTCACCCTGACCTTCCCAAAGCTTACATTGCAGATTATTTAATGAACTGAATTCATGCTTAAGCTCATACTTCTGCCTCATTAGTCAAAGCTTTTGGATTACTGACCCAGTACCATTTATCACTTCACTCCCACTGTACCTATTTTAATGAGATATGTGGACCCAAAAGGGTCTGATTTCCCCGAAACGGGTTCAAACCAGTGTGAATTACTCATGCACCAAAATTCCACATACTTTCCAGTGCAATCCAGTTTCTCCCCTTTAAACTTTAAGTCCCTAAACTTTATACAAAAATAATCTGCTGGCATATGGAAAAAAACACCATTAGCTGCAATCATTTTGCAACTCAGTGTGCACTATTGATTTTATAATCACACCCAAAAGAAAATGCATTATTATGTGCAACAAGGAATTACTTAAGGTATCTTTTCTCATATTTTGCTGTTTGTTATTGGTTTAGTTAGCAATAAATCGCTCCCAAGCTAACTAAACTTTGACCCTATAAGCAGAGTCACCAACCAAAGGCCAGCTAGCACTAATGAATGAGATCCCCAGGCACAATATCAATCTATTCTGTATTAATTTTATAGTATTATAAAATCGGGTTTGAATCCCTTTATAGAGAAATAGAAAGTAAAAATCTGCAGTTATAAATTACTATTTCATTTCATTAAAATTCACAATCATGAGGTGCATTAGAGAAGTCTTAGGAGGTTAGAATGCGTTTATGTTCCGTTTATAAGCTAAGGACACCACATTGTTCCCTTTTATGATGGAAAAAGTAGAGTGGAGATTTACACACTGTTATCAGTAAAACCCAGTTTCAGAATGGAGGTACAAGCTGGAGTCAGTATTACATTGTATTTAATGCCAGTGCCCAAGAACAAATTTCTGCTTCTGGGTCTACTGAAACCTGTTGCAGCATGCAGTAATTAAATGATGTCCAGAGAGGACCCTAAAGTCCTTTTGCGCCTGGCACATGCTGGATTCCCTAAAGTAGCCGTGTGATCTTTGTGTGGTTATGATAAATAGCTTGTAACCTTCCCCTAGACATAGATAAATGGGCAAATTATGAGTGAAGGCTGTAGGATGTCTGCTGCAGTGATAGCCAGGCTCTGGAATGCTGAGTTGGAACTTAATGTCATTCAAGGATAAAGGTCATTGATGGCTTTTAGCGAAGGATATAAAAACCATACCATAATAACATAAAGTAAGGAGGCCCGAGATTGGCCACAGTACTCTGAGTGCATCAACTGTTTGCTGCAGCTTTCATGTCATCACATTTATTATCTGTAATTGCTTCTTCTGATTAATCTACATCAGCCTCTCAAATTGTTATTCCTGGCACATAGACACCAGTGTCAATTTTAGACCAGTGTCTCTGGTGGGAATGAAACTAGTGAGACATAATAGGTTGCTGATGTATTATTCCCCCTTCCTTCTAAGCTATGTAACCAGCCTGAATTCAGGCACGGGAAATAACCCCACCCACTCCCCGCCCCAGCAGAGCACGGGCTTAATTTCGCAGACAATGTCATACACTGACAATGCTATCTCTGACCCAAATTGGAAACAACGACCCCAAGGTGGCCCCAACAACAATTCCAACTGCAGAAAGATAATCGTCAGAATACACTGAGTAAAGGTCAGTTCCTTAATTGGTAAGCACATCTTTTGAAACCTAAGAGTTTTGATCGTTAAATTATTGCAATAACAATTCCCTGGACCAATGCAGAAAGAACCAGGGGGAGAGACACAATTATAATTTAAACATAACAATGCACATTACATGGGTTATCCTGAGTGATTCACACTGTCAAAATACATACACAGTTGACAAAATGTACATCAAGCTGTCAGAGATCAGGCTCAGAAAGGTTAATTAAAGCATCAGTTGCTGAAAGTCCTTTGCTGGCATCCTGAGAGAGGCTTTAACTATGTTAATAAATAATGCAGGACTTCATTTATGATGCCTAACTAAGTATATTTTTTGGCAATTAATTTCTTTAACCTTTTAATAACTGAAGTTACAAGGAACAGGAAGTGGTGGGATTTAAGACATGGGAAAAAATGGAGTAGCAGCAGCAGGGAAAGGCGAGGAGGGCAAGAAATTTGGAAAGAGCAAAACAAATTTTTTTTCCGTCCTTTCACAATCTCAAAAGTGAACCAAGGAGCCTTGGGGCCAACAACTACTTTGAAGCTGTCAAGCATTAATGAGAGTTCATGGTTGAGCACCACCAAGTTACATTAATCATTGTACTCTGGAAGTCATTCGGTTGGAACTTGCTAACCTGCTCGTATTTCTCTCTATGGGTACCACCAATGTTGTGACTCACACAACAACGCAGAAGTCGTGAGTTTGCCAACCAGTCCCACTGACTGAGCTCCAGAGATGAGCAGCAGAGTGTAATTGTACTGAAATTCCACAGCAGCTACACTGGACAATCTGTCCCGAACTTTCCACCACTTGATGCAGGAACAGCATTCAGTTAAATGAAGATGAATGGCAATTATAGAGAAGGGTGCCAATATATAGGGATAGATTGGATTCAGTGAAATGTTTACAATTTTTAAAAATGTATTTCCGTGTTTTCAGTTTTTAACAATTTTCAAACTGTATTTTGAATGAGAGAGACGTCCAGAAACATTCAAAATCCATGGCAAGTTTGACAGAGTAACTAGATTAGATTAGATTCAACTTTATTGTCATTGTGCCGAGTACAGATACAAAGCCAATGAAATGCATTTAGCATCTGACCAGAAATGCAAAGAATAGTGTTATTTACAAAATAACTGTGAATAAAAAAGTGCTACAGCACACAAATATAAAAGTACTGAGACAGTACAATATGGATGCAATACTGCTTAGCGCTGTGATGAGAGGTTCAGCAGTGTCACAGCCTCAGGGAAGAAACTCTTCCTGTGCCTGCTGGTGCGGGAGCGGAGGCTCCTGTAGCGCTCACCTCCTCTAATATCAGAACTTAGTTCTTTCCTGATAGTCGGCCTCAGAACCCTCCCTACCCCAAGCCTCAGGATTATTTGAACATCAGAAACCAGGTCCTTGTAAGATGTCCCCAGAAGTGCTTACATTGTATTCACTATGTCAAGTTGCATGTGACTCAAGTTTAAATCCTGAGATATCTATCTTGTGGCTCTATCTTTGAATTTGGACCCTTGCAGCTCATAATCATTTAGGAGAACTCTTCCATTATCCTGGTTATGTCATTGGTATATACAAGTACATGGACCATGACATCTATGTCTTTCCTCTCTGAGTTCCTCCCAGTCCCTAGGTGCTGTAACCCTTGGCATCAAGCAGATTAAATAAGTTTGTAGCTCATGTTTAGGGCTTCAGAGGACAGAATCTACTCCACTATCCAATCACTCCTAACCATACTGTCTTCAGTCATCACATTGAACAGCAGTCTCTGTCACTGATACAGTGGTCAGTGCAATCAGCCTCTCATGCTTTTGAGAGCAAGGAGAAAGATCCTGTCAATGCTGACTTAAGGATCCACATATCTGCCTCCATCTTAAGGCTAATTTATACTTCTGTGTCAACTCGACGCCGTACGTATGGCGTAGCCGCGAACCCTACGCAGATCCCCACGCCATAGTCTGACGTGCACCTCTCCCAAGATGTAACTGCGCGTTGCGGCAATGCAGACTGCAACAGCTGTGATTGGTCCGCTTGGTAGCATCGCATTTCCTCCTACACTGCAATAGCTCCCCATTGGGCGACTGAACGGCAGGGAAGGAACTCTGGCTGCAACGCTTTCCATAAAGCTTTACAGACCTCCGAAATTATGGAGGACACATTTCGCTTTTATGAAAAAAGGCGCTGGCTTCTTGTTTACCCCAAGAAAGACTACCACGACCATGAATCCTTGCGCGGGCAGGTGTGTGCACATGCATGATGTGCCCGAATTGCAGAGCGATGCAGACACACCAACGCACAAGTATAAATGCTCACAACGCATGTAGGCCACTTGCACAGGTTACAGCGTCCATTTGATGCACAAGTACAAATCAGCCTTAAGTCACGTTTCAGTTCCCATTCATTGAGCAACTCTAATCTAACCCAAGGAATGTGACTACTTCCCAGAATAAACTGCCCAAGTCATTTTCTTGTCCCTTGTCAGACCTGAGCCAAAATTCTACAAGTTGCAGGTGTTTACTCCAGATTTGGTTGCTATGGATCATGGTGATCTTCACCATCTCTCACACCCTACAGCTGCAGCACAACACCTTCTTTAGCATGTTCATCATGAGTTAGTTAATTCAATAATAAGCTTTCCATCAGCCTACTTATAGACCTTAGTTATAATTTAGTCTAGTTAATAATCTAGTTATAAGGTTCCAATTTTAATTATACTTTCTGCAGTGAATCATAATTTAGAGCAAACTAATTTAAAATAAAGAAACTATAATAATCACTTTCCTGCGATGATACATTTGATTATTTCTCTCCCATTTTTCAAACCCTAAATTTGCTTTTCCGAACAGTGCTTGTTACGAAATCAGTTCCAATTTTTCTTTGAAAGTCAAACACTTTTCTTCCTGCTTTATCTAATATCCCCGCTCAATAAGATCCTGTGTTTTGTTCTTTGAAGGGGCAGTACATGATAGAACTGGTCTTATTAAACACGCTGTCAAAAGCTTTCTGCATTTGTTTCATCTGTTTTACCACTAGAGCTCCTGAGAGAACCATAAAAGAGGGATAAGCCTAATTAAACTAGTCCTACCTGTCAAAAATGATTCTGTCCACAGCAGCATTGGCAGCAGTGAGCCCTACACAGTGCTTGTGGATACAATGTCCTGATTACATTGCAAGTGAATTCAACTTCATGTTGTGTGGTACTACGAACATGCTAAATAGTCGTAGTATAGAATACACCTTCTGGGTGCTACTTGGACACGTCTTCAGTGATGAACCTGGGGTCATAGGGTGTTTCGGGTCTTTAATCATCAGACAACCTCGACTGGGCGACCCAGCCAGGGGTGATCAGCCCCCGACTTGTGTCCAAGTGGCACACTAATCCACGGATCCCCCCTCTGGATCCACAGCCACCGCGAGGCCTTTTCAGCAGCCTCCAGAATGTTCTTGGTGGCTTTTCTGCACAGCAGTCCTTTAAGTCCAAGGAGTTTTAGAGTCCGCTGTAATGAATGGCCTGCAAAGCCCTGGCACCCAACTTCGACTGGCTCACAGCGAGCTCTCCAGCCATTGCTCCAGCATTCTGCAACAAGATCTGTGTATCTAGCCCTCCTGCGCTCGTTGTCCTCTTCAATCCAGTCTTCCCAGGGGACAGTAAGTTCCAGCAGGACCACTTGCTTTGGAGACTCCGATATTAACACCATGTCCGGGCGGAGTGAAGTGGCTGCGGTGTTCTCTAGGAACTTGAGCTGCCTCCCTAGGTCGACTTGGAGCTGCCAGTCTCGTGCAGTGGCAAGAAGCCCTCCCGAGGAGCTATGTAGTATCCTTACAACCAGGAGTCAAATTTTATGCCACACTCATCTGTGACTTATTGGCCCAGTATATCCTTGTACCATTACCATTAAACAAGCGGGCTAGGCTTGGTTCAACGTAGAAAAGCAGGGGTATCAACCAGAAATACAGCACAGGACCAGAAATATGTTTAACAGCTAAAGCAGCTGCTACAGACAGAGATAAATGATGCCACAACCACAGAACCAAGCCCGTTCAGTCCACCAAGTTCAGTTCAACAACACCTCTCAATGTGCAAGAAGTCCAGAGGTTTGATTCAATCAAATCAAAGCTCTGGACTACTACCACATCAAGATGTGTCATTTAGTGGTTGGCATGAACTTAATGGACCAAAGAGGTCTGCTTTTGTGTTTTACCTCTATACGTCTCTAAGATATGAATGCTGGCGATGGATCTATTAGCAAGAACTGGCTCCAAGACCATTCCACTCCTCAACAGTGAGTGGTGGAGGAAGACATTACTTGCAAGCAAAACACAAAGCAGGAGTTTGCAACCATTTTTAGTCAGAAAAGGGACATGGATCACTCTCCTTGTCTTCCCCTGAGGTTCTTGGCTTATCCCAAGGACCACACCATCACAGATTTCAGATAACTCAATTCTCTTCATGTGATATCAAGGAACAGCTGATTGTATTTGATGCAGTAAAGACTCTGGGTCCTGCCAACATTTCGGCAATAGTGGACTTGTGCTCCATAATTAGCAATGAACCTAGGGTTTCATTGCAGTGGCACCTACTCAGCAATGGGAAGAAGTGCCCAATCCTGTCCTGATCACTCAATGAAGCATTCAAGACAAATTTGCCAAGAAAGGACTCTGTATGTTCACCTCCAAGTCACAGCACTGCAGTCACTCAGTACATCCACCATGAGGAAGTTAGGATTCTCCACTGACCACAAAAATATCTGGTATGTCCCAATAAATATAAGAACAGTTCAGAAATTGACTATTCTACCAATAACTCCTTTCCAGACCTAAAACTTTTCTACCATTTACAAATTGCAAATCAAAGTAAATATATTGTCAAGGTGCATATGTGTAACCATATACAACTCTGAAATTTGCTTTCTTGCGGTCGTACACGATAAATCCATGAAATAGAATAGAATCAATGAAAGACTGCACCCAACAGGAAGGACAAGCCACCAGTGTGTAGAAGACAACGCACTGGGCAAGTACAACAAAGAACAAAAATAAGCATTAGATATCAAGAACATGAGATGAAGAGTCCTTGAAAGTGAGTCATTAGATTGTGGGACCAGTTCAGAGATAGGGCGAGAGAAGTTAAATGAAGCTATCTTCTCTGGTTCAAGAGCCTGATGACTGATGGGTAATAACTGTTCCTGAATCTAGTAGTGTGGGTCCTTGGGCTCCTGTACCACCTTCATGATGGCAACTGTAAGGAGGGAGCATGGCCTGTATGGTGGGGGTCCTTAAGGCAGCTTTCCTGCAACAACGCTCCGTGTAGATGTGTTCGACAGTGGGGAGGCTTTGCCCACGATGAAGTGGTTCACATTCATGACTTTTTGCAGGATTTTCAGTTCAAGGGAATTGATGTTTCCATATCAGCTTGTGATGCAGCCAGTCAATATACTCTCCACCGTACACCTATAGAAGTTTGTCAAAGTTTCAGGTGTCATGCTGAATCTTCTCAAATTTCTAAGGAAGTAGAGATGCTGCCATACCTTCTTCATAATTACACTTGCGTACCTGGCTCAGGACAGATCTTCTGGAATGATAACACCTAGGAATTTATAGTTGCTGACCCACTCTACTTCTGTTAGCCCATGAGGACTGGCTTATGGACTTCCAGTTTCCTCCTCCTGAAGTCAATAATCAGCTCCTTAGACTTGCTGACCTCGAGTGAGAGGTGGTTGTTGTGGCATCCCTCAGCCAGATTTTCCATCTCCCTCCTATATGCTGATTTGTCACCACCAACGACAGTGGTGGTGTCAGCAAACCTAAAACTTAAGTGAACTTGTATTATATGAACTACTCTCTACTTACCTAGAAGCGCACAGTGCAACAGCACTCAAGAAGCTTTACACCATCCAGGGCAAACCAGCCCACGTAACTAATACAACATCCAACATGCTGTGTGCATTGCCTCCACCACCAGCAATCCACTGCTTCAGCGTGTGCCAACTATGAGGTATAATGTAGCAATTTGCTAAGGCTGTTTCAATAATAGCTCCTAAACTCAATGTTGACTGCCCAGACAGATAAAGAAATCCGACTGCTTCCAGGTCTCACACACATAAGCACATGTCAACCTTGCTTGGAAGTACATTGCTATCCCTGCACAGCTGCTGGGTGGGTGAAGTTCCTGGGACTCCCACGCTGCAGGTCTCCCTGGCTGTGGCACAGTGGGGGATCCGGGAATTTCACAACAAACATCAGCATCGTCTTTTCAAAGGAAATTAGAGATGAACTAAAATGGCCACATCCTACAAAATAATAATTTAAATTACAATTCTGTAGAAACATAAAAATACATTTCTGCTAATAATTGAGTCCAGTAGTACA
This sequence comes from Mobula birostris, assembly GCF_030028105.1. Classification (NCBI taxonomy): domain Eukaryota; kingdom Metazoa; phylum Chordata; class Chondrichthyes; order Myliobatiformes; family Myliobatidae; genus Mobula; species Mobula birostris. The sequence continues at coordinate 29,880,122 of NC_092394.1, read as the reverse complement.
ATAACATGTGTTTACTATAAAGAAGAACATACCTGCCTGTAGCTGTAATAGTGTGTAGATATAGTTAAGCATCGACACTATAACAGTTACGTTTTCACTGTGCATCACCACTTCAAACACAAGTTTTACAAATACGACCAATATTCCAAGATAAATAGTCCTCTCTGACTCTACGACTAAATCATCTAGATGGAGATAGTGGAAACCTATGCAGTCTCTCATCGTGATTTTTCCATCATTATTTTCAGCATATGATTTTCCAATATGCTGTGTCAGGAACTTACAGCAGGCCTAAAGAAATCACACAGAGTCCAGGTTTTACTTTCAGAATAGACCTGCTCTTTATTACAAGCAGACATCAATAGGCAGGTCACTCATCTAGGAACAAATGCTCCCCAAAGTTTTCTCTAATCTTGTACTGTTTCTTATCCACTTTCTTCCCCATTATTTCTACCCTTCATGCGCTATGTATAGAGGAGGTAAGCTTTTTGTACTGTCAAACTTTAGTAGCTATGTTCTGTGTGAACTATGTGTACAGTAGCAGGTTTTCCTCCTGGAGTTTATGGAGCTGGTGTTAGACTGGTAACCAGGCATGAGTTCACTTTAGCTCACTTCAGCCTACAGACTGTGGCTTGGGCTGGTTTGAGTCTGTTGCATACTTTTACTGGTACCAGCCCTGCAGAGAATCCTTTATCTCTCTGCTATTTGATCTATTCTCTACTGTGCTATAGAGACTAGAGTTCACTATAGTTCACAATCCCTTACTACATTGCACTGAAAATTTCATCTAATTAGTACAGGATTCTTAAATCCAGAATCGAAGTCCAATGTTATATGGAGAAAAGCAGGAGGGAGTTTCATCAATGTCAGTCCAGACTTGCCCTTCCAATAAACCTGGGGGAAAAAATGCATCCTTTTTGAAAACAAGACTATACCTATACATCTGTTAGATGTGACCCATGTATTGAGTACTCTGTAAAAAAATTATTCCTCAAAGTATTTTCACAGATTCAGACATTGTAAAGAGCAAGTATTTTTGCTTTATGTTCGTTACAACTGCTGGCAAGTTATTATCTGCAAATGAGTTTAGATAAATTACAATATTTGATTACTGTCTTGCTGTTCGCATTAACCAGAACGAGAAACATCTGAATTTAAGTGTGATCTGCACAGCATTCCCCACCCCTCCCATATCTTCTTCATTTCGTAAAATATACCAAAGTAGGCATGTGTACCATTGATTACATATTCATTCAAAATGATCACTTTTAACTTTAACTTGCATTAATTTCAATCAAGTCTGCCAGCTCCTCCCTCAGACCACGCAAAAATGTAGACAACATGATATGTTCTTGCTGAACACTTATTGCTCTATATAAATCACTCACATAATGCAATTTTGGATGAGATAACTAATCACTAAGAGAACAGAGATCAATTCTCTATTATATGGGCAGAAAGAATCTAAGACAAAAAAGCTTCTATCCCTCATTCTCCAATAGACTCGTGTCTCAACGGTGTTGAGAGCTTAGGCTGTGTTCCACTTTCCTTTTGCTGAGGTGATACTCTTTAGTGCACACATAAAAATTGAGAGTGAGCCAGGCATGAACAGTGGCAATATGTCACCTAAGATCATTAGAACCTTTTGGTATATAATTATGTTGTCTGCATTTGTCACCCCTAAATGAAGGTAGACCTTGGAGTGAAAGGCGGGTCCATTTACCAAGAACAAGTGTGAATACACTGAAGTTGATCTACAGATGTACCCACGAGACGTGATTGATAAGTTTGTGGCCTGAGGTAGAAGGAGTCAATTTTAGAAAACCTAGCACATGTATTTTTCAACATAGTCCCCTCCTACATTTACACACTTAGTCCAGCAGTCGTGGAGCACACGGATCCCTTCTTTGTAGAAGTCGGCGTCCTGGACCTCCAGAAAGTGGTCCACAGCAGGGGTGATTGATAAGTTTGTGGCCTAAGGTAGAAAGAGATGAGTTATTAATTTCAAACTTTCTGCATAATCACTCAAAGAGTTGAACTGCATGTGCATGTAACGAGAGCTGTATAACTCATCTCCTTCCAGTTTAGGCCACGAACTTATCAATCACCCCTGCTGTGGACCACTTTCTGGAGGTCCAGGACGCTGACTTCTACAAAGAAGGGATCCGTATGCTCCATGACCGCTGGACTAAGTGTGTAAATGTGGGAGGGGACTATGTTGAAAAATAAATGTTCTAGGTGTTCTAAAATTGACTCCTTCTACCTCGGGCCACGAACTTATCAATCACCCCCCCTCCCCCCCCGTATATCCAAATAAGTCTAATCGCCTTCTACATGTTCTATACTTCTCACATCATCCAATGTGTTAATCCTCACCACAAACATACCAGCAGATATCTACCTTTTGGTATAAAACATGAGTCAGAAATTATACTTGCAGAGAAACTACTGGAACATGCAGAACTACCAAATTGGTAGATTGATAAAACGGTTTATTATTTCATATGTATTGAGGTACAGCAGAAAAATGTTCTGCCTGCCATCCACAGGCAGAACACTTCATCACATTGGTACATTGAGAAAGTACAAGGGAAAAGCATTGACAGAACGCAAAATGTTACTGAGAGTTACTGAGACATGATAGAGGTATACAAGATATTAAGAGGAATAGATAGAGTGGATAGCCAGCGCTTCTTCCCCAGGGCACCACTGCTCAATACAAGAGGACATGGCTCTAAGGTAAGAGGTGGGAAGTTCAAGGGGGATATTAGAGGAAGGTTTTTTACTCAGAGAGTGGTTGGTGCATGGAATACCCTGCCTGAGTCAGTGGCGGAGGCAGATACACTAGTGAAATTTAAGAGACTACTAGACGGGTATATGGAGGAATTTAAAGTGGGGTTTATACGGGAGGCAGGATTTGAGGGTCAGCACAACAATGTGGGCCAAAGGGCCTGTACTGTGCTGTACTATTCTATGTTCTACGTTCTATAAAATGTAGTGCAAGCAAACAATAAGGCGCAAGCCAATAACAAGGTAAATTACTAACAACCAAGGGGTTAAGACAATTAACTTTATTGACAAACATATCAGTTCACCTATGAATCGATGCATTTTGAGTCATTGTAGAGATTACACAAGATCTAAGCAGTTCCAATTGTCCTGTTTTATTTATTGGTAGGTTTTCTATGCTAATAATGTTAAATTATAAGGAGCCATTATCAACCACACCACCTGACAGGTAATTTGACAGATTGTAACAGGTATTTGTCAGAACATCTAACAAATATATGCAAATATTTGATTTTGAGTGTGCTTGAGAAATCTTTTTGAGCAGAACTCTTCCCTTCCATTTTCTGATTTCAAAGTTCAAACGGTAGCTTTAATCCTATTTATTTTACGGGTTTTCAAATTGCTAATTGTGAACTTGCTTTCAACGGCAAGTTCTACAAACATGATCGTCAATCCAAGCTGGCCTCTGCTATAGTCTGCTGTGAAGCCTGCCCCAAATGAACTCGGTAAAATAAAACTCAGTAGAATGGAAATCAATGAACTACAATCAATGACGATGAAGCCGTCCTTCCTAGAATTGTATTCAGTCTTCCAAAAGGCATTTTCATGAGGCATCCAGTTTGACACACAAAATGTATCATTGGATGGTACCGGTTCAATATCATGAAGAACACGAATATTTCTGCAAGTTGGCCACGTTTAGAAAAATCATGTGTTATGGATCATCAAATGTGCATTTCATGCAAAGAACATGAAAGAAGGAAGACCAATCTCACAATCAGTAATCTGAAAAGTTCCGAAATAAATATAACTAAAGTTATCATCTGAACTTTAAAATGAATGGATGCAAGGAAAGCTTTAGTTGAAAAAAAAATAGATTTCTTCAAGTGTACTCAATCACATTTTTTAAAAAAATTAACTTAACAGGGGCCAGAAGATTTTATAGGAAGAGCTAGATATCTCAGCAGAGGCATGGCTAGGACTAATCCAAGATTGCAATTTCTGAAGGACGAGGTAGGCTTGCATGAGGAGATGGATCTGTAGCTTATCTTGAGAGAGGATTTTTGTTTCTGAACAGCAGCGGTAACTCAATCAGGCCTTAACTACAGTTCACTGCTCTCAAATTCAATTGCCGTAGAACTGGCAGCTTTTCTTTCAAACTGACATTCTCTTGTGACTGTTCCTTCATTAAACTGCTACAGCATTTCCACTGCAGATCCCATTTTTCTCCGTTCCATACATTTAAATATTTCTATTAACCACCCATGCTTTCACTGAAATAAAAATCTTTCTAAATACAAAATAGCTCAGACTTAAATTTATTGGTATTAGTATCAGGAAACCCCTTATCAGGCAGAATGATCAGCACTTGTGCAGAGTGGAGTGGTTTAAGAAAAGGTATTAGTTTAGGCATTAGGGTATTGTAGGCTATAGTACAGTCAAACAAAGTGATTAATCTTCCAAAATATAATCATGTTATTAAGACTTCAAAAGTTTATGTATCACCACATCTTGAAAACTTGATAATGTGTGAAAGTGATACAACAAAACATTTTGGTAATTCTCACTTGCAGAGGATACTGTGGGAATGGGAAGAAAAATGGATTTGCAAACTTGCAGCTGGAATAAATACAACCTTCACAGCCTTCCCTTCTAGTACACTTCAGAACAATTAATACATGCTTTGAACTGATAAATCACGGATTTTTTTTTAAAAGTATGTTTAACTTACTCTGTCATTTTGTAATGCAGATCAAAAGCACTATAATGATATTGAAAGGACTGAGCTGCTCTAGATCTGAGCAGAATCATTTGATGTAAGGTTCGTACTGGTGATGCAGGAGAAATTGGAGAAGGAAGATTTTAAAGGTCAATTTATATTAATCAAAGTGCAAGTACAATATAATGTTCGCTGCATTCCATTTTAGAATTGCTACACCAGACCATAAAGCTAAGTTCATACTCTAGCTGATCATTCTAATTTTATGCTTCAGTAACAGAGGCACATTTTAGATGGGCTGAATTTGATCAGCTTTTGATATGTATCATAGTGAATGTAATGATATTTGTGTATCAGAATTACAGATTGCTCCGCAAGACATTATTTGCAACAAAATTAAGCTATTATCTAACCAACACAATGGCAGGAGGCCATTTAGATACCCCTTCAGTCCTTACTGGCTCAACACAGCAGCCCAAGGGTAGACCTGATGGAACAATCCAATTAGTCCTCCTCCCGCTTCCTTTCACCCATAGGTGTGTGATTTTTTTCCCTTTCAGTTATTTGTTTAACTTCCTTTTCCATTCTAAAGAGAGCCCAACTTGTTCAGTCATTCCAGAAGACAGAAGTCCCTCACCCTGACATCATTTAGGTAAAATCTACTCCGCAGCCTCTCCAAAACAGCTTTCCTAAATTTTGGTGCCTGGAATAGATCACAATATTTCCACTGTGGCCAAAGCAGGTTTTTATAAAGTTCCATCAGGATTTTTTTGTTCTTGTATCTATGTCTCTCGGTATAAAGCCCAGACTCCATGTGTTTTTGGAAGTATACTTTTTCTATCAGCCATACCATGCTCAATGAATAATTCATAAAGCCCTCTGAGGAAGAATGTGGAGGCTTTAGAGAAGATGCAGAAGAAGTTTACCAAAATGCTGCCTATGTTATAAGAAGAGGTAGGAGAAACTTGAGTTGTTTCCTCTGGAACACTGGAGGGCTAGTGTAGACCTGATAGGCATATCTAGAACAGGCAGCATTTTTCATTTTGTTGAAATGTATTTAAGGTGATAGGTGATAAGATCAATGGAGATGTTCAGGGCAAGTCTTCTTTTAAAAGTAGTGGATGCCTGCATTACAATTGTTACGTACCCCGTAACTGGGTTGCCAAACCAGCAGAAATGGACCACTTAGTTGGAGTCTGGATTACTGGAACTAAGAAAGTTTTATTAAAGAAATAAGTAACACAGTACTCTAATCGTAAGGATATAAATGCAACAGGTTAGCAATGATAAAACACACGTACACAGAACTAGGATAATAGGAATCAATCAAGCTCTATCGCAGTCTAGGGATAAAATAATCAGTCTCAAGTGACGTAGAGTTCAGTTCAGCTGAGTACAGTTCGCAGTAATCGCTGTTGTGCCGTTGGAGAGAGAGGGAGAGCGCATATGCAAATTGGATTCAGACAGACCTTTGATGTTCCTCGCAGTTAGCTTTCAGGCGAGCCCTCTTAATGTCTTCTGAGGTCACCGACTGTGACTCCTCCGTTCCGGATACGATCGTTCTTCCGCGGTGAACCCGGCACCCAGGCAAGGGCGGACACACACACCAGGTTTCCACCGATCGTACCTTTTCACCCTGTGCGTCTATGGTCAGTCCCGCGACCAGACCTCCAAACTCCACCAACTTGTGGGGGCACACCGCACTTCCAGGGTCTCGTTATCTCGTGATCTTGTGGTGTCTGTCTTGCATTAGCGAACCTGTTCCTCTTATCCCCCTGCTGGGGTATCGCCTGTCCATCAAACTTCAAACAGTTCAGGTTTAAAGCAACCGGTCTGTCAATACTCGGAACTGTGTCTCTTTTCGTTAATCTCTCTTCTCCTCTCTCATTAACATTTGGAATGTTTCTCCATTGTCTCACTTATCTCTCTCATTTGCATCAATCTTCTGATAACTTGGTTTTTCGTCACACAATCAAATTGTCTCAGAAGCTCTTAGATAGGCATATGAATGTGAAATGAATGGGGGGATATGGGCATTGTGAAGACAGAAGGGATTCGTTTAGTTAGGTATTTAATTATGAATTTAGTGTGTTCCTGTACTCTATTGTTCTGTGTTCAATGCTCTAACAGTGTAAAATCTGAAATTTTCTGGCCACCTAGCACTATCTCCAAAACTATGGATGCCTGAAAGAATCCATCCTCATTTCCTTCAGCAACCTGGAGGGCATCCCATGCGGATCAGGGTGATTTATCCGATTTAAATGTAACTAGCCTTTCTAGTAACTCTCCTTTACCTGCTATCTTCTTCCTTGCTGAAAACTGATGTAATAATGTAACCTTGAAATATTTAAAAGGAAGTAACTGACCTTTTCAAAAACACATTAGGAATCAATCAGGTGGCTTTGGAGCGACAGACAAATCAACAGCAGAAAGAGGCTGGGGCACCAGAAATTCATCCTCATCAAACAATGACTGCACATTTTAATCTTCTCTGGAAATTCCAAATTTTAATAGAAGCAATTGCTGTTATAAGATGTGAGTTTAGTGCAAAAAAGAACCCAAAGAGTAACTACTGGCATAATCAATTAAAATGTGAACTTTATACGACTAGGAACAAGAACCTGTAAGTTCTGCGGAAGACTAGTAATTCTGATAATACAAGATTGAAGTGAGGGAGACTGGGATAAAGTAGTGACTTGGCAACCTAGATAGTCTTCTCTCACAATTCAACTGCATAATGCTATCATTTTCCAGTATTACGCAATTCAAAATCTGCTGCCTTCCGGAATGAAAAGTGATAGCAATCATTTGTAGATCATTTTTGCATCAGTCTAGAAAGTTAACTGCACATTACCTGGTATGAGTCAGACATGTGCACCTGGTGCAATTTCCATGTCAATGACACATTCAATGATATCAACGCCTACTTCTAAAGAATCGCAGGGAACTGGCCCAACTTCTTCACACCACATTGGACAGAGACACCACTAAGTCAAATCCATTAAATCAAAACAAAACAAAAATATTGGAAGTGCTCAAAAAACCAGCAGCATCAGCAGGGGAAGAAACATAGCCTAACTTTCAGCTCAGTGATCTGACTCAGTGAGTATGATGAGTACTTTGATTTTGTTTCAGGTTTCAAGCATCTCCAGTATTTAGATTAAGGTAGGGTAACCCTTAACTATCAGCCTTCTGGTTTTCTTCCATAATTCCCTAACCTCAACTTCTTCACTCCACCCTCCACTTGTCACCACCAACCTAATAACTCTCCCAGAGCCTCATCCACCTCCCAGGCTCCTGTGATCCTTCCAGCTACCCAACTTTGTGATCCCCCAAGGTCATAATAGGTAATAATCTCTATTCTCTCTCCACCACTCACAGGATTTGTGCCACTAAATTTTCATTCCTTCACCTCCTTGCTCAAATGCTCTCCTGTATCTATCCCTACACTAAACTTCTGTCAAATCTGGCCCAGTCAGGATGCTGGCCTAGTCAGGTAGACCAAAGTTGTTTTTTGGTGTTGTCTGTGCCACAAAGCAAATTTTAAAAAAAACACATGCTTCTGATGTCTTTTCACAAGATGATTTTTTTCAATATTTTATCACTATTCTCTTATGAGATTAAAACTGAAAATAAAATATTAATCAACAAGCCAGTGGATAAACAGCAACAACCTGTATTTAACAAATTTTGATATCTGCTTATGCAAGATATTAATTATACGCTGGCAAAAAAAAAGTGCAAAATGATAGAGAAAGAATATGTTTTGGAAGAGAATTGTCAAGATATTTTGCAGAGTTCAAATTAAAATATGGCCTTAAGTGAAGTAATTAATTTCAGGGAAACTTGAAGGGTCTGGATTAAAGTTATGCACACCCATACCGTGCTTCCAGTTGTCTGCCAATATCACCATCATTTCTATGAATGCTGACAGATTCTGGCAGATACTGTAAATGAAGCCAACCAATGACAGTGGCTCTCCTGCAGAGGAAAGTTATGGATAACGTTGTTTAACTGATGGTCTCTGGCCAGCACCAGGAACATAACGAGTATTCCCATCACTGTTTGTCCCGAGAGGTACAACATTTAAGACTGATCCAGGTAGGAATGCCAGGTACCTCACTCAGAAGCACATAAGTGAACCACATTGCGCTTTGCTTAGCAATACTGAATAATTCATTTTAATAAACCTGTTCATTAGAGCACATAACTATGACTATTTTCTTATTACTGTCTACTTGTGGAGAAGACCATCAAAAACTGCATGGTAATAATGAACAGAGCACTAAGAACAAATGGTCAATTTGTCTGATACAAATCTACTGTCGGATCTATGAGATGATACTGTGCCTTCTGATATTTGGATAGTTTGGAACCTGGGAGAGGAACGTGGTGAGAAAATCATGTGAAAATCAGCAGTGAACATATAAGAGAATCTCCAGGAATAGTAAACATTTTATATTCAATTCAGTTTGATGACCAAATCGTATGCGGAAGTAAGGAAATAGAATGCTTCAAGTAATAAATCTATACAAGAGCCTTCACTAAATACTACATCGATAAGAACTGACTAGCAATGACAATTCTTGCTCAATACCTCTCCAAGAAATTTCTCAATAATTTGTATCTAATACTGCTCATTGATATGAAGAGATTCTGAAGTGTTCTCTGAGGTAAATAACAGAAGAATTCCATTATGACAGAACCAAAACAAGCTATTATTCGTAATGACATGGTTTTATCAGATTAACCCTAATTCTGAAATTCGTCTTTTGTGGGGATGTTTTAATCATAAAATCAGATCTATAATCAACAAATTGGACTGTTTAAATGTCATTTTCACATCCCCAGGTTCTCTGTCACAAAACCTGTTTCTTCTTGTGTATTCTTTCACTCTCATACATCAGGCATTTGTTAATATTTATTGAAATAGATCCAGCAAAATGTCAATGGACTAGGGTCAGCTGCTGTTTTGATGCCCGATAGTTCTGAGTCAGTTTCCAAGGGAGACTGTGACATTTCAGAAAATTGACACATGGATATCATAAACACAAGAGATTCTGCAGATGCTAGAAATGTAGAGTAACGCGTTCAAAATGCTCGTGGAACTCAGCAGGTCAGGCAGCATCTATGGAAGGGAATAAACAAAGGTTGCAAGTTCCCCCCCCCCCAAAAAATACTTTGATTTCTGCTGGCAGTGAAGGAAACATACTGAGCTCCTACAATGTCATTAGTTGTGTGTCTAATACCAAGCAAACATTAACTGTTGTAAGGGGAAATAACACCAGAAAGTACCTGGGCCAATTTCCCCATGTTTGCTAATCAAATCAGAAATCTCAATACAATTTGATGTGTGCAAAATAGTTTTCCTCGAATAGAAAATGTGCACAAATTGGTTGATTTTCTAAATGCGGGTGCTTTCTTCACTTGTTATGTATTCCAACTCCTGATTATTAGCATTCAACATCTTTTACACCATAAATATAACCAATGGAAATTGGCAGTTGCATGAAGAGAAGGATTTTCTTCAAATCTGAGAAATTCTCTCAGGAGGGAGAAGGCAGGTCAAGTGAGTCAGCATCAGCCCTCATTAAAGCCAAGGAAACAGAAGGCACACTAACTCCTTCAAGGCCAACATTCAAATAACATTTCCAAATGTTATTTAAGTACCTAGTGTTTAGACGCCAGAAGAAGAGCCATTATTGCTTCCATTTCCCCCCAAAACTTTTGAATAGCAGAACAGATTCCCTTGTGTTCTATGGGTTCATTAAAATGAAATGAGTGGACTGGCATCCAAAGCTAACATTCCATGAGACTAATCAGTTACTTGTTTTGCAAAACATTTCAACTTCAGTGTAAATCAGAACAGGGTGGGTATCTAATTGTTGCTACTGATGTCTAGGTCTTGGCTGACCATGTTAGAAAACCACAGGACAATTAGTTCATGATTGCTGAGAAATGGCATCAGAGTCATTAAACAATACATGGTATTATTTAATACAGAAGCTTACACATCAACGTTTGCCAGGTTTTAGCCCAGCAGAATCTTGGTACACAAAATATAGAAATTAAAGCAAATGCTGACCTTAAAGATGTTCTGAAGCATCTGCGTGTAGGGCTATTGCATTGTATTACATGTCTGTTCCATATGTTACAGAATAAAAATGGAGAGAATTTGGTTATTTTACAGTGAGATATGCAGCTCCCCTTTGAGGTTCTCCAGGTTTTCAAACTGCAGCAAACAAAGCCAACCACTAATAACCAGCAACCACTGCTCTGAAGGGCATTGGGAAATACAGGTAGAGCCAACACAGTGCAATAGAATTGTTACAAAACACAGAAGGAATGTTTCCTCCTGGTCTTTGTTTAAATTTGAATTTCACGATTCAGTGCCATAGAAAATAACAAATGCCCTCATGAATTTAGAAAGAACATGCTAAAGAGCTCTGTGCAAACAAACTAAACACAGCCAAATATTTCTAGAAATACTTATGATGTCAGGAGCTCCCAGAAACCTCCAGGTGCATTAAAGTGCTGTGTTTACAACACTTGAGAGAATAACTGTTCTGGTCGCCATGCGAACTGAGATCTGTGAAACAACTCAAGATGAGATCATCATGAAAACCACAACTTTACTTTCTTTATCTCAGATTTCAGGCTTTATGACTGCGCTGATACACAGGACATTGAAGCACAGTACAGGCCCTTCAGCCCACAATGTTATGCCAACCTTCCCTCCTACACAGCCCTTTCTATTATCCACGCGCCTATCTAACGTATCCGCCTCTATCATCACCTATGTGTAAATGGTTTACCTCCCACATCCCCCTTTACTTTCCTCAAATCACCTTAAAATTACGCCCTCTCATATTAGCCATTTCTACATGAGAAATGGTCTCTGGCTGTCAACTCTATCTATGCCTCTCATCATCAGATTACATGCAGAAATGTGAAAAATATTTTACATGAATTGACAATCCAGTCATTAAGTCCCAGGGTATTTATCTTCCATGGAAAGTCAGATCTAGTGAGGAAATCGGTCAGAATATTATTGATGCAAGTTAGTCATAGGTCTCATCTGGCCCCTTTAACTGAACTGCTTATCATTGTACTACTTTTACATTTCCCCCCTCTCTCTCTCTCTCTCTCTGGCTATCCATCCCACAGGATGATGATGATTTCTTTGGCAATTAGTGGGGTGGTACCCCACTCCTCAGAAAGGAACAGCGTGTGCGTGAATGGATTTTAGGTGAGTAGGGGGTTGCAGAGGTCCAGATCCACCCTCTCGACATCCCCTCCTGGATCCAGTGGCATGGTGGGGTCCAAAATGGCTGGGGAAAGTTCTGTTGCAGTGAATGGCCAGACCAAGCTTCGATGCAAGGGATGCCCTTTCCGCGCTTCACGGCACGTGTTTGCTAGATGGCCGTTGACCCTACAAGAGGGTTCATCCGCCCTTTGACAAGTCTTGTTTTTCATCCTGTAGGGTGTCTAGCCACCTCCTCACCAGGCAAGCCTGGCAGAGGAGCCGGTTTAGTCGCCAACCACCTCGCCATGTGACAGGTAGTATTGGGTTACATGGTACCAGTAGCACTCAGACAAGTGACCTTTCTCATTCCATACAAACACAGAATCTACCACACTGACAGATATGAAGGAACAAACTAAGGAACTTCCAAAAACTGTATCTTTTCTTTATCCTCAATTAATCAATGTTAATTTGGTCAATTCTTAGGAATGTGAAAGCAATTGCAGGAAAACACACTAAAAAATAAATGTAGGAGCAGGAACAGGCTGATTAGCTCCTCAAGCCTGAGCTGCCATTCAATAAGATCATGGTTAAACTGATAGTAATCTCAACTCAGTATTTCCACCTACCTCTAGTAATTTTCACCTCACTCCCACCCCCCCCAGTAACAATAATCTACCTGCCTCCAAATTATAAATGCTTAAAGCCTCTGCTTCAATTCTCCTTTAAGGGTTTCAAAGATTCACAACTCAACGCATAAAAGTATGCAGACATGGTCAAGAGGTTCAATTATTGTTCAGACCAAACATTAGAATGGAGAAGAAATGTGATCCAAGTGACTTTGACTTTGGAATGATTACTTTTGCCAGAAAGGGTGGTTTGAGTATTCAGAAACTGATGATCTCCTGGCATTTTCATGTACAGCAATCTCTAGAGTTTATCTTGGAGCAAAAACAAAACAAAAAGTGAGCAACAGTTCTGTGGGTGAAAACTCCATGTTAATGAGAGGAGTCTAAGTAGAATGGCCAGTCAGGTTCAAGCTGACAGGAAGGCGATGGTAACTCAAGTAACCATGCGTTACAACACTGGTGTGCAGAAGAACATCTCTGAACACACAAAATGTCGAATCTCGAAGTGGATGGGTTACAACTGCAGAAGACTGTGAACAGGAGGTACTTAATAAAATGGCCAATGAGTGTTTGGCACATCCGCCAGTTCCCCTTGATCCATAACACATATTACTTCTTCATCGAGCACCAATAAATTATTCATACATAATTTCCCATTCATGGCACCCTTTACTTTTCCTGAGCTTAATCATGATGCATAAGAATGATTCAGAAATATTTCAGCAAATAATTGGAAATATGAAAAGAGATTTGCATTAATTTTGTAGCTTTTCACATCCCTCAAAAAATAGTTCATTGACTTTACTTCAAAGTAGTTGTCTATGTTACTATGGAAAAGAAAACATTGTTGTTGAAAAGAATTCTCAGACAATAGAGAGAGCTGAATAGGGTCTTTAAGAATTTAGAAAAAAGAGTGCATCCCTTCCAAAAACCTTTGACAATGATTGAGGAAGAATTGCTTCACAGGTAAGGAAATCTCTACTTGATTACCACAAGCCCTCAGATGATGACACAGCTACTGTTGACAGAATTTCAGATGGCGACAAGGAAGCATAATGGAGCAAGATGGATCAGCTGGTTGAGTGGTGTACTTAGCCCGTTGCTCTACTCTCCCTACAGCCAATACTGTGTGGATAGGAACAGATCAAATGGCATCTATATATTTGCTGATGACACAGCTTTATTTCTATCTTTAATCTCTTTCTTTTTTTCCTTTTCAGGGTTCTTTTGAAGACCCTGACCTGGAGTTACATGCCGACTTTGGTTCTTTGGGGAATGGGACCCGCTCTCAGGGCCTCACGACCAGTGTTTTTCGATGTGCTAAGGATGTGGCCTGGAAGACTAGCATGCCTTCAGGGTGCCAGATGTTTGTGGCTCTGGAGGTGGGCAGATTCAAGGCTGGTGCTGCCACCTGACGTGTTGTGGGAGTACAAGGAAGATCGAAAGCAGCGAGCTGGCTGCTGGCTCTGTGTCCAGAGACCCGAGGTCTTTGGACACAGAGATCATAAAAAGTGATGAAACAGACTTTTAACACCATAAATCAGCGTGTTGTTTTTGTCATGTCTCCACTCCCGCTGTGAAACAGGGACACCTCTTTTTCCCTCATTAGGGAGACAGAGAGAGAGAGAGCCTGTGGTATGTCGAATACCAGGTGAGTGTGTAGTCTTTGGGGTACTGTGTCTCTATTGATGCTTTGCTGCATGCTTGAGTGCTCAGTGGGGTTGCCAATGCTTTTCTACGGGCGTGGGGGGTCATTGCTTTGCTGCTGCTTATGCATGGAGGGAAGTGGGGAGGGGCTTTGGGGCTCTAACATTTAACTGTCATTCATTCTTTGGGACATTCCTCTGTTTTCATGGATGGTTGTGAAGAAAACAATTTTGGGATGTATATTGTATACAATTCTCTGACATTAAATGTACCTATTGAAACCTATTGATCCTGACAAAATAGACAATTATTTTTATTCTTCCATTTGCCAACTCCCCCCACCGCCTACTGATTCAATCTATCCTGAAGGTGGGTCCACGCACGCAAGCACTATTTGAATGCTGAAGTGCTTGCACCATGTCAAACCAGAAGAGCTGAGTGGATGATACAGTTCGGTTCCTCCTGAGGTCCCCACCATAGCAGGAGCCTATCTGTAGCCAACTTGATATCAGTAAACAGCTGCGAGAACTGGATACGGCAATGGCTATGCAGCCAGACAACGTACTTCAGGCCTGTGCTCCAGAACTAGCAGTGCCATTTGCTATGTTGTTCCAGCACAGTTATAACATTGGCATTTATCCAACAACGTGCAAAACTCTAGAAATAACAGATTGCAAAAATAATGACAGTCCACCTTCCTCCAAAACAGAACTGTCTGATGCACTAAGTTCTTCTCACAGCTCATTTTCTTCCCCTGTACGTGGAAAACCTGCCCAGGTATATAATCTTCAACAGCACTAATTCAATCCAGCTAGTTCATGCCCAATCATTGAGTCTATTCTCAATCATCAGAAAAGTGATGGAAGGTGTCACTGTAAGTTTTATCAAGCAACATTTCATTAAAAACACAAGCTCTGATGTCTAGTTAGGTTTCACCAAGATGTGCATAGTTCCAGACCTCATCACAGCTTTGGTCTCAATGTGGACTAATGATCTGATTTCGAGGTGTCAGGCAGCAGTGACAATCATGGACATCAAGTCAGCATTTGACGAGAGTATTGCATCAGAGCCCTTGTAGGTCAATGGGAGCCAAGGTGAAATACGCTAAAGATTGGAGCCATACCTTGCATAAAGGAGAAAGGTTGTAAGTGCTTTGCCATCCCAGCCCAAGGACCTCACTGCAGAATTCCTTTGGGTATTAACTTAGGTGAGATAGCTTCAGATTAAACGGTAAAAGTAAAGATTAGTTTTATCTGTCACATGTACACCAAAACGTACAGTGAAATGTGTTATTTTGTGCCAGATCAAATTAGCGAGCACTGTGGTAGGCAGCCCACAAGTGTCAGTGCGCTTCAGTGCCAACATAGTATGCAGACAGCTAACTCTAACCTTACAATGTGGGAGGAAACCAGAGCACCCAGAGGAAACCCACAGGAATTGGCAATCACTGGCAATGTAAAGCAATTGCTCTAACCGCTATGCTACCGTGCTGTCCAATGAATGCCGCTTACTCATGAATAACTTTCCTTCAGTCAGGAGCGAGGGATGTTGCTAATTATTGCAGAATGTTCAGTTCCACTTTCATTACCTCAGGAAATGAAGCAGACCATAAATACTGTGGTAACATGAGCAGCTCAGAGATTAGGTAGTCAGCAGCAGGTCTCTCATATTCTAATACCCCACAGTCTTTCCATTATTTAAAAGCCACAAGTAAAATGTATGATATAATACTCTACATTTACCTTGACGAGTACAGCTCCAGCAATCTCAAGAAGCTTGACACAATCCAGTGGCCCACTCAAATGGTGCTTCATCAACCACCCTAAATATTCATTTCGTCCATCTGCACTGCGCAGTGACTGTGATATAAAATCTACAAAGTGCACCCTAATTACTCATCTAGGCTAATCTAGGAGCACCTTCCAATCTCCACTATCAAAGAAGGGCAGTGGGTGCATGCGAACACCATCAACTGCAGGCTCTTCCCACACACTTCCAGTGTCCTGATTTAGAAATCCATCCCTGGTCCTTCATTATCACTGGATCTAAACCCAATAACGTTGCACGAGCACTTTCACCAGAAGGAATACAGCGCATCACGGAGGCTCAGCACCATCTTCTCAAAGACAATGACAACTGGCCATGCTAGCCATGCTCTGAACCTGGGAAATTAATTTTAAAAAGTTTACTGGCATCTACATTGGTATATTGAAGAGTCTGGTCTAGACTACCTTAGCATATAGCCCAGAACTGTTTATGCTATCAGTGGACAAGAGAAAATCTGCAGATGACGGAAATCCGAGCAACACGCACAAAATGCTGGAGGAACTCAGCAGGCCAGGCAGCAGCTGTGGAAGGAAGTACAACCTTCGGGCTGAAACGCCCACTGTACTTTTTCCATAGCTGATGCCCGGCCTGCTGAGTTCCTCTAGCATTTTGTGTGTCATGCTATCAGTGGGTTTGGAGCATGGATTTAAATCAGTGTTCACATATTTTATTATATGGTTTAACAACTTTAAATGTTTTCAAACAAAATAAATAAGAAGCTTTGATTATTATTTTGAGTTTTGCTGTATGTTCGACATTCTAAATGGTGGGGTGCACCCACAGTCTAGGAAGCTTGAGCTTATAGCTCAGTTAAAAGTCCAGTTCAAGTCCAAGGGAGTGCGATATCAAACTAATGTTTCAACCGGTCTTTCAGGAGGCTATACAAGACCCCATTGCACCACTTCAAAGAGGAGCTGGGGAGGTGCACAAAAAAAATGTGGTGACTCTGTGGAGACAGCCTTGAGTCCAAGTCATCGGGTATATTTAAAACAGAGGTTGATAGGTTCTTGATTAGTAAGGGTGTCAACATTATGGGAGAAGGCAGAAAAATGAAGTTAAAAGGGAAAGTGAATCAGCCATGATCGAATGGCAGGTTGAATGGCCTAATTCTGCTCCTAGGTTTTATGGTCTTATGGTCTAGGTGCCTCACTAACCTGGTGTCCATAACCATCAGAATAAATGTCCTTACAATCAGAATCAGAATCAGGTTTATTATCACCGGCATGTGATGTGAAATTTGTTAACTTAGCAGCAGTAGTTCAATGCAATAAATAATATAAAAGAAAAATAATTTAAAATAAATAAATAAAGTACAGTATATGTATTAAAAATTCATGCAAAAAACAGAAATACTGTATAGTGTATATTAGTGCTACCTAACAAGACAATGAACTGCTCACTTGCTTCTGTGATTCACCCTAAACCAGACGTCATACCCCCATGAGAATTCCCATATGATGATGTGATCTATATGCAAGGCACTCAACAATTCCCCGCCAACAGAAAACAGATCAAAACGTCACAAAATATGAACAGATATGTTTGCTTCCTGTAAATAACCCTCTGTAATTTATATTTATTCCGAAGTTCAATACCAACAGATCGAGATTTTTGTGAACTGAGAAGTGCATTTCGAAGATCCTACGACAGGAGTCCCCAACCTTTTTTGCACTGCGGACCAGTTCATTATTAACAATATTCTTGCGGGCCGGCCGACCCGGAGGAGCAGGGGTGGTTGCCAACGGACAAAAGTAGCAGTCAAGTACGTTGTGTTTACCCCGAGAAAGACTACCATGACCATGAAGCCTTGCGCGGGCGCCAGTGTGCATGCATGTACGTGTCCATTTTTTTCTATAAATCATTTTTGGTGATTCTGTGGGGTGGGGGAATGTTAATCACGACCAGAATATTGGTAATAAGGGGCTAATACACTCAATTTCGTTTCTAAAAGGGTTTATCTAACGAATTTAATATTGAACACACACCACTTATTTTCCTCGCATGAATATAGTGATAAGTCAATTATAACTCCTTTATAAGTCAATAGCATCATAACATTTTAAGTAACGTTTGGATATTAAACACACAGCACATATTTTCCTTGTATGAACATATAAAATCATTACAACACACCAATATCGCTGAATCCGTGGGAGCCCTGGGCTTGTTTCCCTGCAACAAGACGGTGCCATCGAGGGGTGATGGGAGACAGCGATACTCGAAGGAGGTTCCTTACGTCCAGTCTATTCTGCAGTTTAGTTTTCGTTGCACTCATTACAGAGATATGTTGGAAATGGAAGCAACGTTTTCAGTGCTTTCGTGGCTCTCTCAGGATATTTAGCCTTGACTTTGATCCAGAATGCCGGCAGAGATGTTATGTCAAACATACTTTTCAGCCCGCCGTCATTTGCAAGCTCGAGGAGTTGATCTTCTTCCTGCGCTGACATGGATGATGCGTGCGTAATGACCTCACATGCGTTCAAACTCAACAGTGGCCATGACAGGGAATGAGGAAAGGTGCAGCGGACTCCTATCACCAAATCATATAGTTTCCTCGCGGCTCCGTAGCACATGCTTTGCGGTCCGGTGGTTGGGGACCGCTGTCCTATGACATACATGCTCCACCACAGAATACAGGGGTTTGGGATCATCCACAGCAAGCTCAGCAGGAGTCTACCCGCAGATCCAGGAGCCTTTACCTCACTCCTACCCCCACTTTTCATCATTCTCCCTATTTGACCTCATGACCTTGGCAATGATGTCTTAAAGCAAGAATATACCAATTTTGCAACCTTACTTAGCATTAGCATTACACTAATACGTTGGAAACCCAATTTCCAGGCGATCATCTGGACACAATGACAACTCTTTTGTGAAGCCTTGCTAAGCACAATTTGTCTTCTACAATACAATTCAAAGGTACTTGAAAATAAAGCATTTTTCAACATCCCAATGTCATGTCAAGGGCTGTGTAATTGTAATTCCTTTCATCGCATTCATATACACTATTTAAGAGAACTGAACATAAACTGCCCAATGTTTCTAACAGTTAAGAACCTTGTTTCAGAGATTAATTTCATTTCAGTGAAGAATTATTCATATTACAACTATATCTCATTAATACAAATCCTCCTGACTCATTTTGGTTTTCAGGGATGATCAATAAGCTCCTGAAGATTTGCCAGTGATTGATAACAGTAATGACACTGAGGTGTGGAAGGATTCATACCTCAACCTTAACAAGAGCATTGTTGTCCAGATATTCAATAATGTGTAAGACGGTGATAAATAACTTATTTTCATTGGGCTACAAAACAGTAGCCCATGCATAATGGAAAATCCAATACAAACTTCAGATAGCAGAATATGCTGTAATTCAATTTCGCCAAGACCTGAGACGATCAGCAAAGGAATGCAACCTCAATAAGGCTGCATGGACAGATTCGTTAAACCTGATCCAAATGAGCTGCTCCAAGGTATCTGCTCATTTGTAAGAAATAATTACACATTATTACATTCAAAGTTAAATTCACTTGAGGTGATCATTCCTTGCCAATAGTATTTGTGATGACAAAACCAAAAAGTAGCAGTCGTTATAAACTAGAAACAAAATCAGAAAAACTCATGATCAACCAGCAACAGTGGAGAGCGGTAAGGGTTAATATTTTAGAAGGATAAGCGCTCATCAAAAGTTAGAAAAAATAAAGAAATGAATGAAGTTTAAAATGCAAAGAAAGCAGGTAGAAGAAGTGGATAGTTTAGAAGGAGAGATTATTTAACAAGACCAGCTAGTGCACAATGAAATGATGAAGAAATTAATGAATAAGGAAAGGTCAGTCTGGAGGAGGTGTAAATGGAGAAACAGATTAATCATCAGGAATTACCATAAGAAAAAAAGGAAAACCAAGTACTCAGCTGAACTCAATGCTGAGTGCATAAAGTTGTACAGTACCCAGTCAGAAGAGGCCGTGTCTCAGGTTTACGTCGAGCTTTATTGGAAGAATGGAGGAATTGAAGAATGTCAGAGTGAAATATCTCAAATTACCCATAACCCCAGTTATGAGCAGCTCAGTTTAGGAAGTGATATCTGATTTTTTTAAAAACTTGCATTCATTTCTCCTCATGTGTCTTCTCAACTCTTTGTTCCAGTTCTGATGAAGGGTTATGGCTTGAAATGCTGTCCGTTTACTCTTTTCCATAGATGCTGCCTAGCCAGCTGAGTTCCTCCGGCATTTTGTGTGTGTTACTCCTCTCAATCAGAACATAGAACTTAGAAATCTACAGCACATTACAGGCCCTTCAGCCCACAATGTTTTGCTGACCATGTAACCTACTCTAGAAACTGCCGAGAATTTCACTACCGCATAGCCCTCTATATTTTTAGCTGGTTTCTCTTTGTCAAAGTACTTCACAACCAGTTAAATGACTTGGTAACTTGTGCCACTTTGATCCCACAAATGCCCATGAGGTAGATCCCAGGATTGTGTAAATCAGGGGCCTGCTGCAGTGGGAAAGGCCTGGAACCAAGTTCTGTCGGACGGCTGAAGGCTCTGGGCTCTCCGGTCCCACAGCCCCAGTGTTAGCTTTTTGCCTGAGCCGGGGCTGTGGGATCAGTTAGTTGTGGTTCCCAAGCTGGGAGGGTGTTTGGGGTGAAGGGGATCTGACTGTGTGTGTGGGTAGAGGTTATGGGTGGACTGTGGGTGTGGGGTGAGTGGAGGGAAGGGTGTGGGACTGTAGTGCCGGGGGGGGGGGAGGGGGGGGTTGCTGTTGTGAGAATGTGGGATGATCGGACGTTCCGTGACCCGGGTCAGATAAAGTTGTAAACAGGGGAGGATTTGCTCCGTTGTATCGGACGTTTGGGTATCCTTTCAGTGAGCTACAATTCTCTCTTCAAATTAATTACTGTCTAATCTTGCTGATAACGTTGTGTTTGTTACAAAGCCCCAGAGCCTTTCTTCGGCAGTTGAATGGGGCACGACTGCGCAAGCGCATGAAAGTCGGCCCGTGAGGCAGCGGGAGAGTTAAAAAGCGAGCAGATTAACGGAGCGGGCGACAGAGTAGAGGGTGACAGAGTAGGAAGGCTTTGGCTCAAGAAGCTTCTTCGAGCAGAGGCTGAGGATGAGCTTCACTCCAAGTGAGGTAAGGCCGGGTAAGTTCCTTTAATTAATTTAATTACCTTAAGAGTAGGTAATGGAGGCAGCAGTTAGGGCAGTTGAGTGCTCCGTTTGCAGTATGTGGGAAGTCAGGGCGAGCACAATTGTCCCTGATGACTACACATGCAAAAGGTGCATCCAGCTGCAGCTCCTGACAAACCGAGTTAGGGAACTGGAGCTGGAGCTGGATGAACTTCGGATCATTCGGGAGGCAGAGGCAGAAATAAACATGAGTTACAGGGAGATAGTCACCCCTAAGAGTCAGGAGACAGGTAGCTGGGTGACTGTCAGGAGAGGGAAGGGGAATAGACAGAATGCGCAGAGCACCCCTGTGGCTGTTCCCACCAATAATAAGTATATCGTTTTGGATACTGTTGATGGGGACGACCTACCAGGGACAAGTTGCAGTGGTTGCCTCTCTGGCACCGAGACGGGACCCTCAGCTCAGAAGGGAAGGAGGGAAAAGAGGAGAGCAGTAGTGACAGGGGATTCGATAGTTAGGGGGACAGATAAGAGGTTCTGTGGAAGAGATGGAGAATCCCAGATGGTCTGTTGCCTCCCTGGTGCCAAGGTTCACGATATCTCGGATCGAGTTCTCAGTATTCTCAAGAGGGAGGGTGAGCAGCCGGATGTTGTGGTCCGTGTAGGGACCAATGACGTGGGTAGGAAGAGTGAGGAGGTCCTGAAAGGTGAGTTTAGGGAGCTAGGAGCCAAGTTAAAGGACAGGACCTCCAAGATAGCAACCTCAGGATTGCTACCAGTGCCATGAGCAGGCGGGTTTAGAAATCGTAGGATAGTGCAGATCAACATGTGGCTGAAGACATGGTGCAGGAAGGAGGACTTCAGATTTAAACATAATTCAGCAGTTTTCCAGGGAAGGTGGGACCTGTTCCGGCGGGACGGTTTACATCTGAACTGGAGGGGGACAAATATCTTTGCAGGTAGGTTTGCTAGAGAGGCTCCAGTGGATTTAAACTAGATATAAGGGGGGAGGGGAACCAGAGTGTAGGAACAGATGTATGGGAGAAGGAAGAAAAAGAAGATGGTAAAGTTGTTTGCACCGTTAGAAATAAACAGAGAGTAAGAGGTGGAGAATTCCTTAAATGCATTTATTTTAATGCTAGGAGCATTGTAAGAAAGGTGGATGAGCTTACAGCATGGATTGACACCTGGAAATATGATGTTGTAGCTATTATTGAAACATGGTTGCAGGAGGGGTGTGATTAGGAATTAAGTATTCCTGGATTTCGTTGCTTCAGGTGAGATAGAATCAGAGGGACAAGAGGGGGAGGTGTTGCATTGCTTGTCAGAGAAAATATTACAGCCGTGCTCTGGCAGGATAGATTAGAGGGCTCATCTAGGGAGACTATTTGAGTGGAATTCAGGAATGGGAAAGGTGTAGTAACACTTAAGGGATGTATTATAGATCACCAAATTGGGAGCGAGAATTGGAGAAGCAAATCTGTAAAGAGATAGCAGATATTTGTAGTAAGCACAGGGTTGTGATTGTGGGAGATTTTAATTTTCCACACATAGACTGGGAAGCCCATACTGTAAAAGGGCTGGATGGTTTGGAGTTTGTAAAATGTGTGCAGGATAGATTTTTACAGCAATATATAGAGGTACCAACTAGAAAAGGGGCAGTGTTGGATCTCCTGTTAGGAAATGAGAGAGGTCAGTTGTTGGAGAGCACTTCGGGTCCAGTGATCACAATGCCATTAGTTTCAATATAATTTTGGAGAAGGATAGTTCTGGACTCAGGGTTGAGATTTTTGATTGGAGAAAGGCTAACTTTGAGGAGATGCGAAAGGATTTAGAAGGAGTAGATTGGGACAATTTGTTTTATGGGAAGGATGTAATAGAGAAATGGAGGTCATTAAAAGGTAAAATTTTGAGGGTACAGAATCTTTATGTTCCTGTTAGGTTGAAAGGAAAGGTTAAAAGTTTGAGAGAGCCATGGTTTTTAAGAGATATTGGAAACTTGGTTTGGAAAAAGAGAGGTATTTACAATAAATATAGGCAGCATGGAGTAAATGAGGTGCTTGAGGAATATAAAGAATGTAAAAAAAATCTTAAGAAAGAAATTAGAAAAACTAAAAGAAGATATGAGGTTGCTTTGGCAAGTAAGGTGAAAATAAATCCAAAGGGTTCCTACAGTTATATTAATAGAAAAAGGATAGTGAAGGATAAAATTGGTCCCTTGGAGAATCAGAGTGGACAGCTGTGTGGAGCCAAAAGCGATGGGGGAGATTTTGAACAATTTCTTTTCATTATTCACTAAGGAGAAGGATATTGAATTGTGTAAGGTAAGGGAAACAGGTAGGGAAGTTATGGAAACTATGATGATTAAAGAAGATGAAGTACTGGCGCTTTTAAGGAATATAAAAGTGGTTAAGTCTCCGGGTCCTGACAGGATATTCCCTAGGCCCTTGAGGGAAGTTAGTGTAGAAATAGCAGGGGCTCTGACAGAAATATTTCAAATGTCATTAGAAATGGGGACAGTGCCGGAGGATTGGTGTATTGCTCATGTTGTTCCATTGTTTAAAAAGGGTTCTAAGAGTAAACCTAGCAATTATCAGTGTTTGCGCAATTATTGGCCTGTAAGTTTGACATCAGTGGTGGGTAAATTAATGGAAAGTATTCTTTGAGATGGTATATATAATTATCTGGATAGACAGGGTCTGATTAGGAACAGTCAACATGGATTTGTGCATGGAAGGTCATGTTTGACAAATCTTATTCAATTTTTTGAAGAGGTTACTAGGAAAGTTGACGAGGGTAAAGCAGTGAATGTTGTCTATATGGACTTCAGCAAGGCCTTTGACAAGGTTCCACATGGAAGGTTAGTTAAGAAGGTTCAATCGTTAAGTATTAATATTGAAGTAGTAAAATGGATTTAGCAGTGGCTGGATGGGAGATGCCAGAGAGTAGTGGTGGATAACTGTTTGTCAGGTTGGAGACCAGTGACTAGTGGTGTGCCTCAGGGATCTGTACTGGGTCCAGTGTTGTTTGTCATATACTTCAATGATCTGGATGGTGGGGTGGTAATTTGGATTAGTAAGTATGCAGATGATACTAAGATAGGTGACGTTGTGGATAATGAAGTAGGTTTTCAAAGCTTGCAGGGAGATTTAGGCCAGTTAGAAGAGAGGGCTGAAAGATGAAAGATGGAGTTTAATGCTGATAAATGTGAGGTGCTACATTTTGGTAGGACTAATCAAAATAGGACATACATGGTAAATGGTAGGGCATTAAAGAATGCAGTGGAACAGAGTGATCTAGGAATAATGGTGCATAGTTCCCTGAAGGTGGAATCTCATGTGGATAGAGTGGTGAAGAAAGCTTTTGGTATGCTGACCTTTATAAATCAGAGCATTGAGTATAGGAGTTGGGATGTAATGTTAAAATTGTACAAGGCATCGGTAAAGCCAAATTTCGGGTATTGAGTACAGTTCTGGTCACCGAATTATAGGAAAGATGTCAACAAAATAGAGAGAGTACAGAGAAGATTTACTAGAATGTTACCTGGGTTTCAGCACCTAAGTTACAGAGAAAGGTTGAACAAGTTAGGTCTTTATTCTTTGGAGCGTAGAAGGGTGAGGGAAGACTTGATAGAGGTATTTAAAATTATAAGGGGGATAGATAGAGTTGAAGTGGATGAGCTTTTTCCATTAAGAGTAGGGGATATTCAAGAGGACATGAGTTGAGAGTTAAGGGGCAAAAGTTTAGGGGTAACATGAGGGGGAACTTCTTTACTCAGAGAGTGGTGGCTGTGTGGAACGAGCTTCCAGTAGAAATGGTAGAGGCAGGTTCGATTTTGTCATTTAAAAAAAATTGGATAGGTATATGGACGGGAAAGGAATGGAGGGTTATGGGCTGAGTGTAGGTCGGTGGGACTAGGTGAGGGTAACCGTTTGACATGGGCTAGAAGGGCCAAGATGGCCTGTTTCCGTGCTGTAATTGTTATATGGTTATATGGTAAATGACTGTATAATTCAGTTTGGTGGCATTGTATAAAAGATTGATATTTACTAGGCCATCTCTTTCCCTCATACAGAAATAACTTGGAGAGTTTCACATCCAAATTAAAGTAAAGTGACTTTAAATTGCTAGAATATTTTCTTTTGGTTGAAAAAAAAATCAGCCAGGCTAGCTTGAGAAGTTAATTAGTGGTAATGAACTACCACCAACATGTCCCTTGCAATACCAGATAAGCCAACACACTTGATTACAGCAAGGCCTTTGACAAGGTTCCACTCCTATCCCTTTTGCCAATCACCTGTCCAGCTCTTGGCTCCATCCCTCCCCCTCCTGTCTTCTCCTATCATTTTGGATCTCCCCCTCCCCCTCCCACTTTCAAATCTCTTACTAACTCTTCCTTCAGTTAGTCCTGACGAAGGGTCTCGGCCTGAAACGTCGACTGTACCTCTTCCTAGAGATGCTGCCTGGCCTGCTGCGTTCACCAGCAACTTTGATGTGTGACACTTGATTACAGTTACACTTTTATCAAGAATGCTTACAGGGCCATCCCATCCCCACACTTTGGCAAGTCTAATTACCCGACTGTATTGTTACTCCTGACATATAGGCAGAGACTGGAGGTATGTTGACTATACCTTCGGATGGCAGGCAGAGTAATGCTTACAGAACTGATTTGAATGGACCATTAACCAGGATTCATCTTTGGACATGAATGGACATGCATAGCTGTCACTCTTTATCAAAATCTTTGTGGATGAATGTTTGCCTTTGATAACGTACCCAGTTTTCCCAAACCAGGAGCCCTGGATGAACTAGGAGATTCGCCTTCTGCCAAGAGTATAATCATTAGTATAAGTGCTAAGTGCTAAGAGTATAACCTTACAAAGAGTCCTGGTATGGTCTACAAAAGTCCATCATGACAGCATAAAGGCAATTCTTTGTGAAGTTAAAGATACAATCAGATGCATGACAGCTAGGCAGAGTTTGCATGCCACTACCTCATACCAAGGCAAAACATAAGGAGCAATAATGCTGCACTCTACGATGAGCTCAATGTGTCTTTTATGCATGCTTTAAGAGGGAGAATAACACTACACTTGTGAGAATCCCACAGCATCCGGTGACCCAGTGATCTCTGATTGGAGGCTGATGTCAAAGTACCCGTCAACAGGGTGAACACTCAAGGTGTCAGGCCCTGTCACATAGCTGACTGAGTACAGAAAACCTCTGATGACCAACAGGTTGGAAGGTTCAAGGACAACTTCAACCTCTCACTGTTGTGGTTAGAGATTTCCACCTGCTTCTGAAGGGTAGAAAATCATATCAGTACCCAAGAAGACCAGTTTGAGCTTCCTTAATGACTACTGCTTATGTGATGAAATGCTTCAAGAGGTTGGTCATGGCTAGAATTAACTCCTGCCTGAGCAAGGACCAGGACCCACTGCAATATTTTCATCTAAAGGTATTTCGTATATTGAAAGGGCTGCCAGAGGAAACGGTTGAGGCAGGTACATAAACAAATTTTAAAAGACACATGGATAGATAAAATGATAGAGGAGGGATCTGGGGCAAACATAAGCACATGGGACTAGGTCAGAAGAGTGCCTTGGTTGACCTTGGACCACTGGGCCAAATATAATGCTTCCATATTCCATGACCCTATCAAAATGAATAAATATGCTTGAATTTTAAAACAAGGGTTCAATCAGTGTAATTAAATTAAAAAAAATACTTTACACAGGGTTTCAGCAGAAGCAGGTAAACAGGATGAGAAGAGAAAGTTATAGTTGAAGATTTGGCACAAGCATAGCCATGACAGGCCCACAAGGTCTCTTCTGCTGCATCTTCCACAATACTATGAAATTTGCATGGCACTGTTTGGATGTAGACACAAGAGACTGCAGGTGTTAAAACCCTGACCAACAAACAAGATGATGAGGGAACTCAGCAGATCAGGCAGCAACTGTGGGGGGTCTCCAGTCCCAATGAAGAGTCTTGACCTGAAATGTCAACTGTCCGTTTCCCTCCACAGATGCTGCCTGACTCAACGAGTTCCTCCAGTATTTTGTATGTTTCCACACAGGCGTTATCATCCACAAAATAAGCAGTTCTATAAAAGTGCATTTTCAAAGGGAAATTGGATTGACAGTAATTGGAAAAAAATCAAGTTTCATTAACATCTACTTCTACCTCTCTTACACCAAAACAAGCCAAAAAAAGCAGCTAAATGTTGAGAAGGTTAGGGGAAAAATATTGTGTCCTATGAATTAAATTCTATTTGTCAACTGTAACAACGGATGTTTGGGTTAGTGTGGTAATCTTTCAATTCAGCAATCTTCCCACTATTTGTCCAAACCAAATCATATTCTACATGTGATTTTGACAAGCAAACAGGTTAGTTTCACAAAATCATTTCAAAGCCTATGTGAGTAAAAATATAACAATTTTTGGAATTCTGTTTCATATCACGACGTTTTCCATGTATTAACCAGGTTTCATTCAAAATCTCCAGCTCAGCTCGTAAATTCAAAGCAATTTGTCTCTTTTCAGGAAATCAATAGAGGATAAAAACTAAATGAAGCCTTTTACAATTTGCTTCTCTCTAAACGATGAACACTTAGATCAGCACCAGAGCTTTAAACTGTGGCAGTTGAATAAATGACCAACTTATTTTCCTTTTCTTTCTTTGATCAGTCAAATACATTACTGGATTACCTCATTTCTGAATTCTTCCTTCCAATAGAAAACAGGGCACGAATTCCACTGTTCTCTTTTTTGTTTGATAAACCTCTCATTGTACATGTCGGAGAGAAACTGCTTCACAATTTGTCTTAGAAATAACATATTAATCCCTGTTACCCTAAAGCATAAGTTGGAAATGCATCTAGCTGAGTGCAGTTCCAATGATGGACAATAAGTCTGACATAGCTTGGGCAAAGCATCTGATTTGATTCTTACCCCATTCACCAGTCTTAACATTATCACTGGCACATCATAACCAGAGTGCGTATCATTTACAAAATGCACTGCAATTACTTGTCGGGAGAGGGATTTGAGGGCAGCACTGCTCAACTCTGTGGCTTCCACTGGGAGGGACAGGGACAATAAGTAGATAGGGCTGCTACCACTTGCAAATCCCTCTCCAAACCCCTTGTTCTGGAAATATATTGTAGTTACTTCATTGTTGCTGAGTCTAATTCTTGAAGCTCCCTTCTCAACAAAAGGATACCAGTGGTTCAGGGAAACTGTCCAACATCACCTTCTCATGGGTGAGCAATAAACAATGACCTTGCGAAAATGCCCACGTTCCAGAATTATGAGGACACAACATGGAAAGATTCCGAGTCAGGAGTCTAATCATGATAATACTGAGATATTCAGCTAATGAAGTAATTGAAAACTAAAATAAAATAAAAGCAATCATGTAAATTTATATTCAAATTAACATACACTCAGTGGCCACTTTATTAGGTACACCTGCTCGTTAATGCAGATATCTAGTCAGCCAATCATGTGGCAGCAACTCAATGCAGAAAAGCACACAGACTTGGTCAAGAGATTCATTTGTGGTTCAGACCAAACATCAGAATGGGGAAGAAATGTGATCTAAATGACTCTGTCTTTGGAATGATTGTTGGTGCCAGATGGGGTGGTTTGAGTATCTCAGAAACAGATGATCCTTTGGGATTTTCATGCACAATAGCCTCTAGAGTTTGCAGAGAATGTTGAAAAAAACAAAGAAACATCCAATGAACAGCTGTTCTGTGGGCAAAACACTTTGGTAATGACAGAGCTCAGAGGAAAGGTTGAACAAGTTAGGTCTTTATTCTTTGGAGCGTAGAAGGTTGAGAGGGGACTTGATAGAGGTATTTAAAATTATGACGGGGATAGATAGAGTTGACGTGGATAGGCTCTTTCCATTGAAAGTAGGGGAGATTCAAACAAGAGGACATGAGTTGAGAGTTAAGGGGCAAAAGTTTAGGGGTAACACGAGGGAGAACTTCTTTACTCAGAGAGTAGTAGCTGTGTGGAACGAACTTCCAGTAGAAGTGGTAGAGGCAGGTTCAATTTTGTCATTAAAAAAAATTGGATAGATATATGGACAGGAAAGGAATGGAGGGTTATGGGCTGAGTGCAGGTAGATGGGACTAGGTGAGAATAAGTGTTTGGCACGGACTGGAAGGGCCGAGATGGCCTGTTTCCGTAGTGTAATTGTTATATGGTTATAAGGGAATGGCCATACTGGTTCAAGCTGACAGGAAGGTAACAGTAACTCAAATAACCATGCATTACAACAGTGGTGTAGATGAGCGACTGTAAATACACAACGCATCGAACTTCGAAGTGGATGGGCTACAGACGCAGAAGACCATGAACATACACTCTGTGGTCATCTTATTAGGTACAGGAGGAACCTAATAAACTGGCCTCTGAGGGTAGGTTAAAAGATTTTTACAGCCATTTTTTCACTTGATCCTTAATACCACAACATTTATTAAAATTAAAATATGAAAAAAGACTCCTTCGAAGTTTGATTTCCTTCTCACTAACTTCATCATCTTGATCCGTCAGGATGAATACGTTACATCACCTTCAAATTTTATTGCTGTGACCAGACACGTGTTGTGAGCTGTGGCATTTGTTACCAGCCAAAAAGGCCTTGGGAAGAAGAAAGAAAATTATTGTTGTAGTCTGACAAAATCCTGTCAGCAAGCTTGAAAGAATTCTACTACATTAAAGCAAAGTGACAGCTTGAAGGAGGTATTGTTAAACGATGAAGCAACATTGATGGCATTGTTGACTGGATTCTGAAGGCATCCTGATCAGTGAAAAGAAAATGCATCTCAAAATTCCATTTCAAATCTCAAGGTTCACGAAACATATGTTTTGCTGATAATTGTCAGATCAGCTCTGAATTTAAAGCCTTTGCAAAGACACTTACCTCATACGGAAAGAGTGCATTCAAATAACAGTGTAATTACAGATTTTACTCAGTCCTATGCAATACATTTTCTCATCACCCAATCACTGCACCCTTCAGAGGATTACATATATAGTACAGAAGCAAGTCTTTTTTTTAATAGCTAACCACTTAGTCCCGCTCTATTGCCCTTTCCTCAATTCTTATATTTCTCCTTTTTCAAAACGTTTATCAACTTGCCTTTCAGAAGACTCAATAATTTGTTTCCACTATTGTTTCTGGTCTTCATTTAATATCTTAAAATGTTCACATTTTGGTTAAAGAAATATGGTTTTCATTGGTATTGTATAATATCAATGCTCTAGTGAAATTTAAGAGACTACTAGACAGGTACATGGAGGAATTTAAGGTGGGGGGTTATATGGGAGGCAGGGTTTGAGGGCCGGCACAACAATGTGGGCTGAAGGGCCTGTAATGTGCTGTATTATTCTATGTTCTCTCATATTGAACTGTGTAAGTATCTCAGAGAACATTAAGGAACAGGAGCTGCAGTTTGATGACCTTCAGCTCATATGGAAGAATGAGGAGGTGATAGATAAGAGCTACAAGGTGGTAGTCACCCCTAGGTTACAGGAGACAGGTAACAGGGTGACTGTCAGGAGAAGGAAGGGAGATGCACAGCCAGTGCAGAATACCATGCAGTCATTCCCCTCAAAAATAACAATATCAATTTAGATACCATTGGGGGGGGGGGAATGACCTACCGGGGGGAGCCACAGTGACCGGGTCTCTGGCACTGAGTCTGGTGCTGTGGCATAGAAGAGCACTGCGTTCCTGTTCAGAGATTCCACAGTTAGAGAAACAGAAACAAGATTCTGTGGGCATGATAGAAATACCCAGATAGTATGATGCCTTCCTGGTGCCAAGGTCAGGGATGTCTCGAGTCAGGTCTATAGCATTCTCAAGGGGAAGGGTGAGCAGCCAGAAATCCTGGTATATACTGGCACTAATGACATAAATTGGAAAGGTGAGGAGGTCCTGAAGAGAGATTTAAGGGAGCTAGGTAGAAAGATAACCTCCAGAGTAGTAACCTGGATTGCTGCCTGTGCCACATGCTGGTGAGGGTAAGAATAGGATGATTTGGCAGCTGAATGCATTGCTGAGGAACTGGTGCAGGGGATAGGAGTTCAGATTTATGGATCATTGAGATCTCTTCAGGGGAAGGTACGACCTGGATAAAAAGGACACCTGAGCCCAAGGGGGACAAATATCCCAGCGGCAGGTTTGCTAGAGTGGTTCGGGAGTGTTTAGACTGGTTGGCAGGGCATGGGAGGTGGAGTGATGGTGCTGATGATGAGGTAGCTGGTTTACAAACAGGGGCAGTGTGCAGTGAGACTCCTAGCAAGAGGAGGTTGATGATGGGGCAAAATTGCAGTCAACAGGATGAGTTGCAATATAAAAGGTGGACAAAATTTAAAAGGTTGAACACAGGACTGAGATTGTTATATTTGAATGCACGCAGTATATGGAATAAGGTGGATGTACTTTTTGCACAGCTATAGATTGGCATGTATGACATTGTGAGCATCACTGAATCATGACTGAAATAAAATTATAGCTGGGAGCTTAATGTCTAAGGATACTCATTGCAGCAAAAGGACAAGCAGGTAGGCATTGGTGCTGGTGAGGCTCTGTTGATAAAAAATTAAAGCAAATCATTAGAAAGAGGTGACATAGTGTTGGAAGATGTTAGTAGAACTAAGGAACTGCAAGGTTAAAAAGACCCTGATGGGAGTTGAATACAGACCACCCCCCGCCCCCCATCAGTAGTAAGGATGTGGTCTACAAATTAAAACAGGAGATAGAAAAGGCATGCCAGAAGGGTAATGTTACAATAGTCATGGGGGATTTCCATATGCAGGCAGATTGGGAAAATCAGGTTGGTGCTGGATCCCAGGAGGGGGGATTTCTAGAATGCCTATGAGATGACTTTTTGGAGCAGCTCATGGTTCAGCTATTTTGGATTGGGTGTCGTGCAATGAACTGGATTGAGTAGTGAGCTTAAGGTAACAGAACCTTTAGGGGCCAGTGATCATAATATGATAGAATTCATCCTGAAATTTGAGAAGGAGAAGCTAAAGTCAGAAGTATCACTATTACAGTAGAGTAAAGGGAATTACAGAGGCATGAGAGAGGAGCTGTCCAAAATTGATTGGTAAAGAGCACTGGCAGGGATGATGGCATAGCAGCAATGGCTGGAATTGCTGTAAACAATTCAGAAGGTGCAGGATATATACATCCCAAAGAGGAAAAAGTATTCTAAAGGCAAGTTGACATAACTGTGGCTAATAAAAGTCAAAGCCAACATAAAAGCCAGAGAGAGGGCATATAATAGAGCAAAAATTAGTGGGAAGTTAGACGATTGTGAAGCTTTTAAGATGCGACAGAAGGCAATTAAAAAATCATTGAGAAGGTTAAAATGGAATACAAAACTAAGCTCACCAATAATATTAAAGAGGATACCAAAAGTTTCTTCAGATACATAAAATGTACAAGAGGCAAGAGTGGATATCGGACCACTGGAAAACAATGCTGGAGAGGTAGTAATGGGGGACAAGAAAACGGCTGTTGAACTAAATAAGTACTTTGCATCAGACTTCACTGTGTAAGATACTAGCTGTATAGTGGAAGATTGAAAATGTCGGGGGGGCAGAAGTGTGTGAAGTTATCATTATTATGCAGAAGGTTCTTGGGAAACTGAAAGGTCTGAAGGTGGATAAGTCACCTGGACTAGATGGCGTATACCCTAGGGTTCTGAAACAGGTGGTTGAAGAAATCATGGAGGTAGTAGTAATGATCTTTCAAGAATCACTAGATTCTGGAATGGTCCTCGAAGACTGGAAAATTACAAATGTCATTCCACTCTTCAAGAAAGGAGAGAGGCAGAAGAAAGGAAACTATAGGTCAGTTAGTCTAACATCAGTGCTGGGAAGATGTTGGAGTTACTTATTCAGGATGTGGTTTTTTGGGGTACTTGGAGGCCCGTGATGAAATAAGCTGTAGTTACACAAAATGTCAGAAGCTGGATGCAAGAGGCAAAGAGCTGAAGGAGGAGGAATCAGAAAGGAGAGGGCAGTGGGGAACCATAGGCAGGTGGCAGGCAGGTTGTGAGGGTGAGGTAGCAGAAGTGAAAGGATGAGAGGGCCACCAGAATGAGAAGAAACAAACGGGAGAGGAGAAATACAGGACAGTCGTCACTGGAAATTAGTGAAGTGGATGTTCGTGCCATCAGGTTGGAGTCTACCCAGGTGGAAAGTGTTGCTCCTCCAACCTGCATCTGGCCTCATTGTAGCAGTCAAGGAGGCCTTTTTACTCCAGCCATCTAGTGCACTCTAACGTCCATCATCACTAGCAAAGCTTACCACCTCTACTAATTCTGCACCATTCACCAACCACAAAGCAAGGAAGCACCCATCCTTCCCTGTTAACTCTCTTTGGCCCATCTACATACTACATACTAATCTACATACTAAGATTTTTACCCAGCCCTACTGCCAACACCATATGCCTCTCTTTACCACACCCCCCCCCCCAATGATAACACCTCCCCAACAGGAGACTTGTTCCCAAACATCTGATTTCCTTAGTTACCCTTGTCTCACACAACTTATGGAAGCCCAGTTCCACAGGCAGACCCACAAACAAAACACCGATTGGCCAGCTGCCATACCCGTGGTTAACAGCCTTTGCTGACACTGACCAAATTCTTGGCCAATATGTTAAACTTAAAGCAAAACCCCTTCAGATTACACCAAAAGGATTATGAACTGCTCTGGCCTCCATATTATAAAGATACTCGGGTATTAGAAAAGTTTTCTCTGGAAGGATGCCAGAACAGAGAGAGTTTATAACTTTCAGGAATAAGTTGCAGTTCTTTTCCCTTGGAAGTGACATGATGGTGCAGTTCAAGTCATAGAAAAGTACAACACAGAAACAAGCTCTTTGGTCCATTTAGTCCGTGTCAAACCATTTAAACTGCCTATTTCCACTGACCTGTACCAAGGCCGTAGCCCTCCATACTCCTCCCATTCATGTACCTATCCAAACTTCTCTTAAAAGTTGAAATCGAGTTCACATGCACTATTTACTCTGGCAGTTCATTCCACACTCTCATGACCCTCTGAGTGAAGAAGGTTCCCCTCTTGTTCCCCAGATGGTCCAGATCCCACAGCAAGCTCTGATAGTCTTCCTCACTGTCCACTACACCCCAACCCTGGTGTCATCTGCAAATATGCTGATCCAGTTAACCACATTGTCACTTTGCCTCACTTCTATAGAATCTGTGTCTGTCTCCTGAGCAAACACAGATGCAAAACGTTCATTTAAGATCTCCGCCATCTGTTTTGGGTCCACACATAGATTATCATTCTGATCTTCCAGAGGACCAATTTTGTCCCTTGTAATCCTTTTGCTCTTAACATATCCTTAGGATTCTCCTTCACCTTGCCTGCTAGGGGAGCCTTATGCATTCTTTTAACCCTCCTGATTTCTTTCTTAAGTGTTCTCTTTCATTTCTTATATTCAATAAACTTCTCATTTGTTCCTACCTGCCTACATATCTATTATACCTTTCATTCTGAAAGGCACATACAAGCTTTGTACTCTCAAAATTTCACTTCTGAAGGCCTCCCACTTACCAAATACACCTTTGCCACAAAACAGCCCGTCCCAATCCACACTTGCCAGATCCTTCAGATGCCATCAAAACTGGCCTTTCTCCAATTTATAATCTCAACCCGCGGACCAGACCTATCTTTTTCTATACTTACCTTGAAATGGCATCATGATCACTAGATGCAAAGTGCTCCTCTACACAAACTTCTGTCCTTGCCCTATCTCATTGCCTAATAGCAGATCAAGTATCACACACTCTCTCATTGAGATTTCTATGTACTAATTAAGCAAACTTTCCTGAACACATTTTACAAACTCTATCCCATCTTGACTTTTTACAGTATGGGATTCCCAGTCAATATGTGGAAAGTTAAAACCACCTAAACAAACTTATGTTTCATGCAACATTCTGCCATCTCTATACAAATTTGTTCCTCTAAAGCCCACAGACTATCCTGTGGTCTGTACTATAGCCTGCTAACATGGTCATACTTATTCCTCAGTTCCACCCATAACGCTTCACTAGACAAGTTCTCCAATCTGCTCCGACTGAGCACTGCCATCACACTCTCCCTGACCAGTAACGTCACCCCTCCTCCTTTAGTCCCTTCCCCTCTGTCGGAACCCTGGAATATTGAGCTGCCCTTCTGCAACCAAGTCTCACTAATGGCTACAATATCATAATTTCATGTATTGATCCATGCCCCGAACTCATCTGTCTTTTCTCTGATACTTTTTGCATTGAAATATATGCATCTCAGGACATTAGTCGCATCATGCTCAAACATTTGATTCCTGACTTTGTCTGAGGTCTTAACAACATCTGTCTCCACAACCCCTCCACTATTTGTTCTGGCACTCTGGTTCCCATCCCCTGCAACTCTAGCTTAAACCGCCCTGTACAGCACGAGCAAACCTTCCCACTATGATATTAGTTGCCCTCCATTTCAGGTGCAAACTGTCCCTTCTGTACAGGCCCACATTCCCGGGATCTAAAAACCTGACACCCTCCATCCTACACCAACTCCTTAGCCACGTGTTAAAATGTATAATCTTCCTATTTCTGGCCTCACTAGCATGTGGCACGGGTAGCAACCCTGAGGTCGCAACCCTGGAGGTCCTGCCCTTTAACTTAGCACCTAACTCAGCAGTGCTACTCTCTCACAGCATCAGAGACCCAGAGTCAATCCTGCCATCTAGTGTTGTCTGCGCAGAGTTTACATGTGACTGCACGATTTCCTCCAGGTGCCCAGCTTTCCTCCTACTTCCCAAAGATGTGCAGGCTGATGGGTTAATTAGCCATGAACACCAAGAGGATTAATGTGAGGGCAGTGTATGCTGGTGTTTACTCATTGCGATGGATTCCATTCATTTCATCTCTCTAGGACTCAGAGGAGAACAAGGCTGAACCTAACAGACATCCTCAAGATCATAAAAACAGAGAAGATATTTCTATTTTTTGCATGAGATGATAATAAGGAACCATATATAGACTGGATAATTACCTGTAAAAATGATACAAAATTTAGAAGTCTCTTCCCAGATAGGTAATGAATCTTAGACACAGTTGAAATGAATGACATGAAAACGTTCAATAATTGCATCAAAGTGAGCTACAGAATGATACAAGGTTTGGGTTGTGAGGGCCGGGGTGAGGCCCACAGTGAATGAATTTACTTTTATATTTTACAATGAATGGCCTATACTGTGAATCATTTGTCCACTTCTGATCTCTTGCATCACCTTAGTGAAAAATTCCTGGACCCATTCCAGAAGCTACATGTTTGGGAATGTAGGATTCCTTAACGACAGTTCACAAAATTGGATCTGACTTTCTAAAAGCATTCTAACAAATGATAGATATGTGCTTAAGCATCAAATCTGTTTTTGTACCTCAAGCGATTTTCTCCTCATCATTCTC
The DNA here is from genome assembly GCF_030028105.1 of Mobula birostris. Taxonomy (NCBI): domain Eukaryota; kingdom Metazoa; phylum Chordata; class Chondrichthyes; order Myliobatiformes; family Myliobatidae; genus Mobula; species Mobula birostris. The sequence continues at coordinate 29,843,394 of NC_092394.1, read as the reverse complement.
TCTGCAAGTAGGTAAGGCATAGAAGAATTCGCACCTAGTTTGGGTAAATGGGAGTAGTGTAGACAAGCAATTTAGTGGGCTGTAGGTTCCACTTTTGGGCTGTATAACTCTATGACTCTGTAGCATTGATCTTATAGACTGAGCATTTTATGACACTCAGCACACAATATGCTTCTCATCTGGCAACTTTCCCAGTGCGTACCCTCAACAGGAGATCTGCAACATCTGTGAGCAAGAGAAGAGGCTTTCCAACCAATCAATCTGATTTTCTTTATTCGTTCATGGGACAAAGGCAGCACTAGAAAGGTTGGCACTGATTAGCTGTCTCTAATTGCCCTTGAGATTGAATGGGATACTCAGCATTTTTGGGGCAGTTAAGAATCATATTTCTTCTCGAAGGAACATGGTGAACCATAAGGATTATACAATAATGTGACCATTGTCACAATCACTGATACTGAGCTTTTAATGCAAGGATGATTTAATTGACTAAAATGACCTTGCCACTAAACTACTACTTCAGCATTAAAACCAAGGCGCCACTAAGGCCCATAACTATATTCTGTCCTCAGAGATCAAAGCAATATTTAAAACAACTATGTAAACCAAAAAGTGCAAATCAAACCACACACAGAAAAAAATACCAAATACAAATAGCAAACAACAGGAATTCTGCAGACGCTGGAAATTCAAGCAACACACATAAAAGTTGCTGGTGAACGCTAACTCACTCTTCCTTCAGTTAGTCCTGACGAAGGGTCTCGGCCTGAAACGTCGACTGCACCTCTTCCTAGAGATGCTGCCTGGCCTGCTGCGTTCACCAGCAACTTTTATGTGTGTTGCTCAAATACAAATAGGATGAGGAGATATAATAATTGAAAAAAGTACCAAATCAATTTTAACTTCTAAAAATTAAATTAACATCCAAAGAAGTGAGATTCCAGATTTCTCAAAAAAATATTTGAAGGACCAAAGAGGCTGGTTTGATTGGCACCAAAAATAAATATATGCCTGAATGTTCCACGATCACTAAGACTTATTAGCTTGTTTAATATGAACTTAGTGTACAAGAGCCCCATCATTATGGCATAACAGCAATTTCAGTGCTCAGCTTATGGGCACAAATTCTTACTGTGCATCCAATAGTGTACTGGGTTATCTCTGAGGACCCAGAGATTGCTCACAGATGTTGTTCAATATGAAGAAAAGTACTATTAGCGCCGTCATTAATCTCAGCACAAAGTAAAGATCATTTATTGCTTCATGATCTGCTGCGTCAGTTCAAGATAACAAATGAATTAAAGGTTCCATAACTTCCAATCCCAACAGTGATTGAAAGATAGAGATCTTCTGCTGCTGGCATATAAACTTCATGTTGGCAAAACTTTCGAAGGGAATCCAGGCTGATGAGCTGGCAAAATAAGCCATCAGATATTGCCTGTACTTCAGTTATGAAAAACAATGTCTCAAAACCAATACTTCAGCCACTAATCATTAGTAAAGTATGCAGATAAAATACTGAAGCAAGGAAACCTAATCAGCTCCAAACTACACCAAATTTTATATCTATATCCCATGATCCAGTTTCAAATGAAGATGAAGTTCATGCACTCAGAATGCCGTAATAATGGTTTTGCTAAAGCAATCTCCCAGATGGTGCGAACATTTAAATTGGCAGGTTTCAAATCATGTAATTATAGTTTATGATTATTTTCTGATGCTGTCTGTTCAGGCACTAATATCTTGACCTAATAATGGACTTGGGTAATATACTGTGAATGAAAGAAGAGTAACAGCAAACAAGATATAATTAATGGAACACAATGTGAGTTGAACCAATACTGCAAACCAAATCCCAAGTTCACAGGTTAAGAATGGCTAACTTCAAAGGGACAGGAATGTTAACAGGTCAACTTTGGGATGGGGGGACGAAGACTGTTTCGATAATATATCAAGTTTTGTAATCCTATTTTGAAAACTATCTCCTGTACATACTAGGTGAACAAGTTTCGCGATACCTGGACTCACTTTACACCACACGCTATCGGAGCAGTGCTGCCAGGATAATCAAGGACAAGACCGACCCAGCCAACACACTTTTCGTCCCTCTTCCCTCAGGGAGAAGGTTCAGGAGCTTGAAGACTCGTACGGCCAGATTTGGGAACAGCTTCTTTCCAACTGTGTTAAGACTGCTGAACGGATCCTGACCCAGACCTGGGCCGTACCCTCCAAATATCCGGACCTGCCTCTCGGTTTTTTTTTGCACTACCTTACTTCCCATTTTTCCATTTTCTATTTATGATTTATAATTTAAATTTTTAATATTTACTAATTTTAACTATTTTAAACATTTTTAATATTTAATATTTGTAATCCAGGGAGTGTGAAGCACAGAATAAAACATCGCTGTGATGATTGTACATTCCAGTACTAACTGTTTGGTGATAATAAAGCATAAAGTATATAAAAGTATAAAGTACAAAGTATACCTATGAAAGATGCTGCCAATCTATACAGATCACTTTCCATGTGCATGTCTGTGACTCTTTTAGCTTTTCACTGATTCCTTTCACAATATGAACCAGCCACTTTTTTTTTACAATGCAACATTAGGAAGATTCAATCTATCACCTTAAGACCCTATCACAGATCCTATGTACCTGGCACAGGTGCCGTTCCTCTCCCTTGTCCCTTGCTTGGCATCGAACAACTTACATCCTGTTCAGTTCTAAACAAAGTGTCAGACCTTGTTATGCTTTCCAATAACAAAGCTCTGCTTGATCAACTTCTGCAACATTAATTCCTATATTCCCACCTTAGCTTTTCACTGCTGAATTCTTCAACCCCTAAAATTTGATACCCTTTTCTTTAAATCCCTTCACATTTTATAATCAGAATAACCTTTCTGCCATGTCCCTCCACAGAGCCTCAGACTCTGACCTTTAACCCTTTATCACACAGAAGGTCTGCTCTGAGAGACCTCTTTTTGGGATTTTCTGCCTAAGCCCTTCTGCAAAAAAAGCAAGCACTTCAACTGAGTCCCCATGTCATGTCTAACTACTATTAGAGGTCTGCAAAGAAGCCAAAGTGGCAGTGAACTGTCTGATGAAAGAAAGTAGGGAAATTGGAAAAACACAGAAATAATTCAGTCTGTGTTGCCTTCTCTGCTATTAAGGAATAAAAGATCTATCTTCTCAAAAGTCTGTTGGCCAACAATACCTTGATTTGCATTCATGTCATTTATTGGTACTTTGTCATTTAATTCATAATAGAAAGCAGAAGAAGAGGTTATTTCTGAGCACATTGTTTCTGATTATGTTTTCTGACATTTTCAATCAAAGTTATTGAATTTTAAGCAAAATGTTATATTTTAAAGAAGATATGATCTGAATCACAAAATGCAACTTCAATGAGGTAAAGGGGCAATTCAAACAGCTGAATACATCACAATAGATAATCCACCATTCAAATTAATTGAAAAATTCAATAATTACTTACTATGCATTAATCATAACCACCGTTACTATTTCAAACTAACTGCTGTACAGCCTTAGGAATACATTCTCAGCTTTCACCTGAAGAATCTGATTTCAATGCACAATTAATTTTATGAACTGTGTTAGTATTGTGCTGAGGAAAATGAATGAATCTAGCAATCCATGATAAATGCTCAAATAAGTGATATGAATTAATCACAGCACTTGAAAATATCCAGTTGAATATCAACCCCTCACTTAACAAAAACAAATATAATGTTCCTCATTAGTGTCCATGAAGTTCATTAGTTTGGAAGTTTATGAACTTGTATCTAATGGCCATTGTTACTGCATATGTTCATGAAGAGAAAAATGAAGCAATTATCTGTGAAAAGTTAGTGACATCAGTCTGCTTTCATTGGGATTAAGAACACTACACTGTTACCACAAAGTCAATTATCCGGGTTCGATAACAAAGAAGACAGCTTCCTCTCTGAAAAGACTCCTAATGACGAAGGGTCTCAGCCTGAAACGTCGACTGTACCTCTTCCTAGAGATGCTGCCTGGCCTGCTGCGTTCACCAGCAACTTTGATGTGTGTTGCTAATGATTTTGAGAATACTTATACATCTGAGAGATAGTGAACAAGAAACCTCCTAATTTTCGCCTTCATAAAGTCATTGCAACTCTCAGACATATTCAGCAGCAAAATTGGCAACGTCTTAGCAGGTTGCTCTGTCTTTGATTGAGACATAAATATTCCAAGACAGGGCAACCAAGTTTAAAAAAAAATGAAATCACCATTGCACTCATCAGCCTCTGTTAGAGACCACAAGCATTTCTCTTAAGGTATGTATGTCTCAGTCAAAAGCTTGATTGCATACTTCAAATTCAGTCATAAGTTGAAGACGAACAATGTACACTCAGTAGCTATCCTGAGAGTATGGTCACCATCTTCTGCTGCAGTAGCCCCTCCACTTCAAGATTTGATATGTTGTGCATTCAGAGACGCGCTTCTGCACACCACTCTTGATTATTTGAGCTACTGTCGCCTTTCTGTCACCTTGAACCATTCTAGTCATTTTCTGACCTCATTAATTACAAGGTGCTTTTGCCCACAGAACTGCTGCTCATTGTATACTTTTTTTTGTTTCTCGCACCATTCCCTGTAAACTCTAGAAATTACTGTGCATGAAAATCCTGGGGGATCAGCAATTTTCGAGATGCTCAAACAACCCCATCTGGCACCAACAATCATTCCCCAGCAAAGTCACTTATCTCACATTTATTCCCCATTCTGATGTTTGTTCTGAACAACAACTGAACCTCTTGATCATGTCTGCCTGCTTTTATGCATTGAATTTGCTTCCATGTCATTGACTGATTAGATATATGCATTAACAGGCAGGTGTACATATGTATCTAACAAAGCGAACACTGAGTGTATATACTGTTTGAAACTTCGACTGATTAGTGTCCCTGTGCCTCATTTTAGACCCAGGAAATGAGAAATGTAAAGAAAGCTGTGATTGCAATTAATTTTTTTTTTAAAAAACAATAAAAATGCTCCAGAAGATCTTTATGTAGTCTTCAAATTAATTACATCAAAATTGATTCTGACATGAAGGCACTTTCTTCCGCAGAATTCAATTTTGTAGGAATGTTTAAAGGAACTTCAGTATTCAAAAACCATTTGTTCTTGTACAACCATGATTAATGCAATGTAAGCTGTGAACATTGATAAAAATAGTTTGTAGCAAGGCTAAGGAAAAATGCCATAAATTATTATGAATACTAGATCAAGAATTTTGATGAAGAAAATAAAGTTATGAACATATGCGAAGGAACTGAAACTTATAATATAAGAAGATTAAAGTGCCATCTAGGATCAATGGCTCATTTAATTTATAACAGTTTTAAAATACTTTGTGAGATATTAGGAACAACGAGAATATATATTCTACTTTTTCCCCAGCTGCAATTCACTGTAAATTGTTATGGGTTTAGTGAAAAACCCTTTCAATCCAGATAGAACGACATCACAATTGAAATTGTTCAAAAGGTGTTATATGGCCACCTAATTTGGAGTGACAAATTCAGCTTAGGATCACAGCATCAGGCTTGGATCACAGCATCTATCCCAAGTGTCATTATTTATGCCCTAATAATAATGAGACAGAGTACAGGAAGGAGATAGAGGGCCTCGAGGCATGGTGCCAGGACAACAACCTTTCCCTCAATGTCAGTGAAACAAAAGAGGTGATCACTGAATTCAGTAAGGGGGGGGGGCAGAGCACTTGTCCCTGTAGGTATCAATAGTGCTGAGGCAGAGATGGTTGACAGCTTCATCTTCCTAGATATAAACATCACCAATAACTCGTGCTGATCCAATCAAGAATCTCAGAACACTATGGAAATTTGGCATGTTCCATTGACCCTCGCCATTTGTTTTATGGGTGCACCGTAGAGAGCATCGTACATCAACATATTGCAGCTTTTAACGGCAACGAACCTGGCCAAGACAACAAGAAAATGCAAAGAGTTTGGACGCAGCCCAGCACATCAGCCTCCCCTCTCTCAACTCAGTCTACATTTCTCGCTGCTTCTGAAAAGCAGCCAGCATAATCAAAGACCTCTTGCACGCTAAACATTCTCCTCCCCTCTTCCATGGGACAGCAGATACAAAAGCTTGAATACATGCACAAGCACAAGGTACAGCTTCTGACCCACTGTTATAAGACTCTTGATTGGACCTCTTATGTATTAAAGATGAACTCTTGGCCTCACGATCTACCTCTTCATGGCCCTTACATCTTATTGCCTACCTCCACTGGATTTTCTCTGTAACTGTAACCATAATAATATATTCTGCCCTGTGTTATTGCTTTTCCCTTGTATTATCTCAAAGTACTTGAGTTTTGAAATGATGCCTTGCAAAAGTAAGTTTTTCACTTTTATCTGGGCACATGTGACAATAATAAGCCAACACCAATAGCTCAAATGATCTAACTTAAAGCTGAAGCATCAGAGCTGCACCTAAAGAAAATACGTTCTGGGATCCTGATTGTGACATGCTGGTTTTTATTGTACTACTACTAACAGATATTTAAATGGGCTTGAAATGATGTGGGCAGTGTTCGGTATATACTTAAAAATGAAATGTTCGTGGGGCTAAGAGGGTATGTGGGATATTGGAACTTTCAAAATAATTGCACAGGTACAATGAGCAGGAGTGCCTCTTTCTGCCTTGCTTAATGTTTTAATTCTATGTATGCAGTATAACTCTATCTTACATTGGCCTTTCACTCTTATGATGCTCCTAACTGTATTTGGAAATTTCAACAAAGCCTTATTTGTTGTGTGTAAATACGAGGAATTCTGCAGATGCTGGAAATTCAAGCAACACACATCAAGGTTGCTGGTGAACACAGCAGGCCAGGCAGCATCTCTAGGAAGAGGTACAGTCGACGTTTCGGGTCGAGACCCTTCGTCAGGAGGGTCCTGATGAAGGGTTTAGGCCCGAAATGTTGACTGTACCTCTTCCTATAAATGCTGCCTGGCCTGCTGCGTTCACTAGCAACTTTGATTTGTGTTGCTTATTTGTTGTGTGATTATTTTTCCCTAAAGCAAAGGTAAAAGTGTGAACTGTGTACCACAATGAAGATCCCCTATTTTATTTCTTTATTTGTTAGAAAGGGAAGAAAAATTCCAGCTTATAAGATATCACCATATTGGCTTATAAGAGGCAGACTTTCCTAGAGGTATTGAACCATAAAGTCAGGTAACCGAGATGACTGTTCATAATACAGATCAAGTTAGATTTTAGGGACCTTTGTTTAGAAATACAAGAAAATAGGAACAGAAATGGGCCACCAGGCCTCTCAAGTCTGCCCTCTCCCACTCCACTCAAAATAAACTTGACTGGCTTCAACTCTTCCACTGTGCCAGGTCCCCATAACCCTCAAATCTTCAGTCTTTCATACTGGGAATGCCAGCTGTATCTCTTTAGCTTCCGTGTTTAAAGTTAAAATCTCCATGTTTAAAGTAAGGAACAAAAACTGTGTGCCGTACTTCAGGCACACCTTCACCAACACCCTGCACTATAGTAAAAAAAAACTACCTACTTCTCAGCTCTAAACCCTTCACAATAAAGGCGAAAATGCTAATTGCTTTCTTAACTACTTGTGGAACCTGCATGATAACTTTTTGTAATTCATGCACAAGGAAAACCTAGGCCCCTCTGCATTTCACTCATTTGCTGCTTTCTCCATTTGGATAACAATCTGTTTTTTTAACCCTTTTGCAGAAGTGCATGGCCCCACACTTTCCCATATGAAACTCCATTTTCCAGTTTTCTTCCAGTCACTCAATATTATGATGCAAAATCACAATGTCCTCACTACAATATGCCCTTCTTCTTTGTACCATCGGGAAACTTGGAAGCCTTGCATTTTGTTCCTTCCTCCAGGTCACTGACATAAATTTAAACATCTGAGGGACAAGAACCAATTCCTGTGGTACTCCATGATTTGACTGTAAAGGACCCATTTGTTCCAACGCTCTTATTCAGGGCACACAAAAGCCAGAGTGCACTAATTTCCAAACTACTCATTCACCACATCACCAGCCACTTCCTGCTGCAACTGTGGAAGGTTCCATCAAACAGTAGGCCTCCTCGGACACCTAAAGCACAGAGAAAATTGGAATGGAAGCAAGTCATTCTCAATCTCAAGGCTGAGAAGGAAAAGATGGAAGACTCAGACATTCTTGCCGCTGCCATGCCCAGGTCTTCTGACTAAAAGCTGGTAAGAAGCTGACAGCTCCACTCAAAACCACCAGCCTTAAGTCCAGTTGGGGAGCATAGATTTCTCAGCATTTACGTTGGTAAATCTATTAGCACAAATCCAGCAGACTTGTTCATTTTAGTTAATAAATTAGATGCAGGCAGACTCACAAGTACGAGGTAATTGTTTTCTTTTAATTGAGGTATTTAAATGTTTAATTGTTTCTAGTATTTAAGTGTTTTATATGTTTTTGTTTTTTAGCTTCCGATAATCCTAAAAATTAATAAGTTTCAGTAGTTTTCAAGTGAGACTGGGAACAGGGCTTAATCAGCACACTTACCTTCAAGTGCAGTTTGTGGGTGGACACTTTCAACTTCACTCAAAATTGTGCTTACTGAGTTTGGCAAGGCTTCACGAAGCAGCCTGGAGCCAGTCTCCTGGCAGGATATTGCACACAAACATCCACTCTAGCTGAAAATGACCTTCAAGGGAATGGTAACCAGCAAGTTTGACAGCATGCTGGTCAGTGAAAGATCTAGCCTATTGTTCATGCTCCTGACAATATCGGAAACATAAACATTCTAGCTCACCCTGTTTGATTCCTTCATAATCAGGATTTCATAGCATTGTTTAGCTTTGGTCACTCTCACTTCAGTTACTTTTGCTGACCTTGTTCCATAACATATCTGCTTTGGAGAGAATTCAGAGGGTTTAGAAGTTGTTACTCTTTACCTGTGCTGATTCATTCTACATTAGTCACACTGGCAAGTCTATTGGCACCTGTTCCCATATTCTCCTCATTATCTAGCTCTGTCAACTTTCAGTGAAGTATTATTTTCATGTATCTTCTTCATGCAGACATTCAAATTGCCACAAGTTGGAACAACCTTTATAATCTTGTGCACTACTCCCACACATTCCAGTTCCAGACACATGGTATTTCATAGATCCCAGTCCTCCTCACCATTACCCAGTGTTAAATGCTTCTGAAATAAACACCTTTTCCCACTTTGCAAAGTTAAAGTAGGTATTTCTAACAGGATAAAGACTGGGGTTAATGGGCAGTGGGTTACGTGGTTTCTAGATTTTAAAGTTTCCGGATCAATACCTTGATTTTTGCCCTGTCCTTGCATCAAATTTTTGAAACAGAACTTTGCCTGTCATATCAAAGAAACCTAAATCCAATCTGCTGCAAACTGACAAATCTTGGGAGATGCAGTTCCCAGAGGTGGTGCAAATCACACTTCAACCATAAATAGTACCGTGGTCCACCAAAGACAAGAAAATCACCCTGGTGGAGCTCACAATACCATGGGAGGAAGGATGCAAGGAGGTTCACTAGAGGAAGGCCTTGAAGTTCCAGTCCTTAGTCCAGGAGTGCAGGGACAAAGGATGGCAGATGCGGCTATTCCCCGTGGAGATCGACTATACAGGGTTCCCAGCAGGTCTGTGCTAGGCCTTGATGAAAAGGGCAAGAACCAGGCAGCTCGCAGGATGGGGGAGGAAGCAGAAAGGGCCTTTTGCTGGATATGGAGCAGGCGAGAGGAGTTGAGCTGGAAGTCAAGAGCAGATGGGCAGTGACTTGGCCACCACTGCTGACCCGACAGCTGGAAAGTGTAGTGGTTAAGGGTTGAAACACTCTATGAAGGATGGGCACCACCTGACAACATCTGTCCCTGGCCAAAGGCTCTGGTTACCTCATCAGGCAACTGTAGAGAGCACGCTGGTGTATGATGCAAGCTTCCATCGATACTTTAGACTTTACGAAATCACAATGTGTAAAATTGTAATTGAAGATTCAACAGATACACAAACTGAAAATCTTTATTAACTAGATTATTGAAAATAAACACAAGACTGAAAATTACATAAATGATGATATAGGTAAATATCAGAAAATACAAGTGAAAATGTCAGCAAAATAACAAATATACTTTACATGTGTTTTGATAGTATAGTGTATTGCAGCTAATTTCATTTCATCAGAGCCCAGAAGACTTGCAACAAATTCCCATGCCAGTCCCAAGGGCAACTAATTATAGGTTGAATGATTACTGGTTGCCATACTGAAGGATTAGGCTGTTTTAAATTTTGTACTATTTAATCCTGAGATGTATACTTTTCAATTAGACTGTCCAATACTTTCAAGGAAATGAGTCATTAAGGCAAGTAGATTTTACAAAAATGCCCTGTATGTGGTGACATCCTTTCAACTCACTGAATTACTGAGTATTTTAAGAGATCTATTTAATTGTGTCATTTTCTATGGTAAATAATCAGAGAAACAGGTAAAAACTAGAATCAAGCACACCTTAATATATATAACAATAGAAATCATTATGCCCCAAGTTCTGGCAGGTTTTTGATGTATAGCAGCTATTGCTGGAAAGAGTCAGGTGAGCTATAATGTCCTTTACCGTCTTAAATATAAATTCATCAGCAAAATTGCCAGCGCTATCAATCCCTTGGTGTATTCCTGTTACAAAGATCTCCTTGAAAAGGAATGAAAGGGTTCTGATCGGAAACTTGTACTGTTTTAGTTTAATTTTTTTAATAGATATCATTTATGTGTCCTTCTTAACACATAGGACAAGTGCTAATATGACCGTTTTTGCAAAACATTAACTTCCATCCTAAAATTCATCAGTTCACACAAGGTTTTAAAATTCATGCTTGATATCAATAAACCCTGAAAACAGAGGACTTCAAACTAACAGCCCCTCATTCCACTCACTAACAATCAGACTCAAACAACTCTTATCTTTTTACTCTAATCACCTTAAATGAAACAACTGTCGCACTTAACACTACCTCTTCAATTATATTGATTCCTCCATCATCAACTTGAAATGTGCTTTTTCTAATGAAGTTGGCATCTAAATCACTAGTTCCAGACTATTTTAATTTAATCTCAATTAAGTTCACCTGGATTTTCAAGATGTAAATAATTGCTTATGGTTGAGTAGCTTTATAAAAAAGAATTAACCTTTAAACATCCAGGTTTTGTATTTCTGAGTCACTGTGATACTCCTTTAACGAGTACAGTCAAATTAATTTAACAGAAGGCCTTAAGTCAATAGAAACCCCGTGCTTCATCTATTGTACATACATTGAGAAACTAGACTATTAACAGCTTCTATCTGTATCCCACTGGTGAAGCTTCTGGCATTAGAAATCACTTTATTGATACTTACCATCTCTCCGTTGCTTTGGAAGAATACGCAACAACACCATGCTACTACACCCAAGAGAGCTCTATAGTAGTGCCATCCAATTAGTGCACTGAAAAACATGAAGAAATAAGAAAGAACAGTACGCAGCTGCAGGCCACCTGTACCCTCAACCCTGCTCCATCATGACTCATTTTCTATCTCAGTACTGTTTTCCTGTCCTATCTCCATATCCCTCGGTTTCTTTGACATTTTAAAGTCCATTTTCAAGACAACTGATGACTGAGTTCCAACAGCCTGCTAGCATAAAAGAACTCCAAAGAATCGTAGGCCTTTGAATGAAGAAATTTCTTATCACCTCAGGTCTAAATGGTCCCCCTTCCTATTTGGAGAATGCCAACCCTAATTCTGGATACCTAGCCAGAGACAACATCAACAACAGGAATTCTGCAGATGCTGGAAATTCAAGCAACACACATCAAAGTTGCTGGTGAACGCAGCAGGCCAGGCAGCATCTCTAGGAAGAGGTGCAGTCAACGTTTCAGGAAGGGTCTCGGCCTGAAACATCGACTGCACCTCTTCCTAGAGATGCTGCCTGGCCTGCTGCGTTCACCAGCAACTTTGATGTGTGTTGCAGAGACAACATTCTTTGCTTTCCTTCTATTATGAGTCCTGCGAGAATTATGTATATTTCAAGGAGGTCATTAACAATAGTATTAATTTTGTTTTAGTAATGATTTTTGGAGATACAAGGGAATTGAACCTATGCTCTCATACTTACAAAGTGCACACTCTATCACAGAGCAAAATCAATGCTTGCTCTTTTGTTGATACCCTGGAAATATTTTTCCTTCAAGTATTTAATTATTTTTGAAAGCTTTTGCTGAAAGTGCTTGTATTGCTTTTTCATACACTGAATTTAAAACCATACAACCAAGAATGCAAAAACAATTTCTTCAGTTCCTCAGCATTTTTAGCAATCATATTTTCTGCAAGTCTGTGATTACTGATTCTTCTGCTACTGAAAAGTTTCCTCCGACTTACACACTACAAAAAAAAACAAAAGTATTCTTGAGTTTGTAGAATTCTATCAATTCTCCTCTTAATTTTTTCCACACTTCAGACATTCAAGATCTCTCATCCCTTGTGCCATTCTAATCAACCATTCTGTACCCTCACTACGAACCTGACATCCTTCCTAAAATAGACACTGAGGGATAAACAAAGTTTTATAGGATTTGAGACCAACACTTCACCTTACACTTGTGTTTTTCATAACAAAGATAAGAAACCCACGGATTTGCTCTCAGTCTTCTCAATGGCATCATCAAAGGGCCTCTCAGTACTCATTTCTACTTTCAAAGCTGTAGCTTATACGACTTTTCTTCATTCTTCAATCAAAAGGAATCCCTAAAAGATTTATGACAAAGTAGGAGGCCATTTATACCACCCTAACTCTGCACGTCAAAAACAATTTACCCAGCTTAATTCCAGCTTCCAAGACCTAAGTAAAAGTAAATAAAATACAGAAATCTAAAGGAAAAACAGAAAATGTTGAAAAGTGCTCAGGCCATAGCTATAGGAAGAAAAGCAGAGCTACTCTATCAAGTTAAAGACCCTTCCTCCAATGGGCAATTTTTGATTTTGAAATGTTAGCTCATTAGCTAAACCACAGTTATTAATCTGTTACTCTTAAGAATTTGTAGACGTACAGGCCAAAGTCCCACTGTTTACCACATCTCTCGATATCCTTCCTCCTATTGCATATTTCTTTGTCATGTTGCACCTCCATAAATGCATTGTCATGCTTCAGTGCCCAAGAAGAGAAGAGTGAGTTGCCTCAACAACTATTGCCCAGTTGCACTCACATCTACTGTGATGTGCTTTGAGAGGTTGGTCATCGCCAGAATCAACTCCTGCCTAAGCAAGGACCTGGACCCACTGCAATTTGCCTACTACCACAATAGGTCTCCAGCGGATGCAATCTCACTGGCTCCTCAATTGGCCTTTGACTACCTGGACAATAGTAATAGGCTGCTGCTTATTGATGACAACTCAGCATTTAACACAATGATACCTTCAATTCTAATCAAAAAACTCCAAAAGCTGGGCCTCTGTACTTCCCTCTGCAACTGGATACTTGATTTCCTCACAGGGAGACCACAGTCTGTGTGGATTGGAAATAACATCTCCTCCTTGTTGACAATCAACACTGGCACACTTCAAGAATGTGTGTTTAACCTACTGTTCTAATCTCTCTACACCCACAACTGTGTGGCTAGTCATAGCTCAAATGTCATCTATAAATTTGCTGGCAACACAGCCATTGTTGGCAGAATTTCAGATGGTAACAAGGAGGCGTACAAGAGCGAGATATCTCAGCTGGTTGAGTGGTGTCGCAGCGACAACCTTGCACTCGATGTCAGTAAGACCAATGAATTGATTGTGGGCTTCAGGAAGGGGAAGTCCAGCAAACAAACATAAGACCTCATCGAGGGATTAGCAGCGGAAAGGTTGAGCAGTTACAAGTTCCTGTGTGTCAACATCTCTGAGGAATGACTCCGGGCCCAACATATTGATGCAATTACAAAGAAGGCACGACAGCAGATATATTTCATTAGGAGTTTGAGGAGAATTGGTATGTTACCAGGGATACTCACAAATTTCTACAGATGTACTACAGAGAGCATTCTAACTAGTTTTATCACCGTCTGGTGTGGAGGCGCCATTGAAAAGGATTGGAAAAAGCTGCAGAAAGTTGTAAACTCAGCCAGCTCCATCATGGTATTAACCTCCCCAGCTTCCAAGACACCTTCAGAAGGCAATGTCTCCAAAAAGGCAGCATCCATCATTAGGACCTCAGTCACCCAGGACTACCATCAAGGAGGAGGTGCAGGAGCCTGAAGACACACACTCAACATTTTAGGATCAGCTTCTTCCCCTCTGCCATCAGATTTCTGAATGGACATTGAACCCATGAACACTTCCCCAGCATTTCCCCCCTCACTTTTCACACTACTTATTTAATTTATTTTAAATATATACTTATATTTATACTATAAGCAACTTATAGTTTTTATTACTATGTATTGCAATGTAATGCTGCCACAAAACAACAAATTTCATGGCACATGCCAGTGATATTAAACCTGATTCTGATTCAATTTATTCTCCTCCAGGATAAATTCTATTTGACACTTTACTGCACAACTGAGCAAATCACCTTCACTCTCCTGCAGTCTACAATTACTGTTAAGGACATTGTTTTCTCAGTTGCAAATTTCTTTCAGATCTATGCTTTTATAAATGATTGTCTCACAGAACTGATTTCAACTATCTGTCCACCATCATAAATTACTTAACTTATCCCTCTACCCTTTCTTAAATGATGGTACAAATTAGCAGTCCTCTGGCACCACTCTTGTGGCCAGGATGTACTTAAAAACAATGATCAGGCTCTCCATGAAGCAAATTTTCAACCCAAAACATCACAATGCCTCCCCCCCCCCACAGATATTACTACATCCAGTAGATTATTTATTCCACTTTGATTTCTTGCTTTGCTTTGCTTTTTTTCACTGCCTCAAATATATTACATTACCTACATCAAATATGCTAATCCCTCTGATAATTCCCCCTTTTCTCAGTTTGTCCTTCCAAAACTTCCACACTTTATCTGTGGAATCTGAATGGTGGCCGATTAGGAAAAGGGGAGGTGCAACGAGACCTGGGTGTCATTATACACCAGTCATTGAAAGTGGGCATGCAGGTACAGCAGGCGGTGAAAAAGGCGAATGGTATGCTGGCATTTATAGCGAGAGGATTCGAGTACAGGAGCAGGGAGGTACTACTGCAGTTGTACAAGGCCTTGGTGAGACCACACCTGGAGTATTGTGTGCAGTTTTGGTCCCCTACTCTGAGGAAAGACATCTTTGCCATAGAGGGAGTACAAAGAAGGTTCACCAGATTGATTCCTGGGATGGCAGGACTTTCATATGAAGAAAGACTGGATGAACTGGGCTTGTACTCGTTGGAATTTAGAAGATTGAGGGGGGATCTGATTAAAACGTATAAGATCTTAAAGGGATTGGACAGGCTAGATGCAGGAAGATTGTTCCCGATGTTGGGGAAGTCCAGAACGAGGGGTCACAGTTTGAGGATAGAGGGGAAGCCTTTTAGGACCGAGATTAGGAAAAACTTCTTCACACAGAGAGTGGTGAATCTGTGGAATTCTCTGCCACAGGAAACAGTTGAGGCCAGTTCATTGGCTATATTTAAGAGGGAGTTAGATATGGCCCTTGTGGCTACGGGGGTCAGGGGGTATGGAGGGAAGGCTGGGGCGGGGTTCTGAGTTGGATGATCAGCCATGATCATAATAAATGGCGGTGCAGGCTCGAAGGGCCGAATGGCCTACTCCTGCACCTATTTTCTATGTTTCTATGTTTACCTCTTTAACTACAATGGCTATTCCCCTCCCTCAACCACATCCCACTCCTTCATGATGGCAGCTGCAAAGTATTGCTAAAAACCATACCTCTATTCTCTGCTTCCACACATAGAACCCATAAAGGTAAACTAATTATCTGACCCTTTCTTTAGTTATTTTCTTGCTCTTTATGTATATTATCAAATGTTTTCTGATTTTCTTTCACTTTATTTGACATGTCTTAACATGCCTTTGCTTTTCTACCTCCTCCATTTATTTCACCCTTTAATTTTCTGTACTTTTCTATGCTTTCTGTAGTTCATGCCTGTTGAAAACTTCTTTTTTTGCCTCTTCTTGCCTCCATGCACCTTGTCAACCGTGGCACTGTCAATTTGACAGTCCTTTTTTCTTTAAAGGAATAAATTTACCTCAAATCCATCAAATTTCCTTCTCTTTGTATTTCAGTGTTAAAATTTTCCTTGGCAGAAGCCAGTACATTTCACGAGCAGTGCCTGCTCTCCTGAGGCTTCTCGCCTCTCTTTATCACTTGCTACATGCCTCATCTCCTACGAATGCAAAATTAAGATGATCTATACCAAAGTCCAGGTTTTAAATATTTATATTAGATGAATTTATGGTAGATTAATTAAGTGGGCATTAACTTTGCTGATGTTAAAAATGTTGTGCTTTGTGAAATCTCCTCAAACCACACCAATAAAACAAAAAACCGATTCAAAGGACTCAAAATCAAGACAATCAAGCTTAACTCGAACATAGCAAAATTTTGGAACTGTCATTTATTGACCAAAGACTATTCCAAATGCTAATCAATTTTATTAAGGCTTCTAAATGCTTATCCACCACAGTAAATTTTAGTATCCTCTAATTGCCAAGATAATGTTTCTTTTTTTGAAAAGGAGGAATGCCACGTTCATAACACTGCACTGTTCTAACTAGACCCACAAAGGAGGATGGGAAGATGAAAAACATACTGATGGAGGAACTCAAGATCAGGCAGCATCCACGGAGGCAAATGGTCAACATTTTGGATTAAGTACTAAGAGTGAAGAGGAACAAGATAGGGGCTGCTAGGTTATAGGTGGAACAAATGAGGAGGAAAATGATGGATAGATGGAGCCAGGTAGAGGAGGAGGGGGGTGGAGGTAGAGGCAGAAGCAGAGGCTGGAAGGTGATGAGTAGAGACAAGAGGATGCATGTGCTGGAATCTGATAAGATGACCTGCTGAGTTCCTCCAGCAAGTTTTATTTTGCTCCAGATTATTTCATCTGTAGTTTCATGTCCCCAGTCAAATGATTGCTTAAGTCTCTGCAGGTTCAGTCCTGAAGATCCTAACTTCCACGTTAGTCAAATGGCTGGTTTCTCTAGATGACTGTCAACCTCTTAAATATCTAATCTCAGTCTAGTACCTGATCTATTATTATCCTCTCTAATGGCACTACTTCGTCCTTCTGTACCACCACATCGGTAACATCCTCTTCTCTGATTAAGTTTCATTTATGGCACCTATTTAGAATACAATCCATACACCATTTTGTCTTTCTGGTCTTCAATTGGTCTTAGCCCCCCCCCCCCCATTATGCATTTGTTAATTATAGATGGATCTGGCATATACTCCCACATTTACATCACAAGGAAAATCATGGTATAAAGAGTCCTCAATCATCATTTCACATGTTTAAGTCTTTAAACACCAAGCACATATTCAGTAAGTTGCATTTTATTAGTAAATTAACTCTTGTTTTAATTGTGTTTAACTGGGAATCTCTCCATCTGTCAGCAACATTACAGAGGTAGGGGATCTAATTTATTCTGATCTTTAATTTAACTGGAGGTAGGTTAATTTTGAAGCAAAGACCTTAAATTTTGTAATTGGAGCTTAATTCAAATTGTGCCTCCACCTACATCTATACCTCTCAGCATGCTCATATTCTTATAATTTTCTTTTCTCTAAGTTCAACCTAAAAGGTTTCTCTTCATAAATGTAAGCTTGGTTTCCCAGAATTGCTTCTGTTGTGAATTATCTCCCATACAAGAACGTCCTTATAAATTAAGGACATTATTCCAAATGTCAACCCACCAATGACCCTACAGATCAAAATAAATGGTCTTTAAATAGACCAATGCCCTTGAGATAGTTTGTAGAAACTGATTAATTTTGTTGATAGCAATTTTAAAGTGCCTGGGAACTGGTGGGTGATCAATAATCACAGTAAAATCCATTTCCCTTTCAAGTTTTGCAAATTAGCAACCTTTCATCATTGATTTGGGAGCTGATTACAGTTCCAAATTAATTAGAAGCCTATTCATTGACTCAAGATAGAAGCTGTTGTTTTTTTTAATTGAGTGCAGGGACAGAAATATTACAGTATGTTGGGTACAATACATGGGAGAGGAGGATTTGATCCAAGTCCCAGACCATGTTTATGTTCCTCTTGAGCATCCTTCCTTATCCAATACTTTCTACTTAACCCCTTCTTTCCCATATGCTCATCCTTCCTCAAAATAAAATCATCATTCAACTGTTATATTAACCCTTAACCTTCACAGAGAATGCATTGCAGAAGCAGCCGCAGGTCCCCAGAGCAGTGACACCCAGTTGATCCCTTTAGAACCATCTACAGGTGTGGTTTTGGAGGGTAAATGACGCTTTTATTTATTGGGATAATCACCTCAAGGCGATGGGTGATGTTGACCAACTTTTGGGCGATTAGTAACAGAATACCTGAGAGGGACTGAGGGGATATGGTTATGTTGGCCAGAAGAAACTACAGTCTAATCAAGGACAGGGGATGAAAACAAGCCAGTTGTCTTGATTTCCCCACATTTTGTGGATTCTGAACTGATTCTTGCTCCGGGATAAACAAATCAGAGCAATTGAATGTGGACACAAGTAGCTTCAGGTAATGACCTGCTAAACTTGAGACTATTCTCAGATGAGTAGCTACTTACTGTTGACATGGATAGGCTTTTTCTATTGAGAGTGGGGGAGATTCAAACAAGAGGCCATGAGTTGAGAGTTAAAGGGCAAAAGTTTAGGGGTAACATGAGGGGGAACTTCTTTACTCAGAGAGTGGTGGCTGTGTGGAACGAACTTCCAGCAGAAGTGGTTGAGGCAGGTTCAATGTTGTCGTTTAAAGTTAAATTGGATAGATATATGGACAGGAAGGGAATGGAGGGTTATGGACTGAGTGCAGGTCGGTGGGACTAGGTGAGAGTAGGAGTTCGGCATGGACTAGAAGGGCCAAGACGACCTGTTTCCGTGCTGTAATTGTTATATGGCTATATATGGTTATTATGTAAAATGTCAGACCTACCAAAGAAGCAATCTGTAATCTCGTTAGACTGTGTGGGTCACCTCATTTAACTGGTTTGGACCAGTCACAGTTGAAAGACACAAATATACAATGCTGGGGTGGGCAGAACCATGAAACAATGTTGGTTGTAGCCTTGGACAAGAACCAGTCAGAAGATGACCCAGGTAGGTCAGGTGACCTTGAGCCAATGGATGAAGATCCACCAGTTCAACTGATGAAGAACACTGTAAGAGTCAGGAGCACCAAATACACAGGTACGATAATTCTCCAGCAACCAGAGACCAACCATTGCAGATAAGGAGGACCCCATGGACACATGGAGATCGGGACCACGAGGCACGCCTAGCCAGCATAGACTCCTTTCCTGGGTAATACCTTTTCTCTTCACTGACTGTCCACAGAGGGTCAGGAATTCTATAGGGTGCACAAGCAGTTAGATTGTGAACTCACCTGCCTTTTAGTTGAGACAATAAAAGTTACTTTTTGGTAAATACAGATTATCTGAGCCTCACTGATCATTATTACAAGGGGCGGTTCTTGCAACAGTTAAATTAAGGTTTATTTTCCTTGTAATTCATTCTTACTATTCGTTGAATAAAGACATTCTCTCTGAATTCACTATGCAGTTTTCAGTGACCAACTTACATAGATGATTTCTAATTTTGTTCTCTACTACAAGTTTGAAGGAGCTCTATTCAGGTTTTAATCTCAGAAATTATTATTTCACTAATTAAATCAGCTTAAAATATCTACTAAGAAATTAAAATGGTCTGGCATTTGAAAATGTAGAAGGTGATTTGACTAAAGCTCCAAAAGAATCTAAATTAATGAAACCTTAAATAGATGATTTGATAAAACTTTGATCAAATTTTTCCATAGATTGATTTTCTGAAATCAATTATATGATGTTACCAAAGGATGATAATTTGCTTGGGTACACCATGAGGCTGGTTTCGCAAGAAGGGCAAGAAAGTTTTTGTTTAAGATTTTAATTTTTTAAACATATTTTCAACACAACACATACAGTACTGTGCAAAACTCTGAGGCTCATGTAAATATATTCTGTAAAGTGAAGATGCTTTCAAAAGTAATGTTTCTAAATATCAAAAAATACTATAAAGAGCAGTAACCAGTAAAAACCTAAATCAAATCAATATATGGTGTGACCACCCTTTGCAGTTAAAACTATTAATTGTCTTACGTACACCGTCACACAGTTTTATGAGAAAGTCGGCTGGTACGTTATTCCAAGCATCTTGGAGAACTTGCTATATTTCTTCCTCAGACTTTGGCTTCTGTCTCTCCAGACAAACATAGACTGCCTTGATGATGTTGAGATCAGAGCTCTGTGGAGGCCATACCATCTGAGACTATGTCTAAGGGACAATGTAGGGTGCTTAAGGCTTTTGAACAGCACTGTGAACTACTTAGCACTATATAAATATAGGTAGGTTATGTACCTCAGAACTGTCTAGAAGCCACTTTTTTAATAAATCAGAAATGAACAATTCCAATAAGAGATGATTAGCATGAACATTTGTTATTGTCTTCTTATGATACAGAATGTCCACATCCAATGACCTTAAAGCATTATTGTTTCATTTTACAAGTGTCAATGGAAAAGATTTGCTTTGCTTTCAGATGCTAATTACTTATATTTTTCCAAAAACTGCATTTGTTAATAATGTTATCCATTTTGACCACACAGCTGCATTCATATCTTCCCCGTCTTGAAAAATGTTTTCAAAATTTATGGGAAAAAATTCCCATAAGTCAGGACCTTCTCTAACCCAGAGAGCACCTTTGCCCAACAATCTGTACATGTAACACACATCAAAGTTGCTGGTGAACGCAGCAGGCCAGGCAGCATCTCTAGGAAGAGGTACAGTCAACGTTTCGGGCTGAGACCCTTCGTCAGGACTAACTGAAGGAAGAGCTAGTAAGAGATTTGAAAGTGGGAGGGAGAGGGGGAGATCCAAAATGATAGGAGAAGACAGGAGGGGGAGGGATGGAGCCAAGAGCTGGACAGTTGATTGGCAAAAGGGGTACGAGAGGATCACAGGACAGGAGGCCTAGGGAGAAGGAAAAGGTGGGGGGGAACCCAGAGGATGGGCAAGGGGTATAGTCAGAGGGACAGAGGGAGAAAAAGGAGAGAGAGAGAGGAAGAATGTGTGTATATAAATAAATAACGGATGGGGTACGAGGGGGAGGGGGGCATTAGCGGAAGTTGGAGAAGTCAATGTTCATGCCATCAGGTTGGAGGCTACCTACATGTGTTGGACAAAGCTGCGACTAAACCCCTTTTTCAAAAAGGAATGAATTCATGTAAACAGGAGGACATCTCCATTTGTCACAGCATTGCAGGCAAAATGAGATCGAGGCAAAAACGAGGGAGAAATTGAAAGTCCAGGTAAGTAGCCCCACGTTGTGTATGTAGGACACGATTTCAGTTAGTCCACTATAAAAAATGGGGAATCCAATAAACATCATTTGAGGATTTCATAGGTATAAAATTGTGTTTAAATTCTCTTTTTTACATTTTCAGATGGCATAATGTTTTTGACTATTACTGTATTATTGTTAATTTTCTTGCAAGATTTCCTGTACTGTGTAAGCTAATTGCTTCTATTTTTCTTAAAATTGCATTTGTTAAAAGATTATAAACAGTTACCGCAGGAAATTTGAATGACCAACAACAAGGCAAAGGTATTTGCATTACTCTTAACCTTCAAATACAGCTACTTTGTTGGGACTACATGAATAACACACACAAAAAACTGGAGGAATTCAGCAGGTGAAGAGGCATCTACGAAGAGTAATACACTAATGGTGTTTTGGACAAAGAACCTTCTGCAGGATGGAGGATTCTTTTGCAAAACTATGTTCATTTTAAGCACCAAATTTAAAGATGGCAGATTCAACAAAATATATTCCACATGACAGAAAGAATCTGAGAGAATAAATTATTTGTTTTCCCTGAATTTCGGAGGTATGATCAGAGCAAAGTACTTAAAGCATGTAAAGAAAAAGTAATAGGGTAGATGCGAGGAAATTATTTCCCCAGTAATCTGGTGGATGGGGTGGTGGGGGGTTGGGATAAGTGGGTGAAAGGTGAGTATGGGGAGGGACTGGTAGGGATGGATGGGTGAAGCAGAGATCCTGAATAATACTATATCAATTTAAAAAGTGAATCAGTTCATTTTAAAGTGAAATGGAAAAGGAAATAGTAACCTAGAATTGAACACAGCCCCATGGATGATCAAATGGAAGTGTCTTTTGTTATGTGCTAAAATATAATTGCGTTTAGTATTAATATCAAATCAGATCCATCTCATAAAAATCACAAATTTGGATGAAAACAAATTTAATGAGGAAGCAGGAAAGGGTGCAGAAAAAACGCCCGGAGGATGTTACTAGAATTGAAGGGTTTGAGCTATAGGGTTTTCTGCCTTGGGGGCAGAGGATGCTGAGGAGCAACCTTGTAGGGAATATAAATCCATGAGTGGCACGGATAAGGTACAGCCAGCCATCTCAGGGCAGCTCCTTGGTTTGGCCCGAAGTCTTGAGTTGTCCTACCAGAGATCGTCAAGGATACTTGCACAAACACAAAAGGGAAACACAAGAGGATGCAGATGCTGGAAATGTGGAGAAACTCCACAAATCCTTTCAGTGGCCAGCCTGCAGCCACAAGGGAGGTCCTGCATCGTTACCCTCACCTATCAAGCTTACCTTCAGGATGAGTAAAAGGTAAGGGCAATGGTTTGATGGCATAAACTAAACAGACCTATGTACTCTATGTGATTTCATTTTCTTGTAAACAATTTTCAACTCAATTGCCAAATGGCTTTCTCATTTAAAGCACATACATACCTGTTTTTTTTTGTGTACAGAGAATTCGCACTGAAGTGATATCTGCTGTATACTCTGTGAGGCACACCTGGCAAGAATCTCGTTGTCATGTACGTCAGATCAGCATGTCCAAGGAAAACCATGATTGCTTTTAGATAGTGAGGGATGCTTTGCAAATAAAAATAATTGCTTTACTGCAGCTCAGCACATAACTGTGTCAAAATTTAACTGATGTCATGGCTGCCGTCCAGTTCCGACAATGAATGAGTATGACCTGCAATGTGAAATTAATCCCTCCCATGGATCCTTCTTTCCTGACTGATCGGCTCTTCCGAAACTGATAACAACCTCTAAAGGAGAGACAACTTTGAGAGGATGAGTAATATGTGCATGGTTGCCTGGTGAGATGAAACAACTGCTCAATACCAGCATCATTTTATGGATGGGATTAAAAACACCAGGGATACAGAATGTGAAATAGTATTTAATCAGAAGAGTCTTCTTGAGCAGGTAATGAGATACCGTGGTGATCAAATCAAGCTGTTGTGAACAATGAGAATTGTGATACATCTGCCTCAGAGGCTTCATCAGTTCTCCTCCATTGTGCATTTCTAAATACTCAAGAAGTTCAATGCCTTAAATTCAATCACACTTCCGTGAGGAATTTCTCATCAATAAAGGGCTTGAAATGTGAACTCCTCGCTGGCCCTCCCTTCCCACTATTATTCAGAGCCGCATTTGCCTACGCCGGTGAATTGTCATCACCAGGTCTGAATGCACACTGAAGCAGTCAAGCCCTCAGCCACCATTTACACCTGGAGCAGGGAGCTCCTCTGCCAAAACTACATTTTGTGCATTAGTCAAAGTGCCATACATGAGGCACCATTCATCAGCAATACAGAGATGTTACACCAAGCCAGTTAAGAAATTAGATCAGGATACATATCACCGATATATTATAATTATTCCCAGTGGATCTGACAACCAACATGCAGGGGAATATTGTGTCATCTGGGCTGTCTCATTGGTAATGGTGTTAACAGATGGAGTGTGAAGAATTCATTTGGTTTGCAACTATGATTGTGCAATCTGTTTAGCAGAAGTGTCTCTCAAGAAGAGAATCCTTCAAGGCTTGTCTAAACCTTCTCTGTTCAACAGCAAGATGTAGCTGCTGGTATTGAGCAGGGGCACCGCTTCATTGCCCTCCTGCTCTTCTGCATCTGCTTCCTGACTCTCAGGGTCAGCACCTCCTTGCTGTCCTTTTTCTGGCACCTCTGATTTGCAGCATGTACCATATTACTATGAAGCTTCAGCACGTGTTGAAGGCACGGTATCTCTTCATCAGATTCTTTAGGAGACCACTGGCATTTTCCTAAACTTGCATGGCTATTGTTGTTTCTCTGCTCAGCTCATGTGGTTGAAGTACAAAGAGGTATGAAAAAAAGAGTGTCTTTATCCCCAGCTTCCACCTCATGAAGCAGCGTTGACCTCTGAAACTGTTGGACAGTGCTGAGTCCCTTACAATAAAGGAGTCCTTGGAATTATCAGGAGACATCGCCAGAAGACCATATGACCAGAAAGCATAGGAACAGGATTAGTAAGAGCACAGAGACACCCATTCAATATGCTGCTTAGCAACTAAATGCTGGAAGATGCCTTGGATGTTCTGGCACACTCTATGAGCATTAGGAGTTGTCTGTGCAGTCTGACGACAATTTCAAACTACCTTATGAGGTCTTCCAATACCAGCAAGATGTCCCTTTAAAATAAGAGTAAACTGGGAATAGTGTTTCTCCCTTTACTAAGAATGTTCTGCTCTTGTCACTATCTGGAGCTTAGAGCTCCAGTTAATGTTCGTATGGCCAAAAATGCGTTCTGCATGATTAATGCCATTTGGTTGCACCAAATGCTGAAAAACATTCAATTATGCAGTTGGCGTGGATTCACCAAAGATTGATTGTAGCGCGATTTATTCAGAGTAAAATCTATTTGGATCACACAGCCTTGATAAAAACAACATTGCAGGGTCCAACTTCTAGGAATTACGAGTTTATTAAGTAGTGACATCAAGAAATCCAAAGCAAAGGTAGGTTAATGGAGTTGTGGTATAGACCAGCCAAGCTCTGTCAGAATGGGAATACAAAGGGAGAAATTACACACTCCGGTTCCTATATAGCTGCAGACTATATTGGAGTAAATTTTGGCCAAATCTTCTGATCAGTATTGAAGGGATTGCACTCAGCAATGATCTCTAAAAGTTTACGATGTTTCTGCAGACCTATGGCATGATTTGCTTCTTTTCCATCATTAGTTATTGTCAGACTCCCTCTTCAATTGGTACTATGGTGGCCAGACACAGCACTGTCCACCAAGTAGGTTAAGCAGGTATTGATTGAAATGAATGAATTCTGACTGGCAGCAAAATAAGACAGAAAATAGCAGTCTAAAAGAAGCTTATGAAAACTTGTTGACCTCAGATGTTCTATGTTTCTCTCCCTCCACAGATGCAGCCTGAATGGCTGAATATTTGCAGCACTTTAATCCAGTTTCTACAATGTTTATTTTTTGCATTAAGTGCTAATTTGTATAACTTTTACACTTCTTGTATGAGAAAAGAATGAAGAATGAATCACATACATAGGTTAAGGTAAAAGTTGAAATAACATAAATCTATTAACAAAATTTTGTTTCAACGTTGTTTCAAGAAACTTTAAAGTAGGTATTTCAAAGGAATTAGATTCTAATCGTGTATTAGTTTATCAAGGATGAAAAGGTTATGCAATAATCCTTATACCATGTTAAAAGTTGCACCTCATTTAATGAGGATTACTGCCAATTTTTCCGTGATTATATCCACAGATTCTGGGTTATTACTCCCTGTACTGTGGATTAGTTTCATACCTCTGATGTGGAAATGAGAAATGACGATGGTAAGCATTTTCAAATCAGCTGCAAGACAATTAAATACTTATTTTTTGCTCCTTTTGCCATAATTATCAGCAAAATTCAGGTTGAGGTTCAGGTAGCTGGGAATGCATATCGTTTCATGGTTTAAGCTTTATAACTACAGGTGCTTGAATCAGCAGAGCTGTTATCTCTCATATGCACAATACAGAGCAGATCCATGCTGAGTGCAATAAATGGTGCTAGCAATAAATATGGAAACTTCAGCTGCTTGAATATAAGTGCTACCCTGGTAAAACATGAAGGTTTGAGGAAATGATTTTTAAAATGATGTGCTGAAAACTATTAATAATTATGCCACATATCCAAAGCAAACCCCACTGTATAGTGGCATGAGTGTAGCATTACACAAGAGCAATAATTCTGATTTATTTTTCCAAACTGTCATGCAAACTGAAGTGGCCTCAAAGATTATCTTTATTCATTTCTGGCTTAAAAATCTTTACTATAACTTAATGGACTAACAGGTAATCATAATCTTTTCCAAAGTCCCAAAAAGATCATGAACTTCAAATGTGAGATTCACAAAACAGTGTTATTTGGATGAGAAAATATCAGGGTGCTGATCCTTGCTGATCAGCTGTAGGTTCTTGATGCTGCTAACTACACCCTTATCAGCCTGCTCTAAAAGTCCCATACCACAAACAGCATTTTTTCTGATCCAGGAGAGAGTTCGTACTTAAATGATGTATTCTGCAAGAATCAGAGGTGGGAGAGTATTCCCAAGGGTTCAGAAGGGATTTAATGTAATGGTGAAGAACATTGCTCACAAAAGACATCTTCTGTTGGTTGGATGAAGAAGTGGAAGTCAAGGATAGTCTCATATTCCAAGCAGGTGCCTTGGAAAGGAATAATGTCCAGAATCTGACTGAAGGCAGTCTGGAGAAGCTAGAAATGCAAACAAAACCCCTGGTCATTCTGTCTACTCCTGTTGACTGATGGAAAAACAGATTAACTCTGTTCTCCACAAGTGTGGAGCTATGATGAATTCCCAAAAGCAGCCATAAGCAGCAAACAATGAGGATATGGCAGGAAGCTGGAATAATTCTGAGGATGGCAGTGATGAACTCCTCAGCAAACTAGCCCAGGAATCTGTGTGATGAAGTTCTATGAGGTTCTGGTCACAGACCTCAGGGAGACCAAGAACACAAACTGAGTGTTGTCCAATTAAGCAATATAGTTTTAGGGGCAACAGGGTTGTTCTGGGTGTAAGTAAAATCTGCTGTTTTTCAGGCTGTGAAATCATGCTTGTAACATTGTGTGACATTTGACATCAACTGTAAATATTGCACCTGAAAATATATGCGGGGACAAAACAAAAATCCTACTTAATTTTCCATTGGGAGCTAAGGATCCCAGAAATAGCTCTATGTGGTTCTTCTCCAGATTAGGCTGAACACACAAGTTGAGAGATGCCCACTTTGCCCCACGAGCCGCTCCATTTAAGAAGTCATGGTTGATTTTCACCACCTTTTTTCTTGTAGCTGTATAAAGTAATTTCCAGGCCACTGTGTGTTGCGACGGGGCAATTTTACTTTAACTCTGTTTGAATTTTCATGTTCAGGAGTTGAATAAATTGCCACTGGCAATGAAGTTATGATTGCAAGGCACAATCAAATCCTATATTTATACATATGATTAAAATGGTGGGAACATCTACTGGATAGTTATTGCATTGCTAACATATTAAGGATCATTATGTAATTTTGTGCTGTCTTTTCAAATAATGATTTAATCACAGCATGAAATTATACATGTCTGCAGTAATCACCAGTTCAGATTGCCACCTATATATACTTTTTTTTAAATCTGAAAGAGCCTTTACCATTCAGGATTAAAATAACACACAACTTTGATGAGAGGATTGAAATGAGTGTCCTGCAAGCAACAAAATAAATTAGATCCATATTGTTTGGAGTTTAGAAGAGTGAGGAGGGCCGAAATGAAACATAGAAGATCCCAAAGATACATGGTTCCACTAGTGGCAGAATGTCAAATGAGTGGGCATAATATTATTTAAAACTGAGGTGCGTTGTAACTACTTATTGCAGAGGGTGGTGAATCTCAGGTATTTTCTACCCCAGAGGGTTGTGGAGACTGGGTCACTGGAGGCACTTAAAGAGGAAGTGGGTAACGTTTTGAAAGATCAGAAGGATTGTGGTCTGTGGGAAACCGACACGGAAGAGGTGAGGTCGAAGGCAGATCAGTCATTATTCTATGGAATGGTGGGATAGGCTCAAAAGACAAACGACCTACTTCTGCTCCTATTTTCTTAGATCCTTATGGTCAATGCACCACCTTAAACTGATTTGAATAAATTCAGCCGTTCAAATAAAAGAAAAATAATGTCAGATTTGAAAAGCAATAAACCTGGATTTACTCATTTTAATACCTTAATGTATGTATGACAAAGGCAAACCAGTCCTACTACATAATATGAAATAACCAAAGGCTTAATATACCTCTGAATTAGGCTAGATATTTTTCACTCTTAAATAATGATTTCAGAACTAAATTTAAATGTCAGATCTGATTGGTAATCAGACCCCGGCTCATGCTTTGATTTCTACGTACTTGAAGGAAAATGTCAGGGATCTCATCCTTGGATTCTTAATTTGTTTCAAAATAGAGCTTTCATTAAGCAGGAATCAGCCTTAATGTGACCATGTTGCTGACTCTGATCAGCATTCAGTTCAAAATTAGCTGTAATGGTGGATGATTGAAGCTAAACACCCAAAAAGACTCGCGAGGCTATCCGTAGCAAATGATGTATTAACTTAATAACATGCATTTGCAAAATTTTCTTCAAATTAAAAAATAATCAATGTTTTCTATTACAGAAAATTCTCTTTACTAGAGACAGGGGACACTTTACAACTAAGTTATTGCCAGTCAGCCACCTTGAAGATCCATAGCTCATTTTCCCCCATTGATTTCTGAAGTCAAACATACTACTTAAATCTATGCTGATTTAATTTCTTATGTTATATGTACAACTGTCATGTGCTTTGCTTCAAAGCGTAGAGTAAAAACTCACCTTGCTTAGTATCAATGTGATTGGTTTTGCTACTGCTACATTACTCAAAAAATTCTTATTATCAATGAAAATCTGATTGCTCTTTGCATCATTAGAA
The DNA here is from genome assembly GCF_030028105.1 of Mobula birostris. NCBI lineage: Eukaryota > Metazoa > Chordata > Chondrichthyes > Myliobatiformes > Myliobatidae > Mobula > Mobula birostris. The sequence continues at coordinate 29,814,257 of NC_092394.1, read as the reverse complement.
TGTTCCACTCCGGTGCTTCAGCACTAGCAATGAACAATATATATGTAAAGCAAATCATTCACTAGTTCATAAAGTGAAAAAGTTTATTTGTAAAAGATAATAATTCAATTTATTTCAGAGTAGCATCAGAGTGCTAAACCTTAGATAAAAGGGATAGTATTGATGTGACTGAAAGGTTTATTAGCTCTCAAGTACTCTAATGTTCTAAAATCAATCGTACCTCATCTACCTGTACAAATATTTGGAATTCAGCTGAAATGTGGAAAGGAAAAAATCCTAAAGTTTTGAACTACAACAAAATTTTATCTCACATTAACCAGTGAGGTGACTAACTTTCACTTTTTCTATGAAGTTAGCATCTTAGAGCTGGAAAAATTAAAATGCGTGCTGATAATTATCACCGATCATCAGCATTCCAGAAACCATTGTTATCTACATGTACTGTAATGATTTCATTATGAATGAGTTCAGCATGATTAAAAGTAAGATGGAAAAAAAGGTCAGATCGATTTGATTGTTTGATTAACACACCAATTTTAACCACAGTCCAAGGAGGCACCTTCTGAGTCATGGTTGACGAGTTATGTCCTGTTACATGATTCATGGCAATGGTTTGCTTCCTTAAATATTTCTTTATACCTTCTTTGGTTATTTGCCAATCAAAATATGTCTATAACCTTTGCTTCTCAATTGTACTGCCAATGGGCAAAAATTCTCTTTATTTACCACCTAAATGCTTAATGCTTAGAAACATCTCTATTCAATCTCCTCTTAACTGTCTCTGCTTCTCCAATCCGTCTACAGTCTCTTCAACACCTATCATCCAGAACTCTTCTCTGCACCATTTTCTAAAGATTCTCTTTCTGGGTTATTAGATAACTTATTCCAGTAGTTGCAAAATCAATTATCTGACTGTGGATTGACATGGCTTCCCAGATTCTAAACTAGAAGCCTCCTACAAAGAATCACATCCCTCTTACAAAGGATCAGCATCCTGAGTTGGATGATCAGCCATGATCATACTGAATGGCGGTGCAGGCTTGAAGGGCCGAATGGCCTACTCCTGCACCTATTTTCTATGTTTCTATGTTTCTATCCCACTTTGTTGAACTATCTTCCCACATTCTAACAAATTGTCCATATTGTTCTGAACCTGCACTGCTTTTAGAATTTCATCTTTTATCTTCTACAATCTTCCTTCCTAGCAAAACATTAAGATTCATCTCCCACCTGCACATTTTTCCCCACCAACTCTGTCCCTGTGAAGTACATCTCCGGCCTCCTCAATATTATCGTGTGTAAGTCTTAATAATGCTCCCGTACATTCAAGTTCAAGTTTAAATCATTGACATATATCATGAAATGCAGGTGATCTGGTACTGATGCCAAGGAACATCATGGAACACCTGTCCCAAATCCAGGCTAAAATCAAACATGGACACTATCCTTAAGCAAAATTGATATGTGTCTTCACCACCCCTTTTATTCCATGAGCTTCAACTTAGTTGCTTTTATGTGGGGGCATCCACGAATCTAAGGAGAATTTAATTATTGTAGCCAACATCTCTGCATCTTCCACTCTTACTTTGTCCAATAATTGGGGTAACATCTCATCCAGACCTGGTAACATCTATCCTACATAGTTCCTCCTTTGCTGCAATGAAGAAGCCAAAACCTTAATGAAATTAAACCAATTTCTGATCAAACGTAAACATGTATACACTATTTAGGAATTTCAGGATAAAACTTCGAATCTAATATGGTTTTTGATTAAATAGAAATGAGAAAAAAGAAGAAACTAAAGGGAGTAAACAGAAGCCGCACATGCATAAGTGAATATATTGCTTTTAAACATTTATTTCAGTAATATTTATTTGAGCATCACAGGGAGCAATTTAAAACATATCAAGCAAGGGTTAGACCATAAATTGCCACAGCATTCCAATCTAACAAATATAATTACAAATACAACACCATTCTGACACAAAATGAGATTTTAGTTCTGACCATATCCTTTCTCAGTGAACAAGTGCAGAAGCTATACAGACCATACTTTGCAGTTAGTAACAGAAAAGGTTCTCTGCTCAAGATCATCCAGCTATTCATTTTGACACTGTAAGGCTATTTCAGATAGATTTTTTTTCTCGTCTCAGTGACCAATAGCAGCCAAGCCTTCACAATAGCAAACAAGGATTGTAATATTTAATAATAAATCTTAAAACAATTTGTAGCCCTGGAGGTTTCATGAATAAAGTAGTTTAGATAATTGGAACATATTAGATTCAGCTAAGAATTACGAGAGCACGGATATTTCCCATATCCAACCAGACGTCCAGGAAATGAACACTCCAGAGTTAAAGCTGTCTGGTTAAAAAAAAAATGACTTTAGGACTTGTATCAAGTTAGATATTTCTTTTATTCGAATGGCATCAGAATCCACAGCTCCAACCCGGACGTCTTGGGAAGGAGAAATGGGCAATCCTTGGATGATAGAGTTTGGGAGGATGCCTGGAACCTGTACCCACTCAATGCCAACCTGTAGCAGACATAAAGAAATTCAATTTAAAACGGTTTACAGAGCATGTGTTACACCAGATAACTTAAGTTGCATCAGATCATCCTCCTTCCGCAAGGACCACAGGCAGAAAATAAACTTCTTTTACGAAAAATTACACTGGATCCTAAAGGGACAAAAGCTATTGACAGATGGAATTAAAAAGGCAAAAGCACTATTCTCTACAACATCTATCAAGTTAATTCACTGTGAATATATATTGTAGTCTGCCATTGCAATCTAACAAAATGGAAGAACCAGTTCCCTCAATTGATAACATAATGATATTAAAATCTCTGATATAAATGATGCACAAATCCCCATGGTAATTTCACTCTGCTTGGCATGAGAAGTTGTAACTATTTTGTAATATCCAATACGATCATTTTGGGTTTCGTCACAAATAAATTCTCACTGTCTAGTTATTGGCAGTAATATTCAAAATATCATATTAGTTTAATGACAAGTTACAGAAAATAGACCAACATGCTCTATTGGCAATATGGATTAGTACTGATCACATTTACAATCCTTTTATCTTTTTTTACTCATAAATGCTCCTTCTGTTACTATGAAGGCAGATTGAATGAAACTTTCTGATTGTGAACAAAGGTAGACTTTAGAAATAATAATAGTAGTATTTGGCATTGGTTCCTGATTGATGTTTCCTTTGTATTGCTAAGAAACATATTGAACCCCACACTGCGATGTATTCAAAGTCAGAGCTTATAATTAACACTTGAATAGCAACACTAATAATGGTTGACATGTTTTGTCTGTGAGTATAAATCACATCATTATTGCCATGGTGAGAGAAAATCTAAAATAGCCACAATGAAACATTATAGAAGTTTAATTACTGTTACTAATTACACTTTTAAAGACACACAAACAGAAGTTGATAGGAACAGCAATCAAAAGGTCAATTTCATATTTTGCCTTGTTTGGTGTATGAAAAATGACTGTACTGTGCTATCAACCAAAGTAAGAAAGTAATACCAGCCTACACCAACCCTGACATGCCCTGCACAGATTTATACTAAACCAATCACATATCTCCATAGACCACTAAGAAATTACATAATTGTTTCAGACCAGTATACTGCTTATAAACTGATTTGCTGCAAAGAGACCTTGGTTCAAAAAAGCACTCCTTTTAATTCTAGACTAAATTAAATTAGGTGGTAATCTTCTCCAGAGTGTCCATGTGAAACATGAATATCCACATTTAAGCTTAATAGTTGATAGAACGTTTATTAAAATTCGCATATGTAAAATATGGAAAATTCCAGATAGTTATCAGTCAACAGCTTTTATTAATGAATGTGTAACATCAATGGCTTAAACAATTTGAGAGAACCTTCCATGTACTGATCTAGAAAAAAAGCACAGTAAGTTTCCATGAACATAACTATTTTGGTTGAAAAGCAATAAAAATTTGAAGAATAATTTTAGCCATAGATTTTTCAGATCAGTACACTCCTCACACCAAAGATTTTTATTAAAATATGCACATATTTTCTCAAGAAACACCTTTTTCTCATGACTGCTTAATGATATTTTCCCTTTCCAATTAACATATGCATTTGTCCATAGCACACTTACAAAGTTAATCACAAGATTTGTAGATACTATTTAAAAATAACAATAATAAGAGGTGAACAGCATATAATTCTGTAATGGTCTACCAAACTATCAAGTGTTCTTGATTTTGTGGGCAAACATGAGACAGATATCATGTTATTATATTCATAGAATTTGCACATGGTTCAAGTACATTTTTCTCCAAATATATTAACCACAATTAAATAGTATCAGCAAACACTAGTTTCATTGAAGAAGTGTGGCATTTGATGGATTAGTGCTGGTTTCAGTGGGAGAAAGTCCTTACTCATCTATACTTCTTTGATAATCCCCATATCATCGACCTATTTGTTAAGCTGATTTTCCATTATTATGCAGTAAAATGGTTTTTAAACACATTATCCATATCATGGCATTCATGATGACAATAGCTTCTCTTCAGGATTTATAATTCCATTCCTCTGCTTTAATTACCTAACTGTTTATGTAAAACTAAATCAAAAGCTCCTGAGATAATTCCACCCTTTGCTCCGTTGTTACTCCGGACCAAAAACAGTGCAAAGTTCTCTCAAACCACAGAACCACAGAGACAGGGTAACAAGTTTAACGTGTTGACCAATGCCTGCTTATTCAATCTTTAATACTTCTTCCCTACAATGAAATTGGTAACTTCATATATGTTTAATAAACCAAATAGCAATCACAATGTAACTAAACATCTACGGAATAAGATCATTCGTGTACAGTATGGAGGTACTCCTTAAATTTCATCAGATGAAATTAAATCCTTAATTTCAACTGAGGATAATGGATAGGGTTATTGCAGGTTTAATAATAGATTTATAAATTACTTGTAAAAAGGATACTGTCCATTTTAATTGCCTTACTCCATGGTAATTACTTTTTCTGCAATATGAAACTTTGAAAACTTTCACTTGTGGACATTATAGTTTGCACAATTTCTTCAAGATATATTTTTAGAATATACTTATAATTGCTGACATCATCAAGGTTCTATTATGCATTGCAAAAAAGTATTAAAGCTTCCATTAGACTGCTAAAATTTAACTCCCAATGAATTAGAGAGAACAATGAAAGGTAACATTGATGTACTAACCTCGTGAATTCTTGCCAAAATTATTCTTAGCATTATCACCAAGGTTCTCTGTGGCAGGTGAACTTCTTCCATGTTCAGTACCAAGGTTGGATGGACTCCCAGATGAAGATTTTGCCAGATGGTGGCTACCTGTAATATTACCAGTGAGCCAATGATTAACAGGTGCAACACAATAATCAGAGCTTATAGAGGATATAAATAGTAATTTACAGTCAATTAAAATAATTTTTGGCAATGAGGTACACAACAGATATTTTTTGATCAAGCAGCATATGTTGTGCATATCTATAACATAAACAGTAAGTGCTAGATACTCATAAGTTAGGCAGTATCTGTTCAAAGGGATACAGAATTTATATTTCAAATCCATACACTTATAACACCAGAAGTTTTTCTCTCTAGATAACATCTGATCGACTAATTACTTCTAGCATTTCAGATTTCAGATTTCCAGCACCTGTAATTTGTGGTTTTCCATTTGTATACAGATGGGTTATTTTCTAGATATAAAACTTTCTCAAAATGTTATCCAAGTCTTTTCATGTTCTTCATTAGGACAAGTGAGTTGTTTTAAAGCTCATGAATAAATCCAAAGACATCAATTATGTCCTTGGAATGACAGCCAAGAGCTTGTCTCAACAAAGCCCATTAACCTAACTAGGTATCCTTACCAGTAGAACAATCTGAATAATACCACTAAAATCAAATGTAATGCCCTGGGAAAGGGTTCACTGCTAATGTAATGGTTTCTCTGTAGCTGTAGTGTTTGGGTTATGACTAGAGATAACGGGGGCTTTAGAATATGCACTGGCCAATGAGGGGAGGTATTTTTCCTATGTGCCCGAGAGAAGGGACTTTTCACAGGCTTTTGGTTCGGGAGAAGATGCCAGAACGGGGAAATCATAGACTGCAGGACTGAGCGGACATGGAATGGGGTCGGGAGTCGATGGCAGCCGGGGGAAATTGATGAAGAACGAATGGAGGTGAAAACAGTGAGCCCCAACATGCGCATTAGACTGTTTCATTAAAATGGGCGCTTTTTCTTTTTGTTTTCTTTACTAACCCTATAGTCAATTTAAGAATTATAAAGCTCAGTCGTTTAATTGCATATTGTGTACTGTTTGCTATTTCTTGGTACTGGTTTGTAACTGGGGAACACCTCATGCAGCATCCACCCAAACAAGATTTCTCAAGTTTGGCCGGGCCAGGAGCTGCCTCCCCCTAGATTAACAAAGCTGGCCGAACCTGAAGATTACACAACTTTCTGATGAGATATCACGTTCCATTTTGGCATTCTACTATTAGTGTTCTACTTGATAGCAATTTTGTATTATATGCAATCACATGAGATTCATTAACTTCAAATGTTTGCCCGCTAAAAGGTCAAAGGAATATTTCTGCAGCAGAAGTCTGGACAAAATTGGACACCTCATTCTGAAATTCAATACAAGCATAATAGTTTGAATATCTACACCTCTGTGTCACAGAATTCCATTATATTATTGCTAATACTACTCCTTATTAAGCAGTTTATTCAATCTGATAATGGAAAAAGTATAACTTCAGCTGTAATATTCCCAAAATATAGTTTGACACCAAAAGATTTGCAACATACTCAATAAGAATAAGAATTTAAACCTAGCACTATTGTTGCTTCATAAAATAATAAATTAGTTAAATGTATAAATGTGTAACCTCATGAAATCTTGATTTGTATCAGTGGTGTGACGAGAATACACATAAATTAAGATGTTTGCTGGCCTGGGATAGCACCAGTGGCATCAGCAGTTGGTCTGCCACCTGTCCTCAGGGGAGGGAGAGATAAGGAACACAATGAAGCAGCATTTGGAGGTGTTAATGAAGGAGCCATCAGTCTGGGTATTGTCAAGATCGACTCCCCCTTTGAACCCTGAACTGTTTGAAGTGATGGACAGGCGATTTGGAGATGTGTAATGAAGGGACGGGAGAGAGAGCTGTCTAGAGCGGCTCCCCCTTTGAACCCTGAACTGTTTGAAGTGATGGACAGGCAATACCCCAGCAGGGGGATAAAAAGGGACAGGTTCATTAAGGCAGGACACACACGACACCCCGAGGTAATGAGACCCTGGAAGCGGTGCGCCTCTCCCAAGTCGGTGGGAAGCTCTTGGACGGCTGATCGCGGGATCAGCCTTAGACGCACAGGGTGGAAAGGTACGATCAACGGGAACCGGTGTGTGTCCACCGTCGCTTGGGTGCCGGGTTCACTGCAGAGGATTGACCGCATCTGGAGGAGGGGTCACAGTCGGTGACCTCAGGTGACATCACAAAGGACTCGCCCGAAAGCTGCTTGTGAGCAATATCGCAGGTCTGTGAGTGGAAGCCGTTTTGGAATGATCATTCGTTCTCCTTCTCTCTCTCCTGCCCCCCTCATTGTCCATCGCCATGGCAACGATTACTGCGAACTAAACTAAATTGAACTGGACTTTGTGTCACTTTGAAATTGGTCATTTACCCCTAGACAACGATAGAGCTTGATTGATCCTGTTATCTCAATTCTGTGCACATGTGTGTTTATCATTGCTGAACTGTTGCATTTATTATCCTTTCGATTACTGTGTTGCTTGTTTCTTTAATAAAACTTTCTTAGAGCTAGTAATCCAGACTCCAACTGAGTGATCCATTTCTGCTGGTTTGGCAACCCAGTTACGGGGTACGTAACAGTGGTTACAAGAAATTATCTTAAATATCAGGCACAAGATACCTATTAAGATTCAGCCCAGTAATATTCCTGCTTTGGTAAAACTTGATTATAGTTTCTCTAGAGTTAGTCAAAGCCACACGAGATTAGAAGAGTGTTAACAGAGCAGGGAGAGAGAAGAGAGAGGACACAGTTGTTGTGCCTGGTAATAAACTTGCTTAGAGAACACAAACACATCATTTGGCCCAACGAATTAATTCTAGAGAATATAGATAGATGGATAAGTATCTCCCTCTGCCCCTCCTTATTCAGGCCCCCATGTTACCCCTTTCTCTTCTCACCTGACCTGCCCATCACCTCCCTGTGCAGCCTCTCCTCCTTCCCTTTCTCACGCAGTCCACTGTCCTATACTATTAGGTTCTTTCTTCTTCAGTCCTTTACCTCTTCCACCTATCACCTCCCAGCTTCCCACTTCAACACACCCCTCTCCCCTACCCACCTACCTTCTTCTTCATCTGGCTTCACCTATTACCTACCAGCTTGTACCTCTTCCCCTCCCCCCCATCTAATATGCTAGTCCCTTCTCCCTTCCTTTCCAGTCCTGATGAAGAGTCTTGGCCCAAGTCGTCAACTGTTTACCACTAATAAATATTTGAGGAGAACATTCAATATAATTATAACCAAACATTCTCCAACCATTTTCACATTTTATCTTACAAACTTATCCTATCATAGAAAAGTAATTCCCATGGACTAAATTTCCCTGCTTTCAGTTCCATTAATGTGAAGTAGTACGCAAACTTGATTATCATGAATGCAACGTTGGGGATAGGTTCCCATCAATTAGTTTGATCATTTAGCTCTTCAGCTAATTGCAGGTTCACAGATCCTCATTTCAGTATATTCATGATGTAGGTCAAGTTGTTTGTTGTTCTGTCATTAATACTTAATAGACTAATTAACAAGAGGACTACCATTTGTCCAAAGATTTTCCATTGAATCACCCTTTTTCTAATAAAAGCTGCTTTGAATTGCATCCAAGTCAGTGGAGCAATCTATTGCACCTTTCTATTTCCTACCTGATCCATTCTTCTTTCTTCCCTTGTAATTTGTTAAGCTGCCAGCTGGAACTTTCTCATCTTGACTCGACGAACTGCACTCAGATTCACTTTCACTATCACTGGAGACAACTAAAACAGAAGCAAAAGGTTAATAGATTTTGTAACTGTGCTTAACACATTCGTGCAATAAAATGAAAACGTGGCAGATATTCCGCTGAAGAGCTTCGGTTCATAATAAAGGAAGGTGCAGTAGTTGAAGAATGGTTGAAATGATTAGATGCTAAGGCACAGTATGGTTAGGTTCAAGATCTTCCCCACAGTTTCAATTGTTATAAAGCAATAGAGTAATATATCACAGAAAGAGGGTCTCCTGCCCAAATGGTCCATGCAGACTTTAGCAGCGTGCCTATTGATCCCAGTTGCCCCATGTTCAGCCCATAACATTCAAAGCCTTTCCACTCCATGTGCCTATCCAAATGACTCCTAAATGTTGCAATTCTAGCTGGCTTGACCACTTCTGCTGGCAGCTCATACCACATTCTCACTACCTCATGTGTAAGAAAATTACTCCTTAGGTTAATTTAAATCTCCCCCTTCTTACCCAGTATCTGTGCCCTCTAGTTTGGGATTCTCCAACCCTGAGGAAAAGACTACAGCCATCCATCTCATTCACACCCCTCATGATTTTATAAACTTCCATGAGCTCACCTCTCATTCTCCTACACTCCAAGGAATAAAGGTCTATCTTGGCCAAACTTTCCTATAACTCCCATAAATCTTTTCTTGTAGTACCCTCATAAATCTCTTCTGCATCCTCTCCAGCTTGAAAATGTCTTTCCTATAATAGGGTGACCAAAACTGTACTTAATACTCCAAGTGCAGCCTCTTCACTTACTTAAACAGTATAATTACAATATAATGTCCTTACCTCCACACTCAATGCCCAGACTGAAGGCCAACATGCATTCTTCACCAACTTGACTACACGTGTGGCCATTCGCAATGAAATGTGCACTTATACTTCTAAGTCCCTCTGTTCCACACACTCACCAGTGCTTTCCCATTCACTGTACAAGTCCTATCCTATGTTGAATGTCCAAAATGCATCACCTCACTTATCTAAGTTGAAATCTATCTGTTATTTCTTTGGCTATCTCCCTAACAGATCAAGATCTGAAAAAGAATCTAGTACTTCCCTGGCATATACGACAAATAAACTCTTCTCGGGCTTTCAGTTGGGTACAGGTATTGATTTTACCTGACATTTTGATGACATAGGCATCATCTTCATTAGGGATGATGTCTAAGCATGTCTAGTCTGGTGAGATATATATATATATATAACTCTGTCCTCCATCCCTCCTGATTGGTTAGTCCACATCCAATCAGGTTCCCGCTGTCCCACCTTGTTTACAATCGTATTTCATTCTTACTTAGAGCAAGATTGTGATCCTATCGCCTGTCTTCCCAATATTTCCACTGTTTCTGAAAGGATTGCCAGGATCCTGCCTGAAGAAATACTGGATTAATACCATCCACAAACTCCTAAGGAAGTTCAAATCACAGCTTATGCAGGTCAAAAATGATCTGGAATCATGATCTGGTGTTTACAGGATTCCCTGTGAATGTGGAGCGGCAGATATTGGCCAGGCAGGGTGCACGGTGGAAACCAGCATCAAAGAGCGCAGGAGGAGGTGTATATGTTTGGGTTACATGGAGAAATTGGTGGTAGCAGAACACTGTATTCCCAAAGGCCATAGAATTGACTTTGACGGCACAAAACTACTGTGCCGCACCAATGGCTTTTGGGACCACCTAGTAAAGGACGCTATTGAAATAAAATTAGAGAAAAAGAGTTTTAACAAAGACAAACGTCCCGCTCTTTGTAAGAACTGGAATTCAATTGTAAACAAGGTGGGAAGCGGAAACCTGATTGGATGATGTCTAACCAATCAGGAGGGACGGACAACCGGACTAGATATGCCCAGGCATCATCCCTGATGAAGATGGCAGAGTTTGTTATCAAAGCGTCCGTTAAAATCGATACCTGAACTCGGCTAGAAGCCCAAGAAGAGTTTATTGATAATGATCTCTTTACAATCATTATTTCCTGTTCCACTATGAACAAAACACCCTGAGTTATTATCATCAGCAAAGTTGTTAACTATGCCATCACATTCATATCCAGATCACTTACATAAATAATGAATAACAGAGGTTCCAACAATGATCCTTGGGGCTCTCCACCAGTGACAGACCCCCAGTCAGAGCATCAACCTTGGACCATCACCCTCTGGTTCCCATTATCGACCCAATTCCAAACACACCTCAGTATCCCCCTGAATCTCATCTGGCCAAATCTTCCAGATCAACCTGCAATGTAAGATCTAGTCAAAGGCCTTACTGAAGCCCATGCAAACAACATCCACTGCTCTATCTGCACCTATCCCCTTAGTTACCTCTTCAAAACTCTCCAAAAGATTCCTCAGACATAATGTCCTGTGCTGACTATTCCTGATTAAAGTTCAAAGTCAATGTATTATCAAAGTACATACATACAGATTGAGTGCCACCTATCCAAAATGCTTGGGGCCGAAAGGGTTTTGGATTTTGGGATATATAATGAGATAGCTCTTGATCGCCATCATTTCTGACTCGGAGTTTATGTGCAACTGATAAAATCCTTGTCCTACACTTGTTCATCACAAATATGTACTTAACAGTAAAACTGATGACATACCATTAATATAATGAAAATATAATGTATGCAGGGCAACAAAAGTAGCACAATAGCATCAGGAGAATGAATACCTGAATCAGTAATTGAACACCAACAAACAATGGCAGGCTTTCAGTCTCCACCTATAATGCCGTGTTTTGATTACAAGGCTACAGTACTTGTATTTTACTCTATTTTCAGGTTTTTTTTTTAAGTATAAAAACAATCAGCACTGTAGACTTGTTCTGGTGTTAGATTTTCATCAGTGATGCTTTAAAAATGTAATGCCATTCCCTAAGACATACAAACAATCAGAATCATAGACTTGTTCTGGTGCTAGATTTTCGTGATCAGCAGATGCTTTAAGAACTTAATGCAATGCTTTTCACAATTACCTTCAATTTTCAGTTCACCATGATAGATCTTTGCTTGCTTCATGATCAACATACCATTAGTGACACATGTTCACTCCAACGCTGATGATACACAATTGAGATCTTTATTTTTCAATTTAGGCAGCGTTTTTCTACTTTGCATTAACTTCTGTTCATAACATATGTGAGCTCACTTCTCAGAACTGTCTGTGGTGTGCAGAGACCTGCACATCACCATAAGACCATAAGACAAAGGAGCAGAAGTCGACCATTCGGCCCATCAAGTCTGCTCCGCCATTTTATCATGAGCTGATCCATTCTCCCATTTAGTCCTACTCCCCCGCCTTCTCACCATAACCTTTGATGCCCTGGCTACTCAGATACTTAACAATCTCTGCCTTAAATACACCCAATGACTTGGCCTCCACTGCTGCCCGTGGCAACAAATTCCACAGATTTACCACCCTCTGGCTAAAAAAATTTCTTCGCATCTCTGTTCTGAATGAGCGCCCTTCAATCCTTAAGTCATGCCCTCTCGTGCTAGACTCGATATTAAACTGATCAGAACAGATACTACACTTGATCTTAGCCAAAAGGCCGAGAAGCAGTTCGCCTGGGAACCTCCCGAGCTTCTCTGCAAATCATGTCAGCACTCAGAAAACATCCAGATTTCGGGGGTTTTTGGATTTTGGAATTTCGGATAAAGGGTTCGCAACCATAATAGGTCACAAAATCTTTGAAAAAAGCCTCCATAGATGCATTGTGAAGGGTATCCTAACTGGTTGCGTCACAGCTAGGTATGGAAGCACCACCGCCCTTGAACGGAGAAGGCCACAGAAGGTGCTGGATACAGCCCAGTCCATCACAAGCAAAGCTCTCCCCATCACTGAGTACAGTCACAAGGAGTGCTACGACAAGATAGCAGCATCTGTCATCAAAGACTCCCACCGTCCAAGCCATGCCCTTTCTCACTACTACCATATATAGGGATGAGGTACAGAAACCTCAGATGTCACTGCACCAGGTTCAGGAACAGTTACCACCCTACAACCATCAGGTTCCTGAATCGCTTGTGAGTAATGCCAATCACCACACTGAACTGATTCTATGCCCTGCAGACACTTCACAACTCATACTCTCAGTATTATTTTTAATTTGTACAGTCGTCTTTTTTTTGCATATTTGTTGTTTGTCTGTTTTTCGTAAATTCCATTATATATTTTCTTTCTCTTGTGTCTGCAAGAAAATGAGTCTCAAGATAGTATATAGCAATTTGATAGTACATTGATAATAAATTTAGATTGAACATCAAGACAAATATCTCTATGAGGACCTCCACAATTTATTCCCACAGCTCCTATAAGGTCTGATGTTGTACTTTGTCAGGTCTGCAATTTGTCCAACTTAATGCACTTCACAGCTGCAAATACCACCTTTCTAAGACATCACTACTTATTACCCTCGAATACCCTGTATTTTTCAAGATTGTGCTTAATTTGATCTAAATATAACACGAACGTGATTCAAAACCACACAGACAAAATTCAAATCAAAACTTTGTAACTAATTTATGGTTGCAAACTGGGTCAGCAGCAGCTATTGCTACATTTGACGAGAGTTACTGTCTTTTCAATTTGGGAAATGGATGGACTGGCAAAATTGATGAACTGGCAGCCTTTCGCCTGATGTTGTGTCAGTGAGGCTCTTTCTTTGCCACTGATTGTCACCGACAGTCAGTCGACCATCAGCAACAGTGAGGGCTCAGAGAGTTCATCCTGGTTTGAAGTGCTGTGTATGCAGAGTTTGCACATTCTCATCAGCACCTAGTGGGTTTCTTCCAGGCCCTCCTGCTTTCTCCCACGTCTCAAAGGCTTGTTGACCATCATAAATCACCTGTTAGTGAAGAATGCTGAAAAGAATCAAAAATGGGCATCCTTAAGTGAGAAAACCAGTGTCAGGTTCACATAAATAAGGAGAAGGGGAGTGGAGGCAATGGGATTTCTCCACTGGAAACTAGCACACTCCCAGTGGACCAAATGTCCTCCTTCTGTGTCAGTGTGGTAAGAAAAGGAAGGATCAGCGTCTCTGGCTCAGTCCAAAACATGGGGATAGAGATGTGGAGAGGACAGTAAAATTTCATTATTATTAAGGAAAACGTAGTCCAAATTTGAAAGATGTTCAAGCATGATGATTCTGATCAGTTGATTGCTCATCCTCTTGCATTCAGAGAGGATAATAAACATCAAACTGTTGGCATGGGAAGGTTCACCTCTTTTTCAGAGAAGGGCAAATCAAAGCTCAACAATAAGTGATAGTTCGCTTCATATTTCTGCTGTCATAAAAGCTATATTAACTTCATATGCTATGATACAATTATTATGATCTTTGGCATAATTACACTCATAAAACTTAAAAGATAAATAAATGACATTGGTTCTATGTAGCTGACCATTTCACTCATCAATTATTCAGATTGCTCGCTGCCAGGTGAAGCATATTATTCAGTCTCATTCTATTAAGATCATTAGAATATTATACTTAATGAATTTCCTTTCAAAATAGTGTGCCAGTTTTCAGGCAGCTACAATAAGCAATAAAATTCTCATTTATTTATATAATGAAAATCTGCATGAAATTCTAAAATCAAAAGATGACCTGAACTTTTATTTGAAATACAACATGTTGATAGCACATAGGAAATAATAGTTTATACTCCATGTGGTTACAAGGTTATCATGTGGTTTCGGCACAGACTAGAAGGGCCGAATGGCCTGTTTTCTATGCTGTAGTGTCCTACGGTTCTATGGTAAGTGGCAAGGAAATCATTTTTTGTGATGCGATGGATATTCAGTTCCAGAGCCCGAGAGGCTTATTGCTAACCTCAGCTTTCTACTAAAGCAGCATGACATTTCCAAAGGTCAGAGTTGTTTATGACAAAGTTAAACTTTCAACAGAAGTTATGTGTTGTTGTGACACTACTCAACCAGTCTATCCACCTTGCTCCTGTTTGCCTCCTTATTGCCATCTGGAATTTTACCAACAACAGTGGTGTCATCTGCAAATTCATAGATGGCATTTGAGCTATGTTTAGCCACACAGTCATGAATGTAGAGAGTGGACTATGCATGGATTCTTGAGGTATACTTGTGCTGATTGTCCGCAAGGAGGAGATCAGCAAGGAACGAATTAGATATGGCAAAGTTATTTCCCATGGTGGGGGATTCTAGGACAAGAGGGCATGACTTCAGGATTGAAGGACGTCCTTTTAGAACTGAGATGCGGAGAAATTACTTTAGTCAGAGGTTGGTAAATCTGTGAAATTTGTTGCCATGACTGGCTGTGGAGGCCAAGTCATTGGGTGTACTTAAGGCAGAGATACATAGGTTCTTGATTAGCCAGGACATCAAAGGGTCTGGGGAGAAGGCAGGGGATTGGGGATGATTGGAAGAATTGGATCAGCCCATGATTGAATGGCAGAGCAGACTCAATGGGCCAAATGGCCTACTTCTGCTCCTATACCTTATGATCTTACGGTTATCACCAATCCATATTGACTGTGGTCTCCCGATGAGCAGGTTGTGTATCTAGTTGCAGAGGAAGGTACAGAAGCCTAGTTTACAAGCCTGGCGATTAATTCTAAGGGATGATGGTAAAGAACAATGGGCTTCAATTGATAAAAAGAAGCCTGAAATACAGTATGTTTTGCTGTTGTCTAGATGCTCCAAAGCAGAGCGGAGAGCCAGTGAGAATGTGTACACTATAGATCTATGACAGTGGCAGGTGAACTGCTGCAGGTGTAGGACCTCACTCAGACGGGAGTTAATTCTAGCCATAACCCAACTCAGATGTGAGTGCTGCCAGTCAATAGTCATTGGGCTAGAGCTACCGGTCAAAAGTCATTGGGCTCACTCATTCTGTTCTTCTTGATCAAGGATATGATTGCTGCCCTTTTAAAGCAGGTGGGAGCCTCAAACTGCAACTGTAGGAGGTTGAAGGAGTCCTTGCACACTCCAACCAGTAGGTCAGCACAGGTTTTCAGTACCCAGCCAGGTACACCACATCAAGGCCTGATGCCTTGTGAGGTTCAGCCCTCTTGGCATCAACCTCAAAGACAGAGATAACAAAGCTGCAATGCTATTCCTGAATGAGATTTAGGCCTACCACTTCAAATATACATAAATGGATTATTATGCAACCTTTGACAGTCTTCCTATGTCCTAGCAGGCAGTATTTGGTTTGATAAAAAGTTTTTTTTAAAATTGAGAACAAGTAGCGAGACGTAATAAATTTAAAAGTTATTATACAAAAGTTAACCAAAGTGGACAGGAGAGAAAACCCAAGAGGTTGAATAGAACTGGATTAATAGGACTCTAAGACAATTTAAAATTTAAGTATAGAAAAGATTAAAAATAATTTTCT
The DNA here is from genome assembly GCF_030028105.1 of Mobula birostris. Classification (NCBI taxonomy): domain Eukaryota; kingdom Metazoa; phylum Chordata; class Chondrichthyes; order Myliobatiformes; family Myliobatidae; genus Mobula; species Mobula birostris. The sequence continues at coordinate 29,797,752 of NC_092394.1, read as the reverse complement.
GTGAGGCACTTTGTTGACAAATACACGTAATTATTCTGAATAGCACACACAGAATGCTGGAGGAACTCAGCAGGTCAGGCAGCATCCAGGAATAGAAATAAATATTCAATGTCTCGGGCCAAGATCTTTGCATGAAAACTTTAAAATTATTCTGAATTGCTGCAAATAACGTACAGTATGCAGTTGTGAAGGCTGCAGCACAGAACTAAGCTGTGCACAGCAAGCGCAGTCAGGCTGTGGATAAGCTGAAAAATATGGCAGCATGCGATTTTTAATACCTACACCATCAGTGTGCAGAAGGACAGGTCTTGTGACCTTCCACACACAGTGACAAAGTGGGCAAAAGAAATCCACTCAAAAGGATCACTTAAATGCAGTATGGACCCTTTCTCAGAGCAGGGAAGTCGGCAAGTAGCATGTCTGAGACAAACATTTTCATTTGTATTGACTTCCCATCTCTGCATTCTCTGTACACAGAGAAAATATTAATATATTGATTATAAACAATTTAAAATCACTTAACATCCAAACAACCTTTGTAAAGTTGTCTCAGAATACGTAGCAATGAGAAAGGTCTGTTTTGCACAGCAGATCAATAGTCCACCCTATTAACCATATTATCAATTCTTTGCCAGATTGTTATGTGGCCAATTCCACTATCACTTAAAGAGGAAATCTCAAGGCTGCACCTCCTTCTTCCGAAGGAAAAGAGACCAAGACTCAATCCTTGAGACTTTTCAATCCAGAACAAGGCAGATGTCCTCCTTTTTTAAAGAAAGGGGCTTCCCTTCCTCCACCATCAACTCTGCTCTCAAACGCATCTCCCCCATTTCACGCACATCTGCTCCCACTCCATCCTCCCGCCACCCCACTAGGAATAGGGTTCCTTGGTCCTCACCTACAACCCCACCAGCCTCCGGGTCCAACATATAATTCTCCGTAACTTCCGCCACCTCCAACAGGATCCCACCACTAAGCACATCTTTCCCGGCCCCCACCCCGCTTTCCGCAGGGATTGCTCCCTGCGCGACTCCCTTGTCCATTCGTGCCCCCCATCCCTCCCCACCGATCTCCCTCCTGGCACTTATCTGTGTAAGCGGAACAAGTGCTACACATGCCCTTAAACCTCCTCCCTCACCACCATTCAGGGCCCCAGACAGTCCTTCCAGGTGAAGCGACACTTCACCTGTGAGTCGGCTGGGGTGATATACTGCATCCGGTGCTCCTGATGTGGCCTTCTATATATTGGCGAGACCCGACGCAGACTGGGAGATCATTTCATTGAACACCTATGCTCTGTCTGCCAGAGAAAGCAGGATCTCCCAGTGGCCACACATTTTAATTCCACGTCCCATTCCCATTCTGATATGTCTATCCACGGTCTCCTCTACTGTAAAGATGAAGCCACACTCAGGTTGGAGGAACAACACCTTATATTCCGTCTGGGTAGCCTCCAACCTGATGGCACGAACATTGACTTCTCTAACTTCCGCTAATGCCCCACCTCCCCCTCGTACCCCATCTGTTACTTATTTATATACACACATTCTTTTTTCTCTCTCTCCTTTTTCTCCCTCCATCCCCCTCACTATGCCCCTTGCCCATCCTCTGGGCTTCCCCCCCCCCCTTTTCTTTCTCCCTAGGCCACCTATCCCATGATCCTCTCATATCCCTTTTGCCAATCAACTGTCCAGTTCTTGGCTCCATCCCTCCCCCTCCTGTCTTCTCCTATCATTCTAGATCTCCCCCTCCCCCTCCCACTTTCAAATCTCTTTCTAGCTCTTCTTTCAGTTAGTCCTGACGAAGGGTCTCGGCCCGAAACGTCAACTGTACCTCTTCCTAGAGATGCTGCCTGGCCTGCTGCGTTCACCAGCAACTTTTATGTGTGTTGCTTGAAATTCCAGCATCTGCAGATTTCCTCGTGTTTGTGTTTTTAAAGACACAATCCATTATTCCAGTAATCTGAATGTAGAATAACAAGAACTAGAGGACAGCATGAGTAAAGGGTCAAGGAAGCTAATTAGAGAGTCATAAATGGAAGTCACTGCAATTCCTTCCATCACAGGATCATAGTTAATTATAATGAAGGTGGCCATTCAAATCATCCGGGCCATCCTCGACATGAAATAGATAATCAGCTTAACACCAGTTTCCAGGTTTTAGCCTGTATCTTTATGAGCTATAACTCATCAAATGCTCATCACACGTCCATTAAAGTGCTTCTGTATCTCTTCTACAGTACATTACCATCATGGATGCCAGTTCTCTCTGACATTCTACTAATGAGATGAGTGGGCTGCCCCAGGCATCAGTGTTGGTTATTATTTAAATAATAATAATAATAATTTAAATTGGGGTCGAGTCAGAAATGTTCACGCCGTGACCCTGTTAATCCGGAAGGAGACCAATCCTGACATTACGCGCCAGACCAAGTGATCCAGTGGGTGGTAAAAGGATAAACCCTCGACCCACTGGAAATCATGAAAATCGTTAGCCACAACATCGAAGGCTTCAGCTACAGTAAAGCAGAAATCCTGGCAAACTTAAAACCGGACATCTTGTGCATACAAGAAACTCATAGGCTGAACAACCAACCCTATGTGCCAGAAATGCACTTGGCTCTTGACACCCCCAGCCAAGCTTATGGAAGTGCAATCTTTGTTAAAGAGAATTCTATAGTAAAGAGCACAGCAAACATCCAAGCTGGCTCAATGGAACTTCTGAAAGTTGAAACAAAACATATAAATATCATCTCGTTCTACAAACCCCCTAATGAACCATTCATGTGGCCACCTAACCTTAAGCTCCAGGACAAAGTGTACCTCATTATTGGTGACTTTAATAGCCATAGCATCAACTGGGGATATGAAGAAGACGATGCAAATGGAGAAGAAGTAGACACCCCTACCTTCACAAGTGCCAGATGGAGAAAAGGATACAACCCAGACCTTGCCTTTGTTACCTCGGAAAGCTCCAACCTCTTCACACGAACAGTCCTCCAACATATACCCAAATCCCAACACCGTCCAGTCCAGGTAGAATCCCTCCCAGTTCTGAGACCTGTACCATCAAAGTACCTACCAAGATTTAACCTGAGAAAAGCGAATTAGACATCTTTCACAGAATCCCTTGATCAACCTATCGATACCATACTACCAGAACCTGATCATTATGATGAATTTGTCCGACTAATCTGGAAAGTAGCTCAGAAGAACATACCTAGATGCTGCAGAACCAAATATATTCAGGGATTGACTGGTGATATCAAGCAAAGTTATAATGAGTATGTCAACTTATACGACCAAGACCCATTTGGTCAAGACGCAATTGAAATGGGAGAGTCAGTTTTGTCCCTACTGAGCCAAGAAAGACAACAGCGTTGGCAGGAACTGATAGAAAACACAGGCATGACCAAGAACAGTAAGAAGGCATGGGCAACTGTCCGGAAACTCAACTCAGACAATAGACCACCACAAAGAATTGCTGCTGTAACACCCAACCAGGTGGCCCACCAACTGATACTAAATGGTCGACCAAATAACAAGGAACAGAGGAAAAAGAAAAAGCAACATCAGGAGATGGAGCCAGCTCTCTCAAACGGGAATAACAACTTCCCACCTCTCACCCTAGAAAAATTAAAGGATGAAGTATCACAGCTAAAATCCAACAAAGCTGCTGGCATAGATGGAACTCTTAATGAATTCCTTAAACATCTTGGACCTAAAGCATCCCACTGGCTTCTGTTCCTTTTTAACTGTTGCCTAAGATCATTAAAGATACCTAAAAAGTGGAGAAGAGCCAAAGTTGTTGCTCTCCTAAAACTCAATAAAGACCCCAACATTCCTAAAAACTACAGACCAATTTCCTTGCTCTGCACCCTCTATAAACTCTATGAGAGACTCATACTGAAAAGAATATCCCCCTTAGTTGAAGATCTTCTAACACCAGACCAAGCCTGGTTCAGGCCAGGCCGCTCTTGCTGCGGTCAAGTCCTGAACTTAACCCAGTATATTGAGTATGGCTTTGAAATGCGACAAATTACAGGGGCAGTATTTGTTGACTTAACAGCAGCATACGAAACTGTGAATCACAGAGGCCTTCTACTAAAATTATCTAAAATGTTAAAGAATGAAACAATAGTCAAAGTAATAAGAAGCCTCCTAGAAAATTGTAGATATTATGTAGAAATGAATGGAATTAAGAGTAGGTGGCATCCACAAAAGAACGGACTACCACAGGGATCAGTCCTGGCACCTCTACTATTTAATGTCTACACAAACGACCAACCAACCTTTCCTAACACATGCAAGTTTATCTTTGCAGACGACCTATGCATAGCAATACAAGCTAACTCCTTCCAAGAAGATGAAGTACGACTTACAGCAGTCCTCGAAGCAATGAAGCAGTATTATGAAAAATGATCTCTGAACCCAAATCCATCAAAAACTCAAGTGTGTGCATTCCACCTGAGGAATCCAGAAGCAGCTCAGAAACTCAAGATCTTCTGGTGTGCGAAGCAGCTCGAACACTATCCAACTCCAATTTACCTGGGTGTGACGCTGGATAGGATGCTCTCTTTTGCCACCCACATCCAAAAACTCCAAGAGAAAGTTGACCCTTGCAATTCTCTCTTGAAAAAATTAGCAGGCACGAAATGGGGAACTAATGCTCACACACTTAGATCAACTGCCCTAGCACTCTGCTATGCAGCTGCAGAATACTGTGCACCTGTGTGGGGCAGATCAGCCCATGTGAAGAAAATAGACCCATTGCTTAATGAAGCCTGCCGAATAATCACGGGATAAATTGCGCCCCACACCCACTAACATCATTTACAGACTTGCAGGCATTGCTCCCCCAGAGATCCGAAGACTCACTACAACAAAAATTGAGAAAGGTAAACAGAACTCAGATCCACGGCACCCACTACATCATCCTGTGCTGGTTTCCAACCGCCTAAAATTGAGGAAAAGCTTTGCTGCAGTGGAGGAACTACCGCACAGAACATCCCCCCAAACATACAGGATTGAGCTCTGGCAACAAACAGAAGCCAGAACCCCACCAAACAATACAGTGCAAGACCCCACAGAAATGTTACCAGACAGGGTACTGCTTGACAGACGGAAGTGGTGCGCTCTCAACAGAGCAAGAGCGGGAGTCTGTAGGACAGGAGACAATATGGTGAAGTGGGGTTTAAAGAACAGCGAATTCTGTGAGTGTGGTGAAAGGGTGCAGGACATTGAACACGTTCTGCGCAACTGCCCACTCTCACCTGATTTAGCTGACACTGACCTGCTCAACATCAACCAAACAACACTAGAGTGGCTGGCTGTCTGGTGTGACGAGCTATGATGATGATTTATTTACAAATGATAAATAGGAATGTACCATTAGCAACTTTGCTGATGATAATAATTAGGGGGTCTAATTGATAGTGAAGCAGGTTATGATTAATTTCAAAGTGATCTTGATCAGTTAGGGAGATGGGCTAAGGAAAGGCAAATGGATTTCAACTCAGATAAGTGCAAGGTGATGCATTTTGGACATTCAAACCATGGTAGTGCTTACTGAGTGTACAGCAGGGTGGTGGTGCGTGCTCTCAGACAGAGGGAGCTGGGAGTACAAGTGCACAGTTCACTGAAAGCAGTCACACTAATAGACAAGATTGTGAAGAAGGCACTGAGCATTCTCGCCTTCACCATTCGGGGCACTGAGTTTAGGGGCATTATGCTACAATTATATAAATCGTTGGTGAAGCTGCACTTATAACACTGTGTACAGTTTTAGTCATCCTGTTATAGGAAAGATGTCATCAAGATAGAGAGGATGCAAAGGAGATTTACAAGGACTACATGGCCTGAGTTATTGGAAGAGATTGGCCATGCTGGATTTTTATTCTCTGGAGCACAGGAGAATCAGGAGTGATCTCACAGAAGTAAAATTATGAGCAGTGTAGATAATAGATAAGGTAGATGTAAATTTCTTTTCCCAGGGTTGGGATACAAAAACTAGATGGCACATCTACAAGAAAAGTGTTAAGGTTTAAAAGAGACCTGAACTGTAACTGCTATACACAGAGGGTAATGAGTACCTGGAATGAGCTGAAAGAGGAAGTGGACAAGGTAGGTACAATTGCAGCAATGAGGAGGTATTTGCACAGGTATATTGAGGGGAGGGACTTGGAGGGTTTTGGGCAGAACATGGTCAACTGGGAGTAGCAGGGAGGATGTCGTGGTCGGCATTGGCCAGCTGGGCTGGAGGGCCTGTTTCTCTGGCGTTTTACTGTATGAATATCCCATGATATGTTCCGCACATTAAACGTTAAGATAATATGATATTAAAATATCCCATGTATCACCGATAATTTGTAAAAAACAAAGGAGTTAACATATGCAAATCCAACAACCAAGAAAAGAAATAGACAGTCAACCATTAATCACCTCTGCAGCTAAAAATAATAAAGGTGAGTTTTTTTTAATGGAAAGGATCTTCTGGACCTTGTTGTGGTCAGTTGCTCTCAGTTACATGATGGTCTATGTCTGGTAAACAATTCACATTGCCTGTAAAAAAAAAGCAGGTAATTCAGTCAAGGCATTCAACAAAGGACAAAACTCCTGAGAATGTTTTAATGCATTTTTGGCCTAAAATTTTTCTCAAGCAGAAATAATAACTACCAAAGTTTGCAAACATACTACTGCCTACTGCCTGACCAGTAACAGATCTGTTATGGGTTGGACCTTTACTCTGTGACTTAATTGTGTCAATTGTTTGTCTTAAACCTTCAACAGATCTGAAATTGACCTTCAGCCATTTGAATCAGAGAACCAGATCCAGGCTGATAACAATATCCGTCAGAGATATTGAGAGTCCTACATTCATAATTAACATCACACAAGAACATCAAGTGGGAGTCACCAAGCCAGACAAAATTCAGAACACATTTCTGGAATCATTCAGAGGAGTTCTGTCGGCCCAAATCTATGAATCTATGTCAGCAATATGTGGCGTGAAAGCTGGACAGCCTGCAATATTGCAAACGAGCAATGAATCGAAGACACCATACAAAAATTATCCCCCTCCAACTTGCACAGCAGGCTATGGTCTGCGCTTAACGGGTTGAACAACATACAGCAGGTATCGCTGTCTCCTTCGCAAATGGAAAATAAAAGCATCACCCTGCTGGGAACGTGCTGAAACACAATCCATCTATCACAAAATCAACCTGACTCCATTGTATGTTCACTCAGGAGGAACTGATTATAAACATCAATTAACTTCTGATTCCACTAAATAGATTACCAAAATCAATGATCATTTCCAATATTTTGTAAGTTGCTTTACCATCAAATAAAATAATTCCCTTTAACTATTTCTAGAAAACATCCTGTGCCATCTAATCTTTTGATCACAACTTCTACTGTCTCAGTTGTACTCTACATATTTGACTCATATTCAAACAGGAAAGAAAGATATCTGAAATTAAATATCCAAGTACATGACTGAAGAATTTCCAAAATATTATAGAGCAAGGACTTCTGAAGTGCAGTTGTTTCAATGAAGTTAACACAGCAATATGTACATTCAGCAAGATTTCATGGAAGGCTTGCGTCTCTGATGGATTAATATTGGCCAAGATCACAGGAATAGCTCCCCTCCCCTACTCCACAAAATCTTTACATCAAGCTGACATCTGCTCAGCCCATATGATAACCAGGGTATCATGTGCAATAGAATATCAAAGCCAGATATACTCATAAAAACCCGTTACCTGTTCATGTTTCCAGTTTAACATAAATTTTTAGGTACACTTTGAACAGTACAGCAGTATTGTAGTGAAAGTTCCATTATTGGCGCACAACTCTAAGTGATCCATTATTATCAAGAGGACAGTATTCTCTCTCTTTACCTTTGATGCTGCCTGAACTGCTGAGTAATTCCATTACTTACAACACAATGGAAGTGATATAGCTCATAAAGATACAGGCTAAAACCTGGAAACAGGTGTTAAGCTTAATATCTCTTTCCTGGCGAGGATGGCCAGGATGATTTGAATGGCCACCTTCAGTATAATTAACTATGGTCCTGTGATGGAAGGTTGATGGGAATTGCAGTGACTTCCATTTATGACTCTCTAATCAGCTTCCTTGACCCTTATCAATTACACAGGGAAAATTGTACAAATACACAGTTAGGAGTCCAAAAACGCAACTTTTAAAATATACTTTCTTATTTCATATTGTTATTAATAATCTGCATACCTTTGGGCATGTTTCTCTAATTTAAGTTACCACCTGCATTTTAAAATCCTTAACATGTCAATTTACATACAACACAATGGAAGTGATAAAGACTGCAGATAGGATCTATGAACTCACCATAATTTTATCAGATTGGTCTGGCCATATTTGAAAGTTGCATCTAAAGCACAAAACTGCAAGACGACAGAGTGGATGGGATCTGATTTAACTGCTCCAATCTGGACTATCCTTATCCATCACACTGGTGTAAATTTCTAGCCTCTAGATCACCTAAGACCTTACTTTCCAGGTGAGAGTCTTTGAACAGTAATCAGAATAGGAATCCTGGCCACTTGTTACTTTTCTTCTCTCTCCGTTCCTGAATGAGGGTTAATAATTAATTTCTTCTTAAATCTGCAAATTGATACCACCACATCACAAAGTTTATTGTTAAATTTATCAAAGGAATCTCCACTATGGATCTCACGATCTACCTGCGTCTCATTCCCCCTCTAGAGTAGCCACTGTCCTCTGCAGTTTATGAACCAAAAGGTCAGAATTTGCTGGGTAGTTTCCTTGGTGAACCGCTAGTATTTCTCAGTGTAAGTGCCATCACATTTGGGTTCACATGCAAGCACAGAATATGAAATAGCTACAAATTAGGAAACTTTAGCTATAAATTACTTTTGTACAAATGTCTTAGGCTGTTCATTACGTTGTTAGAATTGTTTTACTACTGTGAGATTACCTTTGCTCCCACAAGAATCAAGAAACAACGGAGTTAGGCAATTTCAGATTAATCACAAAACCAAATTATTTGTATGTAAGCTTATTTAAAATAAATGAAAACAGCTCAAAAATATTGATATATCTCCAGCAGTGAAAAGCAATAGCGTCAAAACTTAATGAAATTAGATTAAAAATTTTTATCGTAAATGCCCTTGCAATTCTTCAATAATTAATCAGTTTGACAATTGGATGAAGAATAAGGAGTCAAATCGCTCCCTCTAATCTCTATTTCAAAGTTTTCATCTCAAGCTAAATGCATTTAGTACACTTAAATTCCTGGGGCAAAAGTTTGAGAATGTGACCAAGAAATATTTGACCACAATTGTCTGGTTGCCTTAATAGGTATGTCAACTATGAAACCAAAAAATAACTCTATAATGTTGAAGTATATTTTATTTGTATCCTTGCTATAAGTTATACTTCAGCTAAAAATGGATACAGAATCATATGCCATGAGAAAGTCATAATTTACTGTTATGTTTTAGAACATAGACATAGAACATAGAATAGTACAGCACAGTACAGGCCTTTCAGCCCACAATGTTGTGCCAACCCTCAAACCCTGCTTCCCATATAACCCCCCACCTTAAATTCCTCCATATACCTGTCTAGAAGTCTCTTAAATTTCACTAGTGTATCTGCCTCCACCACTGACTCAGGCAGTGCATTCCACGCACCAATTACTCTCTGAGTAAAAAACCTTCCTCTAATATCCCCCTTACCTTAAAGCCATGTCCTCTTGTATTGAGCAATGGTGCCCTGGGGAAGAGGCGCTGGCTATCCACTCTATCAATCTCTTATTATCTTGTACATCTCTATCATGTCTCCTCTCATCCTCCTTCTCTCCAAAGAGTAAAGCCCTAGCTCCCTTAATCTCTGATCATAATCCATACTCTCTAAACCAGGCAGCATCCTGGTAAATCTCCTCTGTACCCTTTCCAATGCTTCCACATCCTTCCTATAGTGAGGCGACCAGAACTGGACACAGTACTCCAAGTGTGGCCTAACCAGAGTTTTATAGAGCTGCATCATTACCCTGTGACTCTTAAGCTCTATCCCTTGACTTATGAAAGCTAACACCTTATAAGCTTTCTTAACTACCCTATCCACCTGTGAGGCAGTTTTCAGGTATCTGTGGACATGTGCCCCCAGATCCCTCTGCTCTTCCACGCTACCAAGTATCCTGCCATTTACTTTGTACTCTGCCTTGGAGTTTGTCCTTCCAAACTGTACCACCTCACACTTCTCCGGGTCCTATCGATGTCTCTCTGCAATCTTTGACAATCCTCTACACTATCTACAACACCACCAACCTTTGTGTCGTCTGCAAACTTGCCAACCCAGCCTTCTACCCCCACATCCAGGTCATTAATATAAATCACGAAAAGTAGAGGTCCCAGAACAGATCCTTGTGGGACACCACCAGTCACGATCCTCCAAACTGAATGTATTCCCTCCACCATGACCCTCTGCCTTCTGCAGGCAAGCCAATTCTGAATCCACCTGGCCAAACTTCCCTGAATCCCATGCCTTCTGACTTTCTGAATAAGCCTACCGTGTGGAGTTTTGTACTCCAGAAATTAATTAAAAGAAAACCACGGCAGCGCAGGGCATAACTCTTGTATGTTTCACTTCTGTGAGGCACACACATAATGATGTGGTGGCGTAACGGCGTATGCCATTCACATACTTTTACACATAACCCTGTAATGAATTATGTAAACAACAAACAATACTTAAAAAAAACAACGTTACTCAAATATTACAGAAATATTAAATACACAACTCTCCCCTCTGTTTGCCTATAAACTCCAACTCAATATAGAATACATCTCAACTTATATACATACAATATACTATTTAACAATACTACTATATAGACATCTACAACATAGTAAATTTTAAATTGTCCTATTTAGGCTTATAGATTTAATTGTTGTGGAGGATTTCATACTCTTGTGGGATAATGTCTTTCCCGACCAGATGGGGGGGTGGGGGAGTCACTCTGCTTGGCAGGTGTGACTTGGGGCTGTGAAACGATCTCGGGCAACCTGTGCATAATTTTTCTCTACAGCAGTAAGGGAATGTGATGCAAAGGCCATGGGGTGTTCACTTAATTCACTCATAATGTAATATGACTGTACCTATACCACAAGACAGGGCAAGCTTCACTGGATGATGCGGATGAGAACGTGTGAGCACAGTGTCTGCTGTCACCATGTCCTTTGCTGTTTGGAAAGCCACCAGCATTGCTTTGTCCATTGCCATTCCTTCCTGCTGTGTAGTAATAAGTTCAAGTGGTGGAGCACAGTAGTCACCTTACCTGCTATAATCATTGACAAATTCTAAAAAGGACCACAACTGTGACACATCCTTCAGCCTTGAAGCATCCACTACTACTTGAATTTTCTCAGTACACGTGTAATTCTTGTGTGTGACCACGGTAAATGATACATAGTTTAAAGAAGTCACACTTGTTGTGCCAAGCTCTAAGCCCATAATCATCTAATCTTTTTAACATTGTCTTGAGATTTTGGAGATGTTCCTTGTCATCCTCACTGATAACAATAATGTCATCCATGTAACACTGAGTACCTGGACAGCCTTTCAGTACCTGGTCCATAGCTTCTGCCAGTCTGCAGGTGCAGGTGTTACTCCAAAGATATGTCTATTATAGCAATAAAGTCCTTTGTGAGTGCTTATGATGAAAAAAACTTTGGACTCTTCTATCTCCGTCTGTAGGTAGGCCTCAGCTAAGTCCACTTTGCTTAAGTATTTTCCTCCAGAAAGGTTTGAGAAGATACCCTCTATCATGGGCATAGAGTATTGATCTACTTTCCGTACTGGATTGAAGGTGACCTTAAAGTCACACAGATCCTGACAGACCCATCCTTCTTGGCTACTGGGACCACCGGCATTGCCCATGGGCTCCACTTATCCTTGGAAAGAATTCCTTCGGTCTCCATGTGATGAGGCTCACTGGCTACTTTATCACAGATGGTATAAACAACCAGCTGAGCTATGTAAAAATTAGGTGTGATATTTTCATTTAACACTATTTTACCTCTGATATGCTTGAGTTTTCCAATGCCATCCTTGAACACTGCTATGGCATCATCCAGCAACTTTCTTAAATTGCTTTCAGTTGATTTTATTGTAGGAGGTGTGGAATACAATGGTGGATGGATCTCCCAACAAGTTGTCATGGTCTCGGCCAATCACAACCCCACAATGCTGGCCCTCCTGTTTTTAACCACATCCAAGCCCAATGTGATTTGTTGGTTGTTTATTTCAATGTTGTGAATGCCATTTTCACAAAAGTTATCTTTTTTCCATTCAAATTCATTTTGTGGAATGACAGAAACAGCCAAGCTACTGTCCAATTCCATTTTAATTAATTTGCTGTTCACTTCTTGTGTAAGCCATGCTGCTTTTTTCTTGTTAGTTTTCACAATGTAAATCTCAAGGCTACTCAGTCCTGTGTCACTCTCATCATTATCAGACTCTTTATCAACAGCATTCAGATTAGTGCTCTGTTTGAAACTACAATTTAACTTTTTACCTTTTTTGCTTCCCTGTGCAGTCCACTTATTTTTGTTTGCCCAACATACTCCTTGTGTCTTTCTTTGTTGAATTTTCTGCAAGTTTCGCCCTTAAACCTGCATTGGTCTGATGTATGTGAACTACTCCCACAACAGTAACACAATTCGTTGGGCCAGGCAGATTTCTATTTAGATGTTGCAATTTCATTCCAGACTGCAACTCAATTGCATTTCCATCTGCTGTTTCCATTGGTACAGCAATGTCTACTGTTGTTTTAAATGTGAGTTGTGCTTCAATTAAGGAAGCAGTTTTGAATGCTTTCTTGTAAGATTCCAGAGACTAAACAATCTCTCAGTGTATCATTATGCCCATCACTGAACTGGTAATGCTCAGACAATTTCTTCAGTTCAGCCACATGAGCTGAAATGGGCTCCCCTTCCTTTGAATTCTGCTTATGAAATCAAAAGCATTCTGCAATCAACAATGGCTTCAGTTCTAAATGCTCCTGCATTACATTCACAATATTAGCAAAGCTCATTTCGGATTGTTTGGTTGAAGCAGTTAAACTTCCAAGGAAACTGTATGCTGTTCCACCTATTGCACTCAGTAATACTGACCCTCATTTTTATTAGCATACTTCAAAAACCTGCTCATTCAGTATCTATGATCTAGATATCCGTGTGCAATCAAACACATCTAGCTTTTCAATGTAGCCAGCTGTTTCTGCTTTCTAAAAATTTATTATCATCACCAGTTAGGTTTATGAACGCATGAATTTTGCCCATTTTCTGCTTTTTTTTAAACTCGACCTTCTTACTCCCCTTGCAAAGAAAAATTGTGCTGTGCTTCAACAGGTAGGTAGTTGACTTGGGTTCATTTTAAAACTTACTCATTGTCACTGTTATATTTGTAACTCCAAAAATTAGAAAGCTACAGGAGCCTGGGGGATAACTCATAGATGTTTTGTTTTACTTCTATGAGGCATGCATGCAATGACATGGTGGCATCATGACGTATGCCATTCACATACTTTTACATATAACCAATAATGAATTATATAAACAATAAAGCATACTTAATCAAACAATATATTTACAATATTGCTGAAATATTACAGAAATATTAAAAATAAAACACTTATGGCTGTTTAAATGACAGATACAGAAATTATATAAGGACCTAAAAACAGCCAAATCAGCTATCTCAAATAAATATAGGAAGAGTGCTAGAAAGACTCAGCAGGTCAGGCAGCATATGTGTAGAGATGTTGTGAAGAGAGAAAGAGTTGATTTTCTGGTCAATAACCATTGAAGATTGTCTTGAATATAATTATACATAATCTAAACCAGTCTTTTGCAGGTAATATTCAATAAGTCAATTTCTAGCTTGAATGAAGTATAAGTCATTTATAATCATTTATGAAATTTTAAAAATATGTCCTAAGAACTGTAATTGGAATAGAAAATAGCAAAAATACAAAATGTTCCAATTTATATAAAAGGGTTTCAGTTTCAATATGATTTTATTATACATATGTGGCATATTGCTGGATAATCATTTGTTCGGAATGAGGCAAATAGTTTAATGCAACATTAATAAACCCAATACTACAGTGGATACTATAATACAGTGGATGTTAAATGACAAAAGTTGTGTTCACTACAGCAAATGTAATAATTAAAGCTGGGAAATAATTAATCCAACAATCTACATTTTCATCAGATTTTTACAAGTGCTTTTCAGTAAAGAGAAAAGGTTAGTTTACGCTCAAAATATTTTACAATTGTGCTCCCTCTCATCAGCTTTTCCTCTTGTACCCTCACTAAAGCCAAGCTCTTATTTATTTTTGTTCACATCTGTCGCCCAAGCGACAATTATTAAGGACAAAAAATAGACACTTTTTCACTAAACCAGCACAGCGTCCATACATGTACTCTTGTCGCAGTCACAAGTCTGTAAGTATAGAGGCACCCAAAGAAATTCATCCATCATGAAAGAAGATAAGGGATTTGGAAGTACTGCAAACAGTGAGGATGATCGTAATAGATTTCAAAATGACATAGACAGGTTGTGAAATGGGCAAACATGTGGCAGATGAAATTCAATGCAGTAAAAGTGTGAGGTGATACATTTTGTACAGCGAACCGAAAAGACTTGAAATGGCACTTCTACTTTCAGAACTGGCAGCTTTACCCTCCTTATCTATTTCTATCCAAGGCACTCAGCACTACCCTACTGATTGATGATAGCACTCGTGATTCCATAGTCCAAACATGCACAGGTAAGTACCAACCTGCACTTTAAAAAAGACATCTGCACAGGTGCAAGCTGCTGTGCATATGCCTGCTTTCCACCGCTGTTCCCACGGCAATGAAGTGGTGATCTCACCAACACAGGGATTGATGAGCAGTAAAACACTGAGGATGTCTTATGGCCGCCTGTTAGGGTGGGTGGTGGCCAAGTTAGAGCTGGCATTGCTAAGTGTGGGGCTCAGAGCTACATGCTGGCTGGTACAATGAGTGTAGGTCATTGCCGGGGACCAGAAGCCATTGCTTCATGTATTACCAAATCACCTCTCTCCCTCATCATCTCCTGCTGAACGTGAAAGATCTGCTGTACTCGACTCTCTTTATTTGCCTGCACAGTGCTTCCCAACCCAAAGATCTCTGTGGTAACAAGTTCAATGGCCACATCTGCCACTGAACTTGTTGCTATAGAGAAATCTTCAGGGAGCCATTGCACGGAGCCTCTGGGGTTTGCTTCACACTGAGTTACACGTCGGTGAGATCACCTTAACCATTTCATTGCTGTAGAAGTGCCATAAAAGGGATGAACCTTAAGCCAGGTTCCTAGTGCAGCAACGAAGAGGCCAGGGGGTTGAGCCAACCTCCTGACACAATACAGCCAACCTACCCAAGAAGGTTACAGGACAGCAACTTTCCTTCATCCACTGAGTTCTTGAACCAGCATTACAACACTTTCTACTTTCCACAGGGAAACATGATTCTTTTGTCCATTCATCCCTCTCCACTAATTTCCCTCTCAGCACTTATCACTGCAAGCAGCCAAAGTGTGTCACCTGCCCATTCACCTCCTCCTCACCTACATTCAGTAACCTGAGCAGTCCTTCCAGGTGAGGCAATACTTCACCAGCGAATCTGGTTGGCTTATCTATTGTATCCAGTGCTCCCAATGTGACCTCTTCTACATTGGTGAGACTCGTCATAAAATGGGGGATTCCTTCATGAAGCACCTCCACTCTATCTGTCAAAAGCGGAATTTCCTGATGGCCCAGCATTTTAATTCTGATATCCTTTCCTGTTCTGACATGTTGGTCTGTGGCCTCCTATTGGGCCATGATGAGGCCACCCTCAGGGTGGAGGAGCAACACCTTACATTACATCTGGGTAGCGTCCAACCTGACAGCATGAATAACAATTTTTCTTCCAGTAAAAGTATTCCCTCCCCCTCCCCTCTTCTTCTGTTCCCCACTCTGGCCTTTTACCTCTACTCACCTGCCTATCACCTCCCCCTAGTGCCTTTCTTCCTTCCCTTTCTCATATGGTCCACTCGCCTCTCCTGTCAGATTCCTTCATCTCCAGCCCTTTACCTTTCTCGCCCAGCTGGCTACAACTATCACCTCCTTGCTATCCCTCTTCCCCTCCACCCACCTTTTTCTCTGGCATCTTCCCCCTTCCTTTCCAATCCTGAAGAAGAGTCTCAGCTCAAAACTTCAACTGTTTGTTCATCTCCATAGATGCTGTCTGACCTGCTGAGTTCCTCCAGCATTTTGTGTATGTTGCTTTGCATTTCGAGCATCTGCAGAATTTTTTGTTTACATCCACTTTAATCACATTTTACTAAAATAGACTTTGTTTCTCCTTTTGGTCTAATGTGTTTCCTCTTGTAAAAATTGTGTATAATTTATGTTTTTCTTGGGAATAATGTTTACCTGATGTTCTGTGTCTGTGAAGCTGCTGCAAGCCAGTTTTTCACTGTACCTGCACATACTATATGGCAATAAACTTGACTTTGAGTTTGAATAGCACATCTCTTTATACATAATGCAATAATAACCTCCAGATGCTTTTTTGCTGGTGAGGGAGCAGGGTCATCGCTTTGCTGCTGTTTAGGCGTGGGACGGGACAGCTGGGGAGGGGAGAATTTGGGGTTCTAACATTTAGCTGTCATTCATTCCTTGGGGCAATCCTCTGTTTTTGTGAATGTTGCCGAAGAAAAAGAATTTCAGGATGTATATTGTATACATTTCTCTGACATTAAATTGAACCTATTGATCCCTTCTAACTGGTGTTAACCACACTTTACAGTGACCACGAAATATTCCCTATTTTCTATCAATCACAACCCATTTCTCTGCAAGTTAAAGCTAATTTGTCTTATATCTTTCTCAGTTCTATCAAAACTTTAGTTGTTCCTCTTTGTACAGATGCTGCCTCATTTGCAAAGTGTTTCTAGTGTTCCCTATTTTTATACTACCTCTCTTTTGGTGTTGATTTAGTTGCACTCACTTTACTGGGATGTGCCCCAAGTGCTAAGTAAGGTATCCATGTACGTTATTGCTTCTATCTCTATCGTTATTGCTTGCTAGTCTAGCTTTGGGCTGACCTGTTTAGATCTTGATGAGATTTCCTAAACAGGTTAATTTCTTTATTGCTCCAGTCGTTTACACCCAAGCAATTGCACACACCAGTAAGTGTCAGGGTAGGGTGGGGATGGAAATTATTTACAAAATATCAAAACATGGCTCCATGATTAGTACAGCAACCCATGTCCCAAATCCTGCTGCTCTCCAAAGCATCGTTGCAGGCACTGCTTTTCTGAGATGCAGACAATGCCTCAGAGTACTAATGTCTACAATATGCCATACTATCTACAGATTCAGTCAGCAGCACTTTGCCAGACCAATACAGAGAACACCTTGGCATTGAATGGAAATATTGACATAAATCTACTAGCACTGGAAATATTCCCATATTCCTAGAAAACCAATTCAAACCTTTACACACACTTCTCTGAAACACAAAGTCAGTTGCCAAAATGAAAATACTGCTAACAGTGCAGAAAACGTTCTTTTAACAGATAAATAATATTTGTAAGGCAACAAGCATTGAGATAAAGAACTTACAGCACATAATTTATAATATCTTGTTTCCAAAACATTGTGTTTAGCCGTAACCTCCAGGAAATAAAGAAAATTGAACTTGCACAATGATTTATCAAACCTTTATGAAACAATTCCTCTTTCTCTAACAAATAACTTTAGACGATATGAAGTTATTTTTACCATTCAAATCAGGTGGAAGGAGAGTTGAGTGTTTAGAATTTAAATATAGCCTACCCACACCCAAACTTTCACTTTTGTTTTAATCTCAACTTCAGAGTAGGTTCCTCATTAAAATCAATTAATGATGCTGTATTGCTCCAAAATCTTTTCATAGTCATAGTCATACTTTATTAATCCCGGGGGAAATTGCTTTTCGTTACAGTTGCTCCATAAATAATAAATAGTAATAGAACCATAAATAGTTAAATAGTAATATGTAAATTATGCAAGTAAATTATGAAATAAATCCAGGACCAGCCTATTGGCTCAGGATGTCTGGCCCTCCAAGGGAGGAGTTGTAAAGTTTATGGCCACAGGCAGGAATGACTTCCTATGACACTCTGTGTTGCATCTCGGTGAAATAAGTCTCTGGCTGAATGTGCTCCTGTGCCCACCCAGCACATTATGTAGTGGATGGGAGACATTGACCAAGATGGCATGCAACTTGGACAGCATCCTCTTTTCAGACACCACCGTGACAGAATCCAGTTCCATCCCCACAACATCGCTACCTTACGAATGAGTTTGTTGATTCTGTTGGTGTCTGCCACCCTCAGCCTGCTGCCCCAGCACACAACAGCAAACATGATAGCACTGGCCACCACAGACTCATAGAACATCCTCAGCATCGTCTGGCAGATGTTAAAGGACCTCAGTCTCCTCAGGAAATAGAGACGGCTCTGACCCTTCTTGTAGACAGCCTCAGTGTTCTTTGACCAGTCCAGTTTATTGTCAATTCGTATTCCCAGGTATTTGTAATCCTCCACCATGTTCACACTGACCCCCTGGATGGAAACGGGGGTCACCGGTACCTTAGCTCTCCTCAGGTCTACCACCAGCTCCTTAGTCTTTTTCACATTAAGCTGCAGATAATTCTGCTCACACCATGTGACAAAGTTTCCTACCATAGCCCTGTACTCAGCCTCATCTCCCTTGCTGATGCATCCAACTATGGCAGAGTCATCAGAAAACTTCTGAAGATGACAAGACTCTGTGCAGTAGTTGAAGTCCGAGGTGTAAATGGTGAAGAGAAAGGGAGACAAGACAGTCCCCTGTGGAGCCCCAGTGCTGCTGATCACTCTGTCGGACACACAGTGTTGCAAGCACACTTACTGTGGTCTGCCAGTCAGGTAATCAAGAATCCATGATACCAGGGAAGCATTCCACCTGCATCGCTGTCAGCTTCTCCCCCAGCAGCGCAGGGCGGATGGTGTTGAACGCACTGGAGAAGTGAAAAAACATGACCCTCACAGTGCTCGCTGGCTTGTTCAGGTGGGCGTAGACATGGTTCAGCAGGAAGACGATGGCACCCTCAACTCCTAGTCAGGGCTAGTAGGCAAACTGGAGGGGATCTAAGTGTGGCTTGACCATAGGCCGGAGCAGCTCCAGAACAAGTCTCTCCAGGGTCTTCATGATGTGGGAGGTCAATGCCACCCGTCTGTAGTCATTGAGGCCGCTGGGGCGCGGCATCTTCGGCACAGGGACGAGGCAGGACGTCTTCCACAATACAGGAACCCTCCGGAGCCTCAGGCTCAGGTTGAATACATGGCGAAGTATTCCACATAGCTGAGGGGCACAGGCTTTGAGCACCCTGGTACTGACACCATCCGGTCCTGTAGGCTTGCTTGGGTTGAAACGTTTCAGCTGTCCTCTCACCTGTAGAGCTGTGAAGCCCACCGTGGTGGTTTTGTGTGGGGAAGGGGTATAGTCATGAGAGCAGGGTGGGGGACTGTGAGGAGGGGTAGGAGGGGAGAGTGGAATATGTGTTGGTTGGGAGCCGACAACAGATGGCTCATGTGTGGGATGGGCAGGGGCCACACTGTCAAATCTGTTATAGAACAGGTTAAGTTCATTGGCCCTGTCCACACTGCCTTCTGCTCCTCTGTTGCTAGTTAGGTTAAGTGATCTTAGAAATCCTGGCAACTGATGAAACAGAACAAACAGTTAAAACTCAACTGCAGAGACTGTAGTCCTGCACATTCCCGTCATTCCTTTTTCAAGTGATCAAAATGCCACAATTGGTTAACTCTTACCTGAACCCACCATTGTGTAGAAGTCCTCATGAATCCCACATCCCCCCAGCTCCCCCTTCCCCCACACAGCTTCACTCCCAACCTGGTTTCATCCTCATCAATAAAATGGAATCTTAATCACCTTGACTACAGTCAGGAAACATGGGAAGTTAACCACAACAGGCCTTGACTTCACATTCAGCATCAAGTACAGGATGTTACTTCTGTTCCATTCCCAATTTCTCCTATTTGCCCACTTATTGCTACTAACCCACATCCTCCTCTCATGTGGACATAATTACTTTCTTGTCTCATAAATTACTTTCAGAATCTCTGTTGCAAATGCAAGCAAATGTAGCAAGTAATTGACAACCAATAAGATCCCGTAAATAGTTTATCTTCTAATGATTATCCTGGGCACATTGATCCCTGCCAAATTAATTTTATTGTGGTATTTTTGATTGAAATGTTATCATATATGCTTGGGTGTTCTTTTCCATTTGATTTAAATTATTTTTCACTCAATATGATAGTATTGTGTTAAACTCATGAGAATTGCATTATATTCAGTTTCACACACAAAATAATTAATTATCTACTCAATAACAATAAAAAACTGAGGAGCTGAAATGACTTTGTTGAAACATTGTCTTGGGATATTGTCTTGTGTCATAAGGGTTTCCGAAATTCACAAGTTACATGGAATTGGGAGCTTTAATTATTGCATTTATTGGTATGTACAGTGAGCTGTCTGATTATATTTTATTCATAACACAGAATTTTTGCAATAAATTTTAAATAATTCAACCTGTTTTTAACTCTCAACTATGGGCCAAATTTAAACGTCTCTGGATTTTGCACTGATCTCTCTTTTCCAATTTCACAACAGATTTTGCATAGGTGTCATGACCAACACAGCGAATGCATATGCCAATTAGCCATGAATCCATTAACCTTCACTATTCAGACAAAGCATGGGTCGGAGAGGAAGAACTAGCTTGTACCATCCTGCAAGATAACATATTAAGCCACATTCAGTTCTTAACTTCTAAAAGTTAATGACGTTATTTTAAGTTAACGGGTAAAAATGTCATAATCAGAAACAAAGAATGACCTGACTTTTTTTAAAGTCCTTTTCAATCCTTCACAAAATTTAGAAATTTGTAACCATGGCTTTCAGAGAACCATTTTCCGTCTCACGTTTCTGGGACTATGACCATTGTGACTACCCAGCAGAATATTGTATAGAATTTTGTAAATGTTGAATTTGACCATCACAAAAACAATTTGCTTCTGAACTCCACTATCATGAAAACATCAGTCCAGGGAAGCCTGAGGGGATGGTAGGAAGGCCTGTTTTATTCTGGAATCTTACTATTTGAGGAATCATAATGACTACCCAAGATAGTTTAGGTTACACATTCTTTAGCAATCATAAATACCCTTTCAAAATTACATTAATTTACAAAAGGTCTCGTCCTAATAAGAACAGTCACTGCTGCTAAAATACATTTACTAAAAGCATTATCTTGCATGTGACAAATTGAAGTTGTAATGCTTGATAAATAAATTAAGGTTCTGATAAATATCCTTCTGCTTCAATTTTTGTCAAGGTTATTGTATTGGGGGAAGTGAACCAGTGAAATAAGCAAACTAAGGAAATATGCTCATTAATTCCTTAATGTTTCGGCATATGCCTGTCTTCAGATTGTTGCTTTGCCCCATCATTCCAGAGGGCTGATCACAAGAGTATCATTCAGTATCTGAAAATAAATAAGGCTCAGAAAAGAAATAGGCAAGGATATCCTAGAATTCTATGCCAGTTCATCTTTGCCCTCCCTGGGTAAGAACAAATTTCTTCAAACACACACATCCAAACATCAGTGTAAAGTGATCAAAATGTAAAGTATTGTCCCGAAACATTTCTAGATCAAAGAGAACCAACTCAGTTTAAACTATGATGTGAAGGTTTTAGGACCATAAGACATAAGAGTAGAATGAGGCCATTTGGCCCATCGAGTCTGCTCCACTATTCAATCGGGGCTGATCTTTTTCTCCCCTCCTCAGCCACACTCTCTAGCCTTCTCCCCGTAACCTCTGATGCCATGTCCAATCAAGAAACTATCAAGCTCTGCCAAACACCTGGCCTCGACAGATGCCTGTGGTAATAAATTCCACAAATTCACCACCCTCTGGCTAAAGAAACTTCTTGGACAAGTAATTGCAGGAAAAGAATTCCTCTGAAATCCACCATAGATTTTATGGGCTGAATGGCCTCCATCTATGTTTTAAGGAAGCTTCTCTGCTTTGTCTTCCATCATTTAAAATTATTGATTAATTCAGAATTACCAGGTCATGTGAAAACTCTCACGTAAAAATCCTAAATTTTGAAGCATTAAGTTAAGCATTGTCCACGAGTCATTTAAACACCAGCTCCAAAATCAGACCTTCAATCAATCATTTAATCCTTCTATAATACCAATAAGTGAATTTAATTGGGCTTGTAAAACCAAAATATTTCTGACAAGTATCTGAAAATGTCTGATATAACCTTTATGATCCAAGTCCTGTACAACAGTTCGTCAGACTGTCTTAACTGTCTTCCTAAGCTTCTGAGCTTGGCACAGCACTGAAAGGTTATGCACAGCACAACGACGGTATGCTCACATACTCCAGATTCATAAACTTAATGGATCTGAATTTGCAAAGAAACAAATACAAAGTTCTGAAGTCAGCTGTTTTTCTTTCTGGTACTGGTCAATTTATAGAAAATGGATAACAAGGTAATGTTATATTACATATGTTAAGTGTCATAATTTTCTTAATAATCCTTCATACTGCGGTGAACAATTTTCAACAGCCTTTGAGAGTTTCTGTAGGTCAGAAAGCATTTCAGCAGACAACTAAATGGGCGTGGTTCAGCTGATGATTAGCTTCCTCACGTGGGCTGATATTATTCTCTTCTTCTCCCACAATTCCCCTCCTCCCACCCTTACACCTCATGGAAGCCTCAACAAAAGGCAGGAATCCACCACAGCTGATGAAACTGGCCTCTCTCTCATATCGGTCACAGAGGGAGTTGATTGAAATCCAGGCCTTTTATAAACACCATTTTGGATAGAATTCAGTGTGTCAAAGTATGAGAAAGCTTACAAAGATCGCTTAAATAGTCAGGAACCAAATATTGTAGATTGATCCTGACAAACACTTAATCAGAAATTCAATTTCAAAATCAATTCCAATCGTTGCTGAGATGAAAAATGTATGAGTTACACTTCAGATGGTGTTAAAGAAAACTTTGGGTCTGAAATGATAGATTTTGGTAACATCGGGCTACAAAAATGAATGATTCAAAGAATAAAATTCTACATAACAGGTTTATTCAAAACTAAAAACACTAAATAAGTTGTATGAATAAATAAATTCAAGTGATAGTAACAGAGTCTTTTCCTGTCCCTTGTGGTTCAGCATAGATCACGATGTGAGTCCAAGAAGTTCAAGGTTCAATGAGTTTTAAAATCAAGGCTGGTGTTCCCATACAAGACTGACAATGTGCTACACTGTTAAAGAGTCCTGACGAAGGGTCTCGGCCTGATACATCGACTGTACCTCTTCCCAGAGATGCTGCCTGGCCTGCTGCGTTCACCAGCAACTTTGATGTGTGTTGCTGTTAAAGATGTTGTCACTTAGACAAAAAAATTCACCTAAACTTGGGCTGTTCTCTTAATTAAGTTAGGGAGCAGTGACCACAACTCCTTAGGTTTTAAGATAGCTATAGATAAGTATAGATATGGACTTTGCAGGAGGGTATTAAATTGGAGCAGGGCAAATTACGGGAGCATTCAGCAGTAACTAGGGAGAGTTAATTCGGAACAGCTAATTCTGGACAAGTCCACGTCTGACATGTGGAGGATGTTTAAAGACCAACTGTACAGAGCACAGGGCAGGTATGTTCCAGTCAGAAGGAACGAGAATGATGGCAAGGTAAGGGAACCTTGAATGTTGAGAGAGGTGATGAACTTAGTCAAGAAGAAAAAGGAGAAGTATGTAAAGCTTAGGAAGTTAGGATCAAACAGAGCCCTTCAAGATTATAAGGTACTCAAGGAGGGCATTAGGAAAGCCTGGAGGGGCCATAAAAATCCCATGACAAGTAGGATTAAGGAGAATCCCAAGGAATTCTATACATTCATCAAGACCAAGGGATAACTAAGGAGAGAGTAACTCACTCAAGGATAAAGGGGGAACATTTGCTTAGATGCACAGGATGTGGGTGAGGCCCTTAATGAGTACTTTATATCAGCATTTATCAAGAAGGAGGATGTGGAGGGTAAGGAGATCAGTGCGGAGTGTATTAATATGCTCAGGCATTTGAAGTAAAGGAGGAGGTAGTGTTGGGACTCATAAAGTGGATAAGTCCCCAGGGCCTGATGGGATATATCCAGGTTAGTGAGAAAGGAAAGAGAACAGAATTCTTAGGGATAGGATTTAAGAGCATTTGGAAAACCATAGCCTAATGAAAGAGAGCCTGAAGGCTCTGCGTGCGGCAAGTCATGTCTTCTTAACTTGACTGAATCTTTTGACAAAGTTACAAGGGTAATTGATGAAGGTACAGCTACAGATATCATCTATATGGACTTTAGTAAAGGCACTTGACAAGGTCCTTCAGATTAGGCTCATCCAGAAGATTAAGATGCATGGAAGCCATGGTGAATTGACCATTTGAATTCAGAACCGACGAACCCACAAAAGACAGAGGGTAGTGGTCAATAGGGCTTATTCTGCTGGAGGTTTGTGATTAGTGATGTTCTGCAGGGATCTGTACTGGGACCTCTGCTGCCCGTGATGTGTATAAGTGATCCGGATGAAAATGGAGATGGGTTAGTCAGTAAGCTTGCAGATGATACTTAAGATCGCTGGTATCGACAGCATAGATGACTTGCAAAGAAAAAGTGGGATATAGATCAGTTGCAGATATAGGCAGGGAAATGGCAGATGGGACCTTGGTAGGTCAAATTCAAAGAGACAGTACACTGTTAAGGGCAAGACCTTTAACAGTGTAGATGAGTAGAGGGATCTTGGGGTCCAAGCTCTTAGCTCCCTGAAAGTGGCTGCACAGAGAGGATCTGGCACGGCATATGGCATGCTTGTCCTTATTAGTCGAGGCATTGACTTCAAAAGTCAGGAAGATTATGTTGCAGCTTTATAAAACTCTAGTTAGGTTGCATCTGGTGTGTTGCATACAATTCTGGTCACTCCATTATAGGGAGGATGTCAAGGCTTTGGGGAGGATGCAGAAGAGGTTTACCAGGAAGCTGCCTGGATTAGAGAGCATTTGCTATAATGAGAAGCTGGACAAACTAGGATTGTTTTCTCTGAAACGGTGGAAGCTGATGAGTGATCTGATAGGATTATGAGAGGCACAGATAGAGTCAAGAAACAGTATGTTTTTCTCAGGGTAGAAATGTCTAATACCAGAGGGCATACATTTAAGGTGAGAGGGGTTAATTTCAAAGGAGATGGAAGGGGCAAGTTTTTTTACACAGAGTCATGATCTGCCTGGTGGTAGAGGCAGATACATAAGGGACTTTGAAGTGACGTTTAGACAGGCACATGAATCTGAGGAAAATAAAAGGATATGGACATATGTAGGCAGAAGAAATTAGTTTAGTTGTCCATTTTATTACTAATTGATTTGGTTCAGCACAACATTGTGGGCCAAAGGGCCCGTTCCTGCTTGTACTGTTCTATGTTCTATGTTCAATATAAGATGCTGGAAATACTCATCAAGTCCAGCAGCTCCTGTGAAAAGAGAAACGGTTACTGTTGCAGGTCAAAGATCTTTCAACTGATAATGCTGCCTGACTTGTTCCAGCGTTTCCAGTTTATATTTAATAAACTACCAACTCTAACCCAGAATAGGCAAGAATGGAGAGTACTTAGGTTGATAGCGCAGGACTGGATTTCTATTTTCAGGTAAAGGTAGCATATAACAAAATGTTAAGAATAATCCTGAAACAACGAACCTTCATGATTTCGAGACACTTGCAGACATCCCACCTCTCCTGGAAGTTTCCGGGAGTCTCCTGCATATCGATAGTGGCTCCCTGACGCTCAGAAATTATATACAATATCCTGGTAATAGATTTTTTTGAGAGGGAGAGGGAGAGGTAGAGCGAGCATCCTGATTGGTCTCTCTTCGTGCTAAGAGTGGTCCACTACATGATTTGGCGATATGAAACGATAGGAGTCAGCTGCACTTTCCTCATTCCTTGTCACACACTGTTGAATTTTAACACACGCGAGGTCATCAGTGACCCAAGACATGCAAAGGAATGGGTCCATGACCCATTTGTGAATGTTCCCGGTGAATCATCCACATCAGCGCGGGAAAAAGATCAACTCCTCGAGCTTGCAAATGACGGTGGGCTGAAAAGTATGTTTGACATAACATTTCTGCCGGCATTCTGGATCAAAGTCAAGGCTGAATATCCTGAGATAGCCATGAAAGCACTGAAAACGTTGCTTCCATTTCCAACATATTTCTGCAAAGCGGAGTTTTCTGCAATGAATGCAACGAAAACTAAATTGTGGAATAGACTGGACATAAGGAACCCCCTTCGAGTATCGCTGTCTCCAATCACCCCTCGATAGGACCGTCTTGTTGCAGGAAAACAAGCCCGGGGCTCCCACTGATTCAGCGATAATTGGTGTGTTGCGATGATTTTATATGTTCATATGAGGAAAATATGCACTGTGTGTTTAATATCCAAACGTTACTTAAAATGTTATTGACTTATAAGTGATGGTATTGACTTATAAGTGACTTATAATTCAGTGGTCCCCAACCTCTGGGCCGCGAAGAATACAGTGGTAGCCGGAACGCACCCAGCACATCTTTAAGAAAAAAGCCAAAATAAACAAGCTAATTAATTAGGTGCCGCCTGGCACGTAAATGTCAGCCCAGATCAGAGGCGACGCAATCGGCAATCGCCTCTGAACTGGGCCGACATTTACGGGCCAGGCGGTACCTAATCAATTAGCTTGTTTATTTCGGCTTTTTTCTTAAAGATGTGTTGGGTGCGTTCCGGCTACCGCTGGACCACTGCATTCTTCACGGCCTGGAAGTTTGGGACCACTGTTATACCTGACTTATCACTACATTCGTGCGAGGAAAATATGCGCTGTGTGTTTAATATTAAATACATTAGATTAACCCCTTTAGAAATGAAATTGAGTGTATTAGCCACTTACAAGTGAGTTATAGTTGACTTATCACCTATATTATGGTAGCGTTTAACACCCCCCCCCAGCATCCGCTCCCCCCCCCACCCCAGTTTGGCCGGTCCGCAAGAATATTGTCAATATTATACCGGTACGCAGTGTGAGAAAGGTTGGGGACCCCTGATTTAAACTAGCTGGCTAGCTACCAAGGAGCTACGCTATTGATGTCCTACATGATGAGGCCAAACTCCCTGTAGACTTGCTTGAAGTTGTAATAGAATAAGCATGATAATATAATATAAGTACATATTTTAATGTCACATTTGCTGCATATACCCAACTTGGTTTACAGATCAGACAAAATCACTAAACAAAGTATTACATACACCCTTGGAGGTCGACGGGGGGGGGGCGCGGGGGGTGATACCTCCCTGAAATGAGTTTTTGCAGGGTGGGATGTCTGCACTTGGGACAAAGAACATAGGTGGAATGGAGCAAAGTGAAAGTCAAGGGTTGACCTCTATGGTGAACACCATTCTTCTCCTGTTTTGTTTCTCTAATATTGACTAGATATGCTTGTCCATGGGCTCACAGCCTCTCACTCTGCACAAAGTATCAGGAATGATAGTACCAGAGTTCTAATACATTCTTCTCATCACCCATGCATCATCTATGGCTCCGCGTCTCAGTGATAAAGCTTGTAGCTCACAACACACTGCTGATTATGGTATATCAGCTCCTGCAAATTTAGGGATTGAGTGTGAGATGTGATTACCTAATCAAGCTCTGAGATGGGACCTTTTGACTGGAGAAACAATTCATAAAACACAGTGTTTATTTGATTAATATTACCCTCGGAAGTTCTTGGATCAGCTGGGATCATTTCAAGGGCTTTGAATATTGAAGATTTTGATCTCCTAATCAGCCTGGACATCTAGTGCATCATCCACCCAGGACATGAAATGGAGCGGAAGTGTTTTTATCATTTTACATAAAGTGTCACAATTGTATGGGTCAACCAGTCTTCTACGTCTAGATAAGAGAACCATTCTCCGAAGAACCTATCTTTAATTTGTTTTCAATTATTTCCTCTTTTTACCAGCCTGCAAAGAAGGTGGTTCCTGACATATGCAAGGTCATCTACAATATTATTGTCTTCTCCTCTAATGGGACTTTGATTTTTCTTTTAGCACAGAGGTTAAAGTTATTGGTGAAGTCTGGGGGTAGATTCCTTTCAGGTCACTCACAGCGCCCTCAAATAATATCTTCAAAACATGAATTTGAAACATGCAAAAATCTGATGTGGTTATTTTATAAATAATATAATATTTTGTTAGAGGTTTGCATGATCAGAATTTAGAATTTAACTGAAAAGGGAACATAACTCTTTAAAAAGTAATCTCACATAAAACCCAATCTAAGTCAAATGAAAATACTTGATTAAAATATGGATGCCATGCTGAGCTTTTCATGAGATAGCTACAGGCTGGGTAGATCAGATGAGTAAAAAGTAAATTTTTATTTAATGGAACAAACAATAATTAGTGAGGTAAAGGCCCAAAAGCATGAGTTATTCTTCATATCCATAAGAGGAAAAGCTTTAATATTTGCACTGGAAATTAATTAACTAAAATTTAGTACAATTTACATGGTATTTTAGACCATAAGACCAACCAGACCCTTCAGCATTGAATGTAGAAAGTATACCATAAGATATAGGAGCAGAATTAGGTGTAAGGGGGTTTTGTCTCTTATGTTACTGCGTAGGCTAATTAAAATGGCTTCTTTGTTATGTTATACTTGGGAATGCTTCTTTGTTATGTTAAACGCTGAGAAAGTTTTGCGCTAGCAGCTTGTTTTGGGTTAGGCAGTATTAAGAAGATGTTACGAACCAATTGGGATAATTGTTATGATTTTGGTGTATCTGGAAGATTTGTATGCATGGGGTTTTGGAGGCAGAAGGCGGGAGAGAGAGACAAAGGATGGACCAGGTGCTGTGATGTCCGCTAACGGGGTCGGACCCTGAGGAGGTCGTTCGGCAAGGAGACAGAGACAGACGTGTGGAGCGTCTGGTCGACCACCATTGTTGGTCCCAGGCGGCCAGTCGAGGTGGTCCGAGGGGTAGCAGGGTGAAGAAGAAGGGTCCTGAGCTCCAACTGTTTGTGCACGAAGAGACTGAACTTTGATAAGTGTGGTGCCTTTTATTTTCCTTTTATATTTTATTCTCTATTAATTATATAGTTCCAGTAATATCTATAAACTGTAAATCATTTAATCGTACCTGTTGTATTGTCTGTTATTTGGGCGGGGTGGGGTACATCACACAGCATCCACACAAACTAATTACCCAGTTTGGCGGGGCCGAGGGCTGTTTCCCTAGACGACAGCGAGCCAAGCGACCCTGAGGTTGGCCGGGGGGGGGGGGGGGGGGCTACATAGGCCATTTGGTCCGACGAGTCTGTTCCACCATTTCATCATGGCTGATCCAACGCTGCTCTCAGCCCCAATCTCCTGCTTTTTCCCTGTATTTCTTAATGCCTTGACCAATCAAGACTCTATCAAATTCTACCATAAATATACATAAAGACTTGGCCTCCACAGCTGCCTGTGGCAAGGAATTCCACAGATTCACCACTCTCTGGTAAAGAAATTCCTCCTCATCTCTATTCAAAAAGGAAGCCCCTCTACTCTAAGGCTGTGTCCTCTGGTTTTAGATGCTCCCACCATTGGAAACACCCACTCCCCATCCACCCTATCAAGGCATTTCACCATAATATAAGGTTGATGATCTTGTCGCACAATTAGATATTGGCAGATTATGCTCATTACTGAGTCATGGCTGAAAGAAATCATAGTTGGGAGCTTAATATCCAAGGATACACCTTGTATTGAAAGGACAAGCAGGTAATCAGGCAGGGTGGGTGACTCTGTTGGTTAAAGAAATAATTCAAATCCTTAGAAAGAGGTGACATAGGATCAGAAGATATAGAATCCTTGCAGGTATAATTAAGAAACTGCAAGGGTAAAAAGACCCTGATGGGAGTTGCATACAGGCCTCCAAGTAGTAGCTAGGATGTAGGATACAAATTACAATGGGAAATAGAAAAGGCATGTAAAAAGGGAAATGTTACCTTAGCTATGGGGGATTTCAATATGATTGGGAAAATCAGGCTGATGCTGGGTCCTAAGGGGGGGAATTTGTGGAATGCTTACAAGATGCCTTTGTAGAGCAGCTTGTGGTTGATCCCACCAGGGGAAAGACAATTCTGGATTGGGTGTTGGATAATGAACTAAATTTGATTAGGGAGCTTAAAGTAAAGGAATCCTTAGGAAGCAGTGATCATAAAATGGTTAAATTCACCCTGCAGTTTAAGAAAGAGAAGTTCAAATCAGATGTATCAGTATTAAAGTGGAGTGAAGTGAATTACAGAGGCATAAGAGAGGAACTGGCTAGAGTTGATCTGAAGCAGACACTAGCAGAGATGATGGCCGAACAACGATGCTGGAGTTTCTGGAGAAAATTAGGAAGGCGCAGGATAGATACATCCGAAAGGTGAAGAAGTATTCTAAGGGGAGGAGGCAATCGTGGCTGACTAGGGAAGTCAAAGACAGCATAAAAGCAAATGAGAGCACATAGAACAAAAATAAGTGTGAAGCCAGAAGATTGGAAAGCTTTTAAAAATGAACAGAAGGCAACTATAAAAGCTATAATTAGAGATAAGATGAAATATGAAGGGAAGCTAGCCAACAATGTAAAAGAGGATACCAAAAGTTTCTTCAAATATATAAAGAATAAAAGAGAGGCAAGAGGGGAGATTGGACAACTGGAAAATGATGCTGGACGGCAGATGAACTTAGTAAGGATTTTGCACCAGTTTTTCTATGGAAGGCACTAGCAGTGTGCCACACATTCGAAAGTTTCAGGGAGAAGAGATTAATGTTGTTGCTATTACTAAGGAAAGGGTGCTTCGGAAGAAGAAAGGTCTGAAGGTAGAGAAATTACCTTGACCAGATGGACAACACCCCAGGCTTCTCAAAGAGGTAGCTAAAGAGATTGTACAGGCATTAGTAACAACCATTTGAAGATTCACTAGGTTCTGGAATGGTTCCAGAGGACTGGAAATTTGCAAATGTCACCCCACTGATTGGAAGATATTGGAGTCCATTATAGATTTCAAGGTACTTGGACATAAAAGATAAACTAAGCCAAAGTCAAAACAGTGTCGTTAAGGGAAAATCTTGCCTGACAAATCCGTTGGAATTCTTCGAGGAAATAGTAGGCAAGACAGACAAAGTAGAGTCAGTGGATTACAAGGCCTTTGACAAGGTGCCACGTATGAGGCTGCTTAACAAGAGCCCCTGTTATTACAGGAAAGATGGATAGTAGAAGGCAAAGAGTGGGAATAAAGGGGGCCTTTTCTAATTGGCTGCCAGTGGTCAGTGGTGTTCCACAGGGTCTGTGTTGGGACTGTTTCTTTTCACATTATATGTCAATGATTTGGATGACAGAATTGATGGCTTTGTGGCCAAGTTGCGGACATTACAAGGATATGTGGAGGGTCAAGTACAGTTGAAGATGCAGGGAATCTGCAGAAGGACTTAGACAGATTGGGGGAATGGGCAAGGAAGTGGCAGATGAAATATAGTGTAGGAAAATATATGGTCATGCACTTTGGTAGAAGGAATAAAGGCACAGAAGGCGGAGCAGAGTGATGATGGCACTAAACAGCGACTCCCTCGCTTGCATCATTGGAAACAGCTCTATTTCCATCTTTAATGTCTTTATTTTTACCTTTCAGGGTTCTTTTGAAGACCCTGACCTGGAGTTAAACACTCACTACAATCCTTTGCAGGAATGGGACCCGCTTTCGGAATTTCATAACCGGCTGTTGTTGTTCAGCACGCCAAGTGACCATGATCTTTGGGCACAGAGCTCATAAAAAAACGACATGGTGGACTTCTAACATCGTAAACCAACAAGTTGTTTGTTATGTCTCCTCGTTCGCTGTGAAAACGGAGACGCCCCTTCCTCCTTATTAGGGAGAGAGAACCTGTGGTGTGTTGAATGCCGGGTGAACAACGTAGTCTTTGGGGTAACTGCAAGTTTGTCTTTATTGTTGCTTTACTCAGGCTTGAGTGCTCGGTGGTGGGTGCCGATGCTTTTTTCTGCCAGTGGGGGAAGGGGGGATTGTTGCTCGCTGCCGCTTACACGCGGGAGGGAAGGGAGCTGGGCGGGGGTGCTTTGGGGTTCTAACATTTGACTGTCGTTCATTCTTTGGGGCACTCCTCTGTTTTCATGGATGGTTGTCAAGAAAAAGCATTTCAGGATGTATATTGTACACATTTCTCTGACATTAAATTGAACCTTTGAACCTTTGACTATTTACTAAACAGAGAGAAAATTTAAAAAGCAGATGTGCAAAGGGGCTTGGGATTCCCTAAAGGTTGGGTGGGAGATAAGGAAGCCAAAGGTAATGTTAGCATTCATTTTGAGAGGCCTAACATACAAGAGTAAGGATGTAGTGCTGAGACTTTATAAGGCATTGGTCAGACTACACGTGAAGTATTGTGCTGGCATTGGAGAGGGTGCAGAGGAGGTTCACAAAAATTATTCTGGGAATGAAAGGGTTAAAGGACATCATGAGCACAGTAGATAGAGGGAAGCAGATGGGCGTTATTTACTTGGATTTCCAAAAGGCATTTGATAAGGTGCCACATAAAAGACTTACCCGTAAGGGAAGGATGCACAGAGTTGGGAGTGATGTATTAGCGTGGATAGAGGATTGGCTAATGAATAGAAAGCAGAGCATTGGGATGCAGGGGTGCTACTCTGGTTGGCAGTCAGTGGTGAGTGGTGTGCCGCAGGGGTCAGTGCTGGGCCCGCAACTGTTCACAATATACTTTACGATCTGGAAGAGGGGATAGAGTGTAGTGTATCTAAGCTGATGAAACTAAATTGAGTGGAAATGCAAATTGTGCAGAAGATACGGAGAGTCTGCAGAGACATATAGATAAGTTAAGTGAGTGGGCAAGGCTCTGGCAGATGGAGTACAATGTTGGTAAATGCGAGGTCATCCACTTCGGAGGGAAAAATGGAAGAGCAGATTATTATTTAAATGGTAAAAAATTGCAGCACGCTGCTGTATAGAGGGACTTGGAAATGCTTGTGCATGAATCACAAAAGGTTGGTTTGCAGGTGCAGCAGGCTATCAAGAAGGCAAATGGGATGTTGGCATTCGTTGCTAAAGGGATTGAATTTAAGAGCAGGTAGATTATGCTGCAAATGTACAGAGTACTGGTGAGACCGCACCTGGAATACTGTGTGCAGTTCTGGTCTCCTTACTTGAGGAAGGATATACTGGCTTTGGAGGTGGTGCAGAGGAGGTTCACCAAGTTGATTCCAGAGATGAGCGGGTTAGACTATGAGGAGAGATTGAGTTGCTTGGGATTGTATTCACTGGAATTCAGAAGAAAGAGAGGAGATCTTACAGAAACATATAAAGTTATGAAAGGAATAGATGATATAGAGGCAGGAAAATTGTTTCTACTGGTAGATGAGACAAGAACTAGGGGACATAGACTCAAGATTCGGGGGAGTAGATTTAGGACGGAGATGAGGAGGAACTGTTTTTCGCAGAAAGTGGTGAATCTGTGGAGTTCTCTGCCCAATGAAGCAGTAAATGCAGTGGTATGCAAAAGTTTGGGCACCCAAGAGATTTGAGCTCTCAGATAACTTTTACCAAGGTCTCAGATCTTAATTAACTTGTTAGGGATATGGCTTGTTCACAGTCATCATTAGGAAAAGCCAGGTGATGCAAATTTCAAAACTTTACAAATATCCTGACTCCTCAAACCTTGTCCCAACAATCAGCAGCCATGGGCTCCTCTAAGCAGCTGCCTAGCACTCTGAAAATTAAAATAAATGATGCCAACAAAGCAGGAGAAGGCTATAAGAAGATAGCAAAGTATTTTCAGGTAGCTGTTTCCTCAGTTCATAATGTAATTAAGAAATGGCAGTGAACAGGAACGGTGGAGGTCAAGTTGAGGTCTGGAAGACAAAGAAAACTTTCCGAGAGAACTGCTCGTAGGGTTGCTAAAAAGGCACATCAAGACCCCTGTTTGACTGCAAAAGACCTTCAGGAAGATTTAGCAGACTCTGGGGTGGTGGTGCACTGCTCTACTGTGTAGTGACACCTGCACAAATATGACCTTCATGGAAGAGTCATCAGAAGAAAACCTTTCCTGTGAAGTCGCCACAAAATTCAGCGTCAGAAGTTAGCAAAGGAACATCTAAACAAGCCCGATGCATTTTGGAAACAAGTCCTGTGGAGTGATGAAGTTAAAATAGAACTTTTTGGCCGCAATGAGCAAAGGTATGTTTGGAGAAAGAAGGGTGCAGAATTTCATAAAAAGAACACCTCTCCAACTGTTCAGCACGGGGTGGATCGATCATGCTTTGGGTTTGTGTTGCAGCCAGTGGCATGGGGAACATTTCACTGGTAGAGGGATGAATGAATTCAATTAAATACCAGCAAATTCTTGAAGACCTCAAAAGAGCAGTGCATGCAAGACAGCCCAAGAATCTCACAGAACTAGAAGCCTTTTGCAAGGAAGAATGGGCGAAAATCTCCCAAACAAGAATTGAAAGACTCTTAGCTGGCTATAAAAACCGTCTACAAGCTGTGATACTTGCCAAAGGGGGTGTTACTAAGTACTGACCATGCAGGGTGCCCAAACTTTTGTTTCAGGCTCTTGTCCTTTCTTGTTATTTTGAAACTGTAAAAGATGGAAATAAAAAAGTAATCTTGCTTAAAATATTAAAGAAATGTGTCATCTTTAACTTCATGCCTTTTGGAAATCAGGTCATCTTTTACTCGCTTAGCTATTCACTGTAACAGAATTTTGACCGGGGGTGCCCAAACTTTTGCATGCCATTGTATATTTAAGACAAGGTTGGGTAGATTTTTGCATAGTTGAGGAATTAAGGGTTATGGGGAAAAGGCAGGTTGGTGGAGATGATTCCATGGCCAGATCAGCCATGATCTTATTGAATGGCAGAGCAGGTTCGACAGGCCAGATGGCCTACTCCTGCTCCATGTTCTTAAAGTATGAGGAAGGTTTGATGGCTCTGGGACTGTAGAGTTTATAAGAAAGGGGGAGGGATCTCATTGAAACCCATCGATTATTGAAAGGTCTGGACAGACTGGATGTAGGGAGGATGTTTTCTATAGTGGGTGAGTCTAGGACCAGAGGGTACAACCTCAAACTCGAGGGACATCCATTTAGAACAGAGATAAGGAGGAATTTTACGTCAGTGAACGATTTATCTATGAAGCTTTCAGTATAGTCTCCACATGGTCTCCCATATGGTCCTGAGTGTATCCAACTCCAGCCGCAGTCCACTGACCTTGTTAATCAGGAGATGAGATTGGATACACTGCCTGCAGATCTAGTCATCAGGGAGACTATTAGGTACCCTGAAATTCCACATCTCACAAGAGGAGCATTTTACTGCCTTAACTACCATCCTGCCAACAATTGTTATGCCTATAACTTCTCCAAATTAAGTTCTAGCCTGTGCCTATTCTCACTCAAGCCTGAATTTAGTGCTGATTTATATTCATAACTTACTAGTATTAATGGATACACAGTAGGGCTTAAGGTTTTTCAGATAACACTGAGAAGCATAAACTCAGCTCCTGATATTGTGACCTTGGATTAATATTTAATATATGGCACTGCAGGTGGTATTCAGCAACATTTATCATTTCATTAGCTGTAATATTCTACACTCAGCTAGTTGTACAATGTATAAATTTAAACCTTTTAAACACATGTAATGTTCTGATGTAATACAAGACATTTCAACCTTTAACTTCACCACGTTCTGCATGTGGTTTGATGGCTACTTGTATACAGTGCTACTTATGACCCATTGCAGACAGGATGTTTTACTCCACACAGTCCAAGGTGGTACAGCAACTAATTTAAAATCAAATTTATATAATGTTTATGCTAGAAATTCAATACTATATGAATAAAGACACTTCCAGGTCTGGAGGTAATGGCCTAGAATTTTAGGTTTCAATGGGTATATTTAATGTCAGAGAAATATATACAATATACATCCTGAAATTCTTCTTCGAGGATAGTTATAAAGTGTTGGCTATCATTAGTCAGGGGATTGAATTCAAGGACCACAGGGTTACATTGCAACTCCACAAACCTCTGCTTAGAACTCACTTGAAGTACTGGTTATAGGAAGGATGTGCAAGCTTTAGAGAGGGTGCCTGTCCCCCACTTTTCCTTCGCTACATCGATGACTGCATTGGCACTGCTTCCTGCACGCATGCTGAGCTCACTGACTTCATTAACTTTGCCTCCAACTTTCACCCTGCCCTCAAGTTTACCTGGTCCATTTCCGACACCTCCCTCCCCTTTCTAGATCTTTCTGTCTCTGCCTCTGGAGACAGCTTATCTACTGATGTCTACTATAAGCCTACTGACTCTCACAGCTATCTGGACTATTCCTCTTCTCACCCTGTCTCATGCAAAGATGCCATCCCCTTTTCGCAATTCCTCCGTCTCCGCCGCATCTGCTCTCAGGATGAGGCTTTTCATTCCAGGACAAGGGAGATGTCCTTTTTTTAAAGAAGGGGGCTTCCCTTCCTCCACCATCAACTCTGCTGTCAAACGCATCCCCCCCATTTCACACACATCTGCTCTCACTCCATCCTCCCACCACCCCACTAGGAATAGGGTTCCCCTTGTCCTCACCTACCACCCCACCAGACTCTGGGTCCAACATATAATTCTCCGTAACTTCCGCCACCTCCAGTGGGATCCCACCACTAAGCACATCTTTCCCTCCCCTCCTCTCTCTGCTTTCCGCAGGGATCGCTCCCTACGCGACTCCCTTGTCCATTCGTCCCCCCCATCCCTCCCCACCGATCTCCCTCCTGGCACTTACCCTTGTAAGCGGAACAAGTGCTACACATGCCCTTACGCTTCCTCCCTCACCACCATTCAGGGCCCCAGACAGTCCTTCCAGGTGAGGCGACACTTCACCTGTGAGTTGGCTGGGGAGCTATACTGCGTCCGGTGCTCCCGATGTGGCCTTCTACATATTGGTGAGACCCGACGCAGACTGGAAGATCGTTTTGCTGAACATCTACGCTCTGTCCGCCAGAGAAAGCAGGATCTCCCAGTGGCCACATATTTTAATTCCACGTCCCATTCCCATTCTGATATGTCTATCCATGGCCTCTTCTACTGTAAAGATGAAGCCACACTCAAGTTGGAGGAACAACACCTTATATTCTGTCTGGGTAGCTTCCAACCTGATGGCATGAACATTGATTTCTCAGACTTCCGCTAATGCCCTACCTCCCCCTCATACCCCATCCGTTACTTATTTATATACACACACATTCTTTTTCTCTCTCTCCTTTTTCTCCCTCTGTCCCTCTCACTATACCCCTTGCCCATCCTCTTTTTCCCCCTCCCCCTTTTCTTTCTCCCTGGGCCTCCTGTCCTATGATCCTCTCATATCCCTTTTGCCAATCACCTGTCCAGCTCTTGGCTCCATCCCTCCCCCTCCTGTCTTCTCCTATCATTTCGGATCTCTCCCTCCCCCTCCCACTTTCAAATCTCTTACTAGCTCTTCTTTCAGTTAGTCCTGACGAAGGGTCTCAGCCCGACACGTCAACTGTACCTCTTCCTAGAGATGCTGCCTGGCCTGCTGCATTCACCAGCAACTTATATGTGTGTTGCTTGAAATTCCAGCATCTGCAGATTTCCTCGTGTTTGCGGGGATAACAGTTTAAGGTGAGTGGAGTAAAGTATAGGGGAGATATCAAAGGTAAGTACTTTTACACAGAGAGTGGTAGGTGCCTGGAATGCACTGCTGGCCGTGGTGGTAGAGGCTGATGCAATAAGGACATTTAAGGGATTCAAAGATAGGTACATGGATGGGGGAAAAACGGAGGGTCATGGGCTGTGTAGGAAGGATGGGTGAAATTAAACCAGCCCTTATCGCGATATTCTACAACACAAAGCCACATCATCTGTCGATATGTCACAAAAAGCGAGCTGAAAACATTGTGTTTGTTTATTTGCTTTTCTCGTGTCCGCTCCACAAGAGTGAAATCTGTCCATATCTCAGATTTTTGGGTATTGAGTTGTGAATTCCGCAAGGGCAAATTTCTGTTTCCTGAATGGCCATAACATGAAGGTTGTCTGTAACAGCCACCATGAGGACTTTGACCTCCATGTAGCACAGACATTCCCTCTGTTCTCTCCACCCTCGCCCTCTCTGTAATTTAAAACATGCTCACTTTCTCACCGTTGCAACTTTGATGTAGGGCATTTGACCTGCAATGGTAACTGTGCGTCTCTCTCCGCAAGTATTCCCTGACCTGTTGAATATTTCCAGTGTTTTCTGTGTTTGCAGCAGATGAAAGAAATTTACAAAAGCTGTGACGTTTTCAAACTTAGTAGTCAGCTAGTCGTACTAAAGAACTCTCTCAAACATAAGAGGATGCAAAAGGTATAATTTTTATCTATATATTTAAACACATAGAGAGCACTAAGCAAGTAGCTTAAACCATACAACCATAAGATGTAGGAGCAGAATTAGGCCATTTCATCATGGCTGATCCATTTTTCCTCTCAGCCCCAATCCTCTGCCTTTTCCCCTTATCCCTTCATGCCCTGACCAATGAAAAATCTATCAACCTCTGTCTTAAATATATGTAAAGATTTGGCTTCCACGGCTACCTGTGGCAATGAATTTCACAGATTCACCACTATCTGGATAAAGCAATGCCTCCTCATCTTTTTAAATGGACGCCCTTCTATTCTGAGGCTGTGTCCTCTAATCCTAGACTCTCCCACCATAGGAAAATCCTCTCCATGTCCACTCTATTAAGGCCTTTCAACATTCTATAGGCTTCAATCAGATCACTCCTCCTCCTTTTGAATTTAATCTTAAATTCCTATCAGTTTGATAGGATCATTCTGATTCTAGTGAAGAAGTTGAATTACTGATAGTAACTTCAGGGTTTTTCCATTTAATCAAAAGTCCTAAAGTTGCAGTCAGTTTCACAGGTGACACCAATCTGATGCCATTTACTATTAAATTTCAGTCATCTGTGATAATGCCAAGTTATTTTCTTCTACAATAGAGTTTGAATTTTTCCTCACAGAAATACCAGTCCTTATATCTGTGCTTAATCTCTCATTCCCTGTCTTTACATCACTCTCTAAAGAAGCAAGATTGCTAAGTAGTGTCCAACACTAATACTGATACCCGAAAGTCTATCAATAAAATTTGTTCAAATAATCTTGAATGAATTACAATTAATGATGATCGTTCATTACTTGGACAATATTCAAAAATATCCTTACCTACCCTTATTTACATGTGTCAAACTAAATAGTAATTTAAATCATCTTCCTATTCCTGTTACAGCCAGTGTAATACCAGCCAGAGAATTTTGAAACCTTTCATGCAATGCAAAATGTCAATGTGCCTCAAAAGATAAGAGGCTTGTCTTTCAGCTAAAACATTGTAACATGAACCTTCAACCAGAACCAGTAGATGAATCCAGAAATAGATCCTGAATCTCACACTCTAAGCTTTTCTGGCTTATACTCTCCCACACATATCTTCCGCCCATCCATGCACTGTGCATACCCCAACAATATGGCTTGGTGTTCATTTACTTTCAGTTTTCTTTTGCATTCTGCTGATATTATGTTGTTCTTTACCAATGTTGTACTTTCCTGGCTGGGCATAATTTAGGAAGCTCTCTCCATTCACAAATACAGCAAGTTACCCAATAAATAACAGAACTTCAGTAAAGTTGTCAGTCGCTATTCCAAACACATCCATCTTCACAGGTAAAACAACCCTATGGCTCAGTAAAATACCCATCAAACTACGCCATTCAAAACAGTGAGAGACATCAAACATGATCCCAGCAGAAGTGATATGAATAACATTGGATTATGAAGTTATATTAGATGAAAATAGGTCCTTCAGCTCAATTGATCCATGTCAACCAAAATATCCATT
This sequence comes from Mobula birostris, assembly GCF_030028105.1. NCBI lineage: Eukaryota > Metazoa > Chordata > Chondrichthyes > Myliobatiformes > Myliobatidae > Mobula > Mobula birostris. Next base: position 29,757,528 of record NC_092394.1, on the reverse strand, counting down.
CAAGTTCGTCCCACTTGCCAGCATTTGGCCCATAACCTTCTAAACCAGGGACTCCCAACCTTTTTTATGCCATGTACCAATACCATTAAGCAAGGAGACAGAATCCAGTTTGGGAACCCCTGTTCTAAATCTTTCCAACTCGTGAACCTGTCCAACTGTTTATTTAAGGTATTGTTATTGTACCTGCTGCAGCTATTTCCTCTCATTCATATATTGACCACCTTCTGGGTAAAAAGATTGTCCCTCAAGTTCCTATTAAATCTCTCCCCTATCTTCTTAAACTTGTGCCCTAGAGTGCTTGATTCTCCAATCCTGAGGAAAACAGACTAAGTGCATACACCCTATCTATGCCCCTCATGATTTTATAAATCTCTATAAGATCACCTCCCAGCCTCCTGTGCTCTAAGGAATAAAGTCCTCACACCATTCTTTTAATATACTTTATTAGGTACACTTCCACACCTGCTCATTAATGCAAATATCTAATCAGACAACCGTAGCAATGGCGCACAAAAGCATGCAAGAAGTCAAGAGGTCTAGTTGTTCAGGCCAGACTTCAGAATAGGGAAGAAAAGTGAACTAAGTGACTTTGACCGTGGAATGATTGTTGGTGCCAGATGGGGGTATCTCAGAAACTGCTTCTCTTCTTGTTAATGAGAGAGGTCAGAGGAGAACAGCCAGACTGGTTCAAGCTGCCAAGAAGGTGACAGTAACTCAATTAACCACACGTTACAACAGTGGTCTGCAGAACAGCATTTATGAACACACAGCATGTCGAACCTTGAAGTCGATGGACTACCATAGGAGAAGACCATGAACAGGATACAGGAGGTACCTAATAAAGTAGCCACTAAGTGTATATTATAATAAAGGGTATATATTCAAGCAATGATAAATGGAAGAAAATTCGTAAGTATCAAATATATAAAAAATGTAATAATCCCAAAAATGCCACACTGACCATAAACTGCCAATTTCAAGCATGCGCATATTTACAGTTAAAAGTAAAAATCCAGAACTTGCTTTCGATGATGTCTTACACAGGGCATGTAGATTAAATTAATGGAATTAATTATTTGATGTGAATTTCAAGTTTTTACACATCATTTCTATTGTAAAAAAGATCGAACAAGCTTTATTTAGTCAGCACATGCAATACAGATTTCAACGGCAATTTTATATAAATAGTTCTGAAAAGCTCTCTGGCCCTGAAAAATTGAATCCCACAGAATGACATTACATTTGGGTGACTTCAAAACATTAAGAACATTTGTACATTAAGATACTGCATCTTCTAGATTAATGGAGAGCTTTTTGCTGTGAATTTCAATTTTGGCAAAATGATTTTTTAAAAGTTATTACAATATGTAACACATTTTAACTTCCTGAGTTACTGCCAGGGTTCTTCAATCTGACTGATTCCTCAGTCACAGAACAATAACTGGATGCTACAGATCCTATAGAATCTATAGTATAAGTGTTGCAGAAAGAGAGTTGCATCAGAAAAAGGAAAACTCATGCTTCTGTATCTGCATTATATCTGTGAGCATCTTCCATTGAGGTTGGCACAAAGCTTTGGCGTGCATTGGAAAATACAGTCTATATCCTTCGACAGCCATTATGAGCAAACGCTTGCATAAAGACATTACAACTGAAAGAAATACATAAACAAGCACCAAACACATTGCGTATGTCTTTTCAAGCACCTAAATATACATACATCACAGAATTCATGAAAAATACATCATAGACAAGGCAAGACATCATTACAGACAATACTCAATGCACAGAGATCTATACAAACATATTGTGATCGCAAATAAAAATCAAAGAAAAAGACAAGGGTTTAAAATAACTGTAAAAATCTAATAGGGTGAAGCTCTTGCTCTTTCGAGCATCCACACAATTTCAATCCACTGATTTCACCTTTCTACAGCCATGCTGCAATAGAAACCTAAAGGATGTACTGTGAAGCAGCACAGAGGAACGAGCTCTGGAAACGCCATTACATGCAGTAGTGGCTCCACTACACAATGCAGAGAAAGGCCATGCGTTGAGCAGCACTACCCTTAGCCGTAGAACTTAATTCAACATTCCCACCTTCAGATGCTTTCTAAAATGTGCTACCACCTTGCATCTCTGTGCTGATTTTCACCTTTGGCTCAATTGGCAGAATTTTCAACCAACAACAAAAAAGTGCAGTAGTAATAGTCACAGTCATACTTTATTGATCCCGGGGGAAATTGGTTTTCGTTACAGTTGCACCATAAATAATTAAATAGTAATAAAACCATAAATAGTTAAATAGTAATATGTAAATTATGCCAGGAAATAAGTCCAGGACCAGCCTATTGGCTCAGGGTGTCTGACATTCCAAGGGAGGAGTTGTAAAGTTTGATGGCCACAGGCAGGAATGACCTCCTATGACGCTCTGTGTTGCATCTCGGTGGAATGAGTCTCTGGCTGAATGTACTCCTGTGCCCAACCAGTCCATTATGTAGTGGATGGGAGACATTGTCCAAGATGGCATGCAACTTGGACAGCATCCTCTTTTCAGACACCACCGTCAGAGAGTCCAGTTCCATCCCCACAACATCACTGACCTTACGAATGAGCTTGTTGATTCAGTTGGTGTCTGCTACCCTCAGCCTGCTGCCCCAGCACATAACAGCAAATATGATCGCACTGGCCACCACAGACTCGTAGAACATCCTCAGCATCATCCAGCAGATGTTAAAGGACCTCAGTCTCCTCAGGAAATAGAGACGGCTCTGACCCTTCCTGCAGACAGCTTCAGTGTTCTTTGACCAGTCCAGTTTATTGTCAATTCGTATCCCCAGGTATTTGTAATCCTCCACTATGTCCACACTGACCCCCTGGATGGAAACAGGGGTCACCGGTGCCTTAGCCCTCCTCAGGTCTACCACCAGCTCCTTAGTCTTTTTCACATTAAGCTGCAGATAATTCTGCTCACACCATGTGACAAAGTTTCCTACCGTAGCCCTGTACTCAGCCTCATCTCCCTTGCTGATGCATCCAACTATGGCAGAGCCATCAGAAAACTTCTGAAGATGACAAGACTCTGTGCAGTAGTTGAAGTCCGAGGTGTAAATGGTGAAGAGAAAGGGAGACAAGACAGTCCCTTGTGGAGCCCCAGTGCTGCTGATCACTCTGTCGGACACACAGTGTTGCAAGCACACGTACTGTGGTCTGCCAGTCAGGTAATCAAGAATCCATGACACCAGGGAAGCATCCACCTGCATTGCTGTCAGCTTCTCCCCCAGCAGAGCAGGGCGGATGGTGTTGAACGCACTGGAGAAGTGAAAAAACATGACCCTCACAGTGCTCGCTGGTTTGTCCAGGTGGGCATAGACACGGTTCAGCAGGTAGACGATGGCATCCTCAACTCCTAGTTGGGGCTGGTAGGCGAACTGGAGGGGATCTAAGTAAGTCCCAATCCAGAAATTTGAGCACACATCCAGAATGTGTTTCGTTATAAGATTGTGGAAATGTACTAATGAAGTAGTTGTCATCTTTCAGGTGAAAGACCCTATCCTAAGAGGAGCTTCGAATATCTATGAACATCCTGGCCAATAGTTATTTTCTGGCCAACAGCTGAAATCAGATGTCCCAATCAGTTACTTCACTAACATAGTGGGACCAATGTGCACTTAAAAACCAATAACTAAACGCAATCAGCACTCAACTTGTGTTATTTCATACCACATGGTTCTACATGCTGAAAAAGGTATATTATTAAATGAGTCTGGTGTATAGACCCTAGTTGTAGCTTGCAAGTGAGCAGAAACAACACAATGCAGCAAAATGCTAAAAAATATTTTTCTGCAAAAAAGGCTGTGAAAGGAAGCGTAAAATAAACACTAAGATTATTAAAGCCGTGAAAAAGGACAAGCTAAGTGACGCAGATGGGTGGATATTACTTCAAACAGTAGAAAAAGGACATAAGAAAAGCATTAATGATTCTACAGAGGGATAATTACTATAGAAGTAAGGTTGGACTCCAGCTATCCAGTTAAAGTACATGTACTACATGTGCAGATCCAGTCTCCTTTTTAAGCGGCTTAGAATACTACCAGCAAAACTAGAGCTCACCAAAAGGTCTTCCTTCCTTGAAAGCACGGAAGTGGAGAAGAGATCTAATTCTTTAAGATTTTGAGAAATATCAATATTGACCTAACATGCCAGGCAGAAAATTCAGAGGATTACGTAAATTTTTTTGTTCTGAGATCCAGCTAAAGCTATTCTCCACTGACTTCAACGCTGTCATGTAATTCAAATTCTGACACCAAATATATTTTGTAAGGAATTCTGTTATTGACCAAGTCCAGATGAATTCTTCTTCAAACATGAGATATTACAAAAAAAAAACAGTACCACCAAATTTCACTTTTTTGTTTGGTTCCAACCGTTTTTCCCTTTCTAGTTTCCTGCAACATTTAAGAGCTTTTGATTTTTATAGTTCATCAAAACAGGCTCAGCCACTGAGGTTGTTCACTGTGAGGATGAGAATGTTGGCTGTAGGAAGGATGAGCAACTACACCCTGGCACTATGGTTTGGAAGGATTCTTAAATGGGAAGGGTAGAGAAATGCAGTTGTATTGCAGATAATATAGACAGGCGAATAGACACAATTATGTGTCGCAACGATCAAGAATACTGAAGGCTATGTTGCCTGGGTTTGGAACATCTCATTTGAACAGCACAGGAATTTGAAGTGGGAGGGAAAAGATCCAGTTTAAAAACGCAAACACAAGGAAACCTGCAGATGCTGGAAATTCAAACAACACACATCAGAGTTGCTGGTGAACGCAGCAGGCCAGGCAGCATCTCTAGGAAGAGGTACAGTCGACGTTTCAGGCCGAGACCCTTCATCAGGACTAACTGAAAGAAAAGCTAGTAAAAGATCCAGTTGTTGTGGTCCATGTGGATGCCAACCACATAGGGAGAACAACGAAAGATATTCTGAGGAAATTTGAGCAACTGGGGATTAAATTATAATGCAGAACCAAAAAGGTAATCTTCTCTGGATTGTTACATGATCCATATGCAAATTGGCACTGGGTTAAAAAGATCAAAGAGCTAAATGTGTGGCTCAAAGATTGATGAGGGAGAAGTGGGTTTGGATTCATGGAACATTAACACCAGTATTGGGGAAGGAGGGAGCTGTTCCCTGACGGGCTCCACCTGAACCATACTGGAATCAGGGTCCTGGTGAAGTGTATAACTAGGGCTGTGGATAGGGTTTTAAACTAAATTGTAGGGGGTGGGTTCAACAGCTTGGAAAAGTGTGTTAAAGTAAAAGGAAAGGAGAGTGCAGAAGGAGGTTACTGAGGTCTCTATAATAAAGAATAAGAAAAAGAAAACATTTAGAAAGGATAAGAATTAAATTTCAAGCAACATTTGAGAAAATTGTAAAGAAGGGTGAATACAGGTCTGAACTTTTGAATGCACGCAGTATACAGAATAAGTAAGACAGCACAGTTAGACACTGGTAGGTATTATTTTTATGTGCATCACAGAGTCATGGTTGAAAGAAGCTGACAGCTAGGAGTTTAACAGCCAATGAAACACATTATATCAAAATGACAGGCAACTGGACCAAGGGGATGGGGTGGCTTTGTTGGTGAAAATGAAATCAAATCCTTAGAAAGAAGTGGCATAGGATCCAAGGATGTAAAATCCTTGTGAGCAGAATTCAGAAACTGCAAAGGTAAAAACACTCTTATGGGAGATATATACGGGTATCTTAACAGTAACCCAGATGTGGGGTACAAATTACAATGGAAGGTAGCAAAGACATGCAAAAAGGGCAATGCTAATGATGATCACGGGGGATTTCAATGTACAAGTAGATTGGCAAATCAGGTAGGTGCTGGATCTGAACAGAACAAATTTGTGGAATGCCCGCTGCATGGCATTTTTGAGCAGCTTGTGATTGAGTCCACTAAGGAAAAGGAAATTCTGGATTGAGTGTTGTTTAATGAACCAGATTTGTTAGTGAACTTAAAGCAAAGGAAGAGACAGAAGCTAAAATCAGATGTATTAGTATTATAGTTGAGGAAAGATAACTACAGAAGCATGAGAGAAGAGCTGGTCAAAGTTGATTGCAAAGGGACATTAGTATGAATGATGGTGGAGCAGCAATGGCTGGAGTTTCTTGGAGTAACTTGAAAGACACAGAATTAGTTTATCCCAAAGAAAAATAAGCATTCTAAAGGGAGGATGAGGCAGCTGTGGTTGATTAGGGAAGTCAAAGAGAGCTTAAAAGTAAACGAGGGGGCATTCAATATATCAAATATTAAAGAGAAGCTAGAGGATTGGGAAGCTTTTAAAAACAACAGAATCCAAGTAAAAAAACACATGGAGAAAAAAAAGATAAAACACAAAGGTAAGCCAGCTAATGATATGTCTTATGAATTCCTGTCATTGGTAATAAATAATGGAGTGTTATTTTGAACAACATTCTCAGAGGAAAATTGTTTCCTTCAAAACAACAGATGAGACTGTTTTCATCCTTGCTTTCATTGTCCTTTGCCTTATCTCAAAACTGCTCAGCTCACTGATTTATAGCATCATCATGAAAACATTCCAATCGTGCCATCTCAGCAAACAACTAAACCACAATGTCAGCTGGATTGTATCATAACAGATGAGACTCTAAAGCATTTTGGGAATGAGTAACTATTTATCCTTTCATTATACTGAAAGAGATCTCCAAAGTTCTAATCAAATGAATTCAAAACAAACCCTAATCTTGCATGCGCATAACTATTATATTTTCCAATATTTCATAAATACAGATAGACTGCTAAACATGCAGTGAGGCTAATAACTCTGTTAGGTTAAATTTACTGGAGACAGGAGCAACAAACAAACCACTGGAAGAGCTCAACATGTCAAGCAGCATCTATGAAGGTGAAGTAATGACTAGCATTTCAGCTGGAAACCCTGCATCAGGACTGTGAGTGTGAAGGGGAAGTGAGATAGAGGGGTGTGACTGAGGCTGGTATGTAATAGGTAGAGCCAGGTGAGGGGAGAAGATGGTGGGTAGATAGAGCTGCGTGGAGGAGAGGTTAGGAAAGGTGAACCAAAGGGAAAAGAAGTTCAGGTGATGAGTATGCAGATTGAAGCAGGTGGGGTGGGATAACAAATGACGGGAGTGACGGGAATGGTGAACAAAGGGAGAGAGAACCTGAGTGAACTGGTGGGAGTGAGGAAGCGCCAAAGGGGGAGTGAGTTACCCGAAAATGGAAAGTTCATCCCATTAGAGTGCAGAGAACATGAGGAGCTTTCCTTCCAGTTTGCATTTTGCCTCACCGTGGCAGTTGAGAAAGCTGAAGACAGGTCAGTGTGGGAACAGGAAAGGGGGCTGAAATGATATGCAATGGTATCTCAATATAGCTGCTGCGGCAGACCACAGGTGCTCTGCAAAATAGTCACCTATTCTACACTTGGTCCTACTGAAGTAGAGTAAGATACTGTATATCATAACCATCAAATACAACGGACTATGCTGGAGGAGGCACATACAATTCTCTGCCTCACCTGGAAGGGCTGGTGAGGTCCCAGGGTGACAGTGAGGGAGAAGGCACAGGCACAAGTGTTGCACCTCCTATAGCTGCATGGGAAGTTCCAGGATCCAGGGACGGCTGAGTGGAAAGGGATGAGAGTTACAAAAAGTAAAAACCTGGGGGGTGGTGGGGACGAGGGGGGTACAAATGGCAGTGGAACCCAATTGGACCTGTTGGAAATGGTGGGACATGGAGGCAAGCTGGCTGAAAGATGAGGACCAAGCTAACTCTGCCTCTGTTCTGTCTGGGTAAAGGGAGAATAAAAGCAGAAATGCAGGAAGTACAGGAGATATTACGTGAGGGCTCCAGCAAATACAGCAGAGAGGAAGCCCTGCTTCTTGAAGAATGAGGGAAGCCTCACCCTGAGAACAGATGCAGCAGAGAAGGAGAGACTGATAGGGAAGGCTTCCTTACAGAAGACTAGGCGAGAGGAGATGTCATTGAGTTAGCTGTGCAAGTCCATGGGTTTATAGTAGATATGGTTAAAATTACCCCTTTGTCCTTTTGATTGGAAAATGTTACAGTGAAATGGTAACAAGATAATCACACATAGAATAAATAGGAAGTTGGAACAAATTCCAAACTTTTATGTGAAGTTTGTAATAAAGCGAAATTACAGTTGGAAAATGATATGGTCTTCAAAATCATATTACACATATTGAATATGGATTCTATGGTTACAGTAAATAACGTTTCAATGGACTGACGTATAACACTATAAGTACAGTAGAGTCTGGTTAATTGGGACACATTAGGACAAGTACATTTTGGCCCAATTAGGCGACTGCCATAATTAGCCAAAGTTTCATGGAAGTAGTTAAAAAGGTATAAATAAGGCAAACAACTGTTCAACTGAAAAATAACGTATTTAAATGAAATACAGAACAAATTAGACACTGCCAATACTACTACAGTACTATAAAACTGAGTATTAGTCCTTAATAGTTATCAACAGAGGAATTAAACTGCATATTTGTTCTTAATAGTTATTAACAGAGTAAACAGTGTACACTGCCGTGTATGACGTGTCCAGTGTGGGGTAACACCTCTAGTGAAGGGGCTTGTCATGTCCATTCTGGGGCATTTACATTTACTTCCCATCGGACACTCAGCTCTCACCTGTGGCTCCAAATAGGAGTTTGCACGTGCCAGCAGCCACATTCTAGCACACTGCTTCAACAGGCAGCCTACACCAAGTGAGGGTAGCAGACGGGCCTCATAACCCGGTGACATAGGGACATGCCTGTTTTAGCACGTGAAGTCCGTTCCGGTGGATTGGGTGGATGAGATCAGCTGTGAGGTCCAATGGCCAAAAAGGCAGATTTGCAATGCTTTGTGGAGAGTGAAGGGCATGATAAGGCATAGAAGAAGTCATGGTTATCCATTGCAATCAAGGAAGATGCCTGTATCATTTGCACCACCGGACCTAGACTTCCGTGTTCGAGAGAGTGGAACAATTGTCCCACTGCAAAAGCTTTTGCACTTTAAAAACTCTCCCGTACAAGTTTCCCTGTCATTGTCAGATACGATGGACAACTAGCACACTCCAGAGTTCTTTTGATGGACTGTAAATTAACAAAATTAGCACAGACACCTAGTGCAGATAATGGGCTACCTTCATACAATGCTTTCAAAGATTGCGTCCTCTAAATTTTCATTTTCATTGTAACATTCAAGATAATTGTCAATACCTTCAATTACTTCGTTGTTCCTAACTTGTAGTGGAATTGGTTAATTTTCACTCCTGGCCAATTCTGGCATCTCCAAACCTCAATGCTTGAAATCACAGTGAGCAAAACTATTCTAAATTGTCTTACTGTTTATTTCTCACCAATTATGGGTGACAAAAATCACTGCTTTCTGAACACAAACACACGCAAATAACACTATTTCAAAACTGTTTGCTCTAAGCACAACGTAATATCTAACAGCCACATAATTGCACCTGACTGACACTAGTTAGAAACTGTTTGGCAACAGTCTCCTGTCCCAATTAAGCAACACTGCGTCCCATAGAAACAAAGGGAATCCCAGCTAGTTCCTTGACTAATCTGTGTTCTTTAAGAATTGTTCCAGATTAGTGGCTGCCCCAATTAACCAGAATCCATTGCATATGCAAAGACTTTCATTCTGTACAGAGCTGTCCCCAACCACCGGGCTGCAAAGCATTTGCTACCGGGCCGAGAGGAAACGATATGATTTGGCGATATGAGTCAGCTGCACCTTTCCTCATTCCGTCACACATTGTTGAGCTTGAACGCGCGTCAGGTCATTACCTGCACATCATCCATGTCAGCGTGGGAAGGCGATCAATTCCTCGAGCTTGCAAATGACAGCGGGCTGAAAAGTATGTTTGACATAACATCTCTGCCAGCATTCTGGATCAAAGTCAAGGCTAAATATCCTGAGATAGCCACAAAAGTACAGAAAACGTTGCTTCCATTTCCAACATGTCTCTGCAATGAATGCAACAAAAACTAAATTGTGGAATAGACTGGACATAAGGAACCCCCTTCGAGTATCGCTGTCTCCCATCACCCCTCGATGGCACCATCTCGTTGCAGGGAAACAAGCCCAAGGCTCCCACTGATTCAGCAATATTGGTGTGTTGCAATGATTTTATATGTTCATACGGGGAAAATATGTGCTGTGTGTTTAATATCCAAACGTTACTTAAAATGTTATGATGCTATTGACTTATGTGACTTATATAACCATATAACAATTACACCATGGAAACAGGCGACCTCGGCCCTTCTAGCCCGTGCCGAATACTACTCTCACTTAGTTCCACCGACCGGCACTCAGCCCATAACCCTCCATTCCTTTCCTGTCCATATACCTATCCAATTTTTCTTTAAATGATAATATCGAACCTGCCTCTACCACTTCTACTGGAAGTTCGTTCAAAACTTACTTTAAGCTCCCCTGTCCTCCCCTGATAATTGACTTATCACAATATTCATGCGAGGAAAATATGCGCTGTGTGTTTAATATTAAATTCGTTAGATAAACCCTTTTAGAAACGAAATTGAGTGTATTAGCCACTTATCACCTATATTCCAGTCATGATTAACACCCCCCCCCGAACAGAATCGCCAAAAAGGATTTGCGGAGGAAAAAAATCGGCAGGTACACACATGCACACTAATGCCCACGCAAGGCTTCATGGTCATTGTAGTCTTTCTCTGGGTAAACACAACGTATTTGACTTCTACTCTTGTCCGTTGGCAACCCTACCCACCCCCTCTCCCCCCCCCCCCCGGGTCGGCCGGTCCACAAGAATATTGTCAATATTAAACCGGTCCGCAGTGCAAAAAAAGGGTTGGGGACCCCTGCTGTAGAAAGTGCTACTTCATTAGAAAAGGATATATTCATGAACATAGTTATATCATCACGTATTATGACCAAAAGAATTCCTACCAAAGCACATTGCTAAGTTTACAGAAACAGAGAAGCTTGATGGTAGCTTCAACCCCATTTTGAGAACTTTGTCACATGGAATTTAAGTTTTTGTAACCACTTGTAAAAATCACAGCAAAGCTATTGATAACCAAAAATATGTTTTTCCATTAGAAATCCCTTAGCTTAGGAAAGATGAAATGCCTATGTTACTCCAAAGTTGTTATGGCACAAGTACTATCAATCTTTGTGTATGGAAGTGTATACTAACGCTTACTTCTTTGTAGACTGGTCCTAACTTTAAATTGAGCTCCATAGTCTGAGATGTCCAACCTAGCCGAAAGAGTTTCTTACTATCTACCCTTAGTATTTTGAAACCTTAAAGCTGTAGCACAAAGTAGACTCTATAGCAAGAAGAATAAAGTCTTTATGCCTCAAGGGCAGAACTCCATTCACATTTTTAATATTTTCTCTCCATGGCTGTGTAATAACCTGTACAACGTGGTCCCTCAAGCCACCTTAAGAGTTCCAGTTTCTATTATTCAGAAAGGACTCTCGTCAAATGTATTTTTTTTTGCGGTAAGATCCCATAATCTTACCCATTCACTTAATTTTTCAATATTTCTTTATGGTTTAATGCTTCTACCGCACTGTTTAATACGTTGCCATTTTAGTATCCTTTCTCATCCTGCTTATCTGGAAATTTAACCTATCTGTTATTTATAAGTACAATAGTTACAGGTTCAATGCAGATCATTACAGGATACCACTGGTCACATCCTGCCAATTTAATACATGTTTGCATTCTCTGCTCTTCAGATGCAGATTCATTTACTGTATTTACTAAATGTACATTGAAACATACAGTGAAATGTGTTGTTTAGTGTTAACATAACCCAAGGATGTGCTGAGGCAGCCCGAAAGTGTTGCCACACATACTGGTGACAACAGCAGGTACGGATTAAATTGATGTGATGTGACCACTGCTGTACTGAACAAAAAACTTCCTCACTAAATCACTAATTTGTCTTCTGTGGCCAACTTGAGCTCCTAGTCTCTAATAAAGGACATGATCAAACATTTCCTGCAACTCCAGATAAATGCATGACCATGTGCATGAGTGAATAGTTTGGCCACAAAACAGAAGAAATTTAAAGCAATGTTTCCATTTATGGGACATTCAATAATTAAGCATCAGTGAGAATAGACAGTTATTAATAAATGCAAATGGTAATAATGAGTCATTTATTTGCTCAGAGATTGGAATAAGTTCCAAGATCACACCTGATCTGGTCCACACCTCACATTCACAGTCTACAGGATCTGATTATATCTCTGAATATCACAGGTATTTAAAAACAAATAAAACACTTAGAAAAAGAACAAAATTCAGAAACCTTTTTAATTCAATGAAAATTATTAGAAGTTTATTGATTACAAACTAGTAACAAACCACTTAATTTCATTTAACGAAGGGTCAACAACCCTGTTCAAATGAATTCAAAAGAAATGTTGAATATGCAAAGGGTCATCACAGCAAAATCAGGAACAAATTCCCAGACTCAGTGCTGGGTCCAGTATGAAAGCAGGAGGCCAGATACACAGCACATTTTGCAATACTTGCATGTACTAGTCTCAGTCTTCTTTAGATATCACTCTCACTGAAATCTTACCCACAACCTCCCACCACCCCACCCCCCGCCGTTCTTGAATCTACAAGTAAATTTGTATTTGAGGAAAAGACATGGACCAGGATATCTGAGGGGCTATCAGACAAACAACAACCCTGGCAATCTCAAACAGTTCAAGACATGCGCCAGAAACAGAAGTTCAACCCTTGATCTGCCTTTGGTTTAAATTTCTGATGCAAACAGAAGTCATCTTTCACATTACTGACTGAGAATAGTCGCTGGAACATGGTATGAAATGGAAACTATTATTTGAAGCACACAATGAGGCAGTACATAAACACAAATCAGCCGTTTCATTGCACAAAGATATATGCATGCCTCTCTATCTATAACTACAATTTATGTTTATACAGCAACTTCAGTATATCGCAAACTCGAAGAGCTTCGCAAGAATAAATAAATAATCTGACACGCAAGGGTGTACAAATCTTCATTTTCAAAAAACTTTTCACCTCTCACCTGAGTGGCTATTTTCCTCATGTCCCTGTGCCTGAATAAGTTCAAAAAGGCCAAAGCTTTATTGACCTAATATTCATATTATCCATGAGTTTCATAGAATCTTAGTGCAGAATCACGTTCAAATTACACATTCTACACTCCTTAAGAATAACTGAGGAAGAAATACATCAGTGAATACGAACAGTAACGGAAAAGCCAGCATAACAGATATTTGTATCAAAATGCCAGGAACATCAAGAATAAATTAAACGGGTTCAGCAGTTCCCGACAGGAATTTTATCCAATTATACTTGTCACTCAGGAAAGCAATGATGTTTGTGGTCATACCCTAAAACCTTGATCATAATATCTAAATATATATTTACAAAAATGTAAAAAATAACAATAAAGTCTTTGATTCTGCGCAAGTGTTCAAGTATACTAAAAGCACCAACCAAATAGTTAACGAATATTATGTTTTTCTGTGCAGTCAACTTAATTTCAGAGAGTGGTGAGCTGCCAGCCCATTCCTTGCATTAGGAGGGGGAGAATGTTTGTTTGTTTGTTTGTTTGTTTACTTGTTTATTTGTAGCGATACAGCGCGGAACAGGCCAATCCGGCCCTTCGAGCCACGCCACCCGACAATGCCCCGATTTAATCCTAGCCTAATCATGGGACAATTTACAATGGCCAATTAACCAAACAACCGGTACATCTTTGGACTGTGGGAGGAAACCAGAGCTCCCGGGGAAAACCCATGCAGTCACAGGGAGAACGTACATACTCCTTACAGGCAGTGGCAGGAATGTAAAGACAAGTAGTTGGTTACTCCCCCTTTGATTGTTTTAACAAGGATTGGAACGTGTAAGATTTCTACAATATGGAGCAAGGGATTACACAGAGGAATCAGAGGCAAGATGATGAGAATAATAAATTGGCAGTAGTTATAGATTTAATAGTAGAAAACAACCAGCCACTTTGTAAATATATTTAAGATTCCTAGATAGAATGTAGAATGCAGAACAGCATAGTACAGGAATGGTCCCTTTAGCTCACATTGTCGACACCGAACACAAAGCAGAATTAAGCTAATTCTCTTTTGCCTATACAGTAAATGATCAGTCTCTCTTAGTTCCCTGCACATTAATGTGTCTATCACATCTACTTCCTTTAGTCCCCCCAGCAGCCTGTTCCATTCACCAACCACTCTCTGCCCAAAGCAAAACTTGCCCAGCACATCTCCTTTAAACTTACAGCCTCTCATCTTAAACGCACGCCCTCTAATGCTTGGCATTTTGCCCAGGGGAGAACCATTCTGATTGTTCATCCTATTTATGCACCTCATAATCTTATAAACATTTATCTGGTCTCCACTCAGCCTCTGACATTCCAGAGAAAGTAATGCAACTTTGTCTAGGATGGTCTTAATTTAATCTAGATAGTCCACTAAAGCTCAGCTGACATGGTAAAATATATCACCTAAAATGGAAAAATACCTAAAAAGTGAGAAGCCCATTGAAATCAGGGATGTAGATAACTGTCACAGAGTTTTCTACAGGATAGGTTAAGGACTTAATTGAAAGGCCGAGAGACCATAATGGTATGCAGATGACTTGATTCTGGATGGTGGATGTTAAAGAGTAATAAATTAGGAAAAATCAATTCCTGGGAGTGAAGCTGATAGAGAAAGTTAATGCTGCTGGGCACAGGGGCGGGTCTGGAACAAGGGAAGCTATAAGATGTTTTCCAAATGACACCAATCTGTCTGCAGTAAGGTTAAAGGAATGAAAAAGAAACCAACCTCTTCCTCTTGCCCAGCTATAGGAGCGGTTGACAATAACACTTCCTCCATGCTGCAAGGTCTCCAACTGAAGAGGTCGTAAGTGCAGCTCAGTGTTTCTGACAGAGCTTTTTGATGGTAGAACATATTTTGGCAGTCCCTTGTAAAACCAAGCACCAGATCTCTTCCAAATCTGTAAAACATCAAAAATCAAAAATTTAGCTTTGCTCCCAGGTGCTATTATTAAAGGAATCCAGTGTAACTCAAGATGGTGCAGGATCATGCACTGGGATTTTCATGAAACTGACTATATTATGCATTTTAATTAAGCATTTTATGCAAACTTCTAGGAACCTGTAAAACATATAAGTCAGCCATTAACTGTGGAAAATTATTAAATAACACTTGTAAACACTTGTAAGACTAAAGACAAAAAACAATGACTGGTTAAAATTGTGGAGTTACAAAGGCAAGCAATGATACTAATTTCAAACAGCACGAATCACTCCTGTTTACCTTTGACCTTCCTTATCTTGTTAAAAACAAGTGACTACCTTCTGTTATAACTGTAAAACTCTCCGCACTATGAATGATAAGGTTAAGAAAGCTTTATTCCCAGCAAGTCTTTCCTGACATTCCCAGAAGTCTGTATAAATAAAGGACATGAGGAAACCCTATCAGGATTAATATAAGTTTTACAGAAAGCATACTGAGGAAGTGAACATAAGAACAATGGCTCAATTCCATGTACTCATTCATCTGATTCTGCTGTTTGCATATCTGTACATTGGCAAGATCAAGACAGTAAGACAGACTTCCAAACCAACTGTCTTCACACAAAAAAATTGTTTGGAGCTTGCTTTTTTACCTAGCGTAAGCAAAAGCCTAGAAACAGAATGTGGTATTCCATCACAACAGCAAAATCATGTGATCAACTGTGTGTTTTGAACGCAAACAACAGGAATTCTGCAGATGCTGGAAATTCAAGCAACACACATCAAATTTGCTGGTGAACACAGCAGGCCAGGCAGCATCTCTAGGAAGAGGTACAGTCGACGTTTCAGGCCGAGACCCTTCGTCAGGACTAACTGAAGGAAGAGTGAGTAAGAGATTTGAAAGTTGGACGGGGAGGGGGAGATCCAAAATGATAGGAGAAGACAGGAGGGGGAGGGTTGGAGCCAAGAGCTGGACAGGTGATTGGCAAAAGGGATACGAGAGGATCATGGGACAGGAGGTCTGGGAAGAAAGATGGGGGGGTGAACCCAGAGGATGGGCAAGGGGTATATTCAGAGGGACAGAGGGAGAAAGAGAGAAAGAATGTGTGTATAAAAATAAATAACAGATGGGGCACGAGGGGGAGGTGGGGCATTAGCGGAAGTTAGAGAAGTCGATGTTCATGCCATCAGGTTGGAGGTTAATCGGCTGGGGTGATATACTGCGTCCGGTGCTCCCAATGTGGCCTCTTATACATTGGCGAGACCCGACGCAGACTGGGAGACCACTTTGCTGAACACCTACGCTCTTTCCGCCAGAGAAAGCAGGATCTCCCAGTGGCCACACATTTTAATTCCACATCCCATTCCCATTCTGACATGTCTATCCACGGCCTCCTCTACTGTAAAGATGAAGCCACACTCAGATTGGAGGAACAACGCCTTATATTCCTTCTGGGTAGTCTCCAACCTGATGGCATGAACATCGACTTCTCTAACTTCCGCTAATGCCCCACCTCACCCTCGTACCCCATCTGTTATTTATTTTTATACACACATTCTTTCTCTCACTCTCCTTTTTCTCCCTCTGTCCCTCTGAATATACCCCTTGCCCATCCTCTGGGTTCCCCCCTCCCATCTTTCTTCCCGGACCTCCTGTCCCATGATCCTCTCATATCCCTTTTGCCAATCACCTGTCCAGCTCTTGGCTCCATCCCTCCCCCTCCTGTCTTCTCCTATCATTTTGGATCTCCCCCTCCCCCTCCAACTTTCAAATCTCTTACTCACCCTTCCTTCAGTTAGTCCTGACGAAGGGTCTCAGCCTGAAACTTCGACTGTACCTCTTCCTAGAGATGCTGCCTGGCCTGCTACGTTCACCAGCAAATTTGATGTGTGTTGTGTGTTTTGAACTATTTATTTCAATATTATGATACTTATGTCAACAAAAAAGATTGATCAATTTGCTTGTTGACATTTTGCATACTCTTATACAGGAACTTAAAATTTAAATGGAAAATAATTTTCTTATTAATCCTCTCGAAGGTATCCTTTAAAGGACCGGAAGAAGCTGCAGAAGATCGTGAACACGGCGCAGCACATCACACAAACCAATCTTCCGTCCATGGACTCACTTTACACCGCACGCTGTCGGAGCAGTGCTGCCAGGATAATCAAGGACACGACCCACCCAGCCAACACACTTTTCGTCCCTCTTCCCTCCAGGAGAAGGCTCAGGAGTTTGAAGACTCGTATGGCCAGATTTGGGAACAGCTTCTTTCCAACTGTGATAAGACTGCTGAACGGATCCTGACCCGGATCTGGGCCGTACCCTCCAAATATCCAGACTTGCCGCTTGGTTTTTTTGCACTACTTTACTTTCCATTTTTCTATTTTCTATTTATGATTTATAATTAAAATTTTTAATATTTACTATCAATTTGTAATCCAGGGAGCAGGAAGCGCAGAATCAAATATCGCTGTGATGATTGTACGTTCTAGTATCAATTGTTTGGCGACAATAAAGTATAAAGTATAAAGTATATTACTTTACCAGAAATTTACAAAGTTTATCAAGCTTTTAGCTATGCAGCAGTCCAAAATTGGATACACCAGTGATGCAAGGGCACAGGTTTATTAGAAAGAATGCTGTATCTTCATGCAGATGAAGAAAGCTGTTGGACAAATCTAATCAGTTTATCCAGTGAAGCTCTATGCATCCTTTGGTTGCATCATGAATCAAGTGAGATTTGTTATTATTGCTTCATTCAACAATCTTGCTATGCAGCAAAATATTTCTATCACCCAAATCCAGCTTCAGTCCAACCTTAAGAAGATCAATGAAAAGTACAAGGACATCATTTAGGATCTAGATAGAAAAGGAGTCTGGGAATACACTTCAGGCTTTGCTTTTTCTGGAGATAAAGCAGCATGAGTTAATTCCATAAAAGCAAGCGGTCGCGTGCATAGCATCCTAGAGCTTGGAAGCTGCCCTTTCAGCCAGCTGGATCTGCAGCAAACAGCCATCCATTTGCACTAATTTTATTTAATACGATTTACATTCCAATTGCTAGTCCCATATTCTAACACCCTCCAACACCAGAATCCATTTACAGCAGCCAATGATGAGAGAAGAAGCCTATGTGGTTACAGAGAGCATGTTTAAACTCCATTCTGGACCAATTGAACCTGGGTGTTGGGGCTGAGACAGCAGTTCCACTCCTATGCTACCTTAATATGCTTTGAAGATTATTCTCAAATTGTCACGACCCTACAGAACTGTCTCTGTCTGTAAGAAATGTCGCTCCATTAATGATTAAAATAATTTATCCCATAAATGGCCCTGCATAATTCATGATTGCTCAGCTGTGCTTTATTTGGTCAGGACAATAGGTTAAGACGAGTGGCTCGTGGATGTCTATGATTCTCTTAACATTGTTGGCATCCTTTCCCTGTGCCCTTCAAATGCTGGTTTATTTCATGGTAAACTTCTGTCAACTTGCTTGGCAAGAGATCAAGAGTCCTTCATTCAAGTGCTTCAGAGTGGCTCTTCTTGCTTGTTATGGAACAGCAGCTTTGGATTCCTAAAGAACCACACATTCTGGAAGTTCACTTCATGTCTTTTCTCTGCAATATGTAGCAATAGTAAATGTTAGAAAGCTTTCCACTCTCAATCCATGATGAGTATTCTCATACATTCACAAGCAGGGTCACATCTTGTCATGGTAGTAGGTTAACAGGCTGTGTCTGCAGTACTGTCCATGTAGCCCACCAGTAATACAACTCGTGTAGTATAGCTGTTATTGGAAACCACCGTTTTTTTAAATAATGCATTTTACAAGATTTGTACTTTTTAGCAAACTCATGTAATTTTCACACTCACTGGCAGAAAGCAGTATAGCAGCTAAACTAACAGTTAATTGCCTTTCTCATTTTTCCATTGGCTAAGCATTAGCATATTACCCATATGATGTAATTGGTTTAATTACGTAGCCTAATTTATCTTTGTCAAAGGAATTTCTTTATATTATCTATAAAAGTGATAGATTTTTCAGAAGCACCATCTTCTATTCCTTTGTCTTACACCCCTTAGCATTAATTCCCCTCTTAGCATCATTTCTCAACTCTTTACATAGTTTGCTCAGTATTCGTAAGTTCATTAGTAATCTAAAATAAACTGAAATCTTGGAATTAAGACTGCTTGTCATTTTTGACTCCCAGAAGAACCCTAAGGATCGTTAATTAAACAGAGATCGAAGAGTATCTTACATAGAAGTGCACTAATTCACGTTTAAGGCAACATTGTCCACTCTTACAATCCAGCAAAAAGCCAAGTACATCCAACAGCACCACCCATCCTTGCATTATGGCCAAGGCCAGCAGATGTTCACTCTTGGATTTACAAAAATACCCCACGGAAGACTGTGTTCCAAGACATTCACAATTCTGACCATAAGCTGCTGTGGAACTTCTTCACTCTGCAGATGATAGCTGAACCCTTGCTGCCTGGTTGTGAAAGAAGCTCTGTCTTGGAAAGAGAGCTTGATGCAAAACCAATCTGTCACTCATCTCTCTTCTCCATACGGTGTCAATGGAACTTGCAATGAATAAATTAGCTGTTATATGTCTCTAGATAACAACAGTGACGACACTTCAATATCTGACAACAACTTGTTCGTGAATCTAATAAAGGCAATATGAACCATTCAGAAGTGTGTTAATAAAAGTGATTTCTGCATTTATTGGAATCAAACTGTATAAAATATATCTAAAAGCGATTTCCTGGGTGTCATTGTACATTTTATATCAACCACATCACTATTTCAACCATTAAAGTTTCACACAGTCCTGAAGAAGGGTCTCACCCCGAAACTTTGACTGTTTACTCTCCTCCACAGATGCTGCCTGACCTGCTGACCTCCTCCAGCATTTTGTGAGTATTGCTTTGGATTTCCAGCATCTGCACAACTTCTCATGGTTGTAAATCTTGAAACAATTGCTTCCAAGTCAATTTGGGGTTGTGATTTGGTAGAATTGTCATCACCCTTCAGAAATGACAGCAACATCCAGTACTGCGTACACTGGAAGGACAGTAAGAATCCACAGTACGTGACACCTTGCTCCACCACCAGGGTGCACCGTTGCAGCCTTTAACAAACAATGTAAAAGCAATTAAAGTATGTAAACTTCAACTTTTTATGTATTATGTTCACTATAAAACCCAAATGTTTACCTTTTATTTATTTAGTTTTGTCACAGCCTTTAATACCTAGAGTATAATTTCTGTAACCCAGACTCCCTGGCTACACAATACTAAGAATGTGCTGGAGGAACTCAGCAGGTCAGTCAGCATCAGTTGAAAAGATCAGTCGACGCTTCGGGCCGAAACCCTTCCTCAGGACCCGCTACCACAGCCACGTCTCCTTCCTGGGAACGTGCCTCCGCCGCCATCTGTTACCGCAGGGATTCCATCTCCGGTTCCAGGCCTCCCAGTTCGGGCCCAGCGAGGATCCCAGGTACCTCCGTTTCATTGACCGCTGCTCCCGCAGGATTCTCTGCGCCACGCTCGCTGCCATGCGAAGATACCTAAGGGCCCTGTCCCTCTCTCTGCCACCACTCCAGGACTCACTCTCCACCGTCTGCCATGCACCTCTCCTACACTTCACTCTCCACCAGATTCACGCGTCCAACCGCCGTTTCTTCTCCTTGCGTCCAAGAAGGACAACAAGCTCGCCCGCCTGGAGCCCACGACGACGACCGGCTCCAGCCTGGACCGAAACCCCTCGGACCTGGACTTCTCAGGCCTTCAGCAGGCCGGACACCCATCCGCCTCTGATTCTGATCCTGACTGGAACCACTGCCTCCTGAAAAGGGGAACCAGCCCCCGGCAAGCCATGAACTCATTCACTTCCGACTCCGACCTCAGTTCTGGGGCCCTGCAGGATACAGTCTTTGCCACGCCAAGTTTAGGATCCAGCTCCTACGGAGGTCCCGAAACTCTCCAAACCGGAACCGCTGTTACTGCCGCTGGGTCCCACCGCCTATCCTATTCCCCCACTAATCTCTTTCCTCCCATCGACTCCCAAACATCCCTCTACCCCTCATCGTCCATCCATTCCTCTGATTCATCATCCTCCCCTAACCCCGCTCTCCCTGAACACCCCAACCCCCCTCTCCTTCCTGAGACTTCCCACTCTTCACCCTCCTCCGACCCCAGCCCCAACCCTTGCCGTGTCTTCACCATCCCCTCTGACCTTCCCCTCTCTGAGGCAGAACGTTCTGTCCTTAGCAAGGGCCTCACTTTTGTCCCCCTCCGTCCACCTCAGTGAGTTCCGTGCCCACCATGACGTTGAACTCTTCTTCCGTCGCCTACATCTCCAAACCTACTTCTTTGGCAAGGATTCCCCTCCCCCTACTGATGACCCCTTCTCCTGTCTTCATCCTTCCTCCTCCTCCTGGACACCCCGCCCGGGCCTTCTACCTGCACTCGATCTCTTCATCTCCAACTGTCGCCGAGACATCAACCATCTCAACTTCACCACTCCTCTCTCCTGTTCCAACCTCACTCCCTCTGAACGCACTGTCCTCCACTCTCTCCGCACTCATCCAAACCTCACCATCAAACCTGCTGACAAAGGTGGTGCCGTAGTAGTCTGGCGGACGGACCTCTACCTCACTGAGGCCAAACGGCAGCTCTCTGACACCTCCTCTTACTTACCCCCGGAACAGGACCCCACCAAAAAACATCAAACCATTGTCTCCCGCACAATCACCGCCCTTATCAACTCCGGAGACCTTCCATCCTCAGCCGCTAAGCTCATTATTCCCACACCCTGTACCGCTCGGTTTTACCCCCTCACAAAGACACACAAGCCTGACTGTCCCAGTAGACCCATAGTTTCTGCCTGCTTCTGTCCCACCGAACTTGTATCTGCCTACCTGGACTCCATTTTGTCACCCATAGTTCAGTCCCTTCCCACCTACATCCACGATACATCCCATGCCCTCCACCTCTTCAATAACTTCCAGTTCCCCGGTCCCAACCGCTTCATTTTTACTATGGATGTCCAATCCTTATACACCTCCATTCCCCATCAAGAAGGCCTCAAAGCCCTCTGCTACTTTCTGGATAATAGACCTCACCAGTTCCCCAACACCGCTACCCTCCTCCGGTTGGCGGAACTGGTTCTCACACTTAATAACTTCTCTTTTGGCTCTTCCCACTTTCTTCAGACTAAGGGTGTAGCTATGGGAACTCGCATGGGCCCTAGCTATGCCTGCCTCTTCGTTGGTTATGTGGAACAGTCTGTGCTCCAAACCTACTCTGGTACTGCTCCCCAACTTTTCCTTTGATACATTGATGACTACATTGGTGCTGCTTCCTGCACCCATGCTGAGCTTGTCAATTTCATCGATTTTACTTCAAACTTCCACCCAGCCCTCAACTTCACTTGGTCTATCTCGGACACTTCTCTCCCCTTTCTCGATGTCTCGGTCTCCATCTCTGGAGACAGACTGTCCACTGACATCTTCTACAAGCCCACCGACTGTCATAACTACCTCAACTATACCTCTTCCCACCCCGCCACATGCAAAAATGCCATTCCCTATTCCCAGTTCCTCCATCTCCGCTGCATCTGCTCCCAGGATGAGGCTTTCTGTTCCAAGACATCTCAAATGTCCTCTTTCTTTAAGGACCGTGGTTTCCCTTCTACAGTGATCAATGATGCCCTCACCCGCATCTCCTCCATTTCCCGCACTTCGGCCCTCACCCCATCTTCCCGCCACCACACCAGAGACAGAGTTCCCCTTGCCCTCACCTACCACCCCACCAGCCTCCGGATCCAGCATATTATCCTCTGCAACTTCCGCCACCTTCAACAGGACCCCACCACTAAGCACATCTTTCCCTCTCCACCCCTCTCCGCTTTCCACAGGGATCGATCCCTCCGCGACTCACTTATCCGCACGGCCATCCCCACCGATCTCCCACCCGGCACTTATCCCTGTAAGCGTAAGTGCTACACCTGTCCCTACATCTCCTCTCCTCCCACCATTCAGGGCCCCAAACAGTCCTTCCAGGTGAGGCAACACTTCACTTGCGAATCTGTTGGGGTCATCTATTGCATCCGGTGCTCCCAGTGCGGCCTCCTCCACATCGGTGAAACCCGACGCAGATTGGGGGACCACTTCGTCGAGCACCTCCACTCCGTCCGCCACAACAGACAGGATCTCCTGGTAGCCACCCACTTCAACTCTGCTTCCCATTCTCATTCAGATATATCCATACATGGCCTCCTCTACTGCCATGATGAAGCTAAACACAGGTTGGAGGAACAACACCTCATATACCGTCTAGGTAGTCTCCAGCCCCTTGGTATGAATATAGAATTCTCCAACTTCCGGTAATTCCCTCCCCCTCCCTTCTTCTATCCCTATTTTACATCACCTCCCTCATAGTTCCACCTCCTTCTACTACTTCGCATTATTCTCCTGCCAATCACCTCCCTGCTTCTCCTCCCCCACCCCTTTGTTTTTAAAATTACTGTTTTTTTCAACTACCAGCATTCTTCAAACCCTCCCCAAAGTTCTTCCTTCAGTCCTGACAAAAGTTCCAGCCCAAAACGTCAACTAATCTTTTCAACTGATGCTGACTGACCCGCTGAGTTCCTCCAGTGCATTGTGAGTTTTCCTGTGACAACAGCATCTGCAGATTATTTTGTGTTTACAAAATACTAAATTTATACAGATGAAGTCAAATTCCTTGGGAATAATTATTTCAAAATATCCTAGGTATTAATTTATAACACTTGAACTTCTTGTTCATTCTATGTGCAAATCCCAACCTTTAATTCACTCATTGTAAAATTAAGCACAATTAGTGTTTTACATCGTTACGATTGTCGGAATTCTTCCATCCAGCTACTCGGGTATACAGATTCCATAAATATTACTGAATAGCACAGAATGCAGAACCCTAATAGTAGGCAGGTAACAGCAACACACACTGTAAAAGGGAAATTCCACCCTGCAGTGCTCATGGCTGTGAGGACAAACATCATTTAGATCACCCTCCTACACTGATAGAAAATCCAGGTCATTTATATCAAAGTTTTTCTACCACTTGCTTTTTCTTATTTTTCCCCTCCCTTTCCCTCTTCTTCTAACCCCACTCTGACCTCTTAACCTCTTCATCTCACCTGCCTATCACCTCTCCCTGCTTCTTCCCTTTCTCCCATGGTCCATTCTCCTCTCCTATCATCCCTTCTTCTCCAGCCTTTACCTTTCCCACCCACCTGGCTTCACCTATCAACTTCTAGCTTCTCCTCCTTCCCCACCCCACCTTCCACCTTTTTATTCCAGCATCTTCCCCTTTCCTATCCCAGTCCTAATGAAAGATCTCGGCCTGAAACTTCGGCTATTTATTCATCTCCATAGATGCTGCCTGACCTGCTGAGTTCCTCCAGCATTGTTCTGGATTTCCAGCATTTGCAGAACCTTTTATGTTTATGATTCAGCTGTTATATTATTCAGCATATACTGGAAGCATAAAATGTGGGCATGCTGAAATGGTTTTATATTATCACCAAATCATATTGTTGTATCCATTCTCTTGAAGAGAATCCCAAGTGGTGACTTAATTGTATTTTTCTTCTAGATAAATCTTGAGGAGGTGAATTTATATTGCTATTTAAACCTCGACCCTCATCTTCATTCTGGGCTTCAAGATGCATTGCTAATTGTTTTCTATAATGAACTGACTCACCATTTACCCACTCTTGCTCCATGACATACACATTTTACTTTTACCTCTTGGTTGTAAGTGCACTGTAAAGTATCACATTAAATATTAGTTCAAATATATAGAATTGGAATTGGTTTACTGTCACATGTACCAAGAAACGGTGAAAAGTTTCACTTATGTACTGTTCATACAGATCAAATCATTACTCATTGAGGGAGAACAAGGGAAAACAATAACAGGATGCAGAATAAAGTGTAACAGCTACAGACAGCGTGCAGTGGAAGTAACCAGAAGGTGCAAGATACAATGAGGTAGATTGGTGAGGTCAAGAGTCCATCACATCTTACTAGGGAACCATTCAATAGTCTCATAACACCAGGGTAAAAGCTGTCCTGAACCTGCGTGCTTACAGGCTTTGTATTTTCTGCCTGACTGAAGAGGGGGAACAGAGAACGTCTGGAGTGGTTGGGGTCTGCTTTACTGAGACAGTGAGAAGTGCAGAGTCCCTGGAAGGGAAGCCACTTTCTGTGATGTACTGAGCTGTGAACTAACTGATTTAAAGAATATAAATATATGAATATTTTAAAATTATTTTAAGTAGCAATATGGAAAGCTTAGCTGAATGTGGTCAAGAATATTTACATATAGAACCAGTAAAATCTGTCGATTGATTGACCAATGTAGTTCACCTTTGCTGGAGCCAAAATCAACAGGCTGATGAGAAAATTCTGCTAGTAACAAAGCAGTTGTCGCCATGCCTCTCTGTAAATGTACAATACTGAAGTCCAAAAGATAGGCAGGCAGAACTATGTATGACTTATATTAAATATAGGTTACGGTATTTATTATGGCTGAAGGTCATATACAATGCATAAGGCAGCAACTAATGTCATGGATTAAACCAATCAAGAGTTAGAAAATAAAGTTCAGCTGAAATAGATACTTAGCTCCAACAAAACACCTTCAATTCACAACCTATACAAATGAGGAAGAAAATTAAGTTTTCATGCAAGACGTCATTGTGAATTGAATTTTGTATGAGAGAATTAGCTATATTCTCTCAAATTATCCTAAATGGAAGACAGCTAAATTTGGTAATAACAAAAAGGTAGGCAGGAAATGATGTAGGGAATAGAACATTAGGAGCTGACAAAGCACTATAGACAGGTGAAGTGGCTGGACAAAGATCTAGCAAATAATGTGGGAAAATGTTTAAATGTCCATTCTGGCAAAAAATTAAGCATTTTATTTAAACCACAAAGCTCTGATGTTGGCACGTTTGAGTGCACAATAGGCAAAACAGAATCGTCTGTGGCATACATCGCCTGGGAGCCTTCCCAGCACTTGGTGAAATTTTCCATTTGTGACATCATGTCAGTGCTTAAAAATTTCATATTTTGGAGGTTTTCTGACTTGGGAACTTTGGATAATGGGTATTCAACCTGTATTATTGCTGAGAGTCCTGACGAAGGGTCTCGGCCTGAAATGTCGACTATACCTCTTCCTAGAGATGCTGCCTGGCCTGCTGCGTTCACCAGTAACTTTGATGTGTGTTGCTTGAATTTCCAGCATCTGCAGAACTCCTGTTTATTGCTGAGAAGCTCATTTATGTCCAAATAATAGCAATAATATCACCCACATTAAAAGCATCGTACCCCACACATTGTCAGGTGTTCTGCGCACATTTACCCAAGATGACCTCCTCAGGTAAAGCAAGGTAATTTTCATTTCATTACAGAATTCCCAGCCTGTGGGGTATAATACCTTGAAGCCTATTAAAAACATGTGGCAGGATTTTATTGCAGAAATCTCTAAATTAAGTAAGGAATTTCACAAACTGTTTACTTCGCGGTTCGATAATGTTGTTGAGGAAAAATTAGGTTGCCTTAAAAAGTTTTGATGTAAAATGTAACCAAATGACAACAAAGCTCACTGAGGCATCCTATATTGGCACATATTTCACTCCTTTAGTTTAATTGTAGGTTGCACCAAACCATGCCCTTCAGCCCATCTTATCCGCAGGTAAGACGTAGTCATAGTCATTGTTATACTTTATTGATCCCGGGGGAAATTGGTTTTCATTATAGTTGCACCATAAATAATAAATAGTAATAAAACCATAAATAGTTAAATAGTAATACGTAAACTATGCCAGGAAATAAGTCCAGGACCAGCCTACTGGCTCAGGGTGTCTGACCCTCCAAGGGAGGAGTTGTAAAGTTTGATGGCCACAGGCAGGAATGACTTCCTATGACGCTCTGTGCTGCATCTCGGTGGAATGAGTCTCTGGCTGAATGTACTCCTGTGCCCACCCAGTACATTATGTAGTGGATGGGAGATATTGACCAAGATGGCATGCAACTTGGACAGCATCCTCTTTTCAGACACCACCGTCAGAGAGTCCAGTTCCATCCCCACAACATCACTGGCCTTATGAATGAGTTTGTTGATTCTGTTGGTGTCTGCTACCCTCAGCCTGCTACCCCAGTACACAACAGCAAACATGATTGCACTGGCCACAACAGACTCGTAGAACATCCTCAGCATCGTCTGGCAGATGTTAAAGGACCTGTCTCCTCAGGAAATAGAGATGGCTCTGACCCTTCTTGTAGAGCTCTTCCATCAGGAACCAAAACATACAATAACAAAACTGCTTAGATTGAGTGAGAAGCTTAGTTATTGATATGTTAACATACAGACTTGACTACAATATCACAAACTGCTCTAATTCCGGAAACTGAACCAGAGTTGAAAGGCCACAGAAACATATGGGTCTGGAAACCAGTGTGAGCAGTTTTGGGGCTCCTTATCTAAGAAAGGATGGGCTAACATTGGAAAGGATCCAGGGGATTCACGAAAATAATCCCGGGAATGAAAGGAGGAGCACTTGATGGCTCTTGACCTGCACTCATTGGAGTTTAGGAGGATGTGGGGGAAGTGGGATCTCATGGAAACCTATCGAATTATTGAAAGACCTCGATACAGTGGATACAGACAGAATGCTTCCTTTAGTAGAGGAATGGAGAACCAGAGGGAACTGCCTCAGAACAGACATGAGGAGGAATTTTTTTAGCCAGAAGGTGGTAAATCGATGGAATTCATTGCCACAGACAGGTGGGTTTATTTAAAGCAGAGGTTGATAGGTTCTTGATTAATATGGGCATCAAAGGTTATGGGGAGAAGGCAAGAGACTGGGATTGAGAGGGATAATAAGTCAGCCATGATGGAATGGCGGAGCATTCACAATGGGCTGATTGGCCTGATTCTGCTCCTGGGTCTTATGGAAACGAAGAAGCGGTTGCAAATTATCACTGACAAAATTGCAAGTACAGCTTTATGGGGCTCTCAGAGAGAAAAAAAATCATGGTCCCATGAAATTCTTTCATGATTCAAGTACAAAAACTGAGACTAAATTTCATGATCCTTGATCCACTGATAAGGATCAGCAGCGTGATACTGTTTTCTGGCCTTGATATTTACTCCATCAGAAGCTATTGATCAGCTCATATGAACAATGATAGGGGTAGAAAAGGTGCCAAATGCATCGTCAAATACTAAATGTTTCAGAGAGGGCTGCATGATATGTGGAATAGGAGAGAGGAGCAGAGCTCAAGTTCTTCTCAGAATGTAACTTTAATCTTCAAAGCCAGAATTTCAAAGCACAATGAGCAAGAAACAACAGGAACAAATACAGAACAAAACTGAGATGCTGCTCTACTTTGGATGGAATGTACAGATCAACCATCAAAGTAAAAAGATGTAGAAACAGCTGGTTAGGAAATGACTGACATCTGTTTAATTCACCCAAATTGTACTCCAGTGCAGAAAGGCTTCATAAGATCAGCAAAATGTGATTGTTTTAAATGGGAATTCATCTTACACATTCAACAGAGCTTTGTTGAATTCAAGTTTATTCAATCTTATTTAGTACAAATGAAAGAACAGCCTGATTTCATCACCATATGGAAAAGAGTAATTGTTGTAACAAATTAACAACACAATGATGGTATTATCCTTCGCATTTGATACCTAATTATAGTAAGATTTTTCTCTATAATCTTGTCTGCTGACACAAGTAAACATGCTAATGTTTGCACTTGGCCACATTGTTATTTTGTTTCCCAACTGTACTGCATCAAATATAAAGCCAAAGAAATTTAAAAATCATACTGGATGTCCTATTTGATTTCAGTAAAAATCAACTCAACCATAATTTTTAAATCAGGACGCTTAATTGGTGTGAGCGCACCACTACTGCCACCAAGTGGTTCAACAGTAAGATCCGTTAAAACCTTGGGTATTATAATATTCGGGATATTCTAATTATCAGAAGAGATCTGTTAATATATTTCATTATTAAAAAGAAATTTCATGAGCTTATTTAACACCCAAACAGAATTCCATCCAGGAATGCTGATTATCTGTCTTTTTCTCGGTTCTCTTCACAAAGTTTTAGGAAAATGATCCTTATAGTAAGCAAGGAATTGACAACACGCTTGCTGATATAATCGGGTTCCAAAATCCTGGGATGCTGAATATTGCTGCTACTCATTTACTTCAATGAAAATAATCTGGCTTCAGGATTTACTGAGTCCAAGATCACAATATGAAAAGATAAGAAATAGAAGCAGGAGTCGGCCATCTGGCCTGTCCAGCCTTCTCCGCCATTCAATAAGATCATGGTTGATCTGGCCATGGACTCACCTCCATCCACCTGCCTTTTCCCTATAACCCTTTAATTCCCCTACTATGCAAAACTCTATCCAACCTTGTCTTAAGTATATCTACTGAGGTAGCCTCCACTGCTTCATTGTGCAGAGAATTCCACAGATTCACCACTCTCTGGGAAAAGCAGTTCCTCTTCATCTCTGTCCTAAATCTACTCCTCGAATTTTGAGGCTATGTCCCCCAGTTCTAGTCTCACCTACCAGTGGAAACAACTTTCCTGCCTCTATCTTATCTATCTCTTTCATAGTTTTATATGTTTCTATAAGATCTCCTCTCATTCTTCTGAATTCCAGCAAGTACAGTCCCAGGCAACTCAATCTCTCCTCATAGTCTAACCCCCTCATCTCTGGAATCAACTTGGTGGACCTCCTTTGCACTGCCTCCAAAGCCAGTATATCCTTCCTCAAGTAAGGAGACCAGAACTGCACCAGTACCCTGTACAGTTGCAGCATAACCTCCCTGCTCCTAAATTCAATCCCTCTAGCAATGACCAACATTCCATTCGCCTTCTTGATTGCCTGTTGCACCTGCAAACCAACCTTTTGTGATTCATGGACAAGCACTCTCAAATCCCTCTGTACAGCAGCATGCTGCAATTGAAATAATACTCTGCTCTTCCCACTCACTTAACCAATCTATATCTCTCACAGACTCTCCGTATCTTCTGCACAATTTGCTTTTCCACTCAATTTAGTATCATCAGCAAAATTAGATACACTACTCTTGGACCCCTCTTCCAGATCGTTAATGTATATCATGAACAGTTGCAGGCCCAGCACCAACCTCAGCGGCACATCACTCACCACTGACTGCCAACCAGAGTAACACCCATGTATCCCAACTCTCTGCTTTCTATTAGTTAACGAATCCTCTATCCATGCTAATAAATTACCCCTACCTCTATGCATCTTTATCTTATGGAAATGTCTTTTATGCGGCACCTTATCGAACGCCTTCTGGAAATACAAGTATATAATGTCCATCTGTTCCCCTCTATCCACTGTGCTCGTTATATCCTCAAAGAACTCCAGTAAGTTTGTCAAACAGGACCTGCCTTTGCAGAATCCATGCTGCATCTGCCTGATGGATCCATTTCTTTCCAGATGATTTGCTATTTCTTCTGTAATGATAGCTTCAAGCATTTTCCCAACTACAGATGTTAAACTAACTGGCCTATAGCTACCCGATACACCTGCTTCTGTTATTCTATACCAGCGAAACCACTGGAAAACAAAAAGTAACCAACTGTAAAAGTAAAATCCTTTTTTCCATTAAGATTGTTTAAATATTACCAAGAATATTCATACAAATCCCAAAAATATTCAATCAAATCAAAAAAGACCAAGCTATAGTAACTAGGAGCAATATAAATACCCAATTTTCTTTCTGCTCTTTATATCTGCTGGCTCACCACCTCGAAGGAGTCTTGATCATAAGTGGGCCGAAACTCCTGAAGACAGGTGGCAGATCAACTGATGATCCCACTGGTGATAGCACAGGACAGTCAACATCTTAGTCCACGTGTATTTTGTAACTCTTTATCTATGCTTTGATAACATAATCAAATGGCTAGTTTCAAAAAGCATCTGATCAAATGATTTTCCTGTTAACTCACAATATTAGTGAACTGACCAATTGAGAATAAATGGCCTGTTATTTACTTACACCTTGACACAAAGTCAATGTATATCAGAGAATACAACAACAAAAATTTTTCTTTGTAAATGTACTCACTCTTGTCGGGCCCATGGTACAATCCAAAATTCATAATTCGTATATATGAGATTATTTAATAACTTTTGAGTGTTCATCCCAGATTAATGGCACAGATCCTTTTACATCCACCTAATCAAACAGAAGGGACCTTGATTTTATGTCTCATTTGAGAGATTTCAGCTCTAGTAATGCAACACTCCTTCAGCAACGCAGTGAAATGTCAGCCTAAATTATGTCCTCAAGTCCTGATATTGGGATGGAGTTTTCTGTTTACTAACTAACAGGTGCAATTGCTATTCACGGAGCCAAACTGCACAGGCAATTTTCCAACTCAGCGAAGACCTTTTCTACTGGAAACTGCTGCTGAAAATCACACTTGTTCAAATATCCGAAAATTCTCCGTCCTGTTCGACAGACCTTAACAAGATAAATGTTCACACAAATTTAAAACAGCAGTTAATTACTTGTTTCAATTTCATGGGTATACTCTGAATTAGTTAAATTACACGTCAGGATGCAATGCACTGAGGTTGAACAACAACTTAAAATTTGAGTACAAATCAGAAAATCACATAATTCTACATTCAGAAAATGGTGAACAGTACATATGGGACGTCTTCATTACAATTTCTCTCAATTTATCATATCTCATCTCCAAATCTTAATCACTGAGAAGAGAATGGTTAAAACTAACAGCTTTTCCACTTCTCATATAACTTACCCATCATTTTTCTAACCACGAAGTAATCATTTCAACAAATTTCATGTCTAATTTCTTACCCAATATGTTTTTCCTATCTCACTGATTAAACAATTATTGCTCCTATCTAATTGATGTTGAAAATTATGTTTACATGGAGTGTCATAAAGTCATACAGCATAGAATTTGCGTCTATCAACTCATGGAATCTGCATAAACCATCAAGCACACATTTACACTAATCTCATTTTATTCTTCCCACATTTCCCAACATTATACTTACTCAGCTACATGGTAGAGAAAATTTATAATGGTCTATTAACCTTACAAACCATATATCTATCAGATGTGGGAAGACACCAGAGCAGGAGAATGGCAAATCGATTTGGCAAAATGTGTAAACTACAAAAACATCACTGGATATCGGGATCAAATCTGATCACTTGAACTTTACGACAGCAGCTCTACCAGCTGTTGTGTGGCGCGTGGCCAAGTGGTTAGGGTGTTGGACTAGCGATCTGAAGGTCATGGGTTCGAGCCTCGGCCAAGGCAGCATGTGTGTCCTTGAGCAAGGCACTTAACCACGCAATACTCCAGCCTGCTCAGCTGAGAATGGGTACCGGCAAAAATTGCTGGGGGTTAACCTCGCGATAGACTGGCGTCCTATCCTGTGGGGGGGGAGTCTCGTACTCTCAGTCGCTTCACGCCATGGAAACCAGCATAAGCACCAGCCTGATGGGCCACAAGGCTCATGACAGACTTTAATCTACCAGCTGTGCCACTGTGAGGCATCAAGTGAAAATGCTAAATAATTATTTTCACATTTTAGGAATTTAATTATTTAAGTATC
The DNA here is from genome assembly GCF_030028105.1 of Mobula birostris. Lineage (NCBI taxonomy): Eukaryota > Metazoa > Chordata > Chondrichthyes > Myliobatiformes > Myliobatidae > Mobula > Mobula birostris. The sequence continues at coordinate 29,724,677 of NC_092394.1, read as the reverse complement.
AAAATGAGTATTCCTCAGACTGAATTTGGCAGTCTACTTCAACATACCTCTTTTTAAAAATCTGATTTCTTTTTAATTTAGACATCATTAGTCCCACATGTTTGTGGCAATTACTCAACATACATCCCATGCAAGACATACAGTATCTTAGAAATAAACATAGACATTGATCCACAATTTTGCACATTTTCCAAAAGTAGACTTTATGGTGCTGTCATGGTCAATGCCCTACCATTCCTTGTGTATGACCTACCTTGGTTGGTTCTATCGAAGTGCAAAACCTCGCAATGTCTGCATTAAATTCCATCTTCCAGTTTTCAGCTCATTTTTCCAGCTGATGCAGATCCCTCTGCAAACCACGATTACCTTCCTCATTGTCCACTACACCGCCCCCCCCCCCCCATTTGGTATCATCTGCAAATTTGCTGATCCAGTTAACCACACTCTCCCACAAAGCCAATGTCTAATCCAATTTACTACTTCATCCTGAATGCCAAGCGACTGAACCTTCTTGACCAGCCTCCCATGCGGGACTTTGTCAAAGGCCTTACTAAGGTCCATGTAGACAACATCCACTACCTTGCCTTCATCCACTTTCCTGGTAACTTCCTTGAAAAACTCTACAAGATTGACTAGACATGACTTACCACACACAAAGCCATGCTGACTATCCTTAATCAGTCAATGTCTACCCAAATAGATAGGTATCCAGTCCCTTAGAATACCTTCCAATAACTTTCCCACAACTGATGTCAGTCTCAATGGCCTATAGTTTCCTGGTTTCTGTTTAGAGCCTTTTTTTATACAGCAGAACATTAGGTATCCTCCAATCCTCTGATATCTCTCCTGTTGCTCAGGATGTTTTAAATATCTCTGCAAGGGCCCCAGCAATTTCTGTACTTACCTCTTGTAGGGTCCGAGGGAACATCTTGTCAGGTCCTGGGGACTTATTCACCCTGATTTGTCTCAGAGTAGCAAACATCTCTTCCTCTGTAATCTATACAGGGTTCATGAAGTTGATGACACTTTGCCTCACTTCTATTCACTCTGTATCCATCTCCCAAGTAAATACAGATACAAAGAATGCATTTAAGATCTCCCCCATCTGTTTTGACTCCACACATGGATTACCACTCTGATCTTCCAGGGAATCAATTTTGTCCCTTGCAATCGTTTTGCTGTTAAGCAATCTATAGAATCCCTTAGATATTAGTCCCTTCACGTGCAAACCATCCCATCTGTACAGCTCCCACCTTCCCTGGAAGAAAGCCCAATGATCCAAATATTCTTATGCCCTTCCTCCTAAACCAACTCCTTAACTACCCATTAACTGAATAATCTTCCTAGTTCTGGCCTCACTAGCATGTGACATGGGTAGCAATCCTGAGATCACAACCCTGAAGGTACTGCCCTTTAATTTAACACCCAATTCCCTGAACTCCTTCTGCAGAACCTTGTCATTTATCCTACCTATGTCATCGATACCTACATGCACCACAACCTCTAGCTGTTCACCCTCCCACATAAGAATGCTGAGGACTCGATCTGAGATGTCCCAGACCCTGGCACTCGGGAGCACCATACCATTTGGGAATCTCGTTCTCGCCCACAAAGCTTCCTGTCCATTCCCCTAACTAATGAATTCCCTATCACCACAACATGCCTCTTCTCCCCCACACCCCCTCCTCCCATCCCTTCAGAGTCACTGAACCAGACTCAGTGCCAGAGACCCAATCACTGTGTCTTTCCTCTGCTAGCTCAATCCCCCCAGTGGTATCCAAAGTGATGTACCTGTTGTTGAGGGGGATGGTCACAGGAGAACTCTGTACTGGCTCTTAACTCCTTTCCCCTTCCTGACAGTCACCCTGTTTCCTGCGGCCTGCACCTTGAGAGTAACTACTTCTCTATATGTCCTATGTATCACCCCTTCAGCCTCTGAAATGTCCCAGAGTTCATCCAGTTCCAGCTGTAGTCATCAGGGACACTGGAGGTCTCCCTGCTTTTCCACATCTGGCAAGGGAAACATTTAACTATCCTTTCTGGCGTCTCGACTGTCCTAGCTGAGCAGATATAAAGAAGGGAAGGAAAAAAACTTAACCCCGAACTTTTCTTTTCTTTGCTTTCTCTGACTGAAACCTCGAAGAGCTAAAGCCTCGAAATCACCACTCTGATTCTGTCCACTCAGACGATGGACGCTGCAATGAAGCCGCTGAGCTTGGCTTCCTTTAATTTGCTCTCGCTAATCAATCCCAAACACGGACTGGTCGCTGGTCAAAGCTCAATTTATGCTGCCGCAGTCTACTGCTTCCCTTTTCTACTCAGACAGTGGACCTGAGTGAAATCCACCTTCCTCAGGTTTCCGATGTCTTATGGAAATAATCTGAGAAAGTGGTTGAGGTGTTAAGTGGGTAAGCATTTTGGAAGTTGTGATCATCACTCTGGGTTTAAGGGAATCATGGAGTGGGATGAGGATGGTCTGGAAACCAAGGTTTGGAATTGGGGGAAGGCTGATGTGACCATTCTTAAACAGGATCTGGAAAACACAGGCTTGGATCAGACGCTTGCAACTAAATCTATAGCCAGCAAATGCGAGTCTTTTAGAAGTGAAATTGTGAGTATTCCCAAAATGGTGAAAGGCAGGAACAGCAAGTCCTGGAGATCCTGGATGTCAGGGGACAGAGAAAGATTCAGAAGAAAAGGAACTGAAAAAGGTGGGGGGGGGGGTCTTTCAGGAGTATGAAGAATGTAGGAGGAAGGGGTTAAGAAAAAAGGAGGGCTTTCTCGGGGGCAAAGGAAATGTGGCATGTCCCCTTTGACCCTAAGCAATTTTTATTGATGCATCATAGGAAATATGGTTCCTATCATGGTCTAGTACGGCAACTACTCTGTCCAAGATCACAGAAACTGCAGGAGAAGCTTGTGGACAGCTCAGCACATCACAACAAAAAATCCCTCCTCCCCAGAGACTCCATTTGCACTTATCACTGCATCAGTAAAGCAGCCAGCATAATCAAAGACTCCACCCCCTAGATATTCTCTCTTCTACCTCTTCCCAGTGGGCAGAATGTACAAAACCCTGAAAACATCTACCACCAAGATAAAGGACAGCTTCTATCCTGCTGTTATGAGACTGTTAAACAATCCACAAGAAGATAGACTCTTAACCTCACAACTTACCTTATTGCACCTCATTGCCTGAATGCACTGCACTTTTCTGTAACTAACAATATATTTCTGCATTATTATTGTTTTTCTCTTGTACTGTGTCAATGCACTGATGTGATGAAATAATATGTACATTTTTTCATTGTACCTCAGTACATGAGGCAATAGTATACCAATTAATCAAAAAAGGGCAGTGAAATTCACTGGCATAAAATATTCCAAGGCTTTTTATAAGCATACTAAGAGCAATGGAGTAGCCTTGAAAGAAAGGGGACCTCTGTCGTAATCAACGTGCGATGTCTGAAATGAACTTCTATATTCACTAAGGAGAAATACACTGTAGCTGGAGATATAAGGAAAGGAGATGGTGATATTCTGGAGCGTATCATTAAAATTGAGGAAGTATTAGATGTCTTAGCAAGTGCAAAGGTGAATAAATCTCCAGGACCTTATGAGATGTATCTTAGGCTGTTATGGGAAACAGTGGACATACCTGGGGCCTGACATTTTTAATTTCTCAATGGACACTGGTGAGCAGGAAATATAGATCCTTTATTCAAGGAGCATAGGAGGAATAAGCTAGGTAGTTATAGGCTGGTGACTCTTGTGTCAGTGGAGGGAGGTTACTGCAAAAATATTCTGAGGGGCAGGATCAATTCACACTTAAATTGATCAGTAAGAGTCAGCATATCATTGTTGGTGAAGGTCCTGTCTGACTAATTTGACTGAGTTTTTCAAAGATGCCACAAATTATACAGATGATAGAAGTGGTGGTTGATATTGATTGCATAGACAAGGCATTTGATAAAGTCCTACATTTAAGGCTGATCCAAAAGATTTGATGGGATCCTATATATATTTTAATAAATAAAACTAGTTAGATCCATGGAATACAAGACAAATTGGTTCCAAAATTGATTTGGTAATAGGAAACAGACAGAAGTTTGTATTTGCAACCAATGGCATACTACAGGGGTCACTACTTCAACCTACACTGTATATTAACAACCTAGATGTTAATGTAGGAAGTATCATAAGCCATTAATTTGCTGATGACACAAAAGTTGGCGGTCTTGCAGATAGAGAGGAAGTTAGCTTCATTCTACAGAAATATATTGATCAGGTGGTAAATTGCACAATAGCAGACAGAACGTAATATTGGTGAGAGTAAAGTATGCGTCTTAAGAGTTCAAATGGGGTAGGAGAAAACAGAATGAATATTTATTCATTTTATTTATTGAGGTACAGCATGGAATAGGCCCTTCCAGCCCTTAGAGCCACGCTGCCCAACAATCGCCAGATTTAATCATCGCCTAATCACGGGACAATTTAGACTGACCAATTAACCCACCAACCAGTAAGTCTTTGGACTGTGGGAGGAAACCGGAACATCTGGAGGAAACCTACGCAGTCGCGGGAGGGACATACGAACTCCTTCCAGGCAGAGGTGGAGATTGAACCCAGGTCATCAGTAAAGCATCGTTCTAACTACTACACTACCAAGCCACTCTATAACAGGGCACGATTGAGGAAAAGCAAGATCTTGGTGTACAAATTGAAAGATGTCTGAAGGGTGCAGAATTGGTAGAAAGGATGGAAAAGAAAATATATGTGGGATGCTGGCCTTCATAAGCCAAGAGTGCAGGGAAGTCATGGCACAGCTTTGCCGAACAATGCTGCAAACATATACGAAATGCTGCATGCAGTTTTAGTCTCCACACAAAAGAAAGGCTGTGATAGCACTGGAAACAGTGCAGAGGAGATTCATCAGGATGTTGCCTGGGAAGGAGTGTCTCAATCATTTCTATTTTTCTTTGATCAAAGAAGACTGAGCAAGATCTGATGGAAGTGTATAAAATTATGACCAGCACAGATTGGGTAGACTGTAGTAAGCTCTTCTGAAGCAAGAGAGCATAGATTCAAGGTAAGGAATAGGAGGTTTAGAGGAGATCGAACAACTTATTCTTCAGCCTGGGGGTGGTTGGGATGTTTCTTAGAAATATTGACAAAGTGTATAGATGAGACACAAATCTCATAGAAAGCAACAGACCAAGTGCTAGTAAATGGGAATAGCAAAATGGTAATTGAGGGTCTGTATGGATAAGGCAGGATAAATGGATTGGTTCTGTGTTGAATGACTCTATCAGTCTAGTACAATGAACATGGGTAGGAAAAAGTTTGGTGGAACAGATCACCCAGAAACTTCAGATATTTCTAATAGGAAATGTCGATGTAGATCCTGACCAGGATGCCTGCAATGTTCTACGGTCTTTATCACTCCAAGTCTATGGACAAGTACACCTCCAATAACATTGGCTTCTAAGGTGATCTAGGTAAGGGCTGGAGACCCCATGGTGGAAGGCAACCCACCAGGTAAGGTTATAAATAAAACTGGTGTCATGAAGGATAATTGTTGCCTCAGTAACTTGAAGTAGCAACTGTGAAACACCGGAGCATTTTCCTGTAATGTCAGAAGGCAGTTTACAGATTGATAATTATCTTGGTTTTAAGAATAGCAGGAATGCAACATGTGAGAATTTGCTTGAGAGCAAAAGACCATAAGGTGTAGGAGAAGAATTAGGCCATCTGGCACATCGAGTCTGCTCCACCATTTCATCATGGCTGATCCAATTTTCCTCTCAGCCCCAATCTCCTGCCTTTAACTGTACATTTCCCTCTTCCTTCCTGTCCAGCCCATGTGAGATAATATCACCACATATATATTGATAAATAAAGCTCAAAATTCTGAGCGATGACATTTGCTGTATAAAACCGTCATTTAGTGGAATAATATTTATTTTAATCCTCCATGATTTTCCTCCCAAGTGTTACTTTTTATGATGAAATCTGAAATGCAGCCAAGGGTAAGACTTCCATTTTAAGTAAAGGAAGCTGATAGAAGTTTGGTGTAGCTCTGGTAGATTTTCAGAAGCATTAATTCTGCTCAAAGCTGCAGCTTCATTATCACTTTGTGATAAATTTAGATATGATGATTTAAATGCAAATTTGTTGAGAAGCTCCAAGAGGATTTTAATTACAGTCCTGAAATCACTAAATATATGTAAAATACAGCAATACATAAAAATTGTTTCACAACTTCACCAGCTTTAATGAAGAACTGCGTACTAGAATGTCACATTATAAAATAGCTTTTATTTATAAAATGACTTACAAAAATAAGAAGTAATGTACAAACAAACCGAAACATGTGCATGCATATGTGATGTAAAGTACCACTAAATGGGTAATCTGAATATGAATATTATCAACTGTTGAATTAACTTGGGCCTCAAATGTCTAAATACTATCTTATTCACCATAAGGTCCATTGAACACAAGCACTCAGACAATGAATTGAGATTTACAAAGCAACCTGCTAACAGAACAGCTACAATACCATAAAACAAAGATGTAAAGATAAGGCATTCATAAGTCAAATCCCATCTTAACAGTTCAAGAACGTGGATTCAGTTAAAAAAAAATTAGGGAGTTTTTAGATGATCAATCAATATCCATTACATGTTTCTATCATAATTTGTCACAATGAAACTTACATTTATCTATACCTCTGGAGGAAACAATTACAAACTTTGCTTCCTCCTTGGGAATGAAGATAGACTGGAAAAAGGTCCTTAAGTAATGCTTGGCAGTGATGTGGGAGAAGAGGCTTTCTACAGGCCCATTCCTCAGATAGAAGTTGCAGTGTTCTGTGCTTCCTGGCTCCTCTGTAGACTGCAGCCTGGACCCTATTATGGCTCCCTACAACCCTGACCCAGTCATCTACCCTGTGTGGTGCTGGAGAGATTTCTCCCAGAGGTCTATGGGATTTCCAAAATCACTTAGAACCTTGCAAGAGCCTTACACTCTATAAGATATTTGGTCTTCCTGTGCACCCTAGATCATTCTTGATTTGGCCATAGTAGACAATGTACTCCACATATCCCAACCAGCAAAGCCTTCATCATACACTGAGAGCTGGTTTTCTCAAGGATCTCATTGTCGCTAATCCATTAATCTGGTCAAACAACCTTCTGTGACTGCAAGAAGTTTTCTGAAGCATTTAAACTGACAGCCACTCAATCTACCAGCTGTCACAGTCATAAAATTAAGGGGTCAAGGGCACTTTCCTGATACACAGACATCTTTGCAGTGACAATGAACAACTTGTTGTCCCAAATGAGTCAGGATAAGTGGATGAATGAGTCAGGATAGGAAGCTGTGCCAATTTTCATATCAAGTTGCCTAATACACTGCTGAAAGTTGAAATAGGTCAGTAACAAATCTCCCAATGGAAATTGCAGATGGGACATCAGTGCCCTCTGGGGTGACAGAAAATATCTTCTTGATTGCTGTGTAAAGGTTCGTGCATGGATCAGTCAAAATGTCCTTCATGACCTTCAATTTTTTCTCAAGATTCCAGCCTTGAACTCCAGGCCGGGTCTTTATGTGCTGCTGTTGTGACTCCCGCCTCCCCTTCCCCCACCACCACTCCGCAGCCCGGTCTTCCTCAGATCCTGCCATCAGCTCCTGGGCCCTCAGAGGCTCCATCTTCCTCTCACCCCAACCCTCCCCTCTCCACTGACACCCCCAGCCTCCCCCCTCCCCCCTCTGATCCCAGCTCTCATCCGTGCCGGGTCTTTACCATCCCCTCCGACCTTCAACTGTTGGAGGCAGAAGGCTCTGTTCTCAGTAAGGGCCTCACGTTTGTCCCCCTTCGCCCACACCTCAGTGAGCTCCGTGTTCGCCATGATGAGGAACTTTTCTTCCGCCGTCTCCGTCTCCGAGCCTACTTCTTCGGCAAGGACTCTTCCACCCCCACCGATGACCCCTTCTCCCGTCTTCAACCCTCCTCTTCTTCATGGACACCCCGCTCTGGTCTTCTGCCTGCTCTGGATCTCTTTATCGCTAATTGCCAATGGGACATCAACCGTCTCGACTTCACCGCACCTCGTCCCCATTCCAACCTCACTCCTTCGGAACGCTCTACTCTCCACTCCCTCCGCACTAATCCTAACATTATTAAACCCGCCGATAAGGGGGGTGCTGTTGTAGTCTGGCGTACTGACCTCTACCTTGCCGAGGCACAGCGACAACTCGCGGATACCTCCTCTTATTTACCCTTCGGTCGTGACCCCACTAAGGAGCACCAGGCCATTGTCTCCCACACCATCACCGACTTTATCCGCTCAGGGGATCTCCCATCCACTGCTACCAACCTTATAGTTCCCACACCCCGCACTTCTCGTTTCTACCTCCTACCCAAGATCCACAAACCTGCCTGTCCTGGCCGACCTATTATCTCAGCTTGCTCCTGCCCCACTGAACTCATTTCTGCATACCTCGGCACTGTTTTATCAGCCCTTGTTCAATTCCTTCCGACCTATGTTCGTGACGCTTCTCATGCTCTTAAACTTTTCGATGATTTTAAGTTCCCTGGCCCCCACCGCTTTATTTTCACCATGGATGTCCAGTCCTTATATACTTCCATCCCCCATCAGGAAGCTCTTAAAGCTCTACGCTTCTTTTTGGATTCCAGACCTAATCAGTTCCCCTCTACCACCACTCTGCTCCGTCTAGCGGAATTAGTCCTTACTCTTAATAATTTCTCCTTTGGCTCCTCCCACTTCCTCCAAACTAAAGGCGTAGCTATGGGCACCCGTATGGGTCCTAGCTATGCCTGCCTTTTTGTTGGCTTTGTGGAACAATCTATGTTCCGTACCTATTCTGGTATCTGTCCCCCACTTTTCCTTCGCTACATCGATGACTGCATTGGCGCTGCTTCCTGCACGCATGCAGAACTCGTTGACTTTATTAACGTTGCCTCCAACTTTCACCCTGCCCTCAAGTTTACCTGGTCCATTTCCGACACCTCCCTCCCCTCTCTAGATCTTTCTGTCTCTGTCTCTGGAGACAGCTATAAGCCTACTGTCTACTAACCTGATGTCTACTATAAGCCTACTGACTCTCACAGCTATCTGGACTATTCCTCTTCTCACCCTGTCTCTTGCAGAAACGCCATCCCCTTCTCGCAATTCCTCCATCTCCGCCGCATCTGCTCTCAGGATGAGGCTTTTCATTCTAGGACGAGGGAGATGGCTTCCTTTTTTAAAGAAAGGGGCTTCCCTTCCTCCACTATCAACTCTGCTCTTAAACGCATCTCCCCCATTTCACGTACATCCGCTCTCACTCCATCCTCCCGCCACCCCACTAGGAATAGGGTTCCCATGGTCCTCACCTACCACCCCACCAGCCTCCGGGTCCAACATATTATTCTCCGTAACTTCCGCCACCTCCAACGGGATCCCACCACTAAGCACATCTTTCCCTCCCCCCCCTCTCTGCATTCCGCAGGGATCGCTCCCTACACAACTCCCTTGTCCATTCGTCTCCCCCATCCCTCCCCACTGATCTCCCTCCTGGCACTTATCCGTGTAAGCGGAACAAGTGCTACACATGCCCTTACACTTCCTCCCTTACCACCATTCAGGGCCCCAAACAGTTCTTCCAGGTGAGGCAACACTTCACCTGTGAGACGACTGGGGTGATATACTGCGTCCGGTGCTCCCGATGTGGCCTTTTATATATTGGCGAGACCCGACGCAGACTGGGAGACCGCTTTGCTGAACATCTACGCTCTGTCCGCCAGAGAAAGCAGGATCTCCCAGTGGCCACACATTTTAATTCTACATCCCATTCCCATTCTGACATGTCCATCCACGGCCTCCTCTACTGTAAAGATGAAGCCACACTCAGGTTGGAGGAACAACACCTTATATTCCATCTGGGTAGCCTCCAACCTGATGGCATGAACATCGACTTCTCTAACTTCCGCTAATGCCCCACCTCACCCTCGTACCCCATCTGTTACTTATTTTTATGCACACATTCTTTCTCTCACTCTCCTTTTTCTCCCTCTGTCCCTCTGAATATACCTCTTGCCCATCCTCTGGGATCCCCCCCACCCTTGTCTTTCTTCCCGGACCTCCTGTCCCATGATCCTCTCGTATCCCTTTTGCCAATCATCTGTCCAGCTCTTGGCTCCATCCCTCCCCTTCCTGTCTTCTCCTATCATTTTGGATCTCCCCCTCCCCCTCCAACTTTCAAATCCCTTACTCACTCTTCCTTCAGTTAGTCCTGACGAAGGGTCTCGGCCTGAAACGTCGACTGTACCTATTCCTAGAGTTGCTGCCTGGCCTGCTGCGTTCACCAGCAACTTTGATGTGTGTTGCTTGAATTTCCAGCATCTGCAGAATTCCTGTTGTTTGCCTTCAACTTATTCAGTGGGTTATAAACCAACAGAGTCATCTCTTATTAGCTGAGGAAAGTAATGTTGAAGTGCACGTCTCAGCTTCCTCCTGAAGCCCCTACTTTCACTGGGGTATGACTAAAGCCAAGTCCATTTACGCCAGACTTACTCGCAATATCAATACATCAAGTGCCTCCATTACTTTCATTGGGTATGCCTTATTGCATCAGCAGGACAAACCCGCCAGAGGTGATGACACAGTGATAAACAGATAGTCTGGAGAAAGTCTGTGACATCCTCAATATTGACTCCAGACTCCATGAAGTCCCATGGCATTAGGTCAAACACAGACAAGGAAACCTCCACAGACTACTTTTCTCCCTCACCTGATGAATCAATGTTGCTTCATGTTGCACACTGAAAAAGGACTGAAAATAGCACTCTACTAGACCATACTGTAATGAGTTGGTGTGGCGTTCTGGTTAGCATATTGCAGGAGGAAAGTGATTAAGCTTGCGAGAGATAGCGGGAAAAAGTCACAAGAATGTGCTGGGGGGCTAGAGGTATCAGGATTGGTAGATCTGTCCTTCCTAGAGCAAAAGAGGCAGAAAGTGACATGATAGAGGTAAATAAAACTATGGGAGGCATAGATCAGGTAATAATGTCTATATCCCATGCTAGGAATGTCTAAAACAAGAGGACACAGGCTTAAGGTGAGAGGGAGAGTGTTTAAAGGAGATCTCAGAGGTAAATTATTCATACAAACAGTAGTAGGAATCTGGAATGAGCTATCAGGGGAGGTAGCAGAGGTAGGAACATTTAAGAGGCTGTTGGTTGGGCCCCTCAATGATCACAGCATACAGGGATACATAATGAATGCAGCAAGTGGAATTTGGCATGATGATCCACATAGACACATTGAGCCAAAGGGCCTGTTTTTGTATCTGGCAACTGTAGTCTGGGTGGAGGATTTCAATGTTTGGAGGACCAACTGACCATCTGACCAAGGTCTTTGGGTCTTGAGGACACAGCTGCCAGACTAGGTCTGTGGAATGAAGTAAGCAGACCACACAAGAAGTATACATACTTGACCTCACCCTCATCAATCAACCAGTGCACCTACCAATTGTGCTATGGAAAGAAGTGAACAATGTGCTATTCTTGTGGACACAAAGTCTTACCTTCACACTGTGCAACACCTCCATCATGTTGTGAGGTACTACAAAGTGCTAAAGAACTTTTATTAATAATAATAACTTTATTTACACCCAACAGTCTGTGGGATTTAGAGGAACAATTTTATAGAGAGATCACAGACTGGTGCAAGAAAGCGTAAGGTGATTTTAATTTTCCACATAGTGACTTATACTCCTGTACTGTAAAAGGACTAGATGGGATAGAGTTTGTCAAATGTGTTCAGAAAAGTTTCCTTAATCAGTACATAGAAGTCCCACTGAGACAGTGTGTGATACTTGATCTACCATTAGGGAATGAGACAGAGTAGGTGTCAGGAGTTTGTGTAGGGAAATACTTTGCATCTAGTGATCATAATGCCATTAGTTTCAAAGTAAATATGGAAAAAGATAAGTGTGGTCCACGGGTTGAGATTCTAAATTGGAGAAAGGCCAAGTATGGATAGAATCTGGCAAGTGTGGACTGGGACAAATCCCTGGCAAAGGTGCACCTGGTAAGTGGGAGGCCTTCAAAAGTGAAAATTTGAGAGTATAAAACTTACATGTGTCTGTCAGAACAAAGAGCAAAGATAACAGGTTTAGGAAACCTTGGTTTTCAAGAGATTTTGAGGCTCTGGTTAACATAAAAAAGGAGGTACATAGTAGGTATAGGCAAGTAGAAACAAATAACATACCAGTGGAGTATAAGACATGCAAGAGAACACTTGAGAAACAAATCAGGAGGGCTTGAGGTTGCCCTAGCTGACAAGGTGAAGGAAAATCCTCAGAGATTCTGCAGATATATTAAGAACAAAAGGATTTCAAGGGACAAAACTGGTCCTCTAGAAGATCAGAATGGTAATCTAAGAGATGGGGGAGATCTTAAATGGATTTTTTTGCATTTGTATTTACTTGGGAGATGGACACAGTCTATAGAAGTGAGACAAAGCAACAGTGAAGTCATGGACCCTATACAGATTACAGAGGAGGAGGTGTTTGCTGTCTTGAGGCAAATTGCAGTAGATAAATCCCCAGGGCCAGACCTTACGGGACGCAAGTGCAGAAATTGCAGGGGCCCTAGCACAGATATTTAAATCATCCTTAGCGACATGTGCAGTACCAGAGCATTGGGGACTAGCTAATATTGTTCCGCTGTTTAAGAAAAGCTGTAAAAATAAACCAGGAGATTATAGGCTGGTGAACCTGACATCGGTAGTGGGAATATTATTGGAAGGTATTCTAAGGGCCTGGATATATGAGTATTTGGATAGACATGGACTGATCAGGGATAGTCAGTATGGCTTTGTGTTTGGTAGGTCATGTCTAACCAATCTTATGAGCTTTTCGAGGAAGTTACCAGGAAGGTTGATGAAGGCAAGGCAGTAGATGTTGTCTAGATGGACTTTGGCAAGGCCTTTGACGTTGGTCAAGAAGAATCAGTTGCTTAGCATTCAATATGAGGTAGCAAATTGGGTTAGACATTGGCTTTTTGGGAAAAGCCAGAGTGGTAGCAGATGGTTGCCTCTCTGACTGAAGGCATGTGACTAGTGCAGTGCCACAGGGATTGGTGCTGGGTCTGTTGCGTTTGTCATCTATGTCAATGATCTGAATGATAATGTGGTTAACTGAATCAGCAAATTTGCAGGTGACACCAAGATTGGGGGTTTAGTGGACTATCAGAGCTTGCAGCGGGATCAGAACCAGCAGGAAAAATGGGCTGAAAGATGGCAGCTGGAATTCAATGCAGACAAGTGTGAGGTGTTGCACTTCAGTAGGATCAACCAAGCTGTATCTTACACAGTGAAATGTAGGGTACTGAGGAATGCCGTAGAACAGAGGGACCTCGGAATACAGATCCATAATTCATTGAAAGTAGCGGCCCAGGTAAATAGGGTTGTAAAGAAAGCTTGTGGCACATTGGTCTTCAGAAATCAAAGTACTGAGTATAATAGATAGGATGTTATGTTGAAGTATAAGATGTTGGTGAGGCCTAATTTGGAGTATTATGCGCAGTTTTGGTCACCTGCCTACAGGAAAAATATAAATAAGGTTGAAAGAGTACAGAGAAAAATTACAAGGATGTTGCCAGGTCTGGAGGACCTGAGATACAAGGGAAGATTGAACAGGTTAGGACTTTATTCCTCAGAACGTAGAAGACTGAGAGGAGATTTGATAGTGGTTAACAAAATTATGTAGAGTATAGATAGGGTAAATGCAAACAGATGTTTTCCACTGAGATTGAGTGGGACTACAACTGGAGATCATGGGTTAAGAGTGAAATGTGAAAAGTTCAAAAGGAACATGAGGGGAAATCTCTCCACTCAGAGGGAAGAATGTGGAATGAGCTGCCAGCGTAAGTGGTGCATGCAAGCTCGATTTCAATGCTTCAGAGAAGTCTGGATAGGTATGTGGATGGTAGGGGTATGGATGGCTATGGTTTGGGTGCAATGGAAGTAGGCAGTTTAAATGGTTTAGCATGAACTAGATAGGCCGAACAGCCCTGTTTCTGTGCTGTACTTTTCTATGACTCTATGACTATCTACTGTTTCTGAACAATATCATCAACAGGGCTGACTCATTCTATCAAAACAAAAGCTTCTGATCAGATAATACTTTTTTTTAGAACTGCCATCTAATTTTATTCAAGTTGAATTTTGAAAACTCGTACATGCATATTACAATAAAATAAAATTAAATTCTCCGCTAAATCAAATCAATTCCATTTCAACCTGCTCTAGAAAAGCAGTAGCAAAGCAGTTAATTTAATCTTAGTCTATTGATCCAGAGACATAAATTCACATTCTACTGTGACAGTCAAGAAATTTAAATTCAAATAACTAAATAAATTTGGAATACGGATCTAATATCATTCATGACGCAGCTAAGCTGCCGCAAAGTTATAAAAATCTGGTTCACCAATCTCCCTTCTTATCCCATTGGGCATTATAATGAGGTAACTCTAAACCACCCTGAAATAGCCCTGCAAGTTACTCTGTGTAGGGTTGCACTTGCATAAGGATAGACAGTTAACTTAATCCAGATTGGTACCTAGAGTTTTAAAAAAGCTAAATTTTTAGAACATCAAAGATTAATTTTTAGAGCTTTTTTTAAAGTAACAGAACAGGTTCTTTGGTAAGGGCTTCCAAACTTTCTCAAAGTACTTTGCGGAATTGTAAATCAATTTCTCATTTATCACAGGACTGTTTGAAAATATGTTTGAAAAGATGGATGAGCATATCACAACGATATATAATTTGCAATCAAAATGAACCTGGTATTCCAAGCACAGAGTGGAAATGCCAGGCTTATAGATCATTATAGCTGTGATTCATTGCAGTGATTAATCACAGAATCAGAAAAGATATACAACTCAGAAACATACCACTTGGTCCATTGAAAATGTTCTGGAGAAAAATTAGCTGCCCAGACAAATCCCACTTTCTGGGAATCAGTCTGAAGACCTGTAGATCAGGGTTCTTCAAATACACAGCCAAAGAGCTTTTAAATGTGCTGACTGTTTTTGCCTCCACCACCTTTCAGAAAGTTACTTCCACTTCTGACTACCATTCTTCTTGGAATCGTTCTACCAATTACTTTATAGATCTGTTCAACTCCACAAAGGGAAATATTTCCTATCTTTTTTTTTCAGTCTAGGCCCCTCATTTATTTAACACACCTATTTTAAGTCTCCTGTTAGCCTTCTCAGTCCCAACGAAAGCAATAATAGCTTATTCAACCTTTCCTCAAAAGTAAAACTTTACAGCCAGGGTAAAGTGTGCAGTAGGGAGCATATTGACTGGCTGCAACACAGTCTGGTATGAAAGCACCAATGCCCTTGAACGGGAATTCCTACAAAAAGAAGTAGTTATGACACAGTTCATCACTGGTGAAGCTCACCTCACCATTGAGCACATCTATACCAAGCGTTGCCACAGGAAAGCAGCATCCACCTTCAGGAACCCCCACCACCCAGGACGTGCCACCTAGAAGAAGTACAGGAACTCAGGACTCACACCATCAGGTTCAGGAACAGCTATTAGGCTTAACTATCAGGTTCTTGAACCAATGGGGATAACTTCACTGAACTTCACTTGCCCCATCATTGAAATGTTCCCACAATCTACGACTCACTTTCAAGGACTCTTCATCTCATGTTCTTGGTATTTATTATTTATTTATTTATTAATTATTATTATTATTATTATTATTATTTCTCTCTTTTAGTATTTGTTTTTGTCTTTTGCACATTGGTTAAATGCCCAAGTTGGTGCGGTCTTTCATTAATTCTATTATGGTTACTATTCTGTTATGGATTTATTAAGTATGCCTGCAAGAAAATGAATCTCGGGGTTGTGTATAGTGACATATGTGCACTTTGCAAATCGCCTTAAATCTAGTGGGATCCTCTCCAGTGCAATTACATCCAAGTGGTGACCAGGGCACCATGGAATTCTCAAGTTGTAGTCTGACTAGCAACTCAGAAGGTCAAGCAATATCTGGAATTGTTGACATTTCAGGTCTAAACACTGCATCGGGATTTCAAACTGTAACATGACCAATTCCACCTCCCCCCCACCCCCAAAGATGCTGCCACTGAATTTCTCCTGTAGGTTGTTCATTGCTCCAGATTTCAGCATCTGCAGTCTTTCTTCACCTCTGGTGTTGTTTACAGTTCTAAGTCTCTGTTCTTACATTCTATTCCTCAGCTAATTGCAGAAAACATCTTATAACATGCATTTCTATCTTTGCCATGGAGACAATAAAATGTATTTTAACCACGTAATTCCATTGCTTATTTAATCCGCACACAGAAACCACAATATTGAGACTAGAGTATAATGGGTCAGACCTCCCACTGCTCGAAGATTGCTTGTTGTCTACATTGGAGTAAGAGTGCAAGATGATCTTTGGAATTATGGAATGTTAGGTATCGAACACATTTTCAGTGTACGTATTGAGGGGGAATAAGAAGAACAAAGAGAGTGCCTGTGTACGGTTGACACCAAGAGAAGCTGACATATGCTGATATACGGTGCCAGCTGAGACTGTGTGGTGAAGGTGATCTGTGAAAGAGATGTAATGAGTGTACACAAGGGAAAGAAAACACTGCAGGTTTATAGGTTTTCAACGGAGCCAGCCAGTTTTGATGCCAACCAGACAGGGTCATTATTTGAAATTGAACAACTGAAACGTGTCTGGCTAGCAGCTGAGATGCTGTTCTTTGAATTTCCACCAGACACTCTTTGAGCAGCTCAAGAGCCCAAAGACAGAGATTAGAGTGGGACAATCAGAACAAGGTGCACGAAACTGTACCTTCATTCATATTGATATGTTACACTGCTTGACATTAAGCTATCTAATGTGAATTTATTTATACTCCTTTTCCAACAATGAAGTATAATTAAATTTTAATTATACTCATTTACTCATAACAACAAACACCAATCTAGCAACCAGTTTATAAGATTTTTCCTCTTCATACTTACTTGAAACTGTTTTTTCTGATTAGCATCACAATGGCATATTTTACTGTCCACAGAAGCCACTTTTATATTTTCTTGCAATTGCTTCCATAGTAGCTGTTTCTCTTTACTTGATCTGAAGTTAGGCTAAAAGATTTTCTCTCAATGTAGTGGGTATTGTCACTCAGTAACAAACTGGATGCCCCCCTGATCATCTCAACTCATTGCAATGATTGCTGAATGGTCTCCATTTCTCACCAGTCCACTTGTCAAATTCTGTCCGCCTCTCAATATCAGTTCAGATTCGTTTTCATACTGAGTCTTTCTAGATCCTGTCTGTGATTACAAACAAATCTTCATCAACTGTATTTAACGTGTGGATCACATTTTTCCTTCAGCTGCAGGGTAGTCAGAAAGATTGCCTATCCGCACCCTTGATGCTACCATAGTTGGGTAATGCTTACGTGGAACCTAATTTTGAATACCAACACAAAGGATCTACCTGGTAAAATCAAAAGTCAATAGAATTGCTTGACTTGAAGCATTATCCTAAGTACTTTGTTCTTGAAATGTGCACTTTCTCTGACCATCAGTCTTTGTGTAACTTTTTGCTGCACCTACACTATAATTTGATGACAATTTCAAATCCTCTGGGTGTCACGACAGCCAATACTGAGCCAAGACGGTCAATACTAAGCCATGACGGCCAATACTGAACCAAGACAGTCAATACTGAGCCAAGACAGCCAATACTGAACCAAGACGGTCAATACTGAGCCATGATGGCCTATACTGAGTCATGGCAGTCAATACTGAGCCAAGACGGTCAATCCTGAGCCTTATGTTTATAGAGCCTTTGTGTTTGTTGATGATCAGATCTTAGCAACATTTAACTTCGTATGTAGGAGAGGGTTCTTACCATTTCCTTTACAGATGGTAAGCCACCAGCCACCATCAAGCAAGATTATTTCTTTTTGCAGAAGTGCACATTTGCTTCACCTTATCATGTTATTTTCCTAAGACCTCTTTCAAACTTTCTTCTTCTTTTCTCACGGTAATCAACAGACACTATATGGCCCATTGAAAATGTCCTGACGAGAAATGACATGAGCTCCCCAGGCAAATCCCACTTTCGAAGACCTCCAGGTCAGGGTTCTCCAAATGCACAGCCAAGTAGTTTTTTTTTAATATGGTGATTGTTTTTGCCTCTACCTCCTTTTCAGAAAGTTCCAACAATGTGTCAAGATACAACATCTAAGTTTTATTTCAGAAAATATTTTCCAGTCCAGCTCGAGTTATGTTAGGCATTGCTTCCCCATTGATGTTGGTCTGTTTCTATTGCCAACATAACAGGCAGCTGTACTTAGGCCAAGACCCTTCGTCAGGACTAACTGAAGGAAGAGTTAGTAAGAGATTTGAAAGTGGGAGGGGGAGGGGGAGATCCAAAATGATAGGAGAAGACAGGAGGGAGAGGGATGGAGCCAAGAGCTGGACAGTTGATTGGCAAAGGCGATATGAGAGGATCATGGGACAGGAGGTCCGGGGAGAAAGACAAGGGGGGGGGGAACCCAGAGGATGGGCAAGGGGTATAGTCAGAGGGACAGAGGGAGAAAAAGGAGAGTGAGAGAAAGAATGTGTGTATAAAGATAAATAACAGATGGGGTACGAGGGGGAGGTGGGGCATTAGCGGAAGTTAGAGAAGTCGATGTTCATGCCATCAGGTTGGAGGCTACCCAGACGGAATATAAGGTGTTGTTCCTCCAACCTGAGTGTGGCTTCATCATACACACATTCTTTCTCTCACTCTCCTTTTTCTCCCTCTGACTATACCCCTTGCCCATCCTCTGGGTTTCCTCCCCCCCTTGTCTTTCTCCCTGGGCCTCCTGTCCCATGATCCTCTCATATCCCCTTTGCCAATCACCTGTCCAGCTCTTGGCTCCATCCCTCCCCCTCCTGTCTTCTCCTATCATTTTGGATCTCCCCCTCCCCCTCCCACTTTCAAATCTCTTACTAGCTCTTGCTTCAGTTAGTCCTGACGAAGGGTCTCGGCCTGAAACGTCGACTGTACCTCTTCCTAGAGATGCTGCCTGGCCTGCTGCGTTCACCAGCAACTTTGATGTGTGTTGCTTGAATTTCCAGCACCTGCAAAATTCCTGTTGTTAGCTGTACTTAGTCTTGGTTGTATTGCATGGTCTATTTCGTCTTCCCTAATGCTTGCAAAGCGTCAACTAGGGAAGGTTATTGTGCTTCCATTCGATGGTCTCTGGCTGAATTTTCTGTAGCTCTTGACTTACCACCAAACTATCTTCAAAAGTTTCAACCTGCATGTTAATACACTGTTCGTTAATCAGCATCTTTATTGATGGTGCTCAATTAACTCCAGGATGAGCCACATCGTCTGCAGCTTTATATCAGTCTACCAAAACAAGCACACTATTCCAAGTTTTGTTCCTACAAGATATTTTTTTGGAGGAGAAAGAAACAGTGCAAACGTATTCACAAAGTCTCCTTGGGAAAATGTTACATCCTCCCAACCTCACACCCTGGCCTGTGACCATAAAAAGAGATCCTGATAGCACACTGAGCAATTGAAGCCTCAGATATAGAATATATAAAGACTGTGCGAAGAGTCCCAACAACCCATCCAGCTACCCTGACAAGAACCACATGCGGTTACAACTGTGGATCCAAAGAGGGCAATTCGGCCACCCTTGTACTCTTAGAACTGAAGTGAAAGCAAGTCGTTCTCAACTACAAGGGACTACCAATGAAAAGAGAGCTTAAACGTGTGAAGCTTCAATAAATCTGGATTCAATTGTATTGTGCATAAAATAAAAGTTGAAACATTGACATTTCTTTTTTTTAATTTTATTTTTATTTGGATAAGGAATTCACAAATATCATGTACTTTTTCACACATATAACCTTTTCCATTTTTTTATATGTATAAAACTATAATTATTTATACATTATTAAGTACACATTGAGATGATATAAAAGGAAATTAGACACTTAAATAATTATGTACCGTGGTAATTCTAATCTATTAGGCTAAGTAATGGTATTAGTTGTTAAGAAAAATGGTAATAATAGTTTCCATATAACTCTTCTGGACCATTTCCACTGGTCCAAAATGTTGTATATAAGCCTATGTAACAACCATTGTAGGTGTTTATATCCTAATTTGTTCATGCTTGCTCCTGCCCGCAGACATATCCAATCCCTATGTACTTATTTACTTAATTTTTCCATTTTTTATCCCTTTCCCAAATCTTTCCCTTTACTTGTGTTAATTCTCTATTTTCCAAAAGAAAACAAAAAAAAAGATATTTAGACGAGGGGTGCTTACGTTAGCAATATTACTGTGTTGATGAGAAGAGCAGTATAAATCATTAGGAGAGTCATCTAAAGTCTGCTCGCATTGGGGTTATATATACAATCCATTTATTCCAGATTTGATAAAATTTTTCTTTTTGAATTCTCAGGGAATAAGTCAACTTTTCCATTTTAAATATTTCCAAGATAATTTCGTGTCAATCTTCTAATGTAGGTGGTATTGGATTTAACCACTTTCTAGTGATTGATTTCTTACTTGCCGCTAAGAGGGCCTGCAGCAACTTTATATCTTCCTTCTGTTCAAGAAACAATACATGCCCCAAATAGAGCGTCTCAAAGTTCAGAGGTATCTGGGACCTAAGTACCTTAACTAATGTTCTATGAATACCTTCCCAATATAGACTTAATTTAGGGCAATCCCAGAAAATATGAAAATGATTTGCCTCCTTGGAGCCGCACCTTCTCCAACACGTCACGTTTGTATCTTTATATTTTTCCTGATATGGGGTCTTGAAGTATCTTATAATGTTTTTCCAACAATGTTCTCTCCAAGTCAAAGAATTAGTCGAGGACCATTGAAAGCTGCAGATTTTCCCCCAAGCCTCCTCTGAAAGTACCAACCCTGCTTCTTTCTCCCACTTCTCTTTAATATACAGTGTATTTACATTTTTAGCATGGGAGAGTGCATTATATACTCGAGAAACTGATTTACTAGGTATTGAACTGCAAGCTGAATTCAGAATCTTGAAAAATTCTAATTCTACTGTTGATAGGTCTGTATATCTACAACTCTGGTTAACATAGTTTCGTACTTGAAGGTATCTAAAAAAGTCATTATGTTCTAGGCCATGTTTGTCCTGCAGGATTTGGAAACTTTGTAATACTCTGTTATCTATAAATGAGAGGTAGGTTGTAAGACCTTTCTTTATCCATAACTCAAATCTTTTATCTCCTCTGTTGGGAAGGAATTCGGTATCATATGCACACCATCTAAAGAGTTTTAACATGTTATTAATTCCACATGAATTAACCACCTTCTGCCATACTTTTAATGTAAGATTTATCCAACTGTTTTTAAATTTTTCCAACTGGGCCATCAATCCTTTGTCAGCTATTGAGGCCTGTAGAGGAAAACTGTCAACTAATCCAAATTCTATTTCCTTCCATCTAGCCTTATATTCCCTATTACACCAATATAACAGAGGGGTTATCTGTGAGGTATAAAAATAATTTCTCAGGCAAGGAAGAACCATACCTCCTCCTTCCTTCCCTAACTGTAAGGTGTTATATCGAATTCTAGGTTTCTTTCCTTGCCAAATGAAGCGGGAAATCCATTTGTCCCATTCCCTGAATTGATGATCATCCACCTCCACCAGTAAAGTACAGAAAAGATACAATAACCGAGGAAGAATATTCATTTTTATAGTATTTATCTTTGAATTTAAACTTAAAAAGGGGATAAGATTCCATCTATGCATATCTGCTTTTATCTCTGAGATTAATGGCCCATAATTTACCTGTGACAGTGTTGGAAGATCCTTCGGCAGGGTTATTCCTAAATATTTTAATGATTTAGCTTCCCACTTAAGATCGTATGTATCCTGCAATTTTTTGGATGGTGTATAATTTAGGGACATAACCTGCATTTTCTTTACATTTATTTTATAACCTGATATTTTCCCAAGGTCATCCAACAGTGTAAACAATGCTATAAATGATTTTTCTGGTTCACTCAGATAGACCAAAACATCATCTGCGAATAACGCCACTTTTTGTTCAATCCCTGCCACCTTGATACCTTTTACGATTTCGCTCTGTCTTATTAGTTGGGCAAGCGGTTCAATATATAGTGCAAAAAGGAGAGGAGAAATTGGGCATCCCTGTCTAGTGCCTCTCTCTAAGATGAAGGAGTCAGAGAGGTCCCCATTTATCTTAATTTGGGCTGTAGGGCTGTCATATAGAGTCTGAATTACTTTAATAAACTTTTCTTGAAAGCCGAATCTTCCTAACACTCTGTATAGGAATGCCCAACTAACCGAATCAAAAGCTTTCTCAGCGTCCAATCCTACTACCATTGTCTCTGTCTCGTTCTTATTAACCTGTTCTAGTATGTGCAGAGTTCTCCTTATGTTGTCCTGTGTTTGACTTTGTTGAATAAATCCAGTCTGGTCTAAATGGATTAGGCCAGGTAAAAGCCTTTCCAATCTGCGCGCTAATATAGATTTAAATAGTTTGTAATCTAAATTAAGAACACTAATTGGCCAATAATTGCCACATTCTAGTTTATCTTTACCCTCTTTAGGAATAACTGAAATAATCGCTTCTCTCCAGGAAGGTGGAGTTTCCCCTCTCTGCAAGATCCAATTAAAGGTGTTAAGTAGTAATGGGGCTAACTGTGTCTTCAGGGACTTGT
Source organism: Mobula birostris (assembly GCF_030028105.1). NCBI lineage: Eukaryota > Metazoa > Chordata > Chondrichthyes > Myliobatiformes > Myliobatidae > Mobula > Mobula birostris. Next base: position 29,701,883 of record NC_092394.1, on the reverse strand, counting down.
ACCACTCTGAGGTAAACCCATCAGAACCCGGGGACTTTCCAGCCTTTAACCTAGAGTTGGCCACGTTCAGTTCTTTGACAGTTACTGGTTCTAATAAACTTTCATTTTGTAAATCTGTAAATTTAGGTAGATCTAAAAAATTCAATACACTGTCTATATAGGGCTTATTGGGGGCCCGGGGTTGGGAGTACAGCTCTTGATAATATGTTTCAAAACTCTCTTGAATTTTCCCTATTGCACTCTCCACAAGCTTTGTCTTTGGATTCTTTATTTTATGAATTGTATTGTCTGCTTGTTGTTTTCATAATTCATATGCTAATAATCTAGCTGATTTACCTCCTACTTCATAATTCTTTTGTCTCAGTTAAAGAAAATTTCTTTGAGTTTCCAACGTATAAATATCGTCAATTTCACTTTGCAATTTCCTAATTTCCTGTTTTCGATTTGAATTACTTCTGTTGCTATCTACAACTTGAAGTTGTTTTAATTTTCCTTGAAAGTCTGCTAATTTTTGTGCATTGATTTTTTTCATGTAAGTGGTAATGGAAATAATTTTCCCTCTCAGTACAGCTTTCAATGTATCCCATAAGATCACTGGTGATGTTTCTCCCGTGTCATTAAGGTCTAGATATTCTTTGATTTCTCCCCTTAATCTCTCCATTACTTTCGGGTTATTGAGTATATGTGAGCTTAGCCTCCATAGTGTTTTCCTCATTTTCCTTTCCAGGATTAGAGACATAGAGACTGGGCTATGATCCGACAGATCAATTGTTGCAATATTACAGTTTTTTATCCTGAGTCTATCTGCATTAAAGATAAAGAAATAGTCTATCCTTGAATAGGCTGAATGAGGGAAAGAGTAATGTGTATAATCTTTACTAGTAGGGTGTAATTCCCTCCAGACATCTATAATTCGCAACTCCTCCATCAATGAATTCATTTTCCGAGTCAGAGGTTTATTCTGAGTAACTATTCTTGAAGAATCTAATACAGGATTTAATCTAATATTAAAATCCCCTCCACAAATTACTACCCCTTGAGAACTGACCATTAGGTCAAAAATGTGTCTATAAAATGACCATTCACAACCTGGAGGAGCATAAACATTCAGCAATGTTATTTCTGTACCTTCTATTCTTCCTGTGATTTTTACAAACCGTCCTTCTTTGTCTTTAGTCTCTGAAATATGTTCATAATTAAGAGTACTTGATATTAAAGTAGCTACCCCTCTTTTGTGACTCAAGTTATATGATGAATAAAATACATGCTTAAAGCCCATTCTTTTTAATTTTCCATGTTCAGATTGGCTCATATGTGTTTCCTGAAGGAAAGCTATTTGTGCCCTCTCGTTTTTCAATTTAGACATAATCTTATTTCTTTTAATTGGATTCAAAACCCCATTAACATTATAGGAAATTATTTTTACCAATTCAGTTTGCATTTTTTTCTGGTAGAAAAAAAAACTCTCCTTTTCTAACCAAACAGTAAGCAATCCCTTCTCAACAGTAAACCAAGACATATAACCACACCCTAGACATTTTTGAACGTGTAACAGTTGAAAATTTTTCCCGACTTCCCACAGTGAGGCCTGAGCACCGACCCGCCTCAGTTCAGAGGGATAACCTCTATCTTCACCCTGTGTTAGAGGGCCCTCAGCAGTTTGAATAATCATAGAGAATTTTCTCCTATTTATGTCTCGACCAAATTGCTATCATTCAAGTTATTCCGCCTAGTTTATTTTCAGTTACCAGTTTTCATTTTACCTTTAAGTCTGATTTACTCTTTTCAGTCATTTCTCTTAATTAATCTGTATTCTCTGTACATTCGCGTCTGAATATTTGCAGCTTTTCCTTGTAGTTTGGCACTCTGGTTCGTGTGGAGCGTCCTCGCCCCACTAACTGCCACGACTTCTGCTGAATTCTCTCCAGTAGCGACTCCGGTTGGGTGATAACTTTAATAGGTAGTCCCTGGTCTGCCAGGTCCGACGTTGCCTCCTCCACCGTAGCGTAAATTTTTGTCCCTTCGTCATAAAAGACTCTCAGCCGAGCTGGATACAGGGTCTGGAATCTGATGTTGTTTTCCTTCAGGACTCTCCGTGTTTCCGTATATTCCTTCCGCCTGGCAAGAATCCCCTGTGCGTAGTTGTGGTCTAAACTGATTTTGCAGTTGTTCCACATGAAACCTTTCTTTTGCCATGCCCGTTTAAGCACCTCTTCCTTCGTTCTGTAACTGAGAAATCTGACCAGAGTCGACCTGGGCTGGGCGCCTGCTGGAGGCTGTGGTGCCAACGCGCGGTGAGCCCTTTCTATCTGTAGGTCTTTTGCGGCCGGTATATCAAGGTTCTCTCTAAGCAGCTTCTCTATGAAGGGAATCATCAATCCGGGTTTACCTTCGGTTCCTTCGGGAACTCCGTAGATCCTCACATTTTCCCTTCTCGAGCGGCCTTCTTGATCTATTAGTTTCCACTGGAGTTGGTCTTGCAGCTTCAGCATTTCTGCTATCACTTCCTCGGCGTTTTGTAGCTTCTCTTCAATTCCAACAATCCTCGCTTCGGCTTCATCTATCCGCGAGTTAGTTTTTACTATTTCTCCTTTAATATCTTCCAGCTGTTTGCTGTTATCTTGTCGAAACTTGCGAATCTCTCCGAGAATCAAAGACAGAGTCACCGATTCCCCCTCATTATCTCCGTCCTGGCTTGCCGTGGGGGAGCTAGGCCCGTCGCCTTGCTGCGTCTCTTTATGTTTATCAGCCTTCGGAGTGGACTTTTTAATCTTGTTCTTAGACATCATCCTTGCCCCTTTTATTAATATAGTTATGCAATATTAAGTATTTGTCTAAATTCGATTTTGGGGCAGTTTACCTTCTTTTTTGTCGAGAGACCTTTTCCTTTTGCCGCCATTCCCTTGATGACCCGGAAGTCGCCCCCGAAACATTGACATTTCAAGTTCATTGTCATCTGACTGTACATATATACAACCAAATGAAACAGCTTTCCTCCAGACCACAGTGCACCCACAAAACATATCATACACAACATATAAAACAAAATGTTACCATAAATAAGTTAATAAAATATAATGCAAAATGCATGAAGTGCGCATCACAGGTAAACAGTAAACAGCTCACTCTCCTGGTGACGAGATCTCACAGCCTGAGGGAAGAAGCCGTAATCTAGTCTGGCAGTTCTAGTCTAGATGCTCCTGTATCTCCTTCCTGATGGCAGTGGGTCAAAGAGATTGTGGAATGGATGGTAGGGATCCTCAATCTTTCATTAGACATGATGAAAGATAATCTCTCTAAAACATTAACTCTAAATCTGTCTCCACAGAGGCTGTCTGCACTGATGAATATTTCCAGCACTTTCTACTTCTACCATGCTGTTGATTGCTAGATTTAAATTGAAATGAATGGAATAGCAACTAACATGCAGATCCTGCAGGTTCATGAAATTCATAGGACTATCACATTTTCACAAATCTAATAGCTGAGCAAAGCTGATCTCCCAGCAACATGGCAATTCACAATTCACGGAGTAATTCTCTTCCTCGGCACAAGTTTCTAGCCTATTTATACACTAGCATCACCATGCATCATGCAAACTGTGTAATACTTTCAATAAAAATCTGGCTCCATGTGACTTTACTAATTAGTAAACACAGCTGGAGCTCAAGACAAAGAAAATACAACTGTGTTTTCAATACAAAGTGTAGTACATTTGTACTGTGTTTAAATCATGAATTCAAGCAAGAATATCGATGATTGGATCCTTTTTCATAAAAATTATCCAAAACTAGAATGAAAAAAGGATTTAATTTAATTTTTCCCAGTAATGTTCTCTCCTTAATATTGCTGATAAGAAAAGCTTTTAAAGCTCAGGTTTTTAGTGCAGCATGAGGTGGCAACTGTGCATACAACAGACGATGGTTCAAGCAGGCAGCAAATGAAAGCACATCTGATGTGGGAAGGAATACAAGTGATGTCTCATTTGGTAGACTAAGCAGTTGTGAAACACAAGGTCACACAAGGACGCAATCTAACAGGTATAAGACAAAAAGTACATTTCAATTAACTAGAAAGATGGAAGGAAAATTGAAATCAAGGCAGCATACAAGATAAAAACAGAAAATGCTAGAAATATTCAGCAGGTCAGGTTGCGCTTGTAGAAAAAGAACAGATGCAACCTGACCTGAACATTTGCAGCTTTTGCTATTTTTACTTTGGATTTCCAGAATTTCCATTTTTCTCTGTTATTTTTGCCATGGTAACTTAGCAGTTAGCATGACGTTATTACAGCTTGGGTGTTGGAGTTCAGATTTCAGTTCCTACGCTGTCTGTAAGGAGTTTGTATGTCCTTCCCGTGACTACGTCGGCTTCCTCCGAGTGCTCTGGTTTCCTCCCACAGTTCAAAGACATACTGGTTAGTAGGTTAATTGGTTATTGTAAATTGGCCTGTGATTGGGCTAGGGTTAAATAGGTAGGTGGATTGCTGGGCAGTTTCGCTCATTGGGCTGAAATGGCCTGTTCTGTGTTGTGTCTCTAAATAAATACATTTTCTCTCTGTGTCCAAGCATGAAAAAAACTAACTTTACCATTTCACAAGCAAAAATCCACAAACACAAACTGTAAATGGAGGGCTTAGGGATTTATTATCTTGCTGGAAAATCTTAAAATAGAGTTCACTGCCACAAATTTAGGGGGCTGTGCAATTAAGTAAGACATGATGCTCTTTTTGCCAGATTGAGGGTTGCCTGAAATAAATACACCACAAAGACAGGCCCTCTGGTCCAACAAATCCATGCATCTCAGTTCACCCTAATTTCCTACCCTTGAAGCCATACCCCTGCATGCACATACCCAATTGCTTCCTAAATGATATAATTCTATCTGCCTCACAACTCTTATAAATCTTTCTCCTCTCACCCTAAATCTATGCCCCCTAGTTTTGCACCCTTCGGAACTCCTCCTCAAAGTCCAGTGGAATCTTCTATGAGGCAGTTTCTTGGTTAACAAAGAGATGAAAGATTACTTGAGTAGGTGGGAATGCAAGTCTTATATAGCTATCATCTTGTTGAAAGGTGTGGCAGGTTTGAATAGTGATCTACTCCTGCCTATAAGACTTAATTGTTTTGAATGTCAAGGTTGTGATAGGGCAGATGTTCAGGTAATGGTGAAATAGCTGAATCAGGACTTGGTGGTGCTTTAATCTTGAAGATGAGGGTTCTACCTGTGACTGTTCTTGGGTGATTGATAATTGAGGCTTAAGGAAGACTCTGATGTACATCATGACAACTTGCTTTATTTGGTAAAGCTTCTTATGTCAAAGCTTGTCATTTTCCATCATGCAGCCACGACTAATTCTGTACTCTGCATTAGAAATCAGTCCTTTGAAGACAGCTTTCAATTTCCTGAAAAGGTAGTGTGGCCCTGATAGCCTCACTGTGTGCACTTTTCTCAATATGGTTGAGCAATCTTGAAAGTTTCCCGGTCTTGCGAAGTTCTCTGAAGTTCAAGCTCCAGCAAATTTTCATTTGTGAGCTTTTCACATGACATTCTGAATTGCCAACTTGGAGATTTCTCAGATCTGTTAACCTACAAATCCCCCCATGTACAACCGATTTATTTATTTATAGGTACAGTGCAGAACAATGAACCACAGCATCCAGCAATCCACGTATATTTAACCCAAGCACAATCTACAATGACCCAATTACCCTACTGTGGACTGAGAGAGGAAACTGGAGCACCTAGAGAGAAACCATGCAGTCACAGGGAGGACGTATTTATCATTGTGTGGGGCCATTGTAGTCTATGACCAACCAGATATCCTGCCTTCTCAGAATTTTGTGAACGATGGATTTGTCATTACCATATCACTCTGAAATGACAGGCTTCGTTACATGTTGTAAATGGTGAGCTTTGAAAATAGTGGTCCAATCCATTGACTGTAATAATGAAGTAATGTTGACATGTTATATCCTCAGTGGTAACCAGCTGTCCTGTGGTGACGGGCAAGGGTATGTTTTTCAGGTTATTCCTCACATAATGTTGATCAACAAAGGCTAACAGAAACTATATAACCTTGCAAGTACAGCCCTTTATCTAGGAGTTTCTGTTCAATCCCCACACCTTTGAAAGATTGACCACTAAATATCCCTTCAGAGTCTGAGTAGTCGCCTCCAAGAAGAACAAAAAATGCTGTTTTTGGCAGCCTTTAAGCTTGGAGCATTTTTCACATCCCTTACGATGGATGCCCATGATGACATCAGCTTTACATTTCATCCATGTTAACCACTTGTCTGGGGAAGTACTCACCTTCCTTGATAATTTGGTAGAGCTCCAATTGAAAATTTTCTGCTGCTACAGTTCTTGAATATGCTGCCTCTCCAAGACAGAAATATATCACGCCATTAAAAACTTTTCTTTCCACTATTCTCTCCATTATACTGCAACATCTCTACCCTTCATAGAACACAGATTTCTTCTGGGGAACATTATATTGCAACCAAATGAGGTCCATCTCCTGTTGACTATTGTGTTAATATGTTGTGGTTTATTTCCATACTTATGTCAATGGCCTGTGTAAAATGTAGTTTATTTTAGCAAGACTATTAATCTAAAGAATAGAAAACTTCATTGACAGAGCTGCATTTGAGATTTCAATTGCTTCTTGTTGTTAATACAGATATCTTTCCTTTTACATTCCAAAGATGTGTGATGTGTGGGGCCTCTGTCGGTCAGACTTGACCATGGATATTGCATCCTAGCTGCCTAGATATGCGAGCCTGCGCAGTCCGATATGGAGAGCAAGCTGTTGCCCATGTAGCAAGCTCCTCCTCTCCACACATCTGATAAACCCAAAGGAACCTCAGAGAGTGATTCAGTTTGGAACCAGCAGCATCGCAGGAGTTGCCTGTCAGCATTGAACTCAATGAAGGACTGTCTTAGAGACTCCAGCTCCAAGTATTTCCCTCGGGGTTTACTCCCCAAGCCTTCCCCAGGAGTAGGTGTAGCCACAAGGCAGTGGAGGTTTGAGATCAAAGCTTGCCTTCTCCTAGATGAGCTGCCAACCACAGCTGACAAGCCCCATCTGCCTGAAGCGACTGGTTTTAAGGTGCCAGTAACCTGCCTTTGCCCCTTCTCCTGTCAGTAGAACCAGTTCTGCCGGGCTTAGGAGCTAAGCCACACATGAAGGCCAGGAGCTGGACTTGGTTGTCAGAGACTAATTGAAGCGCACACCATTGGGAGCCTTTAGTGGGAGCTCGTCCCCATTACCACCCCCGGCTGTATAATCAAGGACGTACCAGGTAGGTTAATTGGTCATTGTAAATTGCCCTTGACTAGGATTGGGTAAATTGGGTTTGTCGGGGGTTGCTGGGGTGGCGTGGCTTGAAGAGGGCCGGAAGGACCTACTCCACACTATAATCACTAAATAAATGAATAAGTTTTGTTTGCCAATTTTTTGTAAAGTAAGGGATATCTGTATACATTTATCATGATAAATTTTGTCATTTGTCCAATAATGCCACAAATAATTCAATACTGATTACCAAGACTGGCTTTAAACAATTGGTCTTGTTGGGAGCTAGCTGAAAGGAAACAGAAGTGAAACATAAAAGGGGATTTTATTTTCGCATTTGATTTTTAATGATCAAAATTGAACTGCTTCCTTAAGTTGGGTGTACAAGCATGTAGGTGAAAATACTTCAGATGAATAACTATAAATGAATTAATACCTTGATTAAACTTATCCACCATTTTAACATTAACTGGTGAGAACTTAACCAGTGCTGCAAAGAAAATTCTAATCATGGTGCTTTTTGGTATATGAAACCAATAAATACTTAAATGGCTTTCAACAAAATTCTCCTTTGGAAAATTTAATATTTAATAGATATTTTTATATAAGTATCCACACTGAAGTGAATATTACGCATTGACAAGTGCTCGTTGACTAGAAAGCAATTTGCACACATGGGTTACAGTGCCACTTTTATACATAAATACTCCAGAGTTCCATTTAAAAGGAGACATCTAGACTGTACAATATTTCCCAACTTCTGCAACTTACCTCTCTTCCCTCACTGCATATTTTGCAAAGCCAGACAGGTTTTCGTTGACTCCCAAATGTTTCAATTCCACACTTTATACAGACTTTCTGCAAAGAGAAGAAAAAATCAGTATCTCAGTAATCAAATTAATGAAAAACTAACCACAGTTAGCCCGAGAATTACTTTATGCACAAAGAAGTTTCAATTGCATTTAGTGCTATGATGTTGAAATCCTTTCCAGTATTGACTCTATTAAAAATGTAACTCAGATTACACAGTAACTTATTGCTGCTATCTCCTGGCAACGCACATAAAATAATGGAGGAACTCAGCAGGCCAAGCAACATCTATGGGAAAGAGTGAACAATCAATGTTTCGGGCCGAGACAATTCATCAGGAATGGAGAAAAAAAGATGAGGAGTCAGACGTTGAAGGTGGGGGGAGGGGAGGAAGAAACACAAGGTGAAAGGTGAAATCGGGAGGGGGAGGGCTCAAGTTAGGAGCTGGGAAGTTGATTGGTGAAAGAGATACAGGGCTGGAGAAGGGGGAATCTGGTAGAGGAGGACAGAAGACCATGGAAGAAAGAAAAGGGGAAAGAGTACTAGAGGGAGGTGATAAGCAGATAAGGAGATAAGGTGAGAGAGGGAGAGGGAAATGGGAATTGGGAATGGTGAAGGGTGGGGGCGTCTACCCTGTTTAAATCTTTGTGGTAACAGTGCAGTTACCATCACCAAACATATTGCCCCTAGTCTCTCCTTTGAACTCTTTGGTATTTTCTCTTCCTTCCAGCACCCCAACTTACTTCAGTCCTGTGGAACAATTTTAAAAGCTGCTACCATCTCCAAGCCCTGCATGATTTTTGCACCAAATATCCTCCCCCCTTTCCTGCTTCATTGCAACCCTCAGCAATTTTAATCTCCAACTCAACTCATCTTGAACTCTCTAAGTTCGCTACCCTCCTGTCCTAAGGATACATGGAACATGGCCCCACCTTCTCAAATAGCTACTTGATTTCCAATCATTTTGCCATTTTGACAGATGCCTTCTACTCATCACCAGCTACAACCTGCTGCTGCCTGGCAATCCCATTTCCATCTGTGTCTGCAGCTGAAGCAAACTTTCTCCCCACCCAATAACATTTACAATTCAGTTTTCAAATTCCCAGTTGCTAGTATTATTAAGTTTCCTAAGTGGTTCATTAGGAATAATACCAGATTTGTGTTTTTAATTCAGTCCTAAGTTTAGCAGCAAATATTTGAACCACTCTCTGACACCGAGCTAACAAAAATGGAAACAACATTAATAACACCTAATATGCAAATCCAGAAGCTATGTGTTGTTGTCTAACTGGTCATCATTTGGTACAAAAACATTTGGTAGCTATTAATTAAAACCCTAGACTGAATGTTTCAGTTTTGTTGAATGGTCTTTGCTGTGAAAACTTGAAAATCTAAGAACTAATATCAAAATTATCTAATCATCAAATGCAAACCCTTGCTCTACTATAAAACCTGTTAAATTAATTTCCGTCTTGATAAGTGTCAGTTTGAACTGAGAAATCTCAATGTTCTCGCATACTCACACGTTCCCTGAACACTAGTAAACAAAGGAGCTCTCATTTGTTAATTTTTAAAAATATGAACTGGGAAATCCATGTATCAAAATATTGAACCTCATCATGAACATTCAGCATGTTATTAAAAGTGCTGGAGCTATGCATTTGTTCTCTATCTGCACTGTATTCTGCTTGGCATTTATTATGATAACTAGTCACAATGGTGGGGGCGTGGTAAAAGCAAAGGGAATAAGTTACATATTCATTCTTTTTATGGTGCAATTTGTAACTGGGGACCGACAGATGTCGTATCTTTTGCTGACTGCTCAGTTTCGCTGAGTTTCACTGCCTCAAGATTGTATGTTTGCTAATTGTCAATAAAGGATCAAATACATATCTTTGACTTTCGGAACAATCATTATCGGAGCTGAGGACACATCATACAAATCTGTGGGGGTAGTCAGCAGTGGCAATTGGCTTTTCAGAATTGGCTGCTGCAAGAAGTATGTGCAAATTTTGCAGATTATTAAATAAATAACAATTTAAGATTATTTGGCATAGTTATTAATGTGCATATCTTGTTACCTCATGCACATATTGCTGATATATCCACATTAATTTATATACATTTAAAAAAAATATAAATGGTGTTTTTACAGACATATGAGCACCAGTGCATCACACGTCCTTAATAGGCAATAAGGAAGAACACAACTACCATGCGCTTATCTCAGACCCTCATAAGTGGCTCTGTAGTAATTGCCTCCACCATCACTCCGAGCAGCACATCACAGGCTCCCACCACTCTGTGTAAAAAAAACGTTGTCTCATTCTTCTCCTTTGAACTTTCTCCCTCTCAACTTAAAAGCATACCCTCTAGTATTAGGCATTTCTTTGAACTTTCCCCCTCTCAACTTAAGTACCCTCTAGTACTGGCTGCTCTAACACAATCTGAAGGTAGACTTTCCAGGCGCAGATCCATGGTCTCACGAGACTAACGGATGCCACCACCACTGGATATTTTGAACCTAGGAAAAAGATGCCAACTGTCTATTCCAACTATGCCTCTGAAAACTTCATAAACTTTTTTTAGGGCTCTCCTCACCCTTTGCCACTCCAAAGAAAACAACCCTAGTTTGTCCAGCCTCTCCTTATAGCACATGTCCTAATCCAGCAACCTGGCAAACCTTTCCTGCATACTCTACATAGCTTCCCCATCCTTCTGATAATGGAGTGACTAGAATTGAGTTCAATACTCTAGGTGCCTTTATAATGCAATAACTATTGGTGTACTACTTTAAATACTCTAAACTGAATGCAAGAATGACATGGAATTTCCCAAAGGCACATTAGTAATTATTAAGCAGCTGTACCGACAGAACATCTTACCTAATTCTTTGAGTTCTTTCTACTTGGTGTCTTTTCTTAAATTAATCATGAGAACAAATTCATTTTATATAGAGATTTCTTTTCAAAGAGAAACTGCCTCTTTATCTGAGTATGCATTTGCACTTGAGGATGAAAAATTCTGATTGCGTGATTATTTTTCCATTTTTGTCAGACTTTATGAAGTGCAGAAAACTAAATGATTGAGAGTGAGATTAGTTAGATGAGGAGGAAGACTTGGGTCAGAGAGAATAAAGTTGTACATGTATCTCTTTTCTTGTATCTTAGCAACTGGAGCTGATATTTGGCCCTGCATAGAAAGAAGCTCCCTCTGTAATACAGTTGTCATCAATATATAGCCTTGCAGAAAGACTGTAAATGGTTTATCATAGGACACAAATAACAGGGAAAATATGTTAAATACCTTTAAACACCAGAATATGATGTACAAACAAGAGGCTTTCAGAGGGGTACATGAATATGCAGAGGATGGAGGGATATGGATGCAGATAGAAGGGATTAGATGTCATTAGCTTAATTAGCTTTGGTGCAACATCTTGAGTGAAAGGGCCTCTTCTTGTGCAGTGCTGTTCTATGTTCTGCTACTTGTACCAAGGTGATGAGCTTTATTTCATAGGCCCTATTAGAATCTGATTTGCATCAGCCCACAATAATTAAATCTGTCCTCGGATTTTTCCTATACAGCTCCACAGGGATGAAAGATTACTTGTAAAAGGCTCACATAGAAAAATCAAAAAGCAGACCATTGAAGCTCTAAATAAGTTCCAAGCACAATTATAGATGGAACTGAATAACCTGTATTGTTTTTGTCACTTTTAGTCTTTCAAATCTGAGGTTTCCGCCTACCCAGCAACATTGGTAACGACTCCACAGAGGCATCTGCACCAGCTTAACTAGATAAACACCAGGCATTAGAAATATCTCATACTGGGAACATTACCACAGTTTCAAATGACTGCAATCATGTAAAAGGCTCAACACTGTCAGAAAATTGTGTTATGAACCTGGACATGCATCAGTTGAAAAATGCTGGACAGATCTGATGTAGAGCACTGAGTGTGTGCATTTCACTGATACAATTATTGAAACACTCCTGTAGGAATTTAAGACAAAAGTGTGGGAGAAAGGTTCCAGAGTGAATTAGCAGTAGAAATGGATTCATTTGGAGAGTAGTCAATTCTCCAGTATGGAACCAATTAACATTTCTCACTTTTATATTTGCAAGGACACGGCCACCTTCTGCTATAAAATGCTTAAGCTTCTTATCAGGTCAAGAAGTCAGTTACACCTCACAAGAACTGTCTATAAACTCAGACCTTGCTAATCAGCTTTTTTGTGTATCTACACACTTATGAGATCAACCATGAATCCTATTTTGAATTTTATTATTCACATAGACCTACATACACACATTAAGGCAGGGGTTTCCAACCTGGGATCCATTGACTCCTTGCTTAATGGCATTGGTCCATGGCATAAACAGAAGGTTGGGAACCCCTGCATTAATGTCTGCAGAAACATGATGATCAGTTTCCAGACCACTCGTGTCAAGTAGCTCCACACTGTGCACTGATTGAATATGAACAGATCTTTCTCTTCATGGTTTTGAAACAATTTTTGATGTTTAAAATACATTTAGTCAGGTAAATGGACAGGAAAGAGGGGTCCGTGGATCCCCCACATTGAGAACCCCTGGTTTAGAGGAATAAGGGTCAAAAACAGGTAAATGGGACTATCTCAGGTAGGCAACATGATTGGTGTGGACAAGTTAGGTTGAAGGATCCGTTTCTGTGCTGTATATCTCTATGACAGCTATATCATGTGGTTTCAAAAACAATCACTGCTTCTAGGTATCAGTATATTCATCTGAAGCAGTTTCTTAGCTAATACTATCAAGTCAAGTCAAGTCAAGTCACTTTTTATTGTCATTTCGACCATAACTGCTGGTACAGTACACAGTAAAAACAAGACAATATTTTTCAGGACCATGGTGCTACATGAACAATACAAAAACTACACTGAACTACATAAAACAACACAAAACTACACCAGACTACAAACCTACCCAGGACTGCATAAAGTGCACAAAACAGTGCAGGCATTACAATAAATAATAAATAACACATTAGGCACAGTAGAGGGCAGTAGGCTGGTGTCAGTCCAGGCTCTGGGAATTGAGGAGTCTGATGACTCGGGGGAAGAAACTGTTACATAGTCTGGTCATGAGAGCCCGAATACTTTGGTGCCTTCTGCCAGATGGCAGGAGAGAGAGGTATTTAAACATTGTAATGTGCTCATGAATTCTCTTAGGTACGCTTATCTTTATCTAGGAATCTATTGGTTAAAAGGAGAGTGCCAAATATTATCAACACAAGAGTTTCTACAGATGCTGGAAATCTTGAACAACACACACAAATTGTTGGAGGAACTCAGCAAGTCAGGCAGCATCTATGGAGGGGAATAAACAGTTGATGTTTTGGACTGAGACCCTTCATCAGGACTGGAAAGGAAATAAGCAGTCTCGAAAACTAAGTCGCTTTAACCTTAGCAGTAGGAAAGTGGTTTAGAAACATTGGTCATGGAGAAGATTAGCAGTAACCTGGACAGAAGTAGATCACTAAAGGCACCCCAGCAGGGATTTGTTTTTGGCAAATGATATTAAACTGATGTGACAGAGTTGATGAGGGCAAGGCAGTTCATGTCGCATATGTGGATTTTACGAAAGCTTTTAAAATGGCCGACAAAACAGGTTTCATCCCCAAAATGGAAGTACACAGTAGAAAGAATGAAGAGCAGTAATAAAGAATATTGTTCTAAGAGGGGTGTAAGAACAAAGAGATCTAGGGGTATGCATGGACAAACCATTGAAAATGGCAGCACTGGCGGAGAAAGCAGTTAATGGCAATTCTGCATTGTATCAACAGGGGCATAGAGTACAAAGCAGAGAATTGTGTGTTATCAGAAATTGTATTATCGGGAAAAATATGAAGATTTTTGAGAGCAAAGGTTCATGGCAATGGTACTTAGGATAAAGTGCTACTGCTTCAAGAGTAGATTGAGAGGCTGTGACTGTTGTCATCGAAGAAGAAAAGGCAGAGGGAAGATTTGATAAAAGTGTATTAAATGACTGGGGATCTGCACAGAGCAGATCAGACAGGTTGTTGCCTTTGATGGGGCTCAAAGAATAGAGACTATGCGTATAAAACAGAAGGGAAGTGGACTAAGAGGATCTTGAGGAAAAACATTTTTACTATGCCTGTATTTGGAATCTTGATTACATTCCCTGGATATGTGGCAGAGGCAAGTTTCATTGGATACTTGAGAAAACTTTACAAAAATGCAAAGAAAGGCATGTTGATGTAACAATAGCGTTGCTCTGGTAGAGAACTGACACAGACATGATAGGCCAAATAGCCTGCACCTGAACTGTAACCTTTCTTCGGTTCTATGATCATTTTGCACTTCATATTACCTAAGAGCTACATAAGGTATATGCAAAAATGCCATGCAATTGCGATCTTATTGCCAGAAACAAATAGACATAATGCAGCTGGCTAAGTGGTTACTAAAGGCTGATTTATACTTGCGCGTCAAATTGATGCTGTAGGTACGGCATAGCCGCAAACCCTACGCAGTGCCTACGTGGATCCCTACGCCTTAGCCTGACGCGCACCTCTCCCAAAATGTAACTACACGTCACGGCAACACAGACTGCAACAACTGTGATTGGTCCGCTTGGTAGCATCGTATTTTCTCCTACACTGTAATAGCTTCCCATTGGCTGACTGAAGGGCAGGGAAGGAACTCTGGCTGCAATGCTTTCCATAAAGCTTTACAGACCTCCGAAATTATGGAGGACACATTTCGCTTTTATGAAAAAAGACACTCGCTTTAAACTTGTTTACCCCAAGAAAGACTACCATGACCATGAGGCCTTGTACAGGCAGGTGTGTGCGCATGCGTGACGTGCGAATACGTGACATGCACATGCGCGTACGTGCCCGAATTGCAAAGCAACGCAGCACACCAACGCACAAGTATAACGGTGTAGCCCACTTGCGTAGGCTACGGCATAAAGCTGGTGCACACAAGTATAAGTCAGCCTTAGGTGTTAAAGTTGTAAATGTTGTTAAGTACTATCTTCAAAGCAGCTTCAGTCAATGTTGGTAGCAGCCTAAAACACATCACATTTATTTCACAAGAATAATAAATTCCACTTTTATTTTCCTCCTCCTATTAAAAATACAAATCAAATTTCTTCGACATTGTGACTGAAGAGAGCACATAATTTAAAAACTGTTATACACTCATGAATATAATCTGTAGTTTGAGATTTCTTCTGAAGGAGTACAGCATATTCTTCCATTACTGAACTAAATTACAATTTGAGGGCACCCTCACAAACCTGTTTTTTTAAAATTCTGAGCACATTTTCTAATAACATCTGCAACATCAAACACAAAGTCTCAGAACACTTTTCTCAAAAAGTTAATTTCTTGTTCAATAACAAGGCCTTTGTTAACTATTCAATAAGCTACAAAATATTTCTGGTCTTACATTTAACTTAATAAAAACTTCAATCATTTCTGCAGATATCACAAAATCCAATTGTCCTGTAGATTAGTAAGAAAATAGTCCAGTTAAAATGAATAAAATTTCTATTCAACATATCCAAAATATCAACTAAACTTTTATTACTTATTATTATCTAAACATCACCTTTTATGTTGGGCTTTATCACCCATTCAAGCAGTAGTCCTAATCACAAGTGCTTATCCTATTCATATTGTTTAACTCCCTTGCTTTCAACAACCTACCTAATCAATGCATAAGTGCGTTCCTAGGCTTTTTCGACCATGTAGTGTAGCTCACAGCTTCAAAACTTCGTGTAAATTCTTCCTCTTCTTTACTATTTTAGTACAACTTGCAAACAAAAAATACCAGTCCCTTAAACCCCATTGCCAAATTATGGATGCATACAGTCAATTAAACCCTGTAGTTCACCACTGCAATCTGCCAACCATACTGAGAAACTACTCTTAACCACTTCCTCCCTGCTAATTGATGCGTAGTTCAAATAGCTGTTTTCTGTCTAATTTCCCATTGCTTCACCTTTTCAATAGTCTGCGCAATACCTTGTCAAAGTGCTTCTCATCTGCATCCATTGCATTTCCCCATCCATATACCAATTAATCAATATACCAATCTTTTAAGAGACTCCTGGATAGCTACCTGGAGGTTAGAAAAATAGAGGGCTATGGGTAAAGCCTAGGTAGTTCTAAGGAAGGGACATGTTCGGCACAGCTTTGTGGGCCAAAGGGCCTGTATTGTGCAGTAGGTTTTCTATGTTTCTGTTTCTATGTTCTAATTACATTCTCAAAATTTATTTTCTTAAATATAATTAACCCTGACATCAGATTTAAGCTTTCAATAATGTTCTGCTTAACTTAATGTTTAAGTAATTTTGTTTTAAAGATTCTACATTAGCTTCATTGCAGATGTCAAGCGAACTAATCTATTAATTTTCGGGATTGGCTTGGCTTTGAGTTTTGAAAATGGGTATCCTACTGGTTATTTTCCCAAATCAGTACCAAAGAGATCTATGAATTGCAATTACTGCTTTTTCTTTTCATGTTTTCCATAGAATGTTCTCACTAGCCAATTGCTCCAAAATATCTCTTATTTCACTTTTAACTTATTCAGTCATTATCCTCCAATCTCCACACCCCAGACATACACAGCACTGGATAAAATGGTTAACTATTCGCACTAGTTTTTGTTTTAACTTCTGCTAACGAACCAGCCTCCCCTAACAGCAATTATACTTACACACAACAATTCTCCTTCTAATATAGTTGGAGAAGGCCTTTCATCCCTAGGGATCTTTCAGTTAAATTCCCTGTCCAAGTGGTGACTAATAAACACAAATATAATGGAAGTAACTATGGTATGTCACTTACATTACAAGATATTTTATCGCATTTACAAAATCTCTGCCTCATGACATTAAAAAGCAGATGAAGGAGAAGCTTTCTGTTGCATTTTAATTTAATTATTAGAACAACAGAATCTTAATTTACCATTACTATAATTACATTGTAACCATTTCAAATCACAGCATTGTGGTCTGTTCTCCAGCTGTTGATATCACACCATGAGAAGTTGGATCAAAGCTAGTCTGTACTTCGATCATTCTCCATAGATCACAATTGCCTGACTATGAAGAATCTGACTCTCTGATCCACAATGTTCCACTATCATGATTGTAAATAACACAGAATAGTGCTACCCCATTTACTGACATTGAACAATCTGCAGCTTCTCATCTTGCTCCTTTTTCATATAAATGAATGACTGACAACTGCCAAATATAAATATGAAATGGGATGGAACGTCACATCTGTCTTTGATTTGATACATGGGTAACTTGAAGCAATCACACAGTGATGCAGAGACTGATTGTTTGTGGCTGCTCCACACTCAATCCATCAGTACTCACTAAAAATGCACTTACAAAGTGTTAGTTGAGAAAAATGACAGGGTACATTTAGGAAGCTGTTTCGTCTAGATGGAGAATTTAAAATTAGTAGGCATGGTCTGAGAATAATGAGTCAATCATTTACCAGTGAGATAAGGAGAAATTTCTCTTTTAAATTTGTGGAATCGTTTGCTTCCAAAGCATGTGAGTACTCTTATACTTAGTATATCCAAAACAAGATTTGAAGATTTTTGGGTACTAAATGGAAGTGCACAGGGCATGGTTTTATTGAATAAAAGAGTAGGCTGAAGGGGTCTTGTTGGCTTACTCCTAGTTTTATTTGTTACATTTTTACAAACTTTTTTTCATCTTCCTATAAAAATAACAACATGCATCAATAGAGTCTGCATGATTGATTATAAATATATATTATTAACAGAGGGAAACATCCTTGCCTGAATATAATTTTTCATTTAACATTTAGCCATATTAATTTCATGCAGATACTTGATTCCAGCCAAATATGAAAATACAGACATTACAGTAAAATAAAGTTAATGTCTGAACACTGATAAATATAATGGCATCAAAAATGTAAGCAAATCCATAGTTAACAGAAGTTAATTTTAGTTTGAAAATGCTGATTAATTTCTTACAGAAATCAGTGATGGATGAAGGCTATTATGCCACCTGCTGGAGCAAAACAATATTCAACTCTGGAATCATCAGTCAGTTGTAAGTTGGTATTTTTTAAAATTAGTTTTCCTGAACCATCGACTGTGGATGAATTCCTGGAGCCACTGCCACACAATCATCCTGCCTCTGACAACCCTTAGCTCTTGCTAATTGCTATCGAACACAACCGACATCAAGTACTATATCAGCACACCTAATTGTTGAGTGACCTGACCTGGATACGCTTGTCATCAAAATCCTTTTATCCCACTCTCTCCAATGATCCTACAATGGAAAAACTAAAAAAAACATTAAAACAACTTAATTCTTAATTTTTCTCCCTTTTTGCAGGAGAAAATAACCTAGAGATTAATCTTCCATTCCTGGATACTGCATAACAGTCATGATGTACTGGTAAATATTGCACGTGCACGCACGCACACACGCATGCACACACACACACAAACACATATGTGCATGCACACAGAGAAGGTCTTTTTGTCTGTGTAGCATTCACCAAGTTCTGGATGTACTCTGTTCCTAAATAGTGTCTCAAGAACATCCAATTTGTCTCTTAAAAATAAAAAGAACTATAGACACTATTTCCCAAATTCTTCATTGCAGAACTGTAGTAGTAGCCCTCACCCAAGATCAAGATCGTATAATGTCATTTTCAGTGCACAGGTGCAAAGGAGAACAATACAATTGTTACTCTGGGTCCGATGGAGCACAAAATAAAAACACAATAAGATAAAGAGCATAACAATAAATATAAATACATAAGATACTGTAGATTATATACTGTGGTAAACCATGTATATATGTTGTAACTCGGTTACCTGTCTGGACACACCCCTCTGTTGACTGCCCCTGTGGCTCCTCCCACAGAGTCCTGTATAAAGGTGTTTGCCTTGCCCCTCCCCCTCAGTCCAGGGGCAGACACTCACTGTGGAGGTCGTATTGTACAGCGAATAAAAGCCTTTCAGTATTTTACCAAACCTCAGTCTTTTGGAGTAATTGAAGGTGCTTCATATACATAGATTGAATGTATGCTAGGCACACAAGTGTCTGTACCTAAGGTGACCCAGACAGGAAATGATAAAGTAGTGGTGGTTGGGGTTGAGGAATGGGTGGGTTAGTAGCTGGGAATGTTGATCAGCCTTACTGCTTGGGGAAAGTAACTGTTTTTGAGTCTGGTGGTCCTGGCATGGATACTATGTGGCTTCCTCCCTGATGGGAGTGGGATAAACAATCCATGAGTGGGGTGGGTGGAATCCCTCATGAACCTACAGGCCCTTTTTCAGCACTTTACTGTATATATATCCTGGATGACGGGTAGGATGGTACCGGTGATACACAGGGTAGTTTCGACTACCTATGGTAGAGCCTTCTTGTCTGCCGTGGTGCAGTTTCTGTACCATGCAGTGATGCAAGTTACTCAGACGCTCTCTACCGCACATCTGTAGAATGACATGAGTATAGATGTAAATAGTCCAGCTCTCTTCGTCCTCCTCATAGGGCTGTTGGTGGATTTCCTGATTGTGTATAACGTGTACTGAGGCCATCAAAGGTGATGCGAGACGTGCACTCCCAGAAGTTTCAAACTGCTCTCCAATTCCACTGCAATGCTGCCGATATGAAGAGGGGTGTGAGAGGTGCGAGTCCTCCTGAAGTTAATAACCATCTCCTTTGTCTCATTGACATTGAGGAAGAGGTTACTTGCCTGGCACCAAAAACCAGCAAGCCAGCCTTCGTTGCAATCATGCAAACAAACAGCCATTATGGACAAATGGAGATACGGTATTGTTAAGATCAGAAGGAAATATGGTGACACCAAGACAGCAACTGCTATTGAAAAAGTTACATGTTTATATCTAAATCTCCGTGGGACAGTGTAGTCCTGAATTATCTCTGTAAAAATTAATTAGTATTTCCAAATGTCATGAATTAGGAGAATTATTTACTTTATGAGTTTGTTTAGCAATTTCACTAAATTAAAGCATCTAATAGTTAACTTTTATGTGTGGCTTACGCAGAACATTGCTACAATAGAACCTCAAATTTAAACTCAGATAATTTATATGATTCAATACCTCCCTTTGCAACTGGATCTTTGACTTTGTGACCAATAGACCTCAATAGACAGCAATACCTTTGCTATGATTATTCTCAACACTGGTGCCCCACAAGGCTGCATCTTCAGCTCCCTACTCTACTCCCTGTACATTCACAACTATGTGGCCAGACTCTCCCCTAACTCCATCTATAAGTTTGAAATTATACCACTGATGCAGGCAAATCATGCATCAAATCATGAGCCGTAGAACAGGAAGGAGATAGAGAGCCTAGTGAGATGGCGTCATGACAACAACCTTTCCCTCAGTGTCAGCAAAGCAAAAGAGCCAGCCATTAACTTCAGGAAGGAATCAACAGTACTGTGGTTGAGAGTGTTGAGAGATTTAAGCTCCTAGGAGTGAACATTACCAATAAGCTGTCCTGGTTCAATCATGTTGGCACCATGGCTTGTTAAACTCACCGACACCTTTACTTCCTCAGGATGCTAAAGAAATTCAGCATGCTTCCTTTGACCTTCAGCAACTTTTATCAATGCACCATAGAAAGTATCCTATCTGGATGCATCACAGCATCGAATGGCAACTGCTCTGCCTGTGACTGCCAGGAGCTTCAGAGAGTCGTGAACATGGCTCAGTACATCATGGAAACCAGCCTCCCCTCTATGGACTCACCTTACACTTCACTGCTTCAGTGAAGCAACCAATGTAACCTCAGATACTACTCACTCCAGACATTCTCACTTCTCTTCTTTCCCATCAGGCTGACGATACAAGAGCTTGAAATCACCTACTACCAGCCTCAAGAACAGCTCCTATCCACTGTTACACGACTATTGAAGAGTTCCCTCGCACCATAAGATGGACTTCTGATCTTCCAATCTACCTCATTATGACCTTGCATCTTAATATCTACCTGCAATGAACTTCCTCTGTAACTGTAATACTTTATTCGGTATTCTGTTATTATTTTACTTTGTACTACCTTAATGCACTGTTATAATGAATTAATCATTATGAATGGTATGATTTTCCACTGTAACTTGGTACACATGACAATAATAAACCTATTTATAACAAGGTGCAGGAGAAACTCTTCTACAATAAGAGCAATAATTATATTGGATAGAATTACATAAAGGAGATGCTCATGCTTTAGAGTAGGAGTTGGCAACCTTTGTGCCTCTGTGGGCCAGATCGTGTATTAATGACCAGATGGTGGGCCAGATAAATGCCATAAAACACTTGAAATATGGGAATTATTCATTTAAATACATCTAGTTATGTTTTGCCTCAAATTAATAAATAACACATGCTAGAAAATCACTTGTGCTTACCCCTGCTTTAGAGTTTATGATTTTATATACCTGTATTTTTGTACAGCACTCAGGATTAACATTGTCTCCACTTACTCATATTCCATTGGTCCACAGATTCCATGGGGAACTCTTTTTCTGAAATAACTTCAACAGGAGGCCAACATATTCCCAGGGGAAGAGGTAAACAGACACTGTAAACCTCAACAGCCATATTTCCATAAATGTAATTTTTTTTCTGCTGAAGTCCAAATGAGATCCTGTTAAAGCCATAACTTCAGAACCTTATAATCTTATTACTTGGGTGGATTTATGCTGTATATTGGAATCACCTTTATAGCACTGAGAACTAATGTAATTATATACAAAATAATTTCTCACTCTTTCCATAAACGTCTACATAGAAAATGTTATGAGGCCACCCATTACAATTTTAGACAGCAAAGCAAAAGCCCGTAAAAGTCTCATCATTATTGTTTGCATTAGTTTCGAGAAGTAATGGCTCACTATGCTGGGAATAGTAGTTAGTGAAAGCTTTGGTGAGTGAGTCCCATCACTCAACAGCGGATAGAAGCTGATAGTGACATCACCAGGGTCTTGTCACTAGGACAGTGAATGCATCTCACATGCACTCTGATAATATTTTGTTACCTTATTTGTAATAGTACTTTGTTTTATGCGCTGTGCATGATATATGTTTTGTGGGTACTCCATGGTCCGGAGGAACGCTGATTTATTTGGCTGTATATATGCACAGTCAGATGAACTTGAATTTGAGCATGATTAGCATTCTGCCAGCTTTCAGAAGTTCTCCACGGACTGTTGCAAAATGCCATTATCTGATTCTTTTCTCCCCTTCAAATCTCATTCAGCAATTCCACATCCCCTTGCCGTATGACATGGAGAATAATGTGATGCTTAACTACATCAATAATGATGTTAAAATGCCTTAGTTCTGTATGTGCATGGTTACGCATGCAAAACTAAGGCATTTTAATATCACTATTGATCCTACAGGTTTCTAACATCAACCTGCTACCTATTTACAATATCACCAAAACAGTTACAGATTAGCAATATTACCAAACATTGTTTCCAGCATTTTCCGTTTTTATTTCAGAATTCCAACATCAACAATTTTTTTCTTTGATTTTCATTGCAGAAACAGACTTTGAGGATCAATATACATTTTGGAAAGATAGAAAATGGAACATCATTTCATGATCAGTGGCTAATTGGCACCATTTTTCACTCCCCTGCTCAGTCTGAGTGATGCCCCATTCTGAGAGTGAACATTTACTTTCATGTCCATTCTGAAGCAGCACACTCTGATCTAAACAAAGGGCACGAGGAACCTGAGAGATCAGGCTACTTACTGCTTTTATTGTTTCTGTTATTAACACAAATGAAAGAAACAACATTCAACGCATCTTCTTCACTACAGTTATTAGGAACCAGATAACATCTGATTTTTACTGTCTATTGTCATTACTAAGTAATGGAATATCTTACTGCAGCTAAAACGAGCTGTTCATTTCTTCATTTCATTACACTGATTAAGAGTATCTTTTTCTATGTTTGATAGAATTCCCATGAAAATCGCTCAACATTGCCCTTTGTTGCTGGCATTATAAACATGAATTTATATCTGAATGGCTTGCATGTATTTATGTAACAACAATAGAACCAACTCATAGGAGGATCACAGACAAGAGAAAATCTGCAGATGCTGGAAATCCTAGCAACACACACAAAACGCTAGAGGAACTCAGCTGGTCAAGCAGCATCTATAGAAAAGAGTAAAGAGTACACCTCATATTCTGTCTGGGCAGCCTCCAACCTGGTGGCATTAACAACAATTTCTTGAATTTCCAGTAATTGCCCCCCCCCCCTTCACCATTCCCTATTCCTGTTTCCCTCTCTCATCTTATCTCCTTACCTGCCCATCACCTCCCTCTGGTGTTCCTCCCCTTCCCTTTCTACTGTGGCTTTCTGTACTCTCCTATCTCCAGCCCTTTACCTCGTTCATCAATTGACTTCCCAGCTCTCTACTTCACCACTCCCCCTCTCCTGAAATCACATCACTTACTACCTTGTATCTCTTCCTCCCCTCTTTACTCTGACTTCTCATCTTTTTTCTCCAGTTCTGATGAAGGATCTTGGCCTGAAATGTCGACCGTTCACTCTTTTCCATAGATGCTGCCTGATCCGCTGAGTTCCTCCAACATTTTGTGTGTGTGACTCATAGGAGAAGCCTGGACTAGTTATTCAAGAGCTGTTCAATTTAGTAGCACAGCACCACCATTTGTCCATAGCTCTACAAGTTCATCCCTGTCCAGTCCACAGACATCTGTTCATTGAAATCACGTTCAGTAATACTTTCATACTTCTTCAGCTAGATTTGGTCATTTTCCATTTAACAAACAACAACGTCCAAAAAAATCAATGCCTATAGTAGCTCACTACTCATTACTCTCCAATCAAAATAAACATCCATTCAGTATTAATTCTCCCACCAGGCAGGCATCTGTAAATGTAGTGTGTTTGGTAAATTGCTTTTTGAATGTCTACGAGTTATTGATTTAATGCACCTCTATCATTAATCCTTTCTGTTAGTTCTTCAAAAGAATGCCAGGTCGGACAGACAAATCCATGCTAACTTAAGTTTCTCACTCCCCACTTTCTCAAATATCAATTAATACCCTACCATGATAGGTGACTGACAAGCCTAGTAAATAGTTCCACAATTTTCTGATTTTATAACCGTAAGAAATCAAACTCTTTTCTATAACTGAAATCCTTCTCTTAACATTGCCACTTTATAATATTTCTCAAGCAGTTCACACTCGCCATTCTTCCAACCTCTCTTGATGCACAGTACATTATCTATTTATAAGCACCATGCATAGTTAATCTCTCTTGGGTTGTAACTATTTTAATAATAATAACAAATGCAATCAGATTTATATCTCCACTACCATGACAACATGTATTATCTCTAATGCAGGAATTTACCTCAATAAATTGGCAAATGTTTCGTTTATGCATCATGTTCATTTGCAAATCGTTTCTGTTGCTTCCGAAGCAGAAACAACGAATGATGGATTAATTCAAGTTAAGGTTCAAAGGTATTGAACTCTAACTAATCTAAATAAAATAATAATAAATCACGGTGAGTGGTATATAGGAAAAGCTTCTATAAAGTCAAAGAAAACTTTTCCATTAGGGAGCCCTTTACCATTAAAGGCCACTTAGAAATTAGTATGTTACATCAGTGTCTCTCACTACAATAATAAAGCCTAGCTTTAAAATCTTAGTTTACTGAAGAATAGGTCCAAACATTACAATCTGATCATATTTTTCTCATAGATATGAGCAATGTATTTCAAAATCTGGACCAGTGTTGATCACAGTTATCTAGTCAGTATCATGCAGCTGAACCGCAATTTTAGCTGATGATGCAGTTACCTATGCACTGTGAAATTTATGAGTAACGATTACCGTAATAAACTAGCTACCTCGGAAAGATGCCAAATTGTTTCAGAGATAAGCAAGTGATCCAATTTATCCAATAAAACTCTGGAACCCACATGGCAAGTAGATATGGATGAAAGAATGATTGAACTTATCAGTTATTCTGATAATGTGATTAGAAAGCATTTTATGACAAAAAGCTGTATTACTAAAGATGAAGGGTGCTTACATGGAATGTAAAGTCATAGTTAATTTGCTTTCAGCTTTCAATACCTGTCAGTCTTAACCAGTCACTATTTGATGAAGCAAATCAAAACTGAAATTCATGAATTGAAATTCACAAATTGAAAGATGATACCAGTCTTACTTACAAGTGACACTGAATGCAGACTGACTGAACACTTAGGATCGATTTGAACTGCCAGATCAATTCTTTAAAGCCGGCAGTAGTGGACATCATTATTGACCATAGCTCATTAATAATCAAAGCTCTTAGCAGATGAAAAACCAAAGAGGTGTTTCTCACTCACAAAACAAAGAATTCTATATTCTTCACAAAACATCACCATTTCCACTCCAAAACACACAATGCATCCCAAACTCAAACCTAATTATATCCCATATCCTTTTATATATTGATAAAATATCTATCCCTAAAACAATTCCCACATTCTCAACTCATATCCCTGTGACCTCAGTCTCAGAATGAGATATTTGTTGTGAAATCCAAGTCTTTGCTTTTCCAAATTTGAAAATTCCCCTCCCCAGAGTAACTTAACACGGCTTTCCCTACTTTGCATGCCTATTCACGAACCTATTAGGTCTATTAATTACTTAAATATGATGATAGTAAAGCACCCTCTAGTGATTATCTTTTTTCTATTTTGCCTTTGCACTAGCCTGCCCTGCTATCCCTCAGTATTTGTTTTAAACTGTTCATCACCCACTTCGGATGATGGATCATCAGCTTGAGAACTCAGTTCTTTTTCTGTCCTACCCACCGGGTGTTTCCAGTATTTTGTTTCAATCTTACGCTTAAAGCTCCCACTATATTTCACTTTCATTGGGTGATCAGATTATTTCTTCCATTTCCTTTTGTTCTATTCAATATCAAGGAGATATTTGATTTCCAACTTCCTTTTCCCATGACTAGTCCACACCCAAAACTAATAAAACCCTCTTCCTTTCATGAACCTTGTAAGTATTTCCAATGTGTTGTTTATATTATTTCTTCAGCATTTATATTTTTCACCTATTATTTTAAGTACTATTATTTCCCTTTCCTGAAAAAGTTTAAACTGCATCATCAAATTTTAACTATTTCAAAGGGCTCCAATTATTTAAAGGAGAAAACAATCGAAGTGTTAAATTGCAATAAAAAGCTTATTTGATGGAAGCTCCTAAGTATTAATGAAGATTTTACTTTTGAGGAATTAAATTCCACAATTTTCTTTGTTTATCCAAAGGAGAAAAATACACTTGCTTGATTGTTACATATGCTTGTATGGAACAGGTAGTTCTGGATTTGGCATTGTGTAGTGAGGCACACTTGATTAGAGAACCAAAGGTAAAGGAACCCTTAGGAGACAGTGACCATAATATGATAGAATTCACCCTGCAGTTTGAGAAAGAGAGGCTGAAATCTGAGATAGCAGTATTACAGTTGAGTAAAGGTAAACCGCAGAGGCATGAGTTAATCGGAAGGAGACACTGGCAGGGAAGATGGCTGGAGTTTCTGGGAATAATTTGCAAGCCCACAGCAGAATTTCATCCCAAGTACACTAAGTCAATAGAGAACAACAGAATAAAAACTATAAAGGGTAAAGGGTAAACTAACCAATAATATCAAAGATTCATAAAGATGTGCAGATATATTAAAGGCCAAGAAAGAGGCAAGATACTTAACCACTGTTACGTATCACTGTTCCACAACACTTACAAAGCTCTCCTTTGCCCAGCTTTTGGAATATCAGATCACTCTTTGATCTTGCTTTTACCGACCTACAGGCAGAAACTGAAACAAGGGGTGGCCAGAGTTAAAACCGTCCACTGTTGGTCCAACCAATCAGTCTCCATGCTGCAGGACTGCTTCAATGACATCGACTGGAATGTCTTCCATGATGAGGATGTCTCCGAGTTCACTGATGGAGTCACGTGCTTCATCCGGAATTGCATCGATGATGTTATCCCCCAAAAGTCAGTAAGGGTCTTCCCAAACCAGAAACCCTGGATCAATAGCTCTGTGTGAGCAGCACTTACAGCGCGACATAGAGTTTGCAACACTGGAGATCAACTAGAGCTCAAGAAAAGTAGCTATGATCTGCACAAAGCTATCAATGCTACAAAACAATACAGGGTCAAGAGTGAGTCAAGATTCACAACGAATAGCACACATGACTTGTGGTGAGGGCTCCATACCATAACAGACTTTAAAGCGAAACGTTGTGGTGCTGCCAACATCACGGCCTCTCTACCAGATGAGCTCAATTGCTTTTACGCTCGGTTCGATGTCACTAACTCTGAGCCTCCGAGGAAAGCCACTGCTACAACCCGCAACCTGGTCATCTCTGAGGCTGAGGTACACAGATGTTTCCAATGAGTGGACAGTCACACAGTTGCGGGACTGATCGGCATTCCAGGGTGAGTATTCAGGACGTGCGCAGCACAGCTGGCAGGTGTGTTTGCAGACATTTTTAATCTCTCCCTCTCCCAATGTAGAGTGCCCTCCTGCTTCAAATTATCTACTATTGTCCCTGTACCAAAAAAGACCAAGGTAACATGCCTGAATGACTGGCGTCCTGTCACACTCACCTCAATAATAAGCAAATGCTTTGAGAGGCTGGTCAAGGACAACAACTGCAGCTTGCTACCACCCACACTGGGCTCCTTACAATTTGCTTACTGATCAACAGACGATGCAATAGCCACTGCTCTACATACCATCCTTACACATCTGGAGAAGAAGGATGCTTATCTGAGAATGCTGTTCAGCATTCAACACCATAGTTCCGTCCAGGCTCGACAAGAAGCTCAGAGACCTCGGCCTTCACCCTGCCTTGGGTAGCTGAATCCTGGACTTCCTGTTCCTCGGCATCCACATCACTGAAGACCTCACGTGGTCTGTACACACCAGCTGTGTGGTGTAAAAGGCACAACAGCGTCTCTTTCACCTCAAACAGTTGAAGAAGTTTGGTATGGACCCCCAAATCCTAAGAACTTTCTACAGGGGCACAATTGAGAGCATCTTGACTGACTGCATTACTGCCTGGTGTGGGAACTGTACCTCCCTTAATCGCAGGACTTTGCAGAGAGTGGTGTGGACAGCCCAGTGCACTTGTAGTTGTGAACTTCCCATTATTCAGGACATTTACAAAGACAGGTGTGTGAAAAGGGCCTGTAGGATCATTGGAGACCCAAGTCACCCCAACCACGAAATGTTCCAGCTGCTACCATCCTGGAAACGGTACCACAGCATAAAAGCCAGGACCAACAGACTCCAGGACAGCTTCTTCCACCAGGCCATCAGAATGATTAACTCACGCTGATTTGAGTCTATTTCTATGTTACATTGACTGTTCTATTTATTATAAATTATTATAAATTACTATGATTGCACATTGCACACTTAGACGGAGATGTAACATAAAAATTTCTACTCCTCAGGTATGTGAAAGATGTAAGTAATAAAAGGGTTTTTTTTCAGAATGGCTGATGGTGACTCGTGGAGTTCCACAGGGGTCAGTGTTGAGACCATGACTTTTCACATTGTACACTAGTGACCTGGATGAAGGAATTGATGCCATTATGACCAAGTTTGCAAATGACATCAAGACAGCTAGAGGGACAGATAATGTCACAAAGGCAGGCATCTGCAGAAGAATTTAGACAGGTTGGGAGAGTAGTCGAAGAAGTGGCAGATGGAAAACAAGTGTAGAGAAGTGTGGGGTTATGCACCTTCACAGAAGGAATAAAAGAGTAGATTACTTTCTAAACAGGGAATGATTTCTGAAATTGGAGGCACAAAGGGACTTGGGAGTCCTAGTTCACAGTTCCCTCAAGGTTAACTTGCAGGTAGAGTCAGTAGCAAGGAAGGCAAATGCAATGTTCGTGTTCATTTTGAGAGGACTAGGATATAAAAGCAAGGATGTACTGTTGACATTGCTCAGATCACGTTTGGATCATTGTGAGCAATTTTCTCTTTCTCTGGCTATCCATCCCATAGGATAATGATGGTTCCTTTCAGTCAGTTAGTGGAGTTGACCCCACTTCTCAGTAAGGAACAGCTTATGTGTGAATGGATTTTAGGTGAGTAGGGGGTTGCACAGGTCCAGACCCACCCTCTCGACATCCCCTCCTGGATCCAGCAGCATGGTGGGGTCCAAGATGGCTAGGGGAAGTTCTGTTGCAGTGAATGGCCAGACCAAGCTTCGATGCGAGGGATGCCCTTTCCACGCTTCACAGCACGTGTTTGCTAGATGGCTGTTGACCCTACGAGAGGGTTTATCTGCCCTTTGACAGGTCTTGTTTTTCATCCTTCAGGGTGTCTCGCCACCCTTCTCACCAGGCAAGCCTGGTGGGGGAGCCAATTTAGTCGGCGACCACCCAACCATGCGACAGGCAGTACTGGGTTACACGGTACCAGTAGCACTCAGATGAGTGACCTGACATGCAATTTTAAGCTCTGTATCTAACGAAGGATGTCCTGGCCCTGGAGAGGTCCAGAGCAAATTCACAAGAGTGATCTCATGAATAAAAGGATTAACATATAAGGAACATTTGATGTCTCTGGGCTTTTACTTGGTGGTGTTCAGAAAGATAGAGAGGTAATCTTCTGGAAACCTATGGGCTAGTGAAAGGCCTGAAGAGAGTGAACATGGAGAGAAAGTTTCCATTAGTAGGAGAGTCTAGGATCTAAGGGCACTACAGAGTAAAGGCACTTTCCTTTAGAACTAAGATGAGGAAGCATTTCTTCAGCCAGATGGTGGTTTGTTGGTACAGGGGGCTGCAGAGGACAAGCCACTGGGGGCATTGATGCAGAGATTGATAGGTTCTTGATTGGTAAGGGGGTTAAGTGGTACAGGAAAGAAGGTGAAAAAAAGTGTTATAAAAAAAACCATGATTGAATGGCAAAGCAGACTCAATGGGCCAAATGGCCCTAATTCTGTTCCTATACATTATAGTCTTATACCAGGTGATGAGGTTAATAGTGACCAGGCTCCAGTGTATATTACAACATTACATCACAGGAGGTGGTGTCAGTAGAGGGCACTGTACACAAGGAAGAAGTGGATTCAGAGGATTGTGAGGTCATGGCAAAACAGACGTCCAGAGAGCACATTGTGTGGAGATACTGTACATGAGGAATTGGGATCCGGCAGTGCTGGAGTGTGTCCTCATGTGTGAGACAAAATGGGAAGCTCTGGGAAGCAACAGGAACATTTATATTCCTGCAGGAGACTGAGAAAATGTTATCCCAATATAAGCGCAATGTCAGCCAGACATGAAATAAAGATTGAAGATTAAAGATTAGCCTTATTTTTTCACATGTACATTGAAATAACAAAACATACAGTGAAATGCATCATTTTGCATCAATGACCAACACATCTGAGGCTGCACTTGGGACAGCTGCCAAGATATGACTACAAAAATCATAATTATCCAAGTAGAGCCTCCAATTGTTAGCGGCAAGAAGGACTGTCCTTTTGAGTGAGCGCATTGCCAGTTCAACACTCTGATTAACCGTAAGAAAAATGTTTAAGTTATTGGTGAGTCAGCCAGGCAATTGTCCACATGATCAGATAATATTCTACTGTTTTCTAATCATTGCACTGATATTGTATGATTGTGAAGTAAAGAACTTGAGCAATTTCCCTCATCTTGTAATCATAAATATTAAAACAGTTTGAGCTATACAGTACATGTAATATAGTCCAGCCAATAACTTTTTTTTTAATCTTACGTGGAGTAAATTGATAAGTTCCTTCTTCCTTCCATGTAGATTGGAGAAAAGATCCAATATTCTTTAAGGTACATGTACAATGTACCGGAATTTCCAATAATACATTCCGAGGCACTGGTCATATCTCACCATTCTTAATTGAATCTAATTATTTTTGCTCTTTATCACCCCAGGAATTTTATGCATAAAATGGACAGAAAATCTCTTCCCTCCATTATTATCTACCCAAAAAATTGAGCAACTTAAACTTATTACATTTTGCCAATAAGCAGAATGTACACAATATTTTAAATGTTTACAAAAGACTGTGCATAACACAACTTTATTCAGTTCTCTAACTTCTCTTCTTAACAAATATCAACTTGTTTTATTAAAATTGGGCATTGTCCTTATCGCCTCAATAGGACAAAAAGTGAAGACAATTTTCTATCAACGTGACTAAGTTCTCATGTAGTGCTGAGGAAATACCATGTTCTAATGCTTTGGAATGGCAAGTCTAAACTACAAGTTCCTGTATTTATTATTGGTCAATGATCTCTGCTCCCCACCACTGAGCACATCTGCAAGTAGCACTGGCACAAGAAAAGCAGCATCCATCATCAAGGACCCCCACCATCCAGGCTGTGCTCTCTTCTCACTGCTGCCATTGGAAAGGAGGTACAGGAGCCTTGGGTCCCCCCTCCCCAGGTTCAGGAACAGTTGTTACCATCAACCAGCAGGCTACTGAACCAAAGTGGATAACTTCAGTCACCTCAATTCTGAACTGATTCCATAACCTATGGACTCACTTCTAAGGACTCTACAAATCATATTCTCAGCTTTATTTACTTAATTATTTTGCAGGTTATATTTCATTAGGAGGTTGAGGAGAATTAGTATGTCACCAAAGACACATGCAAATTTCTACAGATCTACCAGGTAGAACATTCTAATTGGTTATATTACTGTCTAGTATGAAGAAGCCACCGCCCAGGATCAGAAAAAGCTGCAGAAAGTTGTAAACTCAGCCAGCTCCATCATGGGCACTAGCCTCCACAGCATCCAGGACAACTTGAATAGACGGTGCCTCAAAAAGGCAACATCCATCATCAAGGACCCTCATCACCCAGGACATACCCTGTTCTCATTGCTACCACCAAGGAGGAGATACAAGAGCCTGAAGCCACACACTCAGCATTTCAGGAACAGCATCTTCCCCTCCGCCATCAGATTTCTGAATAGACAATGAACCCATGAACATTTCCTCAGTATTTTTCCCTTCCTTTTTGCACTATTTATTTATTTTTATATATATATATAAAATTATTATTGTAATTTAGCATTTTTATCACTATATATTGCTGCAAAACAACAAATCTCACGACATATGCCACTGATATTAAACTTGACTCTATCCAAGGATGATCTGAAAATGGAATCTGAGTACTTCCTTTGCATCAGAAGCTGCAGTAAATAATACGATATTTAGTTTGCCTTTATTAAGCAGTCTCCACGTTAGTAATCTTTTCAGAATAGGAAACAAACATCTGGCTTGTTCCATCATTGCATCTTTCAACAAAATATAATTGGGCACGTAATGGATTATTATCAATACTCAGTTCATATGTAGCAGGGGAGAATGAAAACCGAGAATTCTCTAGTAAGAAGAGAATTTCATTATGAGGGAGGGAAGGGAGAGAGGGGAGGGAGAGAGGGAGAGAGGGGAGGGAGAGAGGGAGAAAACTGTTATCTTTAAAAAAGTGTAGGTGCAGAAAATCAATTACTAGAGATGCATGAAGATAAAACAATATAAAATAAAAAATCAGCCTACAGTTCACAATAGCTGGAAGTAGATATGGCACAAGCAACCC
The DNA here is from genome assembly GCF_030028105.1 of Mobula birostris. Taxonomy (NCBI): domain Eukaryota; kingdom Metazoa; phylum Chordata; class Chondrichthyes; order Myliobatiformes; family Myliobatidae; genus Mobula; species Mobula birostris. Next base: position 29,669,046 of record NC_092394.1, on the reverse strand, counting down.
CAACAATTATTTTAATTGTGTGGGGATGCCTGGACAGAGGAATAGATATCACTTCCGTCCTCCCCTGCATTTTCTCACATGTTGACGCCAGCGTTTTATGCACCAGCTCCTTAAGCACCAACTCATTTCTCAACAGTGACATGAAAGCTGCAGATTTTGAACGTAGTTCAAAGTAAATTTATTATGTAATTATATATAATGTCACCTTGAGATTCATCTCCTGTGGGCATTCATAGTAAATACAAAGACACTATAGAACCAATGAAAACCCGCATACAAGACTGAACAAACAACCAATGTGCAAAAGACAGCAAACTGTGCAAATACAATAGATAATTATAATAATAAATAAATATCCAGAACATGAAATAGCTCACTGATGGGGTGAGTGACATTATCCCCTCTGGTTCAAGAGCCTGATGGTTGAGGGGTAATAACCGTTTCTGAAACTGGTGATAGGTGTTCTGAGGCTCCTGTATCACCTTCCTGGTGGCAGTTGTGGAGGAGGTGTTGTTGCCAATCCAAACTGTCTGGGATCTGTAAGTGAGGAAATCGAGGATCCAGTTGTACAAGAAGGTACTACAGCTTAGGTGTTGAAGCTTACTGATTAGTTTTGAGGGAATGATAGTATTGAATGCAGAGCTGTAGTCAATGAAGAGCATCCTGATGTGTACATCTTCACTGTCCAGATATTCCAGGTTGAATGACAAGCCATTCAAATAGTATCTGCTGCTGACATGTTGTGATGGTAAGCAAACTGGAGTGGATCCAAGTCACTACTCAGGCAGGAGTTGATAAATTTCAATACCAACTTCTCAAAGCACTTCATTAGTGGATGTAAGTGCTACTGAATGATCGTCATCGAGGCAGATTACCACGTTCTTCTTAAGCACTGATATAACCGAAGCATGCTTGAAGCAGTTGGGTACCTCAGACTACTAGAGCCCGGTGTTAAAGATATCATTGAACACTCCAGCCAGTTGATCAGCACATGTCTTTAGTTCTTGGCTAGGTACCCCATCTGACCCAGATTCTTTCCGAGGGTTCACTCTCATGAGGGATGCTCTCACGTTGGCCTCAGAGACTGAAATCACAGGGTCATCAGGGGGCTGTGGGAGTTCATGAAGGTGCCTCCATGTTTTGTTGGTCAAATCAAGCATAAAAGGCATTGAGCAAAATCTTGATGTCACATATGCCATTTGGGTTTATTTTGTAGGAGGTGACAGCCTTGAAGCCCTGTCACGGCTGTCGAGCATACTTCTATGATTCCAGTTTTGTCTGGAATTGACACTTCACATGTGAGATGACTTTCTGCAGGTCATACCTAGATCTCCTGTACCTTACTTGGTCGCCAGACCTGAACACCACTGATCTGGCCATCAGCAGATTATGAATTTTTTAGTTCCACCAGGGCTTCCAGTTGGGGAAGACTTTAAGATATTTTGTAGGGACACATTCATCCATGACTGACTTTATAAAGTCTGTGACAAGTATGACATATTCGTTCAGATCCTCTGATGAGTCTTTGAATGTGGCCCAGTTCACTGACTCGAAGCAGTCCCATAGCCTCTCCTTTGCCTCCTGAGACCACCTATTCATTGTCCTTACTTCCGGAGCCTCGCTCTTTTGTCTCTGCCCTTCTGCATGCAGGGAAGGACAGCCAGATGGCCTGATTTCCCGAAGTGCTCCACGAGGGATACACGATTCTGTGTGCTAATAAGGATAGTGCCCTTTCAATGCATTTTTTTCAAAACTCTACAAATTCGTTCATGTGATCTAAATGAGTATTAGTGTTAAAATGGATTATCTGATACAGATTTTCCCCAGTCTCTCCAATTTCCACCAGCAGAGAAAGAAGTTTACATCTCATCACCCAAGACAACTTTGGTTTGTGAATGACAGCAAGCAAACCTTCAGTATCTCTTGAGGAATTTCGCATGGAAGACTCCAGGCCCACTTCCCTATAGGCAATATCTGATGCAGAAATTAAAGCAAGATTTACATCCAATTTGTGCACAGAGAACGTGTGCCAATGGATTAAGTACATACATTTTACCAGCAGAAGGACTTACTCTAGCAGGCTTATTTCATTGGAAGTTTTAATTGAAAGGAATAAATCTCACTTGATTGCTTATTTTAGGATAGAACAAAAAGTGAAAAAGATAAAGCCTGCACAGTGCCATAAGTATTTTAAACAATACACTCAAAAAATAACACATTTTGGATTCTTTGTTCTGTCCTATTTCAGTTTGTTTCAATCCAGAATACAATTTTCATAAGATCCAAATCTCCTTGAATTTACCGTATATGGATTTGGAGATTTCAAGAATTGGTAAATATCTGGATAAACAACTTTGTATTCATACATAGTTCAACTGGGAGTGACAGGGCATTCCTCCTGCACTTTGCCTGTGGCTGTAACACAGTTTGCTGCTATGTTCTGATGATTAATTCTGAGATCACATTACAATTGTATGAGGATTGAACACTAATTTCCCATAAGAGATGGTAGAAGTGGTTAAGGAAGTTTTTTTTAAATAACATTTTCATGCAACCTTTTATCTTTTTTAAATAATTGTTTAGATTGCTTTCATATTTCCTTTATTGTCATTCTCCTCTTGAGAAACACCTAGCTATGGGTTTTTCTTTAAAAATCCTGGCTCTCTATGCTGTGTTTCTATGGGGTGACAGAAGGGGATTGTAAATCAGTATCTTTACTCCCTTGAGGAGTATGGCTCATTAACGATTCTATCCACATTGCCCTGTCTCAACTCAGAAACTCTACGCACCATTTTTCTTTAAACAAAAATAAAAGTGACACAATTAAATTTATATTTTGAAAGGAAGTATGGATTGCATTTTAACTCCTACAAGATTCAGAAACAGCTCCTTCCCCTCTGTCATTTGATTCCTAAATAGACATTGAACCCATAAATACTACCTCACTTTTTAAAATATTATTTCTTTTTTACACTATTTTAATCTAACTATGTACATATATGCAATTGATTTACTTTTTTTCTTTCTATATTATAATGAATTGCATTGAACTGCTGCTGCTAAGTTAACAAATTTCACATCAAATGCCGGAGATAATAAACCTGATTCTGATTCTGATTCTGACATATTCAATTGAAACATTTCCAATATCAATTGTCCTCTGCGCAGATTGGATCTACTTTCTGTTAGAATATATTACACCAGTTTTTCCTACTTCAAACTTCTCTCCAGAGCAATCAGTATTTGAAGTAGAAATTGAAACCATACATAAAGCCTGCAATTTTGAGCCTCCTTGCGATTTTCACACACTCCATCTCTCCTGTTTCCTGTCAGGTCATTTTGAACTAAAATTAGTAATTCAAGTGAAATGTACTCTGGGCCATTGCTATCATATAACATCATAAGTGATGCCAAAATCCCCAGCAGCAGTTCAACAGGCACAGGGGACGTGTGCTGCACGCCATCAAATAACAAACAGCAAACTGGATCATTGTTCCTTTCTATCCTATTGTTTGGTGTACAATCAAAACAAACCATTAAACCTTTACATTGATTTTAGTTGTTATTGACAAATCATAGAATATCAATTCATCATGAATATTCAAAATAAATGGTGCTATTTTACAAGAAAAAAGCAAGCTAAAATGGGAACATGATTATTGTTTCTGTTTGCTTATCAGTCCCTAAGTTCTGGCCAAATATTCCATTTTCTTCAGTTGACTTTCAGAACTTAATAAATACTGACAGATTCATTATCACGAAAAACAACTGCAAATGAGATTCAGAAGTACATTGCCAGTTTGATTACTAAAAATGAAATCAATAAGACTTCATACTCTCAAATCTATCATTTAGAAATATCTTACCCTCCTACAGTCCTGGCAGAAGACGGATGTTGATCCCAGAAATCCAAGTAACTCTCCACACAACAAGCACTGAGAATGGCCATTTCCCATCACGTTCTTCTTCATATTTTCTAAACGCTCAACAAGACGACTGGATCAAGAAAAAAGAGTTAATTATGAAGCATAATCATAATTTATCAAAAAGGTATTTACAATATATTTGAGATTACAAACTAAACTGTGCATCTTTCAAACACAATTGTGCATGTTTTAAGCTTTCTGCACACACTTTCTTCCACAGAATCTGGGCTATGCACAGCCTTATAGCCAGTGGACAGAGTAGATCATTTGTACTGCGCAGCCACTTAAGCCACCTCACGCTACATGAAAACAATCAGGAACAGATTACTAATTCAGGTTAAAATACCCATTTTTAAAAATTGACATGTCGCAATTTATAACTGAACTATAATTCATCCCGACACCCCTACTTCTAAACTGAAAAGTTTTAGAAGTGAGCGAACAACAAGCCAAAGAGCAATTTGTCAACACTTGTCTCAGAAACCCAAGGAGACGCTTTGCTTATCTCTGGAATGGGAGCTGGAAAGGGGTCAGGAGCCAGTTCCACTGGGAGAACAACTTCTGTTGCAATTTCCTCCATACTTGGCTGGGGAAAAGATGACTAAGATTGATACCACCTTCATGAAAAAGTGGATAGATCAGATAAAACCTCCTGAGCTTTTCATATAATTATACCTATTATGGTCTTGACTGAAACTATTGCTTGCTCCAAGCTACTGTGAATTTGCAGCAGTGATTCCTAAAGTTACAGATGAAGTCAGAAGCTTACATACACCTTAGCCAAATACACTTAAACTCAGTTTTTCACAATTTCTGACATTTAATCGTAGAAAACATTCCCTGTCTTAGGTCAGTTAGGACCACTACTTTATTTTAAGAATGTGAGATGTCAGAATAATAGCAGAGAGAATGATTTGTATCAGCTTTTATTTCCTTCTTCACTTTCCCAGTGGGTCAGGAGTTTACATACACTTTGTTAGTATTTGGTAGCATTGCCTTTAAATTGTTTAACTTGGGTCAAGCATTTTGGGTAGCCTTCCACAAGCTTCTCACAGTAAATTGCTGGAATTTTGTTCCATTCCTCCAGACAGAACTGGTGTAACTGAGTCAGGTTTGTAGGCCTCCTTGCTTGCACATGCTTTTTCAGTTCTGCCCACAAATTTTCTATCGGATTGAGGTCAGAAAATGATGTCAAGTCTGGTTCATCCTTGGGAGCAATTTCCAAACACCTGAAGGTACCACGTTCATCTGTACAAACAACAGTATGCAAGTATAAGCACCATGGGACCACGCAGCCGTCATACTGCTCAGGAAGGAAATGCATTCTGTCTCCTGGAGATGAACGTACTTTGGCGCGAAAAGTGCAAATCAATCCCAGAACAACAGCAAAGGACCTTGTGAAGATGCTGGAGGAAACAGGTAGACAAGTATCTATATTCACAGTAAAATGAGTCCTATATCAACATAACCTGAAAGGCTGCTCAGCAAGGAAGAAGCCACTGCTCCAAGACCACCATAAAAAAGCCAGACTACCATTTGCAAGTGCAGTGGGGTCAAAGATCTTACATTTTGGAGAAATGTCCTCTGGTCTGATGAAACAAAAACTGAACTGTTTGGCCATAATGACCATGGTTATGTTTGGAGGAAAAAGGATGAGGCTTGCAAGCCGAAGAACACCATCCCAACCATGAAACATGGGGGTGGCAACATCATGTTGTGGGGGTGCTTTGCTGCAGGAGGGACTGGTGCACTTCACAAAATAGATGGCATCATGAGGAAGGAAAATTATGTGGATATATTGAAGCAACAGCTCAAGACATCAGCCAGGAAGTTAAAGCTCAGTCGCAAATGGGTCTTCCAAATGGACAGTGACCCCAAGCATACCTCCAAAGTTGTGGCAAAATTGCTTAAGGACAACAAAGTCAAGGTATTGTAGTGGCCATCACAAAGCCCTGACCTCAATCTGATAGAAAATTTGTGGGCAGAACTGAAAAAGCGTGTGCAAGCAAGGAGGACCACAAACCTGACTCAGTTACACCAGTTCTGTCTGGAGGAATGGAACAAAATTCCAGCAACTTACTGTGAGAAGCTTGTGGAAGGCTACCCAAAATGCTTGACCCAAGTTGAACAATTTAAAGGCAATGCTACCAAATACTAACAAAGTGTATGTAAACTTCTGACCCACTGGGAAAGTGATGAAAGAAAGAAAAGCTGAAACAAATCATTCTCTCTACTATTATTCTGACATTTCACATTCTTAAAATAAAGTAGTGATCCTAACTGACCTAAGACAGGGAATGTTTTCTAGGATTAAATGTCAAGAATTGTGAAAAACTAAGTTTAGAAGTATTTGGCTAAAGGGTACGTAAACTTCTGACTCCAACTGTAACAGAGGAGCAACATACACAAAATGTTGGAAGAACTCAGGAGGGAAATAAACAGTCAACATTTCAGGCCGAGACCTGTCATCAGGATTGTAAAGGAAGGGGTCGGAACAGTGCTGACGAAAGGTCTTGGCCCAAAACATTGATGGGTTACTTCCCTCCATAGATGCTGCTTGATCTGCTGAATTGCTCCAGCATTTTGAGTGTGTTACTTAAGAATTCCAGCATCTGCAGAATCTCTTGTGCCTATGATTAACTGTGGATCAGGACAGACTCTGAAAAGTACAGTTAAAAAACACCTACAGTCAGAAACAGCCTGCTTCAAACCATATCCTTATTATTTGTTGTAGAGTTTACATAGATTAGTTTAAGACTCAGTTTACCGATATCCATTTGGGAGATTTGACCAATCAGAATTTCAGAGCCTTGGACTCTAAACTATAGCGGTAGTCTGAACAATCTCCACAGCACAATCAAATGTCAAAAAGGAAATCACATGTTCATTAAAACAGGTTAGCTAACAAAGATTCAATACTTAATGTCAAGCAATTAAGTGTATTGCTCAGATTACAAATTCCCTGATTATGGTGAAATCTGAAAAAAATCAACATTTTCAAAAAGGATGTTGATGATACAAGCCTAATAAAAGAAAATCTTGCCTAATTATCTATATCATAATAATGCAGATGGAACTTACTGCCATAAGTCTGCAGAACCCATTAGTATTCTATAGATGCTATTAATGGATGATAAATATAAACTTCAGCTTAATTTATTAAATTAAATCATTAAGTTGATATTTATGTTTGGAACCAGTCTGGTTCATATCAAGAACTCTGCAAATCATTAAAATTAGGTCATAGCTCCTTTTGATGTTAAGAGCATCAGCCACTTTAAATTCCTTGGTGTTATTATTTTGGAGGACCTGCCCTGCACCCAGCTTATAAGTGCAATTACAAAGGAAGTATAATGGTGCCTCTACTTCCTTAGGAGTTTGCAAAGATTTGGCATGACGTTTAAAACTTTGACAAACATCTATAGATGTGTAGTGGAGAGTAAATTGACTGGCTGGACCAAGGACTGGTATGGAAACACCAATACCCCTGAACAGAAAATCCTACAAAAAGTAGTGGATATGGCTTAGTACATACATCACAGGTAAAGCCCTCTCCACCACTGAGCACATCTACAAGAAATGCTTTCAGAGGAAAGCAGCATCCATCATCAGGCACCCCCACCACCCAGGTCATGCTCTCTTCTCATTGCTGCCATCAGGAAGAAGGTACAGGAGCGTCAGGATTCACACCACCTGTTTAAGGAACAGTTACTGCCCCTCAACCATCAGGCTCTTGAACAAAGGAGATAACGACACTCAACTTCACTTGCCCCATTATTGAAATGTTCCCACAACCAATGGAATCACTTTCAAGGACTCTTCATCTCATGTTCTTGATATTTATTGCTATTTATTTGTTGTTATCATTTCTTTCATTTTTGTATTTTTGCACAGTTTGCTGTCTTTTGCACATTAAGAGTCAATGTTGGTGCGGTCTTTCATTGATTCTGTTATGGTTATTGTTCCATTATGGATTTTATGAGTATGCCAAGAAAATGAATCTCAGAGTTGAATATGGTGACATATATGTGAACTTTGAAGTACCATATTTCTAAAGCAAAATCCAAAAAATCTGCAGGGTATCTTTCCACAACAGGGATTCCCAATCATTTTTATGCCATGGACCCCTAAAATTAACTGAAGGGTCCCTTGACAGAAACCATGCTGACTTTAACTTACTTTATCATTAGTCTCCAAGTACTCCAAAACCTCATTCTTAATAATAGACTCCAACACTTTCCCAACCACTGAGGTTAGGATAACTGGCCTTTAATTTCCTTTCTTTTGCCTTCCTCTCTTCTTAAAGAGTGGAGTGACATTTGCAATCTTCCAGTCCTCCGGGACCATGCCAGAATCAAGTGATTCTTGAAAGATCATGACCAATGTATCCACTATCTCTTCAGCAACCTCTCTCAGGACTCTGGGATGTAGCACGTCTGTCCAGGTGACTTAGCCACCTTAAGAACTTTGAGTTTACCTCGCACTTTTTCTTCTGTAATAGCAATGGCACTCACTCCTGGTCCCTGACACTCACAGACCTCTGGCACACCACTAGTGTCTTCCACAGTGAAGACTGATGCAACGTACCCATTAAGTTCATCTGTCATTTCTTTGTCCCCCATTACTACCTCACCAGCATCATTTTCCAGTAGTCCAATACCAACTCTCACCTCCCTTTTACTCTTCATATAACTGAAAAAATTTCGAGCATCCTGTTTTATATTACCACCTAGTTTGCTCTCATATTTCATCTTCTCCCTTCTTATAGCTTTTTAGTTCCCTTTTGTTGAATTTCAAAAGCTTCCCAATCATCCAACTTCCCACTCACTTTTGCTACCTTATACTGTATGCCCTTTCCTTGGCTTTTATGCAGTCCTTAACTTCCCTTGTCAGCTATGGTTGCCTACCCCTGCCATTTGAGAACAACGTCTTCTGTTGGACATATCTACTCTGTGCCTTGTGAACTATTCTCAGAAACTTCAGCCATCTCTGCTCTGCCATCATCCCAGCCAGTATCCTCCTCCAATCCACCTGGGCAAGCCCCTCTCTCATGCCTCTGTAATTCCCTTTATTCCATTGTGATACTGATAGATGTGACTTATGTTTCTCCCCCTCAAATTCCAGCATATTATGATCACTGTCTCCTAAGTGTTCCTTTACATTAAGCTCCTTAATAAGATCTGGGTTATTACACAACACCCAATCTAAGATATCCTTTCCCTGAGTAAGCTCAAGCACAAACTGCTCTAAAAAGCCATCTCATAGGCATTCAACAAATTCTCTTTCTTGTGATCCGACACCAACCTGATTTTCCCCAATCCTCTTACATATTGAAGCCTCTCATTACAATTGAGTTATTACCCTTATTTCATGCCTTTTCCAGCTCCCTTTGCAATCTAAACCCTATATCTTGGCTACTATTTGGAGGCCTATATATGATTCCCATAATGTTTTTTTTTTACCTTTGCAGTTTCCTAACTCCACCTACAAAAGAGTCAACATTCTCTGACCCTACGTCACCTCTTTCTAAAGATGTAATTCAATCTCTTACCAACAGAGCCACACCACCGCCTATGCCTTCCTGCCTGTCCTTTCGATACAAAGTATCTCTGTTGATGTTAAGCTCCCAACTATGGCCTTCTGTCAGCCACAACTCAGTGATACCCACAACTTCATACTGACCAATCTCTAATTGCGCCACACGTTCGTCCACCTTATTCCAAATGATTCGTGTATTTAAATACAGCTCCTTCAGTCCTGCGTTCTTCACCCTTTTGAATTTTGCCTCTGTGGTACAATTTAACTTTTTGCTCTTTCTGCATTTGTACCAAATCATTGGCTTTTCCTTCCTTACATTCACGTTACAGCCATCATCAACTTGTTAACCTGCTGGCTCATCCTCAACTCTATCATACTGGTTCCCATCCGTTTCCCATATTAGTTTAAGCCACTCCCAACTGCTGTAGTAAACCTGCCCGCAAGAATATTGGTCCCCAAGTGCAACCTCTCCCTTTTGTACAAGTCACACCTGCCCCAGAAGAGGTCCCAATTATCCAGTAATCTGAACCCCTGCCCCTGCTCCAATTCTTCAGCCATGCATTCACCTGCTCCCTCATTTTATCCCTAAAAATCCTCATTGGCGCGTGGCACATGCCCCAATCCTGAGATTACTCCCCTTGAGGTCCTACTTCTCAGCTTCCTTCCTAACTCCCTGAATCTCCCTTTTTCCACCTATGTCACTGATACCAATATGTACAACTTCTGCCTGCTTGCTCTCCATTTTCAGGATATCGTGGATATGTTCAGAAACATTGCGGACCCTGGCACCTGGGAGGCAAACTACCATCCACGTTCCACAGAATCACCCATCTGTTCCCCTAACTGTAGACTCCCCTATTATTGTTGTCAGCCTCCTCAATTCCCTAACCTTCTGAGCCACAGGGCCAGACTCCGTGCCGTGTCACTTCCCCCAAGTTGGTAAACCAAGCAGAGGAATTAAATTTTCACCTGGAGCCTGGAAAATCAAAACTTTGCTAACTAAACTCTTGCTTCAGTGTAGTACTGATGGAATACCAGAAAGATTTTTGAATAAGAAATTATGAAGAAACTTTCTTCTCAGCTGGGTATAAAAGCTGCCTTAGAAATACCCTAGGAGTAGGGGAGAATTATCTGGTGACCTATCTAGCATTTAATTATCACTTATTAACACTATTCATCCCACTGTTCTTATGCTTCTGCACTATACTGGAAATTGCAAGTCTCAGGTTATCTTCAGTTTTTTCCTGATACATTTATTGACAACGTTTGGAGGCCCTTAAGCTGATATTCTGCCTGAAACCTTCAATGCTCAGTAAAGAACCGAGGTGCTCTGATGAGCTAAATATAAGGTTTGTCAGAATAAAGTCCAATCAAAATTCAAAGTAGATTTATGATCAAAGTACCAATATATCACCATATACTATCTTGAGATTCGTTTTCTTGCAAGGAATTGAATTGACTTTATTTCTTACATTCTTCACATACATGAGTAAAAATCTTTACGTTACATCTCCATCTAAATGTGTAATGTGCAATTTGTAGTAATTTGTAATAAATAGTACATACAACATGACAGTCAATTTAGCATATAAATACAATTGTGTCAGTGTGAATTAATCAGTTTGATTGCGTGGTGGAAGCAGCTGTCCCGGAGCCTGTTGGTCCTGGCTTTTATGCTGTGGTACCATTTTCCAGACGGTAGCAGCTGGAACAGTTTGTGGTTGGATTCACAAAAGAAATACAATAGAATCAATGAAAATCTACACACATGGACTGACAAATAGCTAATGTGCAAAAGAACAATCTATAAATAAATAAACAAACAAACAATACTGAGAACAAGAATTGCAAAGTCCTTGAAAGTGAGTCCATATATTGTAGCATCAGTTCAGAGTTAAGCTGAGTGAAGTTATCCATTCTGGTTCAAGAACCTGATAGTTGAAAGGTAGTAACTGTTCCTAATCCTGTTTCTAGCCCAATATCAGCAGCGAGAAAGCAGCATGGACTGGATAGTGAGGTTCCATGACGATGGCTACTGCTTTCTTGTACCAGCACTATTTGTAGATGGGCTTTCCCTATGATGGGCTGTGCTGTGTCTACAAATGTTTGTAGGCTTTTCTGTTCTGAGACATGGAGGGCAATGCAGAGATAACAATATTTTCAAAATATTGGGACAGACTTTGCAGTTACCAGTGTGCTAACAATGCTTCCCTCTGACATTGGTTACAATAAGTACAAGTTGGCATTTCTCTCTGTGGGACATTGCAATCACCAGTCACAGATTTCTCTGTGACAAGATTCTGCACGTCTTGAGATTATGAATGGTTTAAAACTAGCCCCAAAAATGTTTTAAGTCTACAAATTCAAGTTCCCAGGTTTAGCCAGAATTGTCAAAAACATAAATCTGAAAGCAATGACTGTTTCTCAAACATTCCTCACGGTCTTGGTTGAGTTCTAAAGGGATGGATGTGACAAAATACAATGATGAAGGTAGAGCAGTGGATGTTGTGTATATGGATTTTAGTAAGGTGTTTGATAAGGTTCCCCATAGTAGACTCATTCAAAAAGTTTGGAGGAATGGGATCCAGGGAAACTTGGCTGTGTAGATTCGGAATTAGCTTGCCCATAGAAGGCAGAGATTGGTTGGAGATGGAGCTTATTCTGTCTGGAGGTCAGTAAACAGTGGTATTGAGCAGTAATCTGTTCTGTGACCCATGCTCTTTATGATTTTTATAAACGACTTTGATGAGTTTCCTGAATTTACTCTGGATGCCCACAAAAAAAAACTCTCAGAGTTGTATATGGTGTGATATATTAACTTTGATAACAAATTTACTTTGAAGATCCCAAAGACATGCAAGTTAGTAGTTAATTGGTTACTGTAAATTGCCAACACACACCAGGGACAATACAGAGAGAATAAAATGGGACAAGTGTAAATGTGTGCCCGATAGTTGGCACATAGTCAGTTAGGCTGAAAGACCTGTTCCATCGATTTTAATGTTGGTACTGCACCACTTTTCCACCAGGTGGTGCCATGAACCTAGATTTGAAGACAAGAAGTGAATTCTTTTATTTGTCCTCTTCCACAAAGTTCAAAGTTCAAAGTAAATTTATTAACAAAATACATATATGTCACCGTATACAACCCCGAGATTCATTTTTGCAGGCATACTCAATACATCCAATAATCATAATAGAATCAACAGGGCAGACAACTAGTGTCCAAATGACAACAAACTGTGAAAATATAAAAAGAAAGAAAAAAAAATGGAAAAAAGCAATAAATATTGAGAATATAAGAAGATGAATACTTAAAAGTGAGTGCATAGGTTGTGAGCACAATTCAATGATGGGGCAAGTGAAGTTGAGCAAAGTTATTCCTTTGGTTCAAGAGCCTGATGGTAGAGGGGTAATAATGGTTCCTGAACCTGATGGCATGAGTCCAAACGTAGATTGAGAAACCACTCTGTCAAGCAGCTCTGCTTCATTTGCAAAAAGTGGGATTTCCTGCTGGCCAACCATTTTAGTTCCTATCCCCATACTGTGAGCAGATTCGGGTGCCTTATCTAAGAAAAAATAAGGGTCCAGAGGTGAGAATGATCCCAGGAGTGAATGGTTAACATTTGAAGAAAGGCTGATAGCTCTGGGCCTAGACTCGCTGGAATTTAGAAGAATGACGAGGGTTCTCATTGCAACCTATCGAGTATGAAAAGGTGTGGATGTGGATAGGATGGTTCCTATAGTGGGGGAGTCTAGGACCAGAGGACACAGCCTCAGGATTGGGGGACGTCCATTTAAAACAGAAATGAGGGAAGTTTCTTTAGTCAGAGGGTGCTGAACCTGCGGAATTCATTGTTACAGATGGCTGGGTACATTTAAGGCAGAAGTTGATAGATTGATAGGTGTGCCGACAATGCTACCCATGTTAGTGATCAACTGTTCATATCTTTGCAATAACAATGCAGAATAAAGTGTAAAAGCTACCAAAATCTTTTGGTGCAAGTAAACAATAAAGTGCAAGATCATAATGAAGTTATGATCACAGTGTGTGAAGCCAATAATCCATCTTAACATACAAGAGGTCCATTCAAGAGTGTGATAACAATGGGACAGAAGCTGTCATTAAGCTTGCTGGTATGTGCTTTCAGGCTTTTATATCTTCTGTCCAGTGAGGGAGGGGAGAAGAGAGACTGTCATGGGTGGGTGGGGGCCGTGATCACGCTGGCTCCTTTACTGAGGCAACAAGAAGTATAGACAGAGTCCATGAAGGGGAGGCTGGTTCTCATGATGTGCTGAGCTGTGTCCATAGGTCTCTGCAGCTTCTTCTGGTCACGTGCAGAGCAGCTACCATACCAAGCCATTATGCACCCAGACAGAATGCTGTCTACGGTGCATTGATATGTTGGAAAGAGTTGACTAGGACATGCCAATCTCTTTAACCTGTGATGTCTGTGAACACCACCAACACTGTGTTCCCATCCCAAAGCATGCTTCTGTAGGAAACAGCAGCTCTGTCACCAGTGGGAAAATGTCAGTGACAAAAGATGACTGAACACTGAAAGTAATTCAATGATCTTACCATAAAGGACGAGAGAAAGCAGGCAACATTGTCACCAAGAGGAAGAGCTGATGTATTCTCAGTTTTACCAATCAAGAATGTCTTTCAGATCAACCATTAAGTTTTTTCTAAATCAGAATCAGGTTTATTATCACCAGCATGTGACATGAAATTTGTTAACTTAACAGCAGCAATTCAATGAAGAAGAAGAAGAAGAAAATAATAATAATAAAATAATAATAGTAATAATAAATAAATAAGTAAATCAACCACACTACACGCATATTGAATAGATTAAAAATTGTGCAAACAAAACAGAAATAATATATATTTAAAAAGTGGGGTAGTTTTCAAGGGTTCAATGTCTATTTAGGAATTGGATGGCAGAGGGGAAGAGGCTGTTCCTGAATCACTGAGTGTGTGCCTTCAGGCTTCTGTACCTCTTACCTGATGGTAACAGTGAGAAAAGGGCATGCCCTGGGTGCTGGAAGTCCTTAATAATGGACACTGCCTTTCTGAGACACCGCTCCCTGAAGATGTCCTGGGTACTTTGTAGGCTAGTACCCAAGATGGAGCTGACTAAATTTACAACCCTGTGCAGCTTCTTTCGGTCCTGTACAGTGGCCCCTCCATACCAGACAGTGATGCAGCCTGTCAGAATGCTCTCCACGGTACATCCATAGACGTTTTTGAGTGTATTTGTTGACATACCAACTCTCTTCAAACTCCTAATGAAGTAGAGTTGCTGTCTTGTCTTCTTTATAACTGTATCGATATCTTGGGACCAAGTTGGCAACAGATCTGCCTACACTTGTACTACTTCCACCAGTATCATAAAGAATTATAGTGAAGAATGAGACAATCTAGATCGACTGGTCTATAGCCAGTATTTCTACTCTGCATGAGAGTTCTCCCACTGTTCTCCATCAAAGGCTGCCACTTCTGCATCTTCCTTTTTCTACTACAGCTACGGAGCGTGGTGCCCAGGAATTTTGGGTCAGGGAATTGGAAGATGTGATCTAATGACATTTGTAAAGTTAAAAAGGGGCCAAGTACCCTGGAAATGTAGGCACCTCACTCTCTAGTTACAGCCCAGAAAAGGGTTTTTTACTCTTGCACAGAAGCAGGACTCTGCTTAGGCTACTGCATTCTCATGGGCCTTGACACATTGCAGCAGTTTAAGTATGACACTCATTATGCATTGTGTCTAAACAATGGTTTCGATGTGCTAAAGACTTACATAAATGGAAGTGACAGCAACAAAGCTAAATATTGGGCACCTGCAATAGATCCCGAATTACTTATTGGATTTATTGCAAAAGACCTTGGTTTTGGATTCCTCTCCCGAGTGGAAACATCTTCCTGAAGCCTTTCACGAAGCCCATCTATCCCTCCAAAACCCTTCCCAATTTTAGAAGCTTATTCCAGGGTATACCTCATCCCTTAGGTTTTATTTTCCGGAGATTCTTCCCTGATAACTATAACCTGTCAGTCCTGATGTTACTGTTCTCCTTTTCTTTATGCTTAGTTCAGGAACACTTTATTCTTTTCACAATGAGGAATCCAGAATTTCTCATGGTACTGTAAATTAAGTTTAATCAATCAAAAAATTGTGGGGAGAGTGAGGTTGAGAAGGAAAATAAATCGGCCATGATGAAATTGCAGAACAGACTCGATGGGCTGAACAGCCTAATTCTACTCCTATACCTTATAGTCTTATGTCTAACAGAAGTTTAACATAACTTCTGGACTTCTGAACATAAATTTATGTGATAATAAATCTCAATTTTTTTAAGTAGCCTTCTTCAGCATATGATTCAATACCACATTTTGCCTTTTAATTCCCTATGAATAATGTCCCCTTCTTATTCCTTCTATGAGGTACATTGTTTCATGTTTATCTATGTTTAAATTTAATCAAGTTTATTGACTTATCATATATTGCACCAGCACTTCTACACCCACATTGTTCTCAGTTATTTACAGAAAGGGATAATGCTCAGCAGGCACGGCGAATGACAATAACACAAACGCTTGCACATCTATTCTCTCAAGTCTGGTGATGAACCTCTGGTTCCTTCTACCAGAGTCAAATTCTCCACAACAGAATTGCAAGGCAGGATTGCATTTGTCAAATGGTTTGGCATACCCAATGCGACGTTGCTCAATCAGATCCAACTTCTCTGCTCTCTTGATGACTTCCAGGATCACTGCGATTTCATGTTCAGCAAGCATCTGATCCTGTCGCTGTTTGGCTGTTTCATTCGTGTGCACTGACCAACCGGTTTTGAGCCTTTTGCAAAATGAATACAACAGTTACATTTTGTTATTTTTAACAATACACCCACACTCTATCATCATCATCAGTTAGGAGAGCATGGAAGCCTAAACTCAATACCTTCACAAAAGTGGCCAAATTAAATATTGTAAAAAAAAGTCTTGCAGTTGCACAAAAAAATTCTTCCAATGTCAAATGACCAGGACAGTGAAAGATGAATCGCCTCAGAGCTTTTTTCTCCCCAGCACAGAGGGTTATTCAGTTCTTTGTGTCAATGCAAGCTCAAAGTACAGCAATCCATCCCATCATTCCTGTATCCCTGCTCTTTCTCTAAAAATTCTGAAAACCTTTCCTTCAATACCTATCCAATTCTCTTTTATAGGCATTGATTCAATTTCTATCATTCTTACAGGTGGCAAATTCCCAATGCTTCTGGGTAAAAATGACTTTCATCACATCCTCTCGTATCTTTTGTTACTGATTTTTTCCCGTGGCTTGTGGTGCATCGGGCAGCAATCTTGCCGTTTCTTTAGCATTTGTCTGTTTTTTTTACGAATCCAAGTTGCTAGCTCAAAGCTCAACCCAGCACAGATGGAAAGTGTACAAGGAGCCAGCCGGACTCGAACCTGGGACCTCCAACCTCAGTGAAGATGCCACTACACCACCAGCCAGCTTGTATCTTTTGCCCATCACTTTAAATCTGCAACTCTTAATCCATAAACCAACTGCCATTCGTGCAAATTTTATCTGTACTCTGTCAATCTTATTGATAACCGTCCTGTAGGTAATCCACACAATACTCAAAATTAGACCTCACCAACTTCACCTTAACATCCCTAATCCTGCATGGAATACTGATTTATGAGGACCAATGTGCCAATGATCCTATGCCAGTGGGAACAACGTCCCTCTGTGACCCTGACTGGTCCAAGTCACAATCTTTCACTTCTCTAACAAATCTCCTTACAACCTACTTTATTCAAAGGGGAACAACAGCAGCTTCTTCATTCTAACCTTGGAGCAGACGTCCTTCAAAACTGGGAAGCATTCTGGTAATCATTTCTACGGGGACTTAGACGTCCTTTCTAAAGTGTGATGAGCAGAAATTAATCAGAGTACTCCACTTGTGACCTAAGCTGTGTTTGTACAGATTCAGTGTAACTTCCCCACTTTTGCAAAAGTCACCCTCAGACCAGCTTAATTTAATTTCCTCCACACTTCTCAATGCTGCAATGCTCCATCAGGAAATTATATAATCTCCTGCAGATTTAATGCTAAGATTATGGCAGATGCCCAAGGGTGGTTCACGCTTGTATGTGCTTGGTGAAATACCCAGAATGAAGCAAGACATCTTGCAAATGGTCATCATCGTTTGTTACTCTGGATAAAGTCAACTTTCGATCACATAATGCTAAACAAGAAAGTGTTGTGCACCAGATTCCTGAGCCACAGTTCTTTTATACATTCAGGCTGCATTGGACAAACCAGCAACAGCAGCAAAGGTAAAAGGGAAAACACTAACTTCAGACCTGCAAGGTTGAGAGAACAGACCTGCCCCAGTGCAACAGCTTTTCCACTTTCAAAACTCTCCCACACAACAGCTTTCCTGTTGTCGTCACATACAATCAGTATTATTGGTAGTGTTCTAATTTGTTCTGTATTTTATTTAGATACTTAACTTGTTACTCAGTTAAACAGTATTTTGTCTTTTTTACGCCGTGTTCAATATTTCCATGAAACTTTGGCTAAATGGAGCAAGCACTTGATTGGCCCCAGATGTACTGGTCCCGATGTGTCCCAATGAACCAAAATCAACTGTATTTAAAGCAGAGGTTGTTAAGTTCTTGCTAGTCAGGGTGTCAAAGGTTATGGGTAGAAGGCAGGTGAATGACGTGGAGAGGGAAAATACATCAGCCATGATCAAATAGCAGAGCAGACTCGATGGGCCAAATGGCCTCCCTCTGCTCCTATGTCTTATGGTCTTAGCGAATATAAGAGGAGTGTGGGAACTTGAGTCCTAGCAGGTGATCATGGAGTGTGGGAACAAGGGACCAACGGATAGGAAGGGAGAATGGGGACCAGGAACTCAATGAGTGAAAGAGGGCCCAAATTGGTGGGTGTGTGGGAGTGTATAAATTACAGGGGCCCACGAGTGGAAATTGTAAAAATTACCTCGTGAACCAGATGCTGAACAATCACAATCTCTGAATGATCAAATAGCAGGTTAATGGAGTTTTACAGTACAATATGTTTTATACAAGCTAACATCAGGAAGTGTAACCTTGGGGATGAAATTAACAAGAGCAAAGATTTCCTGGAGGTCTTTCTACCAAAACACTTGGACTCATGCAAGCAGAAGATTGTAATATTTTAAACCATTTGAAACGTAAAATTAAATTTGCATTTCTACTTACTTCGCTCGAAGGGCAAGTTGTCTGTCATTGGGACACACCCACTGATCTGTTCCACTTCCAAATATTGTATCAGCCATAGCTTCTGCCCACTGAGAACCAATCAGAAAAGATAAAAGTCAATACTTTAATGGTGAAATCAACCAATACTTAAAAATTAAATATTACTGTTTATTTCATATCCATCATTGTTCTAGAATTCTGCAGCTCTTTACAAGGTTTAGATAAATGAAAATGCAGCAGCACAGCAAAATGAGAAGCAAAGATAAAATCAAATATGCTGCTTAAAAGATTATTTGGCTTCAGAGAAGCTTTATTGGAGTTCATATCATTTTAATCAAATACTTAACAGGATTCTATCCACTATTAAAAAAAGCATTACAGTTCTTCAAAATTTTATATCTTGTCAACTAATTTCATTAGGAGATTTGTTTGGCACAAAAACATAAGTGTTCATTTTTCAATTAGCCATTTCTGACAAGCAGCATATCCATCAGGTCTACACATAATAACTTCAGTCCACTGCTCCGCTCTCTCCACACTCAGAACTATGCAGCTACGCACAGCTCAAGTGATATCTACACGTTTCCAATGACATAACTATTGTTGGCAGAATTTCAGATGGCATACAGGAGTGAGATAGATCAGCTGGTTGAGTGGTGTTGTAACAACAACTTGCACTTAACATCAGAAGGACCAAGAATCTGATTGTGGATTTCATGAAGGGGAGGTCAGCAGAACACACACCAGTCGCCATTGACGGGCCAGCAGTGGAAAGGGTGAGCAGCCTGAAGTTCCTGGGTATCAACATCTCTGAAGATCTATCTGGGCCCAACATAGTGATGCAAATACAAAGAAGACTGCTGGCAGCTGTATTTCATTAGGAGTTTGAGGAGATTTGGTACAATCAACATTCAAAGTAAATTTATATCAAAATGCCTGTATAGGTCACTATATATTACCTGGAATTCATTTTCTTGCAGGCATTCACAATATATACAAAGGAAAACAATAGAATCAATTGAAACCACAAAGACAATGAATGCGCAAAAGACAACAAATTGTGTAAATAAAACAAAATAACAATAATAGATAAATAAGTAAAGAATAATATTGAGGAGTTACAGTGTCCTTGAAAGTGAGTCCATAGGCTATAGAATCAGTTGGACCTTCAGTATGAGGGTGAGTGAAATTCTCCTCCCTGGTTCAGAAGCCTGATGGTTGAGGAGTAATGTATAACGTCTCCTGCTCCTACTGGTGTGGGATCTTTGGCTCCTGCTCCTGTACCTCCTTCCCGATGGCAGCAGTGAGAAGAGAGCATGGCCCAGATGGTGCGGATCATTGACGATGCATGCTGCTTTCCTTTGACAGCACTCCTTGTATATGTACTCAGTGGAGGGGAGGGCTTTATCTGTGATTGACTAGCCTGTGTCCACTATCTTTTGTTGACTTTTCCGTTAAAGGGCATCGGTGCTGAATCACCATTCTGGTGTGGAGGGGCTACTGCCAGGATCAGAAAAAGCAGCAGGAAGTTGCAAACTCAGCCAGCTCCATCACGGGCACTATCCTCCCCGGCATCCAGGACACCTTTAAAAGACAATGCCTCAAAAAGGCTGCATCCATCATTAAGGGCCCCCATCACCCAGGACATTCCCTCTTTGCATTGCTACCATCAAGGAGGTGGTACAGGAGCCTGAAGTCACTCCGTCAACACTATAGGAACAGCTTCTTAGACCATAAGACCTTAAGACATAGGAGAAGTAGGCCATTCAGCCCATCATGGCTAATCCTGGATCCCACTCAACTTCATACACCTGCCTTCTTACCATGTCCTTTGACGCCCTGAACAATCAGGAAACGATCAACTTCCCCCTTAAATGTATCCACGGACTTGGCCTCCACCACAGTGTGTGGCAGTGAATTCCTCAGATTCACTACTCTCTGGCTTAAAAAATTCCTCCTTATCTCTGTTCTGAAAGGTTGCCCCCTCAAGTTTCAGACTGTGCCCTCTAGTTCTGGGTACCCCCAGCATAGGAAACATCCTCTCCACATCCACCCTATCTAGTCCTTTCAATATTCAATAGGTTTCAATGAGATCCCGCTGCATTCTTCTAAATTCCAATGAGTACAGGCCCAAAGCTGACAAATGTTCCTCATATGTTAACCCTTTAATTTCAGAATCATCCTCAGGACACTCTCTAATGACAACACATCCTTTCTGAGATATGGGGCCCAAAACTGTTGACAATACTCCAAATGCAGCCTGACTAATGTCTTATAAAGGCTCCAGCATTATCTCCTTGCTTTTATATTCTATTCCCCTTGAAATAAATGCCAACATTGCACTTGCCTTCTTTACCACAGCCTCAACCTGTAAATTAACCATCTGGGAGCCATGCACAAGATCCTCTGTACTTCTGATTTTGAATCCTCTTTCCATTTAAATAATAGTCCGCACTACTCTTCCTTTTACCAAAGTGCATCGTACATTTCCCAACACTATATTCCATCTGCAATTTTTTGCCCATTCTTCCAATTTGTCCAAGCCCTGCTGCAATTGCTTTGCTTCTTCAGCACTACGTACCGCCATCAATTCCATTATCTAAATCATTGACAAACATTGTGAAAAGTAGCGGTCCTAATACTGAACCCTGAGGAACACCACTAGTCACTGGCAGCCAACCAGAAAAGGTACCCTTCATTCCTACTCAATGCCTCCTGCATGTCAGTCATTTCTCTATCCATGCCAGTATCTTTCCTGTAACAAAGGCCATAGGATTTTATCTTTTTAAGCAGCCTCATGTGTGGCACCTTATCAAATGCCTTCTGAAAATCCAAGTAAATGACATCCACTGCCTCTTCTTTGTCCACTCTGCTTGTTACCTCCTCAAAGAACTCTAACAGATTGGTCATGCAAGATTTCCCTCGACAAAAACCAGACTGACGTTGACTAATTTTATCATTAGTCTCCAAGTACTCCGAAACCTCATCCTTAGTAATAGACTACAACAATTTCCCAGCCACTGAGGTTAAGCTAACTGTCTTATAATTTCCTTGCTTTTGCCTTCCTCCCTTCTTAAAGAGTGGAGTGACAATTACAATCTTCCAGTCCTCTGGGACCATTGCAAAATCAAGTGCTTCTTGACAGATCATGGCCGTACGTCATCAGCTTTCTGAATGGACAATGAACCCATGAATGCTACCTCACTATTCTTTTTCTTTTTTTGTTCTCTTTTAGCGCTACTATTTAATTTACTTTTTTATATATATTTCTTATTGTAATTTATAGTTTTTATTATTAAGTAATGCAATGTACTGGTGCTGTAAAACAACAGATTTCATGACAAATGGCGGTGATACTAACCCTGATTCTGATTCCACATCAGGCTGTGATGCAACCAGACAGAATACTCTCCACCATGCATCTAGAGAAGTTTAAATTTTTAGTTGGCATGCCAAATCTTCACAAACATCTAAGAGAGTCGAGGTGCTTACTGCATGTGCTGGACCTAGGCCAGATCCTTTGAAACGATAACACCAAGGAATTTAAAGTTATTGGCCCTCTCCACCTCTGATCCCCTGATAATCCTCCAATTTCCACCAAGGACTCTATAGCACATTTCTACAGATGTAACGTGGAGAGCACTCTGACTGGCTGCATCACCATCTGGCATGAAGGTGCCAATGCACAGGATCGGAAAAAGCTGCAGAGGGTTGTAACTCAGCCCACGGATCCGATTATCAAACCATTGCTCCTGGGGGGGGGGGGGAAGGTGATGAAATGCCTATTAAACTCATGTTAAAATACTTACTTTTCCATGTTTTTACTCTCCTAATCAATATCTTTTTAACTTCAGCTGCATCACAAACCATGTTTCTTTTAAGTCAGTCTCGATGTTGATCCACAATTGGCAGAAGCACTGAGAGCAACAAGGGTTCAGAATGTACCACAGATGATGCACTTCAATATCTATCACTAAAGAGGCCTAGTAGTACAGATGGAGACATCTGAGGCCTGACGGACATTGCTGCCAACCGAGGTAGTGAGTGAACCCTTGAGGAATCAATACAATTCATCACATCCTCATTGTGACAGATACATCTTTTCACAACAGCATTGGGAGGAGACTACCATACAGTCTTTACGAAGACGAAGTCCAATCTTCACATCAAGAACATCATCTATCTCACTGTGTGTCAAAATAATTGTACTAAATGGCACAGACCCAGAACAGATCTGGTGACTGGTGCCTGTGGTTTGCTCAGTTCCTTCATTCAAAGGCAAGAGAAGAGGAGATCATAATTTGAAATAAAAATAAAGGATGAAGTAAGAACCAATTAATTTTCAAAAGGATGCTCTGACATTCATAAATAACAAAACATTCACATGAACAAAAGCCTCAGGAGTTTTATAGCAAACTCTCAGAGCAAACTAATGATATGAAGAACAAAATATAAATTTTCTATGACCAGATGTAACAATCAACTCTTTAATGATTAAAAATGCTGTTAACATCAGTGGTTACTATAGAAACCATTTCACCACAGTGCACTCTACTAATGGGAATTACATACAGAGCTCTGACAAGAAACCCAGGGTTGTATTACAAGCTCAGAAGTGTACTCTTATTATACAGAAACTATTTTAAAGTATATATGTAACCATACTTTGGAAAATTATAAGGTCTGATCCCTTTCAGGTAAAATAAATTGACAGTCTAAAATATCACAGATACTGGAATACTACAGTTAATTTTTTCTATTCTGTGAAAATATTACAACAGATCACCATAGAAAGTATATTACACAATGTTGCTGCTAACCTTGAAATATTCAAGCCATTTGGCTGAAACAAAAACAAAGCACTGGATAGCAAATCACAGTCATTGAAGGAATATAAAGTGCTGCTGAACATTTGAGGATTCTAAATTGTAACCAATTAACAACACAACTGCAAATTAAAATTAATGATACTGCCTGGCCTGCTGAACTCCTCCAGTGTGTGCTGCAAATTAAAGTGTTCATTATTAAAACATCGATGAGAAAGGAAACATACTAAGTGAACTGTTTAGAAAGGTGGTCCACAACAACTACCATGTGCTTCCCTCCACACCGACTCAATTCACTTCACCTGTCTCTCAGATCGAGCCCACGTTAATGAAGAAAGTGAAGCGAACTCTGCACTGACATGGTGCCTCCTACTCGTGCTACTACCAGGCTACCAGCACTTTACTCTGACTAGTGCAGCCATGGCATCTAGGAGAGAAGTGGGAAGAAAGAGGATGGACGGGAGCAGGAGCCAAACCAGGCTGATTTGATCCAAATTCTGTACCCAGAGATGAGGCCTATGGAACATCCCCCCCCCCCGCCCCCCCATTTTCTATTACTTCTCTCCTCCTGCCCCTAACCACAGTCTATTCCCATAACGCAAACACGAGGAAATCTGCAGATGCTGGAAATTCAAGCAACACGCACACAAAATGCTGGACTCCTGACAAAGGGTCTCGGCCTGAAACGTCGACTGTACCTCTTCCTTTAGATGCTGCCTGGCCTGCTGCGTTCCACTAGCATCTTGTGTGTGTTGCTTCTATTCCCATAATCCTGCAACACCTCTCCCTCTTTTTACCTCTGATCCCTCCTCCCTATTTGTCTCACTTTCTATTTTCCTTACACACTCTCCCTGCCCCTTTCCTCTTCTCACCTTCATTGAAATCCTATCGTACAGAAACAGGACCTATGAACCCACTTCATACGCATCAACTGTGAGGCCTATCTACGTTAATCTCATTTGGCCTGTATCCCCCTACCACAGGGGTTCCCAACATTTTTTATGCCACCTACCAATACCTCTAAGACAGGGGTCTGTGGACCCCAAGTTGGGAACCCCTGCTCTATGTCTTTGTTATCCAAGTAGTTTTCCAAATACCTTTAAAATGTTATTGATGTATGCCCCTCTACCACTTCCACTGGTAACTTTTTCCAGAAAACCACCACACTCTGCCCCACCGAACTCGTTTCTGCATACCTCGACACAGTTTTATCCCCCCTTGTTCAAACCCTTCCTACCTATGTTCGTGACACTTCTCACGCTCTTAAACTTTTCGATGATTTTAAGTTCCCTGGCCCCCACCGCTTTATTTTCACCATGGATGTCCAGTCCCTATATACTTCCATCCCCCATCGGGAAGGTCTCAAAGCTCTACACTTCTTTTTGGATTCCAGACCTAATCAGTTCCCCTCTACCACCACTCTGCTCCGTCTAGTGGAATTAGTCCTTACTCTTAATAATTTCTCCTTTGGCTCCTCCCACTTCCTCCAAACTAAAGGTGTAGCTATGGGCACCCGTATGGGTCCTAGCTATGCCTGCCTTTTTGTTGGCTTTGTGGAACAATCTATGTTCCATGCCTATTCTGGTATCTGTCCCCCACTTTTACTTTGCTACATCGACGACCGCATTGGCGCTGCTTCCTGCACGCATGCAGAGCTCGTTGACTTTATTAACTTTGCCTCCAACTTTCACCCTGCCCTCAAGTTTACCTGGTCCATTTCCGACACCTCCCTCCCCTTTCTAGATCTTTCTGTCTCTGTCTCTGGAGACACCTTATCCACTGATGTCTACTATAAGCCTACCGACTCTCACAGCTATCTGGACTATTCCTCTCCTCACCCTGTCTCCTGCAAAAACGCCATCCCCTTCTCGCAATTCCTCCGTCTCCGCCGCATCTGCTCTCAAGATGAGGCTTTTCATTCTAGGACGAGGGAGATGTCTTCTTTTTTTAAAGAAAGGGGCTTCCCTTCCTCCACTATCAACTCTGCTCTTAAACGCATCTCCCCCATTTCACGTACATCCGCTCTCACTCCATCCTCTCGCCATCCCACTAGGAATAGGGTTCCCCTGGTCCTCACCTACCACCCCACCAGCCTCTGGGTCCAACATATTATTCTCCGTAACTTCCGCCACCTCCAACGGGATCCCACCACTAAGCACATCTTTCCCTCCTCCCCTCTCTCTGCATTCTGCAGGGATCGCTCCCTACGCGACTCCCTTGTCCATTCGTCCCCCCCATCCCTCCCCACTGATCTCCCTCCTGGCACTTATCCGTGTAAGCGGAACAAGTGCTATACATGCCCTTACACTTCCTCCCTTACCACCATTCAGGGCCCCAAACAGTCCTTCCAGGTGAGGCGACACTTCACCTGTGAGTCGACTGGGGTGATATACTGCGTCCGGTGCTCCCGATGTGGCCTTTTATATATTGGCGAGACCCGACGCAGACTGGGAGACCGCTTTGCTGAACACCTACGCTCTATCCGCCAGAGAAAGCAGGATCTCCCAGTGCCCACACATTTTAATTCCACATCCCATTCCAATTCTGACATGTCTATCCACGGCCTCCTCTGCTGTAAAGATGAAGCCACACTCAGGTTGGAGGAACAACACCTTATATTCCGTCTGGATAGCCTCCAACCTGATGGCATGAACATCGACTTCTCTAACTTCCGCTAGGCCCCACCTCCCCCTCGTACCCCATCTGTTATTTATTTTTATACACACATTCTTTCTCTCACTCTCCTTTTTCTCCCTCTGTCCCTCTGAATATACCCCTTGCCCATCCTCTGGGTCCCCCCCCCCACTCTTGTCTTTCTTCCTGGACCTCCTGTCCCATGATCCTCTCGTATCCCCTTTTGCCAATCACCTGTTCAGCTCTTGGCTCTATCTCTCCCCCTCCTGTCTTCTCCTATCATTTTGGATCTCCCCTCCCCCTCCAACTTTCAAATCCCTTACTCACTCTTTCTTCAGTTAGTCCTGATGAAGGGTCTCGGCCTGAAACGTCGACTGCACCTCTTCCTAGAAATGCTGCCTGGCCTGCTGCGTTCACCAGCAACTTTTATGTGTGTTACACTCTAAAAAAACTGACCACTCAGATTCACTTTAAATTTCTCCCCCTTCACCCTTAGCCCATGCCTTCTAGATCTAGACTCTCCTCCCAAGAAAAAGACTTTGACAACCTACCCTCACTCTTCTCATAAACTCTACAAGGTCATCCTCAGCTCTTAAATTCCACCAACAATAAACACCAGCCTAGCCAATCAGTCCTTGTAACTACAGTCCTCCATTCTAGCCAGAATCCTGGTGAATCTTCTTCACTTTACCTACACACAATACTTTTAACACAGAACTTTGTCTGGGAACACTTTCTTACTTTAAAATTCTTAGATGCATTTGAACATTTTGACAAAGAATGAAACTGTTTGACTGTCATATGTCCATTAGGCGGCAGTCTATAGCAAGTCTGCCACTGTAGCTCCAAATCTATCCACAATTTTCATTTATAACTTTTAAGCTTTTTTGTGAATGTTCTAAAGGACTGCGTCACAATGGTATTCAAAAATCTTCTTTACAAATCTAACCTGAAGCACTTGTTCATTCCAGCACATCCTTGTCCTGAATGAAAAGACATGATACTGGTAAATGTGACATAGGATGGAGGGTAATATTATGAACTGGACTCCAGAAGCTTGTGAAATGATTTAGTCTGGTGCATGTTCAGACCAACAGCAGCACTACTGCATCAATAAATGGAATTTACGAATCCCTCCTTCAGAGCCTCAATATAATTATTTTAAATTCAATCGTCACACTATGCAACTGTGTAGTACCTGCCAAACCACAGATAGCCCCCTTTTCAAGATCGTTCTGTCCACTAACAACTCTTTAAAAATATATTTTCCATTTTAGGTCATACACAACAATAGAAATAAATTAGTAATACTGCATGACAGAGATCTACTTCAATCATTACTGCGTCTAATAAGTTCTTTGCATTTCAATCACCTACAACAATATTTTAAGCACTTCTAATGGAAAGAGTAGGTGGTGTTATGAGGTATTGAAGCATACAAAAGCTAAGCAGGATAAAGTATAACTTGCTTGCAAGATACAAGAAAATTATTTTATTAGTCTCAAAAGCAGTCATTATTATCTTGTAACTGAGCAACTTGCAATACATGAACTATGTGCCAAGATATTTATTGCTCCATAAACAATTGTTACAAAAGAATATTTGTTTTTCCATTTACTGAGTCCCATTTATTACTTTATACTACAAGACCTGATCATACCTCTCTGTGCGTACATCAGATGTATGAAGACATCTGTGCAAGTTTATTTTCTCAAAGATAATAATTTGGGGTTCATTGATAGTACATCCAATCAAACATTCACAACCAATGTTCAAATTATGTTACTTACATGTATATTGTTACAAATCATAATATTAATGGAACGCAAACCTGAGACTGTATTGAGATTAAAGACCAGTTATGTGATCGACTTAAAGAAGAATGAAAATTGCTTTGATGAAAAACCTTTACATGGTGTTTTTGCCAAAGACCAAATCTATAATACTGTATATGGAATATATTTTCAAGAATCACATTCAGTCAAAATACGTGGTGCAATTTTAGACAGTCAACCTTAACTCTACTTTCGCATCAATGCTTTATTCAACTGTACAACTTATCAAATCTCCTTAGTGCTTTCCAAGGGAAAGCAATCTTACTACTTTTTGTAATGATCAAATGCTCATTTTTTCTCCTGACAAAACTATCTGCTGATTTTGGACACAGGTATGCCAACTTCTGTAGTGTTATGAGTCAACCTTATAACAGAACTGACAACAGTCATCACGAAGGCTTTGAACAATCTTTCTTATTTACTCTCTCTCCCATATAGACACACAGACTCAAGTTCCATTTCCCACTATGTCACATTTGTAGAGGATGGTAGTCTAGTGGGTGTCAGGGAGAGGAAGTCAAAGACCAATGGATTGGGGAAGAATCAGATAAAGTAAATAGACTGTGATTCTAACAGACAAGTGGAGAATATTCCAGTCAACCACATCAAAGCTCAGAGACAAATCAAGGAGAAAGAGATGGGATGATGTGGCTTGGACCCAAAGGATGTTTGTTACTGGCAAACTGGATTTAGATCTTCTCAGTCAAAAATATGTATAGTGGAATTTAAATATGTATGATGGGAAATAATTACAGGCTTAGGAGGCATCAACATTCTGAAAGGGAGGAAGAAAGTATTTACAGTAAGTGAACAGTTTATAATATTACTAAATCCTACCTGACATTAGGTACACAGTGATGTACCACAAGATTCAAAGCCAATACCATTTAATTCTATAGCTTTTTCTATATGCAATACATTTTAAATAAGAGCAATAATAGACAACAAACTGATGCAGGATCTCTGACCTAAAATATTAACTTCTGGTTCTCCATTGGCAGACGCTGCCTGATTTGCTCAGTACATCCAGCGTTTCCTGTTCTTTTTATTTTATAAAGGACTGACTGGCTCACTAATTGATTGGGTTTCTAGATTAGGCAATCCGATATAATACATCCCCTTAACATACCTTTTCAAAAACCCAGAGTCAAGTATGAACAGTAGAGTTGGCATTATAGTTTACACAAAGCACAAACTGCAATGCAGAATGTTAGCACAGCAGCTAGTGCATCATTTTACAGTACCAGTGACCCGGGTTCAGTTCCTGCCGCTGTCTGTAAGGGGTTTGTATGCTTTCAATTTAAGGTGGGGGGTTATATGGGAGGCAGGGTTTAAGGGTCGGCACAACATTGTAGGCCAAAGGGCCTGTACTGTGCTGTACTATTCTATGTTCTGTGTTCACCGTGACTGTGTGGGTCTACCCCAGGTGCTCTGTTTTCCTCCCACAGTCCACAGACGTATGGGTTAGTAAGTTAATTGGTCATGTAGATGTAATTGGGCTGCGCACACTTCTCAGTGGGCCAGAAGGGCCTGTAACTGCACTCTATCTCTAAATAAATACAATATTTTAATACAAGTGTTATATATAATCTTATATTAAATGTAATGCCCTGATATCTCCTCCACGGTATAGAATCCCTTTGATAAAGAGATTCTATCTAGAGATTGAACTTTAATTCATAATTAGTATATAGAAGACATGGGGAGGGCTTTCTTTTTTTTATTAAGAAATCACAGCCAACTATTGGAACAGATGATTGATTCAAAACAGATGCCTGGGTGAAGACACTCCTGTATAGAACCTTAATTATGAAGTTTAAAAAGACTACATTTTTAATGCAAGGAACTTCATCCACAAAATGCTCACTCCTTCTCCTTTTCCTTCCAATCCTTCCCTTATAACTACATTAAGATCATACCTGAACATCAATTGCTCACTTGTAAACCAAGTACTGGAGGTCAGAAAGCAGCTGAAACCAGGAGTGAAAATCAAGTCAGAATCACATAAATAGACATCATGACTTTAAAAAGAGACGCCAGACAATATTTATCTGTATCATGTATCCTGTTATGGCGAAAGAAGCTTTCCAAAAAATGAAGACCATATTAACGGACAGAAAGATGAGCACATACACTAAAAGCAGAATACTGCAGTGCTGCATTATTCTATCCTGACTTATGGAAGTGAATGCTGAACCATTTCTCCAGCAATGGAAAAGAGACTAGAAGCAGCTGAATTATGGCTCTACAGGAGACAGACAGACATCCTGTTATACTGCAGTCCCAGTCATCCTTCATCTTTTCTCGCGAAACAAATATTCACCAGACAGCAACACATATCAGCCTCTGACAATCAGTTATTTGACCTTCTTTGCATTACATCTTTTTTTTCCCATGACTGAAACAAATCTATATAGAGGCAGTTCCCAAAATACGACAGGGCCCCTTTCCGGAGAACTGTTATAATCTAAATTATTCGTCGGTTGGAAATGAACGAAAACATTAGAGAGGCTCACAGAAATTGCGGTGACCAGAGAGTAGGCAGGCGTGGGAAGAGTGGCCACCAGCCGCCCTCAGTGACTCAATAAGTGAGTGAGTCTGTTCAGCGCTCCCAGCTCCGCTTGGCTCAACCAAAGTCCCTGATTGTTGTAGCTGAGTGGAGGATGGGCTACGGATATGGAGAAGACAAACGGTAATGCTCCATTCCCACCCGACAGAAGACGCCTGCAGCACCGCAGATCCAATCTGCCGGTCTCCCAATAGCTTTGGTTTATTACTGCCACATGCACCAAGATATGGTGAAAAGCTGAACTCCTGAAGACACACACTCAATGTTTCAGGAACAATTTTTTCCTCTCTGCCATCAGATTTCTGAATGGGCAATAAACCCATGAACACTGCCTCAGTATTTTCATCCCTCCCTTTTTGCACTAAATATGTTTTTCATATAGTTTTTCCTCTTCTATAGCTTTTTATTATTATGTATTGCAATGTACTACTGAAAAACAACAAATTTCGTGACAGATGTGAGTGAAATTAAACTTGATTCTGTCAATCATGATGCAGTTTGTATGTACGCAGTGCCCATAAATTGGTATCGTATGATAATTAAGAAGAAATTTAACCAGCAGAGACAATTCTAAAAGGCATTCATTTCTGATAGAAACCTGTCTGCAGAGCTCATTGCATGGGGCTGGATGACCTGCTTCTGTGCTATATGACTCCACGTCTGTCTATAATGGCATGGGTCACTGGATGATCGGAAAAGAAGGTAGACGTTGCATTTCGTGGCATTTCAGTGGAAAGTGTGATGAGAAGCTGAATGGTATCTTTGTGGAGGTGGAGAAGTGACAGAACTGCCACTTACTGAATGTTTTTTGTTCTTCACACCATTCTCTGTAAACCTTACAGACTGCTGTGCCTGAAACTCTCAGGAGATCAGCAGGTTTCTGAGATACCTAAACCACCCCATCTGGCACCGAGAATCATTCCACATTCAAAGTCACTTAGATCACTTTTCTTCCCTGTTCTGCTGTTTGGTCTGATCAACAAATGAACCTCTTGATCATTTCTGCATATGAAACAAAATATTACCACAAATGTCAATAAAATGCATGTGAAGTGTGCAGCTTGAGTAAATGGTAAACAGTACAGTAAATAGCTTAGTGGTGGCAGGGTATTCATTAGTCTCACAGCGTAGACAAAGAAGCTCTTACTTGGTCCAGCAGTCCTAGTCCTGGTGCTCCTGTACATCCTTCCTGACGGGAGTGGGTCAAAGGGATTGTGGAATGGGTGGCAGGTAATCATCAACAATGCTTCATGCCCTTTGTATACGAGGCTCCCAGTAAGTGTCACAAATAGTGGGGAGGGACACCTCGATTAATCCTCTTGGTGGTTTTTACTGATCTCTGCGCAGTGTTGAAGTTTGAGCAGGTGTACAGGTGTACTTACTAAAATGGCCACGGAGTACATGTAGGGCAATACCACCAGGAGCAATCAGGGACAGCGTGCATTTCAACAGCAGCTTGGAATCATTATATTTGACGTGCTAGATAACTGCTTCAAGATGGCACCAGCGTACATCAGTGATTCTCTGCGGGTTGCAGGAAGTTGTACCAGATTTCCTCTTAAATATACTCCTTTAGAACTACTTTTGTTGCACTCTGCAGCATGTAAATTTCCTCTTAACAACGGACTACGAAATTACATCAATGATCTGCAGAGCTCACGCTTGACGGTTAAATGTGCAGCAGTTAAGCGTGGCACCTTTAAGGGTCAACGCCATGGCTGAAAGCGCGGCAGGAGAGGTGGAATTCAAACCAGGCTGCAGCACGGGGGGGGGGAGGTGGAATGAGGCCTCCCCTACCGAGCATCTTGTTGGCGAATGTACAGGCACTGGAAGATACGACTGACGATCTCAGGGCAAGGCTGCTGAATCAGAGGCAGATCTCAATTGTTTGTTGCACTGAAACTTAGTTAAATGCAGATCCTCCTGATGCAGTGATACGAGAAGATTTTATGATCTTCAGAATGGATCAAACCATCACCTCTGGTAAGTAAATAAGTGGCACTATAGGATTTTTAGACAATTCTCATTGGTGCACAAATATTGGGGTTGTGTCAACCTCTTGTCCCCCTGACTTAGAACAATTAACGATTAAACATAGACCATTCAATTTGTCTCAGGAGTTCTCATCCGTGATTCTGACTGCAGTTTACATACCTCCAGCAGCCAATTATAAAAAAGCACTCACAAAACTGCACGATGTTGTCTGTAAGCAAGGAACAGCTCATCCCCACACATTTCAAATTATAGTTGGTGACTTCAACCAGACCTGTATGACGAAAACCCTGCCCAATCACCACCACCCATGTAACCTGTTGCACCAGAGATCCCAACACACCAGACCACTGCTGCACTACAATAAACAATGCTTGTTGTTCCTCCCCACGATCACATTTTGGCAAGTCAGACCATTTGGATGTACCCCTACTACCTGCACACAGACAGAGCCTAAAGAGCAAGGCTCCAGAGATCAAGACAACCAAGAGGAGGTCACAGGAGGCAGAGGAATGGTTGCAGGATTGCCTTGAGTCAGTGTTCAAAAGCTCATATGAGGACTTGAATGACTGCACCAGCGTAGTTACAAACTTTATTAAAACTACTGCGGATGAGTGGGCCCACATGAAATTCTTCAGGGTTTTCCCCAATCAGAAATCCTGAATGAACAATGAAACCTGGAACCTGCTGAGAGCCAGATCAGAGGCATTCAAGTCTGGAGATCAAGAATGCTGCAGGAGATGCAGGTATGATCTCTGGAAAGCCATCTCTCGGAAGAACTGGAGATTCCGGATTAGACCAGACACACACCCCTTTGTGTCCCGATGATCCTTTCGTCTCAGTATCTGAAGATGATGTGCAGGCTGCATTCTAGAGAGTGAATCCGAGGAAAGCATCTGGTCTGGATGGAGTACCTAGCAGAGTACTGAAGACCTGTGCTGACCAACTGGCTTGTGTATTTACAGATATCTTCAACCTCTTGTTCCAGCAGTGTGTGGTATGCACCTATATCAAGCAGGCTTCAATTGTACCAGTGCCCAAGAAGAGTGTGGTAACCTGTCTAAATGACTGATGCTCAGTGGCACTTACATCCACAGTGATGAAGTGTTTTGACAGGCTGGTGTTGAAGCACGTCAGCTCTTGCCAGAGTAGTGCCTTGGATCTGCTCCAGTTTGCCTACCGAAGCGGCAGTTCTACAGCAGATGTTATTACATTGGCTCTTCACATAACCCTGGAACATCTGGACAGTGAAGATGCATACATCAGGATGCTCTTTCTTGATTACAGCTCAGCATTTAACACCATCATCCCCTCAAAACTAATCAGTAAACTTCAAGACCTGGGCCTCAATACCTCCTTGTGCAATTGGATCCTGGATTTCCTTACTTGTGGACAACAGTCAGTTCAGATTGGCTAAAGCACCTCCTCCACAATCTCCATCAGCACAGGAGCACCACAGGGATGTGTACTTAGCCCCCTGCTCTACCTGCTTTACACCTTTGACTGTGTAGCTAAGTACAGCTCCAATACCATGTACAAGTTTGCTGATGACACCACTGTTGTGGGCTGTATCAAAAGTGGTGATGAATCTGCATACAGGAGGGAGATTGAAGACGTGGCTGAGTGGTGTAATTACAACAACCTCTCACTCAATGTCAATAAGACCAAGGAACTGATTGTAGACTCCAGGAGAGGGAAACCAGAGGTCCATGAGCCGGTAATCATCGGAAAATCAGAGGTGAATAGAGTTATCAAAAGCCTTGGCAAATTTCTGTAGATGTGTGGTAGAAAGTGTGCTGACTGGCTGCATTATAGCCTGGTGTGGGAACACCAATGTCTTTGAGTGGAAAATCCTACAAAAGGTAGTGGATTCATCCTAGTACATCACAGGTAAAACCTTCCCAATCTTTGAGCACATCTATATGAAACGTTACTGTAGAAAAGCAGCATCCATCGTCGAAGATCCTCACCACCCAGGCCATGTTCTTTCTTCACGGCTGCCATCAGGTAGAGGGTAGAAGAGCCCCAGGACTCACACTACCAGGTTCAAGAACAGTTACTACCTTTCAACCATCAGGCTTTTGAACAAAAGGAGATGACTACACTATTTAAGAATGCAAACACGAGGGATTCTGTAGACGCTGGAAATTCAAGCAACACACATCAAAGTTGCTGGTGAACACAGCAGGCCAGGCAGCATCTATAAGTAGAGGTACAATTGACATTTCGGGCCGAGACCCTTCGTCAGGATTAACTGAAAGAAGAGCTAGCAAGAGATTTGAAAGTGGGAAGGGGAGGGGGAGATCCAAAATGATAACGAGTCTGAGTCAAAATGTGGTCGAAAAGTCGAAGAGCCGAAGAAATTACAGATGGGGAGCAGTGAAAGATGGTTTCACTGAACTCCCGTCGAAGAGAAGATTTAAACTTCTTCAGTGTAGGCATCACCAGAAGAGGCTTCGCAGTAGTGAATTTAAAAACGCAAAACTTCTTCAGTTAAAGACTCCTTTATCTTGTTATTTCACGCTCGTTATCTATTGCTATTTCTTTATTATCTGCACAGTACATCATAGTTTGTGCATAATTATTTACACAGTTTGTTTACAGTTTATAGTTCCTGATGTTTACAGTTACAGATCCTGTTTACAGTTAACGTTCTCTAGATTTGCTAAGTATGCCACAGAGAAAGAATCTTAGGGTTATACGTGATGACATGTATATACTCTGATATTAAACTTAACTTTGAACTGCAATTTCTTGTTATTATCATCTAATTAATGCTTTCAACTGGTAGTGAAAATTGTAACTTACAATATAACTGGCTGGTAATCCACAGTCGGGATTCTCAGTATTGAAAAATCTCAACCATTTCTTACAACTCTAGGTTATTCCACTGGTTGTAAAATACTTCATATGTCTTGAGGTCATGAAAGGTGCTCAGACAATACATGTTTGTCTTTATATTTCCCTGATTCAGTCCATGTATTCTCTGCTACCAGTCTGCACATTTCCTGATATCTTATCAGGTTTTACTTCGATGTCAGTGGATTCAGGATTCAGGAACACCCACCACCAGGTTCTTGAACAGTTATTACCCCTCAACCACCAGAGGAGATAACTTCACTTGCCATATCACTGAACTGTTCCCACAACCTACGGACTCACTTTCTAGAACTCTTCATCTCATGTTTTCGATATGTATTGCTTATTTATTATCATAATTTATTTTTATTTCTATTTGTATTTGCATAGTTTGTTGCCTTTTACACACCAGTTGTCGGCCTGTTGGTGCAGCTTTTCACTGATTATGTTACAGTTGATGGATTTATTGAGAATGCCTGCAAGTAAATGAATCTCAGGGTTCTTTCTGGTGACACACATGTACTTTGATAATAAATTAATTTGAACTTTGACAATTCAAATACAACAGCATACAGTACAAACATTACATCAATAAAATGTTCATTATTGTTGAGAGTTTAATTTTAAGTTCAATGTACCAACCAAGGAAATTGACTTACTTTAAAGCCAAGGACCTTCAATAGCCATCAATCATTGCTTGTTCTTGTTTGATGTTATTCACCCTATTGACAGAAAACAGCAGCACTTTAGAAAGGTGGACTTCAAAGAGGTCATGAACATTACACTGGAAACTTTAGAATTCCATGGAAATATTTTTCACAATTAGTCAGACATTTGCTGCAGTTTAAAACACTCACATCACTGCCCTGCTTAAATCCCATGATGGTTAAACCAACCGAAATGTGCGTCCTCACAGCTTGATCTGACCAGCTGATGGTCAACAACATCAGAAAATATCTTGTTATTCACTGGAAATAACTGCAACCAACTGGTGCTATCAGCTGGACCTTCCTACGTATCTTAATTGACTGGAAGAAGACAGGTAGGTCACATAAGCAGGACTTGGAGCATTGAGGAAGGCACAGTAGCGTTAGCACAATCACTTTACAGCACCAGTTGATCACCAGTCCAGGCTTGAATCCCACATCGTCTGTAAGGGGTTTGCACTCTCCCCCAGGTGCTCTGGTTTCCACCCACATTCCAAAGATGCACAGTTAGGGTTATGGTCAGTGAGTTATGGGGATGCGATATTGGTGCCAGAAGTGTGGCCCCCAGCACAGCTGATTTGATTTGACTTGACACAAATGACGCATTGCACTGTGTGTTTCAATGTACAGGTGACATAATGCCATATCTAAATCTGAATCTGAATCGATGCCCAGCCGAGTGGGAGAAAAGAAAGATAGGGTTGTTCTCCTCTCACAGGAACACTAAATTACTTCCCACTATGGCCTATTAGGCACCACATCCAGAATGATCTGTCCGGCCTAGAGAGCAACCTCATGCTGACCCAAGGGAAACACTCGCCATGGGCTAGCCTGGGTGCTTGTGCAGACTCCCAAAGAAAGACAGCAGCCTTCCAGCAACCACACTGCAGCAACATAGAGGACTCTTATGATTCAGCGCAAAGACATCAAGACCTTTATACAAGGTTAAATCACTTAATCTGTAACTTGCACTGAGGACAGATTTCCCAATGTAACTCCTGGCAAGCAAGTTTAGATGTTCTTGTGGAAGCCAGAACTTCCCAGCATACTACAGCAGTTCCAAGACTAATTCCAAGTAATGACAAAGGATATTAGCTGTGCTTTAAAAAAAAAGCAACCAGATTTGTACTATTGGTTTACAATTGTTATCAGCAGAACTTAATCTCCAAAGAAATGGCAAATTTGTGATAAAATGCAGTATTTGATTTTCTTAAAAATAAATAGAAGAGTAATTCAGTTCAAACTTAATAACTGGTAACAAGCGCTCAAATGTGCACTATTGCCAGTTATCTGCAAAGCAGGAATATGTTATAGAAATTCTAATGATTAAATGTCACACTCTGTCGATAAAATTACAGCTATTTGAATGTCTTTGTATTTTTCTTTGTATCAACTTCCTCATTAACATAAAGCACCTATGATCAATACCTAGCAAATACTAATAAAAGTCGTGATAGTTTTTTGCACATTTTCAGTATCAATTGCATAATATTATTTGACAGGAATGGATAACAGGTCCACAGGTCCTGATCATGAAAAGGAAGACTGATCTAGACTCAGCGTGTACATTTGAAGAAACAAACAACTTAACACCTACTCTTGGAGGCTTATTCACACGACTGTGCAGCCCGATTAATTAAACGGTTTCTTTTCCCATGACTCCAATGCTCTTACACCCTCAGCCTCTTATTGCGCACCCTATACACTCATGAACTGTGTTGGTGGATTCTGCTTTAACGCCACCTACAAGTTTGCAAATTATAGCACCGTAGTGGACCGTTTATTAGATCACAATGAGTCAGAGTACAGGAGGGAGATAAAGAGCCTAGTGAAATGCTGCCATGATGACACCCCTTCTGTCAATGTCAGCCAAACTAAAGAGCTGGTCTGTCTATGAAGGTTCTCAGTCATCCAGGTCTTTGTATATCAAGCAGTGGTAAATCAAGGCAACTGGACTTGCTGTACACACAAAATGCTGGGAGAACTCAGCAGGCCAGGCAACAGAGTACAGTCGACATTTCGGGCCAAGACCCTTCAGTAGGACCGGAGAAAAAAAAGATTAGGAGTTAAGAGGTGAGGGGTGGCGGGGGTGGGGGGGGGGGGGAGGTGGGAGAAAGACAAGGTGATAGGTGAAACCGGGAGGGGGAGAGGTGAAGCAAAGAGCTAAGAAGTTGATAGGTGAAAGAAATACAGGGCTGGAGAAGGGGAAATTTAATTGGAGAAGACAGAAGGCCATGGAAGAAATAAAAGCAGGGAGGAGCACCAGAGGGAGGTGATGGACAGGCAAGGAGGGAAGGTGAGAGAGGGAAAAGGGGATGGGGAATGGTGAAGGGGGGAGGGGTGCGGGTGCCATTACCGGAAGTTTGAGAAATCGATGTTCATGCCATCAGACTGGAGGCTACTCAAACAGGTACAAGGTGTTGTTCCTCCAACCCGAGTGTGGACTCATTGCGACAGCAGAGGAGGCCATGGATAGACATACCGGAATGGGAAGTGGAATTAAAATGGGTAGCTACTGGGAGATCCTGTTTTTCTCTAGCAGACAGAGCATAAATGCACAGCAAAGCAGTTTCCCAATCTATGTCAGGTCTCACCAATACACAGGAGCACCAGACACAGTACATGACCCCAATGAAGTATATGAAGTGTCACCACACCTGGAAGGACTGTTTGAGGCCCTAAATGGTAGTAAGGGAGGAGGTGTAGAGGCAGATTACAGTTGCTATGAGGCCACACTCAGGTTGAAGGAACAACACCTTGTATTCCGTCAGGGTAGCCTCCAACCTGATGCCATGAACAGCAGTTTCTCGAACTTCTGGTAATGTTCCCCTTTTCCCTCTCTCACCTTACCTCCTTGCCTGCCCATCACCTCCCTCTGGTGCTCCTCCCCCCTTTTCTTTCTCCCATGGCCTTCTGTCCTCTCCTATCAGATTCCCCCTTCTCCAGCCCTGTACCCCTTTCACCTATCAACTTCCCAGCTCTTTACTTCACTCCTCCCCCTCCTAGTTTCACCTATCATCTTGTGATTCTCCCTCCCCTTCCCCAACATTTTAACTCTATTCCTCGTCTTTTTTTCTCCAGTCCTGCTGAAGGGTCTCAGCCCGAAACATCATCTGTACTTGTGCTGCCTTAAGTAATCAGTTATTTTTATTTGTCATTTAGCACCCTTTGCTGGTAGTATTGTATAGCAGTCATTTAGGTCATGTGATCCGTGTCTCTAGTTGATGACATCATTAGTAGGCGTCGAGACATGTAGAGTTGAGGGAGAGCTTGTGCCTTTTCATCCGACATCATCCTGATGTCGGTCTTTGAAAGCATCAGCGGTATGTAAAAGCAATCTTTGGGTTTATTATTTATTGATGTATATGCATATTTCCACAAATCAGAGATATTTGAACGGTTTATGTGCAGATAAAATACAGATGGAATATTCATGCAGACCACATGTTCTGGCTAACCTGTAGTGAGAAAATGTACATAAGATACACTGTATGTAGCAACATCTTACTTACCAGTAGCCTATCTTTATGATATATTCGGAACTTATTTGTATACAGTACCTTGTGCATTATTTTGTATCATTTGTGGTATACTTAATGCTTTCTGGTCAGGTCAGGGCCTTGCCTTGCTACAGGTGCCACGTAGCCCAGTATTACCTGTCTCGGGTCGGGTTGTCGGTGACTCAGCTGGCACACCCCCTGGTGCACTTCGGTTAACCAGGGAGGAGGGTGTGTAGGCACCCAGCAGGACTAAAAACAAAACCCGTCAAAGGGCGGATGAACTCTTTGTGAGTCAACGGCCACCTACTGTCTGTGTGAGGAGTGGCGTGCCACACAGTCTTTCGTTTTGTGCCTTGTAAGGCATTACAATGACAGACAACCCAACAAACCCTGTACTTCCAGAGCCGGGAGTGCTCAGGAACTCTGCGGAACGTCCAGACCCTGGCCGAGACAGGCAGTATGAAGATGCAACCTCAAACCACACGGGGATGGTTGAGTCCGACAAGGGGGCCGAGCGATCTGCGCATCTTTTGCGTTGTAAGATAAAAACAATCATCGCAACCTTCAACACAAACTCCATCCGCCTCTTGCCTCGATACACAGAGTTGACATCACAGGCGAGCAGCTACGAGATCTCCATCCTGGGGATCCAAGAACACCGTCATGTACACCGACAAAGAGATAAGTTTCACAGAGGTAGAGAGGATGCACCTCATCACCTCGTCCGCGTGGAGACAGCCGACGACGATGTCAGCACAAGGTGGAGTAGGGCTGATGTTGAGCCGCAAGGCGAAGGAGGCACTGAGGGGCGTAGTCTCAGTCAGTGACAGAATCCTTACTGCGGAATTTGACGGAAACCCAGCGACCTCTGTCATCATCTGTTACTCCCCGCACAACTGCAGTGAAGAGAAGGAGGTGGAGGCTTCTACAGTAAACTTCACGAAGCTGTCACTTCAATACCGGCACATAACTTCCTGGCTGTACTCGGCAATTTTAATGCCCAGGTCGGACTGGAAGATGTTCCGTACTCATACCAAGACTTTACCAACAGAAATGGACAATACCTAGTTGATTTCATCCAGGAACACAGTCTCATTGTCACCAACACACAATTCAAGAAGCGAGCTGGTAAACTGTGGACATACGAAAACAGAGCCTCCATCTACTGGAAACAGCTCGATTACATCCTCGTAAGAACAAAATGGCGTAATTGTGTGATCAACACAGAAGCCTACAGCACCTTCAACTCGGTCAGTTCTGACCACAGAGCAAGTGAGACTGAGCCTGCGGCAACCCAAAGCCACAGGTTCCAAGGAGAAGATAGACTGGAAGGCATTCTCCTCACAACCTATTCTTCAAGCCCAGTACACAGTGGAGGTGAGAAATCGCTTCGGCCCACTGGAAAGGGAGGAGGAACAGATTGCCACCGACCACTATCAACGGCTCATAGACACACACACAGATGCAACAAAGAGTTTGCCAACTGTGAAGCGTATCAAGAAGAGTCGGATCTCGAAACATCCTGACGTTGTCGCAGCAAGAAGTGTGGTCCATGCTTATCATGCATGCCGAACTTAGAAGGAGCGAAACAGAAGAGCTAAGAGACAAGTTCAAGACAGCAAAGAAGAATCTCTTTGCCACCTACGACCGACTAAAGGAAGAGGAACTAGCTGAGAGGATTAGAGAGATAGAAGCTGCTAATGAAGACTGCAGCATGGAGAATCATGGCGCCTAGTCAACGAGATCAGTAGACGGAAGAAGTCCCCATCAGGTCAAATAAGTGGTAAAACAGCAGAGGACTGTGTCCTGACATGGTTTATCCACTTTAAGAACCTGCTGGGAAGCCCTCCAAAGATCACGGAAGAAGAAGAAGACATACCCATGATAGTAACGCAAGTCGACATCAATGACGGCCCATTCATCTTTGAGGAACTGAAGGCGGCCAAATATGCACTCAAACAGGGCAGGAGCGTTGGACCAGATGGGATACCACCAGGTGTCCTGAAGAACTGTGACCTGGACAACATCTTGCTGGACAAATGTAATACGGCACTGATGAAAGGCAACAAACCAGAACAGTGGTCACTCTCAAACATTATCCCAGTTCCCAAGTCTGGATCCCTCACGAAGACAGATAACTACCGCAGTATCAGCTTGACCTGTATCTTAGCAAAGTTATACAATCGGATGATCTTGAATAGGATTCGCACCGCCATTGACCCTAAGCTAAGATTTAATCAGAATGATTTTCAGCAGAAGCGCACAACAGTAATGCAAATACTTGCTCTCCGTAGGATCATCGAGGAAGTCAAGAAGAACAACCTACCAGCTGTGATTACTTACACCGATTTTCACAAACCTTTTGACTCCATTCACCAAGATAAAATGCTGAAGATCCTGAAAACTTACGGAGTGCCAGACCATCTACTGAGAGCAATAGAGTCCGGCTATACCAAAACCATGGCGAAAGTTTATCACCAGACGGAGAAACAGCAGTGTCCTAGCTGGTGTGCTGCAAGGAGACACTCTGGCACCCTACATCTTTATAATCGTCCTTGATTACGCTCTGCGTCAAGCTACCAAAGATCATGACGAGCTTGGTTTTACCATAAAACCAGGATGAACCAAAAGGGTCAGACCAGTTACGCTCACAGATCTCGATTTTGCAGATGACATAGTCCTGCTGTCTGACCAGATGGAGGAAGCACAGCAGCTACTGACAAAAGTGGAAATTGAGTGCAATAAAGTTGGACTTCACCTAAACGCTAAAAAGACAGAGTACATGGCGTTTAACTGTGACAAAGGTACTCTCAAGACCGTAGAGAATGATACCATTAAGAAAGTCTTTGACTACAAGTACCTCGGGTCAAGAATGATGAGTTCGGAGAAGGACATAAAGATACGGAAGGCGCTGGTGTGGAGGGCTATGAACGACATGAAAGAAATCTGGAAGTCGAACCTGACCAGAGGACTTAAAAAGAGGATCTTCACAACAGTCATAGAGTCCATTCTCACGTACGGATGTGAG
Source organism: Mobula birostris (assembly GCF_030028105.1). Lineage (NCBI taxonomy): Eukaryota > Metazoa > Chordata > Chondrichthyes > Myliobatiformes > Myliobatidae > Mobula > Mobula birostris. The sequence continues at coordinate 29,626,379 of NC_092394.1, read as the reverse complement.
ACGTGGACACTCACCAAGACTATACGAAAGTCTCTAGATGGTTGCTATACACGAATGCTCCGGATGGCTCTTGACATGAGTTGGCAACAGCACATGACGAACGTTGAACTCTATAACAACATACCGATGCTCACCACTAAGATCAAGGCGAGAAGACTGCAACTAGCGGGGCACTGTCTACGCCACCCCGAGCTACCTGCCAGCGTAGTCATCATACGGGAGCCCAAGCATGGGAGGATGAACCCTGGGCACCCTCCCAAGACTATGGTCAACACACTCCTAGAAGACAGCTAATGTAGATGAACTGAACACACTGATGAGGGAGAGGGAGAAATGGAGAATCCGTCATCATGCCCGACGCCGGCCCCCTAGGCTTGAGTCCACGTAGTAGTAGTAATGCTTGCCTTGTACTTACCAAAATGGGACTTTGGACACCTTTCGATTGTATGTTTTTCTTTCTGTCAGTTTTACCCTACCGCCAGTTGCTACATTAAAGAAAGTCAACTTGGAACGTCTTTGTCAGTGTAGTAATTGGGAATGGAGTTCATCTGCCTGTCAATTCAAGCAAGGTGTGTGAGGATAGGACAGTACTCTTTTCCATAGATGCTGCCTGGCCTGCTGAGTTCCTGCAGCGTTTTGTGTGTGTTGCTTGGATTTCCAGCATCTGCAGATTTCCTCCTGTTTGTAACTGGACTTGCTGTGTTGTCTAGAAGACGTTTCGCTATTCATCTGAAAGGCTTCTTCAGTTCTAATCCATGGTGGGTAGTTTTCCGGCTAATAAACCCTTGAGTTGTTTAAAGGTATAGCAATCACATGAGGGTTGTTATAAGTTGTAGAGGTAATGAGAGAGTCATTAGTCTTATCGTTACATGAATGGAGGTGTGAACTGTTGTGGAGCTGTGGGGGTAGAGATGTTGGGACTGCATTGTAAGGAGCTGATAGGTGGTGCCGTACCCCAAACCCTCTGTTCAGGGGTAGGTTTTCCAGTTTTGACAAAGGTGGCTTTTTTAACCCCCTCCTTCAAATCACATGTCCTACCTGTCCAAAATGTGCACTTTGTTATCATCAAAGGAGTGTCCCCTTGTCCTTTAGATCAGGGGTCCCCAACCTTTTTGGCACCGCGGACCAGTTTAATATTGACAATATTCTTGCAGACCGGCCGACCGGCTGGGGGGGGGGGGGGAGAGTCGGGTGTGTTCAAGTAGGGTTAAACTCACCTCAACATGTCTCTTACAGTTAGGGTTGCCAACTTTCTCACTCCCAAATAAGGGACAAAAGTAGCAGTCAAATCCCGGGACACTTTACCCCAGGAAAGACTACCATGACCATGAAGCCTTGCACGGGCACCTGTGTGCGCATGCATGACATGTGCATGCGCGTACGTGCCAATTTTTTTCCCCCCACAAATCCGTTTTTGCCTTCATCTTCCCGACTATACTGTACATACATTATTTCTACTTTATATAGGCTGTGTATTTAGCATATCATTCCTGCTTTTACTATATGTTAGTGTTATTTATTTTCTGTTTTATGTGTTATTTGGTATGATTTGTTAGGTTTTTTTTGGGTCTGGGAACACTCAAAAATTTTTCCCATATAAATTAATGGTAATTGCTCCACTTCGCATCATTTTGGCACGAAAGGTTTCATAGGAACGCTCTACTTTAGCGGGGGAAATACGGGACAAACCAATTTAGCCCAATATACGGGATGTCCCAGCAATAACGAACAGTTGGCAACCCTATGTTCAAGTTCAACAGTCAATGACAGGGAATGAGGAAAGGTGCAGCTGACTCATATTGTTTCCTCACGGCCCGGTAGCACATGCTTTGTGGCCCTGTACCAGTCCGCGGCCCGGAGGTTGGGGACCGCTGCTTTAGATGTAGAAATACAGCTGGGTTTTGACCTGTGGTATTAGCCCTCCTATGTTGGGCCATTTGTTTGTGAAGTGGTTGTTTTGTCTCACCGATATACAGATCTGTGCAGTTCTCATTGCATTGGATAGCATATACGATAGTGCTCTGTTTTTGTTTAGGTGTGGAATCTTGAAGGTGGATGAGTTTCTGTCTGAGTGTGTTTGTAGGTTTGGAGAAACACAGGGACTTGGTGTTTGTTGAAAATCCTGAGTTTCTCTGAAACTCCAGCTACACATGGAATGACTATGTTTTTCCATCTGGTTTGCTCCTTACCTCTGTCTGTTGGGCTGATGTCCCTGCTGGTTTTTGTTGCCATCTTGATGAAGGTCCAGTCAGGGGAGCCGCAAGTTTTCAAGGCTTCTCTCAAACACTCGTGCTCCTTATGTTTGGCTGTAAATGTTGGTGGGCCCATTCTTGGCACAGTGATGTAGTGTCTGATAACCCCCAACTTGTGTTCTAATGGGTGAGACGGGTCAAACTGTAGGTACTGATCTGTGTGGGCATCTAGATATGGAAGTTTACAGGAAACCAACCCCCACAGATCAGTATCTACAGTCTGACTCTTCTCACCCATCAGAACATAAATTGGGAATTATCAGGACACTACATCACCGCACGGAAAATGTGCCCACAAATATTACAGCCAAAAGTAAGGAGCATGAGTATTTGAGAGAAGCCTTGAAAGCTTGCAGCTACCCTGACCAAGCCTTCATCATTTTTAGCAACAAAGCCCAGCAGGGACATCAGCCCAACAGACAGAGGTAAGGAGCAAACCAGATGGAAAAACAGTCATCTCATGTGTAGCTGGAGTTTCAGAGAAACTCAGAAGGATTTTCAACAAACACCAAATCCCTGTGTTTTTCCAAACCTACAAACGCACTCAGACAGAAACCCGTCCACCCCTAGGATCCTACACCTAAACAAAAACAGAGCAATATTGTATATGCTATCCAATGCAATGAGAACTGCACAGATCTGTATATTGGTGAGACAAAACAACCACTTCACAAACAAATGGCCCGACATAGGAGGGCTAATACCACAGGTCAAAACTGACCTGTATATCTACATCTAAAGGACAAGGGACACTTCTTTGATGATAACAAAGTGCACATTTTGGACAGGAAGGACATGTGATTTGAAGGAAGGGTTAAAAAAGCCATCTTTATCAAACTGGAAAGCCTACCCCTGAACAGAGGGTTTGGGGTACGACACCACCTATCAGCTACTTACAATGCAATGCCAACATCTCTACCCCCACAGCTCCACAACAGTTCACACCTCCATTCATGTAATAAGACTAATGACCCTCTCATTACCTCTATCACTCTTAACGATCCTCATGGGATCGCTATACCTTTAAAGAACTCACAGTTTATAAGCCAGGAAACTACCCAACATGGAATAAGACTGAAGAAACTTCTTGGACGAGTAGCAAAATATCTTCTAGACAATACAGCCTTGATTTACTACTGCTTGATATAAAAGAGTTGGTCGTTAACTTCAGTAAGAGAGGCGGTTCACATGGTCTTGTTTACGTCAATGGTACTGAGGCCAGGAAAGTTGAGAGCTTCAGGTTCCTGAGACTGAACATCACCACTTTGGCCCTCATAATTTCTATCGACATACCGTTAAAGCATCACAGCTCGTTATAACTGCTCTGCCCGCGACCACAGGAGATTGCAGAGAGCTGTGGACTCAGCTCAGCATGTCACAGAAACCAGCCTCCCTTCCACAGACTCGGTGCACACTTCTCACTGCCTGTAAGGCAGCCAGCATAATCCAAGACCACAGCCACCTTCCACATTCTCTCTTCTCCCCCTTCCTCTCAGACAGAAAATACAAAAGCCTGAAAAAGGCTATTCAAAGGCTCCATAGTACAACAAGATAGACTCTTGGTTTAACAATCTACCTCGCTATGACCTTTATAAACATGAGAAAGTCTGCAGATGCTGGAAATCCAAAGCAACATACACAAAATGCTGGAGGAACTCAGCAGGCCAGGCAGCACCTATGAAAAAGAGTTAACAGTCGACATTTCAGGCAGAGACTCTTCACCAGGACTGACGCAACGTTATGACCTTGCACCTTAATGTCTACTTGCATTGCACTCTCTGCAACATTTTATTCTGCATTCTGCTGATTACCAATGCACTGCTGTAATGAATTGAAATGTATAGATAGTATGCCAGACAAGTTTTCATTGTACACCACAACACATGTGACAACAATAAACCAATTTTTCTTAAGTATTCAAATTTTATTTGTATTTAAGTATATTCAATTCCTCAGTACAGTAGCACAGCTGTTAGAAATCAGTCCTGACTGAGAAGACTGACATTCCCAACCCCTCCTCTCCTTGCTAAGCGGACACAGACTAAGAACAAATACAGCACCTTTCCTACCACTTCATCAATGATTAATTATTTCAGAACAGGAACAATGCACATTGCAATGATTAAAAACAGGAATATTTAATATTTTGATTTGAATTTTGGCCAGCTAAATTTTATACAGCTTTAACTTTACTGAAAATCCAAGTGGGAATTATCTTTGATAAATGAGTATTAATAGTATTTTGCACAAATTATTCATGTTGCAATGTTGATTTTTGTAGGTGATATAGAGTTTTGCCTAGATATATTTTCAGTGCTATGGAAATTTTTCCATGACATTTTGGTTTATGATCTTATTCCCTTGGTGAATGACTACGTATGAATTAAACAAGCAGATTGAGGTCAGAGCATCCTACTAATCAATGCTTTCCTGCCTGATGCATTTTGCAGACCAAACCAGAAATTGGCAGAAGTCAACCTGTTAATTCAAAATCTGCCCCAGTACAAGTCTTTTATCAAACCATTGGACTTACAGTGAGAATGTTCAAAGAGCCATACAACATGAGAACAGGCCATTCAGCCCAAATCATCCAAACCAACAAGTGGGCATCCTCCTTTATTAATCCTACCTTCCAGCACTAGGCCCACAGTGTTCAGTGCCCAGTCACAACTTAAACCCTGTCAGTGAATTTGCTTCCACCACTCTCTCTAGCAGCGCATTCCAAGTACTCATCAGTCTGGGTAAAAAATGTCTCCCAAAAGTAACCTCTTTCACCACTTACCCAATTCTATGTCTTACATGGTGACAGGCTAGACACAAATAAGGTACTGGTATTTCCAAATTAGCTCACTTCTATTGCAGATTTCAGACAGTATATTAAAAAAACACATTTGTTAGATGTATTAAGTGTTTAGATTTAGAAATTACTGCAGTACAGAAATAATGTTTAGTATATTTTCAAACATATTTGGATGCTCCTTGAAGGCTGTCTTAAACAGGATTCCAGAAAAACAGTTTTCAGAAAAATCATATCATATCACACCACCTTCAAATCAAATCAAGTTCAGTAATCATTCAAGCCATACATAGATACAGCCAAACGAGACTCTGTTCCTCTGGCATCAAGGTGCAAAACATTCAAAATAGCAAGCGAACATTTACAAATAGCAAGTTAATGTAATCAAAATAGCGAGCAAAGAAGCATATTCACCTGAAAAAAATATATATATATAGTCCAAGACCCTAAGCGACGATGTCCAGCAATTGATGGTTCAGCCTCCCGGCACTGTGCAGACACACACAGTCCAGTCTGTCATTCCACTGCTCTAACACAGGAAGGTAGTACCGATGGGAGAGGCCAGACCCCAGCTGAGCTTGGACGCCACGTTGTAAATGCTTCCGCGTCACTCACCTTCAAACTAATGCATTCTCAATCAACAATGAATCGCTATCATTTTCCTCTAAAACGCCGTCAATGCCTCTGAACTCCTTGCTGATCTTCAACTTCAGTCACTTCAGTGAAGTTTCCAATCTTCTCAGAGCACCAATATCACTCAGGCTGAATTTGTGGAAAAAAAAACCCATCCAAACCCTGCTGCATCCTCAGATTTCCTTTCACAGCCTAACTTTTCAACAACATTTTTATTCATTTGTCCATTATTGCTAGAATTGTTCGATTTTCTTTCCTCTAGGTAAACTTTTGCTGACTTTTCTATGTTAATTTATCTTGTAGTCAAGAATGTTTTAAAAAATATACATAATGCGAACTGAAAAGTTGAGGTCAACAGTTCCAACAAGAGGTCCATTTTACGCCTCTGAGAAAATAAGCAACAAATTACACCATTACCCCTTACCCAGATACCATGTCAGTCGTAGAGTCCTGGAGCCCAGAAACAGGCCTTTCAGCCCAACTGCTCCATGCTAACCAAGACACCCATCCAAGCAGGTCCCATTTGCCTACATTTAGCCCATATTCTTCTTGACCTTTCGCATCCTGTATTTGTCCAACCGTCTGCTACAAGTTATTATACCTGCCTCAACCACTTCCTCTAGCAGCTCATTCCATATACAGTAGTGCAATAGTAGCAGTAGGGGAGAAATGGCTACTTGAACCAGCAGAAACCAGGGAAAACCTTTGATAAATTAGACAAAAATCACACAAATTCTGAGAAAACTTTCAAAGCACTTATAAAACTACCGGTCCTGAAGGAAATTGAGCAGAGATGACTCACAGATTGGGGAAAAGCCAAAAGCACTTCTAAAAGCCCAAATTAATAATTTCATTCTTAAAAGCAGTCTGTACTTCTATTTCAAATTATTTAAAAATTTGATCAATAGAATACTGAAACCTATTGTGTTTATTCCACGCTCTGTAAACGCCATCTTTTGTGGGGAATTGTTGATGGTGAAACCACATATTAAATCAATAAGGTTGAGAAATATCTGAGGCAATTCTGAATTGATTGTCCCATCATTTGATTTGATGAATACCCTGCGTGCTGTTTCAAAGGGCAGGATAGTTACCAGGTAGTCCTGTTTGAATAACTTTTCCACAGCATGAACCTAAGCATTAATTAAGGATTATCTGCCTAATTTAGGACCTTTATAAATTAAACTCAGCAAAAAAAAGAAATCAGAAACCACAATCTTAGCCCTCTGGAACACTTATTTGGCTAAAGCCAACAGCCCTCAATTTTGACTATTCAAAATCTCACATACTATCTCTGTGAACACACACACACACAATAACGATATTCTTGTTTCCCTCTACAAAAAGGAGAGAGAAGGAGGCGAAGAGGGGAGACGGATAGATTGGGAGATGGGGAGGGTTGGGGGAGAGAGGGAGAGGAAGAGAAAAGAGGGAGGGGAAAAGAATAAAGAAGAGTCAGGACAAGAGTGGGAAACAGGGAGGAGGAGGGAAGAATAAGCAAGAAGGGGCGAGGAGGAAACAGGGAATTGCAGGAGTGGAGGGGCTTAGAGGAGGACAAGGGACACATTGGGAAGTGAAGGGGGCTAAAGGATGGTCAAGGGTGCAGAGAGGATGGAGTGTAGGGGCAGAGCTAGGAGGAAGCGGAAGAGAGAGGAGCAGAGGCAGGAAAAAGGGGGAGAGAGGGGGCAAGGGGGCAAGGAGAGGGAGGGGAGGTGGGGAAGGGTGGGAGAGGAGGGGTGCGGAGAGGAGGGTTGGGGAGAGGGGTGGGGGAGAGGGGAGGATGGGAAGAGTGGGGAGAAGAGGGTATGGGGAAGAGAGTTAGAGGGGAAAGGGGTGAGAAGGGAGTGCAGGAGAGGGGGAGAGGGAGAGAGGGGAGGATGGATGAGAGGGGTGAGGGGTGGGATGGGTGAAAGTGGGGAGAAGAGGTTGAGGGGGCGAGGGTTAGAGAGGGGAAAGGGGTGAGGGGGATTGGGGAAGGAGGTGGGGAGGAGAGGGGGTGAGTGGGAAAGGGGAGGGAGAAGAGAGGGGGAAGAGGGGGAGAGGAAGGAGGGGGAAGAGGGGAGAAGAGGGAGGGGGAAGAGGGGGAGAAGAGGGAGGGGGAAGAGGGGGAGAAGAGGGAGGGGGAAGAGGGGGAGAAGAGGGAGGGGGAAGAGGGGGAGAAGAGGGAGGGGGAAGAGGGGGAGAAGAGGGAGGGGGAAGAGGGGGAGAAGAGGGAGGGGGAAGAGGGGGAGAAGAGGGAGGGGGAAGAGGGGGAGAAGAGGGAGGGGAAGAGGGGGAGAAGAGGGAGGGGAAGAGGGGGAAAAGGGGAGAGTAGGGAGGGGGAAGGGGGGGAGGGGGAAGGGGAAGAGGAGGGAGGGGGAAGGGGAAGAGGAGGGAGGGGGAAGGGGAAGAGGAGGGAGGGGGAAGGGGAAGAGGAAGGAGGGGGAAGGGGAAGAGGAGGGAGGGGGAAAGGGGAGAGGTAGAAGAGGGGCAGAATGCTTCTTGTCTCCTTATGTAAAAGAAAACTATTTTTGTTATAATTTTTTAACTTGATAAAACAAATGAGTTCATAGGTAACTAATGCATTCATAATTCATTCTTCTCTATAAGTGGCAAAGGAAGTTGATTTAGTATCAGAGACAATACTAATGACCTTGCTACAAGTTTGAAAGATTACAGACGCCGAGCTGGAAGTTGTCCCACTACAGAGACGGATTAAAACAGGATTCACTGTATTTATTTTATGACAAGTTTCTGAGGAAGTGAAAATCCCTGAACACTTGGACCATAAGGATGGTGCAGAGTCAATTACTAAATAAAGCATCCAAAATGCAAACAAGCAAATGGAACCGCAATGATAACTAGAATAAGTGAGAAGATAATATTGTACAATTAACTCTAGGATTTAAGAGATCTTTCTACTACAACTAAAGCTCTGCAGACCTCAAACTTTGCAGAACTTGAAGGTTCTCTCTGACACCACATGTGTTTACTCCAAATTGTCTGGTTTCCTTCCCCCTCCCAAAGGCAAAACATTTGGTAGGTTAATTGGCCACTGCAAATTGCCCCTCATTTTTGGTAGAATCTAGGGGAAATTGATGAAAATGTAAGTGGCCATGTGATGAGTGGAGCAGACTCAGTGGGCCAAGGGGTGTAATTCTGAGCTGCAGAACTCAATAACTCTGTGACTTTATGACTCAAAGTATTCCGTCACTCACATTTAATCATGAATTTTTTTGGTTGATTTTGTTTGGAAGTAGACTTCTCTTTTATCATGCCCAGGAGCAATAGTTGCAAATAATTGTAAAGTTAGAAGTGTCAGAGCCTGAGTGCTGATGATAGCTCTCTGCCCAAAACAATGCTTATTCCCATCCATAGATGCTGCCTGACCTGCTGTGCTCCTCCAGCACATTGTGTACTGCTGAGTTGTTAGCCTTTTGTATGTGTGCTCCACGCAAATGGACAACTGATCTAACTGATCCATCATTGACTTAAGGTTCACCAGTTTCTAAGACAGGGTACAAAAGCATTTACAACTTAGGTCACGAAAGAGAAGAACCAAAAAGGAACAGCCAGAGTTGGGTGAGCTACTAGATGATAACTTCTGAGCCTTTCTACTCAACATCATATAGCTATGTATGGCAGGGTGTTCATTGCTGTTTGAACAGGTCTAAACCTAATTGTGATTTCAATAAAGTCATTGTACGCAATATAGCAGTCACATCAAATCTTTGATTTGTTCTGTGAAGGGTAAAGTCTTATACTTAAATCTATTAATCTATCCTGGACAGATAGTTCATAGAATGATAGAAAATATATGGCTTGGAAGTAAAACATTTGGCTCATCATGACTACACTGGCCAAAATAATCATCTTTAGATTAATCCCACTTCTTAGCTCATAGTTTGTAACCCTGCAACTCAGGACTATTCATATGTCCTTCCAGTGGTGAAGTTTCTGTGTCCAACATCTTTGAGACAACGCATAACAGACCCCTGCCATGAGCAGTTAAATTAAACAGCATTTTTTCAATTACCCTCTGATTTATCCACCAATTATCTTAAATCTATTCTCCCTTGTTGCAGTCCTCACTGATAGGGTAAATTGGTCTTAACCGTTAACGCAGCCAGGCCACAATTCTCAATTTCCTTTGCTCCATTGAAAACAACCTCCCCGCCTACGAAGTCTTATAATTGTAAATCTCCAGCTCTCACAGCAGTGTCAGATGCCTGTGCACCTTCTCTATTGGTATCAAGTTCTTCCTGAAGTGTGAGAAGCAGAACTAGTTGTGTCCTAACTAAAGGCAACGTGGTGGCAAGGCAGATAATGTTGCTGCTTCATTGCTCTAAGGACCCAAGGTCAATCATTACTTTGGGAGCTGTAGATACAGAGTTCAAATCCCAAGACTGAATGGTTTCTGTCATTTTACTGATGACGATATCCCAAAGACAAGCTGGTTCCTTAACTGGCTACTGTGTCACCCATTCCCATTGGTAAAAGGCAAAACAATTACAAGTGAGATGTTGAGCATATGTGAGAGAATAAAGTATCAAGGTTACAGAGAACAAGAGGGAAATGACATTGATGGGACTGCTTCATTGAATGGTCTGGGCCAAATGGCCGCCTCCTCTCCACTGTTGTACTAGACAAATATATATAAAATGAAGACTGCAGTGGCTGGAATCTGGAGCAAGAAACAACCTGCTGGAGTAAACACAGGTCAACAATTTTTTTTCGTAAATACTGCTTCCTTGGAATTTTTTTTTGTTATGATAGACCACTTGAAGCTGAACACAAATATAATTTCAGACTACTTGTATCACAAAGGAATTTGGAGAAACACAAAATTAACTTATTGAATATAATGTGTTTCACTGCATAACAGTGCTGATGCTTTGCAATAGTTCAACTAAGCTAAAAATGCTTTGTTGATGATTTTCGTTTGTACTCAGTATCTGAGGCTTCTCACTTAAGTGTCCAACAATAGTCAGGCGGCATTGATGGATTCCAATTGCCTTGTTTGACCATGGCCACAATGTCCTGGTGAAACCATTTACCATGCTTGTCACTGACAGAGGGGAAGAAGTCTAAATGGGAATGCAGAAAATGAATCCTTAGTGACATGGCTTCGTATGCTTGAAGAATATTGTTAACCAGCTGCATGTAGTTTGATGTTCTGTAGTTACCAAGAAAACTTTCAACAACATCTTTAAGTACATTCCATGCAATTTTCTCCAGTCCCACTAGTTCTTCAAATTGCCTGTCATTGATAACCTACTTGATTTGCGGACCAACAAAAGTGCCTTTCTTAATCTTGGCCTCAGTTATTCTGACTTGAATTATGATTTGAAATAACAAATATAGGCAATTACAAAAAAATATGGTGCATGATAGGGAAATTTCATGGTGATTTTCACGATCAGCAGCCCAAAATCTAAAAGATATCCCCAAACGTTTTCAGGAAGCAAAATTTTTATTGGCCCGTGAAATCAATGCATCTAGCGTCAGCTGCAGGGGAATGGGCTGTTGATATTTGGGTCAAAACTCTTCATCAGGACTGAGAATTGAAAGGAGAGAGATCCGGTAAGAAGAGGAGAGGGGAAGTGGTGAAAAGGGGCCAGAAGTGACTGGTGGACTTGGGGGGGGGGGGGGGTAGCTGAAGATCGACGGGTAAATCAAGCCATGTAGGGAATGGGTGGAGTCGGGAGGTGGAAATAACAAATATAGGCAATTTAAACAAAACAAGATGCATGACAGGAAAACTGCATGGTGATTTTCATGATCAGCAGCCCGAAATCCATAAGATGCACTAGAGGCCTTGATAGAGGGATGTGGAGAGGATATTTCCTATGGTGGGAGAGCCTAAGACCAAAGGACACAGCCTCAGAACAGAGGAGCGTCCTTTTAGAATGGAGATGAGGGAGAATTTCTTTAGCCATTGTGATGAACCTGTGGAATTCATTGCCACAGGCAGCTGTGGAGGCCAAGTCTTTATGTATATTTAAGACAGATTAATAAATTCTTGATTAATCAGAGGATGAAGGGATACGAGGAGAAGGCAGGAGATCAGGTCTGAGAGAAAAATTGGACCAGCCATGATGAAATGGCAGAGCAGACTCAGTGGGCCAAATGGCCTAATTCTGCTCCTATATCTTATGGTGTTACGGTCTTAAAAGTATTCAAGGGAGCAACCTGTCATCCTACAGCTACCCTTTCCACCACCCCACCCCGCCCCCCCGCAAGTCCACCAATGATTTCTGGCCCCTTCTCACCACTCCCCCTCTCCTGCTAGATGCACTGCAGAACTTCTTTGATAATACAACTGGAGAACGTTCAGGAAGGCAGCTACCTATGGCAACCATGTTAACATCGAGGAATATGTGGATTCTGTGACCACCTACATAGAGAAGTATCCTGAAGGTGTTACCATCACAAAACACGTCTGGGTGAGGGCAAATCGGAAGCCATGGCTTACTGCAGAAGTCCATGCACAGCTGAAGGATTGTGATGCTGCCTTTAGATCGGGGGATAGCAAGAACTGTGCTTTCCTTCTCCAACAGGAAGGTGAAATGGGAGTATTCTCAGAGAATTTACAACTACTTCTGCGATACCAGAGACACAAAGCACATTTGGCAGGGAATTCAGAGGATTATGGAGGACAAGTCTACCCTGTGCATCAGTGACCAGGATGCTTCACTCCCTGAGAGGCTGAATGTCTTCTAGGCTTCTACGCCCAGTTTGATGTGCAGAACAAAGTGCTGGTGAGGAAGGCACCCATTTCCGCCGCCCCCGCCCCCCCAGGGGAGCAGACACTCCGCCTGGCTGAAGCTGAGGTGAGAAAGACCCTGGCCAGAGTCTACCCACACAAAACTGCCGTGCCCAATAATTTACCAGGTCAGGGTCTGAAAGACCGTGCCGCCTAGTTGGCGGAGGTGCTGACGGATATATTCAACATCTCTCTGAAACAATCCATTGTCCCCTTAGTTTTCAAGACGACAACCATCACCCCAGTGCTAAAGAAGCCAAAAGTAACTTACCTAAATGACTATCATCCGGTGGATTAATATTAACCATTATGAATTGCTTTAAGTCGCTGATCATGAAGTACGTTAAAGCCTTTCTCTGCTACATTGGACCCTTTCCAGTTTGCTTATCACTCAAATCAATTACTGACAATGCAATAGCCTCTGCCCTCTAATCTGTCCTGTCCCAACTGGAAAATGGGGTCTCATATGCCAGACTGCTGTTTATAGACTTCAGTTCAGCATTCAACACCATCATACCCCAGAAACCGGTGAGGTAACTGTCTTTATTTGGTCTCAACACCTCTCTCTGCAATTGGATACTGGACTTCTTAACAGTAAGGCCACAGTCAGTTCGTGCAGGCAGCAACATCTCTCCTCCCATTACACTGAGCTCTGGCGCTCCCCAAGGCTGTCTGCTCAGCCCGCTGCTTTCACACTGCTGACGCATGTGTGGCAGGATCCAACTCAAACCATGTCGTCAAGTTTGTGGATGACACAACAGTGGTTGGCATAATCGAGACCAATTACAAGACAGAGTTTAGAGAGGAAGTGGAGCGGCTGGTGGACTGGTGTGAGAACAACCACCCAAGCCTGAACATGGAGAAGACAAAGGAAATCACTGTGGACTTCAGAAAGGTGGAAACAAACCATCCCTCTCTGCAAGTACATGGCTCCTCCGTAGAGAGGGTTAAGTGCACTAAGTTCCTGGGAGTTCACATTATGGATGACCTCACCTGGTCCCTTAATATCACCTTCTTGAACAAGGCAGCATAGCAGCACCTCTAATTCCAAGGAAGATTGAGGCAAGTAAGGCTCCCCGCCTTCACCCCCCATCCTAGCTGCATATTACAGGAGCACCATTAAGAGCATCCTGACAAGCTCCATCTCCATCAGGTATTGGAGCAGTCGAACATCGGACCAAGTCCCTACAAAAGACTGTGAGAACAACTGAGAGGATCATAGGGGTCTCCTTACCATCCACTGGGGGCATTTATCAGGAGCGCTGCGTACACAGGGCCCTTGGTAATATCAACAATCCTACCCATCCATCCTGCATCCTTTTTGACTTTCTACCATCAGGCAGGACACTACAATGCATAGAAACAAGAACGGTTAGGATGATAAACAGTTTTTTTCCTCAGGCCATTAAGTTTCTGAGCTCCCTATCACATCTTATTTGAAGTGTCACTAGTATATCTGTTCCATACCTTACAATATTTAATATTAATGCACTTTAGTTTGTTATTTATGTTTGACTCATCTGCAGATTTTACCCTTTCCTTCATAAGTTATCCTGTGTTGTGTGTACTGCTGTGCTTTACACCCCAATTCAGAGAAACGTTGTCTAGTTTCTTTATATGTTATATGGTTATACATATTATATACATGTATACAGTTAAATGACAATAAACTTCACTTGACTTGAAATGGCAAAGGATGTTGTGTGGATACAGAAGCTAATAGGGAGAAAGGTGAGGACCAGGGGTATCTCTATCCGGTCTGTCTAGAGGGAGGTGAGGTAAGAGCAGAAGATTGAAGAACAGTGGAAATGTGAGAGGGGGTTCCATCAATCACAAGGATGTAATATTGCCTGGAAAAGGAGGACATTTCAGATGTCTTAAAATGCCCTGGATGTCCCTCTGCAACTGGATTCTTGACTTCCTCATCAAGAGACCACAGTCAGTATGGATTGGTGATAACATCTCCTCCTCATCACAGGTGCACCTCAAGAGTACGTGCTTAGCTGTATTCCCTCTACGCTCAAATACCATCTATAATTCCGCCAATGACACCACTGGTGTTGGCAGAATCTCAAATGGTGACAAGGAAATGTACAGCAGCACAATAGATCAATTGGTCAAGTGATGCCACAAAATCAACCTTGTACTCAGGAAAGGGAAAGTCAGGAGAGCTCACACCAATTATCACTGAGGGGTCAGCAGTGGAAAGATGCAAGTTGCAGCAAATGCAAGTTCCTGGGCACCAACATCTCAGAAGATTTATCCTAGGCCCAAAATATTGATGCAATCATGACAAAGGCGTACCAGTAGCTATACTTTGTTTGGAGTTTGACGAGATTTGGCATGTCACCTAAGAACCTAACGTATTTTTACAGATATACTGTGGAGCAGAATCGTCTATATTGAAGCACCGACTCACAAGATTTTAGGAGGCTTCAGATTGTTGTAGATTCAGCCAACTCCGTCACTGGCTCCAGCTTCCCCATCAGAGGACAAAGTTCAAAGTAACTTTATAAACAAAGTACGTATATGCCAATATATACTACTCTGAGATTCATTTTTGTGCAGGCATTCACAGTAGAACAAAGAAACATAACTGAATCAATGAAAAACAACAGAAATACCGTAGACTGACAAACAACCAAATGCAAAATAAGAAATTATGCAAATACTAAAGTCAAATAATAAATAATACTAAGAACATGAGTCATAGAATCCTTGAAGGTGAGCTTATAAGTTGTGGAATCAGTTCAGTGTCATGGTGAGTGAAGTTATCCACGCTGGTTCAGGAGCCTGATTACTGAAGGGTAATAACTATTCCTGGACCTAGTAGTGTAGGACCCAAGGGTGTCGTACCTCCTTCCTGATGGCAGTAGCGAAATGAGAGCATGGCCTGGATGATGGGGGTCCTTGACGAGTAATGCTGCTTTCTTGTGGCAGCGCTCCGTGTAGATATGCTCAGTGGTGTGGAGGGCTTTTCCTGTAATATACTGGGATCTTCAAAATGTCATGCTTCAAGAAGGTGATATCAATCATGAAGAGTCTTCACCATCCAGGACATACCCTCTTCTCATTGTTACTATCAGAGAGAAGGTACAAGAGCACAAAGACCCACATTCAAAGTCTTCCCCTCTGCCATCAGATTTCTGAACTGTCCATGAACTCATACACTGTCTCCCTATTCCTCTTTTTACACTGCTTATTTATTGTAACTTACAGTAACTTGTTATTCCTACACTGTACTGCTGCCAACAAACAACAAATTTCATTACTTATATCAGTGGCAATAAACCTGATTCTGATTCTGAATGAAAGGCCTCATCTTGACACCAGATGCAGTAGAGACAGAAAAATTGCCTGAACAAAATGGCATCTTTCCAAGAGACACAGTGGAAAGAAGTGTACTCTAAGTAAGAGGAGGAGTGGGTGGATCTCTAATAAATGTCAGTTGATGCACATATAATGAAGACCATATCCATTCAGAAGCGTTTTCCAGTGCGGACAGATTTGACAA
This sequence comes from Mobula birostris, assembly GCF_030028105.1. NCBI lineage: Eukaryota > Metazoa > Chordata > Chondrichthyes > Myliobatiformes > Myliobatidae > Mobula > Mobula birostris. The sequence goes on along the minus strand of NC_092394.1, from coordinate 29,610,438 downwards.
GTGCCTAGGCTGCACCATGCTTTATCATGTTACCAAAGATCTTTTGCCAGACACTTTGTAAGCCGATTTTGCTCTGCTACCCCCAATCCTTCCTTCTCGGAACATAGCACTGCACAAGATTATCCTGCATAAAAGGGCCTTGCCAGCCAGAATAAGGATGAATTTAGCTAACAAGTTGGCATCAGTATTCAAAGAAAGACATGTTTGAACTTGCCATATGGATAAATAAAAGCTTCAACTTTAAATGTCTCTGTAAGTACAAACACAGCCAAAGCTATGTGTTAATTGCACTTGGGAATTTCCAGAGACTTAAATTTGATTAGAAAATATTCCACCTAACTGAATTTAAATAATGCACCTATAAAAAACATATTATTCAATAAGGCTGAAATTATCTCCAGTGATTTACTAAATATCATCATTAGTTAGGACACAGGATGAACAGAAAGCAGTTTCTGTTATATTGTGGAGTACATTATCATAGACAAGTTGAAATGTACAGTAAGGAAATGAACTTTGGATATGGATTCATATTTTTATTAGTTTGACCTCCAAGTAGTCTCTGCAGTCCAGAAACAGACAAGCAGATTATACAAGATTAGCACTATCATGCTAAATAAAGGAACACAGCAGTATCAAGTGGATTTTTATAGGAGAGAAAGCAAGATGTTTTTTTATTTTGCTAAAAACTAATTATTTCAATATGTTGTCATACTTATTAAGAGCATCTAAAGTTGGAGCAGAGTGCAGTTTTACAACTTTCTCATGTCTAACCTCATTTATTGTGGAAATCAATGAAATCGTGAAAAGCAGTCCTTGGTTATTGTTCAAAACTCATGCACTTTGTCCATGACCTTGGCTTTTGAAATTCAACAACACGACAAAGTCTGCAGGTGCTGGATTCCAAAGTTAGACACACAGAACGCTGGAGAAACTCATCAGCAAACCCTCTCTCACTGCTTGCCCCTCGTGATCTCTGCTGCCCTCCGACTTTAACAATGTGCTCCAGCTAGCCTGCCTCTTTCCTTTCCCCTCAACTTTTTATTCTGGCATTTTCCCCTTCCTTCTCAGTCCTGAAGAAGGGTCTTACCCCGAAACGTTGACTGTTTACTCTTTTCCATGAATGCAGTCTGACCTGCTGAGTTTCTCCAGAGTTCTATGTGTGTTACTTTTAAAAGTTAGCACACCGTCTCTCACAGTAGTTGAACATGCAGGGTATAACTTTAAAAAAAAGTTGAAGATAGACTTGGCAATGAATTAAAATTCTTGGGAGCTTATCACAAATATAATGCATTAAACATATTTTAATCAACATGGTAGTATCTGGAAATACTAATTTTTTTAAAATTTTCAATAAATTAAAGAAACCTACATCCATTTTATAGTTAACAAGCTGCCATTCAATTCGAGGTAGACTGGACAATCAGACATGCTGCCCTCCAAATGTGGCATTGATACATGCTTCTTTTTCATGTAAGACAACTCCTACACCATTTCAAGGAATTGTTCCCTTCCACTTTAGCAGAAAATAAGTGTTATATTCAACCACATAATTCTAGATCTCAGCCAATAACAATTAACAGCCAATCAACAGAACAATTATATTGCAGTCATTGAATATCCCTGTCAAGTTCCTTATTTATCTGTTGATTTATTTGGAAAGAAGTATTTTAATTTTAATTTAAATAGTTAATTTACAGATACAACTACCATATTTTAACATGAGTTCAATCATTTGTTATGTGCCATGTTGTATGAGTGGGCGATCATGGTCCTTCCTTGACCATGATTGTTCTTGGCAAATTTTTCCAACAAAAGTGGTTTGCCGTCGTCACCTTCTTCTGGGCAGTATCTTTACAAGTTCAGTGACCCCAGCTATTATCAATACTCCTCAGAGGGGTTGTCTGCCTGGCGTCAGCGGATGCATAAACAGGACTTGTGATATGCACCAGCTGCTTATACAACCATCCACCACCTGTTCCCATGGCTTCATGTCACTCTAATCGAGGGACTAAACTGATACTACACCTTGCCCAAGGGTAACCTTCAGGCTAGTGGTGGGAAGGAGCACCTTACCACTCCTTAGGTAGAGACTTATCTCCACACTACCACCCAATAACTTAACATTACTGGAACAGTAAAAATAGACTTCACATTAAAGCTTTTCACATTGTCCAATCCTCTAAAGGTCCCGCAATTTTGTAAGTGTCAATCTTAATTCAGTTTTCAAAAAGCTTAACAACTTAGTAATACCATTTGAAATTTCACTTTATTACATGGGATCTTGAATACCACATTCATAATTTGAAGAAAATTGAAAGAAGATATTTTCATGAGTTATGAATATTCTTAAAATCATCCAAGACAAGGTACTATATGAAATACGGTAGGAATACATGAATTTTGGACAGTTAGTAGAAAGAGAAAGATTATCTTCATGACTGTAGACCTTTGGCAAGGGAGTAAACCTAGCAATTATCGGCCTGTGAGTTTGACGTCAGTGGTGGGTAAATTGATGGAAAGTATTCTGAGAGATGGTATATATAACAATCTGGATAGACAGGGTCTGATTAGGAACAGTCAACATGGATTTGCGCGTGGAAGGTCATGTTTGACAAATCTTATTGAATTTTTTGAAGAGGTTACTAGGAAAGTTGACGAGGGTAAAGCGGTGGATGTTGTCTTTATGGACTTCGGTAAGGCCTTTGACAAGGTTCCACATGGAAGGTTAGTTAGGAAGGTTCAATCGTTAGGCATTAATATTGAAGCAGTAAAAAGGATTCAGCAGTGGCTGAATGGGAGACGCCAGAGAGTAGTGGTGGATAACTGTTTGTCAGATTGGAGGCCGGTGACTAGTGGTGTGCCTCAGGGATCTGTACTGGGTCCAATGTTGTTTATCTTATACATTAATGATCTGGATGATGGGGTGGTAAATTGGATGAGTAAGTATGCAGATGATACTAAGATAGGTGGAGTTGTGGATAATGAAGTAGGTTTTCAAAGCTTGCAGAGAGATTTAGGCCAGTTAGAAGAGTGGGCTGAAACATGGCAGATGGAGTTTAATGCTGATAAATGTGAGGAGCTACATTTGGGTAGGACTAATCAAAATAAGATATACATGGTAAATGGTAGGGCATTGAAGAATGCAGTAGAACAGAGGGATCCAGGAATAATGGTGCATAGTTCCCTGAAGGTGGAATCTCATGTGGATAGGGTGGTGAAGAAAGCTTTTTGGTATGCTGGCCTTTATAAATCAGAGTATAGGAGTTGGGATGTAATGTTGAAATTGTATAAGGCATTGGTGAGGCCAAATTTGGAGTATTGTGTACAGTTTTGGTCACCGAATTATAGGAAAGATGTCAACAAAATAGAGAGAGTACAGAGAAGATCTACTAGAATGTTACCTGGGTTTCATCACCTCAGTTACAGAGAAAGGTTGAACAAGTTGGGTCTTTATTCTTTGGAGGGTAGAAGGTTGAGGGGGGACTTGATAGAGGTATTTAAAATTATGATGGGGATAGATAGAGTTGACGTGGATAGGCTTTTTCCATTGAGAGTGGGGGAGATTCAAACAAGAAGACACGAGTTGAGAGTTAAAGGACAAAAGTTTAGGGGTAACATGAGGGGGAACTTCTTTACTCAGAGAGTGGTAGCTGTGTGGAACGAGCTTCCAGCAGAAGTGGTTGAGGCATGTTCGATGTTCTCGTTTAAAGTTAAATTGGACAGCTATATGGACAGGAAGGGAATGGAGGGTTATGGGCTGAGTGCAGATCGGTGGGACCAGGTGAGAGTAGGAATTCAGCACAGACTAGAAGGGCCGAGATGGCCTGTTTCCATGCTGTAATTGTTATATGGTTATATGGTTAATGGAATCAAGGAATGGAACCAGGAAAGCTGAAAATCTCAGGGCTGTTTAAAAAAAAACCTTTTTAACAAGGAAGACAGAAAAGATGGGGAAATCCATAGGCTAATTGGCACTATGCAAAATATTTTAAGCACTACATTTATTGTACCTCCTCTGATCCTGGCTCCTATTTCCAGGAAGTCTATCCTGTTACTAAGCCATTATGGCATTTGTCTCAGATGAAAATGCAATTGGACTCCGATGACAGCTGAAGTAGAATCAGAGTGGAGGAGATTCTAGAAGTCTATTTTCATTGCCCGATTTGGTTTCTGCCAAACATTGTGACTGTCAAGTGGTGTTGAATGAGGGATGTGAAAGGATGTGACTGAGGCAGGTGAAAACCTTGCTTATAGCTGTAAGGTTTCAAGTGAAAATTTAAGATTCAATCTACCAGTTAATGGGCAAAACCCTCATTCATAGTAAAAATGATGCCTATGAAATGTAGAGAAGGAAATGCACCATGAAGATATAAAACATGTTCTTACTGTAGCAAATGCAACTGTTACCTGATTTGAGATATTCTGTTTGAATTATATTTTGCAACTGTTTTAAGTTGAAAGGGTCTAAAAGCAATTCAATTTTTTTATGGTGGGAAAGTATTCCATGCCTGAAAGCAATCTAGGGTCTATTTAACTGAGCACATACATACTGTCTCACACTGCAGTTCAGCTCTTACTGGAATTTGGAAGAATGTTATGGATAGGCTGGTTAGAAAAACTCTTTATTTAAGATTTTAATCTTCCTCCTTTTAACAAGGCAACATACTAAAGTCAATACATTTTTTCGTACTCAATATAAATCCGCACTTCAAAGATTTTTATGTCCGAAAACCTTAGCAGACACCACACTAATGATTAAATAGGGCATATCTGCTTATTGTCAATTTCATGAAAAGAGGGATATTATATTATAACAATGTTTTTGGTCATTAGTACATATTCCAAACATGGGCATGTATAAGTAATGCTGTATGAACTTGAAAAATGAAAGCAGGAGTAAGCCATTTGTCCATTCCTGCAGGCTCCATCATTTAATAGCTGATCATAGATAACAGCTAATACTTCCTTTCAATGCAATTTTCCTATATGAGCCTCCTACTCTTAATATATAAAAATCTTTCAGTCTAACGATCAATTTTCAATCTATCAAGTAATACAGCCTTTGTGGCTCTCAAGAGATTTGCAGAGACTGAAACCTCATTTCAGTTCTCTCCTGACTGGCTAACCATTTACCTTAAAGCTGGAATCCATGGTTATGAGAGTCCCAGTGAGAAGAAACAAAAACTCCACACCTACGTTGTCAAGCCCTTTAAAGTTACTGTACAGTTTAACAAGATTACGTCATTTTCCTAATAAAATCTGCTGAACCTCTATTGTACTCTGCCACAAGTACATCTATTCTTAAAAAGGGAATCAGGACCGGTATACAAAATACTCCCAAAGCAGTCTCACCTTATGTATTGTTGAGTAAGTACATAATGATAGTGGTGCATTGGTCTCAACTGATGTCTAGGTGGAAGGTAATCTATCATTAATATCCAAGGAGATTTTAGCACCATGCATGCTTTGATTTCCCTCCAAGGACCTCCCTGCACTGTCCCTCTACAACAGGTTGGATTTCTCTGAAAGCAAAGACACCAGTGTTGTGCTTTGCCAGTTCCTGAGCCACAATGACAACTCATTGTTCCTGACAATCACTCTTCGAGTTGCCAACATACGCTGTCTTTGGGTGGCACAGAAGTGAACCATGTAAAGCTGTTCCATCACAGCATAAGAAACCCAGGTTCGATCCTGACCTGGGGTACTGTCCATGTGGAGTTTCCACATTCCTCCTGTGGACATTTTGGCTACCTCCTAATGCCCTGGTTTCATCTCCAAGACAAGGAGTTTGTAGGTTAATTGGCCACTATAAATTGCCTCTAGTACGTAGGCAAGTGATAGAATCTGGGATGATGGAGGGGAATCAGTTTGGGGGAATGTAGAGAGAATAAAAATTGGGACTGATGTAGGATTAGTGTAAATGTGTGGCTAAACATTCCAGGCACCGATGTGTAGCTTTTTCCATTTCTGACCACAATAATGGAGAATGCAGTTTTCCAGCTAAGACAGACAGAACAGTTTATTTTAGAGACATCTTTTCCCACGTTGTGGCGGGCAAGCAGATGGAACCCTACTAAGCTGCAGATTTTTAAAAAAACTGTCCTAACAGATATATCCAATGTCACCATTCATCCAGGACCCCCTATGTGCAAGATTTTGGCAGTGAGTTTAAAGGCATCAATATGTCTGGAGGGCCTCCGGATCTGATGGAAGACTTCATGTGTCATTAACACCAAAGGGCTTCCACTAGTGATGCTGGATTCATAGCCTAGTATCAATAGTAAGTATTTTCCATCACAGCATCAAAGCCTTGTTATTGAGGAAAAAGATCCAAAGGATACTGTGTTCTGATGGCTGAGAACCAGGTCTATTGTTAGATCCTTTGATCAACAGGTCTCCAAATGAAATGTCTGAAAGACACATTCAAAATCACACTCAACCATGGAGGCAAACACACTCAAGACTGGGAATTGTAAACTGCTAATGACTCAGCGTGGTGCCACCTGATCCATCAAGGCACAAGTCATTGAATTGAATTGACTTTATTACTTATATCCTTCACATACATGAGTAAAAATCTTTATGTTACGTCTCCGTCTAAATGTGCAATGTATAGTAACATAGTAAATATTATGTACAACAGGATAGTCAACATAACATAACATAACACAGTCGCATCAGCATGAGTTAAGCAGATTGATGGCCTGGTGGAAGAAGCTGTCCCGGAGCCTGTTGGTCCTGGCTTTTATGCTGAGGTATCATTTCCCAGATGGTAGCAGCTGAAACAGTTTGTGGTTGGGGTGACTCGGGTCCCCAATGATCCTTCGGGCCATTTTTACACACCTGTCTTTGTAAATGACCTGAATAGCGGGAAGTTCACATCTACAGATACACTGGGCTATCCGCACCACTCTCTGCAGAGCCCTGCAGTTCCCATACCAGGCAGTGATGCAGCCAGTCAGGATGCTCTCGGCTGTGCCCCTGTAGAAAGTTCTCAGGATTTTGAGACATTACAACTTGAGGCCAAGGCAGAATAGGAGAAGTAGAAGAGAATGGGACCAGCATGGGGCTGAGTCTCCCCCTCCCACCAAGCAGTGTGTCCCAACTGCTGAAGCGTTGGAAGCCTCAGCCATCTGATAACCCACCAAGCCTGTCAGGTGTCACCCTTAATCCTGAGGGACTGTCAACAACAATACCACTAACAAGCCTACTCCCTACAGGCTTTGGTGTTGTCCAACCCACTTATTAACTTAGCATGAACTTGTTCCGGTAGGTCAAAGTCCAAAGCAAATTTCTTATCAAAGTGCATATATGTTACCATGAGATTTAGGCATCTACAGGGGAAAATAATTTTACAAAAAACATGAACAAAGACTAATGAACAGCAAGGTGCATGTAAAAATAATGCTGAAAATTTAAGTTGTAAAGAGTCCTTGAAAGTGAGTCCTTAGATTGTAGAATCAGTTCAGAGCAGTGGTGAATGAGGTTATCCATGTCCTGAGGGTTGCAGGATATCTAACCGTGAATTGCCAGCCGGTGGGGTCACTTTCCTAAACCTGACAAACTGATTGTTTCTCAACCATTAAAGAATAAATATGAACTATGATCTTAAATATCTTGTATTCTGAAAAGCAGTCTGGTAAATACTTTTTCTTTTATGCTACTTCGCATTCCAAAGATGTGCAAAAAAATTTTAAATTCCAATTAAAATTAATGCTTTAATCTACGCATAGAGTCTGATTAGGTCAAGAAGCATCATTTCCTATTTATATGGCCTCATAATCATTGATTTCAGCTTTTTAAAAGGTAAGTGAACTTTTGAGATAACGTACAATAACATTTGCACAAATTTGATATGTTTGCTGTGATATTATTTTAGATTTATTGACACAGAACTAGCTAATTCTACATTTAGTACAAATAATTTCTCTTTCCCCACTAGAAATGAAGGAAAATAGAGACTATCAAGGTGCAAATTAGGCAAAGTGCCTGGTTACTCATATCTATTTTCCTCGGGTTCTTGCTAATTGAACTGCACAATACAATCAGATCCAGTTGTTTTAGCAGACCCTTAGCAACCAATGCAAATATTCACTCGTTGTCAAGGTAAGTAATCAATCCAGCTAAGATAAAGCAAAGACCAAACAGTTACATCAGTGTGTTATGGAAACACCAGTGTGGAAAAGTCAAAATACCACAAAATATCGATTTTCCAAGGCTGATGCATTTTCTTGTTCACTTCTAATTGCAATTGTTGTAATTTTCTTTTTGAAAGGCGCAGAATAATGGTTGTTTTCTCAGCGCAGCAATAAAACATGTAAAAATAATGTAGCTGTGTCGAATTATCCCATTCAGAATATTAAGAACAACCATTAGTACACAGAACAGAACAGCACAGCACAGCACAGTAATGGGATCTTTGGCCTGTGATGCCAAACTAATTAGTAATCACATGCCCAACAAAACTAATACCTTCAACCTACACGATACCCATACCCTTCCATTTCCTTCACATTCATCTGTCTGTCCAGGAGCTTCTAGAATGCTCTATTGTATTTGCCTCTACCAGGCTTTCCAGTCACTCACCATCCTTTATGTGTAAAACCTGTCCCTGTGAACCTAGACCCTCTCACCTTAAATGCATGCCTCTCATAATAGACATTTCAACTGTAGGATTAAAATACTGGTTGTCTACTCACAAACAAGAGAAAATCTGCAGATGCTGGAAATCCGAGCAAAATGCCGGAGGAACTCAGCAGGCCAGGCAGCAACGATGGAAAACAGTGGAGTCGTTTCGGGCTGGGACCCTTCAGTATTTTGTATGTGCTGGTTATCTACTCCATCTTTGCCTTTCATAATCTTTAAAATCTCTATCCAATCTTCCTTCAGCTTCTGCTGTCCAGAGAAAACAGCTGAAATTTGTCCAACCTCTCCTTTGAGCGGACGTCCTCTGATCTAGGCAGCATCCTGGTAAACTACTTCTGCAGCTTCTCCCAAATCTCAACATCCTTCTCATAATGGGACAACCAGGACAGAATGTAATACTCTAGATGCATCCCAACTAGAGTTTTATAAACTGCAATACATCTTTCCAACCCCTGAACACAATTCCTCAACTAATAAAGACAAGCATGCCATATGCCTTCTGTATCACCCTGAGATTCCTCTGCACATTAGTACTGTTAAGGGTATTACTATTAACAGTGTATTATCCATTTATATTTGATCTCCCAAAGGGTAACCTTCCTGTTTAGCCATGTTACACTCCATCTGCTATTTCTCCACCCATATCTGCAACTGACAATGTCCCACTGTATCTTTTGGCATTTTTCTGTGCTATCCACAGCACAACAACCTTCGTATCATCTGCAAGTATATGGGGGTCCAAATACAGATCCCTGCAGAACAGCACTAGTTACAGACCTCCAGCCAAATTAAGTCCCGTCAACCACTACTCGGTTTTCTTTGGGCAAGGCCATTCTGAATCCTAATGGCCGACTCACCTCAGATCTCATGCATCTCGATCTTTTAGATGAGCCTCCTACGAGAAACCTTGTTAAACACCTTACAAAAAACCTAGTAGACAACATCCACAGCTCTACCCTCATTAATCACCTTCATCAGCTCCTCAAAAAAAGTTAGTATTACACCACTTGCCCTACACAACGCTATGCTGACTGTCGCTAATTAGGCCATGGCTTTCCAAATGCTCATAAATCATATCCCTGAGAATACTCTCCTAAAACTTCCTACCTCCTTTCTTCAATTCTTTTCTGGCTTCTTTATAATTCTCAAGAACTCTGTTTGATTTTAGATTCCTAAATCTTATATACATTTCTTTTTCTTTTCGAATAAATTCACAATCTCTCTCAACATCCAAGGTTTCTCAACCTCAGAGTAGTGATTGGCAGATCTGCAGTACAATCCCATCAGAGTGACTATACCTTCCTTATTTCTGAGTTCTACCCATACCAACTGAGTGGATGTGCCTCCAGTATGTCTTCTTGGAGTACAGCTGTGGCATTGTCCCTGATTAATAGCACAATTTTCCCCACTCCGGCCTTTTAAATCCTTCCCCATCTTTTCTATAATATCAAAACCCTGGAACATTACTCACCTATTCCATCCCTTTCTCAAACAAATCTCTGTTATGGTCACAAATTCATAGTTTCATATACTGATCCATGCTCCAAGTTCACCTCTCTTACCTATAATACTTCTAGCATTAAAACACGCACACATTAACCCGTCCATCCCATTGTGTATATTGCCTTGATCTTACCGGTCATAACATCGACCTTCTTTTCAATCTCTCCACTTCCTGACCTGGTTCTCTGGTTTCTATTCCCCGCCAAACTAGACTAAACCCTCACGACCAGCACTAGCAAACCTCTCAAATGTTTTGTAGCCATTCTAAGACATCCTCAACCTTAGCAACTGAGCGGGTGCACACTATTCTGATGTCTTTCCCACAGCCACTGAATCTCGTGTCAGCTTCCCTAACTATTAAGTCTCCTACCTCTTGATCTTAGTCTTCCTTGTTCATCTCCAGAGCTGACCACAATGTCACTGACCTAGCTGCTGTGCCCTGATAGAAACTTCGCACCCCCCGCCCCCCCCCCCATCAGTATCCTGCACTGTCTATCTCTTCCGCTTACTTCTCCTGGAGGTCACTCAAATACCTGCAGTCAGCACCTTAGGATTGAACTCTGGCTAATATAGCTGTTGAATAAGAAACAATGTAGTAATAGTAATTCTACAAAATTAAACCTATAGCCATCATATTTCGATAATCAGTGCTTTTGGAAAGTGTGCACCAAGTCACCAACAGCCCATACTTCCACTTCTGATCACTAGTTATCTCTACCCCAGTACTTTGCTTTCTACAGCTAACATTCTCATTCATTTTTATCTTATATCTACAATTCACTATTCAACACTCGCCTGGTGTGTGTCCCACTTTCGACCCTTCACAAACAAATTGCTGTCAGTATCCCAATTTACAACATGCTCCGTCCACCCCATGATTTCTGTACTCTGTCACTCAAACCATGTACATCTCAATTTTGTTTTAAAATTCCTCCACAGATTTACCTTCATCTCCACTCTTTTAATATTGGCTTCTTGCACATCCTAAATTCAAACAGTGAGGACATCACTGCTTCATATGTAAGCTCTAGAATTCTTGCCCTAAATCATCACCGTTTTCTCTTCTCCTTCAAGCAGCTCCTTAGACACCTCTTTGTGTTCCCTGCTTATGTGGCTCAGAACCACTGCTTTATAATAATCGTCAAATATCTTGGACATGCTACTCTGTTGAAAATGTAATATAAATGCAAAATGTCATTGCAATAACGGGCATTTAGGATTCAGGGCCAATCTAGTTTGATGAAGATTCTGTTTAATGGTAAACCACACAGAATTGAGAGCCATACTTAGTCCATATCCATGTAATACTCTCTTGTATGAGGTCCGTGCTTATGCCTTATCTATACCTATCTTAAAACTTACATAGCTGTGGTCACTGTTCCTTAGCTGCTCACCCACGAAAAGGTCAGTCACTTGGCCAGCCTCATGACCCAACATCCGATCCAGTACAGCCCCTCCTCTTCTTGAACTATCTACATATTGATTTAAGAACCCCTCCTGGATGCACCTTACAAATTCTGCCCCATCTAAACCACTTGCACTAAGAAGGTACTAGTTTATATTAGGGAAGTTGAAGTCCCCCTTGATAACAACCCTATTGTTTTTTTTACACTTTTCTTTAACCTACCTGTTCCTCAACATCCCAGTGGCTACTGGGGGAGGTCTGTCGTACCATCCCATCAGAGTGATTGCACCCTTCTCGTTTTTAAGTTCTACTCATATAGACTCAGTAGACCAGCCTTCCTTATGTCCCCTCTGAGTGCAGCTATGATATTGTCCCTGATTAGTAGTGCAACACAGCCCACCCTAGCCTTTTATGTCCCCCTCTTTTTCAAAAAATCGTAACCCTGCGACATTAAGCACTCACTCCTGTCCCTCTTTCAACCAAGTCTCTGTCATGACCACAACGTCATAGTTCCATGCACTGATCCACGGTCTACGTTCATCACCTTTACCCATAAATCTCCTAACATTAAAGTATATACACTTCAAACTATGCGCTCTATCAAATCTATTGCTTTACTCCTGCCTGTTTTTACCGGCCCTGACATCTGCCTTCCTCTCCCTAATTGATGTGCTTTGTGAGATGTAATGTCAGCAAAACATTCAGGTTTGCAGCAGACTAAATTGTCTTGCCCTTCTAATGACACGATGTCTAAAAGAATACCTACGACTTCTCCATGAGCAAGTAAAGCAGGGAATTATTTCCCCCAGGATTTGCTCGGAAAGTGGAATATTATGGCAGCATCTGTTTGTCAATTTACATTAGCACAGCCTAACTCATTCATGTACACACACAAGCAAATCATGTGACGTAAAATAAAGAGTTAAGAATTGCCATCGGTATCAGGTAAAGGGATATGACGCTTAATGTTTTAAAAATTACAGACTGAGTATATCTCCATTGCTCACAAATGTACAATCAATGCATCCACACCAGTTAACTTCCTTGGTGAAACAATGGAGAGGAAAAGGAATGTGATAACAAACTTAACATGGAAAAACTACGACAAATGTTGAAATGGTGACATTATAATGATTTCACCATTTGATGTGTTTCTTTTTCATACATGTTACAATGGCAGGGATTTTGTGAATAATAGCAGGTCAAAGTTCCCCTTGGCTTGGAAAAACTCAGCTCACAATTTCTCCTTGGCAACTGTCAGGCAAGAGTTCAAAGAAATCCCAGGCATCCAGTGACAGTGACATCATCATACTGGCTGAGCCGCCAATCACTCACTTTGAAGGATTTTCAGGTTACCAAATTAAGAGGGAACAATGCACAGTATAGCTAATATATTAATCATTGTACAAAGCATGAAGCCAAGGTGGTAACATAAGCACAAATTAAGGTAAAACATGCAATATGAGAATATTTGCTTTTACAAATATTAATCTGAGCCAAATACAAGCAATACACTTAAATTAGACAAAAGGCCTCGGCCTGAAACGTCGACTGTACCTCTTCCTAGAGATGCTGCCTGACCTGCTGCGTTCACCAGCAACTTTTATGTGTGTTGCTTGATATTCCAGCATCTGCAGATTTCCTCATGTTTGAACTTTTATATGTGACACTTAAATTACTTTACTTTATTGTCGCCAAACAATTGATACTAGAGCGTACAATCATCACGGCAATATTTGATTCTGTTCTTCACGCTCCCTGGATTACAAATCGATAGTAAATATTAAAAATTTAAATTATAAATCATAAATAGAAAATAGAAAAGGGAAAGTAAGGTAGTGCAAAAAAAAACCGAGAGGCAGGTCAGGATATTTGGAGGGTACAGCCCAGATCCGGGTCAGGATCCATTCAGTAGTCTTATCACAGTTGGAAAGAAGCTGTTTCCAAATCCGGCTGTACTAGTCTTCAAGCTCCTGAGCCTTTTCCCGGAGGGAAGAGGGACGAAAAGTGTGTTGACTGAGTGGGTCGTGTCCTTGATTATCCTGGCAGCACTGCTCCGACAGTGTGTGGTGTAAAGTGAGTCCACGGATGGAAGATTGGTTTGTGTGATGTGCTGCGTCGTGTTCACGATCTTCTGCAGCTTCTTCCGGTCTTGGACAACTTCCATACCAGGTTGTGATGCACCCTAGAAGAATGCTTTCTACGGTGCATCTATAAAAATTAGTGAGGGTTTTAGGGGACAGGTCAAATTTCTTCAGCTTTCTCAAGAAGTAAAGGCGCTGGTGGGCCTTCTTGGCAGTGAACTCTGCTTGGTTGGATCAAGTCAGGTCATTTGTGACATTGACCCCGAGGAACTTAAAGCTTTTGACCTGTTCCACTTGCGCACCACCGATGTAAATTGGGTCGTGCGGTCTGCTACTCCTTCTGAAGTCAACAACCAATTCCCTTGTCTTGCCGGTGTTGAGAGATAGGTTATTGTCTTCGCACCATGCCACCAGCTTCTTAATTTCCTCTCTGTACTCAATCTCATCATTACCTGAGATATGACCTACAATTGTTGTGTCATCAGCAAACTTATATATTGACTTCGATGGAAACTTGGCTACACAATCATGGGTGTACGGTGAGAGTACAGCAGGGGACTGAGTACACAGCCTTTTGGGGCACCAGTGCTCAGAGTGAATGCAGAGGAGAGCTTGTCCCCTATGTTTACAGCCCGGGTCCTGTCTGAGGAAGTTGAAGATCCAGCTGGAGATCTGGGTGCTAAGGCCCAGGTTCCAGAGCTTAGGAATCAGATTATTTGGAATGATGGTATTAAAGGCAGAGCAGTAGTCAATGAAAAGGAGCCTTACATATGCGTCTTTATTCTCCAGGTGTTCTAAGGAGGAAGGTAGGGCCAGGGAGATGGCATCTGCCGTTGACCTATTGCTTCGGTAGGCGAATTGCAAAGCGTCAAAGTTGACCGGTAGGCTGTGGTCGATGTATGCCATAACCAATCGCTCGAAGCACTTCATAGCAATTGATGTCAGAGCCACAGGTCGATAGTTATTCAGGCATGCCACCTTGCTCTTCTTCGGCACTGGGATTATCATTGCCTTCTTAAAACATGAGAGGATCTTAGACTGAAGCAAGGAGCAGCTGAAGATGTCAGCAAACATTCCAGCTAGCTCGCTTGCACAGGCCCGGAGAACCCGTCCCGGGACACCATCTGGGCCCGTCACCTTCCTTGGATTTATCTTCAGGAAGGCCCTTCTAACGTCCTCCTCGGTGACGATGAATCTCGATGCCACCAACATAAATTAGAGAATTTATTGAATACAATTATACTTCACCCACCATTAACTACTTACTTGCACCTCAAATGATGAATTGTAACATTTTTAGGGAGAGGAAAAGAATAAAACTTACAATCTGTGATTTCCATGAGGTTAGCACTGAATGTATTGATGAAGGACTTTTATATTTCCAACCAATTGTGTTCTTGAGAGTGTTCATTGAATACAAGTAAAATCTACGATCCTATAAGACTAGCACACTCGTGCAGCTTTTCACCAATACCTGCAAAAGAATAGTTGACTAAACTATAGTAACAAAGCTGGGTGAATATATGATAAAGATGGCTGTGGCCCATAAATCCTTTTAAAAAAAGAGAGAGCAAGCGAGAGTGAGAGATAAAGAGAGAGATAGAGAGAGAATGCAAGAGAGCAGGGGACCAAGAGAGCATGAAAGAGCAAGCTCTAGCAAGAGAGATTCAAGATGGAGTAAGAATGAGCAAGTGTGAGAATGAGAGAAAGTGAGAGAGTGGGTGCAAGAGGAAAGAGTGAAAGTGGCAGAAAGAGAGTGCACCTTCACATACATACAGTATCTAAGAACACCTCTATTGTATTTGCCTCCACCATAATCATGGGCAATATATTCCAGGCATCCATCAAACTAGGTAAAATACTTGCCATGTGAACTTGCCCCCTCCCAGCTTACATACATGCTCTCTATAAAACGTATTAAACATTTCAACCCTGGGAAAAAGATTCTGGCTCCCTACTCTATCTTTGACTCTCATATCTCCTCTCCGCCACTCCAGAGAAAACAACCCAAAACTCTCCTTATAGAATATGGGTTTATAATATTTACAATACTGTCAAAAAATAGAAACTACATGCCTGGAGTTCTGTCCTAGACTCTTTAGAAATGCTAATGATAGAAGTAGGACAAAACTACCTTAAAACACCAGAAAGTCTGCAGATGTTGGAAATCTAGAGTAACACACACAAAATGCTAGAGGAACTCAGCAAGTCAGTCAGCATCTATGGAGACGAATAAACAGTCGACATGTCAGGCTGAGACCCTTCTTCAGTACTGGAAAGGAAGTGGGAAGAAGGCAGAATAGAAATGTGAGGTTAGGGGAAGGAGGCTAGCTGGAATATGAGGCTGGAGCCTACCCAGACTGAATATAAGGTGTTGCTCCTCCACCCTGAGGGTGGCTACATCTTGGCACAAGAGGAAGACATGAACTAACAAGTTGGAACAGGAATGGGATTCAGAAATAAAAGGTTTGGCCACCAGGAAGTTCTGCTTTTGGCGGATGGAGCACACATGCTCGACAAAGCAGTCCCGCAATTTCTGACGGGTCTCACCGATGTAGAAGTGGCCAATCGGGAGGACCAGGCACAATAGACAGCTCCAAAAGATTCACAGGTGAAGTGTTGGCTTACCTGGAAGGACTGTTTGGAGCCCTGAATAGAGGTGAGGGAGATGGTGAATGAGCACTTAGGCTGCTTGCAGGGATCAGTGCCAGGAGGGAAATTAGTGGGGAGGGACGAACAGACAAAGGAAGTGGGGGGGGGGGGGCAAGGTAAAGATGTTTAATGGTGGGATCTCTTTGGAGATGCTGGAAGTTGCAGAGGATGATGTGTTGAATGCGGAGACCCATGGGGTGGTAGGTAAGCACAAGAGGAACTCTGTTAAAGCGGTGGGAAGATGGGGTGAGTGCAGATGTTCAGGAAATAGAGGAGATAGCAGATGAATGCAGCATCAATAGTGGAGGGAACTAAACCCTATTCTTTGAAGAAGGACACCTCTGATGTCCAAGAAAGGAAAGCCACATCTTGGGAGCAGAAGGCAGAGGCGAGGAAAATGAGAAAATAGAATGGCATTTTTATAGGACATAGGGTGGGAAGAGGAATAGTCAAGATAACTGTGGGGATTGGAAGGCTTATGAAAGATGTCAGTTTACAGTTTGTCTTCAGAGATGGAGAGAGAGAGATCAAGGAAGTGAGGGAGGTGTCAGAAATGGACAAAGTGAATTTAAGGGCAGGGTGGAAGCTAGAGGCAAAGTTGACGAAATTGATAAGTTCGACATGGTTGCACGAAGCAGCATCAGTGCAGTTGTTGATGTAGCAGAGGAAGAGTTGGGGAGTATTACCGTAGAAGGCTTTGAACGTGGACTGCTCTACGTAGCCATCAAAGAGGTAGGTATGGCTGGATGCCCATGGCTACCCCTTGAGTCTGGAGAAAGTGCGAGGAGCCGAAGGAGAAACTGTTGAGGGCAAGGACCAGTACTGCCAGATAGAGGGTGGTGGTGGTTGGGAAATTGGTTGGTTCTATAGTCAAAAAAGCAGAGAGCTTTGAGGCCTTCTTGATGGGGGATAGACGTACATCGGGACTGAACATCCATGGTGAAAATGAGGTGGTCAGGGCCAGGGAATTGAAAGTTACTGAGGACATCGAGAGCATGAGAAGCATCGCAGATGTAGGTGGGAAGAGACTGAAACAAGGGGGATAGAGTGGAATCAAGGTACGAGGACATGAGTTCAGTGGGGCAGGAGCAGGCAGAGACAAGAGGCCTACCTGGACAGTCAGGTTTGTGGCTCTTGGGTAGGAAGTAGAGTGAACAGAGAAGTGTAAGGGAACTCTGAGTTTGGTGGCAGTGGATGAGTTCTCCAGTGCTGATGAGGTCAGTGATGGTGTTGGAGAGAGTTTTATGACCGTCCAGAATCTTGCCCTTACCTACCAACGCAAGGGCCTCTGCATCCAACATATCATCCACCACTACTTCTGCCATCTCCAAAGGGATCCTACCACTAAACATATCATTATCTCCCCCCATGCAAAAGTAAGTTCAAAGCAACACATACAAAATGCTGGAGAAACCCAGCAGGTCAGGCAGTATCTATGAAAATAAATAAGCAGTTGAAGTCTCAGGCTAAATGCAGGCTCCTCTGCATGAGTCGTAACTTGTTTACCACTTCATCGAACGTGCCCGCTCCTCTGCCAAAAGCGGAACCTCCTGATGGCCAAACATTTTAATTCACACTCCCATTCCCATTCCGACATATCAGTCCACAGCCTCCTCTTGTGCCAAGATGAGGCCACCCTCAAGGTGGAGGAGAAACACCTCATATTCCATCTGGGTAGCCTCCATGATTTATGATGGTATGAATATTGATTTCTTCTTCCGGTAATTTATTCCCTCCCCTCTCCCTCTTCTTCTATTCCCCATTGTGGCATTTTACCTCGTCTCACCAGCCTATCACTTCCCCCAGGGTCCCAACATGCCTTCCCTTTCTCTTACAGGTCACTCTCCTCTCCTATCAGAGTCCTTCTTCTCCAGCCCTTTACCTTTCCCACCCACCTGGCTTTACCCATCATATTCCAGCAAGCCTCCTTCCCCTTCCCCACATTTTTGGTGTCTTCCCCCTTCCTTTCCAGACCTGGAGAAGGGTCACAGCCTGACATATCGACTGTTTATTCATTTCCATAGATGCTGCCTGACCTGCTGAGTTTCCCCAGCATTTTCTGTGTGTTGCTTTGAAATTACTTTAGTTTACAAAGGCTATCTCATATTAATATGCAGTTGGCTTAGTTTGAATAGGAAGCCAGTGCTGGGAACAGTTAAAAATTTTATTTCCCCTTCCTGATATGTAATCCCTCTGTAATGTCTAATTCTATTGAAATAATTTTCCCATTTGTAACTTCATTGAAATGAGACTACTGAAATCATGTCTGACTACCCAGCATGTAATTCAGAATTGTGCTTTTGTAACCTTATTTTAAAAATTACATTAAATGGCTCACACAGATACCAACTGGGAAGAGAAGTGCTGAATCTGGCTTTCTCGGGTCAGAACTGGAAGGAATGATTAAATGGGTGTGGGGGCGGGGGAGAACTACAATTTCAATTGTTTCTGACTAACAAGGTTTTAACTTAAAGTAAGACCTCTCAACCACCAAGATATAGTAATCAGAAAGGGTGATTTGGTTGGTCAAAATGGTACCTCAGTGCAGACACAGATTCACCCATGACAAGAATATATAAGGGGTTCAGTCTGGAGAAGAATGTTTGTGTCAACCACTGCAATAAGGTTATTCCAATCTCTCAACCTCGAGTCCTGAAGAAGGGTCTTGGTCCGAAAGTCAACTGTTTATTCCCATCCATTGATGCTGCCTGGCCCGCTGTACTCCTCCAGCACACTGTGTGCATTGCTCTCGATTTCCAGCACCTGCAGTACCTCTTGTGTTTCAACCTCAAATATTTCATTAGAGAACAAGAAACTCTTGAATTTTCATCATTTACTAAAAAATCCCTAGTGAGGACTTGTACACAGCCAGCGATAACTCAAGTGACTGGCCAACTGCACAAATGGATAGGCAGAGAAAGGTACACAAGGACACACCAGTAAACCACTTAACTTCTGCAGGTGGCCAGCTCATCATGAATTCTATCCACGTCAAACAGAACAATGAGAAGTGGTGTAAATTTCCATCTGAGGCTTAATCAGTAAAATTGCTGGATTATTAAACATTTACTAGGAAATGATGTTTCCAAGCATCTGGAGATGTTGGCAGATCATCCAGTTCTGTAATTACTCCAGAAAAGGCAGCAAAACAATAGACCCTTGAGCAGAGGAGAATCACCGATGCCAGCTGCTTGATTAATGCATATGCACGAACTGCAGCAATTACTTACAATGTAATGACAGCAAACACCAATAGTTTTACCATCTGTAAAATTACCAAGTCACATTTACAACTAACACACAAACAAGTTCAGTTCAAATCCAGTGTATTCAGTTCATATCCTTGCAGATATTCACCATTGGTTTTAATAATTCCACTAGTTTGAAAATTAAACCTTAGCTGGAAGGCTGTTATATCTCATACTGCTGCACTTTCACATGGATGGACCTCACAGGTTTAACCTATTCAGCCCTTTATTATGCTTGTGTCCCTTCCTTCCCAACTCTCTGGTGTCCGTCCATAAACAACTTAATGGTGAAGTGAGCCTATTATTATGTATGCATACACAAACAAGAAGAAGAGAGTATATCACCTAAATTTGGAGAATATGATGCTTTAACTTCCAATAACATGCTCTCTTTTCCTGCTTGTGTATGCACACATTTGGAGACCAAGCTTCAATTCATCGTCAGCTCATTCACTGAAGCGCACCAGAGCAAAGGTCCTCTGCTAACCTACCTCAATGTATTAATCCATCCCAATAAAGGGTCCAGGAAGAGATTCTGAAAATATGTGGATATTTCTCAACAGCCCCCTTTCAGCAACAGCAGACAAATTAAGTTTACCATCAGCTTCAGTGACCAGGACACAATATTTATTTCTAGGGTTGGCTTCTATACATCCCAAGATTAATTAAAGAAATACAGATGACAAGGGTCAAGAATTTAAGTAAATGTGTTAGATGTAGTAAAGAACATCAAGAAAATGAGTAAATATAGGCCTCTAGGAAGGAAAGCTGTTCCTGACTATTTTTGAGAGATGGAGTAAAAGAGTTCATGCAATTTGTTGTTTTTTTTCAGTAATGACATTGGATAAATAAAAGTTTTATTGTTTTCACTAATTGAATTAGTTAAATCCAAAACAGCAGTTGCTTAAGAAACTATTGAACACTTTGATTATGTACTATAATGTTAACTATGGTAAAGAACATAGAGAAAATGCAAATAATTCTAGAAATTTTATTTTAAATATAAATGATAATTCTAGTTGAATACTGAAAACTCACAGCCCTTTCAGAACACCTATTGGAAGCAGTAACTCATTCAATCCAGGAAACATCTGCTTCCACAGTATTCTGTTGACCAAATATTCCATTGACCAGTAAATGCCTTTCAAAACAAAAATATGACTGGTAACTTGGAAACACAAAGTTAGTCTGGAAATTGAACCACACAATTTCAAAGCAGTCAGTGAATCATTTGCTTATCTTGCCCTCACTCCAGTTTTAAGAGTTCTTAGGTGGTTGAAGAGGCCAATGTGGAAACCATATTCAATGGGTAGCTTGAAGTGATGCACTCTTACCATACCATGTGTACGTGTGTCTGATGCAGAGACCTGCAGCTCTCAGTACTAACCTGATTATTCCTTTTCTATTTCATTCAGCCATGAATCAGAGATTCCCAGGTGGTTGTGCTTGTTGGAGGTCAATCATCTCAACTACAGGAAATCACTGCAGGAGTTCCTCAGGACCATGTGCTAGGCTTGATCATCTTCAGCTGATTCATCATAAGGTCAAAAATGGGGATGTTGATAATTAAAAGATGGTTAATTCCATTTGCAATTCCTCAGCAAATGAAAGTACATATACATCACCATATACAACTCTGAGATTCACTTTCTTGTAGGCATACTCAATAAATCCAATAATCATATAGAATCAATGAAAGGCCGCACCAACAGGCATACATCAATGTGCAAAAGACAACAAACTGTGTACATACAAAAAGAAAGAACAAATAATAATAAATAAATAAGCAATAAATATCAAGAACATGAGATAAAGAGTCCTTGACAATGAGTCCATAGGTTGCAAGAACATTTCATTGACAAGGCAAGTTAAGTTGAGTGAAGTTATCCCCTCTGGTTCAAGAGCCTGATGGTTGAGGAGTAACAACTGTTCCTAAACCCTGGGTGATGGGGTCCTTGATGATGGATGCTGCTTTCCAGTTATAACACTCTGTGGGGGAGGGATTTTATCCGTAATAGACTGGGCCATATCCACTACTTTTTTTTAATAGGACTTTCCACTCAATGGCAATGGTGGTTTCCATACCAGGCTGTGATGCAGCCAGTCAATATACTCTCCACCAGACATCTACAGAAGTTTGACAAACTTTTAGATGTCATGCCGAATCTTCACAAACTCCTAAGGAAGCTAAAACACGAAAATAATGAGTATACTTATGAAAGGGAAACGGAAAGTGCCATTTCCAGCGAGAATATCACTTTAATAGGTTCCAGTCCATAGGCAACACAGGTTCTGCATCGTTCCCTGTATTGTCCTGTGCAAAAGGAAGAGGTGAGGCTTTGATCTACAGGTTACAACACGGGTCCACTCCTGAGAACTTCTTGTAACCTCTCTCCCCTCCCAATTCCATCAACTTCCAAAACCAAACAGTTCACTCAGCTCCTTTTTCACACCATCTACCACCACCCCCATCCCTCATCTGGTCCTGTTTCTATCTGGCCTTCACCCCTCCCCTAATCATCTTCCAGCACTGCTAACTCTTTGTGTTCATGCTTATCATTCTCCAGAAACCTGTCTCCACCTTCCCCTCCACTCACCCCTCACTGACTCCATCTTCCTCCTTTTGTTTTTGTCTGTCTCCATCTGTTATTCACCTACCTCTGTCTCACAACTCCACCCCCATCAACCTTCACCTTCCCCATCCCTTCACCAAATCACCTCCAGTCCCTGTGTTGTCTTCTCTTAAAACTGTCTGTACCCCCTCTCAACTCTTAATCCTGATGCTCAGTTTTGACCCAAAACATCAACAACTCCTTTCTCACCACACCTCACCCCCATGCGCTATTTGTACAGGAAAGGTAAACACTGATGTGTCCTTTTTCTCACATTTACAATTATATGGTTAGATTAATTGAAAAATTCACTAATACAAGTGACCTCTGTCTTAGTAATTTACTGCAGTGGAACTACACTTTGTTTAATTCAATGATAGGATGTGAGCACCTCTGGTTTATTCGCCATCACTAATTTGCTTTGGGAAGGAAGTGACGAGTTGTCTTTGTGAATGCCACAGACCATGTGTTAAATGTATTTCCACGGAGCTGAATGGAAGCGTTCAGTAGTTTTGCTGCAGCAATAATGGAAGAATATCCACATATTTCCAAATAAGGATACAATACAACCTGGAAGAGAAGCTGCTCTTAATTCAATACACTGGTTTTGCTTGTCGACCTTGAAGTGAAAGATTAAGAAGCTGATGTTTTCCACTATACAGGCCAATCCAAAAGTGGTGGAATTGAGCACAATGTTTATCTTTGTCCACAGATGTATAATCCTCCAAGAGGACCACAACCTTGTCATGGTTTGGAAGCTTGCGTGCCTCTATTACCCAGAGAACTACGTTGGCTGGAATCAGGGTTTATACTTTGGCTCTTGATAGGGTCACCCATGCCAAGCAGGTTAAAGGATAGAGACCAGACTAAGAGTGATCCGCCAATTCTATATGTTTGGGGGGGTTCCGTTCAGGGGTAAAACAAAACTGTTACAAAACAGCAATGAAGAATCCCTTTATATCTGAGTGGCCACGGACAGCAGAGACATGGAGCAGCCTCAATGCTGCCCTAAATGCCAGTGGCGTAACTGGCGGTAAACAGATATATAATGATGGTGATTATCCATCTGCCTCGAAAGATAGTGGAAGTATAGTGTGCACTAAGAGTCAGTCTGCTTTGTCACTGCAAACAGTGGCACTGGACTGACCTCTCCAAGGCACAAGCCTGGGTGGAAGGTTTGGAGATCTTCGGATGTCCAGTCGTCGAGATCCCCCTCTCGGCCTCACCGGTGTGGTCCAAAAGAATACATTTAGCACCAGCTTCGCTGCAGGAGCTGCCAGAAGAATGTTGAGTGACACCCAGCCACCTTAGGGGCTCCACTCTGGATTTTCAGTCTGGGTTTACTCCCATTGACATATACCATTGTTGGCAGAATTTCAGGTGGTGACGAGAGGGCATACAGGAGTGAGATATGCCAACTAGTGGAGTGGTGCCACAGCAACAACCTGGCACTCAACATCAGTAAGACAAAAGAGCTGATTGTGGACTTCAGGAAGGCTAAGATGAAGGAACACGTACCAATCCTCATAGAGGGATCAGAAGTGGAGAGAGTGAGCAATTTCAAGATCTCCGAGGATCTAACCTGGTCTCAACATATCAATTTAGTTGTAACGAAGGCAAGGCAGCAGCTATATTTTATTAGGAGTTTGAAGAGATTTGGCGTGTCAACAAATACACTCAAAAACTCCTATAGCTGTACCATTCTGACAGGCTGCATCACTGGAGGGGCTACTGCACAGGACCGAAAGAAGCTGCAGAAGGTTGTAAACTTAGTCAGCTCCATCTTGGGTACTAGCCTACGAAGTACCCAGGACATCTTCAGGGAGCGGTGTCTCAGAAAGGCAGCGTCCATTATTAAGGACTCCCAACACCCAGGGCATGCCCTTTTCTCACTGTTACCATCAGGAAGGAGGTACAGAAGCCTGAAGGCACACACTCAGTGATTCAGGAACAGCTTCTTCCCCTCTGCCATCCAATTCCTAAATGGACATTGAATCTTTGGACACTACCTCACTTTTTTTTAAATATACAGTATTTCTGTTTTTGCACATTTTTTAATCTATTCAATGTACGTAATTGATTTACTTGTTTATTTTTTTTTCACTGCTAGATTATGTATTGTATTGAACTGCTGCTGCTAAGTTAACAAATTTCAGATCACAGGCTGGTGATAATAAACCTGATTCTGATCTAATGCAGACGAGAGATTCCAATGATCATCAGGAATCAAAAGCACATTATTAGAACAGAATGAAGAAATATGGACACAGTAGTGTGCTTCAAAAAAATAAAATAACCTGTAGTTCCATACCATTTAGCTGTTCTATTTGAAATGTTCCCACATCATTCAACACTTCTCCACCATCCTAGTCTAGAAATTACTGCACACTATAGGAGATGTATCTAAAAGGATGTTACACAAACTCTGTACCAAGTAATGTATAGGAAACAGGGCACATGGAATGCAATAATTATGACTTCTTCCAACCAAGATGCATTATGCTAACTTCTGCCGTACCAACAGAAAATAGAGCAATCCACAGCCAAGAGATAAAGAATATCCGCAGAATGAAAGTGAGGGTAGACAAAATTGCAACATCTAAACAGAAACCTGCCTGGCCACACAAATTGTGTTACCATTGTGGTAGGGGTTCACATACATCAGACCAATGCAAGTTTAAAGGTGTAACTTGCTGAAAATGCCATACAAACAGCATGCTGGGCTGACAAAAATAAATGGACTACACAGGACAGAGAAAAAGCTAAAAAGTTGCAGTTTCAACAAGAGCACTAATCTGCATGCTGTTGATAAAAAATCTGAAAATAATAAAAGTGACACAGGATTGGCGTAGTCTTGAGATTTACAATGTGAAAACTAACAGGAGGCAAGCAATATGGCTTACACCAGAAGTGAACGGCAAATTATTTAAAATCGAATTAGACACTGGCTCGGCTATTTTGGTCACTACATAAAATGGGTTTCAACAGCATTTCAAAGATACTGAATTCAAACCTGCAGATATCCAACTAAGAACTTGTACTGGAAAAAAAGATAATTCCTGTGGGAATATCATTCATAACAGTAAAAAACCAACAAGCAACATTGGGCTTTTATGTGGTAAAAACAGGAGGGCCAGCATTGTGAGGCCATGATTGGCTGAGACAACTACAGCTTGATTGGAAATCCATCCACCATTTGCATGTCACATTCCCTGCTGTAGTCAACTGAAAGCAAATTAAGGTACTGAATGATACCACAGCAGAGTTCCAGGATAGCAATGGAAACCTCAACAATATTAACGGTAAAGTAGCGTTAAATGAAAATGCCAGACCCAAGTTTTACAGAGCCCACCCCATTGCTTATAGAATGTGTGATCAAGTAGTTAATGAGCTAGATCACATGGAGGCTGAAAGAATTCTTTCCGAATTTGAGTGGAGCCCATGGGCAATGGCAATAGTCAGAAAGGTTGGCTCTGTCTGGATCTATGGTGATTTTAAGGTCACCTTCAATCCAGTACGGAAAGTAGATCAAAACACTCTCCCCAGGATGGAAGATATCTTTGCAAACCTTTCTGGAAGAAAACACTTCGACAAGTGGATTTTGGGGAGGTCTACCTACAGATGGAGATGGAAACAGAGCCCACCACAAAAGGTTTTATCGGTATAATATGCTTATGTTTGGAGTAGCATCTGCACCTACACTCTGGCAGAAAGCTATGGACCAGGTACTGCATGGCTGCCAGGCACTCAGTGTTACCTGGATGACATCATTGTTACTGGTGAGGATGATAAGGAACACCTCCAAAACCTCAAGACAGTGCTTAAAAGATCAGAAGATTATGGGTTCAAAGCATGACATAACAAGTGTGCATTCTTCAAACCAAGCATCACTTACTATGGTCACACCATTGATGCACAAATATTACACAATGCTGCTGAGAATATTCAAGCAGTGGTGGATTCCCCTAGGCCAAATGATGTGTCACAGATGCGGTCCCTTTTAGGATTTGTTAATTATTCTAACAGGTTCCTGCCAAACCTGGCTACGTGTTCCACCCTTTGAACTCATTACTACAGATCGGGAAGGAATGACATGGGCAAAGCAGTGTGAGTTGGCTTCCCAAAAGGCAAAGGAAATGGTGATGACTGGCACTCTACTCACACACTATGACCCATATCATTCGGTAAAGCTTGCCTGTGACGTCTCACCTTATGGTGCAGTCAGGTCACGTTATGAGTGCCTTTGCATCACGTTCCCTTACCACTGATGCACAAGCTGACAGAGAGGCTTTGAGTCTGGCTTGGGGTATAAAACACTTCAACCAGTACTTGTATGGGAAAGAACTTGTCCTCATTACTGACTATCAACAACTAGTGTCCATTTTCAACCCACAAAAGGATGTTCCACTAACAGCAACAGCACAAATGCAGAGACAGGCTCTGATTCTTGGGGGACACAATTACAAGAGGACAACTATTCATGGAAATGCTGATGGACTGTCCCCTTTACCTATGGAAAAGGAAATACCTGAAAAATTTACAAAAGAGGACACTCATCTTGATGTATTCTTCCTAATGCCAATCGGAAGTCTCCCTATTACGGCAGAGATTATCTAAAGGGAAATGAGAAAAGATCCCACACTGTCTCAGGCAACCCAAAATGGCTGGAATGTGCAGCAGAAGTTACATTTCCCCCATTGTTACCAGTGCCAGGATGAACTCACCCTTGACCGGGATTGCCTTATGTGGGGATCGAGAGTTGCTGTACCATCCAAGCTTAAAGCTGAAGTGTTGGAGGAGCTACATGCCGTTCATCTAGGTGTGGTCAAAATGAAAGGATTGGCCTGGGACACACATCGAACAAGCTTGCCATGCACTGTTCCAGAAGATGCCACGTCCAGAAGATGCCAAGGGCAGAGCCCCTCCATCCCTGGGAATCACCTGCATTACCTGGCAGAGTGACCCCTGGAAGTTGTCCACAGCAATTAAATTTGAATTGGACAATTTAAACTAGTGGTTTTATATATTTTTTTTAGTTTATTTGCTACAGGCTATGTGTAAGAATTATGTGAATGGCATAGATGGTGCAGCAGTCTTTAGTACTTAAGACTGTTATTTTTGGTACTTATTAATGACTTTGAAAATAATGTACAACACGAATGTGCTGTAATCTCTGCCTGGATGACAAGTCAATGTAAGTGCATGCACAGCTGACTGCATAGGACTCACTCAATCTGTGTGGACAATCGCAGGGAGGTGGGGAGAAGAGTGGCTGCAGCCAAGCACAACAACCAAGATGACACCGCCCCTACCTTCCCAGTGCGCCTCTGGCTCACTGCCCATGCTCCCAAGCCTCAAAACGAGCAACAGCCATGACCTCTATGGGCAGCCAGCATCAGAAAAATGCCTAGCTTGTATTTTAACCAGGTAATCAGGAATGGAAGAGTTAACGCACACAAAATGCTGGAGAAACTCAGTAGGTCATGCAGCATCCTTCCACAGTTGCTGCCTGACCTGCTGAGTTCCTTCAGCATTTTCTGTGAGTTACTCTAGTTATCCAGCATCTGCTGAATCTCTTGTGTTTATAATCAGGAACGAAAAACACCCTAATAATTCTTAAGGATAAACTTACCTAATCTGTAATTTTTTGGAATCCCCATTAGGCATTACCACACTGAATACAGGCGAAATCCAATTCCAAGACAACAGTGCTCCAAGGAATAAAAATATAATTTATGGAACGAAATCAATTTCTTTCAGAATGAATGAAACTCAGATGAGATAAGTCAGTACAGTATCTAATTCTGTGGATCATATCAGCCATGTTCTTGCCTCAATGACAAAAGTTGATCAATCTGTCTGTAATGAGTTACTTCAATTTTCATTTTACATTTATATAACTGCAACTCCCAAAAAAGTAAACTACTTTTATGTACTGACATAGTTCCAAACAATTCACATTCTCAACCTAATTGATCCCAGCCTATGAATTTGCAGGTGCTTACATTCAATATTGCACAGGCTAACTCATTGTCTCATTACTGGAAGGAACTGAAGTCATGCGTCTGCATTTTAAGATGCTGCCAAATTGTAGATTAACCAACATGCTAGAGTAATCTTTGTTATTTGATCATGTGGCTGGAACATAATGACTAGCACCTTGTGGTTGTTCATTACATATTTCAGTAAACGGAAGAGTTACAAATACACACACATTTACCTCCGCCTCCATGTATCTACACAATCCTCATTACCACACCCCCTTACCCCACCTCAGCCTGATGCAGTTTAAAAAAATACTCTTCCTAAACACAGGATTTAACACTACAGAATTACAGATTGCTTTTTATATAAAATAGATCAAATGAATTTTGAATAACAATTCATGTACTGCAGCTTTCCAAATGCTACAGGTCTAATTATCAACTCTTACTATTATTGCATCAGCGTGGTGGAAAAAAGTGAACTTGGTGGACCTTAAACAAGAGGAAACCTGCAGATGCTGGAAATCTAAGCAACACAGACAAAATGCTAGAGGAGCTCAGCAGGTCAGGGAGCATCTGGAAAAAGAGTCCAGTCGGCGTTTCGGACTGAAACCCTTCAGCACGGCCGTTGAATCCTGCTGAAGGGTTTCGGCCTGAAACGTCAACTCTACTCTTTTCCTAGATGCTGCCTAATTGCTGAGCTCCTCCAGAATTTTGTGTGTTTTGGTGGACCTTAATGTTACGTTATCTACATATTCTAATTTTTCTATGATTTGTGCAGAAACAGACGCTGCTTAAGAAATGACAGAAGATGATTTGAAACAACAGACTTGTTTAGCAAGAGTATAATGTACTACTAGCGAGAGCTAGCAACATCCTAAAGATCCTAAAATCATCAACAAATGGGATATTTTCAAAATAACACTGTCTTTACATTCTCTTTGCATACAAATACACACTAGAGTGCCAATCCATGGAAATGCAAACAAAAACAACACTGAAAGAGTAAGATGCTAAAAGTAGTGCTGACAGAAAATCACTGACAGATTAATTCTTATTTTGAGACTGCAGTCTCATGTCCTAAACATTCCCACCAGGAAATATTTCACCTCCCATTCATCTCTCAAATCTCCTAAGAAGGTTTTGCACTTTCAATGAAAATCATTTCTCGAACCCCGAGACATTATAGGTCCAGCCTTTATTATTTCCCCCTGCTTATAACAAATGTAAACCTTCAGTGCAGTTTCTGGTTTGAAGGTACATCCTTCCTTAAAAAGGTCTCTTGACCTGTAGACAATATTAGAGATGCATTTGCACTAAAACCCTTTAAAGTTGGAATGATATATTTTAAATGTTGCATTCAAAACCTTTTGCGATAAGGGTCAACATACCATTTCCATTCCTATTTACTTGCTGAACCAGCATATTAACTGTGAGTGAATCACGTAAACACAAGAGATTCTGCAGATGCTGCAAGCCTAGAGTGATACACACAAAATGCTGGAGGAACTCAACAGGTCAGGCAGCATTTTTGGAAGGGAATAAATAGTTGACATTTCTGTCCTAGACCCTTCATCAGGGCTGGAAAGGAAGGGAGAAGCACCCTGAAAAAGGAGGTGGGGGAGGGGAAGGAGTACAAGCTAGAAGGTGACAGGTGAATCCAGCTCCTCACCTGCCTATCACCTCCCACTGGTGCCCCTCCTGCTTCCCTTTCTCCCATAGTCCACTCTCCATTCCTCTCAGATTCCTTCTTCTTCGGCCCCATACCTTTTCCACCTATAACTTTGCAGCTTTTTGCTTCATTACCACCCCACCTCCCCACCTGCCTACCTACCCCCCCACCTGGTTTCACCTATCCCCTCCTACTCAGAAAGTAAATATGCAGTTTACAGGCCATGCATCATTGTGGAAAAACTTTTAGTTAACCATCTGTTTTTTTGGTGGCAGTAAAACAGGAACGCCTCACAACTCCTTAGAATTTAAATGGAAGCTCTCCCATTTTGTCACAATAGTTCTCTCAAGTGATACTATGTTTTAGTTTGGAGAAAATTAGAAGTCAAACCTTTGAACCTATGTTTGATTTTGAGAAAAGATGGGGTTCATTTGCTTGTTATTATCATTTGAGTTAATTGCTAGATTTCCTCCATGATCTAATTGTAAATTTTTGATACATTTTTTTTCTTGCTGGCGGTTTGATGTTTATCTTTAGAAGCTTTTTGTATGACATATGGCTCTGGGGTTGAACACCTAATGGTTTTTTTTCTTCATTTTTCTTTGCTTTAGAAGGGGTTTTTTTTTCTCTTTTTTTGGTCACCAAAATTTTTTCAATATTTCTTTACTTGAGACATTGTAAGTGTTGCCTACTTTGATGTACTCTTGTTAATTTTGGATAATAATAATAATAAAAAGATTTGAAAAGAAAGAATTTAAGTGGAAGCTAAAATTGAAACATTAGGTATGTCAACAAAGAAGACTCTTGCAAAGCAGATTAGGAGAAAGTTGGAAATAGAGACTGCATTGCTAGTAATTACTATATACAACATTCAATTTATTAATAGATTCCTATCAGCAAAGTGCAAGAGAATCACTAATATATGATTGTGATTACCTTTCCAATCACCATTACCTGTTTTGAATTGATGGGCTTTTAATTGGTTTCTGCTCATAATTGGAGTCTAATACAAAAAAAACTTGCTGATATAGATAGGCTTTGTTTTAAAACTATTTCAATCAAAGGGAAGTTCTGAAATACTTACTATTTAGTATTTACCAAGAGTATGACACTTTGGAAATCATAGCGTCTCATTACACAAACGTTTGTATGTCATTTTCATCATTTGTGTACAACAGCACATAACGTGGCAGTAACAAGCGAAAATGATCACCACCAAACCCTGACATGAAATTTAGAATCAAATTATTATTATCAATATATGCTGTGAAATTTGTTGTTTTGTGGCAACAGCACAGTGCAAGACATAAAAATTACTAAATACATAATGTAAAACATGAATAACAAAGTATCGCTCATGGACCATTCAGAAATCTAATGGCGGAGGAGAAGTTGGTCTTGAAATATGGAGTGGATGTATTTAGACTCCCGTACTTCCTCCGCGAAGGTAATTAAGTGAAGAGGCCATGTCACAGATGGTGAGGGTCTTTAATGATGGATGCCATCATCTTGAGGCACCAGCTCTTGAAGACGTCCTGGATGGTGGGGAGTGTCATGCTCGTGATGGAGCTGGCTGAGTTTGCAATCCTCTACACTGAAGGCTTCATACCAAGCAGTGATGCAACCAGGAAATGCTCTCCACCGAGCATTTATAGAAAGTTGCAAGGGTCTTCTTTGTTGACATACCTAATGTTTCAATATTGTGGACACGAGGCACAGCTAATAACAGGTGATTCCATCATAATTGTCTGAGCCTTGCTGAGTTAACTTCATTGTATACCCACTTAAAAGTAAATACACTTTCAAATCCACTAGTCATTAAGGACCTTTGATATGAGCTAAAAATAACTTCTTAACACTCTGCTACCACCCAGAACACGCGTGCACCGTCTGAAAGTCCTGCCACCACTCCCCAACTCACGGGACACGCTCGATGATGACCATATTTATTACTATTCTTTATTTCTTTCTTTTTGTATTTGCACAGTTTGTTACCTTCCGCACACTGGTCAAACACAATGGCGTGATCTTTCATTGATTCTATTATGATTATTATTCTGTTATTGGTTTACTGAGTATGCCTGCAAGAAAATGAATACCAGGTTTGCATATGGTGACATATATGTACTTTGATAATAAATTTACTTTGAACTTTGGTCATTTATCATCTTTTATTGCTGCTGATTTACATATTTATATGACTGCTTGTTTTATTATACATCTGTGTGAATCCTGTAGCAGCTGTGATCTGTCTCCGAGGCCAACGTCAGAACAGCTTTTAAGAGGATGAATCCTCACAGAGCATCCGGCCCTGATAAAGCTCAGCAAACCTGTGCTAACCAACTGGTGGGAGTGTTCAAAGACACCTTCAGTCTCTCATTGCTACAGTCAGAGATTCCCACCTGCTTCAAAAGTGCGACAATCATACCAGTGCCAAGAAGAGCTGCCTCAGCAACTATCACCCAGTGGCACTCACATCTACCGTGATGAAGTGCTTTGACAGGTTGATCATGGCTAGGATCAACTCCTACCTAAGCAAGGACCTCAACCCACTGCAATTTGCTTATTGCCACAAAAGGTCTACAGTGGATCCAATCTCAGGGTCTCTCCACTTGGCCTTGGAACATCTGGAAATTAGTAATGTCTAAATCAGGCTGCTATCTATTGACTACAGCTCAGCATTTAACACAATCACACGTTCATTTCTAATCAACATACTCCAAAATCTGGGCTTCTATACCTCCTTCTGTAACCAGATCCTTGACTTCTTTATTGGGAGACCACAGTCTGTACAGATT
Source organism: Mobula birostris (assembly GCF_030028105.1). Classification (NCBI taxonomy): domain Eukaryota; kingdom Metazoa; phylum Chordata; class Chondrichthyes; order Myliobatiformes; family Myliobatidae; genus Mobula; species Mobula birostris. The sequence continues at coordinate 29,577,831 of NC_092394.1, read as the reverse complement.
GGAAAAAATATCTCCTCCTCACTGACAATCAACATTGGCGCAAAGCAAGAACGCGTGCTTAGCCCACTACTCTGCTTTCTCTACATCCACAAGCACATCTTAAATGGCACCTGTAAATTCTCTGACAGCACATCCATTGTTGCCAGAATGTCAGATAGTTATGAGGTGATGTACAGGAGCGAGACAGATTAGCTGGTTCAATGGTGTCACAGCAACAACTTTACACTCAGGATCAGTAAGACCAAAGAATTGATGTAGACTTCAGAAAGAGGAAGTCAAGGGAACACGCACCAGTCCTCATCGAGTTGTCAGAAGTGGAAAGGGTGAGTAGTTTCAAATTCCTGGGTGACAGCATCTCTGAAGATCTATCCTGGGTCTAACACATTGATGCATTTACAAAGAAGGCACAACAGTGGCTATATTTCATTATGAGCTTAAGGAGAATTGGTATGTCACCAAAGATACTTGCAAATTTCAATACATGTACCATGGAGAACATTCTAACTGGTTGCATCACTGTCTGGTATGGAGGGGCCACTGTTGAAAAGGTTATGGAAAGTTGTTAATTCAGCCAGCTCCATCGTGGGCAATAGCCTCCCCAGCATCAAAGCCACCTTCAAAAGGTGATGCTTCAAAGAGGCCGCATCCATCATTAAGGTCTCCCATCATTCAGGATATGCCCTCTTCTCATTGCTACCATCAAGGAGGTGGCACAGAAGACTGAAGACAACCACACAACGTATCAGAAACTGCTTCTTCATCTCCACCATCAGATTTCTGAATGGATAATGAACCCACGAACACTACCTCGCAATTTTTTCAAATCTTTTTGCAACAATTATTTTTCTTTTTTATACAAATATAGATAACTATATAAATTTATAGTTTTTAATCATTATCTATTGCAATGTATAGCTGCTGCGAAAGAATAAACTTCACAACATATTTCAGTAACCTTAAACCTGATTCTGATACATTAGTGTCAGTAACATTATACTGTCTTACATAAACATATAACTCACACTTTATGTAAATCTGTCAATCTTCAAGCCATGCCACTGAGAGATTTGTTCTAATTTTACTTCATTTTGTCACTGTATGTGCTTTACGCACTCTGGTTTGCACCTTGCCCCACAGAGAATGATGTTTTGTTTCGCTGTATACATGTGTACGGTTGAATGACAATAAATTTGAAGTTGAACTTGAACAATAAAAAGTGCTATTTAGATTTTTCATGCTTCATATATTCTGTAAAATTCCAATCTGCCATGAATAAAGAATTCTTACTGCATATTAATTCTAACACATCGAACAGAACTTTATGGTATTAATCACCAGATTTACCCTGATTGGAATTACACCGATATTCAACTAGCCTTGCCAATCACATAAATTAAACATATTCCAGTAACTGCAGTTGCTAGCAAATTGTCTACAAATTTCAAGTTGAAACTCACTTTTTTTTTCCCCATGGGATGGCACAGTAGTGGAGTGGTTAGTTAGCACAGTGCTTTACAGTACCAGCAGTGCTGTGGTTAGTTAGCACAGTGCTTTACAGTACCAGCAGTGTAGTGGTTAGTTAGCACAGTGCTTTACAGTACCAGCAGTGTAGTGGTTACTTAGCACAGTGCTTTGCAGTACCACCAGTGTAGTGTTTAGTTAGCACAGTGCTTTACAGTACCAGCAATGTAGTGGTTAGTTAGCACAGTGCTTTACAGTACCAGCAACCTGGGTTCAATTCCTGCCGCTGCGTACAAGAAGTTTGTATGCTCCCTGCTTGACCGCATGGATTTACTCCAGGTGCTCTAGTTTCCATAAGACCATAAGACATAGGAGCAGTATTAGGCCACTCAGCCCATCGGGTCTGCTCCGGCATTCCATCATGGCTGATCCCGAATCCCACTCAACCCCATACACCTGCCTTCTCACCATACCCTTTGATGCCCTGAAGATCCCTCCCACAGAGATGTAGCGGCTGGTCAGGCTAACTGGTCATTGTAAATTGTCCCACGATCAGGCTAGACTAAATCGGCGGTTGCTGGGCAGTTTCGCTCAAAGGGCTGGACAGGCCTGTACTGCGCTGTAGCTCAATAAATAAATCTAACAGGATACCAAGATTTTTAAAAATACAGTAATTTATGCGATTTTACTCATTGAGATAGTTTCTTTGTCAAAATCGCAGGAATCCTACATAGTATTATCAACATACAACAAAATAAATCAAATTTCATTTATACTACATCACATCATTGGTATTTTGCTCAGCAGGTTATATCACCTGTTTTCCCAAGAAATAAAGTGCGTAGGAGGAACTTATTTCTGTACAAACGTTTAACTTATTTTTCCCATCTATTTTAAAGCACTGGTACACAGAAATGTAGAAAGGCACCTCACAAAGAGGTATAGACAAGCAAGATAATTAAAGTGATTGATTTAGTAGCATTCAGTGGAGTGCTGAATCTTGGTAGCACTGAAGGCGAATCTCACAAATGTCTTGAATTTCCAGCATCTGCAGATTTCCTCGTGTTTGCGATGTCTTACTTGAATAGTTTACTGATCCTGTACCAGCAAGAGAATAAATACTGAAACCATGCAATGGAAAGAAAGTGTGACTTTTTCACTTACCGGAGATCAGTGATTCTTAAACATGACATTGTTTATTTATTTACATCTGGAAGAGGACTTCCTGCTCAAGCAGAACGGATGTATGAGTACAAGGTCCAGAAACAGTGAGAGCTCAAATTTGGAACCACTGAGAGGGTGTGGTCCTAGAATCCTGAAATGCCACGAGGGCAGGCAGGAAGAGTGGAGGTAAAGCAAGATAAAGAGTTAAAGGATGAGAATTTGTACCTTTCGACAGGAAAGGTATCAGAGAATAAAAGTTTGCCTGCCAACTAGACGTTCATCCAAGTGAGTTTCATAGAGTTGTACTGCAAAGAAACTGGCCTTTTGGCTCATCACATTCATGCTAACCATCTTACCATCTACACTAATGACATTTGTCCTCACTGGGTCGATATTCTTCTATGCCTTGGCTATTCAAGTATCTGTTTAAGTGTCTCTTAAACACAGTGACTGTATTGGACTCCATCACCTCCTCTGGCAGTCAGATATTAACCACTGTGTTAAAAAAAAAGACTTCCTCTCAAATTCCTTCCTCTCATCTTAAACTGATTCCATCTTTTTGTGGATAACACAAGCATGGGAAAAGCATTTTGGTTATCTACCCTTAACTATGTCTTTTATCACTCTCCATTCCAGGCAACATCCTGGTGGAGATTTCCTGCGTTCTCTCCTGTGCAACCACATCCTTCCTATAGTCATATCAACCAGAAATGCAAACGATACTTCAGGTGTGGTCTGTTGGATCTCCATTTAATTTCTGATCTTTAGGCTCTTCTGCGAGTCAGCAATGGCAAGCAGTCTTAATTCCAAGGTTTCAGTTTATTTTAGAGTACAAACATACAAATATTAGGCAAACTAAATAAAGAGCTAAGAAATAATGCTAACAGGGGAATTAATCCTAGGACAATGGAATAAAGAAGAGGCTAAAATGGTGCCTCTGAAAAATCTATCACTTTTATGGATAAGATAAGAAAGTCCTTAGATAAAGATAAACTGGTTAATAGGCTACATAATTAAAACAATTACATCATGTGGGTAATGTGCTAATACTTAGACAATGAAAAAAATCAGGAAGTTGATAAACTGTTGGTTTAGCTGCTATATCGCTTTCTGCCAGTGAGTGTGAAAAATTTATGAGTTTGTTAAAAAGTGCAAATCCTATAAAAAGTATTATTTTTATAAAAAGTAGATTCCAAAAGGTCTGACCAGTGTTTTGTAAAGTTGCAACATAACATCACAATTTTAATATTCTATATCCCAACCTATGAAGCCAAGTATGCAAGTATGCTTTCTGCAATCACCCCATCTACCCGTGTTGCCAATTTTAGAGAAGTATGAGCATGAACCCACAGGCCTGGGTGTTTATCAAGACTCCATAGCATCCTACCATTTGGATTATGGTGATTATCAGATTCTGGTACCATTATGACAAAATCCTACCATTTGGAGTAAGACCGCATTGGAATATGAGTTTTTGGGTTCCTTATCTGAGCATGGAGGTGCTAGAATCAAAGAGTATCCAGAGGAGGTTCACACGAATTCAGCCGGGAATGAAGGAGTTAACATCTGCTCCTGTGATATATGGTCTTATTTATTTTATATGTCCTGCCACTAATTGGCTTCCCTAAAAACATCACTTCTCACTTGTTAGGACTCAATTCCAAATGCAAATACACTGTGCAACTTTCCATATGATCTCTACCCCACCTTCCTTGCTATCTACAAACTGCCAATTTAGTGTTATCTGCAAATATACTAATTATATATCTATATTTGCTTTCAAGTAAATAATACATAATCATGCATCACTAACAACAAAAATACCAGCAGCTATCCTGTGGTACACCCATCTTCACAGACTTACAATCAGAAAAGCTTCCTTCCACAACCAGCTCTTGCCTCCTATTATCAAACCAATTTTGGATCTAATTAGCCAGCTCACCTGGGTCAGCACTTAGGTCCTGCAGGAGCTTGAAAAAAGCCTTACTAAAGACTATTTAGTTAGTGTATCATCAATCTTCTCAGTTACCTCCTTTAAAAAAAAACAGAATTGCTAAGTGCAGAATGGAAGTCATCTCAGAGGTCAGAGATATACGGTAGGTGATGATTGTTAAGGAAGGGATAAGCACAGTCAGAAACCCAGGTCAGGGCTGAACATAGCTTTCAAGTTGCCAAAAGTCTGCTTCATTTAGCAAAGAACAGAGACAAATTCAGTAAAAATAAACTACAAAAGCTTCTCAAAAGCAAACAGAAGTGCAAAAATGGCCTAAAGTGACAAGATTTTTCCATCGTTGACAGGTTACACAACAAACCAACCTTGACGAAAGACGACAACAAAGAAGTGGGCTCCAGAAAAGCAATAAAGACTATTTTGTCATTAGATTAATTAGATAACAGCAATGTCGTACAAAACATTTGTTAAAAGCTAAATGCAATCAATAACGCTGGAAGACTGCTACTCAACAATGGCTAATTTTTCACTGTTGTCATGACATTTTTAATTCTCTTTTCTACGAACACAACCTCCATCCATCAGTTTAATTAAGGTGATACATTGCAACCAGTTTAACAATAGGTTCACCTTTTGAGCCCTTTGCAATTATATGCAGTAAATATTCCCCACATTTGGATAATTTTGGGGAGTAGTGCACTTTATAGTAAAATTAGGATTGAAAATTCCCTTAAAAATTCATGGTAATGGCAATTACTATAATTATATTTAACAATAGTCCAAATCTATACAATTCACGACACCCATCAGTGAAGAGGCTGCACGGCATCCACACCAGGACCACAAAACTCAGAAACAGATGCTTCCCTGAAGCCACCAAGCTGATCAACACCTCCACCTACAAACCCCCCTCTCCACCCACCACCAATACATACTCATCATCTAATGTCACTTTATGTACATATAATCAGTCTGTATATACAACATTGTGTTTTATAGGATTGCTTTTATATTTATTGAGGTTTTTTGTTATGCACTGTATGCTTATTGTGCTTTTTTTAAATGCTGTATCATATTTGGAGTAACAACCATTTTGTTTTCCTTTACACTAGTACTGCAGAATGACAATAAACAGTCATGCATCTTGAACATAAGAACCAGGAGGTGAGGAAGACCACAGGGCCCCTTCAGCCTGCTCCACCATTCAATAAGATAGTGGCTTATCTGATCATAGGCTTCAACAGTTTTTGCCCCGTACTTCAATGCCATTAACCCAGCACACTTGGGGCTTCAGTGATCCTAGACAAGCCAATTTTCTGTACTATTGGATGTTACTCCAATTTTAATAGGCAAACATACTTTGACTCACCTTATTTACATGTTACACAGTAGTATACTGTAACAGATTTTCTATTAAACTTGTTGAGTTTAAATAGTTCAGGAAGTATACAAGCACCTCAGATCTTGATTTCAGCAGTAAACTTACCCAGGTTCCTGAGCAATGAAGTTCCAGACCCCAGCCTTCATGTCAGTAGCACAGCAAGCCCATCGTCCTGACCACAGCCAACTTTGAATTCGGAAAAGAGAACGTTGTACCAACGACAAAAAAATTCAGCTACTATTATGAAATGCAACAAAAGCATTGCCTCAAAAATATCGCAGCAATACTGTGATTTCAAATTTGTTGTTTCTGAGAAAGTTAAGACTGGTTCAATTAAGATGTTCACTGATACATTGAACTACGTGCCTGGAAACAAAGAATTTCAAGAACTGTCAGATCTTGTTGACATCATTGGAACATTTCAATCTTGTAGCGCTGACTACAAGCATGGATTCAATCTGATGAATTCAATCAAATGTAAATCCAGAAACAGACTAGAAGTAGAGCATTTGGATGATCTAATGAGGAGTAAGACATATGTCGCATCAGGATGCAAAATTAATCTGGATAGTGTTCATAGACATAGAATTTGTAATACAGATGAGAAAAAGTTTATGAAACTTGAAAGATTTTTTTTGTTGAATTGAATCGACTTTATTACTTACATCCTTCATATACATGGAGTAAAAATCTATACATCTCCATCTAAATGTGCAATGTGCCATTATAGTAATTTATACTAAATATAATATAGAAATACAGTTGCATCAACATGAATTAAGCAGTCTGATGGCCTGGTGGAAGCTGTCCCAGAGACTGTTGGTCCTGGCTTTTATGCTGCAGTACCGTTTCCCAGATGATAGCAGCTGGAGCAGTTTGTGGTTGGGGTGACTCGGGTCCCCAATGATCCTTCCAGCCCTTTTTATACACCTGTCTTTGTAAATGTCCTGAAGAGTGGAAAGTTCACATCTACAGATGTCCTGGGCTGTTCGCACCACTCTCTGCAGAGTCCTGCAATTGAAGGAAGTATAGTTCCCATACCAGGCAGTGATACAGCCAGTCAGGATGCTCTCAATTATACCCCTATACCCCATACCAAACTTCTTCAACCGTCTGAGGTGAAAGAGGCGCTGTTATGCCTTTTTCACTACACAGTCGGTATGTACAAACCACGTGAGCTCCTCGGTGATGTTTACGCCGAGGAACTCAAAGCTGTTCACCCTCTCAACCCCAGATCCATTGATGTCAATACTGTATTTCATTATACGCTTCAATTAATAAAACCCTAAGTATGTGATTTTTCAATTTTCATTCTACGTATTCATAGTGTGCATATTACAAAACAAACATTTAAAGTGCCGTGCAGTTTTCAGGCCATGTAAAAAGTTCCTGCTCAGAGCAATGGTTAGTCTGCACAGGTGTAAAAAAAAACAAAGGGAGCATTGCTCAAGAAGGCAGCATCCATCATTAAGACCCCTCACCACCCTGGGCATGCCCTCTTCTTGTTACTACCATCAGAGATGAGGTACAGGTACCCGAAAAGGCACATTCAACATTTTAAGAACAGCTTTTTCCACTCTGCCATCAGATTTCTGAATGGTCTAGGATCAGAGTCAGCTTTAATATCATTGGCATACATCATGAAATTTGTTAACTTTGTAGCAGCAGTACAATGGAATACATGATAAATACAGAAAACATGAATTACAGTAAATATATATATATACACACACACACGTGTATATTAAAAAGTTAACATTAAAAATAGTGCCAAAACAGAAATAATTTTTTAAATGTTATGTAGTGCTCATGGGTTCATTACATATGTTAGAAAGTGGACAACAGAGGGGAAGAAGCTGCTGTTCCTGAATCACTGAGTGTGTGCCTTCGGGCTTCTGTACCTCCTTCCTGATGGCTACAATGAGAAGGGGGCATGTCCTTGGTGATGAGGATCCTTAATAATGGACAATGCCTTTCTGAGGTACTGCTCTTTGAAAATGTCTTGGATACAATGGAGGCTAGTACCCAAGATGGAGCTGAATAACTTTCCAACTTTCTGTACCTTCTTTCAATCCTGTGCAGTAGACCCCCCCCCATACCAGACATTGATACAGCCTGTCCAAATGCTCTCCATGGTGTATCTGTTGAAGTTTTCAAGTATTTTAGATGACAAGTCAAATCTCCTCAAATTCCTAATGATATATAGCCACCGCCTTGCCTTCTTTATAGCTGCATCAATATGTTAGGTTCAGGTTAGATCCTCAGAGATATAGACATGCAAGAACTTGAAATTGCTCACTTTCTCCACTTCTGTTCCCTTCTCCTACTTTTTATGAAGTCCACGATCAGTTTTTTGGTCTTACTGACATTGAGTGCAAGGTTGTTGCTGTGATACCACTCAACTAATTGGTATATCTCGCCCCTGTACACCCTCTTGCCTCCATCTGAGATTCGGCTAACAATGGTTGTATCACCAGCAAATTTATAGATGGCATTTGAGCTATGCCTAGCCACACAGTCATGGCTAAAGAGAGAGTAGTGCAGTGGGCTAAGCACACACCCCTGAGTTGTACCAGTATTGATTGTCAGCAATGTTATCACCAATCCACACAGGTTGTGGTCTTCTGGTTAGGAAGCTGGTGACCTAATTGCAGTGGGGGAGGGGGGATACAGAGGCCCAAGTTCTGTAGCTTTTTGATAAGGACTATAGGAATTATGGTGTTAAATGTTGAGCTATAATCAATGAATAGCATCCTGACATAGGTGTTTGTATTGCCCAGATGATCTGAGGCCATATAAAGAGCCATGAGATTTTGTCTGCTGTAGACCTATTGTGGCGATAGGCAAATTACAGCGGGTCCAGATCCTTGCTGAGGCAGGAGTTGATTCTGCCATGACCAACCTCTGAAGAAGCACTTCATCACCATAGATGTGAGTGCTACTGGGCGATAGTCATTAAAGCAGCTCATGTTGCCCTTTTGAAGCAGATGGGAACTTCCGACGATAGCAGTGAGAGGCAGAAAATGTCTTTGAATACACCCACCAGTCGGTTGGCACAAGTTTTCAGAGCCCTACCAGGTTCCCTATCAGGGCCTGCTGCCATGAACTATACCCGACTACTCTTCTTTTGCACTATTTATTTTATTTTTTATTGCAACTTATAGTAACTTCTTACAGCTTGTAGTGTACTACTACCACAGTGCAACAAATCTCATGACATACTGAACACTCAAGAGTTGAACCTGATGTGGTCTTCTGCTGCTGTCGCCCATCCACTTTAAGGTTTGGCATGTTATACATGCAAGAGATGCTCTTCTGCGCACCTCCCTTGTAACATGTGGTTATTTGAGTGGCTGTTGCCTTCCTGTCACCTTGAACCAGTCTGGCCATTCTCCTCTGACCTCTCTCATTAACAAAGCTTTTTTTGCCCACAGAACTGCCACTCACTGGATGAAGGGTCTCGGCCTGAAACGTCGACTGTACCTCTTCCTAGAGATGCTGCCTGGCCTGCTGCGTTCACCAGCAACTTTGATGTGTGTTACTCACTGGATGTTTTTTTTTGTTTTTCAGACCATTCCCTGTAAACTCTAGAGACTGTTGTGCATGAAAATCCCAGGACATCAGCAGTTTCTAAGGTACTCAAACCACCTCCCTTGCCGATTCTGACATCTCTTCGGAACAAATGAACCTCTTGAACATGTCCACATCATTTTATACGATGAGTTGCTACCATATAATTGGCTGATTGGATACTTACATTAATGAGGTGTGCCTAATAATGTGCACTAAGTACATGTTAGCGATAATGAACCTAATTACTGGTTTTGATTGTAGTTGCACATCCAGGTTGGATTCTGAACCACTAGATAACAATCTGCATTAATAACTGGGCCAGATAACGGACTACCATTTTTTTTGCCGCACCTCAAATCAGAATAAAACTATTCAGTTTTTAAAACCCTTCATTACTACAAGTTATAAAAAATTCTCACCATAATGCGAGAAGAAGACCCTTCTCATCTCAATCTGGTGTAAAATCCAGTATCTACCCTGTCAATATTTCTCAAAATTTCATGCTTTAGCGAGATCACCTTCCTTGTTTTGCAATCCAAGGAACACATGCTTATTTTGGTGAACTTTCCTTCCTAAAACAGCAGTCATCTTAAAACTAACCTTCATTACACTTCACCTAAGCCAATTATACCATTGGCTAACTAAAGCAAAAACCGTATGGCATGCTCCAATCAATCCCTGTACAGATGCAGCCACACTTCCTCTCCTGTGATTATTTCCCTTGCATTAAAGGGCAGTGTGTCATTTGTCTACTTAATTACTTCCTCTGCCTGCATGTTAATTTCATATTTGTTTGTACAGGCATTTCTGATTATTAAGATTAATAATCACACAGTATTTAAACAACATTTTCATAATCTCACTGTGTTCTACATGCTACCTTTATACCCACTCATTTAACCTCTTCTGTTTTCTGAATCTCAGTCTCACCAGTGTTGGATATATTATATTCAGTCCAGTCACCTACATCGTTAATAGAGATTGCATGTACTGTAATTGAAAACCCAGAAATAATCACTCAGATAAATCGCAGTTTGTCAGCCTGAAAATGGCATATGTTTTATATTTGCTCTCCAAGGCTCCTAGCATAGTCTTTGACCTCACGAGGTCTTATCATGTGCAGCACGCTGTCATGTGGCATCTTACAAAATGTCTTACGCAAGTCCAGATACATTGTATCCATTGGCTCCCCTTCAGCTACATTGGTGGTTACATCCACAAAGAATTCTTAAATATTTCTTACACTGTGATTACTCATGATATGTTTTTGAAGATCTTGGTTATCATTCAGTTTATAATGAGTTCAGCGTTTTGTTAATAAACGGTGTTGTTACACCAGCTGGCTCAGATTGTTACATTCACTGTTTTCAACTCTTCTGACCCTTCAGAAAAATGAAAACTGATGACCATACTTTCTCTGAAGTTACCCATTTTGGAAACCTAGGATACAGATAACAGGTCCAGGGGTTTTTGTAAGTTCATAGTCTTGTGAAGTTTGGCTCGAACAATTCTTGTTTTAGTTCACTCTTGCCCCTTAGTTACCTACAATTTTATGTTTGTTTTTGGGTTTCTTCTGCTGTGAAGGCAAATACAAAATATTAACTTAGTTTTCAGCCATGTCCTAATGCCCAAATATTAATTCTTTAACTCAGATTCTGATTCTAATTATTGTTATGCTTATTTACTTGCCTGTAAAAGTTCCAGTTATCAGTTTCTTATATTCCACTGTCACCCTCATTGTCAGACAGATTACAAATTATTCCACTTAATACAAAATATATCAGAAAACTCTACAACTGTAAGGGCCATTTCTAAATACAGCAAAACTCAGTTAATCTGGCACATTTTGGAGACCAATGGTACCAGATTAGCAGATTTTCTGAGCACTTGGATGATATTTTGATTACTGCCCCAACACTCTTTCAACTTAATTTTTTTAAGAATACTACACAGCAGTATAATACATCTTCCAATGATTTTAGGGAGCATAAGAAACAGAGCCCCAGTGAGTTTCAAGGGAGGGTGAGAAACGGAGCTGTAATGAGTTTCAAAGGAACACAGGAAACATGGACCCGGTGAGTTTCAAGGCAGTGAAGAAAGCAGAATGAACCCTGGTGAATTTCAGGCAAGTACAGGAACATCACCTAATAATCCAAATGTTAACCCATCAGGATTTCCAAACAATTAGATAGCAAATTGAGTTTTACTGTACCCTACCAACATTACTCTTAGGATATTGCGTTTAGTGTGACTATTTTTTGTTGTGAACCTAAAAGAACAAAAACACAAAAGGCGAAACCAAATCTTTGTTAACGTTATCTACTCAACCAGATTTCAAATCAATTCCTTCAAATGAAAGTGCATTATCATCTGCAAAATTTGCACATCAATTTCACATTGTAGATTATGAAAGAGGGTAATGACTTCTGTACTTTCAAAATATCATGATTATTACACCATTTAGGGCCTAATTCTTAGACTCCCTTGAAACTCACTGAGGCTCTGTTACCCCATATTCCCCAAAGATCAGCAAGTTCACTGGAATGAGAATCCCAAAGGCTTCCATAGCAAAAGAATAGCAAGAGGCAAAACTGATCTTCTTGAAGATCGGCGTGGTCATGGAGCTGAAAGAGATGGGGAAGATCGTAAATGAATTTTTTTTCCATCTGTATTTACTCGAGAGATGGGCACATAATCTGCAGAACTGAGGCAAAAGTGTAGTGTGGTCATGGACCATGTACAGATTTCAGAGGAGGAATTATTTGCTGTCTTGAGACGAATTAGGGAGGATAAATCACCAGGCCATGACAAGGTGTCCTCCTGGATCGTGAGGGAAGCTAGTGCAGAATCTGCAGGGCCCCTAGCAGGGATAATTAGAATGGCACTAGTTATGGGTGAGATACCGGACAACTGAGGAGGACAATGTTGATTCATTGTTTAAGACAGGCTCTAAGAATAAGCCAGGAAATTATGGACTGGTGAGCCTGACATTAGTCACGGGTAAATTATTGGGAAGTATTTTAAAAGACAGGATATACCAGGCTTTCTCAACCTTTTTGCCCTGGAGGAAGCCTTGTAATAATGTTCACGTTTCAGGGAACCCCCGAGTAAAAATTACTATATCTACTACTCATGATACATTAGCGTGATCCATTAGTTGTAGATAGAATAATCAAAAAATAATTGTCAATGCTCTTTTGAGTAGAGAATGAACTATTAGCCAACCTTTCTTGAAAAAAAACAGATAATTATGGTTAGCTTACCTTTCTTGAAATTGATCTCTTTCTTTCCCCTTCATAAATTCTTAAAACTCATAAGGCAAACATAATAAATTTCTGTTAAATAACCATTTGCTCGAGTGCTTCCATCAGCGCTGCCTCCGCTCCATCATGGGTATCAGCTGGCAGGATCGTGTCTCCGACAACAAGGTCCTGGAGAAGGCTTAACTTCCAACCATTGAAGCTACTTTGGTGCTCAGGCAGCTCTGCATGGACAACTCCAGATTACCAAAAGCAGTACTCTACAGAGAACTCTCTCAGGGCAAGGGAGATCATTGGTGCCCAACGCAAGAGGTACAAAGACCAATTTAAGCAGCAGCTCCCTCAAGCAAATATTGAGGTCAACAAGTGGCAGCAGCTGGCTTGTGACAGAGACCACCAGAGAATACTGATCCAAGGCGCAGCCAAGAATTTTGAGGAATCCAGAAAAGTGACTGAAGAGAAGAGGAGATACAGGAAGGATCCTACTACCCAAATGCCCTCATCCCAGCTGTTCCCGTGTCCCTACTGCTGCAGAGTCTACAGATCCAGAATTGGCCTCTACAGTCAACAACGATCGTGCCGTCGCTCCTGAGGACTCTTCTTCCCTCCTGATCTTCGCAAGTGAAGAACCAGCCATCATCATCGAGCATGAAACCTTTTCAATTTCTGGTAGCGCATCATGTCCTAGCGTTTTACCCACTGTAATTTTACATGCTGCCATTATTAGCTTCTCACCAACTGTGTGACTTTTCCTTTTCTGGGTAATAAGTTCTGCTACTAAATAACATGCCTCCTTGTTCCTTTTACTGACTGTGACTTTATGAACAAAAGGTTTACTCTGCTTGTTTTGAGATTCCAATAGCCGTTTAAAATAGTCAGCATTTTTGTGGCTGTGTTTTGTAGTTAAGTGTCTTTTCAATTTTGCTGGAACCATTGCTGCATTTGTAAGTTGTTTGCCACAGACTGGGCACAATGGAATAGGACAACTTGGATCACCAGTCCAAGCAAAACCCATTGATAAGTAGCTTTCATTGTAAAGACGGACTTTTTTTGACTCCATTGTTGCACTAGTGCAGTGAAATGACTCAGAAGATCATAATTCAAAAATCACCACATTGGACCATCAGACGTGTCGGTAAAACACAGGGGTTAATAAAGTATAAAAAGGGACGAGTCCATCAAATGCGCAGAAAACGCACTTCACACTCCTTATCAGCCTACCATCCTCCCCTCTGTGGAATACAGCGCTCACCAATTATCAACAGCCTCCCCTATCTCAGGTCAAAAATTGAGAATGGGACTAGGCAGAATACCAGGCTGGCACAGACTAGATGGGCAGGAGGCCTGCTCCTGTGCTGGAGTGCTCTATAACTCATTGCTACATTCATCATTGACAGAAGGTTAAAACAATGAATCCATTCAGCTCGTAATAACCTTCATTAAACACCCGCCTTTGACCATTATTCCAATATCCCATTCATCTTCCTCTATTTTTACTTTACCAGACTAATCAGTCATGATTAACAAGCATTCTTTAAAATAAACTTAAAGCAATTGTGTATTCTGGATTAACACTGGTCCCCATCCTTTCACATCTCCCTTCTTCTCTATCATTCATCCTGACTTTCCAGTGCTGATGAAAGCCCACTGATCTGAAATGTAAGTTCTGCTTCTCTCTACACACACACTTTCCAGATTTCCAGCATCTGTTTTTTGACTTACTTTTCTTTGTCTTTCTCTCCTCCCATACAATTTTCATACTTTTAAGACCTATAACTGCTCATACACTATCAACACCTTCCACTTGGTCTCATTTCTTTTGCACTCAAATTTTATTAAGTATTCATTAGTTCAAGACTTGAATGCTTAACTGTGCTCTTCAATAAATGAAAAGCACGCAAGAAGAAATCCAGCAAAAACTGCATAAAATGTGGATTCAAAATTTAAATTATTTCAGAAGACGAACTGCACCTCATTAAAATTATCAAACCAGGTAATGAATGTGGATTGGTGAAATGCTAAATGATGAACACTGATCTATGCAACAAAACCCAAGTGCTAATTGTGTATCTCGAGATTACTCCCTGCGTTGTGCTGGTGAGGATTGAAATGGGAAGATGGAACAGAAGGTGTGGCTTTGTGAATGTGGATCACGAGCACAGCTTCTGGATTAGGTGGGATGTGTAAAAGAAGAACTGGTTACAACAAACTGAGTAAGAAGGTTTGTTCACGCTGCTTGGGAGAGTTTATCTATTTTTGCTGTGGGGGATGGTAGGGAACAAGGGGTGATTCATGCTCCAATGTCATTAGATTTACCTGTGAGCTCCTTGCATTGAAGTAAATGCAGCACAGCGTGCTTACTCCTTCTTGCTTCTTAACCGGACTCTTCCTTCTGGGCTTTCCTGATCCATCTTCAACATCTCCCCGCCTACTGCACTACTAGATTTATGATGCTATTCTAATTATGGAAATAGGTTGGGACAAGTGCAGGACTAGTAGCATTATTCCCCATGCTATGGAAATTTCACATGTGACAGATAGAATGTGAAAAAGGAAGGGAAAGTTGCACTACTGATTAAGGAGGATATAAAGGCAATACTTAGAGAGAATATCCCCAAGGGATCATCCAATGAGGTCATCTGGATAGACTTTAGGAGAAAGTCCTTAGTGACTTCAGTGGGCACGTGGCCAAGTGGTTAAGGCATTGGACTAGCGACCTGAAGTTCGAGCCCTGGCCGAGGGAACGTGTTGTGTCCTCGAGCAAGGCACTTAATCATACATTGCTCTGTGGCGACACTGGTGCCAAGCTGTATGGGTCCTAATGCCCTTCTCTTGGACAACATTGGTGTCGTGGAGAGGGGAGACTTGCAGCATGGGCAACTGCTGGTCTTCCATACAACCTTGCCCATGGTCTCACAAGACTAACAGATGCCTTTACTTTAGGAGAAAGGCAATCATTTTGCTGGGGGAGGGGGTTATACTACAAGCCTTCCAACTGTCTGCAGGAAATAGAAAAATGAATATGTAAACTAACTGCAGAAAGATGTAAATGCAACAGGGGGATTTTAACTTTCTCAGAATTAACCAGGACCGTCTTAATGCAAGGGGCCAAGATGGAACAAAATGTCTTAAGTTCATCCAAGAACATGTTTTGAGACAGTATGTCGAGAGTTCTACTGGAAACAGAGAAGCACTCAGCCTTATCCTGGGAATTGGAACCAGGCAAGTCGGGGAAGGGAACACTTTGGGGCAGTGACCATAACTGTGTAAATTTTCAAGGTAGTTAAGGAAAGGGATAAGGTTGGTCCTTAAATTAAGGTCTTTATGATGCAAAGATTGGAGAAGGGGCAGATAGTGTTGAGGAAACAGGTAGGATGCAGAAGGACTTAGACAGATTAGGAGAATGGGCAAGAAAGTGGCAAATGAAATACAATGTTCGCAAATGCATGGTCATGTACCTCGGTAGTAGAAATAAATGAGTGGACTATTTTCTAAACGGGGAGAAAATCCAGGAATCTGAGATGCAGAGGAATTTGGGAGTCCTTGGGCAAAACACCCTGAAGGTTAACTTGCAGGTTGAGTCAGTGGTGAGGAAGGCAAATCCCGTGTTAGCATTCATTTCAAGATGTCTGAAATACAACAGCTGAGGCTTTATACGGCACTGGTGAGGCTTCTTCACCTTGAATATTGTGAACAGTTTTGGGCTCCTCATCTTAGAAAAGGTGTGCTGGCATTGGAGAGGGTCCAGAGGAGGTTCACAAAGATGATTCCAGGAATGAAATGGTTATAATACGAGGAACGTTTAATGGCTCTGGGTCAGTACTTGCTGGAAATTCAGAAGGATGAGGGAGAACCTCATTGAAACCTTTCAAATGTTGAAAGACCAAGACAGAGTAGATGTGGAAAGGATGTTTCCCATGGTGGGAGAGTCTAGGACAAGAGGGCACAGCCTCAGGATAGAGGGGTGCCCTTTCACAACAGAGATGTGGCAAAACTTCTTTAGCCAAAGGACGGTGAATTTGTTGCCACATGCACCTGTTTAGGCCTGGTCATTGGGTGTATTTAAGGCAGAGATTGATAGGTTCTTAATTGGACATGGCATCAAAGGTTACGGGGAGAAGGCCAGGAACTGGGGTTGAGGAGCAGAAAAAAAAGGATCAGCCATGATTGAATGGCGGAGCAGACCCAATGGGCCAAATGGCCCAATTCTGCTCCTATGTCTTAAGGTCTTATCGTCTTAATTAGGGGAGGATTGATTTCAATCGTGGAAGAAAAGCCTGGTGGCAGTAAATTGGGAGTAGATGCTTGTGAGTAAAATGATACCCAAGAAGTGGAAGTCTTTTAAGAGAGTTAGTAAAGCAAGGCCAGCATGTTCCACTGAGGGTGAAAGGCAAGATTAGGAAAC
Source organism: Mobula birostris (assembly GCF_030028105.1). Classification (NCBI taxonomy): domain Eukaryota; kingdom Metazoa; phylum Chordata; class Chondrichthyes; order Myliobatiformes; family Myliobatidae; genus Mobula; species Mobula birostris. The sequence continues at coordinate 29,560,636 of NC_092394.1, read as the reverse complement.
TGTACACAACAAAGGATACTGAAGATATAAATCAGGAAAAGAAATATGTGGCGGGTACAGAAAACTGGGATCAATGAAGTCTCCTGAGGAATATAGAATGTGTTGGAGAGAAGTTAAGTAAAAAAGTAGGAGAATAAAAAGGAGCCATAAAATGTCCTTGGCCAGTAGGTTGAGGAAAATCACAAGACATTTTATAAGCGTATTAGATGCAAGACAATGAGAGTGGATCCCCTTCAGCACCAAACAAGTCATCTATGTGTAGGTGCCTCAAAAAGGCGGCATCCATCCTTAAGGACTCCCATCATCCAGGACATGTCCTCTCCTTGTTGCTACCATTAAGGAGATGTACAGGAGCCTGTTTCAGGAATAGATTCTTTCCCTCTGCCATCAGATTTCCGACTGGACAGTGAACTCACAAACACTACCTCACTATTTTCCCCTTTTCTTTTTGCACTATTTATCTAAATATAATATTTTAAAAATATATAATTCATAATTAATAGTATTTTTATTATCATGTATTGCAATGTACTGCTGCCACAAAGCAAGAAATTTCATGACATAGTGGTATTAAAGCTGCCTCTGATGTGGACAACGTGGGCAACCTGCTAAATTATTATTTCTCCTCAATATTCACCAGGAAGGATGTGGACAACAGTGAATTCAGGGAATGACAAATAAAAATTTAGAGCAGGTCACTATTAAGGAAGAGGTGTTTGATGTCATGGGGCATGCAAGGGTTCACAATTACCCAGAGCCAAATATATATAGTATCACGTTGACAGCTGGAGTACAACATTCATGGTTGACTGCGACCAACGGAGGGCCTCAAGGATGTAGTCAGAGCTGCATCAAAAGTGGTGATAAATCAAAATTTAGGAGGGAGATTAGAAATCTGGCTGAATGGTGCAATAACAACAACCCCTCACTCAACATCAGCAAAATCAAAGAGCTGTTTATTGAATACAGGAGGAAGAAGCCGAATGCCCTCATTAGGGGATAGAAGGAAGAAAATGTCAGTAACTTTAAATTCCTTGACATTACCATCTCAAGGATGTAATGTTGAGACTTTATGAAGCACTGATGAGGCCTCAGTTGGAGTATTGTGAGCAGATTTGGGCCCCATATCTTAGAAAGGATGTGCTCAAACTGGAGAGGGCTCGAAGGGGGTTCATGAAAATGATTCCAGGATTGAATGGCTTGTCACATGAACGGTGTTTGATGGCTCTGGGCCTGTATTCACTGGAATTCAGAGGCATGAGCGGTGAGCTCATTGAAACCTACTGAATGGTGAAAAGCCTTGATAGAGTGGGAGGGTCTAAGACTACAGAACACAGCCTCAGAACAGAGGGGTGTCCTTTTAAAACTGAGATGAAGAGGAACTTCTTTAGCCAGAGTGGTGAATCTGTGGAATTCTTTGCCACAGGCAGCTGTGGAAGCCAACTCTTTATGTGTATTTAAGGTAGAGGTTGATATATCCTTGATTGGTCAGAGCATGAAGGGATATGGGGAGAATGCAGGTAATTGGGGCTGAGAGAAAAATTGGATCAGCCACGATGAAATGGCGGAGCAGAATCGACGGGCCAAATGACCTAATTCTGCTCGTGTATCTTATAGTCTTAACAAAGGACTTGTTCTGGGACCAGCACATAGGTGTCATCACAAAAAAGGCACGACAGCCTTCTACTTTGTTAGAAGTCAGTGGAGATTCAGCATGTCATCTAAAACTTTGACAAGCTTCTATAGATGCGCAGTGGAGACTATCTCGACTGGTTGCAACATGGCCTGGTAAGGAAACACCAACGCCCAGGAATGGAAAAGTCTACAAAAGGTGATGGATACAGCTCTGTCCGTTATAGGCAAAGCACTTCCCACCATTGAGCACATCTATAAGGAGCTGCTTTCTTGTAGCAGTACATGTATCATCCAAGCCATGCTCTCTTCTCACCACTACCATCAGTTTAGGGGGTACAGGACCCATAGATCCAACACCACTAGGTTCAGGAAAAATTACTACCCAACAATCATCTCTTCACTCACCTCAACAATGAACTGATTCCACAACCTATAGACTCATCTTCAAGGACTTTGCAACTCATATTCTCAGTATTATTTATTTACTATTTTTAATTATTTGAATGATTTGTCTTCTTTTGCACAGTGGTTGTTTGTCAGTCTTTATTATGTGTAGCTCTTTTCATAAATTCTATTGTATTTATTTTCCTGTAAATGCCCGAAAGAAAATGAATCTCAAGGCAGTATATGGTACTATATACACACCTCAATAACCATTTTATTTTAACTTAATGACCACTAATCCAAAACTCTGACATACACCATCATGAAGTGCTTCAAGAGGCTGATCATGACATGCATTAACTCAAGCCTCCCAGACAACCCTGACCTACTGAAATTCAGCAACAGATGTACGACAGACACCATCTCCCTAGCCCAACGTTAATCTCGGAAGCATTTGGACAATAAAGGCAACTATGGTAGATGATTGTTTATTTGCTTATTGACTACGGTCATCTTCGACACTATCATTGCAAGCAAACTCATCTCCACACTCGTACATTTGAGGCAAAAGGTTTCTTGACTTTCTGACCACAGATCACAGTCTACAGGAAAGAGATAGACATAACATCATGACAACAACCTTTCCCACAATATCAGCAAAACAAATGAGCTGTCATTGACCTCAAGAATGGAGGTAGTGCAAAGCTCCTGATTACGTCAAAGTGCTGAGGTCAAGAGGGTTTTGAGTTAAGTTTCTAGGGGTAAACATCACCAATAGCTTGTATGATGCAAACACAATGAAGCCGCAGCCAATACAGCTCACCAGCAGCTCTACTTCCTCGGGAGGCTTAAGGAATTTGGCATGTCCGCTCTCACCTCAGCAATTTTTAATCGAAGCACCATAGAAAACATCCTATCCGGATTCATCACGGTTTGCTATGCTAACAGGTCTGCCCGAGACGGCAAGAAACTGCAGAGAACTGGAGGCACAGCTCAGCTCCTCGTGGAAGCCAGCCTCACCTCCACTGGATCCATCTACACTTCTGACTGCTTCGGCTTTGCAGCTGGCATACTCAAAGGTCCAACCCATCTCGGACATTCCTCCCCATCTCTTCAGGCAAAAGATACCCTTAAAGCAGGCTCAAGGGCAGCTTTTATCCTGTCGTCATAAGAGTATAAGATGGTTCCCTAGTACAATAAGGATATCTGTCCTCACAAACTACCTCACTGTCACCTTACTATCTACCTGCACTGCATCTGTACTGCAACACTCCATGTAGTAATGAATTGATCAGTATGTACATTATGTAAGTTTTTCCTTGTACCCCTGAACATGTGACAATAACCAATTTACCAAATAAAGTCTGTTAAATACAAAATACTATCTTGTGTGAAAGATTATATTCGCAGATTTTTTATTTTATGATGAGAACTACATTTGTAACTCTCCACATTTGATTGCAACAGGGCATGCTCAGGGTAAAATCAGTAACAATGTAGTTACTTCAAAACAGTAATTCTACACTGTCCTTACACTATCAATTCAACACCAAAAGCAATTAACTTATTTTTTCATCAAAGTAAGCATCGACTTACTTTCTCAATTGAGGTGTTTAGGAAATGTTTGTTTTCTAGAAACACGTTGGGGGATGATCAAGCTGCTTCAGATCGAATGGTGATAACCAATTTCCCCCGGGATCAATAAAGTATGACTATGTGATAGAACATCTATGGGGATTCCAATTAAATCAAGAACTAACCAAGGCTCTATTCCAAGAACTTTATTGCCTGCTAGCACTGAGCAATAACAAGTACCGAATCTGGAAACCGCACCTATTTTGACATTTGTCATATTTTCATGGTTTTGCGATTTGGGTACACGTTGAGTGTAGCCAAACCTAAAACTTTGCTCCCGCCCCCACAACTCTGCTGAATAGCTATTAAAAGGTCAAAAATGCAATATGAAACAAATGCCAGCTTGTGCGTGATCCTGTTATTAACTACGGACTCTCAACAGGAGAATATTTCAGCTGTAGAATGACTAAGGCGAATGCAACTGGTTGCCACAGGGACCGCAGAAGGTCCGACTCTTACAATTAATATAAAACAGTCAGAAATATATACTGTTTGGGAGTTCCTGCGTAATATTTCAAATAATGAGCTAAATAGCAATGAAAGAATGGAGGGTTTTCAGTTCATATTTTTATCACAATGCAAATGTTTATATTAGACGTCCACACAATTCAGAACGCGGGATAACAAGCCAGTTAAGGGGATTCGCAGTTGGTGAGCAGTTTCTCTGAACATCAGAGTCCGTTTTGGATCCATCTGACAGGTCTAAGGGGCTGATGTTTTTGCCGGGACGGCGGAAGAAGTAAAACTACTCCCAAATGTTGGCAGGCCTCACCGCGGAGAAAACCCGGAGCAGGAAGGCCAACAGTAACTCCTTCCCCCGGGAGTCGGGAGTCCAGCACTCATCTGAGCACCGAGCCAGACGTAACGCTCCACCATCCGACAATCAGGGAAGGCATAAATAAATCGCAGGTCCCTCACAGGGAACTCACCTGGACCAGGGTGTCGGTACAGTGGCGGGACGCGGTGACACGTCTCCTTGATGGCAGGAGAGCCTCCTTTCTCTGTCCGGGGAGGGGTTCAGACTGCTGGGGATCAGCCTCGGTTGACGAGGGGGGTGGAGTGGTAACCGCCCAGAAAATGGTCGTAATTCTTTTTTTCCTTTATTCCTCAAAAAGGTTCTCAGTGAATACATTCACCTGAGACTTTTACAGTCACCGCGAAACTTCTCAAGCTGGGAGGGAGTTGTTCAGGCTGCAGATTCACCTCCCCCCCTACACACATACACATACACACACACACACACACACACACACACACACACACACACACACACACACACACACACACACACACACACACACACACACACACACACACACACACACACACACACACACACACACACACCCAGCGCGACAGAGTAACTCCACACACCTTTCAGCACCACACTTCCCTTCAGAGACTAACTGTTTGTTTGGGGGGGGTGCTGAACGTGATTTGTGTTTAAAATGCTGAACTATTATGGCTCCATTCTACTGTTGTTTGTAAATGTTTATAGCAACGACAACGCGGTTACACACTCTCCTACAGATCGCGAGTGGCTGTAGGTGCATGAGAGATCCACCAGCATTGCGCGCCAATTCTCTGCAGTATAAAAACACCGCCGGTTTTGCATTTGGTTGATTGTATGTCCTTATTTGAAAAACCTTTCAAAGTTTCCTTTTTTTTGCGCGGTTGATATTCCCGGGACTTCGCGCGCCATCTGCTGTAGACGTGTGGCGGAGCTCCGCCCCCTTTCGCCCATTGGTCCTTTCAGCCAGCAGACTGCACCTACTCAGGTGTCCCAAACTCACCTGGGGTCCGCGGGAACATTTCAAAGTAGAGCACACAGCTTCTCCTGCACTGCCAGTCAGTGACATTCACAACAGCCCAAATTTAACTAACGCGCAATCGGAAAATGATTTTTAAAAATTTACATTTCTTCCATCCTAGTTCAGTTGATCAATGCACTAATTTTGCAGAAAACACATTTCAAAGGTTATCCCTTTTTGTCCTAATAGTCCTCAACAAGGGCTGAGAAGAGGGTTAAAGTTTTTTTCTAGTTTTAATTCGAGGTTCACAAAACTGATTAGATTAGCATGTAACTTTATTTCAAAATCACTATGCTCCAAAATGCTTGCATTAGGGCTAATGAACTTAGTGATCCTAATGTAGACATCCAACCTCTCCCGGAAGTTCCGGGAGTCTCCCGCATATTGATTGTGGTTCCCTGACACCCGCAAATTATATACGATATCCCGGATACCGATATTTTTGGGAGTGGGGGGGTGCATCCTGATTGGTCGCTCTTTGAGCTAAATAGACCTATCAGTTTTCTCTGTGGGTGGGCTTTACAGTCGATCTCGCTCTCTCTCTCTTTTTCATTGTCCATCATTTCAGTTTAGTGTCCTGCAGCGCCATGGCACAGTGTTTGAAAAAAAGAAATTATAAAACGTACTGAAGCACCTTCAATTACTCCAAAAGACTGAGGTTTGGTAAAATACTGAAAGGCTTTTATTCGCTGTACAATACGACCTCCACAGTGAGTGTCTGCCCCTGGACTGAGGGGGAGGGGCAAGGCGAACACCTTTATACAGGACTCTGTGGGAGGAGCCACAGGGGCAGTCAGCAGAGGGGTGTGTCCAGACAGGTAACCGAGTTACAACATATATACATGGTTTATCACATTCACCCCTCCTTTTTTTTTAAAAAGAGTCCCGTGGGGTGAAGTGACTGACAATATTTACAAGAAGTATATTTACAGGTTAAGTCTATCAGGCAGTCGAGTCCGTCGCTGTGACCTACGTAGCACCGGCGGTGATTGCACCGGCGATGGCAGTTGTGCTGGCTCCGGCCTGACTTCAGGCGCCAGCACATTAGGCGTCGGTAATCCCTCGTGCGTGTGCGTCGCGCCCGGTATGGGAGTGTCGTGTGGTGTCTGTATAGGGTTTGGGGTGCACGGTGTCTCGGTACATACATTGGTGGGTACGGGGTCAATAGTCACCACGGAGTGTTCAGGGTAGGGGCCCGGAGCTCCTGCGGGCACCAGGTCACAGATGGAGACCGTGTCCACCTGCCCATCAGGTAAAACCACGTAGGCATACTGGGGGTTCGCATGAAGTAAGTGAACCCTCTCGACTATCGGGGAGTACTTATTGCTCCTCGCATGTTTCCGGAGCAGCACTGGCCCTGGGGACGTCAATCAAGATGGTAGGGTGGTTCCAGTGGTCGATTTTCTGGGAAAAGAAAAGAGCCGCTCATGAGGGGTGGCATTGGTGGCTGTGCATAACAGGGAGCGGATGGAGTGGAGTGCCTCGGGAAGGACCTCCTGCCAGCGGGAGACCGGCAGTCCCTTTGACCTGAGGGCTAAGAGTGTGGCTTTCCACACTGTGCCATTCTCCTTCTCTACCTGTCCATTCCCCCGGGGATTATAGCTCGTGGTCCTACTGGTTGCAATTCCCCTAGCCAGTAGATATTGGCGCAGCTCGTCACTCATAAACGAGGACCCTCTGTCACTGTGGATATAGCATGGGTATCCGAACAGAGTGAAGAGCTTGCGCAGGGCTTTTATAACTGACGTGGTAGTGGTGTCGGGGCAGGGGATGGCGAAGGGGAACCGCGAGTACTCGTCAATTACGTTAAGAAAGTACACATTGCGGTCGGTGGAGGGAAGGGGGCCCTTAAAGTCAACACTCAGTCGCTCAAAGGGGCAGGTGGCCTTGATGAGTGGTGCCTTTTCGGGTCGGTAGAAGTGCGGTTTACACTCTGCGCAGACTTGGCAGTCCCTGGTCATCATCCTGATCTCCTCAAGGGAATAAGGCAGGTTCCAGGCTTTCACGAAGTGGATAAGCCGGGTGACTCCCGGGTGGCAAAGGTCTACATGTAGGGCGTATAGCCGGTCGATCTGCGCGCTGGCGCATGTTCCCCGGGATAGGGCATCGGAGGGCTCGTTGAGCTTCCCAAGCCTGTACATGATGTCATAGTTGTAGGTGGAGAGTTCGATTCTCCACCTCAGAACTTTATCATTTTTGATTTTGCTCCGCTGCTGATTATTAAACATGAATGCGACTGAGCACTGGTCAGTTAGCAGAGTGAACCTTTTGCCGGCAAGATAATGCCTCCAGTGCCTTATAGCTTCCACTATGGCCTGGGCCTCTTTCTCTACCACAGAGTGCCAAATTTCAGGGCCTTGAAGGGTACGGGAGAAGAACGCCACTGGTCTTCCTGCCTGGTTGAGGGTAGCAGCCAGCGCAAAGTCGGAGGCGTCACTCTCTACTTGGAAGGGAATGGCCTCATCCACCGCATGCATTGCTGCTTTGGCAATGTCCCCTTTTATGCGGTTGAAGGCCGCGTGGGCCTCGGCAGAGAGGGGGAATGTGGTGGTCTTGACCAGGGGGCGGGCCTTGTCTGCATAGTTAGAGACCCATTGGGCGTAATATGAAAAGAAGCCCAGGCACCTTTTGAGGGCTCTGAGGGTATTGGGAAGAGGGAGTTCCAACAAGGGGCGCATACAGTCGGGTTCAGGGCCAATGACTCCATTCTCCACGACACACCAAAGGATAGCAAGTCGGGTGGTCCCAAATACACACTTGTCCTTGTTATAGGTGAGGTTGAAAGATTTGGCCGCTTGGAGAAATTTTTGGAGGTTGTTGTCGTGATCCTGCTGGTCGTGACCACAGATGGTGATGTTATCCAGATATGGGAACGTGGTCTTCAGTTGGCACTGGTCCACCATCCGGTCCATTGCCCTCTGGAAGACAGATACGCCATTCGTGACACCAAAGGGGACGCGCAGGAATTGATAAAGCCTGCCATCCGCCTTGAAGGCAGTGTAAGGGCGGTCCTCCCGGTGGATGGGGAGCTGATGGTAAGCGGATTTTAGGTCTATGGTCGAGTACACCTTGTACTGTGCTATCTGATTGACCATATCCGCGATGCGGGGTAGAGGGTACACATTGAGCTGCGTGAACCTATTGATGGTCTGGCTACAGTCCACGACCATCCTATTCTTCTCCCCGTTCCGAACAACGACCACCTGCGCCCTCCAAGGACTTGTACTTGCTTCACTGACCACCTCCCTGAGCAGCCGCTGCACCTCCAACTTAATGAAAGCTCTGTCCCCCGTGCTGTACCTCCTGCTTTTAGTTGCCACGAGTTTACAGTCGGGGGTCAGGTTGGCGAACAGCGCTGGGGGGGGGATCCTGAGGGTGGAGAGGCCACAAGTGGTGTCGGTAGTGTGGCAGTTGGCATGATGTTGGGTGGGATGTGCGGGTCGGTGTGTGTGTGTGTGGTCAGTAGCGGGGTACATGACATATCTCTACAAAACAGGGGATTTATGACAGTAATTGGCGGGAGGGGCCCATCATACTTCATTGTCACGCTTTTCAGGTGGCTCTGGAAGTCCAACCCCAACAGCACAGGGGCACACAGTTGAGGCAAGACCAGTAACGTAAAGTCCCGATATTCTGTGCCCTGCACCACTAGTGTCGTTACACAACCCCCCCGGATGTCTGTTGTATGCGACCTGGAGGCCATGGTGACCCTCCGACTTACCGGCCGTATCATGAGTCCACAATGCTGCACCGTGGCCGGGTGGATAAAACTCTCCGTGCTGCCTGTGTCAAACAGGCAGCTTGTCCTGTGCCCCTCCACCAGGATGTCCATCATTGACCTTGCGAGCTGGTGGGGAGCGCTTTGGTCGAGGGTCACGGAAGCCAGGGTGGGGTCACTGTCTTGGTCCGGCGTGGTGGGGTGCCCTGTGAGCACCCGTTGGTCGTAGGCGGTGGGAGGTGGCGCCGACCAAGATGGCCGCCTCCATGTCTCACACGTGGTGGTAGCGTGCAAGGAAGATGGCGGCAGGCAAGATGGCGACCCCCACGTCTCGCACATGGTGGCAGTGTGCAGGGAAGATGGTAACCCCCACATCTCGCACGCGGCGCTGCTCGATCTCGCTCACGGTTTTGACTTACAGACCTTGGCGAAGTGGCCCTTCTTTCCGCAGCTGGAGCAGGTAGCTTGTTGGGCCGGGCAGCGTTTCCGGGGGTGCTTCTCCAGTCCGCAGAAGTAGCACTTCACGGACTCACGACTGGCGGCAGCCGAGGTCGATTCGCCGGCACGTTGCGGGGTCTGCGGCACCCACGAGGCCACCGGGGGATCGCGTGCCTGGAGAGCCTCGGAGTTATGCAGAGCGGCCTCCAACGTATCAGCCAGCTCCATCGCCGAACCTAGGGTAAGATCGGCTTTTTCCAGCAGCCGCTGGCGCACGTACACTGACCTGGTCCCCGTGACGAAGGCGTCTCTCACTAGGAGTTCTGCATGCTGCGCCGCCGTCAGCTCCTGGCAATTGCAGGCTCGCACGAGCGTCTGTAGGGCCTGGACGAACTCAGCACTCGATTCCCCAGGACGTTGTTGCCGTGTCGCTAAACGGTGCCGAGCATAGACGCTGTTTATCGGCCGCAGGTATTGTCTTTTGAGTGCATTCATCGCGCCGTCGTAGTTCGGCTGGTCTCTGATCAGCGAATAGACCCGTGGACTGACCCTGGAGAGTAGAACCCTGCGCTTCGCTACGGGGTCGGTCGCTTTAATCTCCTCTAGATACACTTCGAAGCAGGCCAGCCAGAGATCGAAAGCGTTTCCAGCTTCAGGTGTTTGCGGATTGAGGTCTAATTTTTCTGGTCTCAGGACCTGTTCCATGTTTTAAAACGTACAGCGAATAAAATTGAAGCACCTTCAATTACTCCAAAAGACTGAGGTTTGGTAAAATACTGAAAGGCTTTTATTCGCTGTACAATACGACCTCCACAGTGAGTGCCTGCACCCGGACTGAGGGGGAGGGACAAGGCGAACACCTTTACACAGGATTCTGTGGGAGGAGCCACAGGGGCAGTCAACAGAGGGGTGTGTCCAGACAGGTAACCGAGTTACAACATATATACATGGTTTACCACACGTACTTCACCCCAGACTACACTAAAGTGTAGGGGTAATAGGGGTCAAAATAATGACAGTGTTGCTCGCTGCAGTGCCTTTTCTATTGCCCATGGTGGGCAACAGGAGAAGAGAAGCAGCGCGATGCGCGTGCGCAGCCCTCGGATGAAAAATGATATCGTATCTATTAAATAGGGGCCGTGGACAATTCTGATTTGATGGAGATGGACGTGAAAGCACAGAGGAACATCTGGAAAAATTTCTGAAACGCTCGTTCACTGCTGTCATTACTGCGCGGTCGGGAATCTTCCGGAGGGAAGGCCTCAAAAATCCCTGGCTTTGCCTGCTGTTGGCGACCGAGAAGGAGGTGGAATCGTTCAGATAGTGATGGCGCTCAGTACTCGGTGTCAGAGAGCTGATCAGAGCTCGAAGTTTTCGAATGACTCAGGAGTCGGACCGTGGTCGGGTATGGCAGGGAGAGTTTTTCTTCCTTCTCTCCGTCTGCGTGAGATGTGGGACATTTGAGAGACTTTGAACTTTACTGTGCTCATGGACTTCTTCATCAAGTTATGGTATTGTTGCACTGTTGTAACTATATGTTATAATTATGTGGTTTTGTTCGTTTTTTCAGGCTTGGCCTGTCCTGTGTTTTGTGATATCACACTGGAGGAAATATTGTATCATTTCTTAATTCATGCATTACTAAATGACAATAAAAGAGGACTGCGTGTCTTCATAATCTAAAAGACATGTTAAGGTGAGTTTAACAGGTGTCATTCATTTATTAGCATAGCTAACGTTATTTAAACTAGCTGCTAAGGAGCTACTCTATTGATGTTCTACATGTGTAAATAGTTTCAATATGTGATCAAATTAATTGTTGTGTTCTTTCATAATCAAATGTCCTGTATACATACACCCTTGGAGGTTAACCGGGGGGAGGGGGGTGAAGATGGTGGTGTTACCGCCCTGAAATGAGTTTTTGCAGGGCGGGATGTCTGGTATATGGACTAATGTTTTTATTTCAGATCTCCACTTTGATGAAGGGACAAATACAGGACAATTTTTTAATTTCTTTAACAGGTTATAAATCAGGAAAGGGCAGAAATTTCCTTCTCCCACAGATTTTTCATGTAGAACAAATTAGTGATGAAGACAATTGATGTGATTTTAAGACAACACATGATGTCTAGAAGTGTTATCATAATTTGGAAATCCAACTACAAGCATACGTATAATTTCATTTTATTATTGCACTAATTAAAAGACAGAAGGATAAACAACAGTATATAAACAACTGTCCTTATATGTCCTTCTGGAGATGAACAGAATCACGGGATTCCATATCATTTATGTCTTTAAAGCCATTACACTTTCCATTACAGGTGATACAGCTTAATTCAGAATATTTGATGGAAATCCAATAATAAAAATGTACAAAAGGTGTTGCAATGTTCAACAAGCCAGGCAGCAGCTGTGGAAAGAGAAATTGTTAATATTCAAGATTGATGTCGTTTCTGATTAGGTCAATCTGCTCCATCGACGTTGACAATTCTGGTCACTCCGCTGCAGGAAGGATGTGATCAGGTAGGTGGAAGCAGGTAAAGATTCACAGGACAGGTTGTGTCTCAAGAGACTGATAGGCTGGGACTCTTTTCCATGGAACAAAGGAGGCTGAGGGATGACCTTAAAAAGCTTTGATCAGTGACCAATCGGCATCTGGGACTGATTAGCGAGTGCAAATTAAAGGAAGGCAGGGCAAGTGCAGTGGCCATAGTTTAAGTGGACAGAGTCAGATTGGTGATACTGAGGCTTCAGTCAAAAACAAAAAGAAGCTCTAGGTTAAGTTTTTTTTCCCCTTCCCTTCTTGATATCTGCTCAGTTAAGACAATAGAGATGCCAGGCAGGATAGTTGAATGCTCCTCTTGCAGGATTGGAGAAGGCAGGGAAGCCTCCAGTGCCCCTAATAACTACAAATGCGAGAAGCACACCTAGCTGTAGCTTCTAACAATCCACCTTAAAGGAGTTGGAGCTGGAACTGGATGGACTCCGGATCATTCAGGAGGCTGAGGAGGTAATAGGTAGGACATATAGAGAGGTAATTACGCCCAGTGTCCAGGACGGGTGACAATCAGGAAAGGGAAAGGGGTTAAGGAACCAGTGCAGAGTAGTTCCATGGCCATCCCCTCTCAGCAACAGGTTTAGCACTTTGGATACTGTTGGTGGGGGTGACTGAACAGAGGGAAAACACAATAGGTCATGTCTCTAGCACCGAGTCTGCCTCTGTGACTCAGAAAGGAAGCAGGGAGAAGAGGCACACTGTGGTGATAAGGAATTCATTAGTTAGGGGAATGGATTGGAGGTTCTGTAGATGAGAACGAGATTCCCAATGGTATGTTGCCTCCTGGGTGCCAGGGCCCAGGATATCTCGGATCGAGTCCACGGCATTCTTAAGTGGAAGAATGAACAGCCAGAGGTCGTGGTCCATGTAGGTACCAATGACATGGGTAGGACGATTGACAATGTTTTGCATAGGGAGTTAGGGGCTAAGTTAAAGGGCAGGACCTCCAGGGTTGTGTTCTTAGGGTTGCTACCAGTGCCATGTGCTAGTGAGGCCAGAACTAGGAAGATTATACAGTTTAATATGTGGCTAAGGATTTGGTGTAGGAGGAATGCATAAGATTTTTGGATTATTGGGCTCTCTTCCAGGGAAGGTGGGCCCTGTACAGAAGGGAAGGTTTGCACCTGAACTGGAGGGGAAGTTGGCAGACATGATGTTGTAGGCATCACTGAATCATGGCTGAAAGGAGATTATAAATGGGACCTTAAAGCCCAAGGATACACATTGTATCAAAAGAACAGGCAGGAAGGCAGAGGGGACAGCATTGCTCTGTTGGTAAAACTGAAATCAAATCAAATCATTAGAAAGTAATATAGAGTCAGAAGCTGTTGAAACATTGTGAATATAGCTAAGGAACAACAAGGGTAAAAAGGCCCAGATGGGAGTTGTATACAGATCTCTAAACAGTAACAAGGATGTGGTATACAAACTATAATGGAGATAGAAAATGCATGCCAAAAGGGCAATGTTACAATAGTCAAAGGGGTCTTCAATATGCATATAGATTTGGAAAATTTGGACGACTACAAGTACTTAATACATTTGGACAGGTACATGGATAGGAAAGGTTTTAGAAGGTTATGGGTCAAATAGAGACAAATGAGATTAGTGTAGAATCATCTTTGTTAAAAGTTCAAAGTACACTTATTGATCAAAGTGTGTACGAATTATACAACCTTGAGATTCCTCTCCTTACAGGCAGCCACAAAACAAGAAACCCAAAAAACAACTAACGAGACAAAAAAATCACGCAAAAAATAAAAGCACGCACGATTTATGTTTCTATATGCATGCTTTCATACTGTATAAATCTAAATTCCAGTTCAACTTCCTTATCTATTCCCCATAACCTAAAACTCCACATCAAAAATCTCTATTGGACTTGTATTTAACAACTCAACCTCTACAGCTTTCTGGAGTAAAGAACTGCAAAGATTTGTGACATTGCCGGAAGAAATTCTTCCTCATTTGCACTCTAATGGGCAACACTATATTCAAACTACGCTAACGGTTCTCACAAGTGGAAACATAAAACACAAGGAAATCTGCAGATGCTGGAAATTCAAGCAACACACACAAAATGCTGGTGGACCACAGCAGACCAGACAGCATCTATAGGAAGAAGCACAGCCTTTCATCACAAGAACCTAACCATCAACATTCATTAACTCATAGAAACCCTGCGGCACAATACAGGCCCTTCGGCCCACAATTCTGTGCCGAACATGTCCTTACCTTGAAGATTACCCAGGGTTACCCATAGCACTCTATTTTTCTAAGCTTCATGTACCTGTCCAGGAGTCTCTTAAAAGACCCCATCGTTTCCGCCTCCACCACCGTCGTCGGCAGCCCATTCCACGCACTCACCACTCTCTGCGTAAAAATCTTACCCCTGACATCTCCTCTGTACCTGCTTCCAAGCACCTTAAAACTCGTGCTAGCCATTTCAGCCCTGGGAATAAAAAACACTTCTGACTATCCACACGATCAATGCCTCTCATCATCTTAAACTTACCTCTAATACATCCTTAAAATGAGAACAAAATTTTACAGTGCTCCAGCGGAGGTCTGATTAACAACCTGTATACTGACTGGCAGAAGTGCTTCTCTACTTTTATATTCCTTCTCCATTTGAAATGAAGGACAACATTCCATTTGCCTTTGTAATTACTGGCTCTATCTACATGCTAGATACATCAGGTTGCCTAAAAAGGGAGCTTCGAGAGCGTTAGTCCATTGTACGTGGCCTATCAGCGGCTATAACCGGCGCACCAATCGTAAGTTAAATAGCAGGGAAGGTTCAGGCATAAAAGGGAGACACTGCCTAGCGGAGCGGTCATCGACGGAGTGGTCTGAGGCAGAGTGGTAGGGCTTCGGCGATAAGGGGTTGAGGCGAGGTAGGTTACCTGTGAGGAATAGAAACAGGAAGTATGTCTGTGAGGCCGGTGTTCTGTACTGGGTGTCAGATGTGGGGAGTCCAGGGGACCCCCAGCCTCCCGGACGGCCACATCTGCATCAGGTGCCTGGAGCTGCAGCTCCTTTGGGAACTGGAGATGCAGCTCGATGACCTTCGTCTGGTCAGGGAAAGTGAGGAGGTGATTGAGAGGGGCTATAGTCAAGTAGTCACACCGGGGTCTCGGGAGACAGGTAAGTGGGTAACAGGAGAGGGAAGGGCAAGAGTCAGGTACTAGTGAGTACCCCTGTGGATGTCTCCCTTAACAATAAGTACTCCTGTTTGAGTACGGGGGGAGGAATCGGCTTACTTGGGGGAAGCAACAGTGGCCACGCCTCTGGCACAGTGTCTGGCCCTGCAGCTCAGAAGGGTAGGAAAAGGAAGAAGGCAGCAATAATAGGGAACTCTATAGTTAGGGGGTCAGACAGGCAATATTGTAGACGCAGGAAAGAAACGCAGATGGTAGTTTGCTTGCCAGGTGCCAAGGTCCGTGATGTTTCTGATCGCGTCCACGATATCCTGAAGTGGGAAGCCAGAGGTCGTGGTACGTACTGGAACCAACGACATAGGTAGGAAAAGGGAGGATGTCCTGAAAACAGACTACAGGGAGTTAGAAAATTGAGCAGCAGCACTTCAAAAGGTAGCAATCTCAGGATTACTGCCTGTGCCATGCGACGGTGAGTATAGGAATAGAGTGAGGTGGAGGATGAATGCGTGGCTGAGGGACTGGAGCGGGGGAAGGGACTCAGATTTCAGAAGAGTTTAAACTAGAATTGCTGGGGAATGGGAACTGAACTGAAGAGACGGAGGAAGGGGCGGTGAGAAAGCTTGGAGACGGTGCAAGAGGGAGCATAGGCAGATTGATAGGAAGGGGTACGCTCAGACCGATGGTTTGAGATGTGTCTGTTCTAATACAAGAAGCATCAGGAACAAAGCGGATGAGTTTGGAGCGTAGATCAGTACTTGGAGCTATGATGTTGTGGCCATTACAGAGACTTGGATGGCTCAGGGGCAGGAGTGGTTACTTGGAGTGCCAGGCTTTAGATGTTTCAGAAAGGACAGGGAGGAAGGCAGAGGTGGTGGCGTATCAGAGATAGTGTCACGGCTGCAGAAAAGAAGAAAGTCATGGAGGAATTGTCTACTGAGTCTCTATGGATGGAAGTTAAAAACAGGAAGGGGTCAATAACTCTACTGGGTGTTTTTTTTTCCAAATATATAGACCACCCAATAGTAACAGGGATATTTGCTGTTTGCTGTTGTGTGCCCATGAGATGGCTTTCCAGAGATCATACCCGGACCTCTTGTCCTTTAACATCTGCCGGACGATGCTGAGGATGTTCTACGAGTCTGTGGTGGCCAATGCTATCATGTTTGCTGTTGTGTGCTGGGGCAGCAGGCTGAGGGTAGCAGACACCAACAGAATCAACAAACTCATTCATAAGGCCAGTGATGTTGTGGGGATGGAACTGGACTCTCTCACGGTGGTGTCTGAAAAGAGGATGCTGTCCAAGTTGCATGCTGTCCATCTTGGTCAATGTCTCCCATCCACTACATAATGTACTGGATGGGCACAGGAGTACATTCAGCCAGAGACTCATTCCACCGAGATGCAACACTGAGCATCATAGGAAGTCATTCCTGCCTGTGGCCATCAAACTTTACAACTCCTTCCTTGGAGGGTCAGACACCCTGAGCCAATAGGCTGGTCCTGGACTTATTTCATAATTTACTGGCATAAATTACATATTACTATTTAACTATTTATGGTTCTATTACTACTTATTATTTATGGTGCAACTGTAATGAAAACCAATTTCCCCCGGGATCAATAAAGTATGACTATGATCATTACTATTTAATTTATGGTTTTATTTCTATTTAATTATGGTGCAACTGTAACGAAAACCAATTTCCCTCGGGATCAATAAAGTATGACTATGACTATATCGAGAAGCAGATGGGGAGACAGATTCTGGAAAGGTGTAATAATAGGGTTGTCATGGTGGGAGATTTTAATTTCCCAAGTATTGATTGGCATTTCCCTAGAGCAAGGGGTTTTGTTAGGTGTTTTCAGGAATGTTTCCTGACACAATATGTAGACAAGCCTACAAGAGGAGAGGCTGTACTTGATCTGGTATTGGGAAATGAATCTGGTCAGGTGTCAGGTCTCTCAGTAGGAGAGCATTTTGGAAATAGTGATCACAATTCTATCTCTTTTACCATAGCATTGGAGAGGGATAGGAACAGACAAGTTAGCAAAGTGTTTAATTGGAATAAAGGGAAACATGAAGCTATCAGGCAGGAACTTGGAAACAAATTGGTAACAGATGTTCTCAGGGAAACGTACAGCAAAAATGTGGGAAGTGTTCAGGGGACATTTGTGTGGTGTTCTGCATAGGTACGTTCCAATGAGACAGGGAACAGGATGGTAGGGTACAGGAAACATGGTGTACAAGGGCTGTTCAAAATCTAGTAAAGAAGAAAACCTTACGAAAAGTTCAAAAAACTAGGTAATGATAGAGATCTAGAAGATTATAAGGCTAGTAGAGTTTAAGAATGAAATTAGAAGAGCCAGAACAGGCCATGAGAAGGCCTTGGCAAGCAGGTTTAAAGAAAGCCCCAAGGCATTTTACAAATATATGAAGAACAAGAGGATAAGACGTGAGAGAATAGGACCAATCAAGTGTGACAGTGGAAAAGTGTGTATGGAACCGGAGGAGACAGCAAAGGTACTTACTGAGTACTCTGCTTCAGTATTCACTGTGGAAAAGGATCTTGGCGATTGTAGGGATGACTTACAGTAGATTGAAAAGCTTGAGCATACAGACATTAAGAAAGGGGATGTGTTGGAGCTTTTGGAAAGCATCAAGTTGGATAAGTCTCCAGGACCGGACAAGATGTACCCCAGGCTACAATGGGAGGCGAAGGACGAGATCACTGAACCTCTGGCAATGATCTTTCCATTATCAATGGGGATGGGAGAGATTCCAGAGGATTGGAGGGTTGCAGATGTTGTTCCCTTATTCAAGAAAGGGAGTAGAGATGGCCCAGAAAATTATAGACCAGTGAGCCTTACTTCAGTGGTTGGTAAGTTGATGGAAAAGATCCTGAGAGGCAGGATTTATGAACATTTGGGGAGGCATAATGATTAGATATAGTCAGCATGGCTTTGTCAAAGGCAGGTCATGCCTTACAAGCCTGATTGAATTTTTTGAGGATGTAACTAAACACAGTGATAAAGGTAGAGTAATAGATGTAGTGTATATGGATTTCAGCAAGGCTTATTGAGAAAGTAAGGAGGCATAAGATCCAAAGGGACATTGCTTTATGGATCCAGAATTGGCTTGCCCACAGAAGGCAAAGACTAGCTGTAGATGAGTCATATTCTGCATGGAGGTCGGCGACCAATGGTGTGTCTCAGGGATCTGTTCTGGAACCCCTTCTCTTTGTGATTTTTATAAATGACCTGGATGAGGAAGTGGAGGAATGGGTTAGTAAATCTGCTGATGACTCAAAGGCTGGGGGTGTTGTGGATAGTGTGGAGGACTGTCAAAGGTTAGAGCAGGACATCGATTGGATGCAAAACTGGGCTGAGCAGATGGAGTTGAACCCAGATAAGTGTGAGGTGGTTCATTTTGGTAGGTCAAATATGATGGCAGAATATAGACTCTTGGCAGTGTGGAGGATCAGAGGGATCTTGGGGTCTGAGTCCATAGGACACTCAAAGCTGCTGCACAGGTTGACTCTGTGGTTAAGGCGTACAGAGCATTGGTCTTCATCAACTGTGGGATTGAGTTCAAGAGCTGAGAGGTAATGACACACAGATATATAGGACCCTGGTCAGACCCCACTTGGAATGCTGTGCTCAGTTCTGGTCACCTTACTACAGGAAGGATGTGGAAACTATGGAAAGGATGCAGAGGAGATTTATAAGGATGTTGCCTGGATTGGGGAGCATGCCTTATGAGAATAGGTTGAGTGAACTTGGCCTTTTCTCCTTGGAGTGGTGGAAGATGAGAGGTGGCCTGATAGAGGTGTACAAGTTGACGAGAGGCATTGATCATGTGGATAGTCAGAGGCTTTTTCCCAGGGCAGAAATGGCTAACACAAGAGGGCACAGTTTTAAGGTGCTTGGAAGTAGGCACAGAGGAGATGTTGGGGGTTAAGCTGATTTTTTTTTAAAAATGCAGAGAGTGGTGAATGCATGGAATGGGCTGCCGGCAACAGTGGAGGTAGATACAACAGGGTCTTTTAAGAGACTCCTGGATAGGTACATGGAGCTTAGAAAAACAGAGGGCTATGGGAAACCCTAGATAACTTCTAAAGCAAGTACATGTTCGGCACAGCATTGTGTTTCTATTCACAAATGCTCCCAAAGCCCTCTGTAACATAACTTTCTGTATTGTCTCTCCACTTGAACATTGACCTTAACTTTACCGGATGGAGAATAAAAGAGGCTAATTAAGACTGTATTTTAAAGGTTTAAAACAAAAACCTGGGGCTCAGCAGCAAATTCACTGAGAAAATGCAATCTATAAGTGCTGCATTGGTGAAAATTAAGCAACTTCAGTGCTAAGCAGGAATCACTGCCTTTTCTGATATGCATTTTCCGGCATTCACACGTACATCTTAAAAGCAGCAAAGGCAAGTGGCCCAAAACTCAGATGATATCCAAGATGCAAGATTTTCGTAGTTTTAAGTTTTCACTCACTTTCATGATTTGATTTAAATCAACTCAAAACTTGTTTGTGACTACTGGTATTTTAGGACAATAGATTTAAGAAAGTTGCATCCAATACAAATAATTAAGACAATAACAGATGGTTTCCCAAAATCTCAATGACCCCCCTCCCAAGTGGTTGTGGTCATTTTTGCCTTCTCTCTGGCCCATAATTTTATACACATTTGCCATTGAATGTACAAGGCTGACTTGTCTTATCCCAGCTTATTTAAAACAAAAACAAATATTTTTTCCATAGTCTGCACCTTTTGCAGATTGAGCTAGTTCTATGCATCTGAGCTAGTCATTGAAAGGGGCTCTCACACCAATCTAGCATTCTGTCATCAACCTCATTTGCTTCAATAATAATAGTCCTTTGAATATCTCAACACTCCTCTGTTCTCTCCATCTCTATTAGTATTCTGCCAATTTACATTTTCAAAATTGACATCTTCCTGACTTTGAGCACTGTGCCTACAGCCTTGAGGAGGGCAGTTCTAGTCCTAAACCAAGGAATGACATGCTGGCTAAGTGAATTCAAGTTCTTATTGATTAAAATAAAAGCCAAAAACTGAAGATGGAGAATAAAAACAGAAAAATGCTGGAAATGCTCACTAAGTCAGGCTGCATCTGTAGGGAGAAACAATGCTTCAGATTGACAACTTCCATCGACCTTGAGTACTTCCAGCATTTCATTTTCACTAAAGTGACAAGGTTTAAATACAAGTTTAAAAATGTAACCATTTTAAATAGTATCATCACATAAAGGTTGGATATACCAAATAGTTTCCAAGTCATAACCAACATTGTGTACCAGTTAAGAATTGTACTGGTATTTTTCCCTGCAACTTTTTCCAGTGTCACAATTTCTGTGGAGAAAGTCACAGTAAGAATATTGTTGTAATACTAAAAGCCTTCCTTTTAATTAATAAAATACCCTTGTTAAAATTTTCAATCATAAATTTTCCAGCATTTTAGATCTGAAAATTTACATTTTAATTTGTGTTATACAGACATAGCGTCAGGTTTTAAAAACTGAAATGAAAGGACAGAGTCAGAAGTGTTGGAAGGACAAAGCCTGGCTTACAGAACTGGAGGGCTCTGCCTGACCTGCTGAGTCTCTCCAGAACTTTGTGCATGCTGCTCTGGATTTCCAGCCTCTGCAGAATCTCTCACGTTTATGTAGAGGATAGAAACATAGAAACATAGAAAATAGGTGCAGGAGTAGGCCATTCGGCCCTTCGAGCCTGCACCGCCATTCAGTATGATCATGGCTTATCATCCAACTCAGAATCCTGTACCAGCCATCCCCCCCCATACCCCCTGATCCCTTTAGCCACAAGAGCCATATCTAACTCCCTCTTAAATATTGCCAATGAACTGACCTCAACTGTTTCCTGTGGCAGAGAATTCCACAGATTCACCACTCTCTGTGTGAAGAAGTTTTTCCTAATCTCAGTCCTAAAAGGCTTCCCCTTTATCCTCAAACTGTGACCCCTCGTTCTGGACTTCTCCAACATCAGGAACAATCTTCCTGCATCCAGCCTGCCCAATCCCTTTAGGATTTTATATGTTTCAATAAGATCCCCCCTCAATCTTCTAAATTCCAACGAGTATAAGCCTAGTTCATCCAGTCTTGCATCATATGAAAGTCCTGCCATCCCAGGAATCAATCTGGTAAACCTTCTTTGTACTCCCTCTATGGCAAGGATGTCTTTCCTCAGATTAGGGGACCAAAACTGCACACAATACTTCAGGTGTGGTCTCACCAAGGCCTTGTACAACTGCAGTAGTACCTCCCTGCTCCTGTACTCGAATCCTCTTGCTATGAATGCCAGCATACCATTCACCTTTTTCCACTGCCTGCTGTACCTGCATGCCCACTTTCAATGACTAGTGTATAATGACACCCAGGTCTCGTTGCACCTCCCCTTTTCCTAATCGGCCACCATTCAGATAATAATCTGTTTTTCTGTTTTTGCCACCAAAGTGGATAACCTCACATTTATCCACATTAAATTGCATCTGCCATGAATTTGCCCACTTACCTAACCTATCCAAGTCACCCTGCATCCTCTTAGCATCCTCCTCACAACTAACACTGCCGCCCAGCTTCGTGTCATCCGCAAACTTTGAGATGCTGCATTTAATTCCCTCATCTAAGTCATTAATATATATTGTAAACTGGCGTCCCAGCACTGAGCCTTGCAGTACCCCCCGAATCACTGCCTGCCATTCTGAAAAGGTCCCATTTATTCCCACTCTTTGCTTCCTGTCTGCCAACCAATCCTCTATCCACATCAATACCTTACCCCCAATACCGTGTGCTTTAAGTTTGCACACTAATCTCCTATGTGGGACTTTGTCAAAAGCCTTTTGAAAATCCAAATATACCACATCCACTGGTTCTCCACTATCCACTCTACTAGTTACATCCTCGAAAAATTCTATGAGATTCGTCAGACATGATTTTCCTTTCACAAATCCATGTTGACTTTGTCCGATGATTTCACCGCTTTCCAAATGTGCTGTTATCACATCTTTGATAACTGACTCTAACATTTTCCCCACCACTGATGTCAGGCTAACTGGTCTATAATTCCCCGGTTTCTCTCTCCCTCCTTTTTTAAAAAGTGGGGTTACATTAGCCACCCTCCAATCCTTAGGAACTAGTCCAGAATCTAAAGAGTTTTGAAAAATTATCACTAATGCATCCACTATTTCTTGGGCTACTTCCTTAAGCACTCTAGGATGCAGACCATCTGGCCCTGGGGATTTATCTGCCTTCAATCCCTTCAATTTACCTAACACCACTTCCCTACTAACATGTATTTCGCTCAGTTCCTCCATCTCACTGGACCCTCTGTCCCCTACTATTTCTGGAAGATTATTTATGCCCTCCTTAGTGAAGACAGAACCAAAGTAATTATTCAATTGGTCTGCCATGTCATTGCTCCCCATAATCAATTCACCTGTTTCTGTCTGTAGGGGACCTACATTTGTCTTTACTAGTCTTTTCCTTTTTACATATCTATAAAAGCTTTTACAGTCCATTTTTATGTTCCCTGTCAGTTTTCTCTCATAATCTTTTTTCCCCTTCCTAATTAAGCCCTTTGTCCTCCTCTGCTGAACTCTGAATTTCTCCCAGTCCTCAGGTGAGCCACTTTCTCTGGCTAATTTGTATGCTTCTTCTTTGGAATTGATACTATCCCTAATTTCTCTTGTCAGCCACGGGTGCACTACCTTCCTTGATTTATTCTTTTGCCAAACTGGGATGAACAATTGTTGTAGTTCATCCATGCAACCTTTAAATGCTTGCCATTGCATATCCACCGTCAATCCTTTAAGTGTCATTTGCCAGTCTATCTTAGCTAATTCACGTCTCATACCTTCAAAGTTACCCTTCTTTAAGTTCAGAACCTTTGTTTCTGAATTAACTATGTCACTCTCCATCTTAATAAAGAGTTCCACCAATTTATGGTCACTCTTACCCAAGGGGCCTCTCGTGACAAGATTGCTAATTAACCCTTCATCATTGCTCAATACCCAGTCTAGAATAGCCTGCTCTCTAGTTGGTTCCTCAATATGTTAGTTCAAAAAACCATCCCGCATACATTCCAAGAAATCCTCTTCCTCAGCACCCTTACCAATTTGGTTCACCCAATCTATATGTAGATTGAAGTCACCCATTATAACTGCTGTTCCTTTATTGCACACATTACTAATTTCCCATTTAATACCATTCCCAACCTCACTACTACTGTTAGGTGGCCCGTACACAACCCCCACCAGCATTTTCTGCCCCTTAGTGTTATGCAGCTCTACCCATATCGATTCCACATCCTCCGGGCTAATGTCCTTCCTTTCTATTGCGTTAATCTCCTCTCTAACCAGCAATGCTACTCCACCTCCTTTTCTTTCATATCTATCTCTCACAAATATTGAATATCCCTGAATGTTGAGCTCCCATCCCTGGTCACCCTGGAGCCATGTCTCTGTGATCCCAACTATATCATATTCATTAACAACAATCTTCACTTTTAATTCATCCACCTTGTTACGAATGCTCCTTGCATTGACACACAAAGCCTTCAGGCTCGCTTTTACAACACTCTTAGCCCTTATACAATTATGTTGAAAAGTGGCCTTTTTTGATTTTTGCCCTGGATTTGCCGGCCTGCCACTTTTACTTTTCACCTTACTACTTTTTGCTTCTACCCTCATTTTACACCCGTCTCTCTGCACTTGTTCCCATTCCCCTGTTGTGAACTAACCTCCTCTCTCCTAGTCTCTTTAACTTGATTCCCACCCCCCAACCATTCTAGTTTAGTCACCTCAGCAGCCCTCGCAAATCTCCCCGCCGGGATATTGGTCCCCCTAGGATTCAAGTGTAACCTGTTCTTTTTGAACAGGTCATACCTGCGCCAAAAGAGGTCCCAATGATCCAAAAACTTGAATCCCTGCCCGCTGCTCCAATCCCTCAGCCACGCATTTATCCTCCACCTCATTGCATTCCTACTCTGTCGCGTGGGACAGGCAGTAATCCCGAGTTTACTACCTTTGCAGTCCTTTTTCTCAACTCCCTATATTCTCCTTTCAGGGCCTCTTTCCTTTTCCTACCTATGTCATTGGTACCTATATGTACCACGACCTCTGGCTCCTCACCCTCCCACTTCAGGATATCTTGGACGCGATCAGAAATACCCCGGACCCTGGCACCAGGGAGGCAAACTACCATCCAGGTCTCTGGACTGCGTCCACAGAATCGCCTATCTGACCCCCTTACTATCGAGTCCCCTATTACAACTGCCCTCCTCTTCCTTTCCCTACCCTTCTGAGCTACAGGGCTGGAGGCACGGCCACTGTCGCTTCCCCCAGGTAAGCTGTCTCCCCCAACAGTACTCAAACAGGAGTACCTATTGTCAAGGGGCACAGCCACCGGGGTACTCTCTATTACCTGACTCTTCCTCTTCCCCCTCCTAACCATGACCCACTTGTCTGCCTCCCATGGCCCCGGTGTGACCACCTGCCTGTAACTCCTCTCTATCAACTCCTCACTCTCCCTGACCAGACGAAGGTCATCGAGCTGCAGCTCCAGTTCCCTAATGCGGTCCCTTAGGAACTGCATCTCGGCGCACCTGGCGCAGATGTGGACGTCTGGGAGGCTTGGAGACTCCAGGGCCTCCCACATCCGGCACCGAGAACAACAAACTGCCCTCACACACATACTTCCCCTCTCCTCAAATAACAACAAAAAATGAATACCAAACCTTCCTCGCCTCGCCTGTTTCCACCTAAGCCCATTGAGCCGAAGCCCTTAAGCCTTCAGTCTGGATCAAGTAACTGAGGTTGTGGATTCAGTAGAAATTAAAATTGACCTGACTATATGAAAGCCAGGGAAGAGGAGCAAAAAACTCAATAACTGCAAGGTAAGGAGAGCAAGATTTAGCAATTGGAAAATCCAGGTTTCTAGAAATTTGAATTTAATTCACTAGGTCTTGATTGAAATTTTCCAAATAGTCCACAACCAGCCAGAAGTTGGCTGGCCACTGAGTACTTAAAGGTGGCAAAGAAATAATACAGAGGCAATGTGGAAATGAAGGCATAGTTAGTGCAGATAATCATTAAGATTAAAGAGAAACACACTCGTCAGCAATGCAGGTAGCGAGCATTCAAATTAATGTTCAAGCAGCGTCAGGAAGTCATTTACTTAGTTCCATCCAGCCACTCTCATTTTCCTCAGCTTCCAGATTCCCAAAGTTTAGAAAATATCATGTGGAATTAACATTTGAAAAAAATACAACCTCATTAAAATAGTTAGATAGGATTGTTTCTGGAAAGCAGTTAAGCTAGTGTCCAACTTGCCTGTGAACTAGGCTTGAAGACAATAAAGCATCTGCTTGTTTTTGCACGGTTAAGCTATTTTGATCTTCAATTTTTTAAAAATGCTGTTTGAAACACAAAATGATCCTCTGTGATTAATTTACTCGTTATTCACTAGGGCTGATGCAAATTAATAGCATATAAATCAAGTTTGGCTACAATGAAATTAAGATTTCTTTGTGCCGTAGGACCTTTCTCAAAATCGAATGTCACTGAACTGAGATATGTGGAAAGATTGCTCAAAATGGGAGACATCTATAATACAAGGTAATCAGAAAAGCCCAATAACACGCAGTTTCACATTCAAATTCAAGAACAAATGAGAACTCAGCTCCATGTACTGAATCATGATGAGACCAAAATTATGGCTCACATTTGTCTGACCAAAGGCAGGTAGAAATGGAAGGAAACTATACCTCTGAAGCACCCTCCCCCCCCCCCCCCAAATTGATGATAGTATTAAAGGACGAGGGGAGAAAGTCTCATTAGGGAGCAAGAAAGCATGATGACAAGTCTTTTGGGAGTCCTATTGTCTTAAATCTTAACAGGGGAACAAGTGTGGTCAAAGTGACCATACCTGCAAAAGCCATTATAGCTATATGGGATGTGGGGGAGATAGAGGGAGTAGAGTGGAGGTGAAGTGAATTACATTTACACAGCAGGAATCAAGAACATTTCAAAGCACTGCAACAGTTGATATCTGACATCCAAAGATAGTTCTCCCAGTGCATTGGAGAGTAACTTTACAGCTGAGCCATAAAGATTAAGCAGCTGCCAATTCCTCCTTTTGTTCTCTTTGCAATTTACAAGACCCTGATGAATTGTCAGATGGAAAATTACAGTTGAGTTCCGAGGTCATACAACCTACCATTTAATAAGTATTTCATCATGGATATTTTGATGCAACCAGTGTGATATGGTACTCTTAAGAAAACCTTCAAAGACAAGGAAGATTGTGAGAAAACAAAACAAGGCACAGAACCAGCTAATCAGCTCTGAAGCAATCTCAAGTCTCATTCCTCTTCTTTCCCCATTGCTCAGCAAATTACATTTCTATTACCACTATGAAGCGCCATGTCCTATACATTGTTAACTACTTCAAGTCCCACATTCAAAGTTTTATGCACTCATGCATAAATCTATCATGCCTAAACCCTGCACATTTTTCTTCTGCCAAAACGCATCACTTCACAAGAGTCAATTTTTTAAAAATTACTTGCTTATTCTGCCAGCATTGTCAGCCTTTTTTCCCCAACTGCAGACCATTGCTTTTCATTGTTGGACACGTCTCAAAGTACCACACAAGTGTAAGTTTTGAAATTTCACTCTGTGCAACCACATCCAATCATTAAATCAAAAAGTACTTCCTGCATTAATCTTAACAAACACTATTTGTTGCATTTCTATTTGAAAAATAACTTCACCCTTTTATTCCAATGACCTTAAATTTTGCCAGCTGACTTGCAATGTAGGGCTTATCTTCTGAAAATCTATACAGACGGCACATACTGTATTCTCTTTATCAATGGGCCAAATGACCGACTTCTGCTCCTTTGTCTTATGGTCTTTTATAACTTAAAATATTCAGATCTTAAATATATTGTACAGATCTGAGTAGGATAGATTGTGTTCCAGAGCTGAAAATTTGCAGAGGGCACCATAAAAATGATTAATTTCTGAAATTTCAGATTTAATCTCTTAGATACATGTTTTACAATGAGAACACAGCAAACATTAACAAGTTTAAGCAATCCAACTGTCTTTTTTTTAAAACATGGATTTACAAATCTAGTCTTTGTATTATTAATAGGTTCAAACATTTTGCCCAGATAATGCAGTTAAATTCAGAATTCCTGTAGTCTGTGATTCCCAGCTGTTCCAGAGAGTACACTGTTTCACAGCCTTCTCCAACATCATGTCCAGAAACACATTAAGTCGTCAACAACCTCAGGTATTTGCATAAAAGTACCATGGAAATGTAGAGTGTGGAATGATTGTGAATTTTTAATGATGTACTATACATACAGTATTTAGACATCCAAGCAACCCAATTAATATTTCAGTGCATGTTGAAATGTCTTCATATTTCATCCATTTTAATTTTTGTGCCGCCAGTCTTTATTTAGGACCTGCAATATGTTGAAAATATTCAGGAAAAAACTGTGCTCTTTTCTTTTGTAGCCTGCATCAGTGAAAATGCTTTAATGTGATGGACAGCTTTGTCATATTGATGACTTCATTACAACTGGTTGCCAAAAATCACCTTCAGTTGATGCCTCTTGGCAACTGATGTAGAAAAAAGGAAGACATTACCCCAAAAATCACTTGATCTTTTAAGGCAGCTCTTGAGATCTGCAGCAAGCAGAGTCAATTAATCACCAACTTACATCCCAAAGCAATGAAATGCACAAGCATAACTTATCACAGGTTAATGCCCAATTAAAGGAAAATACAACACTTAACTATTGGATCCTTTTATTCAGCAAAAAGCATATGCAAATCTTACCAAAAGCACAGTAATTCCAGAAATGAGAGAGATTGTCATAAAATAATGTGCTATGATTACATTCATGCAACAATACAAGTCACAAAGCTTTTCCTTCCTAAACAAACTACAGGGCATCCTAACTAGTGCTTAGGCACTTTACCAATGAACTGAGATTTGAGGCCACAACTACGGTTAAAAATTACACTTACATAGGCAATCAATCTTAGTTTAAGCAATAGCTCTTAATCAGCACAACTCCAGATTCAAATCAGAAGGCAGCAAAATAAGCCACCTCCAAGTATGTGCCACAGGTACAACATGGAGCATCTAACATGCCAACCTGAAACACCAGTTAAGGCTGGTGGACTAAAATGTATTTTACTTGACCCTAATTTATGCCTGCACACTTTGCATGCATTTATGGGATATTTTGTTCTTTTCTATCAGGTAATCTCAGGCTATAAACTATTTGATCCCCACAAACTTATGCATTAACACAACCAAACATATGCTCATTTGAAAAGTTTGTCTGACAAAAAAAAAATCAAATACTTTCATTTTCCGAAACTAAGCCGAACATCAGAAAGTACGAAATATAGATATTCATAGAAACTTGCTTGGAGAATAAAATAATGATTAAAAGTGCACTATGATGCAGAGACTTGTTCACACTTAAATGAAAAACTCACTGCTGTCTGGATCCATACAGTTATCAATGATTGAACAAACAATCCACTTGGGTCAGGTTCAGTGCAGCAAATAACTAAGGCTCATTTTCAAAAGTTAATGAATGATGGGAAGTAACTAAGGGACTATGAAGAGTAGCTAAACAGCTGTTTATCCTCATTTGGCCTGTAATTTTACTGGAACAAAATGACAATATGTTCAGTACAAGATAGATTCTTTTGCAGAAACTTGGAAATTTAAGGTTTCGACTGGCAAGACCAATTTCAAAAATCTGTTACTGATATTTAAACTGTGCCAACACGATCTTTAGGTGCTACTGGGATCACACAGCTTCAAGGTCTGAAACCATACATTGAGACAGCTTTGGAATTTCTTACATCAAATAAATCACTGTCATTACAAGCAAGAGAGATTCAAGAGAAAGAAGATACCCTATGTATTAGAGAGGAGTTAATGACTTTGGAATACTTATGGACGAAGACAACAAAAAGGCCAATAGAAATAGGAAGGTAATTAAGGCAATTTGTGGATCATTTCGCTGACAGTACTATACATGCGATACATTTTGACTAGAAGATGGTAATAAACAAAAATATGCACACTTGCAAGCCATACACATTAAACAGCCAGTGCTGGGCAGTTCTAAGCAAGCAGTTATGTTGGATAGCAGTATTATAAAATACACACTGAATTCTATATCCCTTTCCTGCAGGCTCAAGCAGTACCAAAATGCACTTATATTATACATTAATCTTCAAATTTCCAAAATATGATGACTTTTCTGTCAAGCATTAACAAGAGATAATTGTGCTGAACCACATATACACATCAACTCCAAATACTTAACAGACCATTGGTGCCAGAAATGCAGTATTTACCACTACAGCACATATTTCCAACATATTTACATGTGATACAACCTCAGTGAAAGTATTCTTGCAACTCAAAACTTCAAAAGGGTTCAATAAGTTTTAACAAAAAAAAAGGAATCGCTTCCGAACGCATGGTTAGTCTTCGTGAACTTCATTTCTATTGTCCTGACTGGTATGGCAGCAAAGTGTTTTTTTTTTGTATTTTAAAAAAAAACTGTAGTTAGCATGTGACGGAAATGCATTGATGGATTTGTTTTGGATATATCCTTACAAATATGTACAAAGTAAGTACAGGCACTTAAAACGTCTTTGGTTGGAATAAACCAACGTTGCAGGACACACTGCATTCAAAGCGTCAATGCCCTTTCTCTTGGGCTTAATGTGCAAATGCTTCTACCTGTCCACATCCAAGAATGAAGCTGTTTTATGCTTCTGATAGTGCAACCTGAAAAAAAAAAGAAAAAATCATGTGCATAGAAACAAATAAGCTGGAAAACTAGAGTACTATCAATCTGTCACCAGGTTTGTTTCGTTATCTTTTATCCTTAATCACTACTTAATACTCCAAAGCAGACTTAGAACCAAAGCAGTTAGAAAGTCAGGATTATGCTGCTATCTACACACATTCCTAGTTAGGAAATGTGAAGCTCACAATTGGGCAACCAAAGTCTAGTAAGGTACAAAATAGTAATATATCAATATCATTTTCAGTAGGTTAACATTTCAGCTTGCATTTTAATTATTACTGTAAAACTTGGGTTTCTAATATTTGATATTTAAGCGAATTTGAAAAGGGGATAGGAACTGGAGTCATGCCGAGGATGGGTTGGTATACAAATAGATGCAGTGAGATAAAATACAATAATTTTCTAGTGAGACTATGAGAAAGGGCAGGCAAATGATAGGGCAAAACCAGCCGGTGGGATGAGTTGAATTGTAACATGGGGGAGGGGGAAGGAAGCATAAAAGGTGATGAAAACAGGACTGAAGGTGATATATTTGAGCGCACACAGTATACGGAATAAGGTAAATGATCTTGTTGCACAGTTAGCAATTGCCAGGTACATCACTGTGAACATCACTGAGTCGTGACTGAAAGACTGTAGATGGGAGCTTAACATCCAAGAACACATAGCATATCAAAAGTACTGGCAAGTAGACAGAGGGTTGTCTCTGTTGGTTTTTAAAAAAATGAAATCAAATCTTTAGAAGGAGTTGACATAGAGTCAGAAATTGTAGAGTCGCTATGGATAGAGCTAAAAAATCTGCAATGGTAAAAAGACCCTGAAAAGTGTTATATGCAGGCCTCCAAACAAGTAGCCAGGTTATGGGGTACAAACAACAGGAGATAGAAAAGGCATGTAAAAAGGACAATGTTACAATAGTCATGGGGGATTTCAATATTCAAGTAGATTGGGAAAATCAGATTGGTGCTGGATCCCATGAGAAGGAATCTGTACAATGTCTACAAGATGGCTTTCTAGTGCAGCTTGTGGATGAGCTCACCAGGAAAAAGGCAATTCTGGACTGGGTGTTGTAGTATAATGAACCAGATTTGTTTGGGGAGCTTAACGTGAAGAAACCCTTAGGAGGCAGTGATCATAATATGATAGAATTCACCCTACAATTTGAAAGGGAGAAGCTATGGTCAAAAGTATCAGCACTGCAGTAGAATAAAGGGAATTACAGAAGCGTAAGAGAAGAGCAGGCCAAAGTTAATTGTAAGGGGATGCTAACAAGGATGGCGGCAGAACAGCAATGACTGGAGTTTCTGGCAGCAACTTAGAAGGTGCAGGATAGATACATTCCATAGATGAAGTATTCTAAAGTAAGGATGATGCAACCATGGCTGATGCAACCATGGCTGACAAGTCAAAAACAGCTTAAAAGCAAAAGGAAGGGCATACAATATAGCAAAAAGAATTGTGGAAAGTAGAGGATTGTGAAGCTTTTAGAAACTATCAGGAGGCAACTAAAAAAGCCACAAGGAAAGAAAAGATGAAATAAGAAGGTAGCTAGTTAATAAAATGAAAGAGGAAGAAGTTTCTCATATGTATGGCACTGAGCAAAAGTCTTAGGCATCCTAGCTTTTTATATAAATTCTCTTTTTTTATTTTCTCTTCTGCATTAATGTGTCAGCAGAAAAGAGCAAATTTTACATTTCCAAATATTCATTTTCCAAGAAAACTTAAACGTTAGAGAAAATTTTGTATTTTGTTATAGAAAGTAACATTAATAGATCACCTTTCAAATAATAAACAAAACTTGATTACTTTGTAGGTATAGATCCCAGTGCACGATTAAACTAATGATCAATAACAATGAGTTGAATGAACTAAACTAATTAACTGAAACAGAACCAGGAGTAGAAGGAATCAAACTGGGCGAACGACAATCAAACTATAAAGGTGAAGGTGTGGCCAATGTGACAGTTTAACCTTCAAATCATCATTTCTTACACATGGGAAGAGTGAGCAGAGCGACAAGACACAGGATGGTCATCCTGCATCAACAAGGTCTCTCCCAAGCAAAATTTTTGCAACGGACAGGAGTTTCAAGATGTGCTGTCCAAGTTTTAAAGAAGCACAAAGAAATGTTAAGGTTGAAGACTAGAAACATAGTGGTCAGCCACAGAAACTGAGTGCAGCAGACAAGAGACACATCAAACCGACATCCCTTCTAAATCAGAAGTCCAGCACTGCTATCAGCTGAGCGCATGGAAACCACTGGTGCCCAAGTACAGTCCAGAGAAATCTTGTCAGAAGTGGTCTTCATAGAAGAGTTGCTGCCAAAAAGCTATTGCTCCAAAATGGAAGCAGAGCCAAGAGACTCACCTATGGACAAAACCACAAAGGCCAGGGTGCTGAACAACACCGGTAACTGCTCTGGACTGATGAGTTAAAATTTGAATTTTCTTGTCTTAAACAGGAGACAGTTTGTCCTCAGAAGAGGTGGAGAGTGCTACATGAATGAGTGTCTGCAGCTAACAGTTAAAGTGGAGATTCCCTGCAGATTAGGGACTGCATTTCTGAAAATAGAGTTGGTGATCTTGTCAAAATTAATGGATCCCTCAATGCTGAGAAGTACAAGCAGATTCTCATTCATCATGCAATACCATCAGGGAGGCGTCTGATCAGTCCCAATTTCATTCTGCAACATGACAATGACCCCAAACACAAGGCCTAGGTCATACAGAACCATCTTCAGCGAAAAGAACAAGTTCTGTAACAGATGGCTGTATACAACATTGAGGCTGCATGGAATTACCTGGAGACTGAAGCAAGCGAGACAGCCAAAGTCTGCCAAAGAACTGTGGCAATTTCTTCAAGAAATACTTGGAACAACCTGCCAGCCAAATTTCTTATAAAACTGCACGGCAGTGTACCTAGAACAACTGATGCAGTTTTAAAAGCAAAAGGGTGGTCAAACCAAATATTGATTTGATTTTATTTTACAGTTTACTTTTTATAGTAAATTATACATAACATTTCATTTGATCATTTTGAAAGTGTCTTCGCTTTACAGATTTTTTTTAACTTGTACCTAAGACTTTTGCACATTACTGTACTTTATAAAGAGTAATAGAGACAAAAGTTGATATCAGACCACTGGAAATGACACTGGAGAGGTAGTCATGTGGGATAAAGAAAAGGCAGATGAACTTAAGTATTTTATATCAGTCTTCACTGAGAAAAGCCCTATCAGTATGCCAGCAATCCGAGGTTGTCAGGGTTCAGAAGTGATTGTAGTTGCTATTACTAAGGAAAGGTCTGAAGGTAGATAAGTCACCTGGACCAGATGGACTACATCCCAGGGTTCTGAAAAAGGAAGAAGAGATTGCAGATGCATTAGTAATGATCTTTCAAGAATCACTAAATTCTGGCATGGTTCCGGATAACTGGAATATTGTAAATCCCACCCTACTCTTTAAGGGAGGGAAGCAGAAGGGGAATTATAGGCCAGTTAGCCTGACCTCAGTGGTTAGGAAGATACTGAATCCATTACTAAGGATGAGTTTTTGGGGGTATTTAGAGGAACATGTTAAAATAGACCTAAGTCAGCATGGTTTTCTTAAGGGGAAATCTTGTCTAGCAATCTGTAGGAATTATTTGTGGAAATAATGAGCAGGATAGACAAAGGAGAGTCAGTGGATGTTGCATACTAGGATTTTCAGAAAGCCTATGACAAGGTGTCGCATGTGAGGCTACAACACAAGAGCCCCCGTGGTAAAAACAGAAAAAAAAAACACTGATCCATTTTGTTCATTTTTTGTGCAGGAGGATGGTTTCAGGGCTTGATGTGCCTGTTCAATTTTTTGTGCCGGGACATAAGATTTGGGGGTTGCTGCCTTTCTTTTCTTTCTTGGTTTCATGGCTACCTGAAGATTGAAGAATTTTGGAGTCGTTTACTCTGATAATAATTGAACCTTTTAACTTTATATTACAGGAAAGATACTTGCATGAACCGAAGGTTGCCAGGGAATAAAGGGGGCCTTTTCTGGTTGGGTGCAGGTGACCAGTGTTCCGCAGGAGTCAGTATTGGGATCACCTCTTTTCACATTATATATCGATGACTTGGATGATGGAATTGATGACATTGTGACCAAGATGCGGATGATACGATCACAGGTAGAGGGTCATGTAGGGTTGAAGCAGGGGGTCTGCAAAAGGATTTAGATTGGGAGAATGGACAAAAAAGTGGCAGGTGGAATTTAGTGCAGGGAGTAACAGTCATGCACTTTGGTAGAAAGAATAAAGGCATAGACTATTTACTAAAACTGGAGAGAATTCAAAAATCATGAGGTGCAAAAGGGATTTGGAAGCCTTCAAGCAGGATTCCCTAAAGATTAACCTGCAGGTTGAGTTGGCAGTAAAGGCAGCAAATGCAATGTTAGCATTTACTTTGAGAGGACCAGAATATAAAAGCAAGAATGTAATGCTGCAGCTTTATAGGGCACTGATCAAACCACACTTACGAGTATTGTAAGGAATTTTAGCCCTTATTTAAGAAAAAAATGTGCTGACGTTGGAGAGGGTCCAGAGGAGGCTCACGAGAATAATTCTGGGAATGAAAGGATTAACACAAGAGGAGCATTTGATGGCATGGTTCTGGGACTGTACTCACGAGAGTTTAGAAGAATAAGGGGAAGGAGTCTCATTGAAACCTATCAAATATTGAAAGGTTGAGACAGAGTGGATGTGGAGAGGATATTTCCTATAGTGGGTGAGTCTAGGACCAGGAAGTGCAGCCTCAGAATAAAGCAATGTGCATTTAAAACAGATACGAGGATGAATTTAGTTAACCACATGGTGGTAAACCTTGGAATTCATCGTCACAAATGGCTGTGGAGGCCATGTCATAAGGTATATTTGAAGCAGAGGTTGATAGAGTCTTGATTAATCAGGGCATCAAAGGTTATGGAGAGAAGGTGAGAAAATGGGGTTGAGAGGAATAATAACTCAGTAATGAAAGAATGGTGGAGGAGACTCAATGGGCCAAATGGCCCACTTCTACTCTCGTCTTAATGCATATTGAGCAGATAATCCATTCTATAAACAGTATTTTGTAATTAGATAATCTAAATATAAACTCAAGTTAATACATCTGCAGCTTAATACTTGAAGCAGAAATACTTAATTTTATGTTGTAAACTAAATTCCAGTCTGTAGTGATGATTCAGGTAAATGCTACAATATATTATTTTAAATTAGGAAAATGAGAATAACTTAATACTCACAATTGTGTACTGTGTTATTGCCTGTATTTAATTGGCATCACGATCAGAGTAAAATTTTTCTTTAAATCATGTCGAGTCACAGAAAAAGAAGGAGTTACCTTTTCTGGACAGAATTCACTATTGTTTTGCCGCACTTTCCCTGGTCGTCCTTTGATGACCGCATAGCAGAATATTGTAATTACCATTACAAAGAGAAAGTAACTGGTATGCATCAAATGCAAGTTAATGAGTGAACGGTCATCCTGTAAGTAAAATAAGCTAATATTTAAAGATCAAAAATTATAATTAAAATAATTTTAAATTTCATGTCTTAAAATCTTTCTTAAATGTATACAATTTTGTATGGTTGGATATTCCAGGTCACACTTAAACTGTTTTCAGAACAGAAAAGCACTGAATGATATGGCAGGAGGAATCTGGCCAATCCTGGCAGAGCTACTATTGCAACGTACCAGCCAATCCAAGTCTCCTCATCTTATCCAATATTCCTGCATTTTTATCCTTCAATTATTCAATTCCCTTGGAATCCCCTTACTTCACCCATTCAATTTATGATCACATTACTCTCACCTTTTCCGACTTCATTTCATAAGAACTCTGAATTTTAACACCTCCTCCAACAAATTTCCCTCAACTTTGCCTTATAATACAAGTTTCTTCAATCTCACCACAGAACTGACACCCAAACCCTGACTGCAGAGAATTTTTTTTGTGTACCCTCAATGTCATTTGGCTTAATATTGTACAGTTTTGCAGCAAGTCACATTTTAAAATGCTGCACCAACTTTAAATCAATATCTTGAGGAAAATATCTAGTCAGTGTGGATTAGTTATTTGTTGGAGTGCATCAACTTAATTACTTCACCCAGTACAAGAATAATATGGCTCTCTGAGCAACCAAAAAGGGATTAACTTTCATTCTTAATACAGTTCTTTTAAAACTCCTTAGTATTCTCTCCAAAATTTGTCTCATTTTTGAAGTGCAGTGTTTATTATTTCATCTTTTAATAAAAAGTTACCACAAATTCTTCAATATTCTGTTCTATGCCTCTAGAGCAGGGGTAGGCAACCTTAAGCAGAAATGATTTTCTAGCATGTGTTATTCATTAATTTGAGGCAAAACATAACTAGATATACTTAAATGGATAATTCCCATATTTCAAGTTTTTTATGACACTTATCTGGCCCACCATCTGCTCATTAATACACAATCCGGCCCACAGAGGCAAAAAGGTTGCCAACCCCTACTCTAAAGCCAAGAATTCCACGTGCCTTAATTTAAGGACATCCTTCTCAACTTTTTATGCCACCTATTAAAAGTTACTATTTGCTCATGAAATACAGGTTGAAACGTTCTGGTCTGGCACTCTATGGTCCAGCAACTCTTGTGGTCTGGCTTTGAATCTGAAATACACTAATTATAACTAAGATCCAAAGCCGACCTTGATCTGTATTCATCTATGGTTAATTAACCTACTAAGGCTACTTTTGTAACCTTTGTCAACAGTGTTTCCACACTAAGGATACGTTGGATTACTGCCATTCTCAGAATCCTCTTTACCCAGGGAATGTCCAGGGTAAAGAAAACAGTTTGCCTGCTCGGAGGGAGATTGGTGGGTCAGATGTGCTTTGAGTCAGTCAGATTAGAGTTTCAAACGATATTTGTAAACAATTTTAGAATCCCTTTACTAATCAGTCACCAACCTGCATTTATGCTCTTACATTTTCTAAGAAATTTTTGTTTTAGAAAAGGAGACATGGATAAAGAAAACTTAAAATTACTACACAAATTCAGGAATATGTATGAAGCTGTTCCATTTTACTACCGAAGATTATGCCATTGACACACTCCAAACATAACTGAAATCAGAGGTTTTAGGAGCACAAATATTGAAGTTGCGCCATGCCAAGTGAAAGTGTGCAAAATGGCACAACTAGGCCTGAAGAGAATTTTATTTATTTAGCACGGAACTGGCCCTTACAGCCCAGTGAGCTACACAGCCCAGCAACCCAACTATTTAATATTAACCTAATCAAGGATAATTTACAATGACCAATTAACCTACTAACTGGTACATCTTTGGACTGTCAGAGGAAACTGAAGTACCCAGAGGAAATTTATGGGGAGAACATACAAACTCCTCACAGACTGTGCCAGAATTGATCTCCAATTCTGAAACAGCCCAAGTTGTAATAGTGTCATGCTAACCACTATGCTACTGTGGTGCCCAACGGCAACTGACATTAGTAATGTCAATTACTAATACATTACATAATTGACATTACTGTACATCAATATCCAATACTGAAAGACCAGATATAATGCAGAGGACCATAATAAATTTAGGTGGTATTCTTGGAAATTTTAGAACATAGAACAGTACAGCACAGTACAGGCTCTTCGGCCCACAATGTTGTGCCGACCCTCAAACCCTGCCTTCCATATAAGCCCCCAAATTAAATTCCTCCATATATCTGTCTAGTAGTCTCTTAACCTTCACTAGTGTATCTGCCTCCACCACTGACTCAGGCAGTGCATTCCATGCACCAACCACCCTGAGTAAAAAAAACCTTCCTCTAATATCCCCCTTGAACTTCCCACCTCTTACTTTAAAGCCATGTCCTCTTGTATTGAGCAGTGGTGCCCTGGGGAAGAGGCACTGGCTATCCACTCTATCTATTCCTCTTATTATCTTGTACACCTCTATCATGTCTCCTCTCATCCTCCTCCTCTCCAAAGAGTAAAGCCCTAGCTCCCTTAATCTCTGATCATAATGCATAGTCTAAACCAGGCAGCATCCTGGTAAATCTCCTCTGTACCCTTTCCAATGTTTCCACATCCTTCCTATAGTGAGGCGACCAGAACTGGACACAGCACTCCCAAGTGTGGCCTAACCAGAGTTCTATAGAGCTGCAACATTACATCGCAACTCTTAAACTCTATCCCTCGACTTATGAAAGCTAACACCCCATAAGCTTTCTTAACTATCCTATCCACCTGAGAGGCAACTTTCAGAGATCTGTGGACATGTACCCTGAGATCCCTCTGCTCCTCCACACTACCAAGTATCCTGCCATTTACTTTGTACTCTGCCCTGGAGTTTGTCCTTCCAAAGTGTACCACCTCACACTTTTCCGGGTTGAACTCCATCTGCCACTTCTCAGCCCACTTCTGCATCCTATCAATGTCTCTCTGCAATCTTTGACAATCCTCTACACTATCTACAACACCACCAACCTTTGTGTTGTCCACAAACTTGCCAACCCACTCTACTACCCCAACATCCAGGTCGTTAATAAAAATCACGAGAAGTACAGGTCCCAGAACAGATCCTTGTGGGACACCACTAGTCACAATCCTCCAGTCTGAATGTACTCCCTCCACCACCACCCTCTGCCTTCTGCAGGCAAGCCAATTCTGAATCCATTTGGCCAAACTTCCCTGGATCCCATGCCTTCTGACTTTCTGAATAAGCCTACCGTGTGGAACCTTGTCAAATGCCTTACTAAAATCCATGTAGATCACATCCACTGCACTACCCTCATCTATATGCCTGGTCACCTCCTCAAAGAACTCTATCAGGCTTGTTAGACACGATCTGCCCTTCACAAAGCCATGCTGACTATCCCTGATCAGACCATGATTCTCTAAATGCCCAGAGATCCTATCTCTAAGAATCTTTTCCAACAGCTTTCCCACCACAGACGTAAGGCTCACTAGTCTATAATTACCCAGACTATCCCTACTACCTTTTTTGAACAAGGGGACAACATTCGCCTCCCTCCAATCCTCCGGTACCATCGCCGTGGACAACGAGGACATAAAGATCCTAGCCAGAGGCTCAGCAATCTCTTCCCTTGCCTCGTGGAGCAGCCTGGGGAATATTCTGTCAGGCCCCGGGGAATTATCCGTCCTAATGTATTTTTAACAACTCCAACACCTCCTCTCCCTTAATATCAACATGCTCCAGAACACCAACCTCACTCAGATTAATTTTACTCCCAGATTAATTCTGTGATTACTTGTTAGTAGTGTATATTCCCTAGAATTTTACTGTACATAGGTATAAGCAATCGATGCCACTCAGACCCAACAGCAGCATTATCAAAACAATCGATATCACATAAAGTACTAATACCCATGTCAGCAAGGACAAATAAGATTGGAATAGCTAATAAGATTTGATGAGGGTAAGAGTTCAGTGCAAGTTTCTCCTCCATTAAAAAAAATCACATTCACTCTACTAATTAGTCCTGCCCCATCATGACGAAACCACAATTAACTAAAAACATTGAACAATTATATTAGGGCAAATACAAACGTTTGTATATTTTTGTAATATACACAATACTGAAAGGCAAATTTAAAATACAGTGCACAATTTCATGTACCATTAATGATAGTTGAGTCATAGTCAGCCTAAAGGCAAAAACAACAGAACAAAGTTGACATTCTTTTTATGTATAGATATTACTTACATCTGGAACAATGACTGTTAGTTTAGGATTGAGTGCATGATAGACTTTCCCAACTGCTCCTTTATAACACCAAAATGGATTGTATTCCTGCGAGTATTTACTATTTGCATCTCTAGCTGTGGTGAAGATTTTATACCAGATGGTGGCGTTGCTATAGGTCTCAGGAATGCAATGTGGTGGTTGGCTGTAAAACATAATTTTCTCTTTACTTCATTGTTCAATTTACTTTGAAAGACAGCCCCATTTCCCATGAATTTTCATTGTCTTTCCTGACAACGTAAGAGGATGTTCAATTAAGTCTATACTAGTTCGCCCAGAAGTCCCATCAGTCCTTTCTTTCCCTTCAAAACTGCCAAATTTGCCTGCCACCATTCACGCCTAAGCATCTATTTAAAGAGGCATATCATTTACAGCAAACCAAAGTACACAGGGGAAACCCAGGCAGTCACAGGTAGAATGTGCAACCCCATATTGAGAGGTCAGATTTGAACCCAGATCACTGGAGCCACGTGCTCCCTTCACTGTGCCATCCTGTATGGGCTTAGTCATTATGCTTTTAGAACTGTTGCTAAACTGTTTCTAATTATTCAT
Organism: Mobula birostris; assembly: GCF_030028105.1. Taxonomy (NCBI): domain Eukaryota; kingdom Metazoa; phylum Chordata; class Chondrichthyes; order Myliobatiformes; family Myliobatidae; genus Mobula; species Mobula birostris. The sequence goes on along the minus strand of NC_092394.1, from coordinate 29,520,045 downwards.
CCATTTAAATTTAGCTTTTACCTGATTCTAATAATCCACCCTGACATATTAACCAGACCTATGGAGAAGTTTATTACTGACTTCTAGTTCTCAAATATAACCCTTCTCCATCCTGTTTCTGCCCAACTGAAATAGTTATCTACATTTTCAAGATTTTAAGATTTCTTGAAAATCACGGAGCCTTCAAGCTTCCATTCTCAGCTCTAATTTTCACTGTGTAAACATACTTGGCCTACTGTACATTGACAATGTTAAGTTACGCCAAGTTCCATACATCTACCTACAATCATTCATCACTGCTAACCTACATTTACAACTGATCCATCAATGGCTCAAAATAAAATTCTCATTCTAGTCTAGTGATCCATTCTCTAACCATTTTGGTTATAGTCAAGAAACCTGGAGTCCTTCAATTCAGGCTTCATTCACATCTTACCATTGTTCACAGCAATCAAGACTTACATTTGGAATTTAATCCCCAAATTTTTCTGCCTTGCTCTTAAAATGTTGACCTTTCCCCCCCAGGTTCTAATTGTCCTACTAGTGGTTCAGTATCAGATTTGTAAAATGCATTCAACATATGCATTAAGATGCTTAGCCAAGTTCAATGCTCTACACATCACTGTTAATAAAATAACTTCATTAAAAAAGAAACAAGAGGCAATCTGGGATTTATTCAGTTTACAAATGTTCAATTGATGAATTTTCATTATTATGCCTTTGACTCTGAGATGTCTTTGATTTAAGAAGCTATTTTTCACAAGGACAAATATCACACTACTCTTTCCACAGGATTACACTGCACCAAAGTTCCCACAATACACAGCACTCACAGTCTTTGATTTACTAAACTGTTTATGGAAATGATTTTCCAGGAACACATCGTATTTGTATATCAAGGAATGTATCTGAAAATCAGCAAGTCATGCAAATTACCAGCTAAGACATATTATGAATTTTTTTGTTTAGTAGCTGATAATTTTTTCAAATAAAGAAACCTTTATAATGTAATAAAAATCATTTCAAACAACCTTTGGGGAAAAAAAAACAATATAGCTCAGTTATAAGCACTGCAAAATGCCTCAAAATATAGCTCAAGAATGCACAAATATGGATTAACATTATCAGCATATTGTATCACAAATTGTATAGACGATTTAATAGACTTACTGAAACTCTTGAGATTTTGCTTTATCCGAATTTATTGGACATATTTATTGTGTCAAAATTTCATGTAACAAAATATTTGGAGAGAACTGAACTAATTACAACATAATTAATCCAGGGAGCTCCTATATTCTAAGTACAGAGAGTTGCTTTAAAAACTATACCAGTCCTCAAGGGATCAGAAGTGGAAAAGGTGAGCAGTTTCAAGTTCCTAGCTGTCAACCATCTCTGGGGATATATTCTGGGCCCAACATATTGATACAATTACAAAGAAGGCACGACAGCAGCTGTATTTCACTAGGAGTTTGAGGAGAATTGGTATGTCATCAAATACACTTGCAAATTGGTATGTCACCAAAACACTTGCAAATTTATACATATATACCATGGAGAGCTTTCTATCTGGTTCATCACCGCTTGGTATGAAGGGGCCGGTTCACACGATCAGAAAAAGCAGCAGGAAGTTGCAAACTCAGCCAGCTCCATCATGGGCACTAGCCTCCCTAGCACCCAGGACACCTTCAAAGGCAGATGCCACAAAAAGGTGGCATCCATCATTAAGGACCCCCATCACCCAGGACATGGCCTCTTCTCATTGCTACCCTAAAAGGAGTTGATACAGGAGCCAGATGACATACACTCAATGTTGCAGGAACAGCTTCTTCCCCATCATCAGATTTCTGAATAGACAATGAATCCATGAACACTACCTCATTATTTTTCCCCCTTATGCACTATTTATGTCAGCAATATTAAACCTAATTCTGAATCTTGACAGCTGCTTTAAGACTTGTCAACTCCACTGTAGCTTGGGAGACTGCTAAATTCAGAAATTAAGGCTTTTCAATGCAGAAGTTGAATTTCCTCAAAGAAAACCATGGACCATCAGGTAATGACAATAAGCATCAAAATCACATGAGTTAAACTTGGACAAATTGAATGCTTATCCCCCTCAAGTATGGGTAAACTTAGCAATAAAGACTATATTAACTGCCACTGCAAATTTTCTCAAAAGTTCATAATCCACAACACATTTAATTTTTCAAAGGAGTATTCAAGATAATTCACAATTCAAAACAATACACATAGAACATAATTTCTATTTTGTTACTATTGACCCACCAGAGAATAATACTCACACTGTGACAGGAAAAACATTAGTTGCAGCAGTGATGGTCATACATGTAGTATAAACCATCTGCTCACAGTGGTTGTGGAGTACACATTCATCTAAATTCCAAGAAGTTGGTAGTGTGAATGTGATATTCATTTCTTCATGAGCTTCTCGTCCTACAAAATAATCACAGCACATTTTGTTTTAAGTTACTCAAAGACCTGCTATGTACCAGTTGTTTTCCCCAAATGAAAATGCAATGAAGTCAAAAGAGCAAAACGTTATGACTTCAATTAAAATAAAGTATGATGGGAGACATTTAATACTTGTAAATATTAAATAGATTTGTTCCTTTTATGGGGTACATGAATGGTAATAAAACTGCCTAACGTAGGTTAACTAAGTGTACATGAAGAGTCTAACAAGGTATACCATAAAGAATGCAATTAATGCTCAATATTTACAAACTTGATAGAAAGAAAACCTGTAATTGCAAAGCAATACAAGACCCTTGACACACCTCTAAAAACCTGCTTAGATGACATTGTACCCATGATGTTATTGCAATTAAGTTTCCCATTGCATGAATGACAACAAAAGTGATTTAAAAACATCACAGCCAAAAAATAGTTTAAAAAGTTAAATTTCAGGGATTTTATCAATCCATCCATTTCACTCAACTCCATTTGAGAAGGCCATAAGTAATGCAAGTCATGGAAGAAGGGCAAGTTAGGAGATGAATTTTGGGACTTGTACATAAAACTAACAAACTGAAAGCAAATTTTGTCAACCGGAGAACCATGGTCTCCATTCAATCATTGGCAATCCCGTACAACATACCAGATCTTAAAGAAACTTGAACAGAATAGATGTTGATATATTTCCACTAGTGGGAGAGTCACATAGCTACTAAATAAAGGACAAATCATTTAAAACTGAGGTGCATGATAGCCATTTCAAGGTTAGTGAATCTCTGCAATTCTTTGCCCCAAAGGTAATGAACACCAGATTGTTAGATATAAATTTTAAGGTGGAAATGGGTATATATTTGAAAGATCGAGGAATTAAGGTTTGTGATAAGGAGTTAAGGCCAGCATTGATCAGCTATGATCACACTGAATGGTTGGGCAGGCTTGAGGGGCCAATTGGCCTATCCCAGCTCCTAATTGTGTTCACCATGCCTTCCTTTCTCTGCAACTTAAAATATTTTTTTTTACTTTTACAATTTTGATGAAGGGCCTTGACTTGAAATCTTAACTGCTTCTAGCAACAGCTGCTACCTTAACTGAGTATCATCAGCATTTTCTGTCTACTTATCTGAACATTTATTATCAGTACATGTATCAGTCTGGGAAAGGGCAGCAGTATGAGAAAGCAAGTAAATCTGCTCTACGGGACAAGAGTGAAACCGCTAAATGTTTTGGAATGCTCTGACAGAAGCATTGCTACATAACTGTACTGTACATAACAATGCTTGTACAGCTATTAGCCAAACATGCATTTCATTGAATTTATAGCATATATCAAATTTTAAGCAGTAATTTTTTGTTCCCTTACTTCAAAGATTCTGAAAATAAACTACAATCTCAATCCTTAACCTCATTTCAGAAAATATTTATGTCTGCATCACCAGTAGTAATGTCTATTTCCTCAGGAAATACAAAAGCATTCCATTAGATTTTATTTTTCCTGTACAAAAGATCGAAACAATTGAAAAATGCCATGCAAACTCACAGGCTACTCACCTTGGTCTTAGAGGTGGAACTTCTGGGACAATTTTAGAATCACAAATTAATTTATTTAATAATTAAAATGACAGTAAATAAATTATAGGGCATCAAGTTATTTGTTTGCAGAATTTTGTTCATTGAATCATACAAATCAATAACTAGACTGTAATTAACTTAAAGGTAAAATATATATTTGTTAGTTTTCATAAAGGAGGCAGAATTGTAAAGTTATTTGCAAATTAATCTAAAAACCTTGTAACACTTAGGCTGCTAAGAAAAATGATACAATGAATCAAAAACAAAGAATTATCCTACTAATTTTAATCCTTTTACCTGTCAGTCCAATTTGATGTCCAAAGATAGTTGCACTAAGATGTGTAATATTCCGTGAGTATCCACCAAAAGGTTTTAAAGGATCCAGTGTGAGCGTTATTGCAACAGAAATATTTATTGGTCCAGGATCATCCAGAAGTTGAGGGGACTGAGTGGAACTTCGCATTTGTCCACTTGTTACTGTGCTCTCTGGGGTGGTGGTTTCATTAATGAGGTGCTTTAATGTTTCATTCTCAGATATGCACAAGTCCAGATCATTAAATTTCAACAAAAAAGTGTTCCAGTCCTAACAGGAAACAAAAACATGCTTATGATTTTGTAATGTTTTCCCTTTCAAAAATAAACTTTAATCTTTACCTTGGCATCAACCAAATGAATTTTGATCTATTTTTATTGACCTGAAGTCACTGTGAAACAATCCATCGTCAGGGACACATCAGGTTCCTCACATCAAGCTTCCCAGCACAGGGAAGACAGGATCTCATTCCTGGTTCCCAACAGAGAAGCTCACAGCCTAAATTGACACATCCTTTGATATATGGAAGCAGGATGTATATACCTACGAACATTCTGAATGAATATCCAAGAGTGTCATAAAAACTTAGCACATTGAAGATTATCTGCAGATAACATGCTCATTTAGGAAAGTCCTCTAGGGGTACTTCACATAGACATTACCACACAAAATTAAACAGTGCTTATAGAAATATTATGACAGATGACAGCATGATCACCCACTATGAACCAATCAGCTTTGAGGATGACTAAGATAGCAGAACTGTACTGTAGGTCTGCAGGAGAATACAAAGACAGGAAGGCAGAGAGACCACAACAAAGGGATTTGAAAACGAAGACAAAATTTGTAAAGGAAAAGATACCATTTCATTGGTTAGCAAAGGTAGGAATGTGCACAACTTAGGAGCTGAGGGCAATACAGAGGGACCTGAAAGCCAGGATCAGGGAGGCTAAAGACAGGTACAGGAGTGGAAACTCCAGCAGATCAACATGAGAGAGGTCTGGAGGGGGATGAGGACCATCACTGGGTTCCGGCAAAATAGCAACAGAGCAGCTGAAGGCAGTATGGACAGGGCCAATGAACTTAACCTGTTCTTTAACAGTTTTGACATTGTGGCCCCTGCCCATCCCCCACATGAGTCATCTGTTGTCAGCCCCCCAACCAACACATATTCCACTCTCCCCTCCTACCCCTCCTCACAGTCCCCCAACCTGCTCTCATGACTATACCCCTTCCCCACATGAAACCACCACGGTGGGCTTCACAGCTGAACAGGTGAGAAGACAGCTGAAATGTCTCAACGCAAGCAAGCCTGCAGGACCGGATGGTGTCAGTACCAGGGTGCTCAAAGCCTGTGCTCCTCAGCTATGTGGAGTACTTCACCATGTGTTCAACCTGAGCCTGAGGCTCCAGAGGGTTCCTGTACTGTGGAAGACGTCCTACCTCGTCCCTGTGTCGAAGACGCCGTGCCCCAGTGGCCTCAATGACTACAGACCGGTGGCATTGACCTCCCATATCATGAAGACCCTGGACAGACTTGTTCTGGAGCTGCTCCGGCCTATGGTCAGGCCATACTTAGATCCCCTCCAGTTCGCCTACCAGCCCCAACTAGGAGTTGAGGATTCCATCGTCTACCTGCTGAACCGTGTCTATGCCCACCTGGACAAGCCAGCGAGCACTGTGAGAGTCATGTTTTTTGACTTCTCCAGTGCGTTCAACACCATCTGCCCTGCTGTGCTGGGGGAGAAGCTGACAGCGATGCAGGTGGATGCTTCCCTGGTATCATGGATTCTTAATTACCTGACTGGCAGACCACAGTACGTGTGCTTGCAACACTGTGTGTCCGACAGAGTGATCAGCAGCACTGGGGCTCCACAGGGGACTGTCTTGGCTCCCTTTCTCTTCACCATTTACACCTCGGACTTCGACTACTGCACAGAGTCTTGTCATCTTCAGAAGTTTTCGGATGACTCTGCCATAGTTGGATGCATCAGCAAGGGAGATGAGGCTGAGTACAGGGCTACGGTAGGAAACTTTGTCACATGGTGTGAGCAGAATTATCTGCAGCTTAATGTGAAAAAGACCAAGGAGCTGGTGGTAGACCTGAGGAGAGCTAAGTAACCGGTGACCCCTGTTTCCACCCAGGGGGTCAGTGTGGACATGGTGGAGGATTACAAATACCTGGGGATATGAATTGACAATAAACTGGACTGGTCAAAGAACACTGAGGGTGTCTACAAGAAGGGTCAGAGCCGTCTCTATTTCCTGAGGAGACTGAGGTTCTTTAACATCTGCCGGACGATGCTGAGGATGTTCTACAAGTCTGTGGTGGCCAGTGCTATCATGTTTGCTGTTGTGTGCTGGGGCAGCAGGCTGAGGGTAGCAGACACCAACAGAATCAACAAACTCATTCATAAGGCCAGTGATGTTGTGGGGATGGAACTGGACTCTCTCACGGTGGTGTCTGAAAAGAGGATGCTGTCCAAGTTGCATGCCATCTTGGTCAATGTCTCCCATCCACTACATAATGTACTGGGTGGGCACAGGAGTACATTCAGCCAGAGACTCATTCCACCGAGATGCAACACAGAGTGTCATAGGAAGTCATTCCTGCCTGTGGCCATCAAACTTTACAACTCCTCCCTTGGAGGGTCAGACACCCTGAGCCAATAGGCTGGTCCTAGACTTATTTCATAATTTACTGGCATAATTTACATGTTACTATTTAACTATTTATGGCTCTATTACTATTTATTATTTATGGTGCAACTGTAACGAAAACCAATTTCCCCCAGGATCAATAAAGTATGACTATGACCTTAGAAAACTAGTAGCCATTTTTGGATGGCAAAACAAGGGATAACAACAAATGCATTGACATTGCCAAGTCAGAAGAAGACAGGTAAAGTGATACACTAGCATATTAATTGAGACAAAGGCAGAACAGGTTAACATCATGGAGAAAGAGCCCACATTTGTCCAACCTCTAATTATTGCCCATGCCCTCCAAACCAGGTAACATCCTGGCATCCTCATACGAGTGCACAGTTTCCAAAGTATTTTCCCCCATTTGGGACCATTCTGTTTGTAAACTTCACAGCCACGTACAGGTCCACAATCCCTTATCCAAAATCCTTGGGGCAAGTTGCATTTAGGAATTCAGAATTTTTTGGATTTCAGACCCCGCCCCCCCCCCCACCGATACAAAAAAACACGTACTGTATGCTCAAGTCCCCCATTTAACCTGTCTCAGTGCAGCGGACTTTAGGACCCGCCGGCGCATCAAACTTATGCACATCCTCCTGTATACTTTAAATCATCTCTAGATTACTTATAATACCTAATACAATGTAAATGCTATGTAAATAGTTGTTATACTGTATTGTTTAAGGAATAGTGACAAGAAAAAAATTTATTTCCAACAAAAACATTCAATAAACCATAAAAATATACAACTCCAAATGAACCAAATCAAACACATGGTAAATGACTTATTGGAATAAATGTAGAACATCACTGTCACTATAAAACTTCAGTAATTTGTCTTTCTGTTTATTTAAATCATATACAGTGGTAGTTCTGACACTATTTTCTTCGGTAAGATGCTGCACAGACACACCACAATCAAGTTTCTGCAATAACTCCGCTTTCTGCGTTATTGATAATGATAGATGCTTCCTTTTCTTTTTCTCATTGTTACCCATTGGGTAGATGCAGCTCTTTTTGACATTTTCACAGTGAAATTAAACACAAAGTCAACAGTGAACACAAAATATCAGCGAACAGCAAATGCACGTGTAACCAGTACAAGCGCTGAGCCACAACTGACGTCTGGCAGTCTCTGCTAGTGCTGCCACGTCACACCTGAGTGACGTCAGCTGTTGGCGAAAAAAACTTTGGTTTTCGGAGCTTTTTGGACTTCAGAATTTCGGATAAAGGAATGTACACCTGTAGTAGGTTCATGGCATTTCACAGAATCACTGTTTCATGTCATGACTAATTATATAGTAATAGCCAACCACTTTCATTTAAAACAAGTCTTTTGTCAACTTCTGTCAAATTTTGACTCAAATATTTTGTCTGGTTTGAAAATAGTTGCATGAAAGATAGGGTTCTGTTTAAAAAAAACATTTGCCATAAACATGACAATTGTTTGTTTTAAAACCTTTTTTATAATTACTGCTATTAATTTTGTTTCTATAAAATTATAGGCAGATACTAACAAACTAAAAATTATCACACATATTGTTTATGTATATAAATGCAAATTTGACAGTTTGAACTTCTTTTCTCTCCATCATCCGCACCCTATAAAATGGATCTTGAAGTAAAATTGCTCTCCAATGTAGTCTTTATGAATAGGTGCGAGCAATCTTGTAAAAAATTCAATCTGACTTTTTGTAGAATATACATTTTATTTCCAAGCAATAAATGGAAGAATAGAAGAGAAACTACCTCAGTCATCTCTGGAGACTTGATTTCTTTTATTTTAAAGAAGTATCCCAGTGTCAAAAAAGCTATGGCCATAGCACTGACACTGATCATAAACACCACAAGGGGAGGACGGTTGCTGATGTACACCTTCAAATTCTCCAGTGGATGGGCAGTAAGCATGGTTCCAGTTAAGTAAACCTACAAGACAGAAGGTTGTTAAATTCATGACAAGAATTGACGTGATTATCTACTGACAGCCAGGAGGGGATATGGGATACCATAAAATACATTATTTTTAAAATCAGCAGATACTGGTCAGGTTTATTTGAGGTACAAGGGACAGAACGCTGACTAAGGATTGGAAAATGAGCAGCAAACTTTAGGTATGGAATGAGACTTAGTAGAGTGGTGGAAATTTCTGGAATACATATTAATATTGATAGGCATCCAATTTTCATCGATCAAGAATTTCAAAGAGGTAGCAGCAGAGTTCTAATTAAAGGCACTTTCGAAATGTGGAAAATCTGAACAAGACTTCATCAAAAGAATCTTCACTTCAATTAACACACATGATTAAAATGAATATTCCTTTTCAACGCAAAAGATTACTAACCCTTTGCTTTCCTATAGATAACAGCTAAAAAGACAAATTAACAGAAAATGATTTGCATTAATATAGTTGCTGTCCTGAGACATAATGACCAATTCACACAATAAAAATACCATCAATTTAAGTTTGTGAATACAATAGCTTTAAACAATTTCAAGCAGAGATAATTATCTTTTATTCAAGTTTCAACTGTTGATTTTCAGAAGGAATTCAGGGGAGATCAGTGCATCACTAATGAGCCATGGAAAATAACCAGATAGCTTCCATTCACCCCAAGGAATTCACAAAAAAACTTGGTATTATTTTCCTTAAAACATTTCAGCTACAAAGAAATGTATATTCTTCACCTACTATTATTCTTAACTGCAGGAAGTAGACATTATTAAAAATGTAAATATGCTTTGTGAATTGTGACATTACTCGTGTTACTTTTTGCAGGCTACATTAGTAATCTGTTTGGGTATAATTAAAACCCAAACCAATTATAGCTAATTCCAAACCAAATCACTGCCAGAGGATTTGTAATATTCTCACTACTTAACCTGATACAGTATATCCATGTGTTACGCAGTATGGACAACAGAAATTCGCCTGCAGAACTCAGGAATCACTACCAAAAAAACTGAAATCCAGAATACAATTTCCTTTCATGGAATTGCTCTGGAGAGAAAAAAAATTGCTGCAGGGATTTGACCTGAAACTTCAACAATTCTTTACCTCCTTCAGATCCTATTTGACCGGCTGGATTCCTCCAGTATTATGCAGACATCCCACCTCTCCCAGAAGTTCCGGGAGTCTCCCGTATATTGATAGCGGCTCCCTGACGCCCACAAATTATATACAATATCCCGGAAATCGATTTTTTCAGAGAGAGAGAGACACAGAGACACAGAAAGACAGCCAGATGTAGCGAGAGAGTGACAGAGAGAGCATCTCGACTGGTCTCTCTGTGCTAAGTAGACCTATCAGTTTTCTCTGTGGGAGGGCTTTACAGTCAACCTCTCTCTCTCTCTTTCACTGTCCATCAGTTCAGTTTCGTGTCCTGCAGCGCCATGGCAGAGTGTTCCAAAAGAAGAAAATATAAAAAGTATTTCACCCCAGACTACAATAAAGAGTACCCCTGCCTAATAGGGGTCAAAAATAATGACAGTGTTGCTCGCTGCACTGGTTGCAACACTGACTTTTCTATTGCCCATGATGGGTTAAATGACTGTAAAATACATGTTGAGGTGAATTTAACAGGTGTCATCCGTTCGTTAGCATAGCCAACGTTATTTAAACTAGCTGGGTACCTGGCAAGGAGGCAGCTGCTAACCCCCCCCCCCCTTACAAGACAAAGCAGTTCTTCAAAGATGCCAGAGCATTCAATGCCAGGTGCTTTCAAAAAATCTTGGAGAAGTTCCCAATGAGACCAAATCTTGAAAAATCTGTCAGTGGTCAATACAGAGAGCCAAGATGAGGTGAATCCAGAGCAGATTTTGACTTTGGCAGAGAGATTTCCAAATGTGATCAAGGCAGATGCAAGAGAACAGCTCCACTTGGAAGTCCTGGATTACGTCTCAGCTAACCTTGAAGGACTGGTGCCAAACTACAAAAGTTTGCCAGTTGATGAGTTCTGGGGGAAGCTGTCCAAAGTAAAATCTGTGAGCACAGGGCAGTTGAGATTCAAAGAGCTCTGCCAGTTGATGAAGCTGCTTTTGGTGATGCCAAATTCTAATTGTGATGTAGAAAGGTTATTCAGCATGGTGTGTCACATTAAGACAGAATTCAGAAGCCAGCTGTCTCACAAAACACTTGTGAATCTGATGTCTTGCAAAATTAACAAATTTATTGACACAGACTGCTATGAGGTTGAGACTTCCGGCGAAATGCTCAAATCTGCCAAGCAAGCCACATCACAGTACAAGGAAAGTTTGCAAAAGAAATAGAAAAGCTATTTGCATTAGCATTTAGCTAGTAGCATTGAGACTGCCAACAAAATACTTAACAAGATACATATATACACATACACACACAGAGGCATGCAAAACTTTGGGCACCCCGGTCAAAATTTCTGTTACCATGAATAGCTAAGCAAGTAAAAGATGAACTGATTTCCAAAAGGTATAAAGTTAAAGATGACACATTTCTTTAATATTTTAAGCAAGATTACTTTTTTATTTCCATCTTTTACAGTTTCAAAATTACAAAAAAGGAAAAGGGCCCAAAGCAAAAGTTTGGGCACCCTGCATGGCAGTACTTAGTAACACCCCCTTTGGCAAGTATCACAGCTGGTAAACTCTTTTTGTAGCCAGCCTTTCAATTCATGTTTGGGGGATTTTCACCCATTCTTCCTTGCAAAAGACTTCCCGATGATGTTTAGGTCAGGTGACTGTGAGGGCCATGGCAAAACCTTCAGCTTGCGCCTCTTGAGGTAGTCCATTGTGGATTTTAAGGTGTGTTTAGGATCATTATCTGTTGTAGAAGTCATCCTCTTTTCATCTTCGGCTTTTTTACAGACGGAGTGATGATTGCATCAAGAATTTGCTGATATTTAATTGAATTCATTCTTCTCTCTACCAGTAAATATTCCCCATGCCACTGGCTGCAACACAAGCCCAAAGCATGATCGATCCACCCCCGTGCTTCACAGTTGGAGAGGTGTTCTTTTCATGAATTTCTGCACCCTTTTTTTCTCCAAAAATACCTTTGCTCATTGCGGCCAAAAAGTTCTACTTTAACTTCATCAGTCCACAGGACCTGTTTCCAAAATGCATCAGGCTTGTTTAGATGTTCCTTTGAACCTTTTGAACAGTTTCAATATGTGATCAAATAAATCACCATGTTCTTTCATAATCAAATGTCCTGTACACATACACCCTTGGAGGTCGACCGGGATCGGGGGGGGGGGGGAATATGGGGTTGCAGGGGGCAGGGTGGTGGTGTTACCTCCCTGAAATGAGTTTTTGCAGGGTGGGATGTCTGATTATGTATGTTGCAAACTGAGAATCTGAAGTTTGACATCGTGAAGTTTGATGCCAAGGTGCAGTTTTGATAACAAGACCAATCCATCACCAGAAATATATACTTCAATCTTTGATTCTAACCTTCTTTGTCATCTAAACTTAGCAAGATTGTGCTCAATAGGGCATCCATATTATTCACAATTGCCATAAAAGTAACATTTCCTTTCCATTGTTAGTCAAAGCATAGACACAAAGACACAGAAATTTGTTTTCAGTTTTGCTCAGCCGGATAAATATCAAAAGACTGCAGGAAACAGGATATTAAAAGAAAAGCTTTGTGCAATGACTGTTACAACATCTGATATCAGAAATATAATGCTAAGCTTGCTGTAAAGCAAACCATGCAAAATCCAGTATTTCTGATCCCTTAATCTTCAGATCTACAGTCAATATTAGCACCTAAGTTGGGTAAAATCTTAGGAGTGAAAGCAATACTCACTGCTGGTATTCATAGAAAATACTAACTTAATGTTTCTTCCAAATGTCCAGATGACCTTATACCTTCCCAGAATGCTCCGGGCCAGGCTAAAGCTCTATATAAAACCACATCTGTCAAAACACAGCTGCTCGTGGTTCTTTTGCATCAAGTTCTGCTTACCGATCATCCCTCTCCTTCCTGACCGACACTGACTCCATCTCTGGCAGCAAATTTAAATCTTGTTTTCAAATTCTCTTATTTCTGTAATTTCCTCTAGCCCTACAAATATTTAAAATCTTTTATCCAATTCTAACACCTTACAAACACTTCATTAATAACTTTGCATTCAGTTACTTATGCACTAAAATTCCTTCCAAAACCATTGTGATAGGATATTAGAACCAATGAATCACAACAAAGGGGACGAGAAACTGAAATTATGGATCTATTTAAGGGGATGTCACTCTGTAAATAAATCAAGTTTTAAAAGATTTTTGCTGATTCATAAATTGGTATCAAGAGAGGAAAAGAATAACAAGGAAAGTTACAACACATTTTAATGAATAAAGGTTCACTTAAGAGAAGGCATTTGAAGATCATTACAAAAGATAGAGAACAGCATTTGTCAGATTACAGCCAGCTTTGCACTTCAGGCCAGCAACTCCTGCATCAAGTCTTCAACTTGTTCTGCATGGTAGACTTACAAAAAAGTGTAAAAACTTCCTGCTGTCTTATCTATTCTGATTTCATTTGAATGTGAACCCTGAACGTAAGAGATGAACCTTGATATTATTGCATGAAATTAAAACAGCGGGCATAAATCTAAAACAAAATTAGTACAATCCTTCAACATAAAATAAGCAATCAAGCAGAAATTGATAATGCAAAAACAAATATTGAAAATTACACAAGTAAACATCTTTACAAAATTATGATTAAGGAGAGCACAATAACTCCTTCCTACAGGGTGTGCAATTCCAACCAGGCAGTAATCTATTTTGTTTGTTCATTACGTGCCATGTCGTAGGACATGGGCGATCATGGTCACTCCATGACCATGATTGTTCTCGGCAAGTTTTTCTACACAAGTGTTTTGTCATTGCCTTCTTCTGGCCAGTATCTTTACAAGGCAGGTGAGCCCAGCCATTATCGATACTGGCGTCCATCTTGTGATATGCTCCAGCTACTCATGTGACCATCCACTACCTGCTCCATCTGACCCTAATCAAGAGGGCTAAACAGGTACTGCACCTTGCCCAAGGGTGATCTGCGGTCTACCAGAGGGAAGGAGTGCCTTATGCCTCCTTTGATGGAGACGCATCTCTGCCCAAATCTACTTACATTGGTGATCATTAATTAAAAATGCAAGATCAACAAGTTGGAGCATCAACTCTGTCAGTCTCTGCAAATATTTTTTTCTTTCTAAGGTTCCAGTATTACTTATCTGCTATTTCCGATTTTCAATAATCTACTCTTAGATTCCAAGAGTTCAAAGAAAGCAAGTGGCAGTGCCCATACTATTGACATGATGACTAAATGCATGCATAAAGTTAATAAGGCAACCATGGGATCCTGAGGGCCTTTTTAAAATCTTTTTTGAAAGACACACTGAAATGTAAAGTACAGATCTGTCATCCTTACCCAGTGATATATTTGTGCGTGAGAGAGTGCACAAATGTTCACCATGTTGATTCTTGAGATAAGCTTCATGGAGAAATCAGTACCCTGGGCCTATATTTTCTTGAGGTTAAGTGCACATTGAGAGATAGCAAAATTCTTATAGATTTTGACAATGTAGATGGAAGAATTTGGGCTTCCACTACCTGGGATATTGAGAACCAGAGAAGAGAATCAAAACCACAAAAACTGTAGATGCTAAAAATCCAAAAAAACGCACACAAAATGCTGCAGGAACTCTGTGGGCCAGCATTTAAGGAAAAAAGTAAACAGTTCACTTTTACAGATGAGACCCTTCTTCAGGACTGGAAAGGAAGGGAATGTCAGAACAAGGTGGTAGGCAGTAGGGGAGGAAGTAGTTCAAGGTGGCAGATGATAGGTGAAGCCACGAGAGGGAGAGGTGAAGTAAAGAGCTGGAAAGTTGGTTAGTGAAAGAGATAAAGGGCTAGTGAAGGGGAAATCTGATAGGAGAGGACAAAAGACCATGGGAAAAAGGGAAGGGGGAAGAGCACCAGAGGGAGGTGATGGGCAGGTAACGAGAGGAGGAATGCAAGGGAAACAAGAATGGGGAAATCAAAATAAAGTGCCAGCCATTGAAGTCTGCAATAAGGAGCCTGGCATAAAAAAATGCATCCCGGGCTGCAGCTAAGGAGGCAAGGGTACAAATTGTTAGGTCCCTAGAGAGATTTTCTGAGGTGCCAGACAACTAGAAAAAGTAACTGATGGTTTTACAATGAATTTGATTATTTTTCCCCATAGAGCTTTTAATGAGGGCAGTGCAGAAACTGTGGTAGACATCAGTAAGACCTTTGACAAGGCCCCACATGGGAGTTGGTCTAAAAGCTTAAGAGCCCAAGAGAATCTAAGCAAATCAAATCCAAAATTGGCTTCATAAAAGGAGGCAGACAGTAATGGTGCAGGATTATGTGACTGGAAGCCTATAGCACAGGGATCAGTGTTAAAAGTACATTGTTATAAAGTATCAACAAAATGCAGGAAGTATGATCAGTATGCTCAAAAATGACAAAAATTGATGATGCTAGTGGCAGTGACAAAGGGAATCTTAAGCTACAAGCCTATACTGTGGGTTGTTAAAACAGGCAATTGGATTTTAATTTTGATAAATGTGAGGCAATTCATTTTGGATGGACTAATAAGACTGAGCTGCACAAAATAAATGGCAGCACCCAGAGATATTGGCATATGGATGGACCTTGGTGTACAATTTCCATGGGTAAATGAAGAGGACAGCACAGGCAAATAAGGATCTCTCATTACTGAGAGGTTAACTGTCAACTTTACATGACATTGGGTAGGTCACAGCAGGAATCAGAATCAGGTTTAGTATCACTGGCATATGTTGTGAAATTTGTTGACTTTGTAGGAGGAGTACGATGCAATACATAATAATAGAGGAAAACCTTAATTAAAGTATATGGATATTAAATAATTAAATTAAATTAGTACAAAAATTGAAATAAAAAAGCAGCGAGATAATGCTCCTGGGTTCAATATTCATTCAGAAGTCAGATGGCAGACAGGAAGAAGCTGTTCTGGAATTGAGTGCATGCCTTCAGGTTTCTGATGGTAGCAATGAGAACAGGGTATGACCTAGGTGAGGGATGTCCTCAATGATGGATGCCACCTTTGAGGCATTGCTCCTTGAAGACGTACTGGATACTATGGAGGCTAATGCTCATGATGAAGCTGACTAAATTTACAACTCTGCAGCTTACTTTGATCCTGTGCAGTCAAACCCCCCTCTACACCAGACAGTGATGCAGCCAGTTAGAATGCTCTCCACAGTATATCTGTGGAAAAATGAGTGTTTTTGGTGATGTGCCAAATCTTCTCAAACGCCTGATGAAATATCGCCGCTGCCATGCCTTCTTTGTAGCTACATCAATATGTTGGGTCCAGGTTAGATCCACTGAGATATTGACACCCAGGAACTTGAAATTGTTCTCTTTCCACTTCTGATCCCTCTACAACTGGTGTGTTTTCCCTCTTCTTAACCTTTCTGAAGTCCACAATCAGTTCTTTGGTCTTATAAATATTGAATGCAAGGTTCCCTGTGCAGTTCTGGTTGCCACATTATAAGAGGATGACTACATTAGTGAACATTGCCTGGGATGGAGCATTTCAGTTAGAAAGGAGAAACTGGATAGACTGGTTTTGGTTTCCTTACAGATAATAGCGAGAAATGTTCCCTATAGCAGGTGTATACAAGAACAAAAAGCCTAAATTTAAGAGGAAGTAGTCGGAAACTCAGAGAGTGGGTAGATTCTGGAATGGAAATACCAAGTTTCTAAGTATGTAGTTAAGCAACTGAATTACCAAAGCATAGCCCAAGTATTGGAAAATGGGACTAGTATAGACAGGTACTCAAGTGGTTAGCATGCACTGTGCCTCACTACAATTCTATATTCAAGTCAAAAATCAATACATGATTATATATTAATCAAATCATAGATATGGGCAACCACAATCTTATTGAATAGTAGATCAGCCATGAGGGGACAAATGGCCTATGCCCATTCTATTTCACATGTTAAAATGAAATCAAAAGTACAAAAATATCCTCTCATTCCCGTAAATTAAGAAGAGGCACCAATCTGTAGCTTACATTATATCAGCAATAATGTAAAATACAACCAATTTGGTAGCAATAATAAATTTGGTTGAATGGTTATTGAAATTCCACAATCCCAGCAATGATACACGAACACTGAGTTGCTGAAAACATTAAGGCATCAAAGATTATATTCCAGTTTAGGAAGACGGCCGCATAGCTGTCAGAGCCAGCTACCTCACACTGTCAGAGACCTAGGTTCAATCTTGACCTCGGAAACCATCTGTGTGGAGTTGCAAATTCTCCATGTTAGCACCTGGGTTTCCTCCCAATGCTAAGGTTTCTTCTCATATCTCAAAGATGTAGGTGTTGGTAAGTAAATAAGTCACTCTAAATTGCAACAAGTGTGTAGATGAGTGGTATATTCCAAGGAGGGTTAATTTAGTATGTGGGATTACTATAGGTCCTGTTTTCTTGTTGCATTTCTCCAAGTTCTCAAATTAATGTAAATTAATGTGTCAATACTGGATAAATCTGATGCTAAATGTTTGTATTTGATTAAAAAGAAATGAATATTACAAATTTTAAAACAGACTGACAATCATACTCATGGCAAATGAAACTATTCAGACAAAAGTCACACAATTCTGGTTATTCAGTAGTTAGTAACACGATAAATTTCAGCATTCGAAGTACGGGAACTTGCACACTATTGAAACCTCTCAATTACATGGCAAAATAAAGACTCATAGAGCAATGCAGCATTGAAACTGGCATTTGGCCCAACTGACTCATGCCAACTACAGCATTGTCCCTGCTTATCCCAGTTGCCCGTGTTACACCCATAACCTTGTAAGCTCTTGCCCTCAATGTACACATCCAACTCCCCTCTCAAGTGTTGCAATTGTATATGCCTCCACTATTTCTTCTGGAAGCTACTCACTGCTCTCTTATGTCTCTAGAATCTCTCCCCTCTAGTTTTGGACTCCCCTACCCTGGGGATTAAAAAAAACTTATCCATATCCCTCACAATTTTATAAACTTGAGGTTACTTCACATTCTTCTTTGCTGCAATGAATAGAGATCCAGCATGGCCAAATTCTCCCTATAGTTCAAGCCTCCTACTCCAGGCAGCATTCTCAAATCTCGTCTGTACCCGCTTCAGCTTGACAATGTCTTTCCTGTAACAGGGTGACTAAAACCGTACACGATACTCCAAATGCAGTGTCACCAACTTCTTTAACTACTACATAATGACCCTACTCCTGAATTTGACACCTTAACTAATGAAGGCCAGCATGCTACTTCTTTGAGATACAAGAGGAAACCTGAGCACTCGGCAACCTTCACCATCCTGCCTGTTTGCACAGTCCATTCACTGAATATGCACTTGGGCTCCAACAACACTTGTCAGTGCCTGGCTATTCACTGTACAAGCCCTACCCTGGTTTAAATGTACAAAGTGCATTACCTCATTCTTATCTAAATGAAATACATTATTAGCCATTTCAGAGGATCTCTCTGTAACTAATTAAGATCTCTGAAATTCATTGCAACCTGTCTCATTATCAACAATATGCCATGTACATTCATACTATAATAAAGAGGTCTCAAGACTGACCCTGGGGCATCCTATCAGGCACCTGGCTCCAGTCGGAGAAAAGACTTTCAAACAACACCCTCTGCTTCCCATCAGAATCAATTCTGAATCCACCCCACAAGCTCCCCGAATCACAAACAATCTAATCTTCCAGGTCAGCCTGCCATAAAGAACCTTAGCAAAGGTTTTACTAGCCGAAGTCCAGTCTTCTAGAACTTCACCAGTGGTTAATGATGACGCAACCTATATCTCTGCAATTTCTTCCTTGGCCTCCCATAAGGTGCAGCGGTGCACTTGGTCATACTCTGAGGATTTTCCCAGTTTAATGTCCCTCAGGGCTGCAAATACCTCCATACTCATGATGTACATGTTCCAAGACCTCAACACTCATCACCTTTCTCTGGCATCAATTATATTCTCCTTAGTAAACATTAAAAAGAAATTGGCATTACAAATCCTGGCCATCTCACACAGCTTCATACATAGGTGGCCCTGATGGGCTTTAAGAGGACCTAGTTTCTTTTACTGTTAATATAACTGAAGAATCTTTTGGAATTATCTTTAACTCTCCCTGCCAAATCTATCACATACCCTCTTTTCCCCTTCCTGATTTCCCTCCAAATCCTTCTCTCTTATAATCATTTATATTCTGCCTACAAGTAAAGTACACTTCCTCCTTTTCCCTGACCAGGGCCTTGACCTTTCTCATCAGACACGCTTCCCATAACTAGGATTGCTCACCCTTCACACGAAGACTAACAGGAGTGTGCTGCCCCTGGACTCTAAGTAAGACCCTTTTAAAAGCTTCCGACTTGCAACTGTTCTTTTGCCTACAAAAAGTCATCCAGCTCGACCCTGTCTAATGCCCTCAAAAGTTGGCCTTGCTCCAGTTCAGGACCTTAACCTGTTCTCTCTTTTTCCTTAACTATTTTAAGTTTAATAGAATTGTGGTCACCGGACCTAAAGTGCTCCCCAACTACCATCTCAGGTACTTCCCAGCCTCATTCCCCAAGAAGCAGCCCAGTATTGTTCCTTTGAAACTCAGTCCTTCTATAGATTGTGCGGGGAATCTATCTGAAAAGCACTGCACAAATTCCACCTCACCTAGGTCCTCTGCAGTCTGGGTGGTCCAACTGATAGCAGGAATATAAAAATTTGACACTACCACCACCCTACTTGACACATCTGCTTAAATTCTTCTTTCACTTCTTCACATATATGATCTAACAATCAAAAGCTTTTTAGAGAACAAGAGACAAATCATAAACACAAGAACGTCTGCAAATGCTGGAAATCTAAAGCAACACCAACAATGCTAGAGGAACTCGGCAGGAGAGGCAGTCTCTATGGAAGTGAATAAACAGCCGATATTTCAGGCTGAGACTCTTCTTCAGCACGGCATGCTGCTAATTCTTTACATGTTGCAAATTCTTCTAAGTTGGATATGCACTGATGTGTGCATTTATCTTCAAATACATTCAATGCGCACCAGAAAATTAAGCAGTCCATGCCAAAACATGGGCTGATAAGTAGCAAAAACATTCACATCACTTTAAGTGGCAGGCAATGATCACCTTCAACAAGAACAGTTCTAACCAAATTCCCTTGCCATCTCTACCAACATCCTGGGATCACCACCAACTGGAAAATCAAGACCAGCAACACAGTAGCTACAAGATCAAATCAGAAGATTGATACCGTACAGTAAGTGACTTATTTCCCAATACTGTTTTCTACTATCTACAAATTAAAAACATGATCTAATCATATCCAGTCGAAAACCTTATTATCTATGTCCAAGTGCACCCCATCCAACATCAGTCCATACTTGTTTTAGAGTGTACCCTCCATAAAACGCACATCAGTCATCACCCTCATCTATTCTTGTAGCACTTCCCAAATCCACAAGCCCAAGAATGAGAAATATGTCAGGCAATACAATAATCAGGAGTTTGAAGTATTTCAAGACAGCACACAAAGACATTCTTAAAAACAGCTAGGAATGAATAATAAATTCTGGAATTGTCAGTCACAGCCAGACATTAATATTCCACCTGAAATTGAATGACAAGTCTAACACCCAACCCATTCACAAGTTGTTCTTGAACTGAATAACTAGTGGAACCACTTCTGAAACTAACTAGATGTCAACTGCATTGCTGTAGATGTTATAGGGATGATAGAATAATATCGAATTCTCTAAAAGGGCATGAATAAATCTCAGTTTTCAACAACCACAGTTTTCAAAAGTTCACATGGCTGTCATTCTAATTTTTATTCATAAACACAAGATACTGCAGATGCTGGAAATCTTAAGCAACACACACAAAATGCTGGAGGAGCTCAGCAAGTCAAACAGCATCTATGGATGGTAATAAACAGCCGACACTCTTCATCACGACTGTAAAGGGAGCAGAAGCCAGAAGTGGAACACGACCTATTACTAATTTTCACGATTCCACTACAAACAAAACACACCAAGGAGCAAAAAGTGATGCGAACAGTGAAGCCCATTCGTCTTTTCCTCAACGTTAAACTGAAAGGACACCGACTCCCGAGTTTAACAGGTAGCGGCCTACACTAAACTTCGCGACAGCGCAGCCTGCGCGTTTCCAGAGTGCCCGGCCGTGCCAAACAACGCAGGGGGCGAGACTTACCATTCTCAGGCCGTGCCGGCGGCCTCGCCCGCCCGTCACCTTCTCCCGGTCCGGCGACGACGCAGATTAACGGGGAAGTGGGGCAGATCGAGAAGGGCCGGAAGATGGAGAACGGCGGCGGCGGGGCGAGGGAGGAAGCAGCTGCACTCGGCTGCGCTGCGGGCCGCCTCTCGGCATCTCTCACGCCGCTGCCGCGGACAGCAAGCGGCTTGGCATCTCGGCCTCGCAGCCTGAGCCGCCTGCGGTGGAGGGGGAGGGTGGAGCTGTGCGCCCTGCCGACTCTCCGGGTGCGAAGGCCGGGCAGCAGGTCTGCAGACACCAGCGACGGAGGGTGGCGGGCGAAGCTGTGCGCCCTGCTGACTCTCCAGAGCCGAGGGGCGGGGATCGAGGATCGGGGCCGTGGCCACCAGCGACTGACGAGGGCGACGCCGAGCTGATTCACCCGGCAACGGCAACTCGCAGGGATCGCCTCCGTACGGCCACAAAAAGCAAAACCAAATCGAAACCTCAATGCCGCAGAGCAGCAAGTTGCAATGCTGGATGTCTTAGTTTACCGCTAATTTTGATTATTACATTAAAGTTTCGTGTTGCATTGAAGCCACTGACAATTTTAAATAAATGACTCAGTTGCTCATAAAGCTGAACATGGAGCTCATGTTTCATTATTTTTCAAGGGAACAATTTTAATTTATTATAAGTGGATTTACAATCTGTTTTGAAAGAATACTGTATATATTTACCTCGTAACAGTTGGCTGCCACCAGCGAAGGTTTGTCACTTGTTACCTT
This sequence comes from Mobula birostris, assembly GCF_030028105.1. Taxonomy (NCBI): domain Eukaryota; kingdom Metazoa; phylum Chordata; class Chondrichthyes; order Myliobatiformes; family Myliobatidae; genus Mobula; species Mobula birostris. The sequence goes on along the minus strand of NC_092394.1, from coordinate 29,497,924 downwards.
TATCATTAAAACAATGTAAAGGCATTTATACTCTAAAAGTGAAATACACAACCCTGTAGGTGCAAGTTTCTTGGGGTGAGATACAATAAGTAGTCATCAGTATAAAATAGGTTTTATATTTTCTTTTGATTAAATGAAATATTGCAAGATTTCAGACAGCTAGAATAAAAAAGACCATTTAGCCTTGCCTCTTAGTGATTCAGAGAGATTATAAAGTCCTCTCCTACACATCGTAACACCAATTACATAATTTTAAAATAATTCCATGTTTCTTTTCTCCCCACTACTTCGTTGAAAGTTCAAACTATATTTATTATTAAAGTACATATATGTCACCATATACAACCCTGAGCTTCATTTTCTTGCGGGAAATGAATGGAAATTGACCTTTCTTTGATGGAAATTGAATTTACTGAAGATGATTCACTGAAATTACTAATATCCAAAACCTATTATTTATTAAGTTCATATTTCCTCACATTTCTGTAATTTTATGACATAGAAGTAGATCATTTGGTCCCTGAGTCTATGCCAGTTCACAGGGCAATCCTTGTATCATATTCCCAAAGTTCAAAGTAAAATTTATTGTCAGAGTACATACACGTCACTTCATAAAACCCTGAGACTCTTTATCCTGTGGGCATACTGAGCAAACCTACAGGACAGTAACTGTAAACAGGATCAATGAACAACAAACTGTGCAAATGCAAATATAAATAAATAACGAGAGCATGAAATACAAAGATAAAGAGTCCCTAAAGTGAGACCATCGATTGTGGAAACTCAGGAAATAGAATGAGTGTTGTTATTCCCTTTTGCTCAAGAGCTTCATGGTTGAGGAGTAGTACCTGTTTTTGAACATGGAGGTGTGGGTCCTGAGGCACATCTACTTTCTATCTGATGGCGGCTGTGAGAAAAGAGCATAGCCTGGATGGTGAGGATCTTTGATGATTGATGTTGCTTTTTTGTGGCACCATTTCATATAGATATGCTCAATGGCTGGGACTGCTTTACCCATGATGTGCTGGGCCGAATCCACTACCTTTTGAATGATTTCCCACTCAAAGGCATTGGTGTTCCCATATGAGGCTGTAATGCAACCAGTCAGCATACATCTACAGAAGTTTGCTAAGGTTTTTCATGACATGCTGAATCTTTGCAGACTCCTGAGGATGTAGAGGTGATGCTGTGCTTTCTTTGCAATTATATTTTTATGATGGGTTCAGGACAGGTCCTCTGAGATGGTGACACCTGGAATTTAAAGTTACTGACCCTCTCCACCTCTGATCCTCCGATGATTACTGGCTCATGGTCCTCTGGTTTCCCTCTCCTGCAGTCCACAATCAGTTCCTTGGTCTTATTACCTTTGTGTGAGAGGTTGTTGTTATTACACCACTCAGCCAAGTTTTCAACCTCCTTCCTGTATGCTGATTCATCACCACATTTGATACAGCCCACAACAGTGGTGTCATCAGCAAACTTGTATATGGTGTTGAACCTGTACTTGGCCACACAGTCAAAGGTGTAAAGCAGGTAGAGCAGGGGGCTAAGCACACATCTCTGTGGTGCTCCTGTGCTGATGGAGATTGTGGAGGAGATGCTTTTAGCAAATCTGAACTGACTGGGTTCTATAAGTGAGGAAATCCAAGATCCAATTCCACAAGGGGGTATTGAGGGGGTATCTCAAAATGTTTCATCACTGTGGATGTAAGTGCCACTGGACAATAGCCATTTGGGCAGGTGTCCATACTCTTCTTGGCACCAGTACAATTGAAGTCTGCTTGACGCAGGTGGATACCACACACTGCTGGAGTGAGAGGATGAAGATATCTGTGAATACACCAGGCAGCTGGTCAGCACGGGTCTTCAGTACTCGGCCAGGTTCTCCACCTGGGCCAGATGCCTTCCTCGGATTCACTCTCATGAAGGCAGCCTGCATGTCATCTTCAGATACTGAGACCAAAGGATCATCGGGAGACATGGGGGTGCGCGATGGATCCTCCCCGTTCTGGTGCTCAAAGTGAGCATGGAAGGCATTGAGCTCATCTAGAAGTGAAGCTCTACTGATTTATCTTGGTGTTGCAAGATTTAAATTTGTAGAGGTTATGGCATTCAAACCCCGCCACAGCTGTGGAGCATCCCTCGTTGATACCAGTCTAGTCCAGAATCTCTACCTCACCCAGGAGATGGCTTTCCAAAGATCATACCTGCACCTCTTGTAGGAATCTTGATCACCTCTGATCTGGCTCTCAGCAAATTCTGGATTTCATTGTTCATCCAGAGCTTCTGATTGGGGTAAACCCTGAATGATTTTGTGGGGGGGGGGGGGGAACACTCATCTACAGCTATGAAGTCTGTAATGACCCTGGTGTAGTCATACAGGTCCTCAGATGAGTTCTTGAACACGGCCCAGTTCACTGGCTCAAGGCAATCCTGTAACCGTTCCTCTGCCTCCCCTGACCACCTCTTAGTTGTCTTGATCTCTGGTCCCTTGTTTTTTAGGCTCTGTATGTATTCTCCCCACATTCCCCCCCCCCATTCCATCACCCTCACTGCACAAGGGCCTATTTATTGTTGCCAGTTAACCTACCAACTTGCACATCTTTGGGATATTGGAGGAAAGCAGAGCACCGAGAGGAAACTAATGTGGTCACAGGGAGAACATACAAGCTCCTCAAAGACAGCACTGGAGGTCAGGATGAGGCAAGAGGTCTACTCGGGTCATCATGGTGTCAACCATGTCAACTAACTTTTTTATTTGTTCACGAGATATGGTGTTGTTGCTAAAGCTGACAATTATTGTCCATCCCTAGTTACCCTGAGATGAAGAACTCTGCAAGTTCATTCCCAAGTACTCTAGTACCCTCCCAAATCCCAAAGGTGGACTGGTTGATCAATTAGTTAATGTAAATTATACCTTCGACCTGATGGTATGAATATCGATTTCTCCTTCCAGTGAAGAATATCCCTCCCTCACCCTCCCCCCCCATTCCCCACTCTGACCTTTTACTTCTTCTCACTTGCCTATTACTTACCCCTGGGTCCCCTCCTCCTTCCCCTTCTCCTATTGGTCCACCCTCCTCTCCTATCAGATTCTTTCCTCTCCAGCCCTTGACCTTTCTCACCCCAGCCGGCTTCACCTATCACCTCCCAGCTATCCTCTTTCCTCTCCCTCCAACTTTTTATTCTGGCATGTTCCTCCTTCCTTCTCAGTCCTGAAGAAGGGTCCCGGCCCGAAACGCCAACAGTTTACTCTTTTCCATAGATGCTGCATGACCTGCTGAGTCCCTCCAGCATTTTGAGTGTGTTGCTGTGGATTTCCAGGATCTGCAGATGTTCTGGTGTTTGTAATGTAAATTATACCTTGCAAAATAAAAAGATCAGAGCAAAGTTGATGGGCATTTCAGAGAGAAAATAATATCACGGTTACAAGGAAGTATGGAGAGGGGGGATTTAACTGAAAGGATTGTTCTCCTGGGAGCCAGCACCAGTAAGCCAAATGGCCTCATTCTGTGTCAGCATGAAGATAAACTGTGGTTGAAATAGGGGAAGGATGGCAGATTCTGGTTCAAACTTGAGCAGTATGAATTTAAATAACTCAAGTGGCTACTGAAAATCCATCATGGCTTTTCTCATAACTTCAAAACCTGATGCTGGAAATTAGTCCCAGTGTCTCTTCACAATACTGCCCACCACATGATTTTTACATGGCAACCAGGATTGGAGACAGCATTAACGTGCTGTCTAACCAAAGCACAATACAATATAAATCATTATCATCACTATCTCTTCCACACATTTCAAGATCCTATTGGTATTGATTATAAACAAGAGAAAATCTGCAGATGCTGGAAATCCGAGCAACACACACAAAATGCTGGAGGAACTTAGCAGGTTAGGCAGCAACTATGGAAAAGAGTACAGTCGATGTTTCAGGCCAAGACCCTTCTTTTAAGTCTACTCCTCAGCCTTTTATCCCCAGTCCTGCAAAGGATATCAGCCCGAAACATCGACTGTATTCTTTTCCATAGATGCTGCTTGGCCTGCTGAGTTCCTCCAGCATTTTGTGTGTTGCTTGCTATTGATTCTAGTTATTCTTTATTGCTTGGAAATGTATAACACTGAGTCGACCTGCACAGGTTTCTTTCAGATTTATACTCAACTTTGTGAGCTCCTTTTTGCGTTTATGCTCCTCAGATTACAGATGACCTGAAAAATAGAAGTCTAACTTTATGCAAGTTCTCCACTTCACTTTCAAACATTCAAGATAGCAATAATAATAATAATAATTTTTGTGATATTCATTAATGACTGAATCTGATATTCTGTATATTCCATGAATTTAATTATTAGTATTTGACTTTGACTTTGTTGGGATGAATATCTGATAAAATGAAAGAACTATAGTGAGTGTGTAGGTCAATATAGGGCAACTATAGTGAGTGCGTAGGTATACAATACAAGTCACTATAAAAAGTCTCTCTATTCCCCACTCTGACCTTTTACTTCTTCTCACCAACCTATTTCTTCCCCCAGTCCTCTCCTCCTTCGCTTTCTCCTGTGGTCTGCTCTCCTCTCTTATCGGATTCCTTCTTCTTTAGCCCTTGACCTTTCCCACCTACCTGGCTTCACCTAACACGTTCCAGCTAGCCTCTTTTACCTCCCCCACCTTTTTGTTCTGACATCTTTCCCCTCCCTTCTCAGTCCTCAGTCTCAGCCCAAATCGTTGACTGTTTATTCATTTCCATAGATGCTGCCTGACCTGCTGAGTTCCTCCAGCATTTTAGTGAGTGTTACTATAAAAAAAACTGTTTCTAACTTACAGAGAAATTAACTTACAGATAGTTGTAGAAAAGAACTTTCACGAAACCTGGGGACTGTCTGGTACGTCATTTACTCTACTGATTATGGTATTTAATACTTTTCTGCATTACATTTAATTTGACATTTTTCTATGACCTCTGTTTTAACCCAACCCATTAAATAATTTATTGTCTGAATTATGGTTTTACGGCTCTCTTACTTATTTGGTTTAATCATGAGCATGTGCCTTTAACAAACCTAGCCTGGTTTTCATTCCAGCTACCTATTAATTTTATTTCAGTTCTTTATATATCTTAGAAATAGTATAGTACTATCTCTGAGCTCTGAGGTTTCCCATGTACCCCTTAGTCCCAGAAAGCAACATGTTTATTTTCAATTCCCTATGCTGCCGAATCTAATGCATTGTCTTTCATTTGGAATTCTTTCCAAAAGAGCTTGTTAATAATTATGATTTGCTATATCAGAGCTAACCAGAGTCACAAAGGATTAACACAACAGCAAGTTAGGCAGTATGGATGATCAAGTAAGATCTCTTCCTTCAGGGTCCATTAAAGTCAATGCTTGCTGAATCATTATGACTCAGGTGGTCTTTGTGACTACTGTTTACGAACGATAAATCTTTACTGCATGCAATTTAAAATTTAGAGCTATGTTTACTTGCCTTCAGAAGAAAATAAAGTCAAAGTAAATTTATTATGAAAGTACATATATGTCACCATATTCTGCCCTGAGATTCATTCTCTTACAGGCGTTTCCTGGAAAATAGAGAAATACAATAGAGCATATGAAAAATTATACATAAATAAAGACTGACAAACAACCCATGAGCAAAAGAAGAATTATGTGCAAATAAAAAATATATATAAATAATACGGAGAACATGAGTTGTAGAGTGCTGGAAAATGAGTCTGTAGCTTCTGGAATCCGTTCAGAGCTAAGGTGAGTGAAGTTATCGATGATTGTTCAGAAGCCTGATGGTTGTAGGGTAATAACTGTTCCTAAACCTGGTGGAGTGGGACCTAAGGCTCCTGTGTGAAGCACCTTCAATAACTCCAAAAGACTGAAGTAGGGTAAATACTGAAAGGCTTTTACTCGCAGTAAAATGTGACCTCCATGCTGAGTGTCTGCCCCCGGACTGAGGAGGAGGAGCAGGGCGAAATCGCCTTTATTCAGGGCTCTGTGGGAGGAGCCACAGGGGCAGTCAGCAGCGGGGCGTGTCCAGACAGTTAACCCAGTTACAACATATATACATATGGTTTACCACACTGTGCCAGTTGTATGTCACTCCAAACAAACAACATTTGACAGACCCAGTTTGCTATTTCCTCATGGATACGGATTATGTGGAAACAACATCTTTGATCAACACACACAAAATGCTAGAGGAACTCAGCAGGTCAGGCAGCATCTGTGGAAACGAATAAGCAGTTGACTTTTCAGGCTGAGGCCCTTCTTCAGGACAGAGGAGGAAGGGAGAAGGCACCAGAATAAAATGGTGGGGGGAGGGGAAGGAGGCTAGCTGGAAGGTGATAGGTGAAGCCAGGTGGGTGGGAACGGCCAGGGACTGGAGAGGAAGGAATCTGACAAGAGAGGAAAGCGGGCCACAGAAGAAAGGGAAGGTGAAGGGAACCCGGGGGAAATAACAGGCAAGTAAGAAGAGTTTAACGTTAGAGTGGAGAGTGGGGAATGGGGCGGTGGGGGGGGAATGTTTAAACTATTTAATCAGTCCAATTGTTCTTTATGGGTCTTAAAAATAATGGATGTGCTGCAACATTTTTGTGAAGATTTAAGTATTTACATCTCCAAGTTTTTTAGTTCAATGAAGCAGATTTTTGAATCGACCCCTAGACATGGTGGCATCATTAAAGAAGAAGAGGCCTTCATCTACATTGACACAGTAGCAGGTCTAACAAAACAGGGTTAACTCCTGCAATTAACTAATAATTTCCAAGCTATTTAGAACAGTACTTTACATAAACTGAAATAGTTTACAACCATTTATTTAATAGTTTAATTTACTTAACAGCAGTTCAATCAAACACTGCAATTCAATATTGAAAGTTAGGCGGTTGAAGCAGGTTGGCTAAATTGTGATAGAGTAGCCTCTAATTAAACAGTTAGGTTAGTTAGGAAGATTTGGTTGCTAGGTATACATGGAGAGGTAGTAAGTTGGATTAGACATTGGCTCAATGGAAGAAGCCAGAGAGTGGTAGTGGAGGATTGCTTCTCTGAGTAGAGGCCTGTGACTAGTGGTGTGCCACAGGGATCAGTGCTGGGTCCATTGTTATTTGTCATCTATATCAATGATCTGGATGATAATGTGGTAAATCGGATCAGCAAATTTGCTGATGATACAAAGATTGGAGGTGTAGTGGACAGTGAAGAAGGTTTTCAAAGTTTGCAGAGGGATTTGGACCAGCTGGAAAAATGGGCTGAAAAATAGCAGATGGAGTTTAATACAGACAAGTGTGAGGTATTGCACTTTGGAAGGACAAACCAAGGTAGAACATACAAGGTAAATGGTAGGGCACTGAGAAGTGCAGTAGAACAGAGGGATCTGGGAATACAGATACAAAATTCCCTCAAAGTGGTGTCACAGGTAGATAGAGTCGTAAAGAGAGCTTTTATAAATCAAAGTATTGAGTATAAGAGTTGGAGTGTTATGGTGAGGTTGTGTAAGGCATTGGTGAGGCCAAATTTGGAGTATTGTGTACAGTTTTGGTCACCAAATTACAGGAAGGATATTAATAAGGTTGAAAGAGTGCAGAGAGGGTTTACAAGGATGTTGCCTGGACTTGAGAAACTGAGTTACAGAGAAAGGTTGAATAGGTTAGGTCTTTATTCCCTGGAGCACAGAAGAATGAGGGGTATATAAAATTATGATGGGTATAGATAGAGTGAATGCAAGCAGGCTTTTTCCACTGAGGCTGGGGGAGGAAAAAAAAACCAGAGGACATGGGTTAAGGGTGAAGGGGGAAAAGTTTAAAGGGAACATTAGGGGGAGCTTCTTCACACAGAGAGTTGTGGGAATGTGGAACGAGCTGCCAGATGAAGTAGTAAATGTGGGCTCACTTTTAACATTTAAGAAAAACTTGGACAGGTACATGGATGAGAGGTGTATGGTGACCACCAGTGTAGGGTGCCCCTGCAGTTATTCCTCTCAGCAACATGTAACCCCATTGGATACTGCTTTGCGGGTGGGGGAGGGGTGAATGACCTATTAGGGAACAGCAACACCAGCCAGGCCAGTGGCACGGTGGCCAACTCTGAGGCTCAGCAGGGAAGGGTAAAGTCAGGCAGAGCGAAAACAATAGGAGACTTGATAATTAAGGGGGCAAACAGACAGGAATTCTGTGGCCATAAAAGAGGCACTGGGGTGGTGTGTTGCCTCCCAGGTGCTAGGGTCTAGGATATCTCAGAGTGGCTGCAGAATATTGTCAAGTGGGAGGGTGAGCAGCCAGAGGTCGTGGTGAACTTTGGCACTGATGACATAGGTAGGAAGGGGGAGAAGGTCCTGAGCAGAGAGAATAGGGAGTTAGGAAAAAGGCTGAAGAACAGAACCTCCAATGTAATCATCTCTGGATTACTCTCAGTGCCACATGCTAGTCAGGGCAAGAAAAGGATGATAGGTTTGATGAATGAGTGGCTGAGGAACTGGTGCATGGGGCAGAGTTTCGGGTTCTTGGATCATTGGAACATCTACTGCGGCAAGGGTGACCTGTACAAGAGGGCTAGGTTGCACTTAAAGTGGAGGGGAACCAATAGCCGACATATATGAGACATTCGAGAGACTTTGAACTTTTTTACTGTGCCATGGCCTGTTCTTCATCAAATTATGGTATTGTTGCACTGTTGTAACTATATGTTATAATTATGTGGTTTTTGTTAGTTTTTCAGTCTTGGTCTGTCCTGTGTTTTTGTGATATCACACTGGAGGAATATTGTATCATTTCTTAATGCATGCATTACTAAATGACAGTAAAAGAGGACTGTGTGTCCTCATAATCTAACCTAATCTAATCCTAGCCAGGAGGTTTGCTGGTGCTACTCGGGAAGGTTTAAAGTAGTTGGCAGGGGCATAGGAAACAGAGCACCAGGTCAGAAAGTGGAGGGATGCAGAGAAAGGTAGATGTCAGGGCACTAAAAACAGACAGGACCGAATTAATAGATTCAATAGGATGGACAGTTTGAAGTGTGTGATTTTAATGCCAGGAATATTATGGGTAAAGGTGATGAATTTAGAGCATGGATCAGTACATGGAATGTTCTGGCCATTACAGAGGCTTGGTTGAGAGAGGGTCAGGAAAGGGTCCTTCATGTCCCAGGGTTTTGATGCTTTAGAAAAGATGAAGAGGGGGGTGAGGCAGCTGCACAACTAATCAGGGACAATATCACAGCTGCACTCAGAGGGGACATAATGGAAGGTGTGTCCACTGAGTCTATGTGGGTAGAACTCAAAAATAGGAAGGGTGCAATCACTCTGATGGGATTATACTACAGACCTCCTCCAGTAGCCACTGGAACATTAAAGAACAGATATACAGACAGAGTAAGGAAAGGAGTAAAAACAGTAGGGTTGTTGTCATGGAAGACTTCAACTTCCCTAATACTGTATAAGCTGGAACTTTCTTAGTGAAAGTGGTTTAGATGAGGCAGAGGTTGTTAGGTGCATTCAGTAGGGTTTCTTAAATCAATATGTAGATAGTCCAACAAAAGGAGGGGCTGTACTGGATCTGAAGTTGGGTAATGATCCTGGCCAGGTGACTGACCTTTCAGTGGGTGAAAAGTTAGAGAACAATGACCCACAATTCCTTAAGTTTTAAGATAGCTATAGACAAGGTTAAGCACAGACTTCTTGCAAGAGAGTATTACACTGGAGCAGGGCCAATTATGAGAGCTTTAGGCAGGAACTAGGGAGAGTTCATTGGGAATAGCTACTTTTGGGCAAGCCCACGTTTGACATGTGGAGGATGTTTAAAGACCGATTGCACAGAGTACAGGACAGGAATGTTGCAGTCAGAAGGAAGGGCAAGGATAGCAAGGTAAGGGAACCTTCGATGTCAAGTGAGGCGATGAATTTAGTCAAGAAGAAAAAGGAAAAATATGTAAAGCTTAGGGAGCTAGAATGAAACAGAGCCCTGGAGGATTATAAGGAAGCCTGAAAAGAACTCAAGAAGAGAACTAGGGAAGCAAGGAGGAGCCATGAAATGTCCTTGGCAAGTAGGATTAAAGAGAATCCCAAGGCATTTTACACATACGTTAGGAGCAAGAGGATAACTAGAGAGAGGGTGGAACCTGTTGTGTATGTAATATTTCAGTAATATTTGAGTAATATTGTAAATATATTTTTGACTAAATGTTGTTGTTACATATGTAAAAGTATGTAAATGGCTCATGTCATCACACCCCCACATGATATACACGTTTCACTTGAAGTAAAAACTAAGTTTGACTTGCATTTCGGACTCTCATCTTTTCCTTTCAATTCGTTTAATGTTTTGGAGAGTATAAAACGTTACAGTGAGGAAGTTTTAAACAAACCAGAGACAACTACTGACCTGCTGAAGTGCACCAAGCTGTTTGAGTTTTAAAAAGTGCAGCAAGAAACAGTTGGGTTAAAAAAAAGCTCAGCATATTTTTTTTCTTCAGAGCAGCACATTTCCTTTGCAAGAGGAAAGACGATCAAGTTAATAAATGGAAGAATTCAGGAGTTCCTAAACCGTGAGTTTAATAATTATATAAAAAAAAAGGAACAGAAATGGCTGGCTACACTGGAAAGAAAGCTCAATGGGAAATTGGTTCATGTATATAGAGCTAATTAAGCAATACTTTGAAACGAATGAAAAAGCCAATGAGAAGCAAGTACCAGTTTTGCTGAGTGTATTTGGTTTAAAGGCATATAGTTTGCTTAGAAATTCGAAAGCTCCAATCAAACCAGCCAAAATGAGCTTAGCTGATAGCGTGAGAATAATGCAGGAACATTTAGAACTAAAGCCATGTTGATTGCAGAAAGCTTTAGGCTTCATAAGCAGAAACAAAAAGAAGGAGAGCCTATTTCAGCATCTCTGGTTGAGTTGGGCCTGTATGCCTGAGCATTGTCAGTTGAGTAAGGTGCACTGAGAGATTGTTTAGTTTGTGAAATCTTACAAGAAAGCCTTCAAAACCAGTTTTGAACTGAAGCACAACTTACATTTAAAAGAGCAGTGAAATAGTTGTATCAATGGAAACAGCAGACAGAGACATAATTGAGTTGCAGTCGGGAATGAAAGTGATTATGAACAAAATTGCAGCTTCCATCTAGATGGAGTCCTGCCTGGCCAAACAAACTGCGTTACTGTTGTAGCAGTGGCTCACTTATACCAGACAAAAGGCAAATTTAAAAGGAAAACTTGCAGAAAATGCAACAAAGTAGGACACATTCCAAGAGCATGTCGGGCAGACAAAAATAAATGGACTGCGCAGGCTAGAGAAAAAGGTAAAAAGTCAAGTTGCATTTTCAAGAAGAGCATGCCATTGATGAAAGATTTGACAATAATGAGAGTGTCACAGGTCTATATAGCCTTGAGATTTACAATGTGAGAATTAACAATAGACAAACAATATGGCTTACACGGAAGTGAATGCTAAATTAATTAAAACGGAATTGGGCGTTGGCTCAGCTGTTTCAGTCATTCCACAAAACAAAGTTTGAATAGCATTTCAAAGATACTAAACTGAAGCCTGCAGATATCCAAGTAAGAATTTATACTGGCAAAAGGTAATGCCTGTGGGAATGATATTTGTAACAGTGAATTACAACAACCAACCAGCTACATTGGGCTTGTATGTGATAAAACCAGAAGGGTTGGCATTGGGGTTATAATTGGTTGAGACAGCTAAAGCTCTATCATATCCCCTGTAATATAGTCAATCGAAAGAAAATTAAGGAAGATACTGGAACAGCAGTGTTCAAGGACGGCATTGGAAAACTCAGCCCAAAGCAGATGGAATATGCAGCAGAAATCCTAGTTACCCCTTTTTTACCAGTGCTAAGATGAGCTTTCCATTAATGGAGGATGTCTTATGTGAGGATTGAGAGTTGTTGTACATTCCAAGCTGAGAGCTAAATTGTTGGAGAAGCTACATCCGTTGATCTGGGCATGGTCAAAATTAAAACATTGACTCAAAGCTTTGTTTTCTCGCCTGGGACAGAGAATATCAGCAGATCGAGCACCTTGCCACATACCATTTGGGACACCAACACACCCAGAAGTTGTCAAGAACAGCACCTCTCCATCCCTGGTGGATTTTGCAGGACTAATCATGGGCAAAAATTTCTTGGCGGTGTGGATGCAGCTATAAAGTGGCCAAAGATCTTCCCAAAGGCCTCCACAACAGCCTTGCACACTGTTGACATGTTGAGAAGCCTCTTCTCAAGGACTGGCGTTCCAGAACACTTGGTCAGTGACAATGGACCACAGCTTGTTGCAGAACAGTTTCCGTCATTCCTGAAAATGAATAGAATAAGACATGTTACATCAGCACCAGCTACAAACTACTTAGTGGAACGGTTTGTCCAGAGTCTTAAAAAATGTACTACAAGCTATGTCAGCAAAAGACACTACACTGACACTGAATCAGTAGCTTGCCCATGCCCTCCTTGCATATGGCAGTGTAGGACACTCCACAACCAATGACCCACCAGCTAAGCTGTTCCTTGGTTACCTCTTGTGTTCATGCTTGGATCTCCTCAAACCCAATCTCAGAAGGAGTATGCTGGACAAACAGATGAAACAAATTGAAGGCTGCTCAAACAAGGAGGCTTGATGTTTCACACTTGAGTAAACAGTCCTGGTGAGGGACTACAGAGGTGATCAAAAAAAGGGCACTTGGAAAGATTAATGGCAAAACTGGACCACTCTCCAACACAGTGGAGATGATGCCTGATATCACCTGGAGATGGCACATCAGTCAGCTGAGGAGAGGAGAGTCAATTGTCAGAGAAGAAAGATGGCTAGAGCTGTCAGGGCCACTTCATGCAATCCCAGAGTCAACTCCTACAACCACCATGGAGGGGACTCCAGAAACCGAGGTTGTTTCACAACCACAAGTCTTACCTGTCAAGCAGAGTGATTTCCCCCTTGTCAGGAAAGGCAGTCTCCTGCAAGAGTGAAAAAGCCTCCACAGTGATTAAATCTTTAAGCCTGAATGGAACAATTTAAAATTTACTATGCTGTGGATGTCAGTATATAGTAGTTGTATTTTATAGTATACTATGTACATAGTTGAGATGCATTCTATATGAGTTGCAGTTTATAGCTAAGCAGGGAAGAGTGTTGTGTGTATTATATTTCAGTAATATTTGAGTAATATTGTAAGAATACTGTTTGAATAAGCTTTCTTTGTTGTTTACATAATGGATTCCAGGTAATATGTAAAAGAATGTAAACGGAATATATCATCACATGACCATGTGATATGCATGCACCTCGCTTGAAGTAAAAACTAAGTTAGATTTTCATTTCAGCCTCTTCTCTTTTCCTTTCAATTGGTTTATGTCACGGTCCAGTCAGTTGACTCCTCATTTCAGTTAATTTCCTTTTCCCCGTGTTCCACTGGGCTCCTTGATTAGGGCAACTGATCCTCATTTGAACCGGCAGCATAAAAACTCCAGCTTACATCTACTCGCTGCCGGTTTTTCACCATAGCCAGTGTGGCTATGCTCGTCCCGGAGCCACCGAGAATCATGGACTCCTATCAGATTACTTTATCTCAGGCCTTTTACTTTTCCTACCCACCTGGCTTCACCTATCACATTCTAGCTATCCTCACTTCCCCTCCCCGCACCTTTTAATTCTGGCATCTTCACCCTTCTTTCTCACTCCTAAAGAGGGGTCTCGGCTCGAAAAGTTAACTGCCTGCCCGGCTGAGTTCCTCCAGCATTTTGTATGTGTTGCTTTGCATTTCCAGAATTCTGCTGAATTTCTCGTGTTTATGATCAAGTCCAACCTGATCTACACTTAACAATATAATGGAAGATTGACCGTGCTGTCAAGTGGAACACACTCACCAATAATCTATTTACAAAGGCTGCTATTATGAGGCCAATCAGGTTGCAGGAATAATTTTGAGCATATCCTGTCTGGGTAGCCTTCAACCTGATGGCTTGAATGTTGATTTGGCTAACTTCCAGTAATTTCTCCTCTCCGTCTTCTGTCTTTTTCCATTCCCCATTCTGGTTACCCTCTCTTCTCCTCATCTGCCAATCACCCCGCCCTGGTTCCTTTCCTCTTCCTTTTCTCCTATGGTCCGCTGTCCTTTTCTATCAGTTCCTTCTTCAGCCGCTTAACTTTCCCACCAATCACCTCCCAGCTTCTTACTTCATCCCCCTCCCGAACCCACATTCCTCCTCACCTGATCTTACCTATCAGCTTGGTCCATTTCCAATACCACCCGCCACCTCCTCGATCTCTCTGTCTCTATCTCTGGAGACAATCTATCAACTGATACCTTTTATAAACCAAATGATTCTCACAGCTACCTGGACTATACCTCTTGTCATCCTGTCACTCGTAAGGATGACATCCCTTTCTCTCAGTTCCTCCTTTTCCACTGCATCTGCTTTCAGGATGAAGTTTTTCAATCCAGAACTATTGAGGTGTTCTCCTTCTTCAGAGAAAGGGGCTCTATTTCCTCCACTATCAATGTTGCCACCACCCACGTCACTTTCATTTCACACATGTCTGCCTTCATCCCATCCTCCTTCCACCACACCAGGAATAGGGTCCCTCGTCCTCACCTACCAGCCCACTAGCCTCCTCGTCCAGTCCATTTGTCCCTCCCCACTGATTGCCCTCCTGGCACTTATCCTTACAAGCAGAACAAGTGCTACACCTGCCCCTACACCACCTCCCTCTCTACCTTTCAGGGCCCCAAACAGTCCTTCCAGGTGAGGTGACATTTCACCAGTGAGTCTGTTGGGGTCATCTACTGTATCTGGTGCTCCTGGTGTGGCCTCCTGTATGTTGGTGAGACCTGCCATTGATCGAGAGACAGCTTTGCTGAACTTCTACGCTCCATCCACCAGAAAAAGTGGGATCTCCAGAAGCCATCCTTTTCAAATCTACTTCCCATTCCCATTCCAACATACCAGTCCACGACCTCCTCTACTGCTGTGATGAGGCCACACTCAAGTTGGAGAAGTAACACCTTATATTCCATCAGGGTAGCCTCCAACCTGATGGCATGACCATCAATTTTGCAAACTTCTGGTAATGGCCCCCTCCTCTCCTCCAGCATTACCCTTTCCCATTTCCCTCTCTCACCTTATCTCCTTACCTGCCATCACTTCCCTCTGGTGCATCTCCCCCTTCTTTTTCTTCCAATGTCTTCTACCCTGTCCTATCACATTCCCCCTTCCACAGCCCTTTATCTCTTTCACCAATCAACTTCCCAGCTCTTTACTTCATCCCTTCTCCTGGTTTCACCTATCACCTGCCACCTCGATTGGTGTCACCTTCCTCTCCTCCCCCCACCTTCTTACTCCACATCCTTTTTTCCAGTCCTAATGGAAGGGTCTCAGCCCATAACATCAACAGTTTACTCTTTTCCATGGATGCTGCCTGACCTACTGAGTTCCTTCAGCATTTTGTGTGTTACTTGGATTTCCAGCATCTGCAGATTTTCTCGTTTGTGTTTACCTATCAGTGGCCATTTTGTACTCCTTCACCTTCTCACACCATCTTATTCTGGCTTCTAATCCCTTCCTTTCCAGTGCTGATAAACTGTCCCAGCTCAAAATGCTGACTGCCTATTCCCCTCCATAGATGCAGTGCCTGACTTCCTGAGTTCCTCAAGCAATTTGTGTGTGTGTTGTACAAATGCTAAGTTTGGGTTTCTCCATCTCCCTTCAACACCAAACTTTATCCAAACATGGATAAAGGAGTTGAATCTCAGAGATGATTGAGTTTGGTCATGATTGATATCCAAGCAGCAGGTGTTTTGTAATAATTTTCCTTTCCATTTGTCCTTTCAAGCAGTGACAATGAAGAGTCTACATACATTATATGAGTGATTTGTACAAATTTCACTTACCTATTGTTGTTGCATACAAAATTGTAATCAACACTACATATTCAATGCATTTGAAAACCTTAGCCTGTTTTTTTTTTTATTAGAGATTACCATTCTTGGCATCCAAGAGTGTTTCAACTCAGAATCTTTCATTTTCATTTTATGTGTTACATATCCTTTACGTTAGGACATTGGCGCTAAAAATGGGCGCCTGCTCATTGCATTGCCACCTGCTCACCAGCTTGATAAATGCACATGTAATTTAATGAAGAGGCTCCTGTAGAATGTATGCAATAACAATTTTGCAGTCACAAACAATGATTTATTGTGTTCATCAATCCCAAATCTTCAAATCTGTATTTCAGAACAGTACGTTTGGCACTGGTTTTACGTAATAAAACAGAGTGATTCCTGATAAATGGCTCAACATTATCAAAAAGTTTATTTTTCATGGTAACAACAGAAGATGAATGTCGTGTTAAGAGCAATCCACCTGCTGGAGGTACTGTTTATATCCACAACATGTCATCCAATTATAAAGCGGTACATGACTCACCAGATCTTTGAATGCTGAGTGACCTTCACAGGATGTTAAAGATAGTTTTCAGCTTTCTAAGTTTATGTCAAACTATTCTCCTTCTGCCACTTAAAATCCACAACTTCGGAAATAACACAACTGAACAGAGTCAATACATACAAATGAAAGAGATGTAACTTTTTGACTAATCTACAGGAGCAGTTTGAGGAGAGGTGAGTGGATTATGATATTTTTAAATTTTGAAAAGGCCTACGGTCAAGGTGCTACACAGAAGAGTAGTAAAACTAATCACCGGTAATGCACAAGCTTGGATTGAGAATTGGTGAATAAATAGAAAACAAAGAATATTAACCCAAAAAAAAGGTGTTTTTCAGGTCGGCCTGCTGTGACCTCTGGGTTTCCACAGGAATCAGTACCTGGACCCCAACAGTTCACAAGCATATTGATGCTTTAGAAGAGAGGACCAAATGTAACATTTCAATATTTGCTGATTGCGTGACACCAAGTGAGAATATGAGTCATATTAAGAATACAAAGGAGCTTCAAGGGAATATAGACAAGCGAATTTAATGGGTAACAAAATGGCAGACTAACTACATCATGTAAAAATATTATATTATGTACTGCCGGTAGAAAAATCAGAAATGGTGAGAGAATTTTTTTTTGCACTACCTTACTTTCCAACTTTTATATTTTCTATTTATGATTTATAATTTAAATTTTTAATATTTACTATCGATTTGTAATCCAGGGAGCGGGAAGCGCAGAATCAAATATTGCTGTGATGATTGTACGTTCTAGTATCAATTGTTTGGCAACAATAAAGTATAAAGTATAAGTACAGAATAAGAAATTGTAATTCTCCTTGTACTCAATGCACAAAGCTAACATACAGTTACAGCAACCAATTAAGAAATTAAGTGGCACATTAACTTTGATTGCAAGAAGATTTGAGTAGAAGTGTAAAGGTGGCTAAAAAATTTATGGATCTTGGTAAGATTGTATCGTGGACTAATATGTACATTTTTGGTCTCCTTATCTAATCAAAGGATATATACTCATTGGCCACTTTATTGGGCACATCTACTCTTTAATGCAAATATCTAATCAGCCAATCATGTGGCAGCAACTCAATGCAAAAAAAAAAAGCACGGAGACATTGTGTAGAGGTTCAGTTGTTGTTCAAACTAAAAATCAGAATGGGCAAGAACTGTAACTTTGACTGATTGTGGAATGATTGTTGGTGCTAGATGGGGTGGTTTGAGTATCTCAGAAACTGTTGATCTCCTTGGATTTTCATGCACAACAATCTCAGAGTTTTTCAGAGAAAGGTGATAAAGGAAAAGCATTCTGTGAGTGGCAGTCTGTTAATGAGAGAGCTTAGAGGAGAACGGCCAGATTTGTTCAAGTTATAACAGTGGTGTGCAGAAAAGCATCTCTAAATGGACAACACATTAAAACTTGAAGTGGTGGGCTATAGCAGTGGAAGACCATGAATGTAAACTCAGTAGCCACTTTATTAGGTACAGGAGGTAATTGATAAAATGGCCACTGAGTGTACATACTGTGGCAGGAACCAGACTGATTCCTAGATGACATATCTATCATGGGGAGAGACTGAATAGAATACACCTTATTTTCTAGAAGTTAGAAGAATATGGGGTCTCATTGAGACATGCAAAGATCTTAAAGAGCTCAACATGTTTGACGCAGGAAACATCAGAATTCTAGAACTCTAGATTTCTAGATCAGAATTCTAGAACTAGGCTTCAGCTGAGATGGTATAGTGGCATAGTGGTTAGTGTAAATCTATTACAGTGCCAGAGACCTGGGTTCTACTCCCATATTTGTCTGTAAAGAGTTTGCACCTTCTCCTCGTGACCTTGTGGCTTTCGTCCGGGTGCTCTGATTTCCTCCCTCATTCCTAGGACGTACAGGTTAATTGGTCGCATAGGTGTAATTGGGTGGTACTGGCTTATTGGGGCAGAAGGACCTGTTACCATGCTGTCAGTCAAAATAAAGATAAAATAAATGAAAATAAAGGCTAACACGAGGAAATCTGCAGATGCTGGTGTCACGTATCCCATGACAGGGATAAAGAAACCAGCAGAAATAGAAACCACTTTGGAGTCCAGTATTGCTATAAACTAATATTTATTAATAACTACGCAATACAGTAAATATAAATGTAAATAAATCAAACAGGTTAGCAATGATTATATATAAAAGTAAGTGTGGAATATATATGTATGAAAACCAAGCTTCTTAAGTCTAGGGGTAAAAAGATACAGTCTTACGATGTTGAGTAAAGTTCAGTTCAGCTCAGTTCGTGGTATTTAGTTGAGTAGTGATGGAGAGTGAGTGAGTTGAGTCCTCAGGTGAGCTGATGCCATCGATCTTCTTGTCGCCCTCCGAAATCCTTTACAAGTCACCGACTGTGACTTTAACCAGGGGGACCGGTCTTCTGTGGTGGAGCTATCACCCAGGCAAGGGTGGACACATAGACAACTCCCCACCAGTCAACCCCTTCTCCTCAGACTGGAATAGCAATTTGGAATCGATCCTCCAAAATCCACTTTCTCTGCAGGTACAACAATGCTCATTCAGTGTCCAGATCATGTGTCTGAGGTCTGTATCATCTGACCTCCCATTTATTTCACCAGACTGAATATCACCTGTCATTCAGAGAGTCCATCCTTCCTTTGTCTGTGAAGAAATGCACAAGCAGGCAACAAGTCCTTGAAAGTAACATCAATAATGTCCTGTAGGTCACCATAGCAACCTTCGAGCTGCTCGGTGCTGTCTCCAACTCCAAACTCAGTAGAAATCCAAAGTTACTTCCAATGCCTTAAAGTGACAGTCCAACTGTTAAGCTTCATCTCTCTGTCTCTCTCTTTTCAAAAGCAACATATCGGTGGTAAATAACTCTGTCTCTCTCTCCTTTCCAAACAAACCATCAGTGAAAAATGTCTCTCTCTGTCTCTCTTCAGTTAATAGGGGCACTCCTGGATCCCCTCACACTGGAATTTCAAGCAACACACATAAAAATTGCAGGTGAATGCAGCAGGCCAGGCAGCATCTCTAGGAAGAGGTACAGTCGACGTTTCCGGCCGAGACCCTTCGTCAGGACTAACTGAAAGAAGAGATACTAAGAGATTTGAAAGTGGGAAGGGAAGGGAGAGATCCGAAATGATAGGAGAAGACAGGAGGGGGAGGGATCCAACCATTGAAGTAAGACTCACTGGTCTATAATTTCCTGTGCTATCTCTACTCCATTTCTTGAATAAGGGAACAACATCTGCAACCCTCCAATCCTCCAGAAGCTCTCCTGTCCCCATTGATGATGCAATGATCATCACCAGAGGCTCAGCAATCTCCTCCCTCGCCTCCCACAGTAGCATGGGGTACATCTCCTGGTGATTTATCCAGCTTGATGCTTTCCAAAAGCTCTAGCACATCCTCTTCACATACTTGTAGAATGCCTTGGGTTTTCCTTAATCCTGTCTGCCAAGGCCTTCTCATGGCCTCTTCTGGCTCTCCTAGCTCTCCTAATTTCTTTCTTAAGCTCCTTCCTGCTAGCCTTATAATCTTCTAGATCTCTATCATTACCTAGTTTTTAGAACCTTTCGTAAGCTCTTCTTGACTAGATTTACAACAGCCTTTGTATACCACGGTTCCTGTACCCTACCATCCTTTTCCCTGTCTCATTGGAACATACCTATGCAGGACACCACACAAATATCCCCTGAACATTTGCCACATTTCTGCCGTACATTTCCCTAAGAACATCTGTTCCCAATTTATGCTTCCAAGTTCCTGCCTGATAGCTTCATATTTCTCCTTACTCCAGTTAAACACTTTCCTAACTTGTTTGTTCCTAACCCTCTACAAGGCTATGGTAAAGGATATAGAATTGTGATCACTATTTCCAAAATGCTCTCCCACTGAGAGACCTGACACCTGACCAGTTTCGTTTCCCAATACCAGATCAAGTACAGATGTTTATCAAAGTTTTAGGTGTCATGCTGAATCTTCACAAACTCCTAAGGAATAAGGGGTGCTTTCTTTGTAATTGCACTTTGGTGCTGGGCCCAGGACAGGTTTCTCTGAAGTGATAACACCAAGGAATTTGAAGCTGCAAACCCTTTCCACCTCTGAACCTCTAACAAGGCTTGGCTCATAGGCCTCTGCTTTCCTTCTCCTGAAGCCAATAATCAGCTTCTTGGTCTTGCTGACATTGAGTAAGAGGCTGTTGTGGTGAGAAATTCAATCTCCCTCCTATATGCTGATTCGTTACCACCTTTGATTCGGCCTACGACAGTGATGTCGTCGGCAAACTTGAATAAGGCATTGGAGCTGTGCATAGCCTCATAGTCATAAGCATGAAGCAAGTAGCAAAGGGAAGTACACAGCTTTGTAGTGCACCTGTGCTGATGGAAATTGTGGAGGAGATGTTGTTCCCAATCCGAAATGGCTGGGGTCTGCAGGTGAGGAAATCAAGAATGCAATTGCAGAAGGAGGTATTGAGGCCAAGCTCTTGAAGCTTATTGGTTAGTTTTGAGGGGATGATAGCATTGGATGACATGCTGCAGTTGATAAAGAATATCCTGATATATGCATCTCTGCTGTCCAGATGTTCCAGGGTTGAGTGAAGGGCAAATGAGATGGTGTCTGCTGGAGACCTGCTGTGCTGGTAGGCAAATTGGAGTGGATCCAAGTCACTTTTAGGGCAGGAGTTGATATGTTTCATCCAACTCTCAAAACACTTCATCACTGTGGATGTAAGTATGACTGGATGATAGGTAGGTTGCCATGTTCTTCATAGGTGTGGTAAGCCACATATATATGTTGTAACTGGGTTACCTGTCTGGACACGCCCCTCTGCTGACTGCCCCTGTGGCTCCTCCTACAGACCCCTGAATCAAGGCGATTGGGCCACTGCTCCTCCCTCAGTCCAGGGGCAGACTCTCAGCATGGTGGAGGTCACATTTTACTGCTAATAAAAGCCTTTCAGTATTTACTCTGCTTCAGTCTTTCGGAGTTATTGATGGTGCATCAATAGGCAAGTGGTATAAGTGAAGCCTTCTAAACTTCTAAATAAAGGGACAAAAATGAGCTAGTTTTTTGTTTTGGACAACTATACCACGTGGCTGTGAAAATAGTCAGCTAGCAACGGGATGAGGACCAACTGGAAGTCTTCTACCTCTGACATTGAGTGCTCAATGTTAGATGTAGATCACTGTACATCACTGAGTACTCTGCCATCAGCACCCAGAGACTGTGCAAGTGCAGGCCGCCCCCATCAACCAGAACTCCACCTGCGCGGCAGCATAAATACTGATGGTCCAGCTATCAGAAGCACTGGGCAGTGTTTCCCAAAGGCATTTTACCATGCACAAGACATAAATTGCTTGAGTACTTTTCAATTTGCTGGATGGTTGCAATTCCAACAAGCAGCTTGATACTATCCTGGACAGATTAACCTATTTGTCTGCACTTGTCACCATTCTAAGTATTTACTTCCATCACTGCTGAAGCATCATGGTTACAACCTTTACCTTCTGCAAGATGAACAGAAGCAACTCAGCAAGCTTCTTTCTACTTGTAGGAAACATGTATCTATTTTCTACCTGTCTGTATTGTATCTTGTGTTGATAATTTTAGTGGTGACGGTAATTTGTCACCTGGGTTGCGTCATGGTAGAAGCAAATTAGTATAGTTATGTATTTACGCTTTGTCCTAGTTAGTTTTAGTTAGAGGTAGCCAGGGACATGGATGATATTTTTTGCAGACGGCTAATTTGAATGCTAATTATTCTTATATATCAGCCAGACGGGACGCACGGTGGAAACCCACATCAAGGAGCACAGGAGGTGTATCTATTTGGGTCACCCAGAGAAGTCGATGGTCGCAGAACATTGAATTTGCAATGGCTATAGGATTGACTTTGATGGTACAAAACTACTGTGTCACGCTAATGGCTTTTGGGATCGCCTGGTAAAGGAAGCCATTGAAATAAAGCTAGAGGAAAAGAATTTTAACAAGGACAAAGCTCTCGCTCTCGGAATTTGACTGTAAACAAGGTGGGACAGTAGAAACCTGATTGGATGAGGTCTAACCAATCAGGAGGGATGGACTATGGGGCAGGGGTATAAATACCACCAGACTAGACATGACTGGGCATTATCCCTGACGAAGATGGCAGAGCTTGTTATCGAAACATCTGTTAAAATCGATCCCCTTCACCATCAGGTCTGACCACGTGAAGGTGTTGGGGATCTGGTTTGGAGGGGCTGAGGCGTGCAAGAAGAACTGGCAGGAGCGGACTGCCAAGGTAAAACAGAAACTGGGACTGTGGGGACGGCGCTCCCTGTCGATAACGGGCAAGAACCTGGTCATCAGGTGTGAGGTGCTCTCAGGGCTGCTGTACTTGGCGCAGGTGTGGCCCGTCCCCTGCTCCTACAGCTCGGAAATCACCCCAGCTGTCTTCAGATTCGCCTGGGGATCCAAGATGGAGCGGGTGAGACGGACCGTCATGCACAAGTCCCTGGACAATGGGGGCAAAAAGTCCCTAATGTCGCCCTCACCCTGATGGCCAGCTTCGTGTGTGGCTGCATCAGGCTGTGCGTGGATCCCAGATACGTGGGCACAAAGTACCACTATGTGTCCAGGTTCTACCTGTCGCCCTGGATACGAAGGATGGGTCTGACCCCTTTCCCGCACAACACCCCTGTCAGCTGGTCGTTGCCTCCATACCTGTCCTTCATAGAAAAATTCTTCAAGGCCAACGCATTTGACCACAAGGCCATTAGACCATGGTCAGCACGTACTGTCCCGCAGGCACTGCAGGAGAAGGATGAGATGGACACAGTGGGGTGGTTCCCTGAGCAGACTGTCCAGTTCATCTGGCAAAATGCCTCATCGCCAGACCTCACCAACAGGCACAAAGATCTCGCCTGGCTGGTGGTGAGAGGGGCCCTCCCAGTCAGATCCCTCCTGTATGCCCGGAATGTCGTCTCCGCACCCCACTGCCCACGGGAGGACTGTAATGGGGTGGAGTTGGTGGCTCATCTCTTTGCACACTGTGGGTTCGCAAAGAAGGTGTGGAGGAGAATGGAAGGGACAGTGCTAAGATTCATGCCCAGCAGCTGCGTTACCGAGGACTCCGCGATCTACGGGCTGTTCCCGGGGACGCACACGGAGACAAACATCCGGTGCTGCTGGCAGATCATCAATTCGGTGAAAGACACGCTTTGGTCTGCCCGAAACTTGGTGGTCTGCCAGCACATGGAGATGCCCGTGGCAGAATGCTGCCGACTGGCTCACTCTCGCCTGCAGGAGTACGTGCTGAGGGATGCACTCAAGCTTGGTGTGGCCACCGTGAAGGCCCGGTGGGGAAGGACCACAGTTTAAGGTTCATCGCCCATGGGAGTGTGAGGGGTCAGGTAGGGAGGAGAATAACCCTCATCAGTGGTGTGGACAGATGAATCAACATGGTGCCCCAGAAGTGGGTGGAATTGTTAATTTGGAAAAGGAATTAGAGCCGACGCCTGCCTTTATTGTTGATAATTTTATTGTAAATAAGTCTTAACTCTTGACCAAGGGTTGAGAGTAAATGAACGATTTATTGTAAACATCTTTCATTTGTATATGAACAGAGAGTCAACGCATAATTTTATTGTAAATAACTTTATTTATTGAATAAGGACTCAGGTTCAACGAATGTTTTTTTATATATATGTATATAACTTTATTTTGTAATACTTCTGAATAAAGTATTTTTGGAGAAAAAAAATCTGTTAAAATCGATACCTGTACCTGGCTGGAAGCCCGAGGAGAGTTTATTCACTAATAACGCTTATTCCACTTTTTTTTATTATTTTGCTAATTTTGGTTGTGCTAATTACTAATATCGATATAAGATTGTTCATCTTTGCTGGTTTCATAACAAAGGATTGAACTTACTTTTTTTCGACTCAGTATTTTGGAAGCGCATCAAACAGTGTTGAGTCCCTTATTCAGTCTCTCAGCGGTTTTGGTTTGCTTTAAAGTAACCGTTACTTTTTGTCAACAATAAATTATAGTTATTCCAAATGAACACCAGTCTACGCCAAAGGATCAATTTGGACCCATTGGCAAAACTGGAACAGCTTGCAGTAGGATTATCTGCAACCTTTTGTTGGGTGTTTGTGGTTTGAACACAGTTTGAATGGTCAGCACTGCCTGTCCATTTGGGACCATTATTTGATTGTGTGGTGTTTTCCTGAGGGCTCATCACTTAGTTTTATTGAAGTGCTGAAATATTGTCCTACTTGACAAACATATGGCTAAAATTATCATGTTAAGAGCTTCAAGTGTGGCAAGTGCTAAACGTGCTCCAGCAGGATAGTCCCTATGGTGTGAGTTCCTCCATTGAAAAGGCACAGAGGAAAACAAAAACACTCAATGTCAATGTTGATTCATTTGTTCTCTTAAATGCCTGGGATACGCGAACAAGACCCCCAAGAGGTAGCTCAAGGTGATTACTTTTACCCTGCACTAATGACGCACTCTGAACCAATGTCATATACAACAGCTCAAAGGGCTCATGGGGGCCCTCACTTACAGCGTCAAAGCACTCTTGTTTCAGATGTTAGAGGTCAAAATAGTATTATTAATATTATGAGGAAACGAAAAGAAATAACAGTCTTATTGGTTCAACAACAACACATTTCACATTTGCTTAAAGAGAGATTCAAATCTTCGATCCATTGCAGTATAATACATTCATGAGGGCTTTTGAAAATAGTGTGGAAGACAAAACTGACTGCTATAGCGACTGTCTCTATTTCCTCAAACAGTACACTAGGGGTCGCCCTAGAAGCCTGTCAGAAGTTGCCAGGATATTGACCCTAAGAAAGTATGGAAAAAAGCTAAGGTTTTACTGCAGGAACATTTCAGTAATGAATGGAAAATTGCATCCACCTATATGGTTCCTCTTAGGAACCTATCAAATTTGAAGACGTGAAAGCTCTTCAGGACTACAGTCTTTTTCCTAGAGGCTGTTGCAATGCCATGGAAGAAGTGCAGTACACATCAGAGCTGGATATTCCTGCCAATATGTCAATTGTTATAAAGAAATTGCCTTATATGCTTAAGGATGAATGGAGAATGATGGTCTGTGAACTGCAAGAAAGGCACAACTCTCATACATCTGTTCACTCTAATTTGTAATGACCAGTGTGCGCTAAAATCTTGTGCTGTGCAAATTTTTGCCCAGTGATAACGTGTGCACTGTATTCTATATACAGTGGTATTCATTTTAACAGCTAGCAAAATACTGTCAGTAAGAACTTGGATATCCTGGGTTTGATCATTCTCACTCTCTTTCATCTGCACTCTCACAAAGCATATGTAGCAGGCCTGTAGTGGGTAATGAAGGATTTTCTCGCCATATGTAATTTGCTTGCTAAATGGCACTTGAAAAAGTCAAGTCTTCAAATATCACTCTATTTCTTCCCACTTGCAAATTCTCCAGCAACTTTTGCATCATGATAATACACGCAGGTAACACCAGTTTATCGCAGCTGCACACTCCTGACCTCATGAGCTTTCGGTGTAGCAGTTTCTACTGTTCCATTAAGCTATTCTGCTCCAAATGAACCAGCAGTTCTTTTGCACTTCACGCCCTTTGCTCCTTAGGAACTCAACATAGTGAATCAATAATTTCTTCAATAAAAACAGTACAAATAAGCCAGTTCTAAAATCTGCAGACAAATCTTTGCAAATTCCACATTGTCAACACCATCCACATCAGAAAATGGAAAAGGAAATGTGGTTGTGTATGATCATGAACTACACTTAACATGTCAATGAGTGGGAGGGTGACAACCTTTTGTGTGCAGTTTAAATGCCTTTGTGTGCTAGTAGCAGAAGATGTGTGCATGTGCAGGCATACACACCTTAGAGGGAACATTGCATAAGACTACTTTCGCTGACGTTGTTGATTTTATTGAAAGACGAGTAAAGTTTGCTACAAACTCAGTATTGGGAATATACAGGATGCTCCATTACCGGCAATTTGCAAAGGTGTGAACAAAACTTCATTCTAAGGCTAAAGGAAGCAGTTTTGCTACTACGGTGGCCACTGTGAGAAGTAAAGCTAAAAATGAACCTGGAGCTAGTGGAAGGGAAAAGGTCTCGTCAGCCAAAGGGGTTTGTCTGTTCTGCGAGGGTGAACACACATTGGATTTGGGCCCTCAGCTGGAGAAAAAGGCTCATGGGGAGAAGATTGCCTTCCCAAAAGAAAATGGTGTCTGCTTTGGCTGCTTGTGTACAGGACATGTCAGCTAAGATTGTAGGAAGCGTCTTTCATGCAAGGTATGCAGTGGCAAACATCCCAGTATACTTCATATTCACTCTAACGAAAAGGGTGCTGAATCAAAACAAGCCATGAAAGATTCAGATGCAGCAGTGAGTAGTGTGCTGGTATCTAATGGCCTTTTGGGACTGGCAATTATGATTGAAAAGTCCTCATCATCACAGTACGGGTTAAGTCTAAGAAGGGTAACATGACAGTGGTTACCTACGCTTTCCTAAATCAAGGAAGTACAGCAATGTTCTGCACAGTGGGCCTCATAAGCAAGCTCAACCTCGCAGGAAAAAAGACACACAATCTCTAACATTTCATGAGTCAAGAGAAGGTTGTGTATAGATCCATAGTAGGGCCTGATTCTGCATCCCAGGGTACTTAAGGAGGTGGCTCTAGAAATCGTGGACGCATTGGTAATCATTTTCCAATGTTCTATAGATTCAGGATCAGTTCCTGCAGATTGGAAGGTAGCTAATGTTATCCCACTTTTTAAGAAAAGAGGGAGAGAGAAAACAGGCAATTATAGACCAGTTAGTCATACATCAGTGGTGGGGAAGATGCTGGAATCAATTATAAAAGATGAAATAGCGGCATATCTGGATAGCAGTAGCAGGATAGGTCCGAGTCAGCATGGATTTACAAAGGGAAAATCATGCTTGACTAACTTTCTGGAATTTTTTGAGGATGTAACTATGAAAATGGACATGGGAAAGCCAGTTGATGTAGTGTACCTGGACTTTCAAAAGCCTTTGATAAGGTCCCACATAGGAGATTAGTGGACAAAATTAGAGCACATGGTATTGGGGGTAGGGTACTGACATGGATAGAAAACTGGTTGGCAGACAGGAAACAAAGAGTAGAGATTAACAGGTCCTTTTCAGAATGGCAGGCAGTGACTAGTGGGGTACCGCAAGGCTCGGTGCTGGGACCGCAGCTATTTACAATATACATTAATTATTTAGACGAAGGGATTAAAAGTAACATTAGCAAATTTGCAGATGACACAAAGCTGGGTGGCAGTGTGAAATGTGAGGAGGATATTATGAGAATTCAGGGTGACTTGGACAGGCTGGGTGAGTGGGCAGATGCATAGCATATGCAGTTTAATGTGGATAAATGTGAGGTTATCCACTTTGGTGGCAAGAACAGGAGGCAGATTACTATCTAAATGGTGTCAAGTTAGGAAAAGGGGAAGTACAACGAGATCTGGGTGTCCTTGTTCATCAGTCATTGAAAGTAAGCATACAGGTACAGCAGGCAGTGAAGAAAGCTAATGGCATGTTGGCCTTCATAACAAGGGGAGTTGAGTATAAGAGCAAAGAGGTCCTTCTGCAGCTGTACAAGGCCCCGGTGAGACCCCACCTGGAGTATTGTGTGCAGTTTTGGTCTCCAAATTTGAAGGAGGACATTCTTGCTATGGAGGGAGTGCAGCGTAGGTTCGCTGGGTTAATTCCAGGGATGTCGGGAATGTCAAATGTTGAAAGATTGGAGCGACTGGGCTTGTATACATTGGAATTTAGAAGAATGAGAGGGGATCTGATTGAAACATATAAGATTATTAAGGGATTGGACACGCTAGAGGCAGGAAACGTTCCCAATGTTGGGGGAGTCCAGAACCAGAGGCCACAGTTTAAGAATAAGGAGTAGACCATTTAGAATGGAGTTGAGGAAAAACTGTTACACACAGTGGGTTGTAGTTCTGTGGAATGCTCTGCCTCAGAAGGCAGTGGAGGCTAATTCTCTGGATTCTTTCAAGAAAGAGTTAGATAGAGCTCTTAAAGATAGCAGAGTCAAGGATATGGGGAGAAGGCAGGAACAGGGTAGTGATTGTGGATGATCAGCCATGATCAGAATTAATGGCGGTACTGGCTCGAAGGGCCGAATGGCTTACTCCTGCACCTATTGTCTATAGTTTCAGGATTGGAAATGGCTGGCTTAGGTGCTGAAAAGTATTGCAAACTACCTAAGATCTATACACAGGAAAGTATGCCTGTCCATGGAGGGAATAGTCCACGTCAGACCGATCTCCAGGGATGGTCTTGCCTGAGACATGTCCATTTACCATGGATTGATTGGGAAATTGAGCTGCTGATAGAGACAAATGTGCCTAGAGCACTGGCACCATTGCAAGTGATTTGCAGTGGTAATAATGGACCCCATGCAATTAGAACAATGTTGGGCTGGGCTGTCAACAGATCACTGAAAGGAGACAATGGCGATGGAAGAGACTGCACAGCTTTAACTGACAGTTAACATGATCTCAGTTTTGAACTTCAATGTGCTTTGGCAGCAGCAGTTCAAAGCAGACTTCCCTGAATGCAGTCAGGATGAACAACCTGGTTTGCCAAGAGAGGACCACAAGTTCATGAAACTGGTTATGAGTTCCGCAAAACTGGTGGATGGCCACTAGCAGATTGGCTTACCTTTGAGAAAGAAGGAGGTTAACATGCCAAGTAACAGGAAGATTGCAGAACAGTGTGTTCTAATTCTAAGGAAGAACTTTAAAAAGGATTTGTCATTTCACACTGACTACACAGCTTTCATGAAGGATGTCACCTCCAACACTTATGCCGAAAGTGTGTCAGCAGGTAATCTGGAAAGCAGTGATGGAGATGTCTGGTATATTCCACATCATGGAGTTTATCACCCCAGAAAAGGGAAACTTTGTGTTGTATTTGACTGCAGAAGTGACTTTTCAGTGAATATCACTTAATGCTTGGCTTTCACAGGGACCAGGTCTTACCAGCTCACTAATTGTAACTATAACCAGATTCAGAAAAGAACCAGTGGTAATTATGGAAGATATTGAATCAAAGTTTCATCAGGTTAAAATACCGGTGGAAGATGCCGATCAGCTGAGGTTTCTCTGATAGCCTGATGGTGACCTCAGTCAAGATATGGTGGACTTTAGAATGGTGGTACATCTGTTTGGAACAACTTCATCACCAAGCTGTGCCAACATTGCTCTTAGGAAACGTGCAGAAGGCAATAAAGAACAGTTCAGTTTCAAAATGATGGATAAGATTTTGCCTTGCTTCTATGTTGATGACTGCCTTGTGTTAGTATCCTGTGAGGAAGAAGTGGTGTCTCTCTACCATGGCCGTGTATCCATTTGTGCGAAAGGCACTTTTCAACTCACAAAGTGGATAAACAACAGACATGGTGTGCTAGCTGTGATATCAGAAGAGCAAAGACTGAAAGACATGAAGTGTTTGGATCAAGATCTACCTTCAGTGGAGGGAGTACTGGTGTGCAATGGTGCATTCAGTTGGATACTTTCAAGTTTAAGATCACAATCCAAGATAGAGCATTCAACAGAAGGGGGATCCACTCCACAGTTAGTTCCAGCTATGATCCTTGAGTCTGGTGGTGCTCTCTGCTAGGAAAGAAAGAACTTGGCTGGGATGACACTATACCAGCTCATGAGTTGGACAAGCTGGCTGGAAGATCTCTGTCATTTGGAAGACTTCAAGTTTGTTAGATGTTTGAAGCTTCTGGAATTTGGAAAAATCACTGCTGCAGTGTTACACTGCTTTGCAGATGCAAGCGGAGATGGCTATGGACAGTGTCTCCTGGGAGGGAATTGTGTTTTTTACCTGATCATTATATATGTTCTTTGACTATGGTATCACTCCTTGACTTAGCTTCCAAAACTTGCTTGGCATATCTCTTCAGCGGTTTGATCGGGGCACGACTGCGCAAGCGCGTGGACGTCAGCCAGAGAGAAAAGAGAGAAGAGTTTAAAAGTGAGAACAGGTTAAAGGGAGACGGTTATTTCTTCAGCAGTTTGATCAGGGCGTGACTGCGCAAGCATGTGGAAGTCAGCCAGTGAGAACAGCGAGAAGAGTTTAAAGGCAGACAGCCTTATAGAGCAGGCGTCTGAGGAGCGGGCGACAGAGTTGAGGGAGACAGAGTGGGAAGGCTTTGGCTCAATGGGGCTTCAGCGTTAACGGGTTGAGGTGAGGTAGGTTGCCTGCGTAGAATACAGACAGGAAGTATGTGAGTGAGGCTGGTTTCCTGTGCTCGGTGTCAGATGTGGGAGGTCCTGGAGACGCCGAGCCTCCCAGACGGCCACATCTGCACCAGGTGTGTCAAGCTGCAGCTCCTAAGGGGCTGTGCTAGGGAATTGGAGATGCAGCTTGATGACCTTCGTCTGGTCAGGGAAAGTGAGGAGGTGATAGAGAGGAGCTATAGGCAGGTAGTCACACTGGGGCCTGGGCAGACAGATAAGTGGGTAACAATCAGGAGAGGGAAGGGCATGGTCAGAGGCTAGAGAGCACCCCTGTAGCTGTCCCCCTTGACAATAAGTACTCCTGCTTGAGTACCGTTGGGAGGGTGGAATGGCCTACCTGGGGGAAGAAACAGTGGCTGCACCTCTGGCACAGTGACTGGCCCTGAGGCTCAGAAGGGCAGGGAAAGGAAGAGGATGGCAGCAGTGATAGGGAACTCTATAGTTAGGGGGTCAGACAGGCGATTCTGTGGATGCAGGAAAGAAGCACAGATGGTAGTTTGCCTCCCAGGTGCAGGGTCTGGGATGTTTCTGATCGCGTCCAAGATATCCTGAAGTGGGAAGGAGAGCAGCTAGAGGTCATAGTACATATTGGTACCAACAACAAAGGCGGGAAAAGGGACGAGGTCCTGAAAGCAGACTGCAGGGAGTTAGGAAAGAAGTTGAGAAGCAGAACCTCAAAGGTAATCATCTCAAGATTACTGTCTGTGCAACGCAACAGTGAGTATAGGAATAGAGTGAGAGGGAGGATAAATGCATGGCTGAGGGATTGGAGCAAGGGGCAGGGATTCAGATTTCAGGATCATTGGGACCTCTTTTGGGGCAGGAGTGACCTGTACAAAAAGGACGGGTTACACTTCAATCCCAGGGGGACCAATATCCTGGCAAGGAGATTTGCTAAGGCTACTGGTGAGAGTTTAAACTAGGATTGCTGGGGGGTGGGAACCAAACTGAAGAGACGGAGGAAGGGGTGGTTGGCTCACAAATAGAAAAAGTTCGGAGGCAGTGCAAGAGGGAGGATAGGCAGGTGTTAGAGAAGGGACGCGCTCGGACCGATGGTTTGAGATGTGTCTATTTTAATGCAAAGAGTATGATGAACAAAACGGATGAGCTTAGAACGTGGATCAGTACTTGGAGCTACAATGTTGTGGCCATTACAGAGACTTGGATGGTTCAGGGGCAGGAATGGTTACTTCGAGTGCCAGGCCTTGGATGTTTCAGAAAGGAAAGGGAGGGAGACAAAAGAGGAGGGGGTGTGGCACTGTTGTTCAGAGATAGTGTCACAGCCGTAGAAAAGGAGGAAGTTATGGAGGGAAGTTAGTGTTGGCACGTGGCCAAGTGGTTAAGTCATTGGTCTAGTGACCTGAAGGTCGCTAGTTCGAGCCTCAGCTGAGGCAGCGTGTTGTGTCCTTGAGCAAGGCACTTAACCACACATTGCTCTGCGACGACATCGGTGCCAAGCTGTATCGGCCCCAGTGTCCTTCCCTTGGACAACATCGGTGGCGTGGAGAGGAGAGACTTGCAGCATGGGCAACTGCCAGTCTTCCATACAACCTTGCCCAGGCCTGCATCCTGGAAACCTTCCAATGCACAAATCCATGGTGTCACGAGACTAACGGATGCCTATAGTGGAGGGATTGCCTACGGAGTCTCTGTGGGTGGAAGTTAGGAACAGGAAGGGGGTCAACTACTGGGTGTTTTTTTTTTATAAACCACCCAATAGTAACAGGGCCATCGAGGAGCAGATAGGGAGACCAATTCTGGAAAGGTGTAATAATAACAGGGCTGTCATAGTGGGAGATTTTAATTTCCCAAATATCAATTGGCATGTCCCAAGAGTGAGGGGTTTAGATAGGGTGAAGTTGGTTAGTTGCATTCAGGAAGGTTTCTTGACACAATATGTAGATAAGCCTACAAGAGGTGAGGATCTACTTGATCTGGTATTGGGAAATGAACCGTCAGGTCTCTCAGTGGGAGGGTATTTTGGAGATAGTGATCACAATTCTATCTCCTTTACCATAGCGTTGGAGAGGGATAGGAACAGACAAGTTAGGAAAGCGTTTAATTGGAGTAAGGGGAAATATGAAGCTATCAGGCAGGAACTTGGAAGCATAAGTTGGAAATAGATGTTCCCAGGGAAATGTACGGAAGAAATGTGGCAAATGTTCAGGGGATATTTGCGTGGAGTTCTGCATAGGTACGTTCCAATGAGACAGGGAAAGGATGGTAGGGTATAGGAACCATGATGTACAAAGGCTGTTGTAAATCTAGTCAAGAAGAGCTTACGAAAGGTTCGAAAAGCTAGGTACTGATAGAGAGCTAGAAGATTATAAGGCTAGCAGAAAGGGGCTCAAGAAAGAAATTAGGACAGCCAGAAGGGGCCATAAGAAGGCCTTAGCAGACGGGATTAAGGAAAACCCCAAGGCATTCTGCAAGTATTTTAAGAGCAAAAGGATAAGACGTGAGAGAGTAGGACCAATTAAGTGTGACAGTGAAAAAGTGTGTACGGAACTGGAAGAGATAGCAGAGGTACTTAATACTGAAGCAAAGTATTCATTCACTACGGAAAAGGATCTTGGCAATTGTAGGGATGACTTCCAGCAGACTGAAAAGCTTGAGCATGAAGATACTAAGAAAGAGGATGTGCTGGAGGTTTTGGAAAGCATCAAGTTGGATAAGTCACTGGGACCGGAAGAGATGTACCCTAGGCTATTGTGGGAGGCGAGGGAGGAGATTGCTGAGCCTCTGGCAATGATATTTGCATCATCAATGAGGACGGGAGAGGTTCCGGAGGATTGGAGGTTGCGGATGTTGTTCCATTATTCAAGAAATGGAGTAGAGATAGCCCAGGAAATTATAGAGAGTCTTACTTCAGTGGTTGGTGGGTTGATGGAGAAGATCCTGAGAGGCAGGATTTATGAACATTTGGAGAGGCATAATATGATTAGGAATAGTCAGCATGGCTTTGTCAAAGGCAGGTTATGCTGTACGAGCTTGATCGAATTTTTTGAGGATTTGACTAAACACATTGATGAAGGTAGAGCAGTAGATGTAGTGTATATGGATTTCAGCAAGGCATTTGTCAAGGTACCCCATACAAGGCTTATTGAGAAAGTAAGGAGGCATGGGATCCGAGCGAACATTGCTTTGTGGATCCAGAACTGGCTTGCGCACAGAGGGCAAATAGTCGTTGTAGATGGGTCATATTCTGCATGGAGGTCAGTGACCAGTGGAGTGCCTCAGGGATCTGTTTATATTGGCCTTCATGAATCGTGGGATTGAGTTTAACAGCCAAGAGGTAGGGTTGCAGCTGTATAGGACCTTGGTCAGACCCCACTTTAGAATACTGTGCTCAGTTCTGGTCGCCTCACTATAGGAAGGATGTGGAAACCATAGAAAGGGTGCAGGGGAGATTTACAAGGATGTTGCCTGGATTGGGGAGCATGTCTTATGAGAACAGGTTGAGTGAACTCGGCCTTTTTTCCTTGGAGTGACAGAGGATGAGAGGTGACAGAGGTGTATAAGATGATGAGAGGCATCGATCATGTGGATAGTCAGAGGCTTTTTCCCAGGGCTGAAATGGCTAGCACGAGAGGACATAGTTTTAAGGTGCTTGGAAGTAGGTGCAGAGGAGATATCAGGGATAATTTTTTTACACAGAGAGTGCTGAATGCGTGGAATGGGTTGCCGGCAATGGTGGTGGAGGCAGATACGATAGCATCTTTTAAGAGAGTCCTGGACAGGTACATGGAGCTCAGAAAAATAGACAGCTATGGGTAACTCTAGGTAATTTCTCAGGTAAGGACATATTCCACACAGCTTTGTGGGCCGAAGGGCCTGTATTGTGCTGTAGGCTTTCTATGTTTCTATATATATTGGACCTTCTCCCATCTGAGCATAAATGTCTTCATTTTGGCATTCTCCTGTTGGTGCACAACATGTGCTCTCGGGTGCACAGTGCTTTTATCATTGGAAAATCTATAGTAGCTCAGTTGAAGTCAGTTTCCATCCCTCGTGTGGTGCTTATTGTGGCTACGATGGCAAGCTGTATGGACACATTGTGGAGGAAGGAATTGCACATGCAGCTTCATGACCCAGTTTTTTTGGACAGATAGTACTCTGGGCTTACGTACTTCAAGAACGAAACTTCCAGCTTTTAAACCTTCGTTGCAAACAGAGTTTCAGAAATTCTTAAGGTCTCAAAGGCATCTCAATAGAAGTAAGCAATTCAAGCAATCCAGCAGATGTGGCCTCTAGAGCAGGAGTTCCCAACCTGGGGTCCACAGACCCTGCACTTAATGTAGGGGTCCACGGCATAATGGCTTTTCTAAAGATTTGAAGGTGAAAACACTCCTGAAGAATGTGTTGCCTGAAGAATGAGACATGGGTGTGAGGGCCTCAGTATATACTTCAGCCTAAAAATGAATGGCCTGTTAATCCCAATTGTTCTGTAGAACTCCTGCAAGATGATCCAGAAGTCAAGGGAAGTATGATAAATATGCAGATTGGAGTGGAGGTGGATGCAGTAAGACATATAATCCATCACTTCTCATCTTGGACCCGCCTGAGAAAGACGGTAGCCTGGATTTGTAGATTCAAGAACCTGCTTTTGTTTTAGTCAATACAGCAGGTATATTCTTTGAGGAGAGAGATTGAAAAGACCAAAGGTCAGATTGGTCAAGATTGTCTCTCTCTGTGGAGGAGGTCAGAAAGGCTGAAATGGAGATCATTGGGATTTGCTAAAGAAAGTAATTTCCAGATGAATTCTCAAATTGCAAAGGGGAGAAGTGGAATCATTCACTGATCAGTGATGGCTTCAGAAAGGAATTAAGTGGATTTTCAATCTCCTGGCTGATTCACGTATGGACGGACATGGGAGAGATTGATCAGGTCAGTGCAAAAGGTCCTCAATTCCACCATGAAGGTACAGAATCTTAATGAAGAGGGTTTTCATACACGCCTTTGTGAAGTAGAGGTCATTCAATTACTAAGACATCCTCTGATCCCAACAATTTGGAAGTACTAACACCCAACCATCTGTTGCTTCTGAAGACCGCACCATCTTACCAACAGGAGAATGCCAAAATGAAGATGTTTATGCTCATCTTGGATGGAAGTAGGTCCAATATATGCCAAATTTGTTTTGGGGACAGTGGATCTAGGAGTACTTACCACTGTTACGGGAACATCTATAATGGTCGGGTAAAAAGACAATTTCCTTCCAGGAGACATTGTCCTCATAGTTGATGACGCAGCACCTTGAAACTCATGGATCATGGGAAGAGTCTTTCCAGACAGAAGGGGATTTGTGCGGCAGGTGCACATCAAGACTGAGACCAGCTGTATGAACAGGCATACAACCAAGAACTGTCTTCCACAGGAGGCAGAGGTTTAAGAAGCTACAGCTCAGCAAGCTTCATGACTTTCCGACTTGACAGACTGGTGGTAAAGATCACTCTGTAATGAGTTAAGTGCTGGTAACCCTGGGCCTAGATGATTGTTACATGACTTGAAGAAGAAAAAAAGAGGACATTTGCATAAATGTTAAGATATTTATCCTCTAACGCCCTTGAAGATTTCATGCCTCCCATTTCTGTAATATGTAGTTGTAACTATTAGTGTAATATTTAAGGGGCTGGGATATAGGAGCCATGTATCTATTTTCTGTCTGTATTGTATCTTGTGTTGTATGTTTTATTGGTTACAGTAATTTATCATGTGGGTTGGAGTGGTAGAAGCAAATAAGCATAGTTACATATTCATGCTTTGTCCTAGTTAGTTTTAGTTAGAGGCAGCCAGGCACATGGATGATATCTTTTTGTTGACTGCTGATTTGAATGCTAATTACTCTTATTCCGCTTATTTTGTTATTTTGCTAATTTCAAGTGCAAAGGCCTGACCTCTAACTCCTCCACCTCCCTGTCCCCAAACCTAATCTGACCTTTAACTTCACCACATTACTGTCTCTAAACCCTAACATGTCCTCTAACTCCCCTTTTCTGTCCCCAAAAGCATCCCTACAAACTTGAAAAATTACCAACTCTTAGTCTACTAGGACATATAGATGAATTTAAGTAAAAAAATAACTTTAAATTGAAAAAGTCAGTATTTTCTAAATAAATATGCTCACAGATCATCTTGACTTACACCAATCTTCAGCATTCAGAATTTGGGTTTTCCCTTCATAAATTTATTTTCTCCAGTTTCAAGGATGTTGCATACATCTCATCAAATACTTCCTTAAGAGTTTGCAAAGATTCAGTCTGGCATCTAAAACTTTGACAAACTTCTGTAGGTGCGTAGTAAAGAGTATATTGACTGATTGCACCACAGCCTGGTATAGTAACACTAATGCCCTGGAATGTAAAATCCTACAAAAAAGTAGTAAATACGTTCGAGTCCATCATGGGTGAAGTCCTCTCCATCATTGAGCATATCGATGTGAAGCACTGTCGTAGGAAAGTAACATCATCATCAGGGACTCTACCGTCCAGGACATACTCTCCTCACTGCTGCTATCAAGAAGATATGCGCGTCCTGAGGCTCTTGTACCATCAGGTTCAGGAACAGTTACTATCCTTCAAGCATTAGGCTCTTGAACCAAATGGGATAACGTTATTCAACTTCACTTGCCCATTCATTGAATTGTACCCACAGCTAATGGATCTTTAAGGACTTTTCATCTGATGTTCTTGATATTTATTGCTTATTTATTAATAATTATTACTTTCTCTAATTGCACAGTTTATTGTCTTCTGCACACTGCTTGGACACCCAACTTGCTGCAGTCTTTCACTGATTCTGTTACAGTTATTATTCTATAAACTTATTGAGTATACCCCTAAGAAAACGAATCTTAGGGTTGTTGAAAAATCCACACCTACCTATCCCATAAAT
Source organism: Mobula birostris (assembly GCF_030028105.1). Taxonomy (NCBI): domain Eukaryota; kingdom Metazoa; phylum Chordata; class Chondrichthyes; order Myliobatiformes; family Myliobatidae; genus Mobula; species Mobula birostris. Next base: position 29,460,253 of record NC_092394.1, on the reverse strand, counting down.
ATGATTTTAAAAAATTCCATCTATGATATCAATGATAGAATGATTTGAAGACAATGATAATTTAACTTGTAGTGACCCTTTCCAAAAAGGATACAGCAGTTAAGAAAGGTGAAAACCCCAAATCTGCAAATGTTCATTCAAGATTTACTAAGATCATTCAAGATATGCTTTACTAAGTCATATCCATTTCTAAAATTCCATTTAATATTTTGTTTTGGAAATACCATATTTGTTTGACCAGGATTCCAAAGATTACATTGTATCCAACATTTCCACAATGACACTAAACAAATGTTATCATACATCTTAAAATCAAAGTGCAGACTGTAGCATTTAAATCGTTTAAGCAAATGTCTTTGCTTAATCTTTAAAAATCATTTAGACACTAAAAATGCATTCAACATGGAATTGTACAGATTATTGCAGATAAGTTATACAAGATGATAAAAATAAAAAGACATGTTCAATATGATGACAATATATTTCTAATCACTTCATTGATTTTACTCTACAATAAAAATCAGCAGAAAAATACAAATTTAAATTGCACCAGATTTTTGAAGATTCTTTGATATACCAAGGAACTCACTTGCTTTGGAATTCTTTATTTAATGGATGGCTAGTAACTGAACAACCAAGTGGAATTTGAGTATTAGAAAAGCCTGTGATGCAAAATTGTTACCATCAATTTAAATATTGGAGGTTTTATCTAACCTGTTGAGAATTTCTTAGAACGTATCCTGGTTCCATTTGATCTATCAATTCTCTGTTCAATACATTTTGCTTATTATTTCAACCGAAGAAAAAGCAAATTATTAGTCTTGTCAAACATTCACAAACCTGCCAGCAAGTTCAAGTAATGCTCAAACAATCTATTGCTTAAACAAGTGTGAGGGTTGGAAGAAATCACACTTCCTTATTAACTCAGATGGCAACTGATAGAGTGGCAGTTATTACAGGTATTTCCAGTTTCAGCATTAGTTGTATTACAGAAGCATCTTCCCATCACTTTTCCTTGTCCATTTTAAATGGTACAAGCTTGCCTTTCTTATCTTCCAAATGTTACCTAAATCTGAATCTTGGGTCACTGTCTGAAAGTCTTGATAGATTACTCTTGTTAGTGAAAGAGTCCTGCCACGAGTTTATGATAAATTAATGTTTATTATTTGTTAAACCGAGAGATGTAAACTATGGAGTTAAATATATCTAAAGACAAAGCTATTAATTCACTTAAAATATGTAAAATCAAGGAAGTTAAATTGATTTTTGTTTTGTTAGAAATGCAGATTGCTTTTTTCCATATTTTGTATTATTTCTGCATTATGCACTTAAAAATTAAGGAAATCACAGGATAGTCAGTTAATTTGGAAGTGTTAGAAAAGATTATCTAAAAACTAATCGTATAATTAATTTTACTTTATTATTTCTGGCATGCATTCCAACCGTAGAATTGCACACAACATGAACAGTCACCAGGTGAATCACCAAGAAATGCTATTCCAATAAATGTATGTCATTCTGGTCTGAATTCATCATTGGATTTTTAATTTAATACCAGAATTGTGAAATTTCAAAAATAATTTACCACTGGGTACCCATTCAACAGATAGACAAATAAGACTGACTTCACAAACTAGGAGCATTATCCTTTACTTTCATGTGCCTAATCTCAAAACATCTAAATAAATAGTTTGAGCAAATTACAGAAATAGTCAAGACTGCAAGCTGTGTACTAGATGCCGCTAGTCTGATCCTCAAAGTTTTGGGGTACACACCAGTCTAATGCTTCGGCAACAACTATGTCAAATCTAATGCAATTCAGTTGGTTTACTGAATTATTAGGAAGCATGTAAAATATGTGATAAAATTAAAGTTTACTTCAAGTTAAAATGCAATAATTTTAGGGCCCTAAACTGTAAATCCTAAACAATGTTAAATCCTACAAAATCCATTAATGATTTGCTTACAGTTCTTATTTCATGCAACATAAATTTTTAAAATCATTTTAGTGGGAAGAATTGACTCACTTCATCAAGGTATTTTGTGCATCTGGCATAGAAAAAGTAGTGTTACTTCATACAATAGTGCTTAATCCTCAATATTTACAAGGATTTGCAAAAAAAAAAAGCACGTAAGTATAAATGAAAATGTATTCTTTTTCAATAAAAAGTTTCTAGAGATACATTGATTTTCCTGACAAGGGAAAAATGGACGCAGTTGCTTTGGAGTTTGATAACTCAAGAAAATATTTTGATAAAATTTATAAGTAACCTGTATATGAAAGTTAGATGGAGGGTCGGGAAAGATTTAAATGCCACAAATTCTACTGTACAAACTTCTAGCACTTCACTGAGGTGGTGACTATGTGTGCATTAAAAATCCACACACTATTTGACAGTGAAGCAATTACAGCAAAGGGATTTAGAGGCACTCAAAGCACACACTCCAACAGTTTAAAAATTGGTTAAAATTTTGCCGCAAAGTACTTAAGTCAATTTTCAACTTCTGCACTACTTCAATTTACAGCAACCAACTCACTCAGGCTTGAACATTGAAAGAAACCTCAATATGGTGCAAATCACTTTGGAGTGAATGAAGCTTAGGAACTCAAACAAATCACCCTATTTATATAATGTGGATTTAGTTCATCCACTTGCTCACAGGGAAGTCATCACAAAAATAATTCTCAAGTTAAAAAGATAATTGTGGAGTCATGGAACCAATGTAATGGAACAGTTCATTAGCTGCCTATATATCTTACTTCTCAAATACAAGATGTCCTTAATGACACATATTAAATCAGTGAGTACTCTTATAATTAATATACAATTGGAGTGTAAGACTCTGGGGACTAGAAAAATGAGTACACACAAAACTTCTGGTGATTCAAATGTTATCAAACTATTGAAATGGTTATGCAATTTAAAGACTAAAATAATTGCAAAAGAATTGGGTGTATTCAAAATTAAAATATTTCTCTATCAAAGCTAGACCAGAACACATTTTGAATTTCAATTACCATGAACCACGTCCAAGTTATATTATTGCAGATGGCCCATTGAGCATTTCAACATTACAATTTCAAGATCTACAAATCCAATCAATTGGGCCACATCAAAATAACCTCCCAGCAAGTCATCTGTATCACTGATTGAATTTTAAAATTAAGAAACGTAAAAGTGTGTTTTACTGATGTGTTTTTTTTTCTAATTAATACCAGAGGGAAAATAAAAATATGAACATTTTGTGCTTTTGTTGGTTACTCCTTTAAAATATTGAAAACCTGTATGGCCAAGTCATTTACCTGTACTGCAATGAGCAAACTAAAAATCTTCATAACAAATCTATGTTTAAGATAATTAAAAGAATATTTAGAATGCTACTTATTTTATAACAACTCAATCTAAACTGAGAACACTGGTGAAAATCTCAAAAGCATTATTAAACAGAATACAATTTAAGATAATTTAAACTAGAATCCTTGAATATAATTATTCTCAATGATAGCATTAAAATAAAATAATGTTGCAGAGAACACAGGAAGTAAAAAAACAGACATTTTCTAGTTTGAAAAAGATGGAACAAACTAGATCTTCCAGTAATTCACAATCTGCAATAGGAACACAATGCTAAAAGTGCTCAGCTAGTCAGGTAGGAGTTGCAAATTCTATAGGTGCTGTCTGAATGGCTGCTATTTACCCGCACCAGCATTTTACATTCTTATTTTACCTCAAAAGTACTGATATAACTTTATAATTATAGGTATTGACATAGAAAGTCACATTTAAGTTCCAAATTCTCAGCAAATATGTAGCTTCGAAATGAACACACCTTAGCATAGAGTTTGCTCATATTTGTAGTTTTAGTTCTTTCAGCCAACAAACATTTGTGGCTGGATTGGTGGTGGAAGCTTGTCATTTTCTACATTGTCAGAATCAATTGCCACTACTGACTGGCCCCTAGGTTTGATATCAAGTGGGTATTTCTCAATAATGTCTTCAACTTCTTTAGTTACACCTTCACTCCAATCAATTAAGTCTTTTTCAAGCTGTTTGGCAGCAGACAGAATCCTTTGCTGCCTCTCATTCAGCTGTGAAATAAGATTTAAGTTTTTGCACATTTGTTTCATTCCTGCACACGCCTCGGGAGACCAATCTTCAGAGTCATGTTTCTTCGGTGATGCTTGACCAGACATGTAACGATCAAAATCTTCTTGCGTTAGATTCAAAGACTGAGCATCCAACTTTTCAATAAAGGCAACTGCACAACACTGCAATCAAAGACATTTAAAAGCATTATAGCATAACAGTGCAGTAATTCAGACCAGTAATGTTAGGCAATTGCATTTGATTCACTATACATGCATATTTAATATTTCCAAAACTTCATAACACCATCCTTCTAGCAATGATTACTCTTAACTTTAAAGGACACATGAAATGCAAACAATATCAGATATTCTAACAAATAATCAGGGCTAGGTCCAAGAATCTCACACTAAATCTATTGTTAAAATTGATTTGTAGCGCCAGAAGATGTGCATGTTTTACATTTTGATATCAGGTCATCCATTCAGGACCAAAAACTACCAAATGTCATGGCTAAATTACTCTTCCACTATTGTATCTTTGTTATTATGCAGTTAGATTAGGAGAGAATAATTTAATAATAATGATATATTTTTACCCAAGCTGTGAAAGTCAAAGAACTAATACTGTTCAAATCTAAAGAAATAATCTTACATTTATTAGGATATTTTAAAATATAAGCAGAGTCCCTGGTCCACCCATGAAGAGACTTTTGGATTCTATACCAGAAAACAGTGATAATGCTTTGATGAGAATGAAAGGAACAATTTTACAGGCATGTGAAGGTCAATTATCTAACATAAAATCCATGAACTAAAGAGCAAATAGTGGATAGAAAGGGCATAAGAGATCCAACAACTCTGATAGCTACAACATATGCAGATAATTCTGCACTGTCATGAACACCAATGATCATCATGCTGAGAGGAGAAAGAAAGTTTATTCAAAGTATAGAAGTACGTGGTACCTCGTTGAAGGAACACTTTGGAAAACTCATCTGTATCTCATTAATAAACCATCCAATCTAGCTTGCCACTATCCCAGACCCTAAGAAAAGGGCATATGCCAATTGAAAGGTAAGAAAGCTTCAAGACACACATATCCATACTGATATTATAACACTTGGAAGAGGATACTATCCCACAGGAGTACAGCCTAGCACATAGAAAATAGCAACACAAGTTCCCATAACTTCAAGACCACAGTTACTCAAATCTTGTTACTCATTACAATACAGAGAAAACATCTGCATTAAGTTCAAGTCTAGAGCATCAGCCCCAATTCATTATTGATTTTTCACTGACGCACTTCAGAGAATGGGCATTACATTAAGCATCCACAAAACAAAGTTCCTTTCCCAAACTGCCCCGCCTATACAACACTGCCTACTGACAATAAAAGCCGCAAGACCCTGGAGAACATAGGCCACTTTCCACAACTCAGAAGTCACCTGTCAAATGAAGACCAACAAAATCTCCTTCAATGCATCAGTACATGCTTTGGCAATCAGAGAACAAGCTGTAAAACATATCTTAAAGATCAAGACCTTCAACCCAAGAGACCTTCACAGCATGCATGATATCTCCATCAATTCATGAGAGCCCTTCGCCCATCACTATTCAAAATGGCATCTCGAACCTCAGGTTCCCTCACTGGGATACAGAAGTCTAGTGCTGACACAAGATGCCACATTTCAAATGACCAAACTCCCCAACCCGTCAAGTGCTTCCTGCCCCACCTCTGCCACAGTTTCCTCATCAGCTATGTCAGCACCACTGAACTAGACAGGAAATCATCCTCAACTCAAAGGAAGTACCAAAGAAGATGATGACTAGTAGAAATAACTGAAAATATCATATTTAAATTTTGGGAAAAAACCCGGCATTTACTTATTTTATCAAGTAATTGCCTAATGTTGCTGGTTGTTTTAATAACATTCTAAATTTGTTACAATACTTACTAAATTTGTGAAATAATACCCATCTTCACCAGTCATCAGCCTGCTTGGATTGCAGAATCGTGTAATATACTGGATGTTTGACTGTAACCGAGGAGGATTAGCCTTTAATACTATGTAGATAAGTGTGGGTAAGAAGTCATCAGCAGAGGCAGGTTCATTCTTTGTGATCTTTATGGCATTGAAAATGTGTTTGCTGCATTTAGTGATGCAGGTCAGCTTTTCACGTGGAACTCGTCTTGAATCCATTTCTATTACAGCTGCATGAAAATTGAGAAAATTACATACTTACTATATTAAGTTTACCATAACCCATTGTAACCTACACTTGTCGAAGATTTGATGTCAAATCTCACACAATGGCTTGGATTTTGGCATCACCAGTGACATCACAGAATTCAGTACTGATCTCAAAACAAAACTGCTAAAAAACCAATATTCTGGGTGGTGTGAATTTGACTTCCAATGTCAACTGCTGTCAGGTATCAACTACTAAAGGTACCTCTCACACTATCCAGCAGGTTACATGGCAACACATGGAAAACCAGGTATTTCAAAAGAGACTGTTCTTTTCATCACTCTGGATTGATGTTCCATCCTCACCAACCATTCCTCATCTTGTGGTATTCTTCTAAGCAACTGTTGCATTAGCTATACCTGTCCTTTCATTTCCACCCTTCCCAACCTCAGGAACCGGGAAGTCTTTTCAGACAAAGCAGCAATTCTCCAGTTCTACGTCTAAACTAGTGTACTGTATCTGTTGGTCACAATTTGCTCTTCAAGTTTGGAGAAAATAAGCACATATTGTGTAACCACCTTGCAATGCACCTGTATGCAGTTTGCAATGAATAAACCTAGCTTCTGGTTGCCTGTCATTTTAATTCTCCATCCCACTCCTAACTTGGACCTCTCTATGGCATCTTCCATTGTAATGAGACCTAATGTATGCTTAAAGAACAAGTCATCTGTCTGGGCATGTTACAGCATTCTGGACTTGTGGTAACTCATTCTTTCTTTCTTTTTCAGAACTGGCTAGGTCTGCCAGTCAACCATCTGTGATTTCAAGTGTAGTTTTTCTTTCCCTCAATTAGTGTGGCTTGACATATCCCATAAAGTACCATAACAAGCAACATTAACCCATTTAATTTAACCTCAGCACAGATATTCTCTTTGCTCTACTCATCCATCCTCCATCTTCTCTATGACCTAAAATACACTTGTTTTCTCAGCTTTCCAGTCCTAGTGAAGATCCTTCAGTTTTGTTTAAAGAGGTAAACAAAATAACGTCCCTGATATGCTAGAAAAATAAGATTCAAAAGAAAAACCTGAACTCCAGGAAATTAATTTAACAAAAATGCTGGATAAATTAATGGAATTCAAAGCTATCAAATCATTTGGAAGTGAAAATTTACATCCCAGAATACTAAAAGAGGGAGCCTTGAAAATAGTGAATGCATTAGTGAAGACAAAGTTGTCTTGATGATGGAACAGTTGTTGCAGACTGCGGAAGGAAGAAAGGAAGGATGGAAAAAAACAGGGGAACTAGGCTAGTTGGTTAAACATCAGTAGGAGGGAAGTGTGGACAGCATGAAGCTGGTGATAACAGGATATTTAAAAAATATCAACAGTTTTAGATAAAGATGAATCTCAAGGCTTTATATTGCATTTGTACTTTGATAATAAATGTACTTTGAATCTTTAAAGCTAAGGTGGATTTTTGAAAGAAATAGTATCAGACAAACCTACTAGAGTTTTGTTTGTTTTTTTGAAGATGTAACTTGTAGAACAGATGAAAGGACACATGGTTTTGGTGTACACAAATATGTTCAGAAGCTCTAGATAAGCATTTGGTTTGCAAAGTAAAAACAAATGGAATTGGAGATGATCTACTGACAATGGAATGAAATTATATTGAGACAGAAAGCAGTAATAAGCAGAATAAGTGAGGCTGTCTTAGAGAAGGGTTCAAGCAGTGAATGGAAGGGCACAGGAGGGATTAGTGGTGGAGTCTTAGTTATTCACAGCATACATCAGCAATCTGAACAAGGGAACCAAATATAATATTACTAAGTTTGCCATCAGTATATGAAATGGGGTAACTCTTTTTGACCATTGATTCCCATGGAACAGGTGGAGAAACATTCTGCTAGGAAGTTTCTCTCATAACATAATGCCCCCATATCTGCATTCTGTAAGCAAGGGAATTCTGATTCTGTAGTAGACAAAAGAGGAACAGTCACTGTTTTAGTTAAAAAGAAATGAATGTTACATTACTAAACAACGTGTCATATAGAAGTATCAATCAACTGAAGAAATTGCCTTGTCAGTCTCCAAAGTAAATCCCACGGCTGGTCTCCTGCTGTGAAAATGGGATTCAAGGATGGGGAAAAAAGGGTTTGTATGATGGAAAGTCCAATACAGATTTTTTTTTTAGGAACACAGCCTCTTCTATCGCAGGTAACACTGTAGAATTCTACACAGAAATGGCACCAAGGGCTAAGAGGAGAATAGGTACTGAGAATATCAGGTAAGACTGTATTCTATGGCAGAAAAAGATTTATGGGCCAAATGACCAATTCATGCTGTTTTCTATTTGTCTATGCATTCTGACAGCCAAAGAATAAACTAGGAAGTGTATATTTGGTTTGTCACAAGTTTAACAATTTAACTTTGTACAGTTTGTGCAAATAATCTTGAAAGTATTTCAACGATATATTTAAGATTTTTACAGACATTAATTGCAATTAAAAAAACTACAACACTAACCAGTTATTGCTTTTACAACTAATTCGTAAACTTCATGGATTTCTTCATTTACTGGAACACACAGCATCTCAAGTGTCACCCAATGTAATGCCCTGGAGTTAATAAAATTTTGTTAGCTTAGAATTGCAGAACCTTAAATTTGCTAGGACAGAGATTCAAATTTTGAAATTATCAGACCATTATTTGCTAAAGTTGTTCATGGATCCCTATTTTACTCGTAGAAGTACTAGCATTGCATGGGCTTAACAGGAGACACCTTTTGCCCTGAAGGGTACTACTAGACAATGGAAAAGTCAAATTAGGTGGCAGAAACTTTTGTAATCAGGCAAAGAAGCCAATGTCATAAACCACCACAGGGAAGTTCAAATTAAATGGGAGAAACAAGCTAAAAAAGACATGTGAAACTTATTTCATTATTTAATTTAGGTTTTACTTTTAAAATATTTTTAAATTATATGGAATGGTTAGGCCTTGAAATATGTTCTATAGAAATATTATTAATTCAACAGCATTTTTGTATTTTGGTAGATTCCACATATTATTGAATGGTTATCTTTGATAAAGATATTCAGTAACACATAATCTTGACAAAATTGGCCCTTATGCATCAAAACTACCCTGCGAGTATGACAGACTGTACTTGCGAATATGCTAGAACAAACAATGAGACCCAGGCATCTGGCCATTGATTTCTGGGTAAAACACATTCTGCCTCAATGTAGGTCTGACACACAGAGAAACTTAAAATACTTGTGCTTTTCAGCCAAGGAAGGGCAGGTTTAAGGTGCTTTTAATTAAAATACATAAAAAGTAAATACAACACTTAACTTGGAATGGACAGTGGCAGTACGACCAGAGGACACAAGTTCAAAATAGTAAAAGCTAAAATTTAGAACACATCGGCAATAACTTTAATACACACTTTTATTAACATTTGAAATGGATTTTGGAGAAGAAATCTGGAACCCAATTTCCAAATTCATTTATTCAAAATTAAAATACATCCAGGGTCATTCTGGAAGAATACGTTAATGCAGATTAACTGCTTCGTGCACAATTAGTGACCTCAGAACAGATTTACAATTCGTCATATTTTCTTTCAAAAACATTATGTCTAACCTTACTTGAAAACAATTTCAGCTGAAGTGAATATTCTTACCGAATTCGCTTCTGAACTGCAAGATCTTTCTTCTCATCATCAGTAGTCTCTGGACAAAACACTGTTTTGTACAGTCGTGTCATCATATAGTTTTCAATCTGATCCATAATCTTCTCTATCCCTTCAGGAGAACCTAAAATAGCAATTGTTATACAAGAAGAACAACTAGAGAGCAAGTTTTTTTTAAATCACCAGAAAATGTGGAGACCACCACGTATTAGAAAGATTGATTATTTAAATCTGAATGTTTTGCAAATAATTGGTAAAGCCATGCTATGATTTCAGTAAAGTACTGACAAAGTAACTATTGCACAAACCAAAACTAACGCATTTGTTTCTTTGGACTGAACATATTAATAACACCATTGAATCCTTCTTATTTTAAAAAAACATTCTATTGTCTTACTTCCAAAAAATTATTTATCAGCATTATTTTAAAATAAATAGATAGAATTAAGGAATATAATTTGATCTACCAAAGGAGAATAGAAAACAGATTGAGAGGTTCTTGAGCAAAGATATCAATTGTATAGTGAAATAAATTTTCTGCATAAAAGTTATACATTTTCCTAGTTGCTGCTCCCCAAATTTACTGCTTTATATCCACAAACACAGAAGACTCTTTGATATCTCACTGAAAATTATTCATAAGGCAATGCAGACAATCTAGATTAACCAAGGAATCTTAGCTATGGTAGTAGATAGATTACCATAGATTACTGCATCTTTGTTCAATGTTGCACACATACCTTGTCATATTGGGCCAAATGATAAAGTCTAGGAATGAGACACAACTAAATATTTGCCCTTTACATCAAGAAACACGACCACATGCATGCTCTTACCCTTGAATTACTCCACCTGTGATCAGTTAATTCAAGAGATAAAGTACCAAATCCAAAATATTCTAAAGATTCAACAAATAGATAAAATCTGTCAGAGAATGCTTTTCTTTCAAAAGGATATAGTTAAAACACAAATTCCAATTTTTTTAAAAAATGGGGATCAATTTTAAATGCTATGCAGAAACAAATCTGAGTATATGAGGGTGGTGGGGTGCAACTTGAAATGTTGAAAATCCATATTGATTTTAAAATAATAGAATATAAAACCAAGAAAAGCTTTATTAAAAACTTTACTTGGCCTTTCATGCCTGCTCCGCCTTTGAAAAAGATCATGGCTGGCCTTTTAACTCAGCGCCACTTTACTTCACTAACCACACATTTCTTGACTCCCTAAATATTTGAAAAATAATATCTGTCTTGAACTTCTACAGACCTCGTGGAAATTTATGTATCCAACCCTGAGCAAAGGTGGAATTTCTATCAATCACAGTTTAGATTGCCTTCAAACTTGTTGCCCTATGAATCACAATTACGTTTTACTGTCTCACTGTTGAAATGTGTTTGTGGACAAATGTCTAAAATGTATGGATGGGGAATGAGGCGAACTGAATAAAGAATTCCAATGATTCGCAATCCTGTGGATGAATAAATTTCTTATCCCGGTCCTGAATGGCCTACTCTTTATTTTGAGACAATGACCTCTGATTCTAGCCACCCTAATAGAGGTAAATATCAGGTCTCCACCATCTCCTTTAGCTCAGGTTATATTGCAACATAAACACATTCACAACACAAGCTTACTGAAAGTCTAATCTGCCTCAAACAGCAAAATGCTTATAAACCAATGGGTAGATCAACCACTGGTGCATGATACTAAAACTCAACTGGTCAGGCAGCATCTATTCAGGAAAAGATCCTTGGTAGTACCAGGATAGGCAAAATTGCAAAAATTCAGATGGGAATTTAAAAATAAACATTAGAAACCATTAAGGACTGGAGTAGAACACATCTCCATCACTGGAAACTCTTTAAACCAAGATTAAAAGTGCGTTTGAAAAATTCCAGGTCAATTGGTCAATCTTAAATGATCAGGTTCATTAAAAAGTCCTATCCCAAGCAAGGTACCTTTAAAACTGGAGTGAGACTGTAGTCGGTCAACCATGCTTTGATAGAAATCCTGGACGCACTCTGACTGTTCTTCAATACTTAATTCCTGAGAAAAGTTGAATTGCAAAAAAAAAATTAAACATTTGCATCAACTGATTTGATATCTGACTTTGTTATAAAAGTCCTCTTAAAATAAGCTCTTGAAAAAGTTTGCATTTCTATAGTGCTTTAACTGTTATAAAGCATCTTAAAATACTGCATAAAGGCAATAATACAATTATAATATGGTAAGGAAGCTGACAGTCAAATGGCATGTTCAAGTACAAGTTTTGAAAAGTGCTTTAAAGGTTATGAGTAAACTTCAAACACTTGAAGCCAGAAAGTGTGACTGAAAGGGGAGCAAAGTTCAAAGTCTGAAAACGAATGTTTTTTGCCAGTTTTCAAGACTGGAAGTGAAGAGATGGGGTAGCAATTTGCAGATAGGAGGGGTTATAAATGAGATCATTTAATTCCTTTTTCCATCTTTTATTTTGAATAATTTCAACATACTTTAGATATAGACATGAATAGTTTGAATGTTGGGGAAGTTAATTTTCATTACTGGAAAACATGTTTAGTGTTAGCATTAATTAATTGTTGTGCAGGTGCTTATTAACACAAGACAATCTGCAGATTCTGCAAATCCAGAGTGACACACACAAAATCCTGGAGGAAATCAGCAGCTCAGGTTGAGTTCTGAATCCATCTTTCTAATACTTAGTCGTCGTCACATTTTCTGGTGTTTGAAAAGACCCGATCAAGTCCTGATGAAGGGTCTTGGCCTGAAGCACCAATTTTTGTTCCTCACCATAGATGCTGCCTAACCTGCTGAGCTCCTCCTGTATTTTGTGTGTTACTGCTGATTCTTAAGGTAGTAAAACAGTAAGGAATTCTATTAAATAACAGGAGGATTAACTGATCACCTAGTAATTCTCTTTATTTAGCTAGTATTAACCTTGTCTTGAGCACATGGTTTGTAACAATGCTATGCAGTTCCTTTCTCAAAAACTTATACTTGACAACCTGCTTCTGCAATTGGGCCTGCCACCACCTCATAGGACATACTAGCTTGAACTTGAGTCAGACTCCCACGATTATCCAGATACCTTAATCCCTTGGTCCTATCACAAACTTCATGGCTGAGGCATGGTGGTGGCTGATATTCATCATCATCAGAACTAAGACTTAACCTGAATGCTCAAATCCTTCCCTCAAACACTATAGATGAAATGATATTTACTCAGATGAAACTGCGGTTGAAAGCCTTTAATCATGAGCAGAAACGACTGGTATTTTCATTACAGAAGGGACTTAACTAGAGACAGTTTTTGATTAAGTAAATTGTTTAATAAAGTTGAAAAGAGTTTCAATAAGACCAGTTATCAATACACAGGAAAGATGTTTGAAGAGGTGAAACAAACTGATAGGTGTGGTTAGAATTAATTTAGTTAAGTTGAGATAAATGTCAATCATACATTTCTATGAAATTTTTGTTCACTTTAAAGAATAGCAGAGAATGTTTGCTTTGTAAATCTTACTAAATATAATGGCTCAATTCTAATTAAAAGACTAATATTACTTTTAAGTGCCAACAGTTTATATTTAGCTGTCCACGCATTGTGCAACTTTCACTTGTAGAGATTAGAAAAATAATGTTTTTGTTATACTCAGAGGCAAACGGTAACAAACTTCTTTTGAACCTTACCTTTTTATGCTGCATGTTTTCAATAAATGCCCGACATTGTTTTAGTATATCTTGACCAGGCCTACGAAAGCTCTTGAGGAAATCAATAAAGTCCTTCGAAGCTCGTTCTGTTTCCAGACTGGCCTGTCTATTTATGGATGGACTTGAAGCTTTGACTTCCTGACTGTCTGCTAGTGTAATAACAATACAAAAGTAAGAAAGCCAGTATTCAAAGGGTTTTATAACAACTGTTTAATTTGGTTTGAGTAGGAAAAGTGCAATCTTCTTGCACTGTAGTTTTAATACAAACAGCATGTAATACATCTGCAAAGTATTTCATATTGAAGAATTGCCCCATTTAAACCATAGGTGGATTCTATTTTGACTTTATGTTTGGCTACTTTACTTCAGTTTGCTGTACCCCTCAAAGATACTTCCAACTGAATCACTGCCCTAAAGTCACTGAGCAACTCTCACCATCAAGCAGACAGCATCCACATTCTTTGACAACAGACAATTTTTCTTTGACAATAAAATCACTCCATTACATCATTTTCAGAGATACCAGAGATCAGAGCTTTTTGCTTGCATTTATGCTGGCATTAAAATCACAGCAAACAATTCACACACAAAGCTTATATGTAGCAAAATCCTCAACGAGGAGCTAATTTACTTTCTAGGACTTAACACAGTTTTTTTTTTAAAAGGTGTGTTATTTTTATCTTTCTAAACCAAGGCATATAGATATAAACCAATAAACTGGCATATCTAGTTGGACCTCAAGCACCATTGGGCATAACCCACGAGCAAAATCAATTCATTATTGGAGGATTGACTGTCATCTTTCTCCAGTTCTGCAAAATTCTCTTACTCTCCTGCTGAGAATCAGCGTGCAGAATAGATTCAACTCCATCACTTGCTGGAGCTGAATGTATCGTTCACACTCAACCTCAACAAGTGAGAACCTTATTATACTTCCATCCCTGCTACGCATCTAATAGATTACCCACTCCAAGTTAAATCTTTTCTGGAATCTTTTTGTACTCCTCCTTTTCTCTCCAAGCTCATCTTATCCACAAAATTCACCTCTTGCTCCCTTGACCACTCAACTTCTCCCACATTAAATGATATTGTTATAGGCTCCTCACCTCAGTTATAGATCTCCTCCCAAACAGTAAAGTAAAGTATGTACCCCCCGCCAAATCTATTGTGATCATTCTCCTCAGAATTCCAAACCTCTGCCTTTCCCCATTATTATCCTTAAATATGCTATCATAGAACAGTAGAGCACAGGAATAGACCTTTTTGGCCCATACAACATCTATGCCAAACACACTGCCAAGTTAAACCTGCTCAATCTGTGCAAAAAAATGTGCCTGGCAAATCATCTTTAAACTTTATCCCTCTCACCATATATGAGCTTCCTACCCTGAGAAAAAAAGGCATAGATAAAGATCTACCTTATTTATGCCTCTCAAGATTTTATATATCATGATTAGGTCACCCCTTAGCCTCCAATACTGCAGAAAAATTATTCCAAATTTGTTCACCTTATCTTTATAGTTTATACTCTCTCATCCAGGCAAAATCCTGGTGAACTTCTGCACTTCTCCAAAGCCTTCATATCCTTCCTGTAACATGGTGACCAGAACTACACACAATACTCCCAACTGTGACCCAAACAAAGTTTAAAATATCTACAACTTTTATATTCAATAAAGGCAAGCATATCATGTGCCCTCTTTACCACCCTATCTATTTGTTTAAGTGAGCTATGGACTTGTATCTCAAGGTCCCTCTAAATACTACACTTACCTTACATTTATCCTTCCAAATTCCATTACCAATTTCTACTTGTATAACATTACTAATTCTACTCTAATTCATGAGATGCTCAAAGTTTCATCCATGACTTTTTTTTAAAAAAACATTTTCATTACTGTAATTCCTTCAGATACCGTGGTGTCCCATAAACCTGCTGCCAGCATGCTGACTCAAGCGTTCAGCTGGTCTGACATTCCTGTGCTTGTTCATTTACAATGATCCCAGTTAAACAACACTTCAACATGATGAGTCTTATCCTTGTTATCCAAGGATTTACCCCTTATTCCTGCAATTTCCACCATCTCTACTGCCCTTATATTTCACTCTTCTAATTGAGCCTCTTGAACACAATTTTAAACAGCTCTATTCTGGGAATTGCTGTTTGCAGCTATCAAACCCCTAAATGCCAACATATATAGAGAAACAGACTTTTAATATATTGTATTCATCCACTAATATCACCAACTTTAACTTCTATTTAAGTTTTGCAACTGATAAATACAATGCAAAGATGACAAATAAAATCATAGCAATAAAGCCATATTCCAAAAACTCAAATATATTTATAAATTATATATCACAAAGTAATTCCATGCTATACATTTAGCAATTTTAAAATTCATAGCTAACTCCATTACATGACATATGAATAAAGCTTTACTAAGTAGTCTTCTAAACTACAGCAATCTTACTACAAGTTATTAGTGAAACATGTTTCAAAGAGCTCAGAACTGTTACCAATTTAATGTCAGTAATTGAAGAAAATTGACAGCGACTTAGCTCCATATTGTTTAGAAAGATTTGAAACTGTTGGAAGTTTAACATTCTTATCTGATGTAAATGGTAACAGAATAGAAGGATAAAAGTAATTATTATGACTTTGATACATGGGAAAGATGTAGAGCCGTGTTGTTATTGTAATGTCCTCATTAATAATATTTTCAGTAATAAATGTTCTATTGTTTATTATACCAAATAAATAGGATACTCCAAATGACTTTGTTAGAAACCACTGGTATTCAGCTGTTTGAACCAAAAAAAACTCCTAGATTACTGCACAATTAATGGTAGATAGATATCAATGATTTATTAACATTCAGGAAGGTAGAGTCTGTCTACTCCCTCTGCCACTGGAGTCTCCAAGTCATGTAACTGCGTCACAGGCTCTGAGATTATACGGGGGGGGGGGGGAGAGAAAATCACTTGCTGGCACATGATCTAACACTCCATTGATTTCAATATGAATTGTAGCTCAAAGAATTGGCGTAAAACAGAAGACCATTTATTATTTCAAAAATAAAAGAAAATGATTTTATATTAGATGTCAAGTGATTCCAGCTTTTTCAGCCCGTGAAGTCCCACTAGAAAACCTGCTCCCTGCCAGAGGCGATCAGTAACAGGAATCCCTCACTACGCTGCCAGCAACCCAACTACCACTGAATTTCAAGATATAAAGGATTGGTCTCTTCCAATAGGGTTGTGGTGACACCAGTCAGAGGTGATGGTGGGGTGGTGGGGGGGGGGGGGGCAGGGGCACGGGTGAAGATCATGCCAACGATACCCGAGAATTATTTCAACATTTAACAAAACTCAGCGATGTTAATCATATTTTTCTACATGTTCACATATTTTGGTCCCATGTTTATGATTCCTAAAGGAAAACAACAAACTGGCCCTTGCATAAGAATTATTATCCTGAAGTTAAACACTGAGACATAAATTAACATTCTTCAATGAGGAAAAACAGAGTAGCAGATATATTTTGTGCAATGTGCTGAAGATCTGGAAATAGCTTAGTCTCTCAATCAAGTATATCAATTTTTTTGCACTTGTAAGCAACTCATCAACTGCTAGGGTTATTCTGTTAAGAAAAAAATTAGGTTAGGTAATTAGATAAAGTAAGCAGAAATATATGTATATGTACAGAAGGATCATACCCTGGTTAAGATACCTTCCCACTGTGAATATGAACGTCCTAGGAACTATTTGCAATCGTTTGTTACTTATTCACATTTTCACGTCTGGAGTTCAGGTTAAGGCCAGCAGTTATTTTCTATTCCAACCTTCCCTTTCTTTAGTTATTCCAATCATGTTGGACCTGGAGATCTAGGGTTTATATAGTTACAAAGAAGAAATAATATTTCAAACTCAAGTCTGTGTGCAACTTAGAGGGGAGCATGCAGATGATGGCAGAGTTTCAAAGGTTTTGGAGGTGCTGTCAGAGGAGTTGAGGTAAGTAATTGCAATTCCTTGTCTGAACAGTGCAGTGTAGTCATTCAGTGCCACTGATGGAGAATGAATGTTCAGGGTGATCGATGTGGTACCAATCAAGCCCACTGACATGTTCTGTATGATGCAAAGCTGTTACAGTGTTGTTGAAGCTGCACTTAGCTGAGCAAGTATTCAATTCCGTCATGCTCCTGACTTGCAGGTGGTGAAAATGCTTTGATGCATCAGGTGGTGAGTCACTCATCACAAAATAATGAGCCCCTGAACCCCCTTTTGTAGATTCAGTATTTTTCTTGTTCCTCTAGTTGAATTCATGATCAATGACACTCCCAGCATACTGATGGTGAGGGTCTTGACAATGAAATGCCACATAGACTATCAGAAGTAAATGGCTAGGTTCCTGCTTGTTAGAGATGTTCACTGACTAGCACAAAGGTTAGTTGCCATTTATTACTCCATGCCTAAATGTTATTTAGGGGTCATTGCAAATGTAGTCTAGTCTTGAGTTGCTTCATTTGCTGAAGGCAGTTGAACATTTGAAATGTTCATTGATCACTACAACTGGAAGGTCACAAAAAAGTCCGTGAAGCAGCTGATTGTTGGCCCTGGAACACTGCCCTGTACAGAAATTCCGAGGTGGGGTGTGCCTCACCTTTGACTTTTATTGAGTCAGGACTCTGAGCTACCTGGTCCTGACCAATTGGTTATCCATGAACAGGTTATTGGTGAGTACCGTCTGTCAGTACTATTGCATTAGCTAATGAAGGACTCCAAACTCATTTTAGAGAATTGTAAATTAAATCAAGAAAATTATTGTTTACTTTTTGAGGAATACAATGCAAAACTCAAATGTATTGTTCTAAATGTTCTGTAACAATCCTGAGCCCAATGACACACTTGATAAGTACCCACCTTGCAACTTACCAGCAAACACTGCAGTAAAATGAGGGCAAAAGATTATCAAATAAACACAAAGCACATTAAAAAGGCATATTGTCCCCAAATGCACATTAATATCAAACAAATGGAAACAATTTTAAAAATGGATTACAAAGAGTATATATTTTTAAAATTTTCCAGCTTGATGAAAGCAAGAACAGCAGCAACATTTAATCAAGATAAAACCCAACTAGTTTTTGTTAGCTTCAAAATGCTGTTTCATACATTATTTTCATATATCTTACAAGTACAACAGGGTCTAAACATACTGCTTGCTCAATTGACATTTTCCAATTATCTAGCATCATACATTAGCTCTGTATGACATTAAGGGATAATTTAATACTTTGATCTACATTCTTCTGGAACCAGATTTGATTGCATTAGCCATAAATGTACAGCCAGAGGTAGAACAAGATTGGCACTTTAACTAGATTCAGATAGTGAACTTTAATCCATTATTCCTTCCATCTTTACTAAAAACTTTAGTAAAGTTCTTTCATGTTAGCAAGTTATTTATCCAACCCCGATTATGTTGCTGTCTTCCTCCCTCACCTCACTTACTCAACCTGAAATATCATCGTACTTCATAATTGCTACTGATGTTTCAGGTCATTTAACTAGCTCCTACAAAGTTCATCATGCTGCTCCAATGAACTAGTTGGGTAACTTCAACTGTTAAATGCAACTGAGCTGATGCATTGCATCTGCATTTTCTACCAATCAACAATGTAAATGTAATCTAAAATCAGAGATATCTTCTGATAAACCAATTCTACAGGCTGTTGTGGTTCTTAATAGATTAATAATGTTGCAAAAATGATTTTACTTTGTTATTCTTTTAGGAGCAAATATATTAAGGGACATAATATTTACAAATCACCAATGTGTAAAATTTTTATAGAACAGTTTTTTTTTAAAGAGTCAGAAAATACTGAACTTAATTACTTTTTTTATACATGACAATGCAATCATATAATCTATTTTAGCTTCATTACTCAGAAGTCTCTGATTTTTATATAACACACCTTTCAAACCAGAAGAGGTTAATTTTTAATGGTCACAGTTGTTAACTTAAAATAAAACATTAAAAAAAATCTCACAGCGATTTGCTCAATGGTATGCATTTAAGAAATAAAATTTTGAATGCAAACATTTGAAACTTCACAGTTTCAAACTTCCTTGTTTGAATTTGAAACTTCCCTGCAACAACCTTCCCAAAGAGATAGTAATTTAATGACTTTTGAAGTGAAACTCCAGGCCAATCATCTGTGGCCAGATCTGACATTACTGAAGGAATTGCACACCTATGCCCTTAGAGTTTATCGCCAAGTGGCAGAATTTGAAAAAAACTAGCTCTTCAGGAAAAACAGAAGAATTATCTTCAAAAGCTGAATGAAGAGACCACGCATTCTCTTACAACAGCTGTTACCCATTCAGAAAATAGAGATTTCTACACAAGAACAAACTCTTATGGGGAACAATGTTTAGTAAGAGCTATTTCATGTTTTAATTTTTTCCAATAACTATTTTATAAAGCACAGTTGTGCTCATGGGATTCAAATGCAAATGAAAAACGATAAAATACAAGTATTTTAGTTTCTATAATAGTATAAAAAATAAAAATGAAATTAGACTGAAGAAGCTGAAATTATTTTTCACAGCAAAATTATATCATTTCAAATAAAAGCAACATTGTTTAATGAATAAAAATCTTCTGATTCAATTAAAAAGATTAATTGATCAACAACTATGGGCAATAAAAATAACCCCCAGTTACCGGGTTTGGGTAACATACAATACCAGCCAGTACAGGCAGACAGCTTAGTGGCTGCGCTGCATTACCTTCTGTAGAAGCCAGCTCCCAAGGCAGAGTAAAAATCTCCTTCAAATCCCTAAAAATGTTATCTGCATTGCATTCCCTCCCACCTATTCCTTTTTTAAGAGGTTTGTCTTGATTCACTAAACATATAAAGGAAGAAAGAGCAAAAGGGGGGGGGGGGGGACAGCATGAATGGAAAAAAGAAAAGCCAAAACTTAAAGTGCGATTACTTGGAGCATCATTACATTGTACAAAATACTGAATGAAATTTAGATACAATTAAACATATCAAACTGACAAAAAAACACTGTCGAAATGGAGCAATGGGTAGTGTTTTCTCTTTGATTATGCTGTAGAAGTGTAATAACTCCAAAAATGTGCAGCAAGTCTACATAAAAGTACCTTATTGCAGTTTGGAATTTGATATATTTAGGGTCTAAATATAAGCATCAATTCCTGAATAATGGAGGCCAAATTACTCCACATCATGGACCGAAATGTGAATGAGCTTGAGCACCACTTCCAACCAAACAGCTCCAAGTAGAATGGCAGCAGGTGAGGAATGTGCTTATAGCTTAGAATTCTTAAAAGAAAACATGAAGTCTATGAAGAAAATAAGGTACGATTAAAGTAAATATTCACATATTTCAAATACTAATGGGAATTGCAGCTTCCAAGACTAAATACAGAATTGTGGGTTTTCCCCAACAGAGACGGTTTAGACATTGCTATAAAATCACTATATTCTGTTAACAGACCAGCCTGCGCAAACTCGTGCTTCAGACATAACAGTTACAAAGTAAACTACTGTCCCACTTTCAAATAATGTTTAGCTAGCAAACTGGCTAAATATTTTGTATTGAAAGAAACTAAAGAACATCCACATCAAACATAACCCCAAAAATGAAAAATCAACCTGAGAATTCATTTTCTTCCATGATGTTACTTGAATGCTGAATATTTCATTCAGGTTTTTTTACTATTTTAAAGAAATGTTTGATATGTTTAAAATGTAGAAACAGATAAACTGACCTAATTGATCTATAGCTGTGTGAATTTTTCCTGCTTTTGAAAAGGATTACTTTATTACCATTAGTAGCTTTATAGAGTTAACTAACCCTTTTCTGTAAATATATTGTTCTAAAATAAGATCGCATAGTAATGGATGGTTTTCTATAAACTTAACAGATTCTTATTCTCAGTGAAACTGAAGCAAGTGTTTTCCCTTTCATATGGATCCAATGAAAATCCAATGTTTTGTCATTTAAAATCCTGCACATCATAATTATATAAAGATCAACATTGATTTGAGTATTAGCATTGTTGGACTAGGGTGTAGAATTGTTATTTTTCTTGTGTTTGCTTATACTTTTTATAAATCACCCATAGATGCATAACTGTTCGGTTAGTTGTTCAGTAATTGTAGCATAGCTGCTTCTGTATTTTTCTAGAAGCTTCTTAGTTCTTTTTTCTACAGGTGTCACACCACTTGAATCTGGTTATTTTACAGGCCAATTCTTATCACTGGAATATTTTTTATATTTTTCATTGGAGCTAGTTTTTGTAGAGTACAACCAGAACAACTCTTTTCTCTGCTCCTTTCTTCATTGTTTATTATTGTAATACTTAATAAAACAGCCACAAGCAACAAGCTTTATGGCTCATTCTTGACTTCCACAGAACCTCCGCATCTCAAAAACACCAGAATCCAACAGCACCAAACAATTACTTTGAGAATTTAAAAATCAAGAATACTTTGCAAATTCAAGGCTAAAATACTAAACACAATGTTTCTCTAAAAAGTAGCTAATTAAAATATTTTCAGTTAAAATATATTCACCTTTTTTTGGTGCAGCCCTGGATGATGGGCTGAAGAACTTTTTGACAGTCTGAACTTTCCTTTTAGTCTCATTTGTCTTTTTCTCTTCGAATTTAGAAAATGTGAGTGACGGTGCCCCTTGACTGCTAGCATATGCAGCTTCTTCCTCGCGCTGTAAACTGAATAAAAATATTTGAGTTTACTCTACTCAACAAAACAGAGACTTCATCATAAAGGTAAAAGGATTAGGAGGGGAAAAAAAAAGGATGTAGAAAACAGACCAAATCCAGCATGTTTGACAAAATTAATGTAGTTTATTGATTCAGTGCTTAATTAATATTGAGGTTAGGTGGTGGATGTCAAGAAATCTCTAAGCATTACTATTATGAATCTAAAATGTAGAAATAAAGTGTAATTTCTCCAACCTTCAATTAGAAATGAAGATAAAACTTATGAAAGGTCATCAATGTAAATTATTAACTCTCTTTCTGTCTCCACAGTTGCTACCTGACCAGAGTACCTTCAGAGTTTTCTTTTGTCATTTCAGGCTTCTAGCATCTGCCATAACAAAACTACTTGCAGATCATACTAAAAAGTCACTGCTCCAACTGCTTCTGAGCTGACCAGTGAAAGAAAAAATGGATTTTCAGTGGCAGTCTCAAGTGTTAATAGAAAAAGCATAACAATTTCATTTTTATGCTAAGAGGGTGTAAGCAACTGACCAATGCAAAGATGAAACAAAATTAACAATTACTCTACATTTAATCAAACAGTTGAACTCTCGGTTTTGCAGAGTCCCAGGCACATTCCAAATGCAACTAACAATTGCTGAAAGCCCCAGGAATCAGCGAAAAATAGTGTCAAATGTGAGGAGCAGCCATATGCATATTGAAAATTCATTCAAATTGTATGTACCAATGTCTGTGTATAAAGGATTCCACCTAATAATTAGAACCTCAGACTACAGATGAGTGAAACTAATAAAAATCATTCAATTATGTTTAATTTATATTGATTGTGTGGTTATTTTTGTAGTCTATGGTAACATACACATACTTAGATAACAAATTTACTTTGAACCATCTGACAATGATTTTCAAATTAATAAAACAAAGTCTGTGGATTCTCAAGTAGCTTTGAATATAATTTGCCCCAGAAAACTCTGATGTCTTACAGCAGTTAGGTTAGTTTAAGAGAAACTGCATGGAAAATACCATTGCAATCAAGATGAAATTCCAGGCCACTTCATCCATGAATTCAAGGCAAAATGAATATAGTAAAAATAAAGTAATTAACATGGGATTGTATATAGAACAAAATATTGAAGATCATCTGCTTGGGTTCAAGTAGGCTACAACTTTCTGCCAGCAGTAAAACTTGCATAATCATGGCAAGTTTGATCTTGCCTTAACTAGATTTCTTTGTGCCCATTCCAATCCAAAATGGCAAATCCTGGATGTTGCACAACATCGGGCTTTCACCACCTATGACAACTGGCTAAGTTACGGCCCGATGATAAATCATTAAACCTGGTAATATCTCTGCATCATCTCCAGGAGCATGCAAAAATTAATTTTTAAAACGCTGAAACAATTAAATGCTTAAAATGTTAAATTATAACACAAAATAACTTAAACAATTAAAACCTATATGAATGAAAATCAAATTTGAAATTTACATAAAATATAAATATTCAGCTAGGTTCCTTGCAGCTGTAGCATGGGATTCACTTACATACTGCAAGCTCAGAGTCCACACCAAGCTGCCAGCATTTGTTTCCAAGACAATGAGTGAATTAACACAAGTGGAAGATGTGGTGGAAATTTTGCACTTGTATTAACGCACTCATAAATTAAGCACCGGAAATATAATGCTGGTGCTGAAAACTTCATATTGCCCTTTATAGGTATTCTCCACATTTGTATTAACAGTTCTTAAGATCTACCATAAGGTAGGTGCTCGATCTGTACACTCTAGTTCTGTCGAGCTCAATATTACATTACATAATTGGAACATACTAATAAATAACCCTTTTGTTGAAGTTGATGACCAGAATTCCAGATTGGTGTTTAGTTTAACAAGTGCACATTCTGAAAAGAAGGTATCTTAGTTGGCTAGTGCAGGATGCCTTGTTTGACTAAAAATAATCTGTATATGCTGATCAGCATATATTTACAGCCTGAGAATATGCAAGTGATATTCCCAATTGAACACAAAATTATCAAATCATGAGAATTACCGTTCTGCAAGCTCCCAATCTTCCTGAATTTGTCGCTGTCTGGCTTTACTGTACTCTTCTCTCCAGCACTTAGAACAAAATCCTTGCCACGCAGGATTTCCATAGTAACCACAGCCTTTTTTACATAGGAGCTCGGATTGGTCCACATGGATTCCTCTACGTTCTGATTTCAAGCTCATCTTTCTACTGGAGACAAACAAGGTTACAGTAAAATCAAATTGTGGCTTAAAGCTTGAAAGGAAATTGATCCAGTCATGTATAAAACAGCTACATAAATCTGGTAATAAGGCCATCAAATAATTTATAACAACATACCTAATATTACAATTATATTGTGAATTATTTGATTGGAAAAAATATTTTAATAAGTTAGAAAGTTATTTTAATTTGTTCTAGAAATATTAGTGAAATTTTCAAATTAGCCTTCTCAAAATAGCTCCAGTAAGCTTGCAACAAAATATTATGCCAGTGATGCTTTGCTACTTCTCACATGTTTAAATTTAATATCTGGGACACATTTAACATTGATTGAATAACTGATCTGCAGTACCATATTTAAATATACACCTTTAAAATGTGTGTACAAGATGCATTGTAATAAGGGTGATATCAAATTATTTTAAATCTACGGCAAGGCATTTTCCACACAAATTGTTCAAACTAGGAGTGTGACAGGTTAGTTGGTAGAGTGGTGTCACAGCAATAACTTTGCACGCAATCAGTAAAATCAAGAAATTCACTGTGGACCAGGAAAGGGAAGCTGAGGGAACATAAACCAGTCCTCAAGTGATCAGAAGTGGAAAGAGTGGGAAGTTTCACATTCCTGGATCTCAACATCTCTGAAGATCTATCCTGGGCCCAACATATTGATGCAATTACAAAGAAGGCAAGACAGCAGCTATATTTCATTAGGAGTTTGAGACGACTTGATATGTCACCACAGACTCTCGCAAACTTCTAACTGGTTGCATTACCATCTGGTATGGAGGGGCCACTTGCAAATGATCAAAAAAGCTTTAAAGGATAGTAAACTCAGCCAGCTCCATCATGGCCAATAATCTCTACAGCATCAAGGATATCTTCAAAAGTCAATGCCCTCAAAAAGGCAACACCCTTCATTAAGGACCCCCATCACCCAGGACATAGCCACTTCTCATTGCTGAAGCCTGAAGACACACACTCAATGTTTCAGGAACAATTTCTTCCCCTCTTCCATCAGATTTCTGATTAGACAATGAACACATGTATACTACCTCACAACCTTTTTTCTTATTTTTTGCTGTCTTCTTGCACTACCTATTTAATCTCATATACACACACACAGACACATACAAAGACATATTTTAATTTTTTTTTTATTCCAGGTTGAGGACCGCTTATCCAAAAATCCAAAATCCGAAAAACTTTGAAATCCAAAACTTTTGAGCACTAACAAGATGCACAAATGGAAAATTTGACAAGATGCTGGGAAGTTTTCCAGATGATGTGCAGGCCTCTGCACACCACAGACAGTTCTGAGAAGTGACCTCACATATGTAATAAGCAGAAGTTAATGAAAAATAGAAAACTACAGTACTGTGCAAAAGTCTTAGTATAGACAGAGCTACAGTGCTTAAGAATTTTGCATAGCACTGTTATAATTTTATGTACTGCTGCTGCAAAAAAACAAAATTTGTGACATATATGAGTGACGATAAACCTGACGCTCCATCTTCTTCAGCACCCTAGCTACACATGTGCCCAAGATTTTTGCACAGTACTGTATGCCACTGACAACAGTATGCTGATCATGAAACAAACAAAGACCTGTCACAAAGAACTGAAAATTGAAGGTAATTGTGAACATTCAGCAAGCCGGTTGCAGAAATTTAAGAAAAGCCATGGCATTAATTATTTTAAAGCATCTGTTGATCATGAAACAGCAGAGAAAATCATTAATGAGTTTGCCAAAATCGTAACTGATGAAAATCTTTCACCAGAATAAGTCTACAATGCTGATTGCTTTTATACCTTACATACAGTAAAACCTAAAGTAAAATACAATTACGGTGTACTGCAACCTTTTAATCAAAACACTGCATTTTAGGTGAAGACTGAAAGCCTGCCGTTGTTTGTTGTTCAATAACTAATTCAGATATTCTCCTGATGCTATTGTGCTGCTTTTGTTACCCTGTACACATTATAGTTTTATATTAATGATATGTAATAATTTTTACTGTAAAGTACAGATGTGTGATAATAACATGTTAGAAGAATAAAAACATTGACGTGCAAGACAAAGACTGGTAAAACATAAATACAGAGTTGGAAATGATGGCGATCCCAAGCTATTACATAGTACAACATCTGAAAAAATCTGGAATCTGAAAAAAAATATAAATTCCAAAAACAGTTCCTAACAGTTCGGCGGGAGGAGAGAAAGCAGCGCGCCACACGTGTGCAGCCCTTCGGTGAAAAATGATATTGTTTCCATTAAGTAGGGGCTGTGGACAATTCTGATCTGATGGAGACAGACGTGAAAGCACAGGGGAACATCTGGAGAAATTTCTGAAACACTCGTTCACTGCTGTCGTTGCTGTGCAGTCGGGAATCTTCCGGAGGGAAGGCCTCAAAATCCCCGACTTTACCTGCTGTTGGCGACCGAGATTGAGGTCAAATCATTCGGACAGAGAAGGCACTCAGTTCTCAGTGTTGGAGAGCTGAATGGGAGGCTTGAAGTTTTTGGATGACAGAGTCGGACTGTGGTCGGCATGGCAGGGAGAGTTTTTCTTCCTTCTCCCGTCTGCGTGAGATGTGGGACATTTGAGAGAAGTTGAACTTTTTACTGTGCTCATGGACTTCTTCATCAAGTTATGGTATTGTTGCACTGTTGTAACTGTATGTTATAATTATGTGGTTTTGTTAGTTTTCTCAGTCTTGGTCTGTTCTGTTTTGTGATATCACACCGGAGGAAATATTGTATCACTTCTTAATGCATGCATTACTAAATAACAATAAACGAGGACTGCGTGTCTTCATAATCTAAATAAATAATTCTGAATAATTCCAAACAACTTGAAACCAATTATACACGTTTTATATTGATGTACTGTACATGTATAAATGATCTTTAAAATAATTAATGATGGAAAAGATTATTTGGTTCATTCTAATTTACCAACCTGGAGAGATTTCTTAGCTCTCCAGCTCTTAACCCACAAATATTTCAGATCATTTTCAGGATGGAGAGCAAGGGCAGGTAAAGCCTAATGGGAAAACATTCATGAATGCAGTTTGGGATTGGGACAGGATTAGAAGTCTATAACTTTTTTCCAGTGCCTATTGAAAATGCAACAGGTAATTTATTCTAGAGACACAGGAGACTGCAAGTGCTGGAATCTGGAACAACAACCTGATAGAGAAGCTCAGCAAGTTGAGCAGCACCCATTAGGTGAAAGGAATTGTCAACATCCTAGGTCAAAACCCTGTATCGAAGGTAAATTATTGTGTCCCCTTCTGAACTGGAATATTTCAAAAGAATCAAAGGGGTTCTCAACTACTGTTGATAGCATAACATGTTAAGAATAAAAACATTGAAGCTGATTTCAAATCATTTCTTCAGAATTATAGCCAAACTTAGATGCCAACACTAACAAATATAAAAGGATTGCAAAAAGTGGTTAAACCAACAGGGCCTTGAAGCCTTTATCCTATCCAGCAATTAAAAAACTACTCTTAAACTTAATCCAGCATTAATAGTTCATCCGATCTTCAGTTTCCAATCCATTTTGCCGGTCGAGATTGTGAACTCTGCTTACACAGGACTCTCACCTTCTATGAGGTTCTAGAGTCAAATCATGCTCCAGAGGCAAGCATAATTATTTGGATGGACCCTCTAGTGCAATATTAAGGGAATGATTAACTGTCAGAGGTACCACATTTCAAACGGGACATTAAATCTGGCTGAGGATTGGTATGGTAGCATCGGGTTAGTGCAACATTTTATAATGTTAGCTTTAAGATCAGGGTTTGATTTTCACCACTGTTTGTAAGGAGTATGTACATTCTCCCTGTGACCACATGGGTTTCTTCCAGGTGCACTGGTTTCCTCCTACATTTCAAAGATGTATGGTTAAGAGTTAGTAAGTTGTAGGCATCTTATGTTGGTGCTGGAAGCACAGCAACAGTACAAGCACAACCCTAATACAAAACGCATTTCACTGCATGTTATGATGTATACCTGACAAATAAAGCTAATCACCATCTTTTAATCTGCAAATTGAATCTTTATCCACAATCCTAGGCGGACTTCAAAGATTGCATGGCATAAACCAAGAACATTTATTCCATGGCCTATCATTCAACATTACTTATACAGTTTATCTTGTCATTTTCTGATTATGGGGGGCTTAATGTATTCAAAATGCCATCTGCAGATCATAAAATGATTGTGCTCTGAAAAAAAATACTTGTTCAAGGAGTCTGAAGTTGTGAAAGATGTATATAAACAAACTACTGGCTACCTTAACAAATTCCAAGGAATTGTTAATACTAAGGAAAAGGCAAATCAGCAAAAGCAGAATTTGAGGAAAACTGATAAATTTCCTCATTAAGACAATGGCTATTCATACCAAAACTGCTGCATTTATTGACTCACACAATTCAATTATACAATACTGATCATATTCCTTAGCATACTGTAGAAGCTGTACTTACCACGTTCAGCAATAACATTGTTCACAGAGAAGTAACTTTACTTCTCAGTATCTAATAATTCCTTAGATTCATTCTGCATGGCTTCAACCATCACTTTTAACAAAGGTTTCTTGTGCAATTCTATCATAAAAGTGTTATATCACAACCCATAAATATACTTGTATTTAAGGAATAGTTAATTCTCCAAGTCAAAATTAATAAATCTAAATTTAATTTAAATCCTCTTGATTCTCTCTTCATCATTTAGTGGACATTTTGATGCTAGCTTTGGGAATCAAAAGTGGACCAAATACAGAAGTGAAAGTTTAATTATCTTACAGAACCTCAATGAAACTGAACCAATTCAAAACCTGAAATCAGTGGGAAAGGGTGAGAAAACATTTTGGGTGAAAAAGATCTTTAGTGAATCCAGTTCTACATAATCTAGATATAAACTAGAGACTCTGATTTTAGATAATGGCAACAACCTGTAGAACTATTGCAGTGACAGATGCTTGATTCCATGTTCTGAAATTTGTGATGAAATTTTCATGGAAAATTTGGATGCTAGAATGTTAACTTTAATAAAATATTGTTTGCAAACATTTTCTTTATAAGTATTGTATCTGAAGGTTAGGCTAGGGGAGAAGGCTGTCAACAAAGATACTAAAAAAAAAATTGATAAACAACAGATTCTGCATATGCTAAAAATACAGAGCAATGTTTACAAAATGCTGGAAGAACTCAACAGGTCAGACTGTATCTATGAAGAGGAATATACAGCTGATGTTCAGGCACTGTGCAACCTCCTCTACATCAATGACACCTGACATAGATTGGGGGACCGGTTTGTCAAACACCTTTGCTCCATCCGCCACAAAAGGTGGGATTCCTAGTGGCCAAACATTTTAATTCTTCTTTCTATCTCCCCATTCCAACATATCAGTTCATGGCTTCGCTAATGCTACGACGAGGCCACTCTCAAGTTGAAGGAGCAACACTTCATATTTCACCTAGGTAGCTGCCAACCTGACAGTATGAACAATAATTTCCCCAACTAGTAAATTCTCCCACTACCCCCTTCTCTGCTTTTCCATTCCCTATTGTGGCTTCCCTCGTATCCCTTCTCTTCTCCTCACTGCCTCCTATGCCCCTCCTCCTTGCCATTCTCCAATAGTTCACTCTGTCCTAATGGATTCCTCCTCCCTCAGCCGTTAACCTTTTGCACCTATCATCTCCCAGCTTCTCACTTCCATCTTCCCCCCCCACCAACTTTGCCCCTGTCCTGGTTTCACCTATCACCTGCCAGTTTAGACATCTTTCCCTCCCCCATCTTAGTGTGGTTTATGCATTTTGTGTGTGTCAATTTAAATTCATGGATTATCTGCCCATTATGTTAACTTTACCCAATTTATGTCAAGGTGATTTCCTTTCCAAATATTGGGAAATAGATCTTAGGGGCCCATATTTGAGAAGGTAGCTGAGCAAACTGCAAGCCATTTCAGCATATCTATGGAAGGGAAAAGAATCCTATCATAATAAAGTGAATAGTAACGAAAGTAAGTAATTTTTCTGCAGTTCTGTTTTTGAAATCTGTCAATAACTAGTATGAAGCGAGGCTACAGATGGACAGATAATAGTGAACTTCGTATCTCCCAAAGGAGTGGTGGACTCTTGGGACTTTGTCTGAAAAATTAATTGAGACTAAACTTAAATACTTAACTATGGATCTTGATTAAGCAGGACAAACTTGAAAGTAGGTACATTAACACCATATTTTAAAAGTACATGGAAAACTTATATGGAACACACAAAATGCTGGAGGAACCCAGCAGGGCAGGAAGCAAAGAGTAGACATTTGACATTTTGCATCAAGATCCTTCATCAGGACTGCTCCACTACGTGTGTGCGTGTGTGGGTTTGGATTTCCAGCATCTGCAGATTTTGTCGTGTTAGAAAACTTTTGTTTGTTAGAATTACAAAAGCAGAAATCTTCTACAACCTTGCCCTCTTAACATTTATAAATAATTTCATAGTGTCAGGGGACCTCAGCTATTTTCATCACAAAAGCATTAGACCAGAAGCAACAGCTTCATTTGTAAAAAGAAAAGCAGGAAGTTTCCACCTTCTCTGCACAAGATCTGCAGTCCAAAAGTGTAAACAAGAATTCAGTCACCTGACCACATTGTATAACATGCAGATGGCAGTTTAATCGTGAATTCCAAGATAAAGTAAGACTACTAAAGTGCTATGACCCAACGTTCATCTTAGGTCTGACATAAACAATACCAATCAGAATGCCTTTATTTATCAGTGCCAAACATACTCCCAATTCTACCACGCTAAAAAATCATTCTTGACAAGTTGATCAATGTCAATGGAGTGATTTAAAGCCAATAATTGGGTGCCCTTGTTTCCATTCATGATTACTATCCATTTATCCTTTTCAGCAGAAATAATTCAATCACACCACCACTATCATTCCCTTTTTTGGGGAAATGTTTCCGATTCACATTAAACTCAACCTTACTTTGTATTTTTGCACAACTTACCACAATTCGGAGTTTTTGTCCACGTGACAAGGAGGCGCACAGGAGTAAGATAGATTGCCTTGTAACAACCTTGCACTCAACGTCAGTAAAACCAAAGAATTGATTGTGGGCTTCAGGAAGGGAAAATTGAGAGAACACATACCAGTCCTCATCAAGGGATCAGAAGTGGAAAGTGTAAGCAGTTTCAAGTTCCTGGGTTTCAACATCTCGTAAGATCTATCCTGGACCCAACATTTTGATGTTATTACAAAGAAGCCACACCAACGGTTATATTTCATTAGGAATTGAGGTGATTTAGTACGTCAAAGACTAGCAAATTTCTACAGATGTACCGTGGAGAGCATTCTAACTGGCTGCATCACCATCTGGTATGCAGGGGCCACTGCACAGGATTGGAAAAAGCTACAGGGGGTTGTAAACTCAGCAGTCCCATCATGGACACTAGCCTTTCCACCACAGAGGAAATCTTCAAAAGACAATCCCTCAAAAAGGCAGCATCCATCATTAAGGACCCCCACTACCAGGACATGCCCTCTTCCTGTTGCTACCATCAAGGAGCAGGAGCCTGAAGGCACATACTCAATGTTTTAGGAATGACTTCTTCCCCTCTTCCATCAGATTTCAGAATGGACAATGAACTCATGAACACTAACTCACTAGTTTTGCATTACTTATCTTTTATAATCTTCACATTATTTTGGATTACAACTTTTATAAATATAATTATTATGTACTGCACGGTACTGCTGCCACAAAACAATGATTTTCACTTCATATATCAGTGATAATAAACCTGATTGAGAAAGCTGTTAATAAGTGATACTGGCAAAACCCAAAGTGAACATCAGAAGGCATAGTCCAAATTCACACCCAGCATATTATAGTCCACTTTGCAGCTTGTGCCCATTTCTGTCCTTCTGCATTCTCAGCATAATTCATATTGATACCATGATTTATAATAGTTAGCTAACTTGAATTCATAACACTTTATCATCTTTCTTAAATTATTAATAGCAAAGACACAGCAGTAACCCCTTGGGGCACTCCAGTAAATAACAAGCTGCCAATCTGATTAAGTTTCATATACAGTATTGCCACTTTCCTCCTTACATGTCAAAGAATAGTTCCACTCTAACTTTGCCCAAGTTCAGTGAAAGGTCAGCAACATGAAATATTCACTTTTATCACTACACAAATCCTGACAGACTTAGATTATTACTAACGTCTTCTATCTCTGAAGTCCAGATCTGCAATGTTGTTGAAACCTTCTATCAGCTGACTTTCATACAGAGCAACCAAAAAATTTGACATCCTTATCAGCAGCAATTAACAGCCACATAATAAATTCCCTGAAAATGTGAAAACATAGGGCAGAGAAGAACATCATTTCCTTTTAAACTAAAGACATTGCAGTTAAAAATAAGTGTCATGAGAAACAGAAAGGGAGAAGAACTAATAACATTTGAAGAAATACTATAGTGTTTCACAATTTATTTTTGCTGGGGAAGAAAATAGTGCCATGAATTGCTTTCAACATTTTCATCTTTAATGTAATATCAAACATAAGCATTAATACACTGCCAGTCGTAACTGAAGTATTACCAAATGTTTCTCAAATCACTCTTAAAGTGCAACCTCTGATGCAACACTAGGAAAAGCGATAACCAATATGAGAACATGTGATATGATGACAACAAAATGTTAGTAACGTCGACATTCAAACAGCGTAATCAAGAAGCCAGCACAGTTTAATGTTTCATTCCAGAACACAGCACTCAACCGATACTCCACAGGAACACCAACCTGAATTACTAAATCCAAAATATTCTGACTCTAAGGCAGAATACGCTAAACCTAATATAACCTTCCACTGAACTTGGGATGACACCAAGGGATAATAGAGTATTTACATAATACCCACGTCTCCGACTTTCCCGAAACCTGACCATTCGCTTACAAACACCTGTGTTGTTAGCTTTGGAAAGATGGGACAGACAGATGCCCCTGTCTTTCTCGCCTCCCTCCAGTGACCTTTCACTCAACGCCCTGATAACTACGTACACCACCCAGTCCCTGGTCGAAGCCGCACCTTGTATTTCCCAGAGCCAGAAACAAAACAAACAGTGTTCGGTTCCAGGCGCCGGGCTCCCCCACTCCCGTCCCGGGCCGGGCCGGGCCGGGCCGGGCCTGGGAGCTGTCAGTGCCTCGTCCAAACCCACGGCAGCCGACGGCTGCTCGAACAAACGACCCGACACTACCCACTGCCTTTACTACTTTAAATACCCAGCCTTCACCTGGAACACTCGCCGAGTCTGTCGACCTACGACCGACCTCCGTCTCGGAAACCTTTGTCTCTCCTTCCCTCCCGCCGCCTTGCTTCCTCCACCAAAACACCACCGGCGGCGCCGCTCGCCACTGACGGGAACACGGCGTCATTGCGTCACCGCGCATACGTGAGCGCCGCCTGCGTCACCTGACTATTGCCTTCCCCGGCAAGTTGCGATTAGCGGAGCGAAGCGCTGCTGGTGTTGGATGGCAAGAGACAGATGCAAAGTTTGAGGGGTGGGGTGGGTGGATACCACCGCGTGATTGTTTAAACAGCTGAAAGCAGGGCATTGTTTAAATACACATGTGGTCAGTCAGGAAGTAGAAATGAGAGTTAGCATTTTATATATAGCACATTGGAACATGTGCTTTAGCCGATGATAAAGACCATAAGACATTGGAGAAGAATTAGGCCATTCGGCCCAAAGAGTCTGCTCCACTATTCCATCATGGATGATTTATTATCCCTCTCAGATTCATTTTTCTTCATTCTCATCTGACACCTTGACTAATCAATAACCTATCACCTTCCACTTTAAATATACCCAATAACTTGGCCTCCACAGCCATCTGTGGCAATGAATTCCACAGATTAACTAACCTCTGGCTAAAGAAATTCCTCTTCATCTCTGTTCTCAATGGATTTCCTGCTATTCAAAGGCTGTGCCCTCTGGTCTGAGACCCCACCTCTAAAGGAAACATTTTCCTCATGTCCACTCTGTCGAAGCATTTCAATGAGACCCCTCCCTTGTTATAAGACAGTAAAACATTGGAGCAGATACACCCTCATTCTTCAAAACTCCAGCAAGTACAGGCCCAGTGCCATCAAACGCTCCTCATTTGTTAACACATCCTTCCACTTATATTCTAGTCCTCTCAAGATGAATGTTAACATTGCATTTAACTTCCTTACCACTGACTCGACCTGCAAGTTAACCTTAAGAGAATCCTGCATGAGGGCTCCCAAGTCTTTTACACCTCTGATTTTTGATTTTTTTTCCCATTTAGAAAGTTGTCTATGCCTTTATTTCTTCTATCAAAGTGCATGACCATACTCTTCACTACACTTCCCTACGTTATATTGCATCTGCCAGTTCTTTTGCCTATTCTGTCAATCTGTCTAAGTTCTTTTGCAAATTTACTGCTTCTTCAACATTTCCTGCCCCTCCACCTATCTTTGAATCATCCACAAATGTGACCACACCATCAATTCTGTCATCCAAATCATTGATATATAACGTGAAAAGAAGTGGTCCCGATACTGACTCTGCAGGACACCACTAGTCACCAGCGGCAAGCCGGAATGTGACCCTTTTTGCCTTTCTTTGCGTCCTGACAGTCAGCCACATCCACATTAATGTGGATACTATCCACATTAGTATCTTTCCTGCAATACCATGGTCTCTTGTCTTGTCAAGCAGCCACATCTGTGGCACCTTGTTGAAATCTTCTGAAAATACAAGTAAACATCATCAATTGATTCTCATTTGTCTATCCTGCCTGTTATTTCTTCAAAGAATTCCAACAGATTGGTCAGGCAAGATTCCCCCTTAAGAGACCATGTGACTTTGGCTATTTTAACATGGGCCTCTAAGTACCCGAAACCTCATCCTTAATAATGGACTCCAACATCTTCCCAACCACTGAAGTCATGTGAACTGCCTATGATTTCTTCTCTTCTGCCTCCTTCCTTTCTTAAAGAGTGGAGTTAAATTTGCAATTTTCCAATCCTCCAGAATCATTCCAGAAACTAATAGTTCATGAAAGGTCATTAATAATGCCTCCTCAATCTCTTCAGCTACCTTTTTCAGAATGCTGGGGTGTAGTCCATCTGGTCCAGGTGACTTATCTTCCTTAAGAACTTTCAGCTTTTCAAGCACCGGTTCCTTATTAATGACAAATGCACTCACTTCTGCCCTCTGACACTTCAATTTCTGGCATACTGCTAGTGAAGTTTGATGCAAAATACTAATTAAATTTGTCCCACATTACTACCTCTCCAGCGACATTTTCCAGCAGTCCAATATCCCCTCTTTTACTCTTTAAGTATGTGAAAAAAAACTCCAGGTATCCTCTTAACTAGTATTGGCTAGCTTACCTTTATATTTCATCTCGTCTATCCTTATGGTATCATTAGTTGCCTTCTGTTGGTTTTTAGAAGCTTCTCAATGTGACAGAGAGATGGAGATAGGGATAGAGACAGAGATAGAGATCGAGAGAGATTGAGATAGAGATAAAGACTGAGGGAGAGTGAGATAGAGATAGAGATTGAGGAAGAGTGAGAGTTAGAGAGTGCAAACTAATTATCTAATGGTGCCTGATGAAACAAATCCCTTCTGCCTGCACATAGTCCACATCCTTCAAATTTTTGCATATTCCGATGTCTATCCAAGCACCTCTTAAATGCTTCTATTGTATTTGCCTCCAGCACCACTCTCTGTGTAAAAAAAACTTGCCCTGCACATTTCCCGTGAACTTATCCCAGCAAACCACCTATTGACCCTAACCTAATCACAGGACAATTTGCAATGGCCAATTAACCTACTAACTGGCATGCCTTTGGACTGAGAGAGGAAACCCGAGCACCCAAAGAAAACCCTTATGGTCACAGGAGAAGGTACAAATTCCTTGCGAATGGAATTTAACTCCAAATCCCAAGCTGTAATAGTGTCGTGCTAAATGCAACGCCACCATGGTGCCAATTTTACTTTGTGAATGTATTTTCGTAACTGGAATTTAATTTATCTGAAGCCACCATTTGTATCTTTGAGAGTGCATCACACAGCAAGCACAATGATATGTGATGGTGGTGTTGACTTGTCACTGGACTATTGCATGGGTGAAATTCCAATTTCTGTACCCTCTCTAATGTTGAGGCCGGAGCAGTGTCCTATAAAATTTCAGTGTCTTTATGCTATGCTTCCAGAATTATGCATCCTTACTGTTTTCTCAACCAGCTCTGCCACTTTCGATGCACCCATAAAACCAGATTCATCTGCTCTTATTTCTCGTTTAGACCATTATTTTTCTTTTTAAATTGACTCTCCTACCTAAGTGGTTCAACTCACATCCCTCCACATTAAACTTTTCTCTGATTCAACAAACAGGAAAAAAGGGAAGTCCATATCACAGGTATCGCTAGGTAAATGTAGGTGGCTTCCTTTGAAGTCAGTGGTGAACCGGCTTACTTTATTAATGACTGGAGAATCCAGCTCCACATACAATTTAGAAATACATTGTTAAACACATTTTCGGATAGGCAGAAAACAAAATCCCTGAATTGCTCCCACTTACTAATTTTACCAAATGGGGAAAAATGTTCCTGGCTTTGATTTTCATAACTCAGTACAGAGAATATTAAAGTCCATAAGTTAAATAATCAAATAAAAGTTGAATATATACAACATATTTCTATTGATTAGCTATTTTTTGAAAAAAAAATCCATTTCATTTGTTATGATAAAATTCACAAGCAAAATTAAGGGTTATGGGGAAAAGGCAGGTAGGTGGAGATGAGTCCATGGCCAGATCAGCCATGATCTTATTGAATGACAGATCAGGCTCGATGGGCCAAATGGCCTACTCCTGCTCCTATTTCCTATTTCATATGTTCTTAAAACAACTCCAAAGGAAAAACACAACACAAAAGATTCTGCAGATGCTGGAAATCCTGAGTAACATGCACAAGCAGCTGTAGAAACTCAGCAGGTCAGGCAGCGTCCATGGAAATGAATCAGTCAACGTTTTGGGCTGAAACCCTTCTTCAGGACTGGAAAGGAAGGGGATTTGAATTGAAAATACACGTGGACTAAGATGTTAACTGACTTGTGCTATCACCAGTGGGATCATCAGTTGATCTGCCACCTGTCTTCCGGAGTTTCGGCCCGCTTATGATCAAGACTCCCTCCAGGTGGTGGGCCAGCAGTGCTAAAGCACCACCTCCCACTGGTGAGCTTAAAAACTTGGCATCTGCCTCTATCAGAGTTGTTGGTTGCTTCCATCCAACAGATAGTCTACTCTTCAGGTGACAATACAACCAATGAAGGGTTTGCAAGATATGTATACACTGTCCGACTATCTGCCCCTCTGGACATACTTGGTCCACACCCATACTGATCCTTTCTCTGCTGCCTCAGCTAGAGCCCTGCTGGTTGACTTGATCTCTCTTCTAGTGAAGCCAAGGTCACGCAGCCACTCCTGGAAAGTGAACGCAATAAAACACACAGCAGCCTACTTCGAATAGATAGCATGAGACCTTCCACCCTCTGTCTCTGCACTCTGATCTTAATTCTGCATACTTGGTTAACTTACGCTCATGGGCTTCATCGATGTTGTCTTCCCAGGGGACTGTGAGTTCACCAATAACCACTTCTCTACTGGTGTCAGACCATACGATTACTTCGAAGACATTAGAATAAAAAGATAGGGGGAGGAGTAGGAAGACAATGTAGAAGGTGATGGGTGAAGCCAGGTGGATGAGAAAGATAAGGGGCTGGAGAAGAAGTAATCTGATAGGAGAGCAGAGTGGACCATGGGAGAAAGGGAAGAAGAAGGAGTACCATGGAAGGTGATAGACAGGTGAGAAGAGGTAAGAGGCCAGAATAGGGAATAGAAGAGGGAAGGGAGGGCAGGGAAAAATTACTGGAAGGAGAAATCAATGTTCATGTCATCAGGGTGGAGACTACCTTCATCAGGTGAATGGGCAGGTATAGCATTTCTGTGGCTTGCAGGGATATGTGCCAGGAGGCAGATTAGTGGGCAGGCACAAATAGACAAGGAAAAAGATATTAACAGATATGAAGAAAAGGCAAGTACAGTACATGAAATTAGGTCATAGGTCATTGTAGTGAGTTATTACAGGCATGAAGATCTAAGATAGTTATTTGGTTATTTGGTTTCATATTGTGTCTTTTTAAAAGCATATCTGTAGTTATTAAAGCAAAGACACTCTATAACCAGTAAGCAAGACTACTAATTTTGTATTTCCTGTGCAAGTAACCAAATCTAGTAATAATAGTTACAGGCTGAAGATCTTGAAGGGTCTCGGGCTGAAGCATTGACTGTTTACTCTTTTCCATAGATGCTGCCTGACCTGCTGAGTTCCTCCAGCATCTTGAGTGTGTATTGCTCTGGACTTCCAGCATCTGCCGACTTCCTTGTAGATGGTTTAGTAATTTTCAACTTGATACTTTGTAAGGAGTATCCCAGTTTCCATTTTTATTTGCAGAATCCGGGCAAAATTTGTAGATTTCATCCATGTTTTTGTTTCTCTGGTAGTTCAATGTATCATCTGTCAATATTGTGTTAAGAGTCTGGTAGAATTCAGGGCTCCAGCATTTTAAAGCCTCTTGAGAGTAACTCCACATTTCTTTGCTTTTTAAAAGAGCTAATTTACAGGGAAAATAATGTTTTAAAATTGCTTATTGTGAAGTTTAAATGCTTTTAAATAACAAGATCATTTAGAGAATGGTGCAGTGGAGACAAACACTTCATTATCTGTTGCCAGTATATAGAGGCTTAAAATTAATTTATATGACTTTATTCCTCAATACATCCAATTTCAGAAATAGCTGCTACTCCCCAATGTTTTTAAATTGATGTGGTTTTGAAAGTATTGTCTATTGATAATGTTAATGTACTTCCTTTTCTTGCCTTCATGTGAACTCTGAGGTTCAAGTTTGAGAACCAGAAAATTTCCATTGGGTAACTGTAGCTGACTCTATTGTGTAACTCACTATACGTTTACAGATAATATCACGAGACTAAATTGTACATAATTGTTCAGAGCTCTAATTTTATTTGACCTTGAATGCACAGCGTAACTGAACTGCTTTGTCAAAAATCTTGATAAGAGTTGTTATACTTTGTATTTTCCAGAACCAAAAAAAATCTATCCCAATAGAGAATCAGCCTGCTAGGCTTTAAAATTTCACTTCAACACTATTGAAATGGATACTGAGCTAGGAGGATGAATTCTGTGTAACTATAAGTCTTATAGATAAATCACTAACACCATCTAATATACAGGGCAACACAGTCAAAATGCTGGAGGAGCTCAGCTGATCAGGCAGCATCTATGGAAATGAATAGATAGTCAACATTTCGGGCTGAGACCCTCCATCAGGATTGAGAAGGAAGGGGAAAGATTCCAGAATAAAAAGGTTAGGGTGGGGGGGGAGGAAAGGAGGCTAGCAGGAAGGTGATAGCTGAAGCTCAGTGGTACGAACAGTCAAGGGTTGGAGAAGAAGGAATCTGACAGGAGAGATGTGGGCCATAGGAGAAAGGGAAGGAGTGGACCCAGGGGGATGTAAAAGGGAGGTGAGAAGAAGTAAAAGCTCAGAGTGGTGAATGGAGAAGGGGGGGGGGGTGGATTTTGTTTATCGGAAGGAGAAATCGATATTTGTGCCACCAGGTTGGGGGCTACCCAGACGGAATATACTGTGTTGCTCCTCTGCCCTGGGAATGGCCTTGTCTTGATAAAGGAGAAGGCCATGGACTGACATGTTGGAACAGGAATGGGAATCAAAATTAAAATGTTTGCCCACCGGGAGGTCCTGCTTGTGGTGGACGGTGCAGAGGTGCTTGACAAAGCGGTCCCCCAATTTACCACAGGTCTCACCAACGCAGAAGAATCTGCATCGGGAGCACCGGACACAACAGGCGACACGAGCAGATTTGTTGGTGAAGTGTTGCCTCACCTGGAAGGACTGTTTGGGGCCCTGAAGGGAGGTGAGGGAGGAGGTGAATGGGCAGGTGTAGCATTTAGGCCATGTGTAGGAATTTTGTGGCCAAAGGTTGATTTAATCAAAGCTGGGAATAATCTGTACAACATAGATCATTGACTGCGTGACACAGGAAACTATTCAGCATATATGTCTATGCTGGCTGTTCAGCAGGACTATTCAATCAATTTTAATCCTTTTTCTTTTTATTCCAATCATTCTATTCTTTCTTCAAAATGTTTACGCACAGCCTTAATATTGCAATCAGCAAATTCCAAGATAATGTCAGAAAGAACTTGTTCTGGCAAAAGGCAATTTAAGTCTTTGTCTCTGTGTTTCAGGCTAGGTCATTCAAATATTTTAGGCAAGGGAATTAGGTGTTGGGAGCAAGATAGATCATAGATTTTAACCACATATTAGACATGGTCTAACTGACAGGCAGAACACAAATTAAGGGGCTTAATAGCGTACTTCTATTCTGATACTACAGTGACAGTGTACCCTAGGTATTTTGGAAGATAAAAATGCTTGAATCTATTGTGCCAGTACTTATGTTTTTTTAAAGGTGAATTTGTATGGTTCTTTATAAAATTATATAGGAAATATAAATTTACTAGTTGTATTCTATAAGTTGCCAAAGAAAAAAAACACAAAATGATATGGTTATTATAATGGGGATCTTTAATTTTATTCCATTGTAAACAGGGATAGTAATAATGTTAAGGTCAGAGAGGGTGTAGTTTCTAGAAGATGTCCATGATAATTTTCTTGAATAGTATGTTTCTGGTTCAAAATCATTAAATCTAGGAGCAGAGTTAGACGATTCACCCTGTCAAGTCCACTTCATCATGGCTGATTTAGTATCGCTCTCAACCCCATTCTTCTGCCTTCTCACATAAACTTTGATGCCCTGATTAATCAAGAACCTATCAACCTCTGCCCTAAATATACCCAATGACTTGATCTGCAGAGCCATCTGTAGCAATGAATTCCACAGATTCACTATCCTCTGACTAAAGAAATTCCCCCTTATCTGTGTTCCAACTGGACGTCCCTCCATCCTGAGGCTGTGCTCTCAGGTCCCGGACCCACCCACTATAGGAAATAATCCCCCCCACGTCCACTTGATCTAGGCCTTTCAACATTTGATCGGTTTCAATGAGATCCCTCTTCCTTCTTCTAAATTCCAGTGAGTATAAATCCAGAGCCATCAAATGCTCCTCATATGTTAACCCTTTCATTCCTGAGATCATTCTTGTGAACCTCCTCTCAACTCTCTACAATGTCAGATCTTGATCTCAGGCAATGAGATGGGTCAAGTGCACCAAGCTTTGGTAGAGGAAATTTTTAAAAATATATTCATTTACGGGATGTGGCCGTCACCTGCTAAGCCAGCATTTATTGCCCATCCCTAGTTGCCCAATATTGTAAGGCATATCTCAGCGATAGAAAATAAAAAGCAACACAAAGCAGAATCAGATTTATTACCACAGACTTGTATGATACAATATAATTAACTGAAGTAAGGACAATTGCAATGGAACCTGTCCAACATAAACTGAAACAAAAACGTGACAGGCAAACCTGGAATGCAAGGATGGACTTGCCTTTCAAAAATGTGATTGAGGGAGAGTTGAAGCACATTCCCATCAGAAGCAGAGGAAGATCAAATACATTCAGTTCTTCTTGGATGGTGCTAAAGATGCAGAAGGAGCTGACATCTGACTAGCTGAGCAGCCAATCGTACAGAAGAATTCTCACAGGTAGTAATGATAATAAAGCACATTTTTTGCTTCTATTTTAATTATATTTATTTCTATTTTAAATATTTTGCAGAGCACTAAACTAACATTTTATACATACACAAGGTTAAGGTAGCAACTGACACATAAATAAATATTTCCAAAATAACATTTAAAAGTGTAATATATAATGAAATACTTGAGGAGATAAAATTCACCAAAATAAAATGGAATTTTAAGACCAGGATTCACGAAGTAGTAATCGTGGTTCTATACACCATTAAAAGATTTAGATATCATACATCAATGGACAACACTTTCAGAGGCTACATAGGTGAGCATAGTTCATAAATATCTGACATGGGAGTGAGTAGGATGGAAAACAGTGCAATTACTGGCTGCAACATCAGGAATTACATTAACCTCAAAATTCTAGTCAGTTTCAAGGCAAATGGACAACAAATACTGAACAGTCCGTGACACAACAGCCACAAAATACAGGTCTGACTAAAAGCAACATTTTGAGTACAAAGATTAGCCGTCATTTAAAAGCTCTATAAGCCCTTTAAGAAATAAGAAAAAAATACCATCTGATGAAGAACAGTGCCAGAAAATCCCACCTTCCAGCAAGAAAACCTCACATTGTTTCATTAATTTCCATTTAATACATTTGAAATCAAATTATGGAAAAAAAAATATGAAGTAGACCCTGCAGCATGGAGTTTTTAATAGGGTTCATTTGGACACCTGCTTGTACAGTGAAGAATCATGACCTTAGTTATAAAATCTAGGCTGAGACTGCAGTGCAAAACTGTGGAAAAGCTGTAATATTTAAGTCCTGCCATTCAGATGAGACATTATACCGAGACCTGACCTATTCTCTCATGTCGATGTAAAAGGTCCTAACAGCGCTACGTTGAAGAGGTGAGCAGTCTCATGTTCCGCTCTTGATTAATCTCACTAAAGTCAGTACTATCTTACTCTAAGTAGGAATCTGCTGTGCATAGACTGGCTGTCATTTTCCCCACACTGCAGATGTGACTAAACATTGACAGTATTACATCAGCATTAATGTGCTTCGGGACATCCTGAGTTCATGAAAGGCACTATATACTGTATATACATGGCATATATACAAAACCTACATTTATATATGTACCATCACACAATACATAAATGGAGAAATATGAGTAAACTATTTAACTACATAATATGCTAATAAAGTGATTGTTAAGTGTTTCTGCATTCTGAGGTTTCACAGAAACTCCTTGCTCTTGCAAACAAATCAGGTTAAGGCATTAATAAATATGATCTGTTGTTGTATGCTGATACTCCAGTTGCAAATAACCTAGCCATCTCTGTCTTGTTACAGGATACTTCCTGACACAGAATTCATCTGTACAATATTGGATTGCTGGTGTCTTTAATGTTAAATTTCTAAAGTTATATGCTTATAATATTTTAGAGGATGAATAAGGAAGCTCAAAATAATTACAAAATTCAGTTACCACCAGGTAATCTTGAACTCATAAATTGGACGCTTGCAGTAATAATAGTTTATGAGGTGCTTATCGCAAACACCTATGCACTGGTGATCCACAGTAATACCTCTGTCTGCTAAGTCAGTCACGATGCAATGGAGAAGGTCATAAACATCAGCAA
Source organism: Mobula birostris (assembly GCF_030028105.1). NCBI lineage: Eukaryota > Metazoa > Chordata > Chondrichthyes > Myliobatiformes > Myliobatidae > Mobula > Mobula birostris. The sequence continues at coordinate 29,416,059 of NC_092394.1, read as the reverse complement.
TTGCTTCCCATGGGCCAAACGACACATCTACTTCACAGTGATGCTCAAACAGTTTTGTCTCGTTCTCACTTCTATCGAAACGTAACGAGTTGTACAGCGGCCGCTCATACGGTGTAACTGGCATCTCCTCCTTATAAACACAGATCTTCAATTTTGCAAACCTTGCCTTTCGTTGCATTGCTCTCTGTTTTGCAATTTCAATTATCCTTTCCAAGTTTTCTGTTGAAGGGAAAAAGTGGAAATAGCAGTAAATATAAAATTCATTCTTAACCTGCTGTATACACTTGGGTCAGAAAATTGCTTTCTTCAGCATTTTTCCCCCAAAGTGGGGAAGAAAGAATTTTTATTCATAAATTCCACAAATTGTCCTTTGTAAAGTAGATACTCACGTGCAAACTTGTGTCACCCTTTTCTCATAACCCTTTTACATATTCCTTTAAGTTAAATTCCAGTCTATTTTCTATATGAAAAATATAGTTATTTCGCTTTCCAACTACAAGGTTCTTTCCCCCCGAAATAATTACAAAAATCAAGAAGCCCCAGTACTCTTTATTTAACAAATTTACACATTTAAATTCAAATTCCATTATCCAATTCATGGAACGCTGTAGTTTACAGGAAATAGCTTTAAATGTATTTTAAAAACTGAGTTTGTGTTGGCCTTTTCCCTCATATCGCAGTTCTCTCCTGAGCTGGCGCTGGGACTGTGAGCAATTCACACAACTGATATCAATGGGCCTCAACATTCGATCATTTACGGAGCCCCTGCTTACAAGCAGCCAATAGGCTCAAACGAAAGCATGAGGGTGAGATCTTGCTGCTATGGTAACATCCCAACCACTGGGCTGGCAGGGATACAAATCAGGATTTGAAAACTCCGACCCTCATACTGACAGTAGGTGCAACAGATCCTTCTCTTTTATAAAGTGTATTAATACTTCTCCAAAGATTACAGCTCAGCATTAAACACCATCAGTACTAATCTACAAGCTTTAAAACCAGGCCTCCATACCTCCCTCTCTGCAACTGGATCCTTTACTTCCCCTGTACACTTGACTGTGACTAAGCACAGCTGAAATGTCCATACATAAATTTGCCAATGACATCACTGTTTTGGCAGAAGCTCAGATGACAAGGAGGTGTACAGGAGTGAGAGAGGTTGGCTGGTACAGTGGTGTCACAATAACAACGTCCCACTCAAAGTCAGTAAGACCAAGGAATCGATTGTGGACTTCAGGAAGAGGAAGTCAAGAGAACATGCACCAGTCCTCTTTGAAGGGTCAGCATTAGAAAGGGTGAGCAGTTTCAAGTTCTGGGCATCAGAGACTCTACCTTGGGCTAAACACACTGATGCAGTCTCAATGAAGGTCACCAGCAGCTCTACTTCATTAAGAGTTTGTTATTTCACCAAGTGACAGGACTGGAAAGTTGCAAATATCACTCCACTCTTTGTGAAGGGAGTGAGGCATAAGAAAGGAAATTATAGGCCAGGTAGCCTGACCTCAGTGGTTGGGAAGATTTTGGAGTCGATCATTAAGGATGAGATTTCAGGGTGTTTGGAGGCACATGATAAAATAGATCACAGTCAGTTTGGTTCCCTAAAGGGAAGATCTTACTTGACAAATCCGTTAAATTCTATGAGGAAATAACAGGCAGGATAGACAAGGGAGAGTCTGTGAATGTTGTTTCTTTGGATTTACAGGCGGCTTTTGGCAAGGTGCCACACATAAGGCTGCATAACAAGATAAAAGCCCATGGTATTACAGGAAAGATACTAACATAGATAGAATGAATGTGGTTAAGATGTTTCTGATAGTGAGGGAGTTTTAAGACTAGAGGGCACAACCTCAAAATAAAGGGATGTCCATTTAGAACAGGTTTTTCAGAGGATGGTGAATCTGTGGAATTCATTGCCATAGATGGTTGTGGAGGCCAAGTCATTGGGTATATTTAAAGTTGAGGTTAATATGGTCTTCATTAGTCATGGTGTCAAAGGTTACAGAGAGAAAGCAAGAGAGTGGAATTAGGAGGGATAATAAATCAGCCATGACAGATGGGCAGAGCAGATTCGATGGGCCGAGTGGCCTAATTCTGCTATGTCTGTTGGTCTAATTGTCTTAACACTCTTGCAAATTTCTAGAGAAATGGAGAGCATTCTGACAGGTTGCTTCAATGCCAGGTATGGAGCCTCCAATGCACAAGATCACCAGAGGGGGCACAGACTTTTAGGCTTAGCCAGCTCCATCCCAGGCACACCCCCACCTGCCATCAAGGACATCTTCACGGGCTACTACCTCCAGAAGGCAGTGTTGATTATTAAAGACCCTCATCATCTGGGACATGCCCTCTTCCCTTTACTACTATCGGAGAGGAGGTACAGGAGCCAGAAGACCCACACTGAACATTTTAGGAACAGTTTCTAACCCTCCGCCATCAAATTTTGAAATGGTCCATGAACCTAAAAGTATGACCTTGTTATTTGTCTTTTGTACTACTTGTTTTAGTAACTTATTGTCATTTTTATATGTTGGACCATACTGCTGTTGCAAAACAACAAATTTCACAACACATGTCAGCGATAGTTAATTTGAATCTGATTCTGAAGAGCTCTTTGGAATTTGCTCGTGTATTAATGGGTTTGCTCTTTAAAAACAGGAATTGCTCAGTCACTACCGGGGTTAAATGTCATAACATAAAGCTTCAGCATTGGACACAACCTTGCAATCTTTAATACAGGTTGAGTACCCTTTATCTGAAACGCTTGGAGCTGGAAGTGTTACGGATTTTGGGTTTTTTTTGTATTTTGGAATATATGATGAGATAGCTTGAGATCGTCATCATTTCTGACTCTGAGTCTATGTGCTACAGTCTTTGTCTTACACTTGTTCATCACATGTGTACTTAACAGTAAAAACTATTACATACAGTTAATAGAATGAAAATATAATGTGTGCAGGATAACAAAAGCAGCATTGGAAGAATACCTGAATCAGTTATTGAAAAACAACAAACAACGGCAGGCTTTCAATCTCCACCTACGATGCCGTGTTTTGATTACAGGGTGACAGTAAATTGTACTTGCATTTTACTTTTTTATGTAAGGTATAAAAGCAATCAGCACTGTAGACTTGTTCTGGTGTTAGATTTTCATTAGTGGTGAACTTAAGAAATTTGAAGAATTTTGATTTCTCCTTTCTAAAATGTTCCCACCACCTTTCCTCTTCTATTCCCCACTCTGGCCTCTTAGCTCTTCACTACCTGCCTATCACCTCCTCCTGGAGCCCCTCCTCTTTCCCTTTCTCCTATGGTCCACCTTCCTCTCCTATCAGATTTCTTCATCTCCAGCCCTTTACTTTTCCCACCCACCTGGCTTCACCTATCACCTTCTAACTATCATTCTTCCCTACCCCCCACCTTTTTATTCTGACATCTTCCCCCTTCCTTTCCAGTCCTGAAGAAGAATCTCAGCCTGAAACCCTGGCTGTTCACTCCTTTCCACAGCTGCTGCCTGACCTGCTGATTTCCTCCACCATTTTGTGTGTGTGCTTTTGATGTTTTAAAAAAAATGTAATGCCATGCTTTTTATTAAATTCTACAACCATCCTGCTGAATATTCACAATTACTTTTAACTTTTAGATCATTATGACAGATTTTTGCTTGTTTCATGATCAAAATACTGTTAAGCAAAATATTTTCACTCTGAGCCTGATGAATCCACTCTTTCAATACACGATCATGATCTTCATTTTTCACTATGCAGATTTTTTCAATTTTCATTAACTTCTGTTCATCACATACGTGAGGTCACTTCTCAGAACTGTCTGTGATGTGCAGAAATCTGTGCGTTGCCTGGGAGCCTTCCCAGCATCTTCTGAATTTTCCATTTGTGATGGCATGTCAGTGCTCAAAAAATTTTGAATTTCAGATTTTGGATTTTTGGTTAAGCGGTACTCAACTTGTATTGACATGTTTATATTTCATGAGCAAAAAGATTGTTTTTTTGCATTATTAAAGGGTTGTAATCTGTACTGTATTAGAGAAAGACATGATCAATTTTACTTCAAACATTTCAAATGAAATATATTTCATCGTTAAGAAAAGATTTAAAAAATCTTAATATTGAGCACAGGCAACATAGTTATAGAAGCAGTAAAGGTTCCGATTCAGCACCTAGTGCAGCCAAACCATACAATCCCACTCAGTCTTTTTCCAACTCCACATGGTTATGGACAAGTGGAAATCATAAATGACACTTCATAATCCTGTACTCACAAGAGTGAAAGGTCAAGAAGTTGAATTACAATAGATATTTCCTCCCTTTTCAACTGCTGCAACAATGGAAATTGGACACCAGTCCTTGGATCTTTCCAATTCTAAAAGTGCAGTGCCACAGAGCAACCTCCAAGACACTGACCTAATTATTCATCATTTTTACAGTGTGTCTAACCAAGGGTCAACCAGAATTATTTAATAATTAATTAGTTGAGAAAGCATCTGAGCAATAGTAATTTTAAGTGTACAATACCCAATCGGAGTTCGATTCCTGCTACTGTCTGTAAGGAGCTTGTACATTCTCCCCGTGACTGTGCAAGTTTCCTCCGGTTTCAACCTGCACTATGGTTACAGTTGGGATTAATAAGTTGTGCGCAAGCTACAGGAAGCTGGAAGCGTGGCAAGACCTGCGGGCTGCCCCCAGCACAATCCTTGCTGATTTGATTTGACATAAATATCTCACTTCACTGCATGTTTTGATCTAAGTGCAACAAATAAGGCTAAATAAAGAGTCTCCTTTACACTTGTATAGTGGAACTGACATTAAACAGTCTTGAATCTTAAATCTTAATCTTCTAATCTTCAATTCTTAAAATGAAGAGTTCTAGTAGTATTCCATAGGTCAGAGGGTGCAATGTGGAGTTAAAATTTCAGGTCAATCATCCTTCATTAGGACGGTGTAATGTTAAAGAGAAACAGATTCCAAGATACAGTGAAATCAGGAAGGAGAGAACACAAGAGAATGTGTTAAATAGGTGGTACACCGGCGGCGGGGGTTAAGTGACAAAGCAAGTGATGGTACAAGGTAAAAGAAGATAGTGATAGTATAAGTAAGAGGAGAGAACAAAAGTTTGGTTTGTTGCACTTACAAGGCAGAGGAAAGCACAGTGAGTCCTGCAAAGTAGAAATAAGAGTGGTGTACCTGGTTGTTAAATGCTCACCAGTGTGAGCTAAGGGATATGTGACGGCAGTGGAGCTGTCAAAAATGAATCCTATCCTCGAGGAAAGGTGAGAACAGAAATGGAATGGATACAGTCAGCTATGGTGAAGAGCAATTCACAATTGTGGAAAAAGTGCAAGGAGACATTAGACTAGAATGGAAAGCAGCTTTGTCAGGACAGACGAAAATTAAACTCATTGGAATGGAATAAAAATCCTGTGTTTTCAAATCCTACCTTAGCTTGACTCCGTATTTTTGTAACTAACACTTGCCTACAACTTGGACTCTTCCAAGTTTAGCAACTTAGCAAACTCAGATATAATTGTTCCACAATTGACTTTCTTAATCTCACTGTACTCGAACTGTATTTCCTCCTTCGACAGAGGCTGCTAAGCAAGATAAGAGCCCACAGCACTACAAGAAAGATAATAGGATGGACAGAAGATGCTGTCAGAAGGCAAAGAGTGGGAATAAAGAGGGCCTTTTCTGGTTGGCTGCGATGACCACAGGAGTCGGTGTTGGGGCTGCTACTTTTCACGTTATACATTAAAGACCTGGATGATGAAATTGATGGGTTTGTGGCCAAGTTTGCAGATCATACAAAGATAGGTAGTGTTGATGAATCAGAGAAGCTGTAGAAGGACTAAGGCAGATTAGGAGAATGGGCAAAGAAGTGACAGATGTCGAGAAGTGTATGTTCATGCACTTTAGCAGAAGGAATAAAGGCATGGGCTATTTTCTAAACAGGGTGCAAATTCAGAAATTGGAGTTGCACTAGGAAGTCCAAGTGTAGGATTCCCTAAAGGTTAACTTGCAGGTTGAGTCAGGGGTGAGGAAGGCAAATGCAATGTTAGCATTCATTTCAAGAGGAATAGAAAATAAAAGCAAGGATGTAATGCCGAGGCTTTATAAGGTGTAGGTCAGACCGTACTTAGGAGTATTGTGAGCAATTTTGGGTTCCCTGCCTATGAATGGATGTGCAGGGATTGGAGAAGGTTCTTACAAATGTTGTTGGAAATGAAGAGTGTTTGACAGCTCTGGGGCTGTACTCAGTGGAGTTTAGAAGAATGGGGGGAGGGGTGGAAATCTCATTGAAATGTACTGAATTTTGAAAGGCCTAGACAGAGTGGATATGGAGAGGATATTTCCTTTAGTGGGCGAGGCTAGGACCAGAGGACACAGCCTCAGAATAGAAGGGTGTCCCTTTAGTTCAGAGATGAGGAGCAACTTCTACAGCCAGGGAGTCTTGAATCTTTGGAATTCATTACCACAGATGGCTACAGAGGCCAGGACACCGGGCATATTTAAAGCAGAGTTTGAGAGGTTCTTGATTAGTAAGGGTGTCAAAAGTTACAGGGAGCGGCCAAGGGAGAGGAAAAATACATCAGCCATGATTGAATGGCAGAGCAGATTCAAAGGGCTAAATGGTCTAATTCTGCTCCCATGTCTTATGGTCTAAGATATCCAGGAAAACCCACCTCTTTGCCGGCCCTTTTGATCACACGTTCTAATATGTCTTATGTGGTTCTGTGTTGGAAATTTATTGAGAACATTCAGGTGAACAGCTGTGTTGTTCTTTAGGTGAATTAATTTTTCAGGGCATATTCCTCAGAGAAATGTATCACCTGTATGTAAAACAAATGAATATCTGTAAACCTTGACTGGAAGTTAATGAGAGCAGTAATCAAGGAGAGGAAAACAAAGTCCATGAGCGGCATGTTACTGCTGTCCACTGAGGGGTGAAACCTGAGGGGAAATGGTGGTAGTAAACAGTAGTCAAGTGAGGAGTGTGGTGAAGAGTAGGTAGTGGACATACCAGAAGAGCGTCTGTGGTCAAGACTGAAGATGAATGATGAAGAGAGTTCTGGAAGCACCTAGCAATTAGTTGCACACAATCATAGAACACTACAGCACAGCAACAAGAGCTTCGGGCCCACATTGAGATTCTGCCTATTCCCATTATCTACAGCTGGACCCATAGCCCACCGTAACCGTCCCATCCGTGCACTTATCCAAATTACTCTTAAGTGCTGAAATGTCACCTGCATCCATCACTTCCAGTGGCTGCTCATTCCATACTCGCACCATTCTCCGAGTGAAGAAGTTCCTCCGCAGGTTCCCCTTAAGTATCAAAGTTCAAAGTAGCTTTATTATCAAAGTACATATATCTCAGCATATAAAACCCTGAGTTTCATTTTCTTGTGGGCATACTCAATTAATCTATAAAATAACAACCACAACAGAATCAGTGAATGACCACCCAACTGGGTGTTCAAACAGAGTACAGAAGACAACAAACTGCGCACACACAAAAGGGAAGATACAGTAATAATAAATAACTATGTCAGCAGTAAATATCGAGAATGTGAGATGAAGTGTCCTTGAAAGTGAGTACATTGGTTATGGGAACATTTCAATGATGGGGCAAGTGAAGTTATGCCTTCTTGTTCAAGAGCCTGATGGTTCAGGGATAGTAACTGTTCCTGAACATGGTGGTGTGAATCCTGAGGATCCTCTACCTTTTCCTGATGGCAGCAGTGAGCAGCAAGGATGTCCTAGATGGAGGGGGTTCCTGATAATGGACGCTGCTTTCCCGCGAATGTGTTTCATGAAGATGTGTTCAATGGTTGGGAGAGCTTTACCCATGATGGACTGGCCCGTAACTACTACTTTTACAGGATTTCCTGTTCAAGGGTATTGGTGTTTCCATACCAGGCTATGACGCAGCCAGTCAATATACTCTCCAAGACACGTCTATAGAAGTTTGTCAAACTTTTAGGTGTCGTGCTGAATCTCTGCAAACTCCTAAGGAAGTAAAGGTGCTGCCGTGCTTTCTTCATAATTGCACTCAACAGGTCCTACCGTGCTGTGATTGTTATATGTATATATACTACATAACACCACCAAGGAATTTAAAATTGCTAACCCTCTCCAATTCTGATCCCTAATGACGTCAATAATCAGCTCCTTGGTCTTGCTGACATTGAGTATGAGCTTGTTGTTGTGGCATCACTCAGCTAGATTTTCAATCTCCTTCCTGTTTTCTGATTCATCACCACCTTTGATTTGGCCTAAAACAGTGGTGTAATCAGCAAACTTGAATGTGGAACTTGAGATGTGCTTAGTCACACAGCCAAAGTGTAAAACGAGTAGGACAGGGGGTGAGGTACGCAGCCTCATGGTGCCCCTGCCCTGATGGAGATTATGGAGGAGATGTTGCCAATCTGAACTACTGGGGTCTGCAAGTGAGGAAATTAAAGATCCAAGTGCACAAGGCAGTATTGAGGCCAACATCTTGAAGCTTATTGATTAGTTTTGAGGGAATGATGGTACTGAATGCTGAGCTGTAGCCAATAAAGAGCATCCTGATGTATGCACCTTTGCTGTCCGGATGTTCCAGGGTTGAGTGAAGAGCCAATGAGATGGCATCTACTGTAGACCTGTTGCTCTGGTAGGCATACTCGAGCAGATCAAAGTCACTCCTCCGGCAGGAATTGATAAGTTTCATCACCAAACTATCAAAGTACTTCATCACCGTGGATTAAGTGCTACTGGGCGACAGTCATTGAGGCAGGTCACCATGCTCTTTTTAGGCCTGCTTGAAGCAGGTGGATACCACACATTGCCATCGCCAGAGGTTAAAGACCTCTGTGAACACTCCAGCCAGTTGATCAGGTCTTTAGTACTTGGCCAGGTAACCCATCTGGGCTGGATGCTCTTCATGGGTTTACCCTCCTGAAGGCTGTTCGGCTGCTAGTACATCGGCTTCAGAGACTGAAATCATAGGATCATCGGGGTATGTGGGAGTTCATGAAGGTTCCTCCATATTTTGATGGTCAAAGTGAATGTAGAAGGTATTGAGCTCATCTGGAAGCGAAGCTGTGCTATTACCTATGTTGCTTGATTTAACTTTATAAGTGGTGACGGTATTCAAGCCACAACTGTTGAGCATCCTTCATTATTTCAAGTTTAGTCTGGAATTGACACTTTGCCCATGAGATGGCTTTCCAGAGATCGTACCCGGACCTCTTGTCCTTTAACATCTGCCGGACGATGCTGAGGATGTTCTACGAGTCTGTGGTGGCCAGTGCGATCATGTTTGCTGTTGTGTGCTGGGACAGCAGGCTGAGGGTAGCAGACACCAACAGAATCAACAAACTCATTCATAAGGCCAGTGATGTTGTGGGGATGGAACTGGACTCTCTGACGGTGGTGTCTGAAAAGAGGATGCTGTCCAAGTTGCATGCCATCTTGGACAGTGCCTCCCATCTACTACATAATGTACTGGTTGGGCACAGGAGTACATTCAGCCAGAGACTCATTCCACCGAGATGCAACACAGAGCGTCATAGGAAGTCATTCCTGCCTGTGGCCATCAAACTTTACAACTCCTCCCTTGGAGGGTCAGACACCCTGAACCAATAGGCTGGTCCTGAACTTATTTCCTGGCATAATTTACATATTATTATTTAATTATTTATGGTTTTATATTGCTATATTTATACTCTGTTCTTGGTTGCTGCAACTGTAACAAAACCCAATTTCCCTCGGAATCAATAAAGTATGACTATGACTATGTAACTTTCTCGGCCACCAGACTTGGATGCCTCTGACCTGGCCCTCAGCAGATTGCAGATCTTGTGGTTCATCCACGGCTCCTGGTTGGGGAAGACTCAATAATTTTGTGGGGACACACTCATATACAACTGTTTTGGTGAAGTCCTTTACAACCATTGTGTATTCATTCAGATACACAGATGAGTCTTAGAACATGTCCCAGTCCACTGACTCAAAGCAATCCTGTAGCCACTCCTCTGCCTTCTGCAACTATCTCTTTGTTGTCCTCATCTCTGGAGTTTTGCTCCCTAATCCCTGCCTGTATGCAGGTAGGACAGCCAAATGATCCAATGTATCAAAATGTGGTCTGGGCATGGAACAGTAGGCAGTCCAAATCTTAGTATAGTAGTGGTCTGGTGTGTCGGCCCTTCATGCTGACCGTAATTGGGCAGGGTTTTCTTCAAACAAGCTTGGTTGAAATATCTGACTTATGATTTGAAATGCGTTGGGATTGACTGTTTCTTGTTTGGAGATGGCATCACGTAGTATCACTTGCCCTTGATTATAATCCGCCGCGGTAGTCAGGATTTTGGAGGAGAACTCCCTAGGTAAATAGAATGGACAGCATTTGACCATTAGGTGTTCAAAGTCAGGGGAACACGAGTTCGACAAAGCCGCCACATTGGAGCATGGTCGAGAGTTTACACCTCCACCTTTTGTCTTTTCCGAATCAGCAGTTCAGTCTATTTGGTACATCGAGAATCCTTCCAGTTCGACTGGCTTTAGCCTTCACTCTGAACCTATTACAGTACCTCTAGTTCTAGTCTCACCCAACCTCAGTGCTTCTCTATACCCTTCATAATTTTATATACCTCTATCAAATCTCCCCTAAATCTACACTCTAGGGAATAAAGTCCAAACCTGTTCAATCAGGTCTACAAGTCCTGGCAACATTCTCTTAATTTTCTCTGCACGCTTTCTATCTTATTTACACCTTTCCTGTAGGTACTGCACACAATACTCCAAATTAAGATGCTGGTGAGGCTTATACAACTTCAACATAACATCCCAACTCCTGAACCCAACACTCTGATTTATAAAAGCCGATGTGCCTAAAGCTCCCTTTAATGACACTATCTACTGGTGATACCACTTGCAAGGAATTATGGATCTACATTCCCTGATCACTTTGTTTTACTCAGTGCCCTACCATTTATCCTGGTTTGTCTTCCCAAAGTGCAACGACTCACACTTGTCTGCATTAAACTCCATCTGCCATTTTTCAGCCCATTTTTCCAGCTGATCCAGATCCCATTGCAAGTTTTGATAGCCTTCCCTGCTGTCCACTACGCCCCCATTCTTAATGTCATCCAGAAATTTGCTGATCTACTTTACCACATTATCATCCAGATCATCGACACAGATGACAAATAACAACACTAATTCCTGAGGCACACCACTAGCGTCAGGCCTCCAGTCACAGAAGCTGCCATCTAATACCTCACTGGCTCTCCCACAAAGTCAATGTGGAATCCAATTTCCCACCTCATCCTGAATACTAAGTGACTTAACATCTGGGCCAGCCTCCCACGAGGTACTTTGTCAAAGGCCTTGCTAAAGTCCATGTAGACAACGCCACTGCCTTTCTTTCATCAACTTTCCTGGTAACTTCCTTGAAAAGCACTATATGATTGATTAGGCACTATCTACCATGCATAAAGGCATGTTGGCAATCCCTAATCAGTCCCTGTCTATCCAAATACTTAAATATTCTGACCCTTGGAATACCTTCCAATAATTTACCCACTACTGACATCAAGCTTGTGAGCCTATAGTTTCTCAGCTTATTCTTAAAGCCTTTCTTGAACAACAGAACCATATTAACTATTTTCCAGTACACTGGTATCATACCCTTGGTTAAGGATGTTTTGAATACCTTTGCCAGGGCACCTACAATTTCTGCACTAGATATGAAATCCTCAAGGCATACGAGAATACAATGGGAGTCAGCAAGCCCCCTTAGGAAATAAATTGTGAAGGAAATTTACTGCTCTTCACTTGCAAGAGCAAAAGGCTACCAGTTATCTCCACTCCCCTCTGAACTCAGTGGAACCAATTCTTAGGTCAAGAGAACAAGGACTAATCAATTCACTCACATCAGTTTAATGCTAACAACCCAAAAAACCAATTTATTTCTTAATACAATTGTTGAATGATGCATGAATTTGAAAAGCTAGTGAATAACAACGGCCAACTTAGAAAGGTAAGAAGACTCAAATGCAAACCTATTTGAACATCAGTGTCTCCTCAATATTTCTCAAAATGGCAGTCTATCAGGAGAAATCTGTAAACTGAAAAGCTCTGAGTTAAACAAAGGCTTGGTTTGAAGATACAGGCTAGTGGGAAGTGAGAACATTTTTTGCAGAACAGTTGGCATTTCTCTGGGCAACTGCCATCTTCGGAGTATCCCACATGAATGCAGACATTCTGAACTTCTTGACCACAGTTCACCAACTGCACTTCAGAACTGGAGTCCTGTGTGGAGCATAAATCTGTGCTAATTCTCTAGCATTCAGGCTGGAGAATCTCAGCAATTAACATGTACCAGCTAAAACAGGATTAGTGCAGGGGCAAGACCATTTATTTCAATGAAATCTAACTGCTCTACAATGCCAAAACAATACAAGATGATTTACATTTTTAACTGATTTTCTTTAATTTTGCAATTGATTTAAACATTAAAAACTTATTATAATTTTACGTTAATCATCTTGAAATATGTCTGTTTCATGGATTGTTTAGTGATTTATAAATGACTCTACCTATCACACGAATATTCAAAAGTATTAAAAGTTTGACAGTTAGCTAAACAGACCTGGAGATCTTTTATTCAATATTTTCATTTAATGTAATTTTTTTTCCTTTTCTTTTTTGCTCCATATTTATATACCCTTCTTGTTTTTTTTTACTGTTTTTAATGGAGGTCGGGTTTGAGGACGTGATTTTAAGTTCTTTAACTCTGTTTGGTTCCAAGTTAGCCCATTGCTTTGCTTTGCTTTTAGTTTAGTTGCACGGTGGGTTTTTTTTGGGGGGGATTTTTTTTTCTTTTCTCTGTTGATATATATATATATAAAATTAGTATACTATTATGTTACCTTAGTATGTTATGTTTAAATTACATTGTTTGTATCACTTTTTTTTCTGTATTAATATCTCCTGTAATTTTATTATATTCTAACAGTGTATTAGTGCCTATATGGCTTACCCTTTTGTATACTTATTCAATAAAAAGATTTAAAAACAAAGAAAGACAGTTAGCTAAGCCAAGTGTTATGGTCTAGCCATCTATCAAAGTTTAATAAAATCTTTGGTTCTGGGTTGACTTGTTCTGTCCCCTTCCTTGTATGCAGCCTGACAAACCCCTTCCCTCTCCATCCCCTCCCACATGACAATTTTGGATTGGGATACAGCAAGTTCACAACAGTAGAATATGAAAAATCAAGCTCATACTTACTACATGGATCAGTAACAAGCTCATTACAAGTTTCAACACTTAATATTCAGAGGTTAACGAGAAATCCTATTTCGTTTCCTAATTACTTTTCCCTTTGATGATTAAATTGACCTACAAAAACTCATTTTGTGTAAATGAAGAACTGATTATAACTTGCTCAATGTTATAAAACCGAGTTCAATCAATTTAAATATTATATCTACTTGAAAAATCTATTAGTAATCTTGACAATACTAGATTAAATTGAGGATTTAAAATAAAATATAGTATTATTGTTGTACCAAGAAGAAAGAGAATCTGATTTTCTATTTAAGATCCTTTACACATTGGAAGAGCATCTGGCCAAGACAGTGGCAGTTAAAATCACATAGGATGCCTCAAACAAATAGCCCTAATACCTAGTTTTGACAAACTGTGGCTAGATGTCTGAAAGCAGCCTATTTTCACAGGTGAAGGATGTTAGTGCCAAAACCTCAAAGACAAAGGACAAGGAAAAATGCCTTTATTTGAAAGCAAAATTATTTTATTTTATTGAGATATTGCATGGAATAGGTCCCTCCGCCCAGTAATCCCCCGATTTAATGCTAGCCTAATCAAGGGATAATTTACAATGACCAATTAACTTACCAACCAGTATGACTTTGGACTGTGGGAGGAAACCGGAGCACCCGGAGGAAACCCAGGAGGTCACGGGAAGAACATACAAACTCCTTACAGGCAGTGGCAGGAAATGAATTCAGGTTGCCTGTTCTGTAAAGTGTTGTGCTAACCACTATACTACCGTGCCATCCCAAGCCATTAAAAATTAATACCACTAAACCATTAAAATTGATACCAATTAAATTATGCAGCTCTTAAGTCTCAAAGCTATTTCAAAAATTTTAAAGCTCTTCATACTAAGCTTAAGATTAAAACTTCAGATCTATAACAAATTGGACCAGAGGGCTATAAAGCTGATAAATACAATTCAGAAATGATACTGAGAACTATAACTGTAAACAATGAGTCAAATTCTCAATCTCTTAATTCCATTCATGCACTCTTTGTAAAGTATCTATTCATTAAATCCATTTTTGAATTACTGTGCATTAAATTGTATGGACAAAAGGCCAGCACATATGTTAACTATAGTGCTAATAGCAGACCTTCAGGGAATTAAGTAACAGAATCAACAGTCATTACTAAGATGACTGTGGTTACAAGTTCCTATGTAATCTATGCTATTTTTCCATGGCTTAGGTGACTCATCCAGTAATGTAAAGAATAATTCAATATACACTCAATGTCCACTTTATTAGGTACACCTGTGCACCTGCCAGTTAATGCAAATATCTAAGCAGCCAATCACATGGCAGCAACTCAATGCATAAAAGCATGCAGACATAGGGAAGAAATGTAAATTAAGTAACTTTGACTGTGGAATGATTGCTGGTGCCAGATAGGGTGGCTTGAGTATCTCAGAAACTGCTGATCTGGGGTTTTCACGTACAACAGTCTCCAGAGTTTACAGAGAATGGTGTGTAAAACAAAAAAACCAGTGAGCAGCATTTCTGTGGGTGGACATGTCTTGTTAATGAGAGAGGTTAAAGGAGAATGGCCAAACTGACAGGAAGATGACAGTAACTCAAATAACCACATGTTAAAACAGTGGGGTGCTGAAGAGCATCTCTGAACACACAACACTTTGAAGTGGATGGGCTACAGCAGCAGCAGACCTCGAACATACACCTTGGTGGCCACTTTATTGGGGAGAGGAACCTCCTGATAGGGTGACAACTGAGTGTATATCCATTTCCTCGGTCTTATATTGAATCAAATTCCAAATAAATCTTCTTAGACTTCTCATCATTAACTATTTTATAAATAAAACTGACAATTAAAATGAATCACCTTTATAATAAGGCATCAAGTCCAAAAATGCCTTTCTGACTTTTTCACTAGCCAAGGGCTGCAGCTCATCCAGACACTCGAGCAATGGTCCAATAGAATAATATTGTGCTTCTTTATAAACTGTTCTCACTCGCTCACGAGGAGGCAAATCATCACTCCGTAAAAAATTAAGGATATCTCTGAAAGGAGAAAGGTATACATCAGTTTAGACTAATCATGGTAATAAAATTACTAGCACAAGACCTAGGTAAACTAGTAATTACAATCTTAATTAATATCAATTTGCTACACCAACTTATTTTTGAACATTGGTGTTAATTTAGGTCAAGAACATCTTTCTCTAAGCATACTTCCCCATTCCTATCTGAACTGGTACTCATCCTCACCCAGGACTGGTAACTCAGTCTAGGATACGGCTGTACACAGTATTTTCTTCAAGCACAAGGTTATTGACAGTGTGTCTTAGGAAGATAACTAAGGAACTCACTCATACAAAAAGGCCTTTGCCTCGACAATTCTACCCTCAAAAATGCAACCACACACCTTGGAAGATTTCAATTAACCCAGTAGAACAGCCTGTGGGAAAGGCAGTTCCAGATTACATTTTACTGGTTCCTCACCTCAAATAGCTCAGCTCTAATTTTTGGATTCTCCCACCTGAGGAAAGTGCTTATCTGGATCTATCTGCATGTTACATTCAATTAACTTATCTCATTACAGTACAAGCCTTAGGGAATACATGCCAACTTTATTCAATCTGGTTATATAATTTAACTCCATAACTGTGTTATAATTCTGTGAATTTGAACTATATCCTTTCCAAAGCAAGTGTTGCAGGATCTGAGGTGAGATCTGAACACAGTTCATTTCCTCATTTCTCAGCAAGTCTCTTGATCACACAGACCAAGGCTGATATTCCAGAAAATGTCAGTGGACAGTGACGAGAAAGATTCCCTGCCTAATTTTAGTTCTTCCCTTTTAAAATTCAACCTATTAATTTGAATTGATGTACCTCGACTCTCAATCCAGCTACACTCAGCAAACTCAGTAAAAGCAATGAAACAAACTAATGTTTTCCAGCCTTGTAACACGGAGCTAAACTTGGTGATAGAGACACAGAGCAGTACGGCATGGAACAATCCCTTCCACATGCTAAGTTTGTGCCAACCACCAAGAAGCCATCTTTACACTAATCCTACTCAAACCCATCTTATTCATCCCACACCCCGATCACCTCCTCCGAATCTAAACCTTGAGAAACTTATAGACGCTAATTAATCTGGCAACTCTCAGTTTTTTGGGATGGGGAGCACCTCGAAGAGGCCTGTGCATTCACAGGAAGAATATGCAAGTTCCACACAGACAGTCCCCAAGGTCATGACTGAACCAGGATCAATCTTAGAAATCATTGTCCTAACAGAAGTTACAGTAAAATCTTTAAGTATTTAGCTTGTCTCAAATTCATCATACAGCCATCTTTAAGATTACTTATCTATATCAGGGAGATTTAGGTTAAGTACAGTGACTTTTTTTTTATAAAGGTACTTAAAAACTAAACCACATCATTACATACCCAAAGTAGGTTCCATCTCTATCAATAAAGAAGCGTCCCTCTGAATCAGTGGGAATACGATGACGGCCACTGAACATTGCCGCTAGCATCGTGTCTTCATAACGTCTTAAGGTGGAGAGTCTTGTTGTATAATGCATGCCTCCTACATTCAGGGGAACAACCTCTGGGAACTGCAGGGGCAAAGAGTAAAACTTAAAGAAGACTTTTCAAGTATCTTTGAGAGCTTGATTAAGACTTTCTTTGAGAGCTTGATTTTGAAAACACTGACAGGATTATTTTTCTTGTTTTATTGATTACAACTGTAATTATTTCTTGAAAATAGATGTGACCTGGTTATTGGATGTGAGAACATTCCACTGTACTGATTTCATTCCACATTCAAATTAGCAATCCCTCTGTTGTATTTTGCAATATCTAGTTCACTGTTCCACACCAGCTGATAAAAGTATGATCCAGATTGTATAACTTTCAACAGAACAAATGTTACCAATTTTTATTTAGCGATACAGTGGAGTAGGCACTTTCAGCCCTTCGAGCCACCCTGCCCCAGCAACCCTGATTAACTCCAACCTAAGCAATTTACAATGACCAGTTAACCTACCTGGTACATCTTTGGACTGTGGGAGGAAACTGCAGCACCTGGGGAGAACCCTCGCATTTGACAAGGAGGACGTACAGAGATTCACTACAGAAGGGTACCGGAATTGAGCTCTGAACTCTGGAACAGTCATTCTCTGGAGCTGTAACAGTGCCGCACTAACAGCTACACTACCATGATGCCCATTAATTTTTCTTTATTAATGACTAAAGCACTAAGTTTGCCTATTCATGATCAAAAATAAAGTAAGACAGAAACAATGAAAGCCAATTGGAGAATAGAAACAGGAACAGAAACAAAACATCCTGGAAAGACGGAGGAACTGAAAGGCATGACTAAGCAGGAAAAAAAAGAAACAAACAAATGTTTGCTTATTTTCATTGGAGGGCCACAGTATAAAGGTCAGTGGGCATTTTAAAATTCCATATTCTTGAACAAGGCTTCTTATTTTATGTGCACTTTGATGAACTGCTATACACTGCAGATATATCAAGGTACTTCCTCAATCTTCTAGAATGTGTCATAAATCTGGTGAAGAAATGCCAGCGACAGGTTTTGTTTTCCCATCAAAAGTGACGCAAATGTGATTGCCAAACTAAATGCTTCTGAAATCACAATACCAGAGGGAAGAGTGGTTTATGAAACAAAAATTCTGTAAACCCTGACATGTCCATCACACCATCAGTGGAGAGAAGAGGGCCTTCTGGTGAAGTATTATGGCCTCGGGATTAGCCTTTCTGCCCTCTCCACTGAAACGGAGATTGATTTTCACGATTCTGTGCTTTCTGACCTATTTTGGGTGGTAAGGAAGAAAGAGGACAAAAAGGAAGTGTAAGGGTGGGGATGACAAAACCCACTTTTCAGTCAGTCAATCTGTCCAATGCCAACTGACCCATGTTATCAATAAAACCCAATTCTAGTTCACCATACCAGTTCTCATTTTACCTTCTGTCTGTCACTGACCATCCACTTTAACAAAAGACCAAAAACCCAAGGAATATCAAAATTCGAGTTCAAATGTAAATATGAAGTTATGTCAAATAACTAATAAATATCAATAATCCAGTGAATATCCCAATTACCTTTGCCTTTCTTAAAGCATTTAATATCAATGAAATTCTGCTGACTCATAATGAAGGAGGGCACAGTTGACTTACAGAACAACCTCAGGCAGCTTTGGCTTAGAATGCAAGGTTTTAAATTACACCGTCTTGCCAGGGCCGACATGGTTTGGGATGACTTACTCCTAAGACAGTGAGGGCACTAACTGAGTGATGATGGAGAGATTGTAAATTCTGCCATCCTGAAAGACTGGTGCTCCCTGAACCTATTAACACTCTTCCAATATCAGAGTAATTTGATATAAAAGCAGAAAGTGCTGGGGACAGCATGTCAGGCAGCAACTGCAGAGAGTATAAACTGTAAACACTTCAGGATGAAGACCTTTCATCATAATGTTCACTCTGTTTCCATCTCCACGGCGTTGTCTGATCTGCTAGGTAGCTCTAGAATTTATAAAGACAAGCGATTCTGCAGACACTGGAAATCCAGAGCAACAGACAAAGAGTCCTGATGGAGGGCCTTGGCACGAAATGTCAGCTGTACATTCCCCTCCACAGATGTTGTCTGGCCTGCTGAACTCCTCCAGCACTTTGTGCGTAGCTCCAAAATTTTCTGTTTTTATTTCAGGTTTTGAGCATCCACAGCATTTTTGTTTTTCAGCCAATCTATTGGAGGACAGTTTGTTGGACACTCTACAAACACTGCCAGGACTGGAGGACCTGCGTTATAAGAAAAGATTGAATAGGTTAGAACTTTATTTCCAAGAATGTAAAAGATTGAGGAGATTTCATAGAAGTATACAAAATTATGAGCAGTATACATAGGGTTAACATAAGCAGGCTTTTTCCACTGAAGTTGGGTGAGATTACAACTAGAGGCTGAAAGGTGAATTATTTGAGGGGAAACTTCTTCACTCGGAGAGTGGTGAGAGTGCAAGTGGTGGATGTGATTTCAATGTCAACGTTTAAAAGAAGTTTGGATAGGTACATAGATGGGAAGGGTGTGGAGGACTATGGTCCCAGTGCAGGTCGATGGAACTAGCGAGTTCAAATGGTTCAGCACGGACTGGATGGGCCAAAGGGTGTGTTTCTGTGCTGTAGTTTTCTATGACTCCCTGGCTCATCTTCAAACACCGATCTCCAAGCCATGTGATATTTGCTTAGTTTTTTGCTCCATTCACACAAGGTGTACTTCATAAGATTTTACATTGCATTATCTGTGATATCTCTTTAATTCCCACCAATACTGATCACTACTTATCCCCTGTGCAACCCCAGCAACATCCTATCATCAATATTTTGTCTTTTCCATTTCCACCTTTACATCAAAATTAAGTTTTTACTTCACTTCCCCAACCCTGAAATATTGATTCTGTTTTTCTTTCCCCCATCGATGCTGTCTGACCTGGTGAGTGTTTCCAGCACTTTCTGCGTTTTTCTTTTGTAAATTTCCTTTTGCAACTCAATCATGACGGCAGCAGGAAGAGCTTGAATGTCAGCGAGCTGAACTTGGACTGCAATTGGCATGGTGCTGACCCCATGCAGATTTCTTGCAGCACAATTTAAAACCTTAGTCATTATAGTATTAGGCCTCTAGTTTCACCAGATTTCATAGTCATACTTTATTGATCCCGAGGGAAATTGGGTTTCGTTACAGTTGCACCAACCAAGAATAGAGTATAAATATAGCAATATAAAACCATAAATAATTAAATAATATGCAAATTATGCCAGACGGAAACAAGTCC
The DNA here is from genome assembly GCF_030028105.1 of Mobula birostris. NCBI lineage: Eukaryota > Metazoa > Chordata > Chondrichthyes > Myliobatiformes > Myliobatidae > Mobula > Mobula birostris. Next base: position 29,395,905 of record NC_092394.1, on the reverse strand, counting down.
AGAACCAGCCTATTGGCTCAGGGTGTCTGACTCTCCAAGGGAGGAGTTGTAAAGTTTGATGGCCACAGGCAGGAATGACTTCCTGTGACGCTCAGTCTTGCATCTCGGTGGAATGAGTCTCTGGCTGAATGTACTCCTGTGCCCAACCAGTACATTATGTAGTGGATGGGAGACATTGTCCAAGATGGCATGCAACTTGGACAGCATCCTCTTCTTCCCCTGTCCCTCCAAAATAATGGCCTGACAATGGCAATGTTCTAAAGTAAGCCTATGATTTTGCCATTAATAATATTTTTGATCATGGCAAATGCAGTAATTAGAAGTTATTCACATTTCAATAGCAAATCTTTTGAATATAGAATACAATGTCACAGTGCATATTTACCATTGACATTGTGGAGTCCAATAGCAAATATTTAGAACATTAAAATATTTTTCAAAATTCATGAAATCCAACAAACCAGCAAGAAAGTAATTGCTGTTTGGTCAGTATTAATTTTCTCTGCCTGGCCCAGAAGTTGCTTTATTTTCTATAAACACTACATTTACCTTACACATCTCACTCCCCTGATGACCCAAAACTCTTAGACTTTACTCCTTATGTGTCGTCTTTATAATACAGACCATATCGACCATATGATTTATTTATGTGAACTGAGAGGTAAACATTAGCCATTCCATAGGATTATTCCTCCCCCCCCCCCAGTAATAGTACAGTAGTAAGGCAGCGTTTATCTCTATCCCAGAGGACTAGCCAGGGCCCTCAGCGTAACAGTAAACCCAGCAATACAGCTCCATCCTGCCTGCCACCATCTCACTTACCCCCACCACCCCTCAGGGCTGCCAGACTCACTCTCAGCCTCAGGCTTTGAGCCCAAGCGAGGTTTCAACCTACACCTCCCAACTGAAAATCGGGGAGTACTTCCTTGCCTCGAATCCAAAGAATAAACTTGCTAACTGCGTTCAAGATCAGTGAGCTATATTTTTTTAAAATTAACTTTCATATTCGCCCTGCAGCACGATTAAGATAACAAACATGCAGCAAAACCCTTTTCAGGTCACCCTGAGCGGGGCGACGAGGACTGCGATTGACAGAAGATGCATCCAATGATAGGGCAGCATCGCCCAGGACAAGCAAACCGGGTGCGCAAAGAAAGGGTTTGCCGGTGCCAATCTGCAAATGTGCAGCCTGTTTTTTTTTAAAATCGATGGTGCCGGTTCTATCCTGGAAGATTGCAAATTATCGGAGTGGGATGCATTCACCGGGAAATTCCTCCTTGGAAGAATGAACGCAGACAGCAGAAGCATCAACGGGTCCAACAATGCAACCGCCGTCCTTACCTTTTGCATAATCAATGTATTTGCGGGTCGGTTGGGAGCTGGCTTCCCAGCGTCGTCTTCTGCCTCGGAAGCCGACATTGTATCATCTGATTGCTGGTTTCCCTTGGGTCCTGAAATAACCACCATCACTCTCGCCTTGTGCAATGTCAATAAAAAAAAGCTACTGTTGCAAAACAAAAGGGACAAAAGTTACTTCTTAATGACTGCAGATCATTTCGATGGCCATCACCCTCTGCATCTGCATTGACGGTGGTGCCAGATTCCAAATGTATTAGCGATTTTGTTTTTCTGCTGTGTAATCACTCAGCAAGCGGTAGCATTTCTACAATAAGGTGGGCTAACCCGCTGGATTTTCACCGCGCAGCTGCAACCTCCCAGTTCCTTCAGATTTCATTTGCTGTTCGGGGCAGAATCTTAAAGCTACAGTGTATCATGGCAAAGGAACATTGCAATGTCATTTATAGCATGTATTCCCCATTCCCTTGCAATTGGATATTAAATATCCTAAATCAATTTAATTCTTATTGGAGAGAGTGGCAAGAGAAATGGAACTAGACGTAAACAAAAACTGTAACAGCCTAATATAATTTCTCTATTTTTTTGCCAGACTTTTTTTCAGGTCCATTCTTTTGAAAGTTCGTCTTCTGGGTAACTTTGACTTTTTTTTGCAGGCCAGAATTCCTCTACTTTTCTAATATCAGCTGCTCAGTAAAGCCCCGACAGTATATTTCAGATCCTCACCATTTAACCGTGGGGAAATAAAGCAGCAATTTCTTGTGTCATTTGTCACTCCTTTCAAAATCGCTCTCTTTCAATGTAATCCTTGCATCTATGGAAACAATTTGTGTATACACTCTGGACCTTATCAGATTACTTCACAGCATCGAGAACAACTCTCGCTTCTTCAGCTCTCTACATAAAATCCCTTGGATCATTCTGGTAAACCTCCCCTGACTCACTGTAAAACCAACACATCGTTCCTAAAGTTTGGTGCCCAGAACCAAATACAGTATAATCCTCAGGCTGCTGTCAAGCCAATGTTTTATGAAGGTTTATCATGACTTCAAGGGCTCTTATGCTCTTTACCTAGAGTAAACAGTTTTCATAGCTTGTTTTTATCCACTTTCTCAACCTGCTTGCTGGTTTCTGTGATTTATACTCATAGGGCCAAAAAGATTCTGTGGCACTTTAAATGTTTTCCCATATCCTGCCCAAAGTTTTTCCTCAAATAGTTTTGAAAATAAATGATCTATTCAGTTATTTCATCACGGTCTGTGGAAGCATGCACATAAATTGTTTATGACATTCCCTACACTGCAACACACGAAATTTGAAGAATATTTCAATGGCAATGAAACAATTCATACTCTTTGGAACTCCTTCGCCAGAACTTCTTGTCTCCCTTTTATAATCTAAAAACTATTAATTTGTCCAAATTTTCAATTATTTAAATTGAATTATGGTATTGCATTTCCAATTGCAGTGTTGTACATTACAGGTAATTATTTTGAGTCATTGTTGGAGCTCAGTATTATTAGGACTTGAATTCTGCCTATATTCCAAGTTCAGTGCCCATCACCTGCTGAAACTAACATTCGCACAGACACGTTATCAAATATTAAGTTGTATCAAGGAACTATTATTTGTTAATGAAGTCCAAATGTTTTTGTCTAATTTTAAAAGCCAGAATGAGGTTTTGGTTGTTACTAGCAGATGGGAACAATTTAGATACTTTTCTATAAATCTCTTCCAATGCTTGTAAAAGACCAGAAAAAATAATACTCTTGCCAATCAATGGAGAAATTGTTTTCAGATTCAGATTTAGCTGCTTGTGTTGAAAGATAATACATGAAATATTGAAAGCAATGTTGAAAACAAGGTTTCTAACATTATAAGTTTTAAAAATACATAGTTCACAATAGCATTCCCACGTGGCTGATGTGACAATTGCATTGTTTCTATGCTGCAACATCCTCTGATGCCATGAACACCTTCAGTTCCCCAGAGGAATCATCATGTCCCAGGTTCTTTTCAAGTGGAAATCTCTCTCCCCACAACCCCGCCCTCCCTTTATCCACTGTGTGATATGATGTTACTCCCCTTGGCCCTCACTATAACAAAATGTCTTCAGAAAAAAATATAAGTTAATACTGTAAATAAATGTATTTTCAGAGTGTAAATATCATTTACAAACCTTTGTTCAAGCAAATTTAATAAATTATTTCAAAATACAACTAGCTTCTCAAGAAGTGAAATAAGATGAACAGTAGAAGGCTTGATCTGAAATTCCAGTTATTACCCCTCAAGCATCAGGGCTCTTTGACCAGATGGGATAACTTCACTCACCCCAACACAGAGCTGATTCCATAACATATGGATTCACTTTCAGGGACTCTGCAACTCCTGTTCTTGATATTTATTGTTTATTTATTATTATTATTATTTTGTATTTGCACAGTTTGTTGTCTTTTGCACAATAGTCACTTGTCCGTCTTTGTGGTGCACGGTTTTTCATCGACTATTGTGTTTTTTTTTACTGTGAATGCCTGCAAGAAAATAAATCTTAAATAAATCTCATAAAATAAATCTAATATATCTAAATAAATCTAGTATATGGTGACATATATGTACTTTAATAATAAATTTACTTTGAACTTTCAACGGATCAAAGAGAGGGCTATAACAATGTAGTCACAATCTTTTCCTGAGAGTCATTCTTTGCTGGGCACACATAATTAAACCCCAGTCAGTTTGAGTGGTGATAAAATGAAAAAAAAAAGACTATATTTGCCAACAGGTCAATTTCTGTCCTTAAATATTTGGCAAATTTATAGAAGAGGAGCCAGTATCTGAGGAAAGAGAATACTTCATGCTATGAGCTATCAAGGGTTAAGAAAGGGAAGTTCGATGATTAATGGGCCAGTGACAATTGTGAAATCACTAGATTAGTCTCATTAACCAGATGGATTTGGGAAGGACATGGGCAAATATAGAGAAATGAAGAAGATTTGACTTTGAGACTTAGCAAAAGGATGGAAAGCAAGACAGCAAGGTTATTGGATGGTATCCATTTGCTATCTAAAGTATCCATCAGCTCTTCGTTATTGGTAGTAAGTTGGAGGAGATGATGGAGAGAGCATTGATTAAGATTTACTGGTCACCATTCCAGAATGGCCCTAAAACAGTGAGAAGTTTTGAACAGGTCAGGATCCATTTCACGTGATTCAGCCATATCTGACCGTGAATGACCAGTTGTTCAACGTTACTGTTTGGGGCTAAGTAATCAATGAGGTGGGTGTAATTGAGTTAGTGGCCAGGGTGGAGAGTTGTACTAGAGTTAATGACCAGGATGGAGGTTTTGTGAGCAGATCAGGGTCTGCTGAAATAATGTGGGAAATAGAGAACCAAAGATTACACAACTAGCATTAGGTTTTAATGAACTGAAAGAGAATTTTTTTCGAGGGCCAAATAAGGAAATGAAGCTGTGAGGACATAGAAATGAAGAGCAACATTGGAAAGACAAAGAGGTGTAGGGTAGTGATTTGTGTGAGATGCAAATTCAAGACTGTAGCATAGAATATGGATTGGGGTCTTTATATTTTGGGAGAAATTAAGGAATGCTTTGAGGGCAACTCACAATAAAGGGACTGAAGATTTTAAATGGAAGCAATAGTGAAGTCAGATGAGAGGCACAAAGGAGGAGGAAATGAGAGAGGAGGTACAGTTTATAAGCCTATTTTATGATAGGAACCATTTGGTCAATGTGACTCAGTGTGCAAATATGGTGGAAGGTGTGGCCAGGCTGGAAACTTGTGAGGAAAGCATCACCATCAGGTTTCCCAAAAGACCGGGACCACGCATCACACAGAGGGTGGTGTGATTGTGGAACAAGCTGCCAGTGGAAGTGGTAGATGCAATTGCTATACTTCTGAGAAGTTTGGACAGGGAAAGATGGTAGAGAGAGGTCTGGAGAGACATGGTCCGGGTGCAAGTAGATGGGACTTGGCAGTGGATCAGGTTGCCAAGGACTAGATGGACCAAAGACCCTGCTTCTGTGTTGTAATACTCTAGACTTACTTGTTGAACCTCAAGGGACATTATTTGTGAGCAGTCATTTTGAAGAACTAAGTCTAGGACAATTCTTGCACTAGACAATATGAATAGCAGCCAGAAGCTTGCGTAAAGGTTTCCAAGTTTATTAAGTATAATATTCTGCATTAAACAATGTATGATTGTAGATAAGTAGCCCATAGCTCTTGTTCTCAGGAACTCCTCGGGCACAGATGACACTTTCTTTAGTCCATTCTTTGCTTTCCTAATTTCCCATGTAGCCCTCAATCCTGAGTGCATCTTTATCCACTTGTGTAATTTTAACTCTCATTCCTCAACCCAAGGCCACCCACTGTCCATTTATCGTCTTTAACAGAGCCCAGTTCTTGTTATTGGTTCCAGTGGTCAAAAAGACCAGTGTCAGTTGACGAGCCTAGGTGAACACTTCACTGTAGTTTGGCCATTATTCAAAGGTTCAAGATACAAAACACATTTATTATCAAAGAATGTATAAATTACACACCGTGAAATTTGTCTGCTTATAGGTAGCCACAAAGCAAGAAACTTGAATAACCTATTTTTTAAAAAAGACCAAAAAAAACCATGTAGAGAAGGGGAGAGAAAATAAAAACACAAAGCAAGCCAACAGCATTCCAAACCAGACTGAGCCCCAGATCCATTCCCAGAGCAGCCAGAGTAGGCCCCAGCCTCAGTCCCCAGCTCATCACAACGAGGCCCCCAGTGCACCAAGAAACGTACAGCAGCTGGATCAGTACACAGCCTTGGCATCGCGGAAAAAGGAATAAGCCTTTTCAGGAGAGCGAGCAAAATCAGCCTGGCGCTCACCGTCACTTGACACTCAGGCTTCCACTCAATCGGTGCCAGCATTAAAATTGTCCAAGCACTAGGCTGTGTCACATTCCAGATAAAGGCACTCCAATATGCTTGGGCTGCTCAGCCTGAGGCCATTCTCAATCTCACCAAATCAGCTTGGCACATGGAGGGATCCAAACTCGCACTCGGGTTAGGGCGGACGAGCATCGGAACTCTTCCTCCAAATCACTCACTCCATTTCTGTCTGCTTCCCCAGCTCGAACACATTGCGTCTCGCAATGCCCCAGCAAGGCTCATCACCCAAACCAGCCTGCCTCCTCACTGTCTGTGGCGATAGTTCACCAAAATTTGCTTCAGAAAAGATGGTATAAGTAATGTTTTTAGTCGAATCTCTTGCCTTTTGATTTACCAGAAAGCAGTCACTCATCTTCAGTAGCACCAACTTGATCGGAAACCCATCATCTTTCTCACATTGATCATGCAAACCTTCCAACCCTGTCATCTACAGACTTTGAATCTTGTGAGCAGACTCTTTTGACCCTGCTAGCTTAATGACCACATCATATTGGTCTGACTTATCTTAGTTCACCACCTTCTTAAATAATAAATAGATAGTGTGGCAACAACAATATTTCTATCAAATGATCATCAACACTAATGGAAACAGCAGGGTGTGTATCCTTCTCAGACTAGCTACACAATTACTTAACCCTTAACTTACTTAAGCCCTGACATGATTATAACTTTATAAAATTTGTAATTAAAAAATGAGAAAAAAGTACTCACCACAGTGGAGGTGCAGAGCAATTACAGTTGACCCACTGGCAGAGTGCATAGTAGGCTGTGCTGATTGGGAAGGAAGTTACTGGTGAGATTAGGTCAAGCAGTATACTGGATGAGATCATAAAGAGAGTAGGATGAGCCATTTTGGAGTTATTGTCCCTAGTGAGGCAGTGACTAACTTGATAGGCCAAGGAGCATGATGGACAGAAGATGGAGGCTAACTTAAGGGGGAGTAAAGCCTCAGAAAGTAGCAGGAAGTGGACTGAACAGCTAGAAAAAAGTTGAGAGACCATTTCCCAAGAAGGGTGAACAGATGGGCAGGAAAGGAAAAGAGAAATAAAAGTAAAACTTGAAATGGTGGGTTTGATTCAATGGATCCATGAAAACCAGATGCAAATAGATGCAAATTTTGAATTATTTAGGAACTATTTGTATATTTATATTCTGGAGTTGAATGGGGAGTAAAGAAAATTTGAAGGAGCCCATTGTTTAACGTGGAGGACTTGTGGCGCAATGTTATCAAAATGCAAACCTCCAGTGCGTGAAGTTCAAAAACAAAAACAAATAAAACTCATATGTAATATGTAATATACATTAGATACATATGCAGAGCTTTAGCAGATCTCAGATGTATAATCTTTATCTTAACAAACTCATCAAAAAGGCTGGATCTGTCCTTGGCTACAACCCGTACTCTTTCGAGTTAATGGTGGAAAGGAGGTCACTAAACAAACGGTTATCCATTATGGACAATCAGGCACATCCTCTCCAAGACCTACTGAATAAGCAGTGGAGCACCCTTTCAAACAGATTCACTCAGCTCCACTGTCACAAGGATTGTTACAGAAAATCTTTCCTACCAAATGCAATAAGCATATACAACAGTTCATCTCTGTGTGTCAAGAGAACACTCACCATAGTACAATAGTCTCCGTTCTATTATTCCGTACATTATTATTGCACATTGGTAAATCATTATTGTGTATATTATTATTTTGTAATTTATTATTAACTAATATTATGATTATATTCATTATTATTGCTGTGTGTTATTAAATGTTGCTGCTATAAAGAAATAATTTTCTACTCAGGATCAATACTTATTATTACTATTATTATCTAAATATATAGGCTTATCTTTCATGTGTATGATAATCAACCTTGCTTATTATTATAAGATGATCAATTCCCAATTCATTTTGATTTTTTCAATTTAAGTGGTTTTAAAGAGCAATTATTACTGTAACATATATTGTGAGCTGAGAGTGTGCAATCTATCTGCTTCACAATGATTCAGTTATTTTGCGATTAAAACTTACTTTCTGTTAAAAATCTCCAACACATGCAGATATTCCATTGCATACATGGGTTTTATTAGACCATTGATTTAGGCTCTTAAGTCATCCCAAATGACTCGTAAGCAACAAATATCAGTGAGGTGCAACAATATTTTTAATGTTATGGTATTTAAATATTATTAAGCATCAGTGTATTAAAGCCCTGAGTAGAACAAAATGTGAAGGACATGCGAAGTTTTACAGAGGAGTGTTTTCATTTTAATCTTACATTGGAATGATTATACATAAGTGGCTTTTAAAAAGGCAGAGACAAAGTTGCCAAAACATTTCTTGCCAGGATCGTGAAACAAGGCTCATTGCTGTATTGAAATCTTCTGTTCTGCTCCAGCCGGGACTTCAGCATCGTGAAAGTGTACTAATGTAAAGTCAGAGTTATTCTCATACAGCGGCAGAAAGGAAGCTTGATCCTGCAAGACCAGATTTTGGGTCTTCAAACCATAATCAGTAGTTACCTTTCTAAGTCATCCAATACATGTTTACGTGCCAATACATTTCAATTTTCTTTCTTTTCAAATCTTTTTATTATTATTATCCAAAATTAACAAGAGTACATCGAAGTAGGCAACACTTACAATGTCTCAAGAAAAAAAAATTGTTTTAAAGATTGAAAAAATTTTGGTGACAAAAAAAAAGAGAAAAGAAACCCCTACTAGGCAAGGAAAAGTAAGAGAAAAAAACCCATTAGATGTTCAACCCCGGAGCCATGCGTCATAAAAAAGCTTCTAAAGATAAACATCAAACTGCCAACAAGAAAAAAAAATGTACCAAAAATTTAAAATTAGATCGTGGAGGAAATCTTTAAAAAAACAATTTTATTATTGTCTCAGTCCCTGAATATCACAGCGCTAGTGATTGGATTTCAATTCCAACCACTGTCTGTTGGGAGTTTGTATGTTCTCCTTGTGACCATGTAGGTTTCCAGCAGGTGCTCCAGTTTCCTCCCACATTCCCAAAAAGACAAACAGGCAGGAAGTTGTGGGCATGTTATAATGGCGTCAGAAGCATAGTGATACTTGCAGGCCATCCCCAGCACATCCTCAAACTGTGTTGGTCGTTGACTCAAATGATGCATTTAACTGTACGTAACAAATGAGCTAATCTTAATCTTATCTTAATTTGTTTTGCTTCATCGTAAGTGACCAAAATGTATTAAATTATCTGTTAATCCAATCTGGCATTACCTGGTGACGGTGTGCTCTGTGATCTCTCTCTCTGCTTGCCTTTTGTAGAAACGTGTGAGCATTTTCTTTGAGAGAAAATGATTTGGGCATGATCTGTTGATGTTTCCAACATCTGCTTCAATGACGGTCACAACTTCTACATTCTCAGCTGAGTTAACAAATAGTCCTGTTGACACTGGTATCTGTACATCTGAAATGCATTGCATCTAACATTTTTTTGACTCATTCCCCGTGGAAATGAGAAACGCAGTAACAACAGCAATAGCAATACATTGCAATTATATTTCATCTTTAATAGAGTGTGAATCAACAAGATCTGACACTAGATATTGGCACAGTTGACCAAGATCTTGATCAAAGAGATAGATTTTAAGAAGTTTTTTTTAAAGGAGGAAAGTGAATTAACAGACTAAAGAGAATCAGTAGGGAGCTCCTGTGATTAAGGCTGGGACAGCTGAAGGCACAACTTCCAAAAGTACCACACTGAATCAGGAATGGTCAAGAGGCCTGCACTACAGGAAGGCAGATATTTTATCAGTTTCTCTGCATAAGACAAGTTACAGAGATAGGGAGTGTTATGTTTTGTAACTTCAAAACATTAAACTAATTCAAAGGAAGATACAGTGTCCAAAAAATAAAATGTGAGTCTAACTTTGAGTTTACTTTAAATTAAGTGCGCACATATCATGTGGTACTGTGGTGACGTATGCAATTAAAGTATTTTTACATATAATCCGTAATTTTTTAAATGAACGAGAATGCTTAATCAACCAATATATCAATATCTATATATATATATATACGTGTATATAATATACACACACACACACACACATATATATACATATAAATATAAACACACAAGATTACTCAAATATTACTGAAATATTAAATACACAACACTCTTCCCTGCTTAGCTATAAACTCCACCTCAATAGAAAATGCTTCTCAACTATTCACACAGTATATTAAATAATGCAACAACTATATTCCAACATCCACAGCATAGTAAATTTTAATTTGTCCCATTCAGGCTGAAAGATTTCCTCGCTGTGGAGGCTTTCTTGTTCTTGTGGGATAACATCTTTCCTGACAAGGGGGATCACTTTGCTTGGCAGGTGAGACTTGTGACTGTGGAACAATCTCAGGTTCTGGGGCCTCTGTGTTGGTTGTAGGAGTTGACTCTGATACTGTAGGAAGTAGTTCTGTCAGTTCTGGGCACCCTTCTTCTTTTCTTTCTCTGGGATCTTTTTCGATCCCTTTCTTTTTCTTTCTCACGTTCCATCTCTCTTTCACACCTTTCTCATTCTCATTCACATTCTTCCTCCCCTTCTCTTCCTTCCTTTTTCTTCTAATTTGTGCACTCTGATGTTGGAAAGGTCCATTTGATTCACTGGAGTCTCCTCTTATTAATCTTTCTATTGTTCCCTTTACGATCTGATATCTCTTCTTGGTTTCCACATTCAGAACATCATCTGACAGATCCTCTGTTTTCAAATCTCCATTGACTCCTTTTCTCTTCGCCTTCCATTCACACAGCTGGGCTTTGGTCTTTGAATATTACTTTTACAAGCAGCTTTTTGTCACCCGCTTGAAGTTCATGCAATAACCGTAGTGCACACAAAGTAGATTCTGGCTCTTTATACTCACAAAAGCAGACTGCTTGCAATTTCTGAAACTCCTTCATGTCAAGTCAAATTTATTAGTATTTAACGTATATAACCATATAATGTATATAGAAACAAGACAACGTTTCTTCGAATCAAGGTGTAAAACGCAGTGGTGCACATAACACACATAATGCACAATAACTTATGAAGGGAAGGATAACCTTGAACTCTCTCCCAGCTTAAAACCAAGCCACATTGCGCAAGTAACTTCCTGATTAACATATCAGCAGCTTGTTCAGATATGCTACCTACAAAACTATGATAGTTTGACCACTGCTTTCATTACTTTTATGTAACCTCTGAGCAGCATGGTCCTTCCTTGGTCCAATATACTTTCCAACCAGAGGCACAGAGATTGACACCAACACCTGCTTGCCCTCTCTTGGGGAACAGTTCATGATGTACAGTATGAGACAGTTGATGCATCATCCAGTACCTTAATTTGCTTTCATATGGCTTCATTGCAGGGGATGTGGCATGAAAATGGTGGATGGACCTCCAATCAAGTTGTAATTGTCTCAGCCAATCATGCCCCACAATGTTGGCCCTTCTGCTTTCACCGCATACAAGCTCAATGTGCCTTGTTGGTTGTTGTACTTTACTGTTAAAGATGTCATTCCTACAGGAGTTATCTCTTCTCCAGTATAAGTTCTTAGTTAGATATCTGCAGGCTTCAGTTAGTATGTTTGAAATGGTTCTCAAACTCATTTAGTGGAATGGCTGAAACAGCTGAACCAGTGTTTAATTCCATTTTAATCAATTTACCATTCACTTCCGGTACAAGCCATATTGTTTGTATATTGTTAATTTTCATACTTTAAATCTTAAGGCTATACAGTCCTGTGTCACTCTCATCATTATCAGATTTTCCACCAACAGCATGGAGATTCATGCTCTTTTTGTAACTGCAACTTTTTAGCTTTTTCTCTTCCCTGTGCAGTCCATTTATATTTGTCTGCTCGACATGCCCTTTGTATGCGTCCCACTTTGTTGCATTTTCTGCAAGTTGTGCGTTTAAATCTGCATTGATCTGGTGTATGTGAGCCCCTGCCACAGTGGTAACACAATTTGTTCGGCCAGGCTGGTTTCTGTTCAGATGTTGCAATTTTGTTCATGCTTACTTTCATTCCTGACTGCAACTCAGTTGCATCTGTCTACAGTTTCCATTGATACAGTGATTTCCACTGCTCTTTTAAATGTAAGTTGTGCTTCAGATAGGAGCTGTTTTTGAGTGCTTTCTTTTAAGATTCCACAAACTAAACAATCTGTTCGTGTATCATTAAACCCATTACAGTACTGTCAAGGCTTAATTTCTTCAATTCAGCCACGTACACTGAAATGGACTCCCCTTCTTTTTGATTCCTTTTATGAAACTTAAAATGTTCTGCAATCAACAATGGCTTTGGTTCTAAATGTTCCTGCGTTACTTTTACAATATCAGCAAAGCTCATTTCTGCAGGTCTAGTTCAAGCAGTTAAACTTCAAAGCAAACTGTTTGCCTTTAAACCCAATGCACTTTGCAAAATGGCACTCACTTCTCATTGGCTATTTCACTTGTTTCAAAATACTGCTCTAAGTTCAGTGTACATGAGCCAATTACCCAAAGTATAATCAAACTCATCAATTTTTTCTGACACAGCCAGCCATTTCTGTACTTTTTTTATGATTGCCATCACCCAGTACTCACTCTTCTGTTTGCAGCCTTTTATTGTTTTAACTCAATCGTGTCTTTTCTTCCGAAGAACACGTGCTCCTCTGTTTCACCGTTCCTCACTGCATTTAACAGGTTGGTAGTCGTCTTGGGTTTGTTTTAAAAATACCTCGTCGTCAATGTTATGTTTTGTGACTTTAAAACATTAAATTTATTCAAAGGAAGACATAGGAGCCCAAAATATGGGCCTTAAGTGAAGAACGCACATATCACATGGTAGTGTGATGATTAGATTAGATTAGATTATGAGGACACTCAGTCCTCATTTATTGTCATTTAGAAATGCATGCATTAAAAAATGATACAATGTTCCTCCAGAATGATATCACAAGAAAACACAGGACAAACCAAGACTAAAACTGACAAAACCACATAATTATAACATATAGTTACAACAGTGCATAGCAATACCATAATTTGATAAAGAGCAGACCATGGGCACAGTAAAAAAAAAGTCTCAAAGTTCTGATAGCCTCATCATCTCATGCAGGCGGCAGAGGGGAGAAACTCTCCCTGCCATGAACCTCCAAGCGCCGCCAACTTGCCGATGCAGCACCATTGGAAATACCCGACCGCAGCGGACTCTGAGTCCGTCCCAAAACTTCGAGCCTCCAACCAGCCTCTCCGAGCGCCATCCTCTGCCGAGCGCTTCGACCCCTCCCCGGCCACCGAGCAACAAGCAAAGCCAAGGACTCGGGGCCTTCTCCTCCAGAGATTCTGGACCACACAGTAGCAGCAGCAGTGAAGCAGGCATTTCAGAAGTTTCTCCAGATGTTCCTCCGTGCTCTGACGTCCGTCTCCATCAAATCAGGATTGTGCACAGCACCCTACTTGACAAATAACAGACATCACCACCGGAGTGGCTGCTGCGAGCTGCGTCGCACCGCCACCTTCTCCTCCCGCCTCCCAAGATGTATACAATTTATGCATTTACACATATAACCTGTAAATAATTATTCAAACAAAAAAGAATGTTTAATCAAACTATATACAAGATTACTAGAATATTATTGAAATATTAAATACCCAAAAGGCAGCATTGAAGCTATTAAGGGTTTAAAAATAATGGAGATTTAAAATTGAGTTACTGCTTAACCCAGTGGAGGTTAATGACTTTATGGGTGATAGGTTAGCAGGATGTTGTGAGATAGGCCATTGATAGATTTTGAATAATCTCATTTATGTAAGGTAAAGGGGGAAGGGGTTCAAACAGGTGTTTCTTAGGATAGTCAAGTCTACAGGTAATAAAGGCGTGAGATAATGGTTTCAGAAACTGGTGTCAAAGAGTTCAAAACAGGCCATCATTTTGATGATGTGGATCTGTAGTCCAAAGCTTAGTTAAGGGTCATAAATCACACCAAGGTTAAGAAGAATATCATTCATTTTCACAGAGAAGCATTGAAAGCCCACCTCAGAAGGATGGAAAATAAAGAGTATGGCTTCTGTTCTACACAGCTGAAACTCAGTGCAGAGGCCTTGTAGGTGGATAGTGTGGTTAATTTTGTCAAGTTAAAAATAAGGCATGCTGTGAGCTGAACAGTCAGATTACATATCATTAGTGTCTTTCAGCAGAGTTGTTCTTATTTGTACAACAGGAGCAGAAACCGACATACAGGCATTACATTCTAGGAATATGTTATGTCAAAGTAACACCATTGGGAGATGTGTTTTACTATGAGAGATGGTAACATATTCAAGGGGAGTAAATTGTACTGTATAAGATATTAAAAATGAAGGTGATTTTAAAATAGGGCAAGAAGTATAAAGATGGAGGTCAAGAGCAATTTTGGAGTGGGATATGGAGAAGTCTAGGATCTGAACACATAGGCTTTAATATCAATTAACAAGGGAGCTGGAAGGGTAATTGTACAGACCAACATTGCTACAAGGATCATCTGCATTAGCTCCTGTTCTTACCATACTGTTAGGCAGAAACACTGGTGAAAGCATGGCTTTCTTGACATTCTGTTTTATGGTTATCTCACTCTGAATCATCTGGAATGTTTCCAAAGATCAGAAAACAGGTAAGAGCTAAGGTTCTCGACTGGGTAAATTCTTGTCCACAGCACCATGGATCAGGGGTAGCCCAACTATTTGTGGTGCAAATCAACCAGGACCTCTTGACATAGTGTGGCCAAGTCACACTGCAGGTAGTGCTGCTGTCCAACAGCTTCAGGAGCCAATTTTCAATTCTGCCTCTGGTGCTGTCTGTTTACATGTTTTCCCTAAGATGACATATGTTTCCTCAAACATCCCAGAGACATGTTGGTTGGTAGTGCATTGGCTACTGTAAACTGCTCCAGGGTAAGTGGGTGATAGGAGAATTGAGGGAGGGAGCTATGCGGTTGGTTAATAGACATGGGTGAAAGAATAGGTCATTGCAAAATTAGTGGGGAAATGGAATGGTTCTGAGAAATGACTTAAGTTCGCCGGGACAAATGAACTCCTTTCATGTGGTAAGGGAATATGAGAAAGAAGACAAAGCTTCCACTTTCCTGAGTTACACACACAAAATGTTGGAGGAACTTAGCAGGTCAGGCAGCATCTATGAAAATGAATAAATAGTTGACATTTTGGGCCAAGACCCTTCATCAGGACGAGAAAGGAAGGGGAAGACACCAAAATAAAATGGTGAAGGGAGTGAGAGAAGGATAAGCTAGAAGGTGATAGGTGAAGCCAGTTGGGTGTGGACCATGAGAGAAGGGGAAGGAAGGGCACTGGGGGAGGTGATAGGTAATTGCGAAGAGGTAAGAAGCTGGAATGGGGAATAGAAGAGGGAAAAGGGAGGGGAAAAGAAACAAAGAAAAAAATTACTGGAATAAAAACTCAATGTTGGAGGCTATCTATTTGGAAAATGAGGTGCTGCTTCTTTACCCTGAGAGTGGCCTCATTGTGGCAGAAGAGGAGGTCTTGGACTGACATGTTGGAATGGGAATGGGGAATGGAGTTAAAATGACTGGCCACTGAGAAATTCTCCCTTTTGCAGATGGAGTGAAGATGCTCGACAAAACGGTCCCCCAATTTACATCGGGTGTCACCAATGCACAGGAGACAGTATCGGGAGCTGGATGTTTGAAACTCAAGATTACTGTTTATGAGCTAGTGCACTACAGATCTTAACTGAAAAGATCCACAAATTAATTCAGCAGTGATATCCCCTCAGTGCCAGTTAAAACTTTCCCCGGGACAGTATATTACAAAGCATAATTCACCAAATATAGTGTGACTTTACACAGGCCGCCTCGGATTAAGAATGTTCGATTTATGGACATATGAAAAAGCTCTAGTAATATTATTGAATTTGAAAGTTCAATGTATGTTTGCTCCTATAAGTGACAAAACTGGTTTCCTCTCTGGCTCCATTTTTAATAATTGCTCTTTCTTATCAGTCTTCTGCGCTTCTGATGTCATTGCGACACTGGATGCATGATTGCCATACTGACTGATTTTTGCACATTTTCTGACTTCTAGAGAAAATTGATTTACAGACATTTGTGAAAATGGAATCTGTTCCTTACTCAGGGATCCAACTATTTGGGTTCGACCTCTGATTCATCACTAGTGTTTCCAACATTGTTTCCATTCACCTGGTCCTCATTTCCCATTCAATTCATCAGGTGCCTGATTACTGAGCTCCCTTTAATACACTAGGACCCTGCTTCCTTTTGGACCGACTTGTACAGTGACAGTAATTGATACCCCAGAAAAGCTGCCAATTTAGTACTAAAATCCTGATTGTGCCAGAATTTTGTAGCTTTACTGCAACTTGCTCACAAAGAGATTTATTGTGTTGCTGTCACTTTTAGAATGCTGATAAATTCAAATCAGATAATAAGCTGGGTGGCCCTTGTTACTTGACATCAGCAAGTCAGAAGAACTTCCCTTGAATCTTGATGATGTCGGCAATACAGCTTACACTCAGTATGTTGTAATGCATGCTGAAGTATGAAAGGTCAATGAAAAGGCAGATTAAAAAATAGACACAAGATGATGGGTACTGATTGTAAGTTTGGGGAATGTTTGCTTATCTTCATAATTCATAATTTCCCTAAAATCAGAATCTTTCTATAAATAATCAAAGGTCATAACTGTGCTGAATGCCTTCTGTTCTGTACAAACTATTGCTGCTAAGCTCTGTAATTTCATAGTCATTGTGAAACAAGAGGGCCTGGCCACTAGTCCACGAACATGTTGCCTGCACAAACTGTTTTGGACTGTATGCTTGAACTTCATGATTTGTAAGACTTTTGAGCAACAAAGTTGCATGGTAGTCTATATTTGGAAAAATGATGAACTTCTCTCAGAAGTACAGTTCTGTGTACAATTTCTTGGAATCTATACTGTAAGATTACATTGAAATGTTTGCAAGCTTATAAGAAAATACTGCATAATTAAGTGGGGTATACACATTCATATGGCAACTGTTCAGATTTTATTCTCAATCACTCTTACAACTGGAAGGAGATACATCAACTCGATCATATATTTTAATACACATTGAAATATCAAAAAGAGAGTCCTTCAAGTGATGCAAATATTATTCTAAAAGAGCAAATACAACTTGGAGAGTTGTTGGTTGATGTGTTTATGGTTATGTTGATGGTGATGTTATGTTTATGGTTGTTGCTATGATGCCATAAGCGGTTAGCACTTTCTACAACTGTTTCAAGTTGCAAAAGATTATAGGCAATTATTGGCAAAAGCTGAAGAAAATTTTGCTGACTGCAAGGCTTCTGCAAAGAAAAAAAAAACATTTGTTCCCAGCTGTTGCCGAATCAGTAGCTATGCACCAGCACCACTGTGGATGTGAGTAGAGTGCATGTGATGAGGCACGAATAGCTGTTGAAGTGAAGGAGAGAGAAAGGGGAAGGGTCTAATTTGAACCTCAGCAAAGAACACTATGCTTTGCGTCAATAAAAATATACAAAAATGAAATTTGGAAAGTACTGCAGTGTCAAATTCAAAGAGTAATTGGTTTTTGAAACCTTGCTTCTTCCTGCACATTCACTACTACTTGAGGGAAGCTACTGGTATCCTTATTTGAAGACAGCTATGTTTCATTCTCTTTCGAGAACTGGAGAAGTATCTGCTTTTCTAGGGTCACAGGCTTTTTCAATTGCACCTCATTGCATACAATTGAAAGAGGTTCCATTCCAATGTCCAGCTAGTATGAAGTCAGTGAATTATTCAAGTCATTAAATAATACCTGAAGAGCTAAGATAATGCCTTAATTTCCCAGCAGTGTAGTGTTACATTTAAGGAACATTGACAAACCAGATGGTATCTACTGGACAACAAAGCTTAACTGCTGACACCATGGCTCTTGACTCCCACATAGACCACTGCATGATGAAACAATGCTCTCAACTTGCTCTGCCATTATCAAGGATGTATGCAGGTCACAGATCACAGAACTGAGCCAGTTAATCTCAGCTATTCCTCTCTGTTCTTTCTCCCAAGCTTCACACTACCTGCATCAAATTTTATTTGTCACTTTTCTATACATTCTGCCGGCCAATCACTGCCCCTCTGCCATCTATGAAATCCCTTAGTGTTTAAGACTCAGCCAAGCTTTGCACCATCCACAAAATTGGAAACTACTCCCTTGTACACTCATGCCCAAGTCATTTGTTTATACATAAAAATGTGGTCCCAGCGTGCTTTCTGCTTTTATTTATGTGGCTACCAATTCATTAATTCCATTGATTTCAGTTCTGGTATGTTGGGTTTTTGAAAGGGAAAGAAACGACACATCAGGAGTCTCCCCTGCCAAGGCAGTCTGTGTTTTGAACTCAATCTTCCTGTGATCTCAGTATGATTCCAGTAACTGCAATTCCCATTCCACACATTAGCTTTAAGGAATGGAAGTCAGCTTCATCAGAAGCTAACCATTTACTTCTATGCTGGCTCCCAGCAGGCCAATGCCATCAGTCTGATTCCTGCTTCCTTACTTGTCTGTGGTCTTGCAAATTACACTCATATGCCCCATCACCCTCCCTTTGTGTTTCTGTGCCACTCCTCTACACTGCAGGGTCATTTGCAGTAGCCACTTAAGTCACAGCACATCGTTGAGGTTATGGGAGCAAGGCAGAGAACCCAGCAAAAGCACACATACTCACAGCAAGAATGTGCAAACACTGTACAGACATTAGCCATGGTCAGAATTGAACCCTGCTATGTTGCACCACCATCGTATATTGAACAAAGTAGTTATGACTGATTGGATGTTGAATTAAGTAGGCCATGAGAAACTGGCCTGCAGCCCCCAAAGCAATCCTGTAAAACCATACAAGTAAATCAAGTATTATATTAGCTCATGTTCCAATACTATTACACATTCTACATGGAGGCATATAGACAAAATTGCTATAATTTTATCACATGAACACAATTACTGTTACAAAGCAGTTAGGAAAAAAATATTCATTTTTAATTCAAACCCCCTTTGGCAGATTAGTTACAAATTCTGTCATTAAAATATAACCAACAAAAAAAATCTTTTATCCACAGTGACCTTTCTGTTATGAATAAGCTTCAAGGGCACATGAACACACATTCAACTGTCATTTGTTGATACTTTTATAATTAAGGCAATAACTCAGTATTGCTGTTGTCAAGAATTATTACATGCACTCTTCAGTAGCATATATTTGTCCTTAAGCATTACGAAATAGGTTTAACCCATAAGAAGTGGGGAAAATATACAAAAAATAATAACTTTATTTCACATTACTGTGATGACATTGGTATGTTACAACATGTTTTTAAACAAAAATCTATATCCAAGGATGAGAACCTTCTTCTTTTCTGAGAAGCAGGAAGGAAGGAACCTTGTTCATCGTTTAGTTATTGCCTCATCTGCTAGAAAAACAAAACAGAAAACATTGTTTTGGAAATTCCTGTACAAAATGAAAAACCGTAAGCTAACCAACATCACATGGGGTGACATGGTAGCATACAAGGGGTGATTGATAAGTTTGTGGCCTAAGGTAGAAGGAGTCAAGTTTAGAAAACCTAGCACATGTATTTTTCAATATAGTGCCCTCCTACATTTACACACTTAGTCCAGTGGTCGTGGAGCATACAGATCCCTTCTTTGTAGAAGTCGGCATCTTGGGCCTTGAGACAGTGGTCCACAGCAGGGGTGATTGATAAGTTCATGGCCTACGGTAGGAGGAGATGAGTTATACAGCTCTCATTACATGCACAATAAATGTGCTAGGTTTTCTAAAATTGACTCCTTCTACCATAGGCCAGGAGCTTATCAATCACCCTTCGTAGCACTTAAGGTAGCACTTTACGGCACCAGCGATCTGGGTACAATTCTCCCCCTGACAACATGAATTTCCTTCAGGTGCTCCAAATTTCTCCCACATTCCAAAGACATACAGGTTAGTAAATTGTGGGCATGTTACGCTGGCATTGGAAGCAAGGCTACACTTGCCAGCTGCCCTCAGCACATCCTCGCACAACATTAATTGTAGACCCAAACAATACATTTCAATGTAAGTTTTGATATACAAGTAACAAATAAAGCTAATCTTTATCATTAGTTACTGAACACACTGATGTGACACTGAGCCACAATCACAAGATGAGACAAATTCAACTGTTGTACAATGAAAATTGATATTCCAATATATTAAGAGAAACCAAATGTCAGTAGATTTCAGAATAGTAAACTGTACAATAGGAAGACTTCTGAAGTTGAATGATTTGTCATGGATATGAATTTTGATTACATCTTAGCTTCATTATCTGACATTAATATTTATGTTTATTATAGACAGGTAACTATTTCATGGATTCTTAGAGGCTTGCAGCACAAAAAAAGGTCCTTTGACTTGTCTCATCCATGTCAGCTCATTTTTTCTGCATTCACCCCATATCCTTGCATTCCCTTCCGATCAATATACCAATGCAAAATGTTTTTAAATGCTATTATATCAGTCTGTGTCAACTCCTCTGGAAGCTTGTTTGATATGTCCACCGCACTGTGTTTAAAAAGAAACTTGCCACTCAGATTTCCTTAACCATCTCCCTCTCACATTAAACCCACGTCAACTTTTAGAAAAACGATCTACCCTACCTATGCCCTTCAATGTTATATACCTCTATAAGGTCATTCTTCAGCCTCCTGTGCTCTAGTGAGAAAAGTCTCAGGTTCATGTAACAAAAGTGCTCCATTACAGGCAAAATCCTGGCTAACGGGGTGCATAAGAGACTGCAAATGCCAAAATCTGTAGCAACACAAAATGCTGGAGGATATTGGTGAGACCAGTCACAAACAGGGTGACCACTTCTCTGAGCACTTGTGCTCTATTTGCATTGGCAGCCATGGCGGTCTGGAGCTTCCAGTTGCCAGCAATTTTAATTCTGCTCACATTCCTACATCAAGATGTCTGTCCTCATGCCTTTTGTGTCCGGGTAAGGCTAAATACCACAGGAACAATACCTCATATTCCATCAGGGTCATCTACTTCCCAATGGCATAGACATTGAATTATCCAACTTCCAGTAAAATGCTCTCCCCTGTCCCTCTTCTCTCCCCTCCTGATCTACCCACTTCTTCTGACACTTACCCCACCCCATCACTGTTTCTTTCCCCTTTTACACCTCTTCATCTGCCCACAGCCGTCACATTCATCCCACTGGTTCCCCTCTGCCACTATTCCCATTTGTCTACCTCCCTCACTTGATTCCATGCTCCATCTTCCTCTCCTATCAGATTCCATCATCTTCGGGACTATATTGCCACCACCTACCACCTCCCAGCTTCTATTGCTATTCCCCACACCCCTCCTCGTTTATGTCCCTCTGTATCCTCATTATCTCCAATTTAAGTAATATTCCTGTCCAACTCATTGAGAAGGCAGCAACCATGACTAAGGACCCTCACCATCCAGGACAAGCTCTCTTCTCACTATTGCCAAAGAGGTGGTATAAGAACATGAAGACCCAATGTCAGCTATTTAGGAATAGCTTCTTCATCTCTGCCATCACGTTTCTGAACAATGCATGAACCAATGAAAACTGTCTTATTATTCCTTTTATTTGCACTATTTACTTTTGTAATGTATAGATCTTTTATGTCTTTGTGCTGCACTGCTGCCACAAAACAACAAACTTCATGGCATACGTCAATAATAGTAAATCCGATTCTGATCTCATTCTTTTGCAAGTTGATTCGAGATAGGGAACACCCCACATTCATTACTTTAATGTTTTAACTGTACAAGGTTCCCGTTTCATATATGTCGTGAATATGCTTTAGATCTCACACTGCCATCGCTCTCAGCCCATCCAACCAACACTTACAGACCACCCAAGCATTGTTCATAGACCACTCAACTATTAATCACAGTCAATCCACCCACTGTTTACAACTTTTCAACTATTATTCATAGGCCATCCACCATTTCCAAGGTTTTTCAAGGTCTGGCTCCTAATGCCTGAATAAAATAACATTGCAATGTTGATTGACACATTTAGTCATGCCTATATGGGATGTTGAATATTGTGTCTCAGAGTGGACTGCTCAAATTCCTATTATAGCCAAGCTTCCCCCAACCCCCATGGTTTATTGTGAGGTTATATTCACAGCTTTTAATATGTAATCTACATATTCAATGCAGAAGATACATTAAAGACTAAACTCTTTCTCTAAATTATTTAGTTTTTAAATAGAAATCAAAATGATCACAAAGAGAATTGGAGATAGGTGCTTCTGATATTTGTGTTCCTCATGCTGCCCCGTAAAACCATGTCTAATATTAATAATAACAAAAGTAGAACATAATATGAATGCAAGTGAACAAAGCTGACGCTGCAAATCTGAAACAAAATAAGAAAATTCAGAAATATTGAACTAGTCACATAATACCTGTGGAAAGACACAAGAACAAAACTGCTGGAAGATCTCAGCCAGTCAAGCTGCATTTGTGGAAAATGAAACAAAATCAACTTGGGTTAATGACTCTTCTACAGAACAATTCTGATGAAGGGTTATTAACTTGAAACATTGACTTCTTCTCTCTCTGCAGATACTGCCTAATCAGCCACTATTTTTTTATAGGAGAGAGTTAGAACCTTTTTATCAGCATCAATACAGCTCAGCAGAAATATATTTATCTACAAATATATAAACTCTAGCCAAGTACAATTTGTCATTGATAAGTAGAGATGAGGATAAAATGGGACTGAACATCAAAACTGGTACATTTAAATTGGTTTATTATTGTCACATGTACTGAGATACAGTGAAAAACTTGTTTTGCATGCCATCTATACAAATCATTTTGTCACAACATGAATTGAGGTGGTACAAAGGAAAACAATAACAGAATGCAGAAGAAGTGTAACACTACAGAGAAAGCAGGCAGAGAATTAGGTGCAAGTTTGTAAGGAGTTAGATTGTGAGGTGAAGACGTATCATACTAAGGGACCATTCAATACTCTTATAACAGCAGGGTAAAAGCTGTCCTTGATGACATATTCCAAATTGTCAAACTGAAGTATGTGAATGATTTCATCAAATAGAAGATGACAAACAATTTTGCAGAGTGGGCAGTTAAAGAGGAACACGCAAACAGTCTTGCAAAATGCATGGAAATATGGCAGGGCTATAAGGAGTCCATTGGAAGCAAAGAATCAAAACATGTTGTGGGGATGCTTCACTGCAGCAGGCCCCAGAAGCTTTGTAAAGGTAGAGGGTAATATGAATACAGCCAAATAAAGGGAAATCCTGGAGGAAAACCTGATGCAGTCTGCAAGAGAACTGCGACTTGGGAGAAGATTTGTTTTCCAGCAAGATAATGACCTCAAGCATCAAGCAAAAGCCACACAGGAATGGCTGAAAAACAACAAGGTTAATGTCCTGGAGTGGCCAAGTCCAGACCTTAATCCAATTGAGAATTTGTGGCTGGACTTGAAAAGTGCTGTTCACTCACAACCCCCATGCAATCCGACAGAGCTTAAACAGTTTTGTAAAGAAGAATGGGGGGAAAATTGCAGTGTACAGTTGTACAAAGCTGATCGAGACTTATCCACACAGACTCAAGGCTGTAATTGCTGCCAAAGTTGCATCTACTAAATACTGACTTCAAGGGGTTGAATACTTATGCAATCAATTATTTTGTGTTTTCTATTTGTATTTAATTTAGATCACTTGTAAAGATCTGTTTACACTTTGACACAAAAGAGTCTTTTTGTGTTGATCAGTGTCAAAAAAAAAGCCAAATTAAATCCATGAAAACTTCCAGAGGGGGGAGTTGAATACTTTTTAAAGGCACTGTATTTTCAACTGAATTTAAAGTTCCTAGGTGTCAATTGGACTAATTAATAGCATTAATATATTTAAGGATCAGCTTGAGAAATTTTAAGGGATATTGTATCAGGTGGAGGGGCAAGTTGAGTGGGAAATGGCAAATGCATAGTGTAAACAAAAGCATAGACTACTTATACTGAATACAGGTAGTTTGTAAGCTGTGCTTTTGTACTTAATGAAATACGTAATGTACTTTTGAGTGGCAAACAATATAAATGTATAAAGAACTGCTGGGAATTGAGTTTGTTTTTTTTCAGAATATCAACTTCTGATAAATATTCAGAATTGTACAGCACTGTAGCTTAACAACCTTGCTATTCTGCAAACTGTACTGGATCTACCAAGGTGCATTCTATCATTTCAATTTCTTGCTTTATTATATCTTAAACTTTTTTTTCCCCAAGTATTATCTAATTCTTTCATGCAAGTTACTCCTGCATTTAGATAAGGTGATAGGGAGAGATTAATACTGATCTTGTTTCAAAGTAAGGTATTAATTTATAAAGATAGCCTTTTTGCAGAAAGAAGCCTATCGGAGGGATGTTCATATGGGTCTGAAGTCGAACATTTCTTTTTGATATTATGGGAAACAGGCAACTTCTATCTGCATTTTACCAGTATTATTATTTTTTTTTTTTTACAGAACTCTCTCCTGATAAACTCTCTTCTGATTTAGCTCTGCAATAATATACCCAATACTCATTTCAGCAGTCTTAATACAAGCATGCATGCATCAATTATATAAACAAATAACTCTTTTAGCTTTACCTATTCATGTTGAATCATTTATCACCTCCTCAATACTACCAAGTAAGAGCAAATCTTGCTTATGTTAATTTACTAAAGAACAAAGTTTTCACTATCCCTAACTTTGCTGTGGATGATTGGATTAATAACTTGGCATGGATGGAACTTGGTTCACTGAGGAATATTCTTCTAGATACCATTGTGTTTTTCTTTCATCTATTCATCTACCCCAAGAGTAATGATAAACTTATCACCAAAGTTGGTTCAAACTTCTTATTCTTTACTTGTAGCCACAATATTTGTGTCTCATATCCAGTGAAGTTTCTGTATATGTCACCACAGAAAAAGAGATTCGATGGTAGAAAATCTGAGGGTAAAAGTAAGGGAAGAACTTAATCACAAGCAGAAAGGCTCTCGGCAAACCAGAGGGTTTAGAGGCAGATATTCTTTGGTCCTGATGGCCCATATCATAGGGACTTATAAAATGCTGGGGTAATAGTGAATGAATGCAATATTTCAAAATTCCGTAAGACCATAACTCATAAGACATAAGAGCCGAATTAGGCCACTCAGCCTATTGAGTCTGCTTTGCCAGTCCATCATGGTTGATTTATTATCCCTCTCAACCCCATTCTCCTGCCCTCACTACGTCACCTTTGACACCCTGATTAATCAAGAAACTATCAACCTCCAATTTAAATATACTTAATGACTTGGCCTCCACAGCTGTCTGGGGCAATGAACACTGATTCATCCTCATCTCTGTTATAATGGACCTCCCTCTATTCTGAGGCTGTGCCCTCTGGTCCTAGGCTCATCCACTATAGAAAACATCCTCTCCACACCCACTCCAGCTTGCCCTTTCAATATTCAATAGGTTTCAATGAGTTCTCCCCTCATTCTTCTGAACTACGTTGGATACAGGCTCACAGCCATCAAACACTTGTCATATATTAACTCTTTCATTCCTGGAATAATTCTTATGAACTTTCTCTGCATCCTCTTGAATGCCAGCACATATTTTCTAAGGGGCCCAAAGCTGCTCACAAAAACTCCAAGTGCAGTCTAACCAATGCCTTATAAAGTCTCAGAATTACATTTTTGCTCTTGTATTCTAGTCCTCTCAAAATGAATGATAACCTTGCATTAGTCTTCCTTCTCAACTCAGCATGTAAGTTAAACATTTGGGAATCCTGCACGAGGACTCCAAAATCCCTTTGCTCCTCTGATTTTTGAATTTTCTCCCCATTTAGAAAATAGTCTACGGGCTTTATTCCTTCTACCAAAGTGCATGATCTTACACTTCCTTACACTATATTACATTTGTCACTTCTTTGCCATTCTGTGACTCCCTGCTTCTTCAACACAACCTGTCCCTTCACCTATCTTTGCATTGTCTGCTAACTTGTCTACAAAGCTGTCAATTTTGTCATCCAAATCATTAACATATAACATGAAAATAAGTGGTCCCAAATCTTATCCTTGCAGAACGTTAATGTCACCGGCAGCCAAACAAAAAATGTTCCCTTTATTCCCACTCTGCCTCCAGCTTGTCAGCCAATCTTCTATCCATGCTCGTATCTTTCCTGTAATACCATTAGTTCCTATCTTGTTAAGCAGTCTCATGTGCGGCATCTTGTCAAAGACTTTCTGAAAATCCAAGTAAACAACATACATTGACTTTCCTTTATCTATCCTGCCTGCTATTTTCTCAAAGAATTTGAACAGATTTGTCCTACAAATTTTCCTCAAGGAAACCATGCTGACTTTGGCCTATTTTATCATGCACTTCCACATACCCCAAAACCTCATCCTTAATAATGGATTCCAACATCTTCCCAACTGCTGAAGTCCGGTGAACTGGCCTATAATTTCTTTTCTTCTGCCTTGTTTGGTCCATAAAGTGTAAAGTGATATTTGCAATTTTCCAGTCCTCCAGAACCATTCCAGAATCTAGTAATTCTTGAAAGATCATTACTAATACTTCCATAATCTCTTCAACTACCTCTTTCAAAACACTGGGGTGTAATTCATTTGGTCCAAGTGAATTATCTTGCTTCAGAGCTTTTAGCTTCTGAACCTTCTCCTCAGCAATAGCAATTGCACTCACTTTTGCGCCTGAAACTCTCCAACTTCTGGCATACTGCTAGTGTCTTTCACAGTGAATAATGGCACAAAATACTTAAGTTCATCCACCATTACTACCTCTTCAGCTTCATTTTCCAATGGTTCAATATCCACGCTCGCTTCTCTTTTATTCTTCACATATCTGAAAAACTTTTGGTATACTCCTTTATATTATTGGATAGCTTGCCTGTGCATTCAATCTTTTCTCTCCTTATGGCTTTTTTAGTTGCCTTCTGTTGGTTTTTAAAAGCTTCCCTGTCTAACTTCCCACTAATTTTTACTATATTATATGCCTCCTCTTTGGCTTTTATACTGTCTTTGACTTCCCTTGTCAGCCACAGTTGCCTCAACCTCCCTTTAGAATACCTCTTCATCTTTGGGACACATCTACCTGGCACCTTCCAAATTGCCCCCTGAACTCCAGTCTTTGCTATTCTGCCATTCATCCCTGGTTGTGTCCCCTTCCAATCAACTCTGGCCAGCTCTTCTCCATGCCTCTGTAATTCCCTTTCCTCCACTGTAATATTGATACATTTGACCTTATCTTCTCCCTTTCATATTGCAGTGTGAATTCTGTCATATTATGATCACTGCCCCCCAAGGGGTCATTTACCTTAAGCTCCCAATCGAATCTGGTTCATTACACACACCCAATCCAGAATTGCCATTCACTAGTGGCACAAATCACAACCTGCTCTAAAAAGCCATTCGCTACATTCAGGAAATTTGGAATGGTTTGGAAAATGCAGATACAATACCCCTGTTCAAGAATGTAGTGAGATAGAAGTAGAGAGGGAAAAAAATCAGATAGCTTGACATCTATCATTGGGAAAATGTTAAAATATAACATAAAGGAAATAAATAGTAGCAGGACTTTAAGAAAAGCACAGAATTATTAAGCAGAGTTTATATCGAAGTGAAAGAGTGTTTTAACATTTTGTGAAATAGTTTTTGAGGGTGAAGTGAGCAATATAGATAAAGAAGATCAGTAGACATGTGGTATTTATGGTCTTCAGAAAGCATTTAATAGGTTGCACGCAATGGGTTACTGCTGTGCAAGGCAAAAACTCATGGTGTTGGTATTAGCATGGATACAGAATTGCCAACCTGACAGAAAAAAGAATAGATTGGCAAGCTGTAACCACTGATCTCATGTGCCACAAAGGTCAATTCTGTGACAATAATTTACAACTGGTGTTAGTGATTTCAAAGACAGGGATGAGGTCATTATAGACAAATTTGTTGATATTACAAAGATTGGGAAGGGGTGGAGGGGCGAGAGAGCAATTTGTTAGAAGGATGTAGAGTCTGTAAGAGGATATAGGTAAGTGAAATAGGTAGGCAAACAGTGGATAGATGAAATATAATTCAAATGTGTGAAATTACAGAATGCTGTGATTTACAGAAATCTTGGTACCTTCATTCATAAGCCACAGAAAGTTTGCATGAAGATACAGAAAACTGAGGAGGAAAATGACCTTAATTACAAAGGGAATACAATATACAAATTCCAGAAGTCTTGCTGTACAGGGCATCAGTCAGACCATATCTGGAATATTGCATATGGTTTTTGTCTGATATTTAAGAAGGGATGTATTTTTATGTGTCACAGTTTAGAGGTGGCTCACTAGGTTGATTTCTGGAACAAAGAGGCTTCCAGAAGAAAAAGCCAATACTCATTGAACTTTCAAATAAGGGCATTTGACTATTGGGAATCTAGAACTAGGCGACATAACTTCAGAAAAAAGGGATTGTTCACTTATGAAGATATTTGATGCGGAGGAATTTCTTTTCTTGGAAGGTCAAAAATGTTTGAAATTTTCCAGCTGTGAAGGCTATATTACTGAATATATTAAAGGATAACATAAATTCTTCATCTCATGGAGAATCAAGGGTTGTATGGAACAAAGTGGAAAAGGGAAGCTAAGGCAAATATCTGGTCATCATTGTTCAATGAAGCAGCTTGGAATTACTCCTTTTATTAGGAGTAGGCTTACTCCGGTTCTTACGTGACCCAAGGTGTTGATGGTTGGAGATTTGGTTGCAGCAATGTCATTAAACATTAAGTGAAGTTGGCTGGTGTCTCATTGGTTGAGACAGTCATTGTCTGGTCATTCCATAGCATGAGCAGGTTTACTGGATACATTGTGAATCTTTATTATTATGACTAAATTCCATAGACTTCTCCTTCTGACCTTTGCAATCTTCAGATTTCATTAAGTAATCTTAACCAAAATCTTTATTATTTCCCTTACTCATTTTAAGATAACTGTAAGTCTGCAATTTTTTAGTTCAACCTCAACTCCATTAAGTCTGCATACAAGATATGCATGCGGTGATTGACAATACTCAGCTGCCTGAGAATAAACATCAAGTTTACTGGCCCCTTCTCTTCTGAATTTCCCAATCCCACTCCTGACACCATATCTCAACCCAACAAGTGAATGTCAGATTGTCATTTCATAGCTTTAAAATTCCAGTCTGACGAAATCACTTCTCTACATACCCCTAGCCATCAATCTATATTAACCAGGATTTTTCTCCCGAATCTACTTGTAGATTTAGATAAAATCCAAATTTACAAGTAGGTCCAGTTTCAGGTTGATCCTTGGCAAGTCTCTACCCATCGTGTCCATATTCTATACTTGGACAGCTTAGAGTCTAAAGGCGTGATCAGTATATTTTTCTTGTGGCCGTATATATGCTGCACAATTCCCATTAGCAGTTAAATTAAACACCTGCCGCCACCTCTGATTCATTTGGTTAAAAATAATTTTCCTCCTGAACCTTCCCATTGTCCACTCACTTCCTTCACGTAATGAGCATTACTATAATAACGCATGGTCTCAACTCTACCTTAGTTTTGTACTCTAGTCCTTGGTTTCATTTCTAACCAGACCTCCTCCTGGATTTTCTTTGGTTCATTGATGAGTACATTGCTTGCATTTTAATCTGAAGAATTTCACATTAAGTTTAAAATTTCCATTTCTTACCTTTTATGGGGAACATTTCTGACTGTTTCTTTGGACTTCTTTATTTCAACCTAAAACAAAGTTCAGGTGATTTATCACATTGTAAAAACACTAATCTCAAGTCTATATCTGAAAGCTTGGGTCAGAAGGTCAGTGAACATGCTTAAGGAATGGAAATAGAAAAACTGAGAAGTTGGTAAAAGAATCCATACATGCAGAGGAAAGTGAACCTTTCTGGAAGTGTGTGTGGGGGTGGCAGGTGGGGGGGGAGAAGGAGGCATTAGAAAAGTAACCACAAGATCACAATAGGCATAAGACTGCAGAGTTCTTGAGCAAAAGAAAACAAACAGAAGTACTCAGTCAGACAACATCTGTTGAGGCAGAGGCACAGTTGAGTGTCAGGTGGAAACTCTAGACCCAAAATGGTGACTATCCTTTTGTCTGTATCTAAGATATCTAACTATCTTACCCAAAGTGTCATGATGAAACATCAGCTGTTTATTTCCCTCCATAGCTGCTCTCTGACCTGCCGAGTTCCTCTAGCACTTGGTGTGTGTTGCTCTGGATTCCAGCATCTGCATAATCTTGTGTATATTCCAAATATCTTTTTGTTGTTTAGTCATAAATAGTATGTAACTCCAGGAAAAAATGGACACTTCCTGTATGCATTAAACATTACACACTAATAATAAATTTTCACTTTTGTCCTCAGTGTGCCAGCACAGCATATTATTGGTTGAAGAAAATGAAGTTTGAAGATAAAGACCTTAGGCCAGGAACAAAATTCATCAGTTGACACACAGCAGTGATCTCTGCTCTCTAAAATGCTTCTGAGACCAGGACTAGCTGTCGCAGGAAGCTCAAGGTATATGAAAATGCTGACACCGCAAAATACTCTGAATTCACGATAAGGATAAGTGAACCAATATCATTACCTACTCCCAGGCCAATATTTCCATCAAGGAAGCCCTAACTCTGTTGGAAGTCTCTTTCTGTCTCAGGAGTCTGGTTTCCGATGTTCAGAAATATTCTTTGCATACTTGACAAGGATGTGGAAGCATTGGAAAGGGTACAGAGGAGATTTACCAGGATGCTGCCTGGTTTAGAAAGTATGCATTATGATCAGAGATTAA
The DNA here is from genome assembly GCF_030028105.1 of Mobula birostris. Taxonomy (NCBI): domain Eukaryota; kingdom Metazoa; phylum Chordata; class Chondrichthyes; order Myliobatiformes; family Myliobatidae; genus Mobula; species Mobula birostris. Next base: position 29,364,672 of record NC_092394.1, on the reverse strand, counting down.
GGGAGCTAGGGCTTTACTCTTTGGAGAGAAGGAGGATGAGAGGAGACATGATAGAGGTGTACAAGATAATAAGAGGAATAGATAGAGTGGATAGCCAGCGCCTCTTCCCCAGGGCACCACTGCTCAATACAAGAGGACATGGCTTTAAGGTAAGGGGTGGGAAGTTCAAGGGGGATATTAGAGGAAGGTTTTTTACTCAGAGAGTGGTTGGTGCGTGGAATGCACTGCCTGAGTCAGTGGTGGAGGCAGATACACTAGTGAAGTTTAAGCGACTACTAGACAGGTATATGGAGGAATCTAAGGTGGGGGCTTACATGGGAGGCAGGGTTTGAGGGTCGGCACAACATTGTGGGCCGAAGGGCCTGTACTACGCTGTACTATTCTATGTTCTATGTCAGTCTCCTAAAACTGATAACCTTTTCTAATTTCTGTTATGGGTAGAGATTTGCAGGTATACAAAGGAACGGGGTCATGGATGTAGCTAATGCCTCCTTGAAAAAGAGTATCTCCAAAAAATTCCTGGATAATCGAGAGAAGTAGTATGGTATTGAGATCTTCAAGTCCATGCACTGGGAACACAAAGGAACTTATGTAAGTAGAAGCAGCACAATTTGATCGACCCATCCAAATGAACAGTAAGGCACCTCCTGTCCTATTTGAGGCAGAATCTACAGTTTCCACATTGGCCTCAATTACCTCAAGACCCTCTAAACTAGAGCGAAGCAAGTTGTTCTTGATCCTCAGGGACTGTTTGAGAAGATGTTACACATTAGCTTTAACATATGAAACACTTGTTATCAAACTATAAAATTAAATATTGAGGTGGGTAACTAATAGCTCAATCGAAGACATGAGTTCAAAGAGTATCTTAAAGAAGAAAGGAGAGTTGAAGTAGTGTAAATGATCTGAGCTAGTACTCCAGAGTGAAAGGCTTTAGCAGTTAAAGCACATTTGACTATAATGGAACAATTATATTTGGAAAGCATAAAGCCGGAAACAAGAGATCAGAAATACCCTATGAGGCAGGAAACATCAAGAGCAAAGACTAATTTGAAAAGTGGAGAATTTAAGAAAAAACATGTTACTTACCAAAGCTCAATGCAGGGCAAGGATAGGAGTAATGTATCCAACAGAAGTGAGAAGATGAACAACAGTTTTGAATAAGATCAAATTTGTGGAAACCCACCAAGAATGCACAGGAACAGTTAAGTCCACAGTATTTCACCAGCAGGTGAGCCTAGACTAGGATTAAGTTAGATGATGCTATGAGGGAAAATAGCTGGTTAATGACAGAATAAAACAAGAGAGTAACAAGTAATCTCTGCAGTTGAGGTAAAATCTGTGGTTAGATAACCGGAGTTAATGAGTGCAGTTAAATATTCTGATGAAAGTGTACTAGCCTAAAATACTGATTCTGTTCTCTCCACAAATACTGGCTGACTAACTGAATATGCTCAAATTTCCTAATCAACCTTTCAGTTGCAATTCATTGTTTCTGTACTACGGTCTTTGTCATTACACAGATAGACTGTCCAAAGCCTATCTTGGAGCGAAACAGGACACCAAGTTCGAGAAGAGTATGGCTCAATATCATGCAATTGCTATAAAGAGATGGAATCACTGTCCAGTAAACAGAGTTTATGAATGGAAGCAGAGAAAATTGTTTTGATCTTCTCTATATTTAACCAGGAGGAAATTGGGGAATGCAGGATGACACTCTGAATTAATCGAAACTAAACATTTATGGAGGATAACAGTGGTGGTCAGAGATTCTACACAATTATGAGGAGGTTGATGTACATGCTGTACATTTTCAAAATATGGTATGCACGGCAAGAGACCAACCAGAAAAATACTAGAGTAGTTGAAATAAATTCAGAATTAGATAAGGGTCTCCACAGTGAAAGGCAGCAAAATAGACAGAAGTGGGAATGTTTCACATACAGAAATAACTGGCCTTAATGGTAGGTTGGATGTGAGATTTAAAAGAGATTGGAATGGAACGTGCGGGTCAGTTTGAACAATCAGTGGGAGTAGGAATGGAAGCCTTGGAAAATGAGTATAGATTGTGGGAGTGATTAAAAGACAACAGCTTTATTGTCCCTTTGTTGAGTAAGCTCTGTCTCATCCATCATTAATTTCAGGCAAGTTTTTTTTTCATAGCCAGGAGCTGGTGAAAATATTCTTGAAAATGGAGGAGAGAGGCTTTTAGTGCACATTATAAAGAACCACCAAGAGTGATGACCAGGTAGAGTGTTAATGAAAAAGAAATGGCCAAAAAATGCTTTGGAGACCTCAAGGTTCAAAAAAATGGGGGAAAAAGAAGCCTTTGTTGTATTCATTAGCTTCATTTGGGAAATGTCGATTCCATAGGAAGGCCCTTTAATTCCATGGGGAAAGAAAAAAGGAAAAGTAACAACAGCTTAAGTTTATGAAGAGCATTCCAGGAAGTCCCAAAGCAATTTGCAGCTAATTAAGAATGTGATCATAGTTGCAATATGAAATTATAATGTAGAGAAGCAACAGGAGGAGAAAGTGGATAAGTGTCTAGCATGTTCCAGAAAAGCTAAAGATAAGGAAATAAATTCACCATGGTGACAAATCATTTAAGCTTCAGATTGTTTTGTATATTTTAGCACAGCAGGAAAATTGTCAGAAGAATGTGAAATTTTGAGAAGAAACAGATATGGACAAAATTTGGAAAATAACATATCCTCTAAGATAGAGGGGAACAAGGGATGTTGTGTATTTGGATTTCCAGAAGGAGTTTGATAAGGTGCCACATAAAAGTTATATCCAGAAGATATGGTGTTGGGGGTGATGTATTAGTATGGATGGAGGATTAGTTTTCCAATAGAAGGCAGAATTAAAAAAAATGGATGTTGGCAGTCAGTCATGAGCATAGTACCTCAGGAGTCTGTGCTAGGCCCACAACTGTTCATTATAACTGTATACGACAACCGTATATTACAGATTGGGAAGGGGGGGATGGAGTGTAGAGCATCTAAGTTTGCTGATTATACTAAATTAAGTGAAAAGGCAAATTGTCCAGAAGCTGTGAAGAGTCTGAAGAGAGAGATATAGATAGGTTGTCAGAATGCAAGGGTCTGGAAGATGGAGTGCAATGTTGGTAAATGCCACATTATCCATTTTGGAAAGGAAAATAGAAGACTGCAGCGTGCAGTTGTGCAGAGGGACTTGCAAGTGCTAATGCATGAATTATAAAATATTGGTTTGCAGATGCAACAAGTTATCAAGGCAAACAAAACGTTGGCCATCATTGCTAGGTTATATAATTTTAGAACAGGGAGGTAATGCTGCAACCATGCAGGATACTGGTGTGGATGCACCTGGGGTACTGAACGCATTTCTGGTGACCTTACTTGAGCAGGTACATATACTGGCTTTGGTACAGAGGAGGTTCACCAGGTTAGTCATAGTCATACTTTATTGATCCCGGGGGAAATTGGTTTTCGTTACAGTTGCATCATAAATAATTAAATAGTAATAAAACCATAAATAATTAAATAGTAATATGTAAATTAGGCCAGGAAATAAGTCCAGAACCAGCCTATTGGCTCAGGGTGTCTGACACTCCAAGGGAGGAGTTGTAAAGTTTGATAGCCACAGGCAGGAATGACTTCCTATGATGCTCTGTGCTGCATCTCGGTGGAAAGAATCTCTAGCTGAATGTACTCCTGTGCCCACCCAGTACATTATGTAGTGGATGGGAGACATGGTCCAAGATGGCATGCAACTTGGACAGCATCCTCTTTTCAGACACCACTGTCAGAGAGTCCAGTTCCATCCCCACAACATCACAGGCCTTACGAATGAGTTTGTTGATTCTGTTGGTGTCTGCTACTCTCAGCCTGCTGCCCCAGCACACAACAGCAAACATGATCGCACTGGCCACCACAGACTCGTAGAACATCCTCAGCATCGTCCAGCAGATGTTAAAGGACCTCAGTCTCCTCAGGAAATAGAGACGGCTCTGACCTTTCTTGTAGACAGCCTCAGCGTTCTTTGACCAGTCCAGTTTATTGTCAATTCGTATCCCCAGGTATTTGTAATCCTCCACTATGTCCACACTGACCCCCTGGATGGAAACAGGGGTCACCGGTGCCTTAGCCCTCCTCAGGTCTACCACCAGCTCCTTAGTCTTTTTCACATTAAGCTGCAGATAATTCTGCTCACACCATGTGACAAAGTTTCCTACCGTAGCCCTGTACTCAGCCTCATCTCCCTTGCTGATGCATCCAACTATGGCAGAGTCATCAGAAAACTTCTGAAGATGACAAGACTCTGTGCAGTAGTTGAAGTCCAAGGTGTAAATGGTGAAGAGAAAGGGAGACAAGACAGTCCCCTGTGGAGCCCCAGTGCTGCTGATCACTCTGTCGGACACACAGTGTTGCAAGCACACGTACTGTGGTCTGCCAGTCAGGTAATCAAGAATCCGTGACACCAGGAAAGCATCCACCTGCATCACTGTCAGCTTCTCCCCTAGCAGAGCAGGGCGGATGGTGTTGAATGCACTGGAGAAATCAAAGAACATGATACTCACAGTGCTCGCTGGCTTGTCCAGGTGGGCGTAGACACAGTTCAGCAGGTAGATGATGACATCCTCAACTCCTAGATGATTCCTAGTTGATTCCAGAGATATGGGGATATAGCCTATGAGGAGAGATTGTGATGCCTGGTACTATACAGTACTCACTGAAATTCAGAAAAATGAGAGGAAATCTTATAAAAAAACATGTACAGTTATGAAAGGGATAGGTACGATAGAGGCAGGAAATTTGCTTTCCCTGGTAGGTGAGACTAGAACCACGAGAGTAGATTTAAGACAGAGATGAGGAGGAACTACTTTTCCCAGAGAGGTAAATCTATAGAATTCTCTGCCCAGGGTAGGAGTAGAGGCTAAATCATTAAATATATTAAGACACAATTTTGCATAGTAGGGATATTAAGGGTTATGGGGAAAGGCAGATCGATGGAGGTGTCAATGATCAGATCAGTCAATGAATGGCAGAGCAGGTTCAACGGATCAGATGGCTTACTGCTGCTCATATTTCTTATATTTTTATGTTTGGAAAGGAAAAGAGGTGGAGCTGAGATTATAGTTGAACGGAGAAGATAAATCACCAAACTGTGACGTTGGGATGGAAGGAGGAGGGGCAAATAAGATGAAGGCTAAGATGTACTATAAATGGCGATGGATCCATTACTGTGCTAATTGTTCAATGATAATTGATTACTACATTTCTCAGTTTTACCCCACATTATCAGAATCTCTTCTGTTTCATATGTTATTCAACTGCACTTTAACAGATCTGGCAATTGTCTTAGAAAATGTGATGAATCATTCCATATACTTCTTATGGAAAAAACAGTTTCAATTTTGTGATAGTAATAAGATACTGAGAGTACAGTAACAATTCAGTAACATTACCAGACTAATATCTAGCAGCCTAGGCTATTATTTGAGACATATACAGTGCCTATAAAAAGTATTCACACCCCCCTCCACCTTGGAAGTTTTGATGTTTTATTGTTTTACAACATGTTATGTACCCTGTAACTGGGTTGCCAAATCAGCAGAAATGGATCACTCAGTTGGAGTCTGGATTACTAGAACTAAGAAAGTTTTATTAAAGAAACAAGCAACACAGTACTCTAATCAAAAGGATAATAAATGCAACAGTTCAGCAATGATAAACACACATGTACATAGAATTAGGATAACAGGATCAATCAAGCTCTATTGTCGTCTAGGGGTAAATGACCAGTTTCAAAGTGACGCAAAGTTCAGTTCAATTGAATTCAGTTCAGTTCGCAGTAATCACTGCCGTGGGAGATGGACAGTGGGGGGGGGGGGGGGGAAGGAGAGAGAGAGAGCGCAAAACGAATGAATATTCAAACGGCTTCCACACAGACCTTCGATATTCTTTGCAGTCAGCTTTCGGGCGAGCCCTTTGTGATGTCTTCTGAGGTCACCGACCGTGACCCCTCCGTTTCCAGATACGATCGTTTCTCTGCGGTGAACCTGGCACCCAGGCAAGGGCGGACACACACCAGGTTCACGCTGATTGTGCCTTTCCACCCTGTGCGTCTATGGCTTGGTCCCGCGACCAGCCCTCCAAAACTTCCCACCGACTTGTGGGAGACGCACCGTTTCCAGGGTCTCGTTACCTCGGGGTGTCGTGTGTGTCTTGCCTTAGCAAACCTGTCCCTTTTTATCCCCCTGCTGGGGTATCGCCTGTCCATCACTTCAAACAGTTCAGGGTTCAAAGGGGGAAGCCAATCTTGACAGCTCTCTTTCCGTTAAACTCTCACGTCCCTTCATTAACATCTCCAAATGCTGCTCCATTGTTTTCCTTATCTCTCTCTCTTTCTCCTGAAGACAGGTGGCAGACCAACTGCTGATCCCACTGGTGCCAGCACAGGACAGCTAACATCTTAATCTATGTGTATTCTCGTCACAAACATTAAATCACATTGGATTTAATTTGGCTTTTTTGACACTGATCAACAGAAAAAGATTTTCATGTCAAAGTGAAAACAGATCTCTGTAAAGTGATCTAAATTTGTTACAAATATAAAACACAAAATATTGATTGCGTAAGTATTCGCTCACCCCCTCCCCTTTAGTATGACACATCGCATCATCACTGATGCAACCAATTGGTTTTGGAAGTCACATATTAAGTTAAATGGAGATCTGTTTTTGGAGACCTGTGTGCAGCCAAGATGTTTCAATTGATTATAGTAAAAATACACCTGTATCTGGAAGGTCCTACAGTTGGTGAGTCAGTATCCTGGCAAAAACCACACTATGATGACAAAAGAATACTCCAAGCAACTCTGTGAAAAAGTTATTGAAAAGCACAGGTCAGGAGATGGATACAAGAAAATTTCCAAGTCACTGAATATCTCTTGGAGTACAGTTAAGTCAATCATCAAAAAAATAGAAAAAATATGGCACAGCTGTAAATCTGCCTAAAGCAGGCTGTCCTCAAGAACTGAGTGACTGTGCAAGAAAAGGACGAGAAAGAAAGGCCACCAAGAGAGCTATGACAGTTCTGGAGGAGTTACAAGCTTCAGTGGCTGAGATGGGAGAGACTGCACATACAACAACCGTTGCCCGGGTGCTTCACCAGTCGCAGCTTTATGGAAGAGTGGCAAAGAGAAAGCCAGTGTTGAAGAAATCTCACATGAAATCTCAGCTAGAGTTTGCCAGAAAGCATGTGACAGACTCTAAAGTCAGCCGGGAGAAGGTTCTATGGTTCGATGAAACCAAAATTGAGGATTTTGGCCATCAGACTAAATGCTATGTTTGGCACTAAGCCAAACACCGCACATCTTCAAAAACACGCCATCCCTACCATGAAGCATGGTGGTGGCTGCATCATGCTGTGGGGATGCTTCACTGCAGCAGGCCCTGGAAGGCTTGTGAAGGTAGAGGGTAAAATGAATGCAGTCAAATAAAGGGAAATCCTGATGCAGTCTGCAAGAGAACTGCGACTTGAGATAAGATTTATTTTCCAGCAGGGCAATGCCCCCAAGCATAAAGCTAAAGCTACACAAGAGTGGCTTAAAAACAACAAAGTTAACATCCTGGAGTGGCCAAGTCAGAGTCCAGACTCAATCCAATTGAGAAGTTGTGGCTGGACTTGAAAAGGGCTGTTCACTTACAGTCCCATGTAATCTGACAGAGCTTGAGCAGTTTTGTAAAGAAGAATGGGGAAAATTTGGCAGTGTCCAAATGTGCAAAGCCGATAAAGACCTATCCACACAGACTCAAGGCTGTAATTGCTGCCAAAGGAGTATCTACTAAATACTGACTTGAAGGGATTGAATACTTATGCAATCAATTATGTTGTGTTTCATACTTGATATTAATTTAGTTCACTTTGTCGAGATCTGTTTTTGACACAAGAGTCCTTTTCTGTTGATCAGTGTCAAAAAAGCCAAATTCAATCCACCATGATTCAATGTTAAAAAACAATTAAACATGAAAACTTTCAAAGGGGTGAATACTTTTCATAGGCACTGTAAATGTGAATGCTATCATACTGAGTGTGAGATTGAAATTCATTAATTAAAATGAGAATTTAAACTTTACATCAGTAATGGTAATTGTGATAAAATCTCAGCTGGTTCATTGATGTCCTTTAAGAAAGAAAACCTGTCAATTGACTGCTCTACATGCAATGTTGAAGTACCCCAGCAATCCAGTCATTTCAAGGAAAAAGTAGCAATGAATATTAAAAGTTGACATGACCAATAACGTCCATATCCTATATTTTTTTAGGAAACTACAGTATGTATAGTTACTTTATCAAAGAGTGGTATTTCTTCCATGCTTCCCAGTTCTAGTCAGTTGCCAAGTATAACAAGCCCATGAGTCATGTTATAATTTCCACTATGAAATGAAATGCTGCAGATTAACCCCTCTGAGTTCTGAGTACTTGTACATCAATAATGTCAAAAATGACTTTTTACTTAAGCTCATAACCTTAGCTGAAACACTTCTGCAATCTAAATGCTGACTATTCTGCTTGATCAGATCAAAGTAAAATATTTCACTATGTCACATAGAAGGAAAAAAAATGCCGCTGTTCCGTCATCCTGCCTAACCTTAATCTCACAAACATCAACGTCATAACGAATGGGGTACCGTGGTGGCTTGGCAGCTAGGGTAACATTATTACAGTGTCAGCGACCCAGGCTCAACTCCACAGTTGTTTGTAGGGAGTTTGCACATTCTCCTATGACCGGGTCCTCCAGTTTCCATAGACGTATGGGCTAGTAGGTTATTTGGCCACATGGGTGTAATTGAGCAGCATCAGCTCGTTGGGCCAGAAAGGTACAACCAGAGCAGCCTCCACAAAATCCTCCAAATCTCCTGGCACAATAAGCAAATCATTGTCAATTTCCTTTCTCAAACCACCACCATTCAGCATCAGAAACTCTGACCATACTCAGCAGTTCCAGTGTTGGCCATCTTATTTGCATGCCTGCCACCAGACTTTCCAAACAGACACTATCAGCCACAGTCATGAAAAGAGAATACCAGGCAGACAGAAGAAATATTTCAAGGATGTTCTCAAAGCCTCTACTTTTGTGCGAGCTCCTGGACCATGACTGATCAAAATGAAGAAGCATCTGGAGCATTAAGAACCTTGAGCCTATTGGGAGCACAAGTAGCACTTTGCCTTCCTTACCATCCACAAACTGCATCATGCATCTGTTATTTGACTCTTGGCACCATCTGTAAACCTGACATTGGTCTAATTAGACACAGCAAAACCCCACAGAACTGGGGTTGAAACAAGTCATCCTTGACCCTGAGAGGTTGCCTAAGCAAAGGAAGATTTTTTTTTCTCCTACAGTTCTTATAAGCAGTGTTCTGGATCAATTGAATGTTTACACATTTTATTTGTGAAGATACCAGCAATTACAGGGGAGTTTGCTTAATTATCATAGCTACAAGACAGTGATTAAGCTTCTTGATTATGTCAGCTTCAATCCACAGGAGTAACTGATTAGATCAATAATACTTAACAAATAGTTTCATAATACTTAAATACTCCCAGTTATTGACACATAAAATGGACTGATGGCATTAGAGCTCTGGGCTTACTGACACTCCAAAGAATTCAACAGATACTTTTGCACTTAGTGGTCTTGAAATTAGCAAAAGAGGGGATCTCACTGCCCAAGACTGTGTGGAGACACAACCCTCATTTTCCTTCTCCACAGAGATACCATCAACATTGCCACACGGATCAAACACAGCTCAAAAACATTGTTGCAAAGCCCTTTATCTTGATCAATGCATACCACCTTTTTTTCTCAACTTCAGCACAAAGTTCAAAATAATAGTAAATGTTATTATCAAAATACATATATGTCACCATATAGAACCCTGAGATCCATTTTTCAGCAGGCACACTCAGCAAATCTCTAGAATAGTAACTATAATAAGATGAATGAAAGATCACCTAGTGTAGAAAATGCAAATGCAAATATAAATAAATAGCAATAAATAATGAGAACATGAAATAACAAGGTAAAGGTAGTTAAAGTGAGATCATTGGTTATGTGAACATCTCAATGGATGTAGTTACCCCCTTTGTTCAAGAGCCTGATGGTTGAGGGTAGTAACTGTTCTTGAATTTGGTGGTGAGATTCCTGAGGCTCTTGTACCTTCTACCTGATGGCATCAGCAAGAAAAGATCATGTCCTGGTGTAGAGGATCTCTGATGATGAATGCTGCTTTCCTGTGACAGTGTTACATGTAGATGTGCTCAATGGTTGGGAGGGCTTTACCTGTGATGTACTTGGTTGAATCCACTACCTTTCATCGGATTTCCCATTCAAAGGCATTGGTGTTTCCATACCAGGCTGTGATGCAGCCATTGAAAACACTCTCCACTACACATCTATAGAAGTTTGTCAAATTTTTAGATGACATGCCAAATCTCCGCTAACTCCTAAGGAAGTAGAGGGCTGCCGTGCTTTCTTCGCAGTTGCACTTATGTGCTGGGTCCAGGACAGGTCCCCAGAAATAGTAACACACAGAAATTTAAAGCTGCTAACCCTTTCCACCTCTGATTCTCCAAGGACTGGCTCAAGGATCTCCAGTTTCCTTCTTCTGAAATCTACAATCAGTTCCTTGGTCTTGCTGACATTGAGTGAGAGGTTGTTATGACACCACTCAGCCAAATTTTTAATCTCCCTCCTGCATGCTGATTAATCAGCACCTTTGAATCTGGCCAGAACAATGGTGTCATCAGAAAACTTGAATATGGTATTGGAGCTGTGCTTAACCACACAGTCATAGATATAAAGTGAGTAGAGCAGGGGGCTAAGCAGATAGCCCTGTGGTGCACCTGTGTTTATGGAGATTATGGAGGAAAAGTTCTTGCCAATCTGAACTGACTGGAGCCTGCAAGTGAGGAAACTGGGAATCTAATTACACAAGGAGGTAATGAGACCAAGGTCTTGGAGCTTATTGATTAGTTTGGAGTGGATTATGATATGAAATGCTGAGCTGTAATCAACAGCTAGCATCCTGATGTGTGCATCTTTGCTGTCCAGGTGTTCCAGGGTTGAGTGAGGAGCCAATGAGATGGTATCTGCTGTGGACCTGTTACTCTGGGAGGCAAGTTGGAGCAGATCCAAATCACCTCAGGCAGCAGCTGATTTGTTTCATCACCAGCCTCTCAAAACACTTCATCACTGTGGATGTAAGTGCAACTGGGCGATAGTCATTGAGGCAGGTCGCCACGCTCTTCTTGGGCACCAGTATTAACGAAGCCTGCTTGAAGCAGGTGGGTACCACACACTTCCAAAGTGACAGGTTAAAGATATCAGTGAACACACCAGCCAGCTGGTCAGCACAGATCTTTAGTACATGGCTAGGTACTCTGGTCTAGATGCTTTTCTTGGAGTATTACTTCCTTTGAGTATTTTATATTCCTGAAACTTGTTGGTATTAAAAAATATTGTTCAAAGCTCCACACATAACTCCTTGGTCAAGCAATATGCTTTACAGAAATCATCAAGTAGATTTATGTCCAGTGCTTTTACAAATGGCGACTCTTGTTGTTGATCACAAGTTCCAGAATCAAAATAAACTTTCTCAGTTTCCCACTTGAATGTTACTGCTATATTAAAGATGCAAAGATAAAAATGTGAAAACAAATACAATTATTTAATTAATATATATCTGCATTAAAAGACCATAAGGTATAGGAGCAGAATTAGGCCATTTGGCTCATTGAATCTGCTCCACCATTTCATCATGGCTGATCCAATTTTACTCTCAGCCCAAATCTCCTGCATTCTCCTCATATCCCCTCATGCCCTGACCAAACAAGAATCTATCAACCTCTGCCTTAAATGTACATAATGACCTGGCCTCCACAGCCATCTGTGGCAATGAATTGCTGGCTGCAAAAATTCCTCCTCATCTCTGTTCTAAAAAGACGCCCCTTTATTTTGAGGCTGTCTCTTCTGCTCTTAGACTCTCCCACCATAGGAAACATCCTCTCGCACATCCACTCTAACAACGCATTTCACCATTCAAAGGTTTCAATGAGGTCACCTTTCATTCTTCTGAGTTCCAGTGAATACAGGCCCAGAGCCATCAAACTTCATATGAGCAACACACATAAAAGTTGCTGGTGAACGCAGCAGGCCAGGCAGCATCTCTAGGAAGAGGTGCAGTCGACGTTTCAGGTCGAGACCCTTCGTCAGGACTAACTGAAGGAAGAGTGAGTAAGGGATTTGAAAGTTGGAGGGGGAGGGGGAGATCCAAAATGATAGGAGAAGAGAGGAGGGGGAGGGATGGAGCCAAGAGCTGGACAGGTGATTGGCAAAAGGGATATGAGAGGATTATAGGACAGGAGATCCGGGAAGAAAGACAAGGGTGGGGGGGGGACCCAGAGGATGGGCAAGGGGTATATTCAGAGGGTCAGAGGGACAGAGGGAGAAAAAGGAGAGTGAGAGAAAGAATGTGTGTATAAAAATAAGTAACAGATGGGGTATGAGGGGGAGGTGGGGCATTAGCGGAAGTTAGAGAAGTTGATATTCATGCCATCAGGTTGGAGGCTACCCAGACGGAATATAAGGTGTTGTTCCTCCAACCTGAGTGTGGCTTCATCTTTACAGTAGAGGAGGCCGTGGATAGACATGTCAGAATGGGAATGGGATGTGGAATTAAAATGTGTGGCCACTGGGAGATCCTGCTTTCTCTGGTGGACAGAGCGTAGATGTTTAGCAAAGCGGTCTCCCAGTCTGCGTCGTGTCTCGCCGATATATAAAAGGCCACATCGGGAGCACCGGACGCAGTATATCACCCCAGCCGACTCACAGGTGAAGTGTTGCCTCACCTGGAAGGACTGTTTGGGGCCCTGAATGGTGGTAAGGGAGGAAGTGTAAGGGTATGTTTAGCACTTGCTCCGCTTACACGGATAAGTGCCAGGAGGGAGATCAGTGGGGAGGGATGGGGGGGGACGAATGGACAAGGGAGTTGCTTAGGGAGCGATCCCTGCAGAATGCAGAGAGAGGGGGAGAGGGAAAGATGTGCTTAGTGGTGGGATCCCGTTGGAGGTGGCGGAAGTTACGGAGAATAATATGTTGGACCTGGAGGCTGGTGTGGTGGTAGGTGAGGACCAGGGGAACCCTATTCCTAGTGGAGTGGCGGGAGGATGGAGTGAGAGCAGATGTACGTGAAATGGGGGAGATGCGTTTAAGAGCAGAGTTGATAGTGGAGGAAGGGAAGCCCCTTTCTTTAAAAAAAGATGAAGCCACACTCAGGTTGGAGGAACAATACCTTATATTCCGTCTGGGTAGCCTCCAACCTGATGGCATGAACATGGACTTCTCTAACTTCCGCTAATGCCCCACCTCCCCCTCGTACCCCATCTGTTACTTATTTTTATACACACATTCTTTCTCTCACTCTCCTTTTTCTCCCTCTGTCCCTCTGAATATACCCCTTGCACATCCTCTGGGTCCCCCCCCACCGTCTTTCTTCCCAGACCTCCTGTGCCATGATCCTCTCGTATCCCTTTTGCCTATCACCTGTCCAGCTCTTGGCTCCATTCCTCCCCCTCCTGTCTTCTCCTATCATTTTGGATCTCCCCCTCCCCCTCCAACTTTCAAATCCCTTACTCACTCTTCCTTCAGTTAGTCCTGACGAAGGGTCTCGGCCTAAAACGTCGACTGCACCTCTTCCTAGAGATGCTGCCTGGCCTGCTGTGCTCACCAGCAACTTTTATGTGTGTTGCTTGAATTTCCAGCATCTGCAGAATTCCTGTTGTTTGCGTTTAAACTTCATATGACAAGCCATTCAATCTGGGAAACATTTTCATGAACCTCCTTTGATCTCCCTCCAGTTTTAACATATCCTAAGATAAGGGGCCCAAAACTGCTCACAATACTCCAAGTGAGGCCTCACCAGTGCTTTATAAAGTCTCAACATTACATCTTTTCTTTTATATTCTAGTTCTCTTGGAATGAATGCCAACATTGCATTTGCTTTCCTCACCACAGACTCAACCTGCAAATGGATCTTTAAGGAATCCTGCACAAGGACTCCCAAGTCCCTTTGCACCTCAGATTTTTGTATTTTCTCTCCAGCAAGAAAATAGTCAATCCTTTCATTTCTTCTACCAAAGTGCATGACCATATGCTTCCTGACACTGTATTCCACCTGCCATTTGTTTGCCCATTCTAATATCTTTCTGTAGCCTCTCTATTTCCTCAAAACTACCTGCCCCTCCACCTACCTTCATTTCGTCTGCAAACTTTGCAACAAAGCCATCAATTCTATTATCCAAATCATTGATATATAATGTAAAAAGAATCAGTCCTAACAGACCCCTGCAGAACACCAGTGGTCACCAGGAGCCGCTCAAAAAAGGCTCCCTTTATTCCCAATCTTTGCATCTTGCCAATCAGCCACTACTTTATCCATGCTGGAATCTTTCCTGTAATATCATGGGCCTGTAGCTTGTTAAGCAGTCTCATGTGTGGCACCTTGTCAAAACCCTTCTGAAAATCCAAATACACAACATCAACTGGTGTTCTCCTTTGTCTATCCTGCATGTCATTTCTTCAAAGAATTCCAACAGATTTGTCAGGCAAGATTTTCCTTGAGGAAATCATGCTGATTATGGCCTATTTTATCATGTGCTTCCAAGTACCCTGAGACCTCATCTTTAATACACCTCTTTTAGAACTCTGGGGTGTACACCATCTGACTTGTCTACCTTCAGACCTGCCAGTTTCACAAGAACCTTCTCTCTAGTTATGGCAATGTCACACACTTCATGATGCCTGATACCTGGAACTACCACCATACTGCTAGTGTCTTCCACTGTGTAGACTGATGCAAACTACTCATCACTTCTGTATTCCATCTTTACCTTCTTAATGACTTTTTAATTGCCTTCTGTTATTTTTTAAAAGATTCCCAATCCTCTAACTTCCCACTAATTTTTGCTCTATTATATGTCCTCTCTTTGGCTTTTATATTGGCATTGACTTCTCGTGTGTCATCATAGTTGTTACTTCAAGCAACACACGAAATGCTGGAGCACGGCAGGCAGCATCTATGGAAAAGAGTACAGTTGACGTTTCGGGCCAAGACCCTCATCAGCACTCTTTTCTTTAGGATGTATATAACCTGTGTCTTCCAAATTGCTTCCAGAAATTCCAGCAATTGCTGCTCTGCTGTCATTCCTGACAGTGTTCTCTTCCAATCAATTCTGGCCAACTCCTCTCTGTTGCTCCTGTAATTCCCTTTACTGCACTGTAATACTGCTACATCTGACTATAGCTTCTACAGTACTTGTCAAAATTCAGGGTGAATTCTATCATAATCACTTTCCTCTAAGGGTTCTTTTACCTTAAGCTCTCTAACCAATTCTGATTCATTACACAACACCCAATCCAGAATAGCTGATCTTCTAGTGCGCTCAACCACGAGGTGCTCTAAAAAAACATACTCTAAGCACTCTAGAAATCGCCCCTCCTGGAATTAATAAGCAATAATATGCATTTCTTAACTCTCTGGACCATAATTATGTGTTAATTACATTGTATTCAGCACAATCTCAAGCTTGAATGTAAATCCTAGACACTACCACATATTCAAAGTTTATTTCATCTCAGAGTTTGATTCACGATGAAGTGTGGTCCAGGAGGGGCTGACGCGAGTCTGTCCATTTGGGAGCCGGGATTGGATCAATCTTCATCTGGCATCTCATCCACAGACATGGGTGGCCCTGAGTTGGCATTGTCTGATGGAAATCCTTAAAGCACACATGCCTCCACACAACGTCAATGTGTTGATCTGCTAAATGTGGATACGCTGTATAGCCTTTCAATCAAACGATGTCAAATCATTGAAAAAACCTTACCCAAGATGTCAACTCCCATCCAACTACTTCTCAAAAGTAGTACAAAAATATAAACGTCAACAAAACAGTAACTTCCATATATCATCTGGACAACCGACTAACCAAACTAAAACTTAACATCAAACTAAATGATAAACAGCTACCCAATGATCCACATCCAAAACACTTAGGAATCACACTAGATTGAACTCTTTTGTACAAGATCCACCTTCAAAATGTAGAAAATAAACTAAAATCCAGAACGGCCATGATCAGGAAGACAGCAGGAACCAAATGGGGTGCTAACCGGTCAGTCCTACGAACATCTAGCCTAGTACTGTGTTTCTCAGTTGCCAAATATTGTGCACCCACCTGGGAGAGAAGTGCTTACACAAATATCATCAGTACACAGCTCCATACTTCTATGAGAAGAATCTCAGGAGCCTAAAATCCACAGCTGTCCAATGGCTCCCAACAATGAGTGGAATAGCACCCCGGAGATCCAAAGAGCAGCTTCAGCAAAATTCTACAAGTGTATCCACAATATGCCCAACAACATTCCAGCTCGCAAACTCATTGAAAATGCTCCTCTAACTTCCCAACTCAAATCCAGAAAACCTTTCTACAACTTGATAAACCTCAACTCCTATGACAAACATACTGAATGGTGCCAATACCAGCACACCAACATGCCCCACTGGAGACCTGATTGACCAACCCACCTCACTCCTCCCAGGCTTCACTGGACAGGACAGCAGGAAAAAACAGGACAGCCGCAAATAGACTCAGAATTTATCATGCCAAAGCAGTGCAAACACTACACCGGTTGGGCGCCTGACAAACCCCAGCTTGCTCCTGCAGTGTCCCAACCCAGTACATCCTCCACCTGGTTCAAATATGCCCTCTCACCAAGATCTGAGACAGCTTTGCCACAGTCCATCACTGCAGCCATGAGCTGGAGGAGTGGCTAGACAAAAAAACAATTAAAAGTGTGAAGAGAAAAACACCTGCCATACGAAACAAGTCTTAGAACAAAGATGGAAGCTCCCAATTTGTTTTTGACCTGTTCCCTTAAATGATTACTTTAAACATCAAACCATTATAATCAAAAATATAATGAAGCAAACATCGCAGAAATTGCTATATTAGATTCAGCCATTGTATTACACATTTCCTACATAATCATGTTTGGTTTCCTTGTTCCTTGTTTTCCAGCTTCCATATCATCCATTTTATTGGTTTCTCACTTTACGCCTATCCTGTGTAGCTACACATAGCTCCAATGTCATATTCAAATTTGCTGATGACACCACGGTCATAGACCGAATTAAAAGTGGTGATGAATCAGCAAATAAGAGGGACATTGAAAATCTGGCTGAGTGGTTCCACAACAACAACCTCTGTCACAATGTCAGAAAGACCAAGGAGCTAATTATTGACTTCAGTAGGAGGAAACCAAAGGTCCATGAGCAGTCCTCATCGGGGGAACCAGACGTTGACAGGGTCAGCAACTTTAAATTCCTCGGTGTTATTATTTCAGAGAACTTATCCTGGACCCAGTACATAAGTGCAGTTATGAAGAAAGTATGGCAGTGCCTCTACCACCTGAGGAACTTGCAAGGATTTGGCATGACATCTAAAACTTTGACTAGTATCTGTAGGTGTGTGGTTGAGAGAGTATATTAGCTGGTTGCATCACAGTCCGGTATGGAAACACTAATGCCCTTGAACAGAAGATCCTACAAAAGGTAGTGGATAGAGCCCAGTCCATCACCGTAAAGCCCTCCTAACCAATGAGCACATCTACAAGAAGCATTGTTGCAGGAAGGCAACACCCATCAAGGACCCCATCACCCAGGTCATGCATTCTTTCTGCAGCTGCCATCAGAAAGGTGGTATAGGAGCCTCGGGACTCATCCCATCAGGTTCAGGAACAGTTACTACCCTTCATCCAACAAGCTCTTGAACCAAAGGAGATAACTTCACTCACCCCATCACTGAAATGTTCCCACAACCTACGGATTCACTTTCAAAGACGCAGCTCATGTTTTCAATAGTTATTGTTCATTTATTATTATTTCTTTCCTTTTGTATTTGCACAGTTTGGCTTCTTTTGCACACTGGTTGTACACCCTGTTGATGTGGTATTTCATTGATTCTATTATGGTTATTGGATTTATTATGTATGCTCTCAAGAAAATTAATTTCAGGGTTGTATTTACACATAATGTTCCAGTCTTAAAAATGATGGTAATATCATTTATCAATCCCCATCATTTTCTCATATAACCAGTTTTATTTCTGACCTAAGTATAACCATATAACAATTACAGCATGGCAACAGGCCATCTCGACCCTTCTAGTCTGTGCCAAACTCTTACTCTCACCTAATCCCACCGACCTCCACTCAGCCCATAACCCTCCATTCCTTTCCTGTCCATATATCTATCCAATTTAACTTTAAATGACAACATTGAACCTGCCTCAACAACTTCTGCTGGAAGTTCATCCCACACAGCTACCACTCTCTGAGTAAAGAAGTTCCCCTTCATGTTACCCCTAAACTTTTGCCCTTTAACTCTCAATTCATGTCCTCTTGTTTGAATCTCCCCCACTCTCAATGGAAAAAGCCTATCCACGTCAACTCTATCTAACCCCCTCATAATTTTAAATACCTCTATCAAGTCCCCCCTCAACTTTCTTCGCTCCAAAGAATAAAGACCCAACTTGTTCAACCTTTCTCTGTAACTTAGGAGATGAAACCCAGCTTTCAGGATTGGTTGAAACTGTATTCAGTCATCTCCACCAACCCTCTAAGTACCCTTCACTGTTCATTTCAGGGTCATAATTATACAATGACTCCTGTCTTTAAGTGGTGTGCCAACACAATACAAGAACCTTTCTACCAGCTCCCAGGGGATCCTATTATATATGGAACCATCTGGTTTCTAATTTACGGCATGTCTGAACTATGACCTTGCTCAGAATTATTGCCACTGGGATTACTACATGGTACATTATGATGCAATGGGAAGGGCCTAACATTAGCCTTTGGCTGGTCCAAGGGTATGGTTGGTCAGGCCGAACTGTCATTGCATGCTTAACTACATTTCTACTATCACACCCCATCACTTAGTTTTAATTGATGCACAGAGTCTAAAGTTTACAGGTAACGCCAACCCATAGTTAACTTTCACCTCAAGATTTAGCAATAGGATTTCTATCCAGAGCCTCAGTTGTCAGGAAACAGACATCATTTCTCTCTGATGATTCAAATACCCAACCTCTAGGGCTAGTGAAATGCAGCATGGCCCAAAAATCTGACAGTTACCTTTCCAGATTGTATTTAAAATTTCTTACCTGCTACATTTTCCTTGGCCCTGCTTTTCTCAGAGGCATCATATTTTTGGTTGATAACAATTTAGTGATCAGGCTTAAAATCTGCCATCATTGGTAATTCCAACAATTGTGTTCTTCAATTTATTTCATTACAAACTAATCTTAAGACTTTTGTTCACAAACTAATACACAATTCTAGCTACTCTTACTTAGCATAAACTTAGTATAGTAACCAACTTGTACTGTTTAGTTAGAATTCCAAAGAATGACTCATTTCAATCTGCATTCTGAGAGACAAAAACAAGTCTTAACATGCTATCAAAATAAAACATGCATCTAAAGGTTAATTGTCTCCAAACCAATCACTAATATACAACTGCAATGTTTAGTTTTTTTAAAGATTGAAACTGATCTTTAAAATACTAACTTAATCCTTCACATTTCAAAGAAACTCCTTTAATCAAAATGAAGGTTGCCAATGTCTTTTATTTCAAACATAATTCAACTTCCCCCAAGAGGCATACAAATGATTGTTATAGCCACAACAGAACAGAAATGTTTTGATCTTTTAATCAATTGATCTTCTACTTTTTCCTAACAGTAACTTTTGAAAACCTTAAATTATAGCTACTCAGATGTCTTTAGCAAGAAATGTTTAACTCATAACAATCCAAACTTGTCCAGGAAAGCATGCCATATGGAACTTAGGGTGGTTATGCTGAACTTTTCCAACAGACTGCTAGCTAGAAGTCCTGAAATATTTGCTAATATGAACACAACTTTCCACTGGACCTCCAACTATGTGGCAATGCCACCGAAGTATAATTAGCACGATGCTTCAATGTGTTGCTCCTGAACATAATAAGCTTTGGAAAGTAGTGCACTTTAGAAAAGAACTATTCAACAACAAAGATTTGGCTTCCTGAATAATTTGGCGTGTTTCATATGGATTTTGGGCTGCTGATCATGAAAATCGCCATGAAATTTCCCTATCATGTGCCATTTTTTGAAATTGCCAACAATTATTATTTCAATTCATAATTCAAGTCAATTAAAATGTTGTCCACAATGTAAGCTGAAAAGTTTTTGGTCTTGTCCAGGCAAGCCTGGGCATGCTAAGGCAGGGCAGATGCTGCATGGTAGAACAAGTTTTACAAAGGCTATAAAAGCATCATGTTTTCTATGCATTGAGCTTGCATGTATATCAGTTTGTAATCACGTTGATACGCATGCTCTATGCATATAGCATCATAATTAACTGTATTTTCAGGATTGTTTGTGATAGCAAGATGTCTCAGCAATCTTGCAACAGCTGTGAAACTGTTTAATTTGAGGCTGGATACGCTTAAATCGCAAAGAGATTCCTCTTATTAAGAAAGTCTATGAGCTCTACTTTGGATGTAAAATTGGTGACCAAGACAAAGCTCGAGCTCCCCACATTTGTTGCACAACAATTATGCTCTGTCTACCAGAAAAAAGCGGGATCTCCTGGTGGCCACCCAGTTCAATTTGACTTCCCATTCTGACACGTCAGTCCACGGACTCATCTACTGCTGCAATGCGGCCACACGCAGGTTGGAGGAGCAACACTTGTATTCCATCAGCAATCTCCAACCTGATGGCATGAAAATCAATTTCTTGAACTTCCAGTAATTTCCCCCCCCACCCTTCACCATTCCCATTTCCTTCTCTCAGTTCACCTCCATCACCTCCCTCTGGTGCTTCTCCCTCTTCCCTTTATTCCATAGCCTTCTGTCCTCTCCTATCAGAGGCTCCTGATCTCCAGCCCTTCATCCCTTTCACCAATCGACTTCCCAGCTCTTTTCTTCACCCCCTTCCCATCTCCCAATTTCACCTATTACCTTATACTTCTTCCTCCCCTCCCCCCACCTTCTTACTCTGACCGCTCATCTTTCTTCCCCTAGTCCCCATGAAGGGACTCAACCCAAAACATTGACAGTTTGCTCTTTTCCATAGATGTTGCCTGGCTTGCTGAGTTCATTCAGCATTTTGTGTGTGTTTCTTTCACAATAGCTTTTAAACAAATGCAAACGGAAAACAAAAGGAAACAAAAGAGAACATTTCAAAATCCACACTTGTATTCTCTCTCTTCTGGAACTTCACTTTAAAAAGTGCGGTTACACAGTAAATTAACACTAATGCCAGCATATAAATAATGTGTTTGGGGGCGTCAAAAGGGAATTAACACTTCACATTTAACCAATGAATCCCAGGAGCATGTGTTTACAATTGCGAACTATCCTTTGTACGATAATTCTATTCATGCTGACTGTAAATTGTTCAGTGGCTATTTGTAGGTTACTGAATGAATAAATACAAACGTACATGCTGGAAGAATCACTGTGCTCTAAAGTAGACATGAGCAGCAAGCTCAGCAACCTGTCTGCTGCACTCAATGTGTCCCCTAGCATCTCCACTCCAAGGACATAAGATAACAGACACAGATCACACTTTACCAACTCACTTTCAGTACCAAAAAAAATCTGGCTTTTCCAACTTTCTCAATGTACTAGTCTTTAAGACGTGCACACTGGCTTTATCCAAATTAACTTCCAACGCTGCTATAATAAATATTGGGGCCCTGTTAATGCATGTAGTTAGACAGCAGTTAGTTAATACTGACTGCACATGGTAATAGTTAGAACACTGATACTGTACTTAGATGATGAGCTGCCTGCTTTATGTTAAACAGAAGGGGAACAACATCTGCACCTGCTTCCTGTGGCTTTCCTGTTTAGTTTCTTGATTATCTGTGCCATGTTCTCTTTCTATAACTTCATATCTCTCTGTAATAAATTTTAGCTATATGATTAAAATGAGTTGACAATTATCTGAGCTCCAGGTTACTATCTTCAGACTTTGCACACACTTAATAAAGGTCAAATGACTCTCGTGACTATCACAATTATTGCTCTTGACAGCCCACCTCTTTTAAAAAGGTTCTTTGAGGCTGCCACGTCTTCTATCATGACTTCACTTTCCGCTTTGGTGTTTCTATAGTCTGATATCATGTTTTCATGAAACTCCTTAAAACTGAATGCCAGCAGGCAACTAATCAGATTAAAGGCTGGTGAAGGCTCATTTGTAAATATACATTTTCAAGTAAATGCCTCCTTTGGTGGAATTGTTTAGGGGGTGTGGTTGTGAAGAGATACTTAATAGAAAATTTAAAGAGATCAGCATATAGTGTCTTTCATATTTTAATGCGGGTAAGCAAGCTCCCACAAGCAAGAATGAAACTAATGGCCATATCATTGATACTAGGGGTCGCCAACCCGTCGATTGCAATCGACCGGTCGATCTTTGAGATTTTCCCAGTAGATCCCGAAGAAAAATCAAAAATAAATACATAAATACTGTTGTAATGTGAGCACTATAAAAGTTATACTAATCAGGCTAATGGTAATATAGCAATATTTTCACTAAAAAGCTGTTTGTAAAAAGATTGTTTCCTGGTTGCAGGGGTTTAGTTCCGTTCTTTCTGCCCAGTGCACACGTGTGTAGTTCCCCCACCATGCACCGCGTTTTCAGCGTAGCCTGTGCTGCATCAAAGTGACCAATCAGATTACGTAACAGTACAAACTGTGGCAAACATCAATATACGGCAGTGTCCCCAACCTCCGGGCCGCGAAGCAGGCAGTGGTGTAGTGGTAGTCGGGATCACACACCACATTTTTAAGAAAAAAAGCCGAAATAAACAAGCTAATTAATTAGATGCTGCCTGGCACGTAAATGTCGGCTCAGATCAGAGGCGACGCAATCGGCATTCACTCGTGATACCCTGATAGCATAGCGGAGGCTCCACGAAAGAAGATGAAAACGTACAAATTCCATCCAGAATGATAAGAGGAATTTCTATTTACCTTGGTGAAAGACAAGTGTGCATGTATGTTGTGCCAACAAACACAAGCACTGACTAAAAGAGGGAATCTGGAGCGGCATCACAACACCAACCACCAGGAATTTAAAGACACCTACCCACCAAAGAGCACAATTTGTGCCTGGAAAGTTGAGCTGAAATCGGGGTTGAAGTCCCAGCAATTGTTTTCCACAAAACATGCTGCTCAAAATAAGGCTGCTATTGAAGCATCAATTCGTGCAAGTCACCTTTTGGCTAAACACAAGAAGCCTTTTACAGATGGCGATATATCCAAGGAAGAAATGGTCATTACCGCAAAGACTGTTTTTAATGACTTTAAAAACAAAAACAGCCCACAACTGCAATACATAATATACCACTTGGCCCTGCAACAGTGACAAGGAGGGTAGAATCACTGTCAGAGGCCGTGGATCGACTTGTCACTCTGTGAATACATTTTCACTACAGTTCGATGAATCCCTGGATGTAATGCAAACAGCTCAGCTTGTTGCATTTGTCAGTATGGATTTCCAGGATTTTACAACAAAGGAGGACTTCCTCACTCTTTTGCAATTAAAGGAAAGAACGAGAGGTGAGGATATTTACAAGGAATTTTTAAAAAATGTCCGTGAAAATGACATCCCCATTCATAAGCTGGTGGCAATTACTACTGATGGGGCCGAGCAATGCACGGTGTGCACGCTGGTTTTATAGCACTAAAAGTCAGTGCCTACTTCAGGTTAACTTATCCATGTGAAATTGTATTTTCACAGATGAAAATTATTAAATCTAAGTACAGGAGCTGACTTACTGACAGACACCTCACTAGGGTTGCCAACTTTCTCACTCCCAAATAACGGACAAAAGTAGCAGTCAACTCCCGGGACATTTGTGTTTACCCCAAAAGGACTACCATGACTATGAAGCCTTGCGCGGGCACCTGTGTGCGCATGCGTGATGTGCCGATTTTTTTTACCCCACGAATCGGTTTTGGCTTAATTTTCATTATTTCTACTTTATATAGGCTGTGTATTTATCATATCATTCCTGCTTTTACTATATGTTACTGTTATTTTAGGTTTTATGTGTTATTTGGTATGATTTGGTAGGTTTTTTTGGGTCTGGGAACGCTCAAAAATTTTTTCCATATAAATTAATGGTAATTGCTTCTTTGGCGTAAAGCATTTCTGCACGAACGGTTTCATAGGAACACTCTACCTTAGCGGGGGGAATACGGGACAGTTGGCAACCCTACACCTCACAGACTGTCTGTAGTTATGAGCCAAATTTCAGGGAACTAGCAGAAAGTATTCAGCCCCAGTCATCACACTGAGTGCAACAGTCAATTTTTATTCATTTATTTTTCGTGTTGAAATAAAATTAAATAATGAAACTTGGAATTAAAGGTGTGAAGTATTGTAATATTCTTAAAGAAAGACAGCTATGGCCTGTTTGATATGCTAGTTACAGTGTTTTCTTGTTTGAATTAATTTGGAAGTTTGACAAAAGTATTTTGTGTAATTCAAATACAATTCGCCCAAATAAAAGGCCTCAAACTGGAAGTACAATCAGAGCTGTTTTTTCTCTAAACGATTTAGTTCTCTGAGGTTGAGGTAGGGGATCTTGGGCTTAAAAAGGTTGGTGACCACTAATCTATACAATGCATTGGTTGATTGATAAGTGTTGCAAAGGTCACACAACAGCAATATATAATTATTTAGGGAATGCATTGGAGATGCATTTCATCTCCACTCCAAGGAAACCCTAGCTGATTCAATCGCACCTCACAATTGAAATACTTTAACCCAAGCAGGTTATTTTGTCCTCTCCAGTGCAACCACATCTTTCTTCTTGATGACCAGAAATGCACAATGCTCTGTTCCTCAATACTATCCGGGGCTCAACCATTCACGGCATATGCTCTTACCCATGTTATCCCAAGTGCATCAACTATACTCAGGACTACATTCTATCTGCCATTGCTTTGCCCATTTTATTGACTAATATCTTCCTGAAACTTAAGACTATCCTGCTACCGCTCAATAATGCCATCAATTTATGGGTCATCTGCAAAGATAACGATCATATCTCCTAAATTCCTATGCAAACCATTGATGTACATGACAAACAGAAAAGGTCCCAGCACTGATCAATAATTCCCTATCACTGATATTTAATCCAGAGGCCTGTTATCAAGCTCATCCTTGTTTCCCTCCTGAAATGTACAGTAGGTACGATATTTGCTGTTCTCCAATTTCCTAGCACCTCATCTACAGCCAGTGAAGATTTTAAAAAAATCTATCAAGTCCTCTACAAGCTCCTCCCTTCTCCCCATCACAGCCTGGGATAAAGTACTGTTTAATAGCTAGGGTGCCTTATACTTTTGCAGTTACATATATGTAAACATGGAGCAGAGAGCAAGTTAGTAAATCTGGCGGAAGCAAAGGATATTGGGAATGGTGAGGATGGAATGCCGTGGGAGAGGTGTGCGACAAGTGGCAGACAAAGAGTGCCAGGGTGTGGGGTGGCACAGATGCAGACACACCCAGCCCTGAGACACCAGGCAAGGTTATTTGATTCCAAACAACTGCTTTATTGATCACGGAATGTCTCTCTGTGGGGTCCCTTCTGCCGTTCCCTTTTCCCAACCAGGATTCTCCTCTCCCTGCCCCTTTCCCACTCTCAAATCAAAAGAGAGACCCATATCAGAATCAGGCTTATTATCACTCACATGTCACTATCTTTTTTTTCGCTGCAGCAATATAGTGCAATACATAAGTACATGAAGTACAGTGCAAAAGTCTTAGCTATATGTATCTTAAGAATTTTGCAGGTACTATAGATCTCAATGGCCCTTTAAGAATGATCAATCTTTAAACCCTCTAAAGACACATAATACCTCCTTTTTAATGTTAACACATTCTCAGATTTCACCATCCCCTTTGCTGAATTCTTCAGCAGTAATGGCCTCCTTATGGATGCAAGTGAGAAGAATACATTTAAGATCCCACTTGTCCTCCAGCTCTGTACAAATGCTGCTATATTTATTCCATATGGCTCTGTTCTTTCCATGGTTACCTTATTGCCCTTAACACAACAGAGTGTTTGCTGAATTTCCATAACCCTGCCTGCCAGTGACCATTCATGACCCTCTTTAACCTTTTAATTTCTTTACATTTATCTTCTATTTTCAATACTCTGAAAGGTTTTTTCCATTTTCAGTTGTTTTAGTCACATGCTTACTTTTCATCTTTATCACGTCATTGATACCTCTTCTTACCCAGTGTTCCCTTTTCCTTTCAACTTTATAAAAACATATATCTGAATATTTTCACATTTAAATGCGTCCCACTGGTCAGTTATATACTGACCTACAAATATCTGCTTCATGTTTACCAGGTTCTATCTTATGATAGTGAAAATGGCATTTTTTCCTCAAATTAGGACCTTAATTTCATGACTATCTTTATCCCTTCCCATAACTACCTTGAAACTTATAATCACCATTTGCAAAATGCTCTCCCACTGATACTCTAACAATGTGACCAGCTACATTCTCTAAGATTAGGTTCAATGACATCCGCTACTATGATAACCCAACTACATCATATTTCTTTGTGATTTGTCGAAATCAGTCCTTCCCTACTTCAGGCTGACAGTTAGGAGACCACCTCCTTGTTCCCAAGTTTTACTTACAGTTGAAGTCAGAAGTTTACATACACCTTAGCCAAATACATTTAAACTCAGTTTTTCACAATTCTTGACATTTAATCTTAGAAAACATTCCCTGTCTTAGGTCAGTTAGGATCACTACTTTATTTTAAGAATGTGAAATGTCAGAATAATAGTAGAGAGAATGATTTGTTTCAGCTTTTCTTTCTATCATTACTTTCCCAGTGGGTCAGAAGTTTACATACACTTTGTTAGTATTTGGTAGCATTGCCTTTAAATTGTTTAACTTCAGTCAAACGTTTTGGGTAGCCTTCCACGAGCTTCTCACAGTAAGCTGCTGGAATTTTGTTCCATTCCTCCAGATTCCACAGGTTCGTAGGCCTCCTTGCTCGCAGACGCTTTTTCAGTTCTGCCCACAAATTTTCTATTGGATTGAGGTCAGGGCTTTGTGGTGGCCACTCCAATACCTTGACTTTGTTGTCCTTAAGCAATTTTGCCACAACTTTGGAGGTATGATTGGGGTCATTGTCCATTTGGAAGACCCATTTTTGACCGAGCTTTAACTTCCTGGTTGATGTCTTGAGCTGTTGCTTCAACATATCCACATAATTTTCCTTCCTCATGATGCCATCTATTTTGTGAAGCGCACCAGTCCCTCCTGCAGCAAAGCACCCCCAAAACATGATGCTGCTGCCCCCATGCTTCACGGTTGGAATGGTGTTCTTCGGCTTGCAAGCCTTGCCCTTTTTTGTCCAAACTTAACGATTGTCATTATGGCCAAACAGTTCAATTTTTGTTTCATCAGACCAGAGGACATTTCTCCAAAAAGTAAGATCCTTGTCCCCATATGCACTTGCAAACTGTAGTCTGGCTTTTTTCTGACTGTTTTGGAGTAGTGGCTTCTTCCTTGCTGACCAGCCTTTCAGGTTATGTCGATATAGGACCCGTTTTACTGTGGATATAGATACTTGTCTACCTGTTTCCTCCAGCATCTTCACAAGGTCTTTTGTTGTTGTTCTGGGATTGACTTGCACTTTTTGCACCAAAGTACGTTCATCTCCAGGAGACAGAATGCGTTTCCTTCCTGGGCGGTATGACGGTTGCATGGTCCCATGGTGTTTATACTTGTGTACTATTATTTGTACAGATGAACGTGGTACCTTCAGGTGTTTGGAAATTGCTCCCAAGGATGAACCAGACTTGACATCATTTTCTGACCTCAACCCGATAGATAATTTGATGGGCAGAACTGAAAAAGTGTGTGCGAGCAAGGAGGCCTACAAACCTGACTCAGTCTGGAGGAATGGAACAAAATTCCAGCAACTTACTGTGAGAAGCTTGTGGAAGGCTACCCAAAATGCTTGACCAAAGTTAAACAATTTAAAGGCAATGCTACGAAATACTAACAAAGTATATGTAAACTTCTGACCCACTGGGAAAATGAAGAAAGAAAGAAAAGCTGAAATAAATCATTCTCTCTACTATTATTCTGACATTTCACATTCTTAAAACAAAGTAGTGATCCTAACTGACCTAAAACAGGGAATGCTTTCTAGGATTAATGTCAGGAATTGTGAAAAACTGAGCTTAAATGTATTTAGCTAAGGTATATGTAAACTTCTGACTTCAACTGTATATGGTTTCATTTGAAGAGTCTTCTAGGATATCATCTCTCATTATCACAGTAATGAGCAATTAAATTAACCTTACAATGCTACCTTTTCTTTAACAAACCCCCTATCTGTTCCGGTCAGGCCTGAAGATTTTATGCCCTGGGATATTGGATTGCCGTTCCTGCCTTCCTTTCATTACAATGAATGCAATTTAGACTTGCATTCCTCTTAGATACCGTCACGTACTTTATCATGCCCATTAGCTCCTCCCAATGGACTGACACAGATCCAGATTTATCACATGCTGATCAAAACATAGTGAAATGCGTTTTTGCATGAAGAGTCAACGCACCCACGAATTTGCAGGAGGCAGCATCATATCTCCAAATTTGCCACCATAGCACGTCCACAATGCTTGGTATAACAACACAGAACACAACAAAACTGAACAAGACGAGCAGCAATAAAAGCAACAACAAAACAAGTCATGTTCCTCCCTCGGCTGTCTCAACTGTACATCTATTCTGTGCCCCTTAATCAAAGCCACACACACAAAAGGCTGGAGGAACTCAGTAGGTCAGGCAGCATCCATGGAAAAGAGCAAACAGTGGATGTTTTGGGCCGAGCCCCTCCTTCAGCAAGAAGAAAGAAGGGTCTCAGACTGTTTGCTTTTTTTCCATAGTTCCTACCCGACCTGCTGAGTGCCTCCAGTGTTTTGAGAGTTGCTTTGGATTTCCAGCATCTGCAGATTTTCTCATGTTTGTGATTTATTACTCAGCCAAATTTGCTAAACACCCCAAAAAAAACCCCCACTTCAGACAAAAGTTTGACTGTAACACATGTTAAAACTAAATATTTTATTTAATCAAATTTTGCATGGAGAGTAATCAACAAACATGGCGATTGCAGTGGTGAGCAGTTAAGCACTCAAAAAAGCTGGAAATGAGGATCTAGGATGAAAGCTGCAGACCTTTGGTTATAGAAACACTATACAAAAACAGGAGGAAACCCAGATTTTCATCAAGAAAAAAATGACAATTATGAAACAGCAATAGTGGAGAAATCTACAGTGGTATTAACAGACAAAATTGATGAACCAGGGAAAAAAAACTGATGAGATTTCTTAGCAGATCAGTAATACAGTATTGCAATGGAAACCTTGACTCAAGGGCAGAGAGAATGTAGCTACGAGAAATTTTAATTCAGTTCAATGGCACAAGCTAGTAGAGCTGCAGCTTCATAGCACTTGAGACCAGGTTCAATCCTGATCTCAGGTGATGTCTATGTAAAATGTACACATTCTCCCTGTAACTCCAGGTATGCTGGTTCCCTCCCACATCCCAAACGTGCGTAGCTTGGCAGGTTACTTGCCCATTGTAAACTGTTCCTTCTATGTAAGCAAGTGATAGAATTGGCAAGAACTGATGAAAATGTGAGCAGAATAAATATGGGATTAATGTAAGATTAGCATAAATGGGTTGTGGATGGCTGGCTTCAGTAATGCCTGCACTCACCACACTGGCTATAGTGTAACCCCAAGTTTAACCCTCCTGAAAAGTACTTACAGCCCCTGTTGCAAGGATATTGGTCCTTGTCTTGATGAGCCTCTGTTCCTCTTGCCCCAGGTCATTCTCAGACCTCAGAAATCCAAACTCTCTCATCTCCAACATCAAGTATTGAAGGAATTTAGTGGGTCAAGCAACGGGCTAGTGGTCAGTCATTCCAATTGCACTTGACATTGCCAAAATGATAAGACAGAGGAGCAGAATTAGACAATTCAGCCCGTTGAGTCTGTTCTGCCATTCCATGATGACAGATTTATTATCCCTCTCAACCCCATTCTTATGCCTTCTCCCCATAACCTTTGACACACTGACTAATCAAGAACTATCAACCTCAATGGCTTGCCCTCCACAGACATCTGTACCAATGAATTCCACAGATTCACCACCCTCTTCTCATTTCTATTCTACATGGATACCACTCTAATCTGAGGCTATGCCCTCTGGTCCTAGACTCACCCAATATAGGAAGCATTTTCTCCATATCCACTCTATCTAGGTCTTTCAATATTTGATAGGTTTCAATGAGATCCCCCTTCATTCTTCTAAACTCCAGCAAGTACAGGCCCAGAGACATTAAACACTCATGCATTAACCATTTCACTCCTGGAATCATTCTCATGAACCCTCTCCAATGCCAGCACATTTTTCTTAAATAAGGGGCACAAAACTGCCCACACTGACCAATGCCTTATAAAGCATCAGCATCACATCCTTGCTCTTATATTCTAATCCTCTAAAAATGAATGCTAAAATTGCATTTGCCTTCTTTACCACTGACTCGACCTGCACAAGGACTCCCAAGTTCCCTTGTAGCTCAGACTTTTGAATTTTCTCCTTGTTTAGAAAATAGTCTACACCTTTATTTCTTCTACCAAAGTGCATGATCATACACTTCCCTATACTATATTCCATCTGTCAGTTATTTGGCCAGGTCCTTCTACAGAATCCCTGCTTCCTCAGCACTACCTGTCCCTTCACCTATCTTTACATCATCTGCAAACTTGACCACAAAGCCATCAATTTAGTCATCCAAAATTGTTGACATACCATATAATGTGAAAGAAGCGATCCCAATACTGACCACTGCAGAACACTTGTCACTAGCAGCCAACCAAAAAAGGCTGCCTTTATTCCGACTCTCTGCCTCCTGCCAATCCTTTATCCATGCTAGTATCTTTCCTGTAATACCACGGACTTTTATCTTGTTAAGCAGGTCACATGCGGCACCTTGTCCAAGGCCTTTCAAAAATCCAAGTAAAGAACATCCACTGACTCTCCTCTGTATATACTGCCTGTTATTTAGAACATAGAATAGTACAGCACAGTACAGGCCCTTCGGCCCACATTGTTGTGCCAACCCTGAAACCCTGCCTCCCATATAATCCCCACTTTAAATTCCTCCATACACCTGTCTGGTAGTCTCTTAAATTTCACTAGTATATCTGCCTCCACCACTGACTCAGGCAGTGTATTCCACGCACCAACCACTCTCTGAGTAAAAAACCTTCCTCTAATATCCCCCTTGAACTTCCTACCCCTTACCTTAAAGCCATGTCCTCTTGTATTGAGCAGTGGTGCCCTGGGGAAGAGGCACTGGCTATCCACTCTATCTATTCCTCTTAATATCTTGTATACCTCTATCATGTCTCCTCTCATCCTCCTTCTCTCCAAAGAGCAAAGCCCTAGCTCCCTTAAACTCTGATTATAATCCATACTCTCTAAACCAGGCAGCATCCTAGTAAATCTCCTCTGTACCCTTTCTAATGCTTCCACATCCTTCCTATAGTGAGGCAACCAGAACTGGACACAGGACTGCAAGTGTGGCCTAACCAGAGTTTTATAGAGCTGCATCATTACATCGTGACTCTTAAACTCTGTCCCTCGACTTATGAAAGCTAACACCCCATAAGCTTTCTTAACTACCCTATCTTCCTGTGAGGCAACTGTCAGGGATTGTGGACATAAAACAATAGACAATAGGTGCAGGAGTAGGCCATTCGGCCCTTCGAGCCAGCACCGCCATTCACTGTGTTCATGGCTGATCATCCATAATCAGTATCCATTTCCTGCCTTACCCCCATAACCTTTGATTCCACTATCTTTAAGAGCTTTAAGACATGTACCCCCAGATCCCTCTGCTCCTCCACACTACCAAGTATCCTGCCATTTACTTTGTTCTCTGCCTTGGAGTTTGTCCTTCCAAAGTGTACCACCTCACTTCTCCAGGTTGAACTCCATCTACCACTTCTCAGCCCACTTCTACAACCTATAAATGTCTCTCTACAATCTTCAACAATCCTCTACACTATCTGAAAACACCACCAACCTTTGTGTCGTCTGCAAACTTGCCAACCCAACCTTCTACCCCCACATCCAGGTCATTAATAAAAATCGTGAAAAGTAGAGGTCCCAGGACCGATCCTTGTAGGACACCACTCGTCACAACCCTCCAATCCGAATGTACTCCCTCCACTACAACCCTCTGCCTTCTGCAGGCAAGCCAATTCTGAATCCACCTGGCCAAACTTCCCTGGATCCCATGCCTTCTGACTTTCTGAATAAGCCTACCGTGTGGAACCTTGTCAAATGCCTTGCTAAAATCCACATAGATCACATCCACTGCACTACCCTCATCTATATGCCGAGTCACCTCCTCAAAGAAATCTAACAGGCTTGTCAGACATGATCTGCTCTTCACAAAGCCATGCTGACTGTCCCTGATCCTCTAAATGCCCATAAATCCTATCTCTAAGAATCTTTTCCAACAGCTTTCCCATCACAGACGCAAGGCTCACTGGTCTGTAGTTACCCGGACTATCCTTACTACCTTTTTTGAACAACGGGATAACATTCGCCTCCCTCTAATCCTCTGGTAACATTCCCATGGACAATGAGGACATAAAGGTCCTAGCCAGAGGCTCAGCAATCTCTTCCCTCACCTCGTGGAACAGCCTGGGGAATATTCCGTCTGGTCCTGGGGACTTATCTGTCCTAATGTATTTTAATAACTCCAACACCTCCTCTCCCTTAATATCAACATGCTCCAGAACATCAACCTCACTCATATTGTCCTCACTGTCATCAAGTTCCCTCTCATTGGTGAATACTGAAGAGAAGTATTCAATGAGGACCTCGCTCACTTCCACAGCCTCCAGGCACATCTTCCCACCTTTATCTCTAATCGGTCCTACCTTCACTCCTGTCATCCTTTTGTTCTTCACATAAATGAAGAATGCCTTGGGGTTTTCCTTTACCCTACTCGCCAAGGCCTTCTCATGCCCCCTTCTTGCTCTTCTCAGCCCTTTCTTAAGCTCCTTTCTTGCTACCCTATATTCCTCAATAGATCCATCTGATCCTTGCTTCCTAAACCTCATGCTTCCTAGCCTTCTTCCACCTGACTAGATTTTCCACCTCACTTGTCACCCATTTTCCTCAGAGAATTCCAACAGATTTGTCAGATAAGATTTCCCCTTGACTTTGGCTTAATTTTCATGCACCTCCAAGTACCCCAAAACCTCATCCTTAATAATGGAATCCAACATCTTCCCAACCACTGAAGTCAAGCTAATTGGGGTATAATTTCTTTCTTCTGTCTCCTTCTCTTCTTGAAGAGTGGAGTGACATTAGCAACTTTCCAGTCCTCCAGAGCCATTCCAGAATCTAGTAATTCTTGAAAGATCATTACTAATGCCTTCACAATCTCTTCAGCTACCTCTTTCAGAATGCTAGGTTTTGTCCATCTGGTCCAGGTATTTTACCTACCTTAGGACCTTTCAGCTTCCACAAGCACCTTCTCCTTAGTAATAGCAAGTACTCACTTCTTCCCTGACACTCAAATTTCTGGTATCTTACAGAGTGAAGACAAGCACAAAATATGTAATAAGTTCATTCACCATTTCTTTGTCTCAAATGAATAACTCTCCAGCAGTTTGATATCCACTCTCACCTCTATTTTACTATTTATATATCTCAAAAGTTATTTGGTATCCTCTTTGATATCTTTGGCTACCCTACCTTCATATTTTATCTTTTCTCTCTTTATGGCTTTTTAGTTACCTTATTTGTTTTTAAATGATTCCCAGTCCTCTAGTTTCCCCACTAACTTTTGTTATATTATATGCCCTTTCTTTTTACTTTTATCTGGTCTTTGACTTCCCATGTCACCAATGTTCCCTCTAATGTTTTTACAGCTGTGCAGACCAACTATTGTTCTGCACAGAAAATTTTTTACACTGCCTGAAAACTGTGCAGCACTTTAATTTTTTCTGTAATATGCATACTATGAATATTTAGAAGGAAGATTGAAGTATCACATACTTCTGATTTTCTTTATTAATTGAAGAGTATAATGAAATACAGTAAAACAAAGAAAATTTTCATGTTTAGTGAACTTTTTCTGTGTCCAATTCTGGCTGCACAGTAACAAAAGCTATGTGTGCAGGAGCATTTCAGTCACTGCAAGGCCACACACATGCTCAGCCAAAAGGGAACAGCGCTCAACCCCCGTGGTTGCCTCATCCCTCCTATAGAATATTTCTTCATCTTTGGGACCCATCTGTCCTGTGTCTTCCAAATTGCCCCTTGAAACTCCAGTCATTGTTCTACCATTATCCCTGCGAGTGTCCCCTTCCGATCATAACTCTACCCACTATTCTATATCTTCTGATCCTATGTGGTTTCTTTTTGAGTATTTGATTTCAATTTTACCAATAGAGCCAACCCACCCTTTTGCCTACCTGCCATCCTTTCGATACAAGATATATCCTTGGATGTTAAGCTCCCAACTATGATCTTCTTACAGCCACATCTCAATGATGCTCACAGCATTGTACCTGCCAATCACTAACTGTGCTACAAGATCATCTACCTTATTCCATACACTGAGTGCATTTAAATAACATTTTCAGTCCTATATTCATCATACTTTTTGATTTTACCCCATTCTGTACTTCACCTCATCACTGACTGCAATTTTGTCTTATCATCTGCGTATCCGTCCTCACAGTCTCACTAAACACTGCATTGACTTGTGTACTAACTGCCCTATCTTCAGCCTTTTCACTCTGGTTCCCATCCCCTTACCAACTTTGTTTAAACCCTCCCCAACAGCTCCAAGCAAACCTGCCCACAAGGATACTGGCCCCCCTCAGGTTCAGGTGATACATCTATCAAGATCATGGCTGAATGAACAACATCTCGTATCCTGCCTGGACAATCTCCAACATTTTTTATACTAGTTTTCCTTCCAGTCCAGATGAAAGGTCTTGAGCTGAAAAGTCCACTGTCCATTTCCTCGATAGATGCTCTCTGATCCACTGAGTTCCTCTAGCTCTTACATGTTGCTTCAGATTTCAGCATCGTGTGTCTCCACCTGCACAAAATATTCATTTACTTGATCTTCCTAGTTCTGTACATGTTAGCAGAGGGAGTAAGCCTGAAATTACTATCCTTGAGATCCTTCTTTTTCACTTGTCCTAGATCCCTCAACTTTGCATGCAGGATTTCATCTGCTTACCTCCAATATTACTAATGCTAATATGTTGAGACTTTTGCAAGGAAACTTTCACCTCATTATCTCTTACTGACCTTTCATAGGTGTTGAACCACACTTGTTTACTGGGCATCACCAAGGGTGGCTTGGTTGTTCCATCACTGATTAAACTGGATGAAAATCATAGTTGCCAGGCAATGAGGGACACAGTGAGAGACAATCTTTAATTATCCTCATCCTCACCTAAAGGAAACCTTCTAGCAAGAGAATTATAGTACACACTAGACAATTCACACAAGGTGCTTGAACTGAGAAATGAGATACTGTAGAAGTACAATGACAGAAAAGCTACAAAAAATAAAATCCAAAAAACAAAAATAAATGAACATGCGATGGAGTAAAAAGAAAGACTAGAATAATGAAAGGAAATGACAAAAATTATAGAGCAAGGCAAGGAACACTTTGCCTTTGTCACAGGAAGCTTAAAGTGTAAATGAAGGGATAGAACAATAAAGAGGATGAGACAGGACATTCACTGAAATGCAACTATTCCATTTTATGTCAGGAGATAGTTCCTGATGAAATGCATCAGGGTATACTAGTGAAGTGATACTTCATTAGTTAATTAGATCATGTAAAAGAGTTTCAGTGACAGGCATTTGAAAAAAAAATGCTGCAAAACACCAATTCCTTTGAGAATCCTGTCTATACTTCATCATTTATAAAATACATTTGCTTTATTTGTCACATGTACATCAAAACATACAGTGAAACGCATCGCTTGCTTCAATGACTAACAGAATCTGAGGACGTGCTGGGGGCAGCCTGTAAGTATTTGTGGCATGCTTCCAGTCCACAACCTACTAACCCACACGTCTTTGGAATGTATGAGGAAACTGCAGCACCTGGAAGAAGCTTACATCGTTATGGGGAGAATGTACAAACTCCTTAAAGACAGCGGTGGGTTATGTCACTGGTGCTGTAAAATGTTATGTTAACCATTACATTACAGTGTGCCATGTTGTTCATACTATCAATCTGGCCTTTAATTCCTCCAAAGGCATAAGGATTAAATACAACCTAATTATTGCCATTTTCATCCAAAAGGTAGAAGCAGAGTTTCTAAAAAAAAATTGTACTCAAGCGTATTTACATTTGAAAGTTGTGACAGAAGGCTGAAAGAACAGCAAAGTAAACCATATTTTCAGGAAAGGATAAATATTTTAAAAATGGTAACCACAGACCATTCCATGAAATGTATGAATTATCTACTTCCAAACAAATAATGCAATAAGTATTGAAAAAAAAAGTTTTAAATAGACAAGTACAAGCTCATCATTAACTTTAAGTGCCTTGATATTTAATACTTCTCGATAAAGGTCAGTGCAGACTCAGTGGACTGAAGTGCATGTTTCTATGATATATGATTCAACACAAATGCATCACTTATAACTGTTGACACAAGGAAATCCCTTCTCGCAATTCCTCCGCCTCCGCCGCATCTGCTCTCAGGATGAGGCTTTTCATTCCAGGACGAAGGAGATTACTTCCTTTTTTAAAGAAAGAGACTTCCCTTCCTCCACCATCAACTCTGCTCTCAAACACACTTCTCCCATTTCACACACATCTGTTTTCACCCCATCTTCCCGCCACCCCACTAGGAATAGGGTCCTAACCTACCACCCCACCAGCCTCCGGGTACAGCACATAATTCTCCGTACAATGGGATCCCACCACCAAGCACATCTTTCCCTCCCCCTCCTCTTTCCGCAGGGATTGCTCCCTACGTGACTCCCTTGTCCATTTGTCCCCCCCATCACTTCCCACCGATCTCCCTCCCGGCACTTATCCCTGTAAGCGGAGCAAGTGCAACACATGCCCTTACACTTCCTCTCTCACCACCATTCAGGGCCACAGACAGTCCTTCCAGGCAAGGCGACACTTCAGCTGTGAGTCAGCTGGTGTGATATACTGCCTCTGGTGCTCCCGGTGCGGCCTTCTATATATTGGCGAGACTCGACGCAGGCTGGGAGACCGTTTCGCTGAACACCTCTGTCCGCCAGAGAAAGCAAGATCTCCCAGTGGCCACGCATTTTAATTCCACGTCTCACTCCCATTCTGATATGTCTATCCACGGCCTCCTTTACTGTCAAGATGAAGCCACACTCAGGTTGGAGGAACACCACCTTATATTCCGTCTGGGTAGCCTCCAACCTGACAGCATGAACAATGACTTCTCAAACTTCTGTTAATGCCCTCCTCCCCTTCACACCCCATCCCTTATTTTATATATTTTTTATTTTTCCCCCCTTTTCCCCCCTCTTTTTTCTCCCTCTGTCCCTCCCACTATAACTCCTTGCCTGCTCTTCACCCTCCGGGCTCCACTCCCCCCTTTTCTTTCTCCCCAGGCTTCCCATCCCATGATCCTCTCCCTTCTCCAGCTCTTAGATCCACCCCTCCCCTCCTGTCTTCTCCTATCATTTCGGATCTCCCCCTCCCCCTTTCAAATCTCTTACTATCTCTTCTTTCAGTTAGTCCTGACGAAGGGTCCACTGTACCTCTTCCTATAGATGCTGCCTGGCCTGCTGCATTTTTTGTGTGTTACTTGTAACTGTTGACCTGCATTCCCTCTGATCTGAAAATATCTCAAAGTTAAAATTAGCACCCTTGTGATGAATTCCAGTCATACCCTTTTTGGAATTTCTTTCCTAAATCTGCTCTACCTTATTTAAGTCCTTCAAATTTACCTTTCTGTTTCTGTTTATAATCATTTGATATAAACTGTGTCAACTTTTGCTTGATACTTAACTCCTCTTTGAAAATAAGGAAAAGTACTTTCCAGCAACATTCATTATACTCTTAAAATTCTTTTACACTTTGAGAATTTTGTTTACTACATTTGTCTATCTCCCACCTTGTTTTCCCTTGCACTTCACTGTTGACAAATTTTTTTTTAAAACTCCTGCTAGAGAAAAATTACTTAAGTTTTAAAAATTTGTTCTAGCTTTTCCCCTTTTTCCCATTCCTTCATTTTCTCCAGAGATTAATTACTTTGGAAACTTACTACCTCTTATTTTTCTACATATGTTCCATTGGTTTGTCATTCTGTCATTTTACCCTCTCTGTAACATTGAGAAGATTGAGATTGTTCAATATAGTTGATACTGTATCTTGTTTCAACATCTTGACAGGTTTAAATAGGGAAAATAGAGAAGCAGAATAGTCAAGGGCTAGGTTTACAGTACACACCAAAAAGATCCAAATGTGATCTGAGAAGAATCCTTTATACAGCTAACAACAGGAGTTGAAAAGCACTGTACCAAAACATAGTGGATCTAAAAGAAACAAAAATATTTTAACTTTTGAAGATAATGAACTTGTAGGGATGAAAGGAAAGTCAAATGAATTAGAGGGTACTGATGTGTTTTGCTGAATAACCTGTTTAAAAATACAATGATTCTCCAGTTCCAAATGTCTGTATCAGTCTACTATGAAGTGTTTTATCCCCAAATTAAGTTCCTTCGTTCTACACTTTTATTTGTTCCTGTAATTCATTTGATCATATTGGAATCACAAATTCTCAACTACACCCTTATTTTACTACTCTTTACATACCCTATCCAAGCAAAGGTACAAGAATTTTGATATTTTACAGAAGTTAAATATGGAACTAAACTAAACATTTCTTTTTAATTAACTATACTCCCAGATGCTATCCAATGGCCTCCAGTTTAGGCAAATTTAAACTTGTAAACACAAGCACAAGCTCACATGCAGTAACTTTAATAAAATAATAAACCCCAAGTTGATATGATGAAACCTAGTACTGTACCTGTGGCTGATCTTTAAGAAACTCAGGTCGCTGAAAGTCACCTTTGATGACCTAAGGAAAAAAATGAGTTCCTTTTAGATACACCAGGTTTCTGTGAACGAAGCCATCTTAAACAAAACATGGCCATTTAGCTCCACCTAACAAATAGTGTGGACTTTGTTTTTCTGCAGGGGGAGAAGGTAACAAAAGAGGAAAAAAAAGAATGCAGATCTGCAGGCCTGTGAAAGTCAAGTTAAACATTATACAATTAAATACTACTGAAATAAATGAAACAGAATATATCAATATGAAATTGTAATAGCCTTTGTGAAAATATTGTATTTTCAACATATAACTTAAAATCAAATGACACTAAAATTTGAATGCAACAGATTTTGATTAAATCAGTCTCAAGCATATTGCTACACTCCATGATTTATTAAGTATTTAAATACGTCATCAAATACAAATACAGACATCAAAACATATTTAGTTACAACCATCTAAAATGAATACATGGAGAATAAATGAGAAGGAGACAACTATTCAACCCTGTTCCATCATTACTATTTCACAATCCATCAGACCTTCACCTCTACTTACAGATTTGCCTACTTTCCTTGGTACTTTATATAAGGTAAGTCAATCTGCTGCTCACTTGCAAATCCATGAATGCACAAAACTAAGGATAATGCATTAATAAAATGTTTTTAGTCAGGTGATCACAAACTTAAGTTACTGAAAATATGTAGTAAGTGAGCAAATATTATGCACACAATTAAATATTTTTTTATTTTCTTAAAAACAAAAGGGATTATTTTATCATTAAAAGCAGTAGGGTACTTTTATTCAACTTAACATGCATTGCTTTAATAGTCTCAGGCAGCTTCACAGGAATTGTAACTTCAGAGTACAGTTCACTCATGTTTACCACACGTTCTATTGTTTCTATTTGGTCTTAATATTGGAATATTTCCACAGGTTTTATAGGCATTTAGAAATAATTTCTACTGTCAACAAGGTAAATATTAAATAAAAGTATGTTTTTAATTGGTGGAAATTGGACATCTTTGGCCTTGGGAAGAGCTGGTCTTCTTGAATCACAGATGTCCATGTAAAGACATGCTAGTTGCACCTTTAGGTAAGATGTTACAGGATTTCGATAAAAAAGTTGAGCAACAAGATATTCCCAAAATTTGCAGGTGAGTATACCTGATGAGTTTTTAAAAGAAGGCTGTAAGTCTTTAGCAATTAAAAGAACCTTGATAACACTGTTAATGACTTTCCATAATCTATTACTTTGTTGAAAGTGCATCAGTGGAATGCTAAGGGCTAGATTGGATTTCTCCCCCCACCCCACACTCCTACCACCAATTATCAGGACATAGTTCCAGATTATACTGGCTGCACATCAACTTGACTAGAGGCATAGCTGATTTTAAGCCAAGAGTTCATTGCTAAAGCTAGAATGCTACCACAGTCCATAGCCTTTGCGCTACCCAGAAACTGGCTTTCTCTTGATGTCATGGAGTGAACCATATTGGGAGTAGTATGGGTTCCAAAGTAAAAGAGGTCCTCAAGGGCATGCTTAGTTGGATCATTCATTTAATGCTTCTTGGTCCAGATTGCTACAAATTCTCCAATGCCTTTTTTAAAAAAACTTCCAGAACATCATTCGAGAATTGTATAGTTAAAACCTTCCCTGTTCCTGCTTTGATCTGACCTGTGATTGCGATATGAAAGTGACAACTAATTGGATACACCTTATTAATGAGGAATAATATATCTAGGGATGGCGATGTGTGACATTTTGGGTAACTACAGTTAGTTGCATGGCTTGTTTCTGGGGCCGTTCTTTCAATTTAAGTACAAATCTACTGCTATCAGAAAACCTCTGGATCATCACCTGCCTGGTAGCAAGCATTATGCCATATGTTGTCTTGCTAATAGTTTTCATTAACCTTGGATAGCATCAAATGTTCCAGCAACTACTACTGGCAATGGGGTGATAAGCATATATTGAACAAAATTCTCATGCAAACTACTGGTTCAGGTAACATTGTTTTCTGGTAGGTTAGCAGTGATTAAAATCACTTCAGTAACATTACAGGTAACACATTAGATCATCCATCACTTTGATGACATATTGAAGTGGATGAACAGGGTAATAAATGAACAGATTGGCATTGTCTTACTTCTTATGGACCGGATGTGCCCAATGATTGTGGCTTTGATAACTGCTCTCAGCCAAGGCAGGGGAAATCAAATATGTGCACAGTTAACAGCCACACAATTTAACAGCCAAGTCTTCCGGTCCACACTCTAATCCTGATGGACATGCTTCCACAAAATGTGCTGCATGTCCTTTTAAGTAATTGGACAGATAACTGGATTATTACCTTTGCTCAGGATAACCTTTCGGTGGGCTAAATAAAAAATTGCTCAGAACAATGGACTGGATTTCAATAATTGTCATTGTCAAAGAAATAGTATAGCACAGAACTATGAGCTTTTCCAGACTACTTTGTATGTAATTAATTATCCCCATCACATAACACACCGTTATATCAGTGAACTGGATGTGTAGGAAATTTAAGCTAGCTATTTGCTATTCCTTTCTACAAAATTGGAGTAGAGTTGACGTTTTAGGGTTATTTCATAGCTAGGATGGAATAAGACCATGGTACCTCAGAAGCCAGTGAGTAAACTATCTTTGTCACGTCTCAACATTTCTCTGAAGCTATATCTTGGATTTCTGACAGAAAGGCCACAGTCAGTCCATGTTGGCAGGAACATTTCTAGCTCTGTCAAGATGATCATCAGCGCTCCCCAGGGTTGCATGCTCAGCCTACTGCTGTTCACATTGTTGATGAATGATTGTATTGCTAGATCCAATTGAAACTGAATCAGTTAAGTTTGCTGATGACTCAATAGTGGCTGACCTCATCAGTAACAATAAAATGGTATACAGAGGTGGGGTAGAGTGGTTGGTAGAATGGTGCAACAAGCAGAACAACTTGAGTCTCAACATGGACAAGACCAAAGAGATTATTGTGGACTTATAACATGATACAGGCTAAACACCTAAACAAACACGAACACACACATTTAGAAACACCAAGTTACTGAGAATGCACAAAATAGGTTATCTCACATGGCCCCTCAACAGGACTTCTTTCGTCAATAAAGCACAGCAGTATCTCCATTTCCTGAGGAGATTGAGGCGAGTAAGGGTCTCCCACCACCCCACTCCACCATCACAATTTTAATCAATTGTTAAAGGAGCACCGTCAAGAGTGGTTAAGGTTGTTATAGCAGGGGTGGTACTGGGGATATGCTTCCACTACCTATTAAATGCTAATTGTGTGCATCTCAAATAGCCTCTGAGAATCAACTCCCAACTTTCACATGTGGCTTAGTTACTAAGCCTGGTAGAACCATTTCTGACAAGAGAAGGGGCACCTGAAAACCTGTCACTTCAGTCAGATGGGGCTCATCATCATCAGCCATGGTTGGTAGCTCATGTCAGAGAAGGAAAACTCTGATCTCAAATCTCTGTTGCCTTGCAGCTGTACCCACTCATGGAGAAGACTTCAGATGTAAATGTCCAGGAAAAATCCTGAGCTAGAGTCCCTAAGGCAGTTCTGCATTGAATTCAACTCCTACGCCACTGGTGCCAACTCTATAGGTCTCCGCCATTCCTTTGGATTCATCAGCTGTGTGAAGAGGGGGAGCCTGCTACATGAGCAACAGCTTGTTCTTATCATAATGCCCTGGCTTGTATTAACAGTTGGGACACAATATTCATGGTTGATCATGGAGGCCCTCACTGACTAGTGAGCATCCTGACCAGCTACATCACTGTCTGGTATGGGAATTTTAAGGCATCTGACCACAAGTCCCTACATAGAATTGTGAGGATTGCTGAGAGGATCATTGGAGTCTGTCTTCCACTCATTAGAGATATTTATCAGGAGCACTGTGTATGCAGGGTCCTTAACATTGTCAGTAGCCCCTCCCATCTATCCAATGATCTCTTTGAC
The DNA here is from genome assembly GCF_030028105.1 of Mobula birostris. NCBI lineage: Eukaryota > Metazoa > Chordata > Chondrichthyes > Myliobatiformes > Myliobatidae > Mobula > Mobula birostris. The sequence continues at coordinate 29,321,341 of NC_092394.1, read as the reverse complement.
ACCTGACCATCAGGCAGGAAGTACCATAGCATTAGGACAATAACTGTCAGGATGGGAAAGAGCTTTTTCCCCCAGGCCGTAAGACTACTGAACTCCCTGCCACCCTCAGGATTCATCACACATTAAGTGCCAGCAGCAGTATACTGTTTACTTTTTAAACTTGTATCATATATGTACCTTATTATCTATTTATTCACTTGCGGTAATATTACTTTGTGTTATGTGTGAGAGCTATATCTAACTGTGTTGTGCACCTTGGTCCAGAGGAATGTTGTCTCATGTGGCAGTATACATGTGTATGGTTGAATGTCAAACTTGAACTTGGGAAGCGAAGTTTCGTCTGACCTCAAATTTTCAGAAGGGAGAATGATGAAAGCCAGCCATAAAAATCTCTTTAACATTCCAAAGAAAATGTGCTGAAAACAGCACACAATATTCAAACCTGCCTGATGGAAAATCTCAAAATGTGTCCAGTATTTAGTCAGCTTTACAGGTAACTGCTAAAACATTTCTTAGCAAGCCTCAAAATAAAAGGGATTAATCTTCAGTTTCAAAACTGCTATTCCCATAAAATTTATAACTAGTTTACTTTAGTAGATATTTTTTTTTGATTATTTGATTTTTGGGAACAGAATAAGCATGGTTTGTGTTATGAGAATATTCTGGCCAGCATTTTCTGTAATGAGATAATGTGGGAACCACATAAAAAAAATCACGAAGTATAACACACCTTTATAAATTAACCACTAGGCGTACACTGCTCACAAAATCAATGTCTCAATATATTGAGTGCAAAGTGCACGTTCCATGGTTTTTGTTTCAACTCAATAAAAATCATGCAACGTGCACTTTGTTCCAACTTAAAAATAATGAGAATTTTGAGAAATGTTATGAGAAGACAGCATTTACCTTTTAAAGTGGAAGCCCAGGACTTGTGGGCTGTGGAAAGCAGAAGTCCAACACTTACTGATGTTCTGCCACTGACTCTACATGCAGCTCCATTTTGTTTACATTGCCTTTCATTTCAGCTGGAGCTCTCTGAATGCTACTTACTGGGTATGAACCAATGCAGTCTCATTCCTTTAACTCAAAATATGCCTTCTATGTCTATTGTTTTTAATTTTATTTGCAAGTGTTTGTGGAAAACTATTTATAGTAATTAAATTTAATTACATCCTAATTTTAATAGTTTTAAAGAAGTTCTGCATGTCAAACAATTTATAAAAAAAACACTAAAACGTAGCAGCTTTGAGTGCTGGACGAGCTAGAAACTTATTGCTGAGCAGTTTCAAGTCAACAAGATACGCTCTGCACAACTGGTCCTAGTAAGATGTCTGCCAGTGGGAGAGAGATAGTAGGTGGAAAAACCATAAAGTGACACAATGGTGGGAGGAGGAAATTGGACAAGCAATATCTGGCCATCAAGTGTGAAAGATTACTTTCATAATTATACACCACAATAGCATTGTTCTCTGAACCTCATTGGAATCCTGGGCTGTAATTCAGCTTTTGGAGAATAAGGGGCATTTTATCACTATCTATTGTCTATTAATAAAGCAGATGCCTTTGCAAACAAGCAATCAGAAAGATGCCCAACATTAATATATAGCACTCACCAGAGCAATCTGTAATACCTCTTAAATATTAGGTATAATCACTGTAGCAATACAGGAAATACATTAGTCATTCTTTAAAGAACACGTTACCTTTTCACAACCATACAAGACATTGGACAAGAGTTATGCCAGTGGTAAAGCAACTCAACTTCCAATTTATCTGGCAAAATGTTTCTAACGACTTTGCAAACCACTGTGTTAAGTACTTTACTGACACTGTGCCAAGTCTGGCATCAAACAGTTGTGATGGTATCAAGCTGGCCAAGCAGCCAGTCACATTAAAGAGGATTCCTCACAGTGAAGCATTAAGTAATTTTAATTAACTTTTAAACATCTTCATCCTAAACTGAGCAAACACATGAATTAAACAAGACTAAATATCAAAGAAAGATGTAAAACATTTACGCAAAGAAATTACAATACACATTTTGATTTAGGACCAGATAATTTGCCAATTAAAACTTCAAATTGCAGGTATAAAATTACTAGCTTTTGATTGTATTTCACAGTAGAGCTAGCTTATAAAATAAAGCCTAAACCTATATTAACACAAGTAATTGCAGCTTAATTTCTCAGTGGATAAAACAGAAAGTAAGTCACAGGAAGCTTCACTGTTCGACTGACAGAAACTTCTTGAGTTCCATGTTCAGCGAAGCACTGAATGCTATCAGTTACACAGACACCAGTAAATTTTACCCTTGTTACTACTGCAAAATCAAGGGTAACCTTGTATTTTGGTGATGGAAATGGAAGAATAAGTATTGGACAGGACAACAGGGATAACTCCCCTTAATTTTAAAAAACTGTCACATTATCTTTAACATCAACCCAAAGCCAGTTTATTCTCTGAACAATGGCACCTCTAGTACTGCAGTAGTTTCTCAGTTTTCAATGGCACTTGTGTTTTCTGTACACATTTGCACTGCGGTAATTTCATTTTACCAGCTGAAAAAAAAAACAGGTCCTCACCATCACTACCCCCAATCTGAGAATCCAAGAAAATAAAGAACAAAAGTTCATTCCACCTTCAGTAGACAGCAAGGTTTCAAAATCATTAGCAGCTTATATTTGCAAATACATTTTCAAATCCAAACAGCATCCCACAGCTTTATAAAGAAACAAACCATCTCCATGTCAAAAGATGCATCCAAGTCTCCGAGAACCAACATTTGTCACAACGACATTCGTAAAGTGTTTCTCTTCTTGATTCGCTCGCCTTCCAGTTGTTAATCTAAATCACCTTCTATCCTGTGTATTCATATTTGATAAATACAAACATGAGGCATAAAAAATACAAACATGCTAGAGTTTCTAGTTCCTCCACAAACACTGGAACATTAGGATGGAAGAGCACTAAGATTCATCTAAATTCCCTCTGGCTTCTAAATTTGACCGGTTATAAAAATAATTATATTCATTTGGCTGAAAACAGCTCAAAAGATAAAAACAAGTCTTCAGCATTTTCAGTAGCTTTATTTATTTTTTTTTAAAAATCACAATACAAAATCACTTTACAGTTTGTTTTCAAACAATGAACTAACATTATGATTTATAGTTTTTGAATCATGTAGCAATCTTTGTCAGACTTTACATCAATACGTGAAAGAGCTGTATATACATTTCAATGGCCAATACAAAATATGTATTAACACTTGAGGCAACAATAAACATGAACAATCCTCAAACATTTTCCTTACTGCATTACTGAGGCAAGTACCTAGCACCTATAACCACTATTTGAATAGAAAGCTTCAATGCTAAATAGTCTTTAAATCGGTCCTGGAAAGCAACTTCCTTGAAAATGCTCAATGATTAATTCATTTATACATGAAAGTCATGGAGCGATACAAATTTGTTTTTGTTGCAATTTAAAATAAATTTCAAAAAAGTTGCTATCATAATAGCAATTGCTATCAAACACATTAGAATAGATTTACAGAACTTATAAATTCAGCATTCATGTTTAATATTAGTGGTAAATTACATGGAAATAGTCAAGACTAAATTAGGCAATGAAACAAATGAGTGGATAAAATTACCACAGGCAGCAATCTTTTAAATGATACACATTATCCAAGATATTATTGCATTGCACTGGAAAGGGTTCTAGCATAATGCTGAGTTTTCTCTGGTGCATAAAATTATTCCAATTTCAATAAATTGAAGTTTGCTTCATATTTAGAGGAAACTAAAACAATGCAGTGTAGATCATTTTGAGGAAAAGTTCTGATTTTTCTACTTGGTAATTAGCTGGAAAAGTATTATATTCTTAAATGCATAGACCACACAGCAAAACAGATTCAACTTTAGGGAACAATTCAGTACCATTAGAAACAATAGTAAAGTTGCTTAAAGCATAATGTGCAATATAACTTCTGAATAGTACCATCATATAACATTCCAAATTTAAAATTTGCAGCAAATTTGTAGATTGATTTTTTTTTTTTTTTTTTTTTTTTAAAAAGTGCAGAGTTAAAAAGGAGAAAAAAAACTATTCCTTGCAGACAGGGATAGGATTAAAAGTGCAGGAAATCCCAGCTTTCCAATAAGCAAAGCAATCCTCAATTTTTAAGCAAAATCATAAGTTTATAATGCACAAAAACTTCATTTAATTATTCCTCTTAATTGTAATCAAAATTTGAAATCAAAATTTATCAAGTTGAATGCAATACTTAGTTTTACAAACTACCCCTCTAATTGTAAGATTTGCTTTTCAGTGTCAAGCATTGAGAAAAATATATACAAATAACGTTTCTCTGAGGAATACAAAAATGATAGATGCAATTTTAGAACATGTATATTACTTCAAAATGTGATGAATTACAAATGTAGTTTTGAAGTAAGAGTTGTTATAATTCTGAATTTTAACATGATTCAGGAACTTGAGCTTCACTTTGTACCAATCTCATCTACACACTTGGAAATTGTGCTGCAGAAGAGCAAACTCGATATTAGTTGATAGCAATTTGTACAGCACAAATTGTAACAATTTTCTACACACAAAAAATTCAGATTAGAATCTGTACCTTCCACAATTGGGTCTGTCTTGACATTTGCCTTTTAAAAAAATATTTAATTCAAATCAAAATGGAGTCTTGTATTTTTTGTACAAGGAATAAAATGATTTGCCTGCAATTCTTTGGTTTTACAGTACATTTAAACAAAATTAAGACATTGCATCTACTCCCTTAAGCCAACTTTTCATTAAATAATTCAGAAAATGCCAAATTAGAAGAATACTGAGGATACAACAGAAACAAATAGAAATTGACAGAAGTCAGACTCCACAGGCCAGGAAATAACCAAAAAATTTCCTTCAACTACTTACTACAGGAACAATCTCAGTCAATTTAAAAGGATGTTCCAGATATTTAAACTCTTACACCTACCCTTTTAGTGTTTTCAATAACTGCTGGATCTGGTTTTCCATAATTTGGTGGATTTGCATATGGATCATATCCAAGCTTTGCTAACATAGGGGCAATCACTGGCATTTCACGAACTACTTCGTGTGGAATTTTTCCCACCCATTTTGTTAAGGCTTCAATATTGACTGGTTTGATGACTTGATCTGTAGATCGTTCAACTCTGTAATATTAAAAACATTGTAAAGTTTAGTCTTTATATCAAAGGTGCTTGCAAGTATATATCATACATTCCAAATTTTCTCCTTTTATTGACATCATGAAACAGCAGCATTAAATTTTGAGGCGCACACACACACAGAATGCAAGTGGAACTCAGCAAGATCTTGATCCTCTTCAAAAGTTCATACACAATTGAAAAACAAAGCCTGATTTATTATATATATGTAATAATTTTTCAAATCTATTTGCTATTTTAACAAAACCTTGACAGAAATAAGTGATGCTAGCAAATTAAATGCTCTCATTCATTAAGAAAGATTTGGTGATAGATTGTACTTCTCTACCCTCCTTCAAAAATCAGAAAAATATGGCAAGGTTTATATAAATTCCATAAGTTACATTAAAATTTTCAATTACTTTCTTTGAGAGCAATCACCATGTTGGGGAATAATAATATTCATTATAGAAAATAAAAATCACGATCTCATGCTTTGCTACTACTTGCACAACTAATTTGCAGAAAATCTATGATCACTGTAACTGATTTTCATTAGAACAAGTTCAAATTTAGTTGACTTTAACTTGGAGTCTAGTGGACCTTCATCTTTATATTACATATTAAACTGTAAAAGCAAATTTACTGACATGGCCAACAGCAACATTTTGCAAACTTTGGCTAACAAGCTTAACATTTACTTAATGTAGACAAGTTTACAAATATTTAACTTCCACATATGCAACACATGATAACAGCTGTGGGTCAAATTTAAAAACAAGTCACATCTTAATCAGAAACTTGAAAATCTGCAGATGCTGGAAATCCAAAGCAACACACAAAATACTGGAGGAACTCAGCAAGTCAGGCAACATCAATGGAAAAGAGTGGCATTTTAGGCCAAAATGTCGACTGTTTACTCTTTTCCATTGATGCTGCCTGACCTGCTGAGTTTCTCCAGCATTTTGTATGTTACATCATAATGAGAGCTCTGGCCACTTGGTGGCACAGTTGCCTGCATTCTGCTCTACCTCAAGCTGCTTCCTCCTCTTGGTTCACAAACTACATTTGTTTTGGACAGAGTTGGTTGATTTTACAATGATAAAATACATTAAAATAGCTTTAAAAATGGTTTAATCATCATAATGGAAAACAGGAGGAAAAGCATAATGAGCATGCAACAAACTTGCACAACTATCACAATAGTATTTCTAATATCACCTCCTGGTTCAGCTTTCGCTAGTTTGGTTCCTGGTGCCTTTCATAGCCCTTATAAGGACTAATTGGAGTGGAGCTACAATGGCTAATGGCAACCACTTCAAGCTCATCTGCAGAAACTGCTTAATTTCTACTTTTGACATCTCTTTTTCCCTCTTCAGGGTGGGTGCAGTTCTGTCGGAGACCCTGACCTGGAGTTACACTCAGACTACAATTCTTTGTAGTGGTGGGACCCACTCCTGGGACTCACCACCGACTGCTTTTCGAAATCCCAAGGACGCAGCCTAGAAGGTCAGCTCACCTTCGGGGTGCTGAGTCTGCATGGCCCTGAGGACAAGCTGCTTCTAAGCCAGAGCTGCTGAGTGAAGCGTCGGGGAAGAAAACAGAATACCGAGAAACATGTAACAGGCTCTGTACTCAGTGAATCGTACATTCGCTTGCCTTCTCTCTCCCTTGTTGGTGGGGGAAGAGTTTGTTGCTGATTCTAGAGCCAGAGAACTCGGAAAAAAGCAACACAGCAGACCTTATCGTCACAAAACAGTGAGTCATTTTGTTACATTTCCCCTCTCGCTGTGGAAAGGAGACACCTCTCTGTCCCATTATTGAGGAGAGAGAGCGAGCCTGTGGTATGTTGGTGTGTGATTAGTTTTTGTTGTACTGCAGATCATGGTCTCTCAGGGTCTTTGCTATTGCTTGCTTGGTGGGTGGAAGGTGCTGATGCTTTCTTTGCTGAAGTGGGGGAGGGGGAGGGTCATTGCTATGCTGCTGCTTGTGTATGGGTGGGGTTAGTAGAGGGGCTTTGGGTTCTACTGTTTTTACTGTCACTCATTCTTTGGGGCACTCTTCTATTTTTGTGGGTCTGCGAAATTGTACCTTCAAACAAGAATTTCAGGATGTACATTGTATACATTTCTCTGACATTAAATGGAACCATTGAACCATAATCTCTCTTCAACTTCATTACTGGTAACTGTTTCTCCTAGCTCTGTGGCTCTTCACGCACCACCGTAAAATAAAAACCTACATTCCAGATACAGTTGATATGGCAATTTATTTTCTAGTCTCATCCCTCCTTATCCTTTCCCAGATCTTGGTAGCAGAAACTGCTTTTGCCCATTACGTTGATATGGTCACTGTGGAAATATCTATAACCCTTTAGTCTTTATGAACTTGTAATGAAACAAGGTCTATGAAATCCTAATGTGCTTTGCTGGTTTGGATGAGAAAACTTACAACTGTGTGTGTTATATGGGAACAAACTATTTTCTTTGATGACAGGCAAATGTCTTATGGCCAGAGAGGATGTTTGATAATGGGAAACAGGTTGGAAACTTCCAAAGATCAATATGAGAATGAGATAAGGATGAAAACAATTGAGGAATGTAATGTTATGGAATGGAGCAACCTAATCACCGTTCTTTGGTTTAAAAAAGTATAAAAACAGAAACAGAAGATGGGAGCTATATTTCCAGATGAAACTTAGCTGGAAGTACATCTCCCCTTGCAAGTAAAATAATAAATATGTTCCAGAACTGCCAAGGGGGAGCTCCTCAGGAGTAGCAGCTGCCAAAGGAAAAGGAAATTTTCTACCCTTGGCAGTTACACTTTTGGTTTTGACTCATTTTTGCCCTGTACACTCCGTTCAATGCTATGATATTGAGTGGATCGGTTTCTCTCGTCATGATTCCGACGCATTCGTTGTGACGACAGAAACTTTGACTACAGAAAGAGGTCGACCTAGTGCCAAGGATGCATGAAAGAGATGTGCATTAACATATTGGATAGTTGTTAGTGTCTGGGACACTTATACAGCTCAATCTAGCGAGTGGGACATATATATATATATATAAAAATAAAAAAGAGAGAGAACGAGAGAACACTAAGTAATTAAATTTAGTAAACCCTACAGGACTCTGTAGTGAAAACTGGTAAGTAGTTAAAATATTGGTAATTGTAATTAGAAAAGTAAATGGGCCAGGGTGCATCTTTCCCTGATCCCGAATGAGAAATTAGCACGTGAAAAGAAAATCTAACACTGGAAATAATACAAAGTGTTTAAAGCAGATACATAAGCTGCTCCAGAGAGGAATAAAATGTGCTTTTGGATCTGAAAGGGGGAAGACGACGAATATGGAAACAGAGATTGGAATAATGTAGCAAATAAGGTAACCAAATATGGTTATGATGAGGATTCTCCCCCCACCCAGTTACTATGAGAGGGGAAGGAGCTGTGCAGAAAATCAAAACCTAAATGTAATATAGACCACCTCATTCAGGGCACAGCAGCTAAAGGGATATTGTTAAGAATATTGGGACACATGTGCCCTGGGATTACTCTACAGAGTTGGTCCAAGTAATTAGTTACCAGAGAGCAATACACAAGTCTAAGTGATAATGAGGAAAGGAGGTCGATTGTAAGGTGCTTGCATCTGAACATAAACTCCACTTTGCCAGAAGCACAGTGCCATGCTAGGGAAATAAATGATGAATTAGAAAGAATGCAACACTGATTGTTCTGGGTAATAATAATGGGGACCCAAATAGATGGGTTACATAAATGTTACCAGAGGAAAGGAGAACACCCTCTTGCATTTGCCGATGGTGTTTCAAGGGTTGTATGGATAAACATTAGGTCAAGATCACTTAGTGCCAGAACCCACAAAACAGATGGATAGGAACATTAGTATCTCACTGTTCCAACAGATTTAGAAAGATTTTGGAACTGTTATCTCCCAGTGACCCTACATCTACTGAGGAAAATGATTAGAGCATGAGAGAAGGAAGCACGGAAGTTAGATTTTACACTCTAAGAATACGCCGGAGGCAGTTAAAGTGTTTTCCATTCCTGAAAATCCATGGGATATTGTGTGGTGAAATGCAGGTCAGGGGAGAAACCAGCAAAGAAATTATAGAGGAGTGTGCCTACACCTAATCAATGAAGCCGTTATCTGGCTCAAATCTGCTGTTTCAGCAGTGGCAATGTGCGTCTTTATGCTCAGAACTGTACAGCAAACAGTTAATACAACTTAAATCCTAACAAAAATCAGACATTGGAGTTACAAAAGGGTCAGTCAGAATATTTTGGAATCTTGGTTAATGTGGGGATTTAAACTTGTTGAATGTTGTTTACTTGTGCATGATGAATAACTTCCAACATTTCTTTTAGAGTCTTGGAGTAACACATTTCCTCAATTATGCTGAATTGCAACTGAATATTGAGGTAACGATTTAACCCTTAGGAGCAAGAGATTTTGGAGGGGGAGGGGGAGGGAAAGCTGTTTTAAGAAATTGTGCCTTTAAGAGATTGCATCAATGTGTTAACGTGTGCCCCCCCACCCAGTTTTTCTCTCTCTCTTCTTTGCTCCTTTGAAAAAATATGAAAGCCTTCCATGGTGGGCATTTTAAATTTTGAAGTTACTTCAAGGAAGAATAGCACAAACATGTTTTTAAAAACACAAACACGAGAGAATCTGCAGATGCTGGAAATTCAAGCAACACACACAAAACGCTGGTGGAATGCAGCAGGCCAGGCAGCATCTATAGGAAGAAGTTCAGTCGACATTTGGGTTGAGACCCTTCGTCAGGACGAACGGAAAAAGGAGATAGTAAGAGATTTGAAAGTGGGAGGGGGAAGTGGAATTGATTTTAGAAAAAAAAAATCACAATTCCATACTGGCCAGATGTAATCTAAGTTGAGGTAAAAATTTTTGCATTTATATTCCAGATTTCTGAGGGAAATGGGTATTTGGAGTAGATTGCAAATTGGAAGAGAATTAAATTAGCAATTTGAAATTAACAATTTTGGGAAGATTCAAATATTTTGAGGGTAATTCTAAAAATTGCTTTAGTAATAAGACTCCTTTCATTTATAGAATATAAAAGATGCTGTCAAGACCTTTGACTTATTGATTTTGAGCTTCAGATTCCTTGAAAAATAGTTTTGATGTAATTGGTGTAAATTGCAAATGGGAGGTGGCAAGGCATTTCCCCAGGGGCTCGACTCTAATACAGTGCGTGGATGACCTCCTGTCAACCTCCCCAAGCAAAGTCTGTGAGCAGGAAACCCTCTACCTTTTACATAAACTAGTCAAGAATGGGCATAAATACAACGAAGCAGAAACTACAGATTGTACAACCAAAAGTTACTTATCTGGGATGTACCCTATCCCAGGATACAAGACCATAGATTAACTATTGCTTCAATCCAAATCCATACAGCCAATGACTCAGAGAAATGAACCATTTCTTGGGGTTGACTGGGTATTGCAAAGAGTGGATTTTAGATTATGACGCTATTGTTAGGCCTATCCAGAAAATATCTTTTCCCAGTCAACCAAATACGTTATATCCCAGAAACTGAGAAAGCATTTGAACATATAAAAGCAGTGATATTTTTCTCAGCTTTGGGCCTCCCAGACTATAGAAAGGAGTTTCACCTTTTGTTCTCCATGAACGGTTTGTTCAGACCACTTTAACTCAAGAATTACACGGAAAGACAAAGGCCAATTTTTTATTTCGGTGCTCAGGCCCAATAGCCAGAGGTTTATCAAATTTCTTCCAGCAGATGCAGCCTCTTGCCTTGCTGTTCAGTAAATGCTGACTCATTGTGCCACATAACATCTTGTCTCCGTTAGGCAAACCAAGTATGAAATCGAGTCATTAATAAGCCCAAATGTTTGAATTACTTACTGTGCAACTCTTATGGCCACTTCTCCCCACTGAGGAAGACAAGATCCATGTTGTTGTGAAACTGTTACATAAGTAATAAAACCTCGTGTGGACCTTACTGATACTTGTATTGTTGATGCTGATTTAACCTTCTTTGTTGACTGTTCACAGTTTCACAATTATAACACTCCAGGAAGAGTATGAGGGGTGACCGTCCTACATTAAGGCATAACCATTCATATAATAATAGCTGTTATTCTTTTGTGGTTTATGTGCAGTATAGGACTAAGGAGAGTATATTGAAAATGGGTACCCGTTGATCCAGACTAGGAAAAGGGGATTTTGTTTAACTAAAGGTCTGAAACTGTATCATTATTTGAATATTCAAAATAACTGAGTATTGCACTCATACCTTAACAATTGTGTTTTTGATGATTATGGCGTTACCATGAAAATACAGAAAAAGAGGGAATGTGTAAACATATCTGTAACCCTTGGAGCCTTTATAAATTTTTAATTTTTGTAAAATGTAATGAACTGGGGTCTATGAAATTCTGGCAACACACACAAAATGCTGGTGGAACGCAGCAGGTCAGGCGCCATCTATAGGAAGAGGTACAGTCGACGTTTCGGGCTGAGACCCTTTGTCAGGACTAACTGAAAGAAGAGATAGTAAGAGATTTGAAAGTGGAAGGGGAGGGGGAGATCCAAAATGATAGAAGACAGGAGAGGGAGGGATGGAGCTAAGAGCTGGAAAGTTGATTGGCAAAAGGGATACAAGGCTGGAGAAGGGAGAGGATCATGGGACAGGAGGAGAGGAGCACCAGAGGAAGATGGAGAGCAGGCAAGGAGTTATAGTGAGAGGGGCAGGGGGAGAAAAAAAAGAGAAAGAAAGGGGAAAATATAATAAATAAATAAATAAATAAGGGATGGGGTAAGAAGGGAAGGAGGGGCATTATCAGAAGTTAGAGAAGTCAATGTTCATGCCATCAGGTTGGAGGATACCAGACAGAATATAAAGGTGTTGTTCCAGGGGGTCAGTGCGGACATGGTAGAGGATTACAAATACCTGGGGATACGAATTGACAATAAACTGGACTGGTCAAAGAACACTGAGGCTGTCTACAAGAAGGGTCAGAGCCATCTCTATTTCCTGAGGAGACTGAGATCCTTTAACATCTGCCGGACGATGCTGAGGATGTTCTATGAGTCTGTGGTGGCCAGTGCAATCATGTTTGCTGTTGTGTGCTAGGGCAGCAGGCTGAGGGTAGCAGACACCAACAGAATCAACAAACGCATTTGTAAGGCCAGTGATGTTGTGGGGACGGAACTGGACTCTCTCACGGTGGTGTCTGAAAAGAGGATGCTGTCCAAGTTGCATGCCATCTTGGTCAATGTCTCCCATCCAGTACATAATGGACTGGTTGGGCACAGGAGTACATTCAGCCAGAGACTCATTCCACCGAGATGCAACACAGAGCGTCATAGGAAGTCATTCCTGCCTGTGGCCATCAAACTTTACAACTCCTCCCTTGGAGGGTCAGACACCCTGAGCCGATAGGCTAGTCCTGGACGTATTTCCAGGCATAATTTACATATTACTATTTAACTATTTATGGTTTTATTACTATTTAATTATTTATGGTGCAACTGTAATGAAAACCAACTTCCCCCAGGATCAATGAAGTATGACTATAACCTGAGTGTGGCTTCATCTTGACAGTAGAGGAGGCCGTGGATAGACATATCAGAATGGGAATGGGACATGGAATTAAAATGTGTGGCCACTGGGAGATCCTGCTTTCTCTGGCGGACAGAGCATCTATGAAATTCTGAAGTGCTTTGCTGGTTTGGGTGAGAAAACTAACAACTATGTTTGTGTTATATGGGAACTAACTATTTTCTTTGATAACAGGAAATTGTATTTTTGCTCAGAGGGTATGTTTGATAACTGGCAAACAGGTTGGAAACTTCAAAAGATCAAATGTGAGAATGAGATAAGGCTGAAGATAACAGAGGACTGTAATGTGACTGAATGGAGCAACCTAATCACTGTTCTATGTTTAAAAAAAAAGTACAGAAGTAGTTTGGTTGAAGCAGAAGATGGGAGCTATATTTCCAGATGAACCTTGGTTGGAAGTGTATCTCCCCTTGTACGTAAAGTAATGAATGCATTAATAATGTGATCCACTCTGAATTTGTTGTAGTTTGTTTCTTTATGTTGAAAGATCTATCTGAACAGTACATGACATCACTCAACTGCAATTAATACTGTTGAACCATCAGACATCACATGGTTTCAGGTCATACTTCAATTTTTGCATATGCAACTATACAATACTATTTTACTTTAAAATAGTGATCTATTTATACCATATAACCACTATTTTTCAAACATGAACCTAACAATAATGAAAATTTCAAGTTCATGGCCAACTCTATTCCCATCCATTGCCATAGAATTGATCGTACAATCTCTGATCTAGAGAAGTTAAAGGTTATGGGGAGCAGGCAAGAAAATGGAATCAAGTGCGGGGTCAATTGATTCTAAACACACTGAATGGCAGAGCAGACTTTAGAAGCCAAAACAATCTATTCCTGCACTTACTTACGTTTCTTCCTCCTGAACAAGTTACAGCATTTTGATACAGCGGTGTTCCAAGATCAAGTCATGGAGGTAGCTGAACAATGTTTTCTTAAACACACACAAAATGCTGGAGGAATTCAGCAGGCCAGGCAGCATCTATGGAAAAAAAGCATAGTCAACATTTCAGCCCAAAATGTCAACTATGCTTTTTCCCCATTGATGCTACTTGGCCTGCTGAGTTCTTCCAGCATTTAACAACAGGAATTCTGCAGATGCTGGAAATTCAAGCAACACACATCAAAGTTGCTAGTGAACGCAGCAGGCCAGGCAGCATCTGTAGGAAGAGGTGCAGTCGACGTTTCAGGCCGAGACCCTTCGTCAGGACTAACATTTTGTGTGTGTTAATCAGATTTCCAGCATCTGCAGATTTTCTCCTGTTTGTAATGTTTTCTTAAATCTAGGCCAAAGCCCCACTACAAGACTAGGATGTGCTCAATCATTTTTCTGTGCTCAGGAGCACAGGATAGTCTGTTTATCCTTCCTCATAGAACAAGCTGACTCCTTAGGAACCAATCCGATGTAATCTTACTGATAGTTCTCATCACAAATACATTTTTCCTTAGGTGGGGAGATCAGTATTGTACAATAATAATCCAAATATGGACTCTCAGAAACCTATACGATTGGAGTATAATTATCCTCAAATCCTCTCAGAATAAAGATCAACATACCATTTCCCACACTAATTGCTTGATGAACCTGAACAGATGATATTTGCCATCCCAAAGGATGGAAAGACTTCCAAAGCAATACTTTGAACAACACAGTAAACACTGCCCCTTCTTCAAAGCACTATGATTACACTTGTTTTTTTTTTTGGAGAAGTAATTACCTGCTACATTTTCTACATTGCAAATGGTACTCATACTGTTAACAAACTTTGTAAAATTCTGCAAAGGCTGCGAAAACGTCTAATACAAATGAAAGGCTTTCATTAAAACTCACATTTTAACTTCTTTGGTTGGTTGTGTAAAAATCCAATTGAATGGGATGGTCAGCCTGCTTGAATATATTACTATAGGTACAAGCCAAAAAGACTTTATGGAACATTTTAGACTGCACTTCATACCAGATAAAGGAAACCCATTCAACAGAGGCGAATGGAAAAAGTCTGTTCTTAACTGCTAACCATAAAAATCCAGGCTAATTATATATATTTTGCTTGAAACTCTATTGTATGCAGTTACATTTCTGAATTTAATGTGCAACTCAATCTTTTATAAGAAAGAAAATGAGGCACATATTGATTTGGGAATGAAGAAAAAGAATTACAATAATAGCTTAGTTAATTAAGGTTTCTTGCATGTCAGAACATTTGCTACAAGTTATTTCAATTCCCCCTAATAAATTAGTTAAACTGAACACCCAAATACAAGTGAAAAAATGAATTATTTACAAGTGTGGAAGCAGTATTACCATTTTAGAGGAAGGCTATATTCCATCGGATCAAATAGTTCTTTTACTTTTTAAAACTCAAATCAGTTGAATTCTGTGCTTATGTTGGCACAAAAGAGTGTAAAGAATAAAGCAAAGAATAAATTTAACCAAAAATATACTCTGATATCCAAAATATGACAGTTATAGTTAACTAAATTATCACTGTAACACTCTTAAAATAACTGTAGATATTGTGGAAAACTAATTACAATAAGGCTTACAATAGGATTAGAGTTGTTTCTTAATACCCCTGTAATCACAAAGACAATCTGGAGGTTCACAAAACACAAATTTTGTTTCTTTGTTTCACTGATGGCAAATAATATTAAAAAGAATACTATTTTCAAATTGCTTTTTCATTAAAATCTACAATTATGTAAGCTTTAAAGTAAACTCATACTTACTTAGAAAGAGAAACACCACCCACTTTTCCTATCATTTCTTCATGATGCAAAACTGCTGTATTCCAAGGTATGTCTAGGAACTGTAGAACATTCCTCATCCATTTTGCTGGATGTAAAACAAGTTGTTCATAATGTACTGGCAAACATTTATTAAATCCAGTTTCCAAACACTGGTTGTACATCGTCTCAATGGCACGGTTCCATTTGGTCAAGCAGTCTCTGTAACTGCTGAGATCAAAACCTGCTATGGTAACTTTTCGAGTAATCATAGAGTGAACTGAAGCACGACCATCTCGTATCATTAGAATGAATTTGGCATTTGGAAAAATTTTACTTAAGTATGTCAATGATTTAAGAGCAAATGGATCTTTATTGCACAAGTATGTAGCAGGCTCTCCATGTTTCACAATTATTTCTAGTAAAAAGGCTTGCATGGCTGAATCCAGCACTTCATCTGTTACTCCAGCTTCATCCAATCGCTGCTTCTCTCGGCCAGATTTGCTCCACATATGCTTCATTGCCAAGATTCTCGGAATAACCCTCGTCTCTTCCCCACAGCGAACATCAGGATGAGCATCAAGCATGGCCCTCATGAGCGTGGTGCCACTCCTTGGAACTCCTCCAATAAATATTAATGGCATGTCTTTGTTGTACGCAAATCTTTTTGAATTATTTTTGAATCCAGTTCCTGAAACATAACTTAATGATCTTCCGTTAGCTAACATGTTGGGATGTTTATGGTTGTGATCTATGTTATGATGGCATTCTAATGCATAACGGCCCAGGTAAAACACAGTTAGTGAACTGATCATTAAACATACTAAAAGCAAGTTGTGTTTTAATTTGCCTATCATTTTGAAATATCGCAACTATAATTGATATTGATTCAGATGTCCAAGATAGTTTTCTGTAATTTTGTTTACATCAATTCCAAGGCATCAAAAAATACAGGGGCATGTACATCTGAAAGAAAAACAAAAAATAATGAATTAAATTACAGTTAAGAACATCTAGAACAAATTTCATCACACAAATGAAACTTTCCATCTCAGTTAATCAAACAAGCTATGTTATTCTTCAATTTATTTTGAACTGCAAATGACAAGAATGAAGTTTCATTTGTTTTCTTCCAAAAGGTTGAGATGCTGTTGGACAAAATTCCAGAGATGAAAGCCAAGACCATATACATTATAAACCAGTACTTGGAGAAAAAAATGTTACAGCAATAACCAAAACCAGATTCAAAGTACTCAAATATTGTCCAAGTCCTGCTTTAACAGTTCAGACCACCAAAGAGTTAGCTGTATTTTTATAACAATAAAAAAATCATAATTCCTATTTAGATTGTAATAAACTTCAAACACAGGGACATGCTACAATGCAGATTAAAAACTATGACAGGCTGTTGCCATGTTCAGCAAAGAGATCTCGTCTGTTAAAATCGTGCCTCACTCAAATTCAGTAAAATCCCACCATCCATTCCAATATCATTTTTTTCTTCCTCCAAGATACCTGGCTGAAATTGAGATTCATTTGCTCTTGAATCTCCCTTTCATGTTCACTATCTTAAAATACATAGTTGCTTCTATGTACAATTTAGTTGCAAGTCTTTGAGTTCCAAAGCAAATCTGGCAATGTAACAACTTTGATCTTAATAAAGAATCATGAATGGCACCCTCTTGAAATGTTAACAATCCCTCAGACCACTCTTCAGCCTTTGATTGTCTACTCATGCACACCCAAACCTGCTCATGAATCTTAACCCATAGCCATCTTTCTGACACTTTATTAGCCTCCACATTAACTAATCCTCTCACGTGATTGAGAGATTGAATCGCCTGGGACTATACTCTCTGGAGTTCGAAGAATGAGAGGGGATCTTATAGAAACATACAAAATTTGGAAAAGAATAGCTAAGATAGAAGTAGGAAAGTTGTTTTCATCGGTAGGTGAGACTAGAACTAGGGGACATTGCCTCAAGATTCAGGGGAGAAGATTCAGGACAGAGATGAGGAGAAACTGTTTTTCCCAGAGAGTGGTGAATCTGTGGAATTCTCTGCCCAGGGAAGCAGTTCAGGCTTCTTCACTAAATATATTTAAGAAACAGTTAGATAGGTTTTTACATAGTAAGGGAGTTAATGGTTATGGGGAAAAGAAAAGGCAGGTAGATGGAGCTGAGTTTATGGACAGATCAGCCATGATCTTATTGAATGGCAGGGCAGGCTCGATGGGCCGGATGGCCTACTCCTGCTCCTATTTCTTATGTTCTTACATACCAGCTGTGTGGTGAAAAAGGCACAACAGTGCCTCTTTCATCTCAGACAGTTGAAGAAGTTTGGTGTGGGCCCCCAAATCCTAAGAACTTTTTATAGGGGCACAATTGAGAGCATCCTGACTGTCTACATCACTGCCTGGTGTGGGAACTGTACTTCCCTCAATCGCAGGACTCTGCAGAGAGTGATGCGGACAGCCCAGCGCATCTGTAGATGTGAACTTCCCACAATTCAGGACATTTACAAAGATAGGTGTGTAAAAAGGGCCCGAAGGATCATTGGGGACCCGAGTCACTCCAACCACAAACTGTTCCAGCTGCTACCAGCTGGGAAATCATACTGCAGCATAAAAGCCAGGACCAACAGGCTCTGGGACAGCTTCTTCCACCAGGCCATCAGACTGATTAACTCATGCTGACACAACTGTATTTCTATGTTATATTGACTACCCTGTTGTACATACTATTATAAATTACTATAAATTGCACATTGCACATTTAGACAGAGATGCAACGTAAAGATTTTTACTCATGTATATGAAGGATGTAAGTAATAAAGTCAATTAAAATTCCTGCAATTTTTAAATGGAGGCATAAGAGACAAGGGTCCCCATCCTTTTTTGCACCGAGGACCAGTTTAATATTGACAGTATTCTTGTGGACCGGCTGATCAGGGGGGCAGGTGTTGAAGTAGGGTTAAACTCACCTCAACATGTCTTTTACATTTAGGGCTGCCAACTTTCTCACTCCCAAATAAGGGACAAAAGTAGCAGTCAAATCCCGGGACACTTTACCCCAGGAAAGACTACCATGACCATGAAGCCTTGCGCAGGCACCTGTGTGCGCATGCGTGTACGTGCCGATTTTTTCCCCACAAATCGGTTTTGCCTTCATCTTCCTGACTACACTGTACATACATTATTTCTACTTTATATAGGCTGTGTATTTATAATATCATTCCTGCTTTTGCTATATGTTAGTGTTATTTTAGGTTTTGTGTGTTATTTGGTATGATTTGTTAGGTTTTTTTTGGGTCTGGGAATGCTCAAAAATTTTTTCCCATATTAATTAACGGTAATTGCTTCTTCGCTTCACGCCATTTCAGCACGAAAGGTTTCAGAGGAACGCTCGACCTTAGCGGGGGAAACACGGGACAAACCAATTTAGCCCAATATACGGGATGTCCCGGCAAATACGGGACAGTTGGCAACCCTATGTTCAAGTTCAACAGTGCCTGACAGGGAATAAGGAAAGGTGCAGCTGACTCATATCGTTTCCTCACGGCCCAGTAGCACATGCTTTGCGGCCCGGTGGTTGGGGACTGCTGCTGTAGATGACCAAAATATCAACAATTCCTTCAGCTGTACCACAGGTAATGCTTAACCCATCAAGCTCTTAGACCAGATTGTTTGTAGCTGGAGTTTTAAAATTTATTCAAATCATGCTCATTCCACTTTTCCCTTTCTCTGTAACCATCACAACTACCCAAGTTGAGCTCCAAAATCTCTTCAATAGGGATTTCATTAAAATTTAACTTTAACCAAGTGCTGAGTTACTAATCCTAATACATCCTTAATTTTATTTGTGAAATGCTCCTAGACATTAAGAAAATACAAATGCTACAAATTATAGTTAACTAGCTTCTCCATAAGCTTTATTAATTGTAATCACATTTAACAGAGCCATTTATGGTTCAGAGCATACCAACAGATTTTAATTTAAGTGAAATTCAAACTCTCTGCCCCAGCTTCTCAATAAACTGAAATTAAAACCATTTCAAAACAGTTATTTAAAGAAGTACTGTGCTGTGGATAGAGGGGAACCCTTGGATGGACAATATTTTGATTTTCAGAAGGTGCTTGATAAGGTCACACATCACATTATTGAAATGAATAAAAACTCGTGGCCAGTGAGGTAATGGATCAAAGGCCTCAAATTTTTACAATGCGTTTGGATGAAAGCAAAGATCTGGTTGCTATATGTACTGATGATACAAAAAGCAGGCTACTGAAGAGTACACACAGGAAGCTACAAAAATAAAAACAATCAAGCAAAACTCCACCATAATTGATTGTTTTGAAATCTCAATGGTCCATTAGATACTGATTCCTAAGCTTCACTTAAAAATACACCAAGGTGTCAGCTCCTGGGTTCACTTGAACATACCAGGGTCCTGCTCCTATGGATTCACTGGAAAATATTAAACTATAGTGTAACACACTTTTTTCCAAATTGAATTAAAAGCATGCTGGAATATTAATTAGACTAGCAATAGTCCAATATAGTCTGCTAGCCCAGCAGCATAGAGTGAGTGGTTGGATTTTAGCTTTCCTATACCAAGGTGAAAGACTACACAGCTCTAAGATG
Source organism: Mobula birostris (assembly GCF_030028105.1). Classification (NCBI taxonomy): domain Eukaryota; kingdom Metazoa; phylum Chordata; class Chondrichthyes; order Myliobatiformes; family Myliobatidae; genus Mobula; species Mobula birostris. The sequence continues at coordinate 29,301,130 of NC_092394.1, read as the reverse complement.
CAGAAAAACCTGGGTGTCTAAATGCATTATTCATTGAAAGACTAGCATACAGGGTAGAGAAAGTAGCTGAAAAAATAATGTTATTCTCAAATACAAATCCTTTGATCCAACTCAATTATATAGGATCTTAGTAAATACTGGTAACTTTATTCAAGATTGGATGAAAATGTGTTGGAAGCAGTTCAGACAAGGTTTGGGGTTGAGCAGGTTATACATGACTGAATAAGCAAGACTTTTATTTTAGTGGAATTTAGAAGAGGGAGTTGGGGCTAGGTCGACTAAAAAGTCTTGATGGGATGGATGTGAAGACTGTTTTTAGAAGAAAATAAAATGACAGATGATTTTCTTCAAGACAGTTGCAAATGTTGAACTCTTCCTCAAAAGGGCAGTGGAATCACAGACTTTGTTGGATTAAATTGTTACTTTCTTGTAGTTTAACTTTCTTTATGCTTGTTTAAATGTGTACATAATCACTAGTTTGTCTGAATTTCCAGCAGATAGTTGGTTGTGTATTTCTGTAGTTTCTTTGTAAACCTAAATGTCATGGTAGTTTAAGACTGTCTTTACCTCACAGACTGTTATCTAACCAGCTTCAACCGATTTGCGGTATAGAAAGAACATGAGGTCTGGTCTCAAAATGCTGGTGGAACGCAGCAGGCCAGGCAGCATCTATAGGAAGAGGTACAGTTGACGTTTCAGGCCGAGACCCTTCGTCCTGACGTCGACTGTATCTCTTCCTATAGATGCTGCCTGGTCTGCTGCGTTCCACCAGCATTTTGTGTGTTGCTTGAATTTCCAGCGTCTGCAGATTTCCTCGTGTATGAGGTCCATCCTATTTTTCTTTTAAACCTTTCCATTTACTTTTTCATTGTTGTGTTACTTGTTTGGCAGGTGCAGGCTGACACTGTATGTACTATGATGGACATCCAATAAAATGGCTATAACCATAAGATTTGTGCTTCCAAAGAACCATCTGGACAATATCATTGCCAGATCCAACAACTTTGAATATTTACAAGGTAGGAGGGTAGATAGATTCTTGAGTAGCAAAGGTTGGATAAATTGGGTGGGGGAGTTTAGTGAAGATAAGCAAAAATACAGAGTTTAATAACAATCAGATCAAACATGATCTTAGTGAATGGCAAAGTAGGCTCAAGATGTCAAATGACCAACTCCTGGTCTTAAATGATACATTCATAACCAAAATGGCACATTCACCATTTATTTATCCAAATCAATCCACAAGTGCTTTTTTTTTAAAACAGAAATTCAGGGGAGTTAGTATTTCAAGACGCAAAGTAACAGATTGCCTTTAACACTACACAAGCAAATATCATTTACTTTTCAGCACCTAAGATTGCTCAGCAAGAAACCACTTAATATTTTTGAGAAGTGATTCGGAAATTACTTAGCTTAAGAATACAAGCATACATTTTCCTCTAAATTTGAGATAATCCAAAACTTCATTGCCCATCTTCCAATGTACTCTTTGTAAACTATTGGCTTGGATTTCCTTCTTTTAAGATAATCTTTAAAAACACTTCTGTTCAAACTTTTGATCATATGCCTAAGTAATGCCTTGACTCAGTGTCCAATTTAGCTTCATGCTTGTATAGCATTCTGCAATATTTTATGACATTGAAAGAGAATAGACACATACAACCTGATAATGCACAGTAAATTTAAAAGACTTCAGCTTTGGAATTCAGATAGGAAGCATGTGAACAATTTAGTGGAATTATATGCAAAAGATAATTAACAAATTGTAATTATTAAACTTTTGTGGAGTTAACCAAAGATGAACTGAAATTGCTAAATACAATGAGCACACTGTGTGTGCATTATAAGGGTCCCACGTTACCATTGCTGTTAGTGTGATGTTATTACAGTGTGGGGTGTCAAGAGTTTGGAGTTCAATTCCAGCAGCCACTGTAAGAAAGTTTATACATTCTTCACGTGAACATGTGAGTTTCCTCCCACATTCCAAAGACATACTGGTTAGTAGGTTAATTGGTCATTGTAAATTGTCCTGTGATTATGTTAGGGTGATGTATGTGGGTTGCTGAACAGTGCAGCTCATTGGACCGGAAGGGTCTATACCACACCGTATTTCCAAATAAATAAAACTATGATCATCTATTCAATTGTTCTGAAATCCTGACAATTTGGCACATGGTTCAACAGGTGCTGATTTCTGCACTAACATACCAGGAATCTAGTCTTTGTGCTCCCTTTAAAATTTACGAGGTTCATTGGAAAATTTATTATATTATGAAGCTGTGTAACATCTCAAAGGAGTAAGATTGCAATATTAATTGGAATAACATGCAATACTTTAGAAATTCTGCCAAAGTCCTAAACACACTAGATAAACAGATTAGTTTATCTATCTTGTACAAAGAAATCCAGTATTTCCAATGACTTTTCATTATTTACAATATTACAATTATACAAGAATCCTTAATTTATCTGAAATATACTAAAATTAAACTGAGAAACTGTTTAGTATAGTGGCAGCTACACTTTTCTACAAAGTATACTTCTCTATATAACACTGCCAAAATACTGTTATTACAACAGTGATAATAATTCACAATTTTAATTTTTTAAACCACATACAGTGAAGTTAAAATACATTTGGTAACACTAAAAAAAAATCCACCTCTAAGCAAAGAGCCAATTTGTCATACATCAACGAACTCAATCTCAGGTTACGTCAATCGCCCTAATACTCTTCTCGATCATACTTGCCGTTCTGGTAGAGTAAAACTAACTGATAGGACAAATCGGAAAGTATACGACCTGCTAGGGACTGTTAGGCACAGGACATTTTTCAGGATTATGGAATGGTGTTAGCAGCCAATCAATAAAAACAAGAATCAGTCTTCAAAGTAAGACAAAGATAATTGTATGATTACACAGTACTACCTGCAGACAGCAAACCTCTCTGCACTGTTGCTAAAGGCTATTTTTGAGCCTGGATTAGTAACAAATGTATTTGAATATACGGAGACTCTCAACAGTCCATATATGTTTCCACTGTAAATATGCAATTATGTAGAACTAGAACATTAAAATAATAAACTATTGTGACTATTGAAATAGTAATCAATCTGCTATTTTCATAAACATCAACATTATGATTGCAATGATGTTAAATTGGACACTGAGTCAATGAATTACTTGGGCAGATGATCAAAAGTTTGACTGAAGTATTTGCACAGATTATCTTAAGGGGGGAAATCAAAGGCAGAGGGGTTTACAAAGAATACATTGCTGTGCTTAAAGAGTGCAAAACCGTAAGGTACTCTTGTGCTGAGAGAATATTTCTAGAGATTCTCAGAGATCTTCGAGAATGACTGTGAGTTATGATGACTAAAGGTGGGTTATATCTACAACTCCAGTCTCTATGTGGTTCATTCAAGCCAAAAGCCTACATTTCCTTCACTCCAATAATAAACTAAGGGTTACCAAACTATGGTGCATCCGCATACATTCATAAAATGAATCGCAAGTATCAGCATATGGAACACTTATTTTTTTCAAAAATCTCAATAGCCTGCTTTCAGTGGAGTCAAACAGCAATAAAGAAATTTATCAACCCCTTATATTGCACCTGTGCAGCCTCTGGCCATCTGAAGAAGGCAGCTCAATAATCAAATCCTCAAACCTGGCACAAAGCTCTTGATCTTCTTTGCAGTAATGATTCCTACTACACTTCTAAGACATGAGCAGCAAATGCTCTTAAAGCCACGATGCTGAGAAAAACAAAGTATTCCAGGACAAAATGGAATTTTCTGTCCCATCAAAATGGAAGAGCTGTTCAAGATACAAAAGCTCAGCAAATACAATACAGCACATGTTAAACTACGTATACATTATCTCTTAAGCAGCCCCAGCCCTCGTCACAGAACACTGGTATCACTGGCCACCACAATACTCACAGAATTATAATGCAATCCATCACCCTCGGCCCCAAGAAACCGTCCATGAAAATCAGCCAAATGCAAAACAAGGACACGTGCTCTGAATCTGCAGGGAATTTTTACTGAACTGCCTCTTCTCATTAAGTAACAAGGCTCAGGGTGCTAAAAGTTGTTTTGGCTGCAGTCTAAGCTCGTTACATTATCAGATAGCCTAAATGAAGATCCAGCTTCACTGTTTCCTTCAATTTTAGATTACTTTATCTTCAGCTAGATAAGAAAACAAAGCCTATAGACTGGAAAATAGAACTGTCCAGGAAGGCACCAGAACACTCAAGCCCTTTTATCAGCGGCATACAGATTGGCAAATTCATGCTACAAACTTTGTAGTATTTCCAGCATGTAGCATAAAGGCACTTCGGGGGCGTGGAGAGTCGGGCAGACCTGCCATCCAGAGACAAACAGCACGCCAAGTTCACTAGGAACCGCATCCCCGGCTTCTGGAAAACACCCCGGGGCGAGGCTAAGTTAGTAGGAAGCAGGATAGGGGATGTTTTTGCACAAAGGTGAAGGGGAACAGGAAGGTCGGCGCTCGGGGGCTCCGGCCAAGGTAAACACCCGCAGTCCCGACGCCACCACGCGGCAGGGCGGCTCCCCCGCGTGAGCGGGGCGGGAAGGGAAGGGGTGGGTGGGGGGCGACCAACCGGCCACGGGTCTCGGGGACTCGAGTTCTCTCCACACCCCCCCCCATTTCACTCCGTACTGTTATTCAAACGATGGCTATTCACCTTCACAGCGTGAGCAGGCGGCCGAGACGCTCGTCGGTGCTACGCTACTCACCGGGAGGGATCGGCGGGACGGATTCCAGAGGCAGCTGTCTCCCCGCCGGCCGCCATGTCGCCTCACTACCCCCTCATCCCCCTTCCGAGACTCTCCCCCTCTGCCAGTCGACCCGTTGGTGATTGATGGGGCAGAGTGGCTCTCCCATTGGCTGGTCGGCGGTAACCAGGTGGCCGGTGATTGGGCGAGCTGAGCGCTCGGGGCGGGAGCAAGATATCTGCGGTTTTAACTCTTGGTAAAGAAGCAAATAAAAGGGTGGTAGACCATTCGGCCCCTCGTTCCTGCTACCGTTAGACATGATCATGGCTAATCTTTTACACCGGCGTCAATCAGTTCCACAATTCATTTAATAACTAAATAACAGTCTTTCATGAATGCATTCCGTGAATGAACCTCCACAACTCTCATGTTGAAAATGTGAAAAATTCACCAGGATAAGGGTAAGATATTTTTCTTCCATCTCAATCTTGAATGATTGATCCCCGAATTTGAGACAGCCGTAATGCTAGACATCTAAGCACCAACATTGTGCCTGCTATCTACTCTATTTACTCCCTGTAAAAAAAAAGTGTCAGTCCTGACGAAGGGTTCTGGCCCGTTATGTTGATTGATCGTTTCCACGGATGCTGCCCGACCTGCTGAGTTCCTCCAGCTTGTTGTGAGTGTTGCTTTGACCCCAGCATCTGCAGAAGACTTTGTGTTTAAGTTTCAATTACAATATTCCTCATTTGCATTTACTTCGGAGAATATTGACTCTGTCCGAAAGTGGCTACATAAAGTTGATTATTTGCGATCATTGTTTTACTTAAAGGAGTGTATATGTGGAACAAGGTAGAATGAACGTGAATGGAGACACAATAGACTACTGCTGCTGGAAATTGGGGGGGGGATAAACTGCTCTAAGAACTCGGTGGATCAAGCAAAATCGGATAAATAACTTTTCAGGTCAAGACACTGCATTAGCACTGGGACTATAGAGGGAAGATAGCCATACTGTAGAAAAGCTGGTGGGGTGGGGGGCGGGTGGCGGTAACCAGAGGCTGGTACATGATAGAGAAAATTAGTAAAGTAGTAGATGAGTAGGTGAAATCATGTGGATGCGGAAGGGTGGAGTCAGAGGCTGATTGGTGATAGGTGGAACCAGATAAAGGTGGGATGATGGCAAGTAGAACCAAGTGGGGAGAGATAGGGAAGATGAACAAATAGGCAGAAGTAACCAGTAATGAGTCCAGGCAGTGAAGGGGAGATGGTGGTGGGAAAGGTTAACAAAGAAGGAGAGATCCTGGATGTACTGACTGGAGTTTGAGAGGAACATAGGAGGAATGAGTTACCTGCAATTTTTAAAAAATCAGTATTTATACTATTGGGCCATAAACTATCCAAGCAGAATATGAGCTGTTTTTTTTTAACCTAGTTTGCATTTGGCTTCACCGTGGCACAGTAGTTTTGAGACAAGAACTGTCATACATAACCAACAAATAGACAGCCATAGCTGGGGGCCATGCTCAGGCAAATGCCCTGTGGCTATGCATTTGATTGGGAGATAGTGGAAGGGGTGAAAAGAGAAATTGTGAATTTAAAAGATGGTTCCAAATTAGATCAGTAAAGGCTCATGTTATCCAACCATTTCTCCGGGAGCTGATGCTGCTTATCTATCTAAATTCAGCAATACTTGTGTTTGCAGAAATTATGGAACAATGAGTATCAGAATGTTCTTTATCTTTGCTGAAAATATCCTAACAAAACCTGCTATGTTTTTTCTTGTTGGAACACATCAGCCAGTATATTCAATACCACACTGAAGTAACGTTTTGGAATACTATTCTGTGCCAAAAAAAATTCAAATAAAGACTTTCTCATAGATATTTAAATTTTGCTCACATTTCCAATATCTTATCAAAATTTCTGCTCCTCAGAATGGCAACAGTTCAAGCTTGTAATCATTTGAACCATCTTTATGGCTAAATGCTAAGATCTTGTAACCCAGTCAAGGGCTTTGAATGTCTTTTTCTTTTGGTCAGAATATAGGGAACCCTACATGAAGATGGGTATTCCAGTCCAGAGCATCCATCCCACTGTGTTGAGCTCAGACCAGCAACGCCAGTGTTGTGCTCAGCACCAAAATTGAGTCCAGTCTCACAGCTGATAGATTATGATGGTGCACAGGTTCATTAAGTGGTTGACTGAGTCTTCCACCAAGAAGCACAATGTCCTGACCCGGACCACTTCAGTCATCATCAGCAATGCTGCTTCATTGGCAGACCTTGTTGCTCAGCTGGCTCTTACCTATTGAAGAGCTCTGGCTGGCTGCGGTAGCAACAACCTGTCACTGACATTTCCTTCACTGAGGCACCCTGGGGTTGAGTGGCTTCGAGTGGCAGATACTAAAACTCCTTACTTGACAAGTAAAGCATAATTCCAAAAAGACAGTGACAATGACTATCTTCATCCTTCCCCTACTACACACACACACACACACACACACACACATTTCTTTCCACTAATCGTGCTTCAAAACCAGAACATACATTCTGTTGAAACTTTGCTCAAATGGGCAGTCTTCATGTGGAAACTTTGATAGTTCAGCTATTTTGATCCAGGCCACATCAACTTGATAGCCAAGAGCATCATCATCACTCTCAAAATCTCCTTATACCAATTCTTTTCTCTTCATTGCCCATTGCTGATGGTCATTTTGATTAAGATAGTTCACTTCTGCATCAGTGGCCTAGCACTGGAGGGGAGATGTGTGCAAAGTGGAATGAGGCTGTTGGTGCTTTCAACAATCACTGCCATGTGACTCAGGTACCGGATTAGGAGATTTGAGGCAGCTGTGGCCTTGGAAGCCAAGGATGAAGTAGGAAGGGAGTAGAGAGGATGATAATCTGCAGTTTGATTCCTCTAATTGCATTTAAACCTATACAATACATGCCATAAATATACTGTTGAATCAGAACCCTTAAAATAATGGCACAATGTCTTGTACCTATTGGGAATTCAGATACACCGTATTCTAAAGCACAATTTAGGGCCTCTCTTGACTGCAGCCTTGGATTCCAATCAAGGCTCCAACAGTCAGTTTCACCCAAGGTATCGGCTTGTGAAAAGCGTATGATGTTTCAGATTCACGGTTCAGAGTGAGGCACACAGATCTTTGTTTTCCACCAGACCATTCAAGGCAGGAATATTGTAAGCAAAATCATGTGGCCACCTATCTTTCAGTGTAACAAAGTTAATGGATAACCTGATTAGTCACGCAGAGCACCAAATGACCAATAAATAGCAGATTGAACAATCAACTGTACAGTGCCTTGTAAAAGTATTCAGCCCAACCCTTTGGTCACATAAATTAGTATTACAACCAGGAATTTTGTTTAATTTAATGGAAAAATTTTTATCTGTGAATCATGTGCTCCTTTTTTTCCACAGTAGAGCCCGAAAACAGGGAAAACTAAAAAACTAAAAAAACTAAAAATTCGAAATCTGAAATGTCAGCCAGTCAGAAGTATTCATCTTCTTATGCACAGTACGTAGTTGAACCAACTCTCACAGCTATTGCAGTCAGTAGTCTTTTTTGATAAGTCTCTATTAGCTTTGCACAACATGATGCAGCAATATTCGCTCATTCCTTCTTGCAAAATTGCTCAAGCTGTGCCAGGTTGGTTAGGGAGCAGCAGTGGACAGCAATCTCGAGGTCTTGCTAGGGATGTTTTATTAGGTTAAAGTCAGGACTTTGGCCACTCAAGGATGTCAGTTTGCTTCCTTTGAAGCCACTCCACATTTGCTCTGACGGTGTGCTCTGGGTCATTGTCCTGTTGAAAGACAAACTTCCTCCCTGGTTTGAGCTTCCTGGCAGAGGCTAGCAGGTTTTTTTATCCGAGAGCTCTCTGTATTTAGCAGCATTCATCTTCCCATCAGTCCTGACCAGATTTCCAGTCTCTTATGCTGAAAATCATCCCTATGGCATGATGCTACCCCCATCATACTTTTCAGCAGGAATGATGTTACCCGGATGATGTGCAGTATTAGATTTATGTCTCATGTATTGCTAAAATAAAAAGCATATCCTTGCCCATAAAGACTTTGCAAAACGTCACTTATAAGTAAATATGCAGAAGAAGATCTTGTGGGTGAGACCAAATATGGAACACTTTGGCCTCAACACTAAGCTGTATGTGCGGCGTAAATTTAGTAGGCTTGACTATTTGGGGCAGCTACTTATCGGCCAAGATGTACTGGTCCTGATGTATCCCAATTAACTGGAATCCACTGTGTATTGATTATCTTTATGCCTACATAAATTAGACATATGTTAACAATGTGCAGTCAGTATCCAACAAATGGCTGACTGCAGCATCTAGTAGATGTGTTAAATTGTACAGTCTTTTCCTAAAGTATCAGTTAACAAATCACTAGCTGGAAATAGTAGTATTAATTTTACAACATAATTTACTCTGAACAGACTGAAAATGAACTCCATCATGGATGCTTCCAAGCCTGGCCAAGAGAGGAGGAGGGTTCGACAAGGGGATAGCAACCCCATCCTGTAAAAAACTCACAGCTGCAGATATGCCAACAAAAGCTCCAAAGACCTCATCCCTGGAAGAGGAAGGATCTTTGAAGATGGACTACACTTGCGAACAATTTGAAAAGTTGGCCCAGGACGGAGGACTCTGGCGATCTGCTATCAACAGCCTATGCCCCAATAGGGGTGGTGGGTTAAGAAGAAAAACACTAAAAAAATGTTCATGATCGAAAAGTGAAATTAGAACAAAGGCAGATGATAACCTACAAGTCATTAACATTAAACAAGTGACAGGTAAACTGACAAAGGAACAAACAGGAAATTAAGGTATATAGACCACGTACAAGTAGATGTTTGGCTTAAATTGGCATCATATTCAGCACAGACATCATGGGCCAAAGGATCGAATCCTGTGGTTAAAAATATGCTAGAGCAAGCGCCTGACCAGTAAGCAAAATTTTTTTTAAGACCAAAGGAACTTGTAAAAAACAATGACAAATTGGATTTCCGTATTGTAACGATTGTAAAATATTTCTTACATTGCAACAGAGATAATATTTCATAAGCCTTGGAGTAAGATGGGATGTATGGGGACATGAAGGAAATATATGAATGCATGTTCTTTAAAAAGAAAATGTGTTTTACAGCCTGTTTTTATTTTATTTTATATCTCGCCCTTGCAGATGTGGGTGGAGAAATGGCAGATGGAGTTTAATCCTGCCAAGTGTGAGGTGTTGCACTTTGGGAGATCCAATGTAAAGGGATATTGCAGAGTTAATGGTTAGATTATTAACAACATTGATGCACAGAGGATCTTAGGGTCCTAATCTGTAGCACCCTGAGAGTGGCTACAGAAGTTGATAGGCTTGTTTAAAAAAAGGCATGTTGTATATGTGCTTTTTAAATTAAGACACTGAACTCGAGGCAGGAACAAACAAGAGAAAATCTGCAGATGCTGGAAATCTGAGCAACACACACAAAATGCTGTTGGAACTCAGCAGGCCAGGCAGCATCTATGGAAAAGGGTACAGTCAACGTTTCCGGCCAAAACATCGACTGTACTCTTTTCAATAGATGGTGCCTGGCCTGCTGAGTTCCAACAGCATTTTGTGTGTGTTGTCAAGAGGCAGGAGGTTATGCTGCCGTTTCAAATAGCACTGGTTAGGCCACATTTGCAGTACTGCATTCAGCTGTGTTCAGCCAACGAGGGGATGAATGTTGAAGCATTGGAGAGGATGCAGATGAGGTTTACCAGGATGCTCTATGGATTAGAGGCCATGTGCTATGAGGAGAGAATGGACAAACTTGAGTTGTTTTCTCTGGAAAGGTGGAGGCTGAAGGGAGACCTGTTAGAAGTTAATAAGATAATGAGATGCATAGATAGAATAGACAGTCGTAACTTTTTCCCAGGGCCATGATATCTAATACTAAAGTCTAGTGAGTGTGCATCTAAAGTAGGAAGAGCTATGCTCAAAGGAGATGAGTGGGGCAAGATTTTTACATAGAGTGGTGGATACCTAGAATGCGCTGCTAGGGGTGGTAGTGGAGGCAACTATGATAGAGGCATTTAAGAAGCACATAGATTGGTACAAGAATATGCAGAGACTGGAGCGATAAGTACCTCATGAAAGCAGGTGACTAGTGTAGTGAAGCATTTAATTATTAGTTCTGTCCAACATTGTGAGCCAAAGGGCCCATTCCTGTGCTGTACTGTCCTATATTCTATGCTCCCTGTCTTGTCAGATTGAACACAGGTTGTTTACTGATGGACCACATGCCACATTAATAAACTTCTCCATTCCCCTGGATAACATAAGATCAGCAGAAGTTAGTGAATTATAATCTCAAGCACAGAGAACTTTGCCTAATTAGTTCTTTCTTGCCAAGGCCAATTAGCCATTACAACTCAGCCCAGAGATCAAACTAAGAATTTACAAGCATGTCTGCTTCACAACTGGTCTATGAGATCCATTTATTGCCTAAGCCATCAGCTATGCTTTAATAGTAAAAGTTCAACATTTAAAGTAAATAGTAAGTTTTCTTATCAAAGGGTTCAAAGGATATGGATATAAGTAAAATTCTGCCAGGCTTCATATATTCTTTTTGCTGTTGTCGGCTGCCAGACCACATTTTAGGTGATCAAAGTAGGAGAAAAACAAGAACACTTATCTTCGCTTTCAAAGAGGTACCATTAATGTAAGAACAATTTAAATATTTAGACTGTAAGGGTTTACAATAATTATTACTTTCAGCCATAATTTTAACTATCAGCTGACATTTCTTTCAGTCTACCTGTCTGCTAAAAGTTTAAAATATTATTCCAATGCTTATAATCTTGCTCAGTATCCTGTTGCTCATCACAGCGTAATGGACCTCTTTTGTTCCTGATTCTTTTTTTCACAACTGTCTCTGTTCTGAAGCCAGATATTATCTCTGAGCTTAAAATACATCCACGGATGGTTTTGGAAACACATAATCAAGCTTGATCAGACTGTCAGTTCTGTGAACAAAATTAATGATTAAATTACCCTGATGAGTATCCACTTTAGAAAAGCCGAGTACTGAATTTTCTTTCTTCTGTACATATGGCTAATGTAAACAAATCTGCTGAGCACTGGAGGAATGATTGAGACTCCACAGGAAAGCAGACATTACATAAAACAGAAAATAATCTGAGTCTGGCATATGTGCCTGAAAATGTTTTTTTAAATTCCTTGTTACATAAGCATATGGCCCTGAAGGAGTTTTGCTTGGTAACAGACTACACTAAGTTAATGCCGATATTCAGTCACTTTCTGCCTTTGTCTTACTTGTATTTATTGATTCTTCTGAACAGAGTGTGCAGAAAGAGAAAATATATTGTCAACAAAACAATAAATCAAAACTCATCTCTAATGCAGTATCATGCCTAATGCTATCAGCTTGAAACGCAATAGAAAAGGGGCAATGCAATACTATTTCAGAGCATAAATTATTTTAATTTCTTTTAAAACATCCTGACATAAAGCCTCCTTGTTTAATGAGCAACACACCCGCATAAATTATATTAATTTCTTTTGAAACATTGACATAAAGCCTCCTTGTTGATTGACCAACACACACAAAACGTTGGAGGAACGCAACAATTCAGGTAGCATCTATGGAGAGGAATTAACAGTTGACATTCCAGGCCAGGGGAAGACTGAACCAGGTTTGTTTTCATTTTATTCTTAGTTTGGTTTCATCAATAAACATTTGGATTTTGTGCACAGGAAGAAAATGGTAGTAATAGAGAAAGCATGCAAGTTATTTACAATACCAGGATGCTGCCTGGAATAGAGGGCTGTAGTTATTGGATAGGATAGGATGGTTTTATTCTTAATGGAATGCAAAGTTCAAAATTCAAAGTAAAGTTTATTATCTATATATGCCACCATATACAACCCTGAGATTCATTTTCCTGTGGGCATACTCAGCAAATCTATAGAATAGTAACTATAACAGGATCAGTGAAAGATCAACCGGAGTGCAGAAGACAACAAATTGTGTAAATGCAAATATAAATAAATTGCCATAAATAACGAGAACATGAATGCAGGAGGACTTACAGAGGTTAATAAAATTACGAGTGGCACTGGAAGGATAGACAGTCAGAGTCTTTATCCCAGGGTAGTTAACTTTAGAATGGCACAGAGTTAAGGTGAGAGCGGGGAGATTTTTAATAGCAATCTAATGGATAAGTTGATTTCACACAGAGTTGTTGTTATGTGGAACGAGCTGCCAGAAGAGGTGGGAATGGAAGAAATAAGTACAATGTTTAAAAATCATTTGAAGAGTTATTTAGATGGGAAAAACATAATGTGACATGGGCCTAAAATGGGCAAATGGGATTGGTGTAGATAGGCATCATGGTCTGCATGGTACAGCACAGAGGTAGGCTCTTCAGCCCATCTAGTCCATGCTGAAACTATTTAAACTGCCTACTCCCATTGACCTGCACCAGGACCATAACTCTCCATACCTCTACTATACAAGTACCTATCCAAACTTCTCTTAAACGGTGAAATCGAGCTTGCATGCACCACTTGTGGTAGCAGTTCATTCCACACTCTCACGACCCTCTGATTGAAGAAGTTTTCCCTCGTGTTCCCCTTAAACGTTTCAACTTTCACCCGTAAGCAATTACCTCTGATTGTAGTCCCATCCAACCTTTGTGGAAAAAAAGCCTGCTTACATTTATCCTATCTATACCCCTCACGATTTTGTATATCTCTATCAAATCACCTCTCAATCTTCTATGTTCCAAGGAATAAAGTCCTAACCTATTCAATCTTTCTTTATAACTCAGGTCCCCCAGACCCAGCAACATCCTTGTAAATTTCAACCTTTTTTACATCTTTACTGTAGATGGGTTGAAAGTACCTGTTTCTATGCTGGACAATTCAATGCTTCATTGAACATGGTAGCACAGTAAAGTAGTCAACATAATCAAGGACCACACCCACATTAGACATTCGCTCTTCTCCCCTACCCCAATCAGGCAGACGATACTAAAGCCTGAAAGCACATAGCACCAAGCTCAATAACAGCTTCTATCCCATTTGAAGACAATTGATCAGTCCCCTAGTACAATAACATAGATTCTTGACCACATAACCTCACAATCTACCTTCTCATAGTCTTGCATCTTATTGTCTCCCTGCACTGCACTTTCTCTGTAACACTTCATTCTGCATTCTGATATTGTTTTATGTTGAACTACCTCAACTAAATGTTGTAATGAATTGATCTGTATGGATGGTTTGCAAAGCAAGCTTTTCACTGTACTTTAGTGTATGCAACAATTATGAACCAAATATCGGAACTGGTTGCCGTAAAATTCTTGATAAGCAAAAACTGCAGTTGCTAAAAACCTGCAATAAAAAGAGAATCATGCAACATTGCTTGATAGAGAAAGAAACAGAGTTAATGTTTCAGGACTATGATGTTTGACCAGAACTAGAAAAAAAGTTAAAAATCTAATATGTTTTGAGATGCAGAATGGAAAGTGGTGGAAAGAATGAAGGGAATGTCAATGACTGCTAAAGCCAGGAGGGAGCGCATTATTTATGGCATGGTGCTGCTTGAGAGGATGGAGAAGCCTTAATTGCAATTAATTTGTCTTGAGGAAATGTAATAGAGTCGTAGGTAAGAAACTTGATTGTTCATCATATCCCACAGAGAACCAGTCATAGCTGTGGTTTATACTTGGAGGGGGTGACTGGAATTGGAGAAGAACTTGTTCAATGTGAGAATAATGTCAGCCAGGGAGAGAGAAGGTATATGTGGAGTGGGATTAATTTGGTATTTCTGCCAGGAAGTATCAAAGAGCCCTTTGATCATTCTGGTGTGGGATGAGGTGAGTGGACTGGACATCCATGATGAAAACTGGCTGTGGCAAAGGGCAATAAAGGTGTCACAGATGTAAACGGATAGAATCTGGACAAGAGAAGAAAGAAGAGATTCAAGGTAGGAAAAATAAGGGGTGAAAGAGCAGGTTAAACCAATGAGTCCATCAGGCAGTCTTCCCTGTGGATCCTGGGGGAAAAGATAAAGACGAAAGTAGTTTACATTAAAGCCGATATTCCATAAAAGAGAAAATAATAACTGTGGCATAAGTAACCTTGGAGGCTGTGGAGGGAAGATATTTGGAGGAAATTATGTCAGTAACTCTCTCAGAGAAGGTGCTCAGTGCAAGGTCATTGTCACTGAAGAATACAAGTGGTACAAGAGAGCTGGAGTTCAGCCTCCAGTAATGAAGAAGTCAGTTTAACAAATGACAGGACCATCTTGGTAGCAGATTTTGTGAGAATGTTAGGTCAGGTCTTTAGTTGGTGGAATGCAACAAACTCGGCAAGGAATACTTTGAAATGAGTGCAACGACAAGTATAAGAACAAATCTGTATTCTGCTCTCACATTTACTACATTTAGTGCTGAAAATGTGGTATCCTCTACAATGGAGAAAACCAAAAAGCAGATTGCAGAACACAGGCATTCAAACACAAGCACGACATTGAGCTGCCAGCTGCCTGTCACTTTAATTCTTCATCACACTCCGACCTTTTTGTTCTGCAGATGCTGGAATTTCAAGCAACACACACACAAAAATGTCCTGACGAAGGGTCTCGGCCTGAAACGTTGACTGTACCTCTTCCTATAGATGCTGCCTGGCCTGCTGCGTTCACCAGCACTTTTTGTGTGTGTTGCCAACCTATCTGTTTTTGGTTTTGCTGCATGCCAATGAAGCCCACAATTAACTTGAGAAACAGCATTTAATTTTGTAATTACATTACAGCTCTCTTAAAATTATGTGTTTAACAGTTTTAGCTATTTTCCCCATTGTCTGACATGCTGAGATTTTCTTGCATTTTGTCACAAGATACTTCCCAAGGTGAAATAATGCAACTGCAGCATTTGAAAGTTAATACAAGGTGTATCACAATGTCCTCCAAGAGGACAACAACCTTGGCATAGGATTTGGAGGCTTGTGTGCCTCAATAACCCAGGAAGCTATGTTGGCTGGAGTCAGGGCTTTACGCTTTGGCTGTTGTAGGGTCACCCATGCCAAACAGGTCAAAGTCGAGAGGCCATACTAAGAGTGGTCTACCAGTCTCCTAGTGTGCGGTTTCAGCTTGGGGCTAACAACTCTGACTGGTACAATACTGTACGGAAGCAGCAATGAAGAATTCTTCATCTGAGTTTGACAGTATTCCTGAGTCTCCATCTGGAACTTGCATGACTGACAGTAGTGAAAACTGACCTGCTGACACGACAAAAAAAGCCCTGACCACCACCAGATGGAGGACCTTCACTGCTGTCCTAAATGCCAGTGGCATAACAGGCAGTAGGTAGATAGGTATCAAAATATATAACATTAAGCTAATTCGAGATTCAAAATCTGTTGGAAACACTAAACACAGGGTTAACTTTACCGCACACAAATGCTATTTGAGGTGGATTCATTCTCAAAGTTGTGGTGGTACGAGAGAGGGAGCAAAATTTTGATTGTTTGACTTGTAGAATACCAACCCCCTCCCTCTCCTGAGATATTTTCCCAATTTATTAAATTAATTAGAAAACACCAAGAAATTGCTAGAATATGAGCTTACTAGGATCCCGGTGAACAATGGGACTCCACATCTGTTTCTTCAATCAGTTGGGTTTAAGAATTGAGAACACAGTGAATTGGGAGTCAAATTTAAAATATATATATATATCTCTGTCCTGTGCTCTAGATCATTAAATCTAGTTTGTGTGTTGAAGAAATGTCTCAAAATCAGTGGGATGTGCTGTAAAATCAACCACAGCACAATATTGTCACGAGGATCCTTGTATGTTCCCAGATTATCATAAGAAATCTGGTTTTGCTGTCCTTGAATATTTGTGGTCTTAGCTGTCTGACTTAAACAAAATTTCTCGATGTGGGAATAAAAAAAATTCTGACGACTGTAATTCATTTAGCAGATTATTAAAATGAAACATTTGCTTCTATTTAGCCAACAAATGTGTATAATGATGGATAAACATTTGCACGCATGCTTAACGAAAGAAAGATATTGACCCTTTTCCAACTGTACCCCAATTAAACATAATACATTTCTACCATTCGCTTTTGTAAAATTCAAGCACCGTGTTTTGAAAGTGGAAAGGGTCTTGTAATATTTTATTCCATGCTAATGCTAAAATTGACAAGTTTCTTTATTTTGATTATATATGTTATATTTGACATATGCGTATATGTAAAAATAATACATTCAAACATCAATGTGAAATTTAATAGTGTCTAAATTTAGTCTTAGAAGTTCAAAACTTTGTCTTGTGGAAACACTCTAAATATACTTCAGCATAAAGTAATCATCATCATCAGACTATGTTTCACAAGAGAAACTGAAAACTACTTCCATTAACTTCAGAAAATCCTGTATGTCAAGCTTGACATTAACCATATGGCATATAGTGTAACCAACTTTGATTATATGGTGGGCTAAAATACTCACATCAATTGGGAGTTCTGCATTTAGTTTACTTCCCATTTGGTTCAGGACTATACAATCAATCTTTCAGACTACTATTCAACAAAATAGTTTTGAGTAAATTCATTACTCAAATGCAAACAAATAAATGGAAAACAGTTTTCTGCAAATCTTTCCACCTGTAATGAAAGATGTCCAATATGGAACTGCAATATTCAAGACAGAAGAGATTCTGCATATGCTGGAAATCTTGAGCAACACACACAAAATGGTGAAGGAACTCAGCAGGTCAGACAGCATCTATGAACAATCAATGCTTCGGGCTGAGACCCTTCATCAAGACTACTGAAGGGTCATCCAGTCTGTTGAAGGATCTTGGCCCAAAATTTTAACTATTTTCCTTTGTAGATACTGCCTGACTTGTTGACTCCCTCCAGCAGTTTGTGTACATTGCTCTGATAATATTCAAGAGATTCTGGCAAAGTATTCAGACTATTCTTTAGATGCAAGCTTTCTAGAACTTCCAGTGAGTTTGACTTCTCAACCTTACTGAATGTCTTCTCAAGGCCAGCCTGTTAAAATAGTATATTAATGTTTACAGGTCACCTACTATAATCTTATAATTTAAATCTTCTGCAACTCAAGCCTATAAACACTTCATGCTAATTAAAGTTTATATTACAATAGATATGAAGAGTTTGGTGGAATCCCAACAAATCTTACATCATTTGTAAAACAAATGGGGAGCAAGGACATGGCAGACCAATTGAATAATTACTTTGGTTCTGTCTTCACTAAGGAGGACATAAATAATCTTCCAGAAATAGTAGGGAACAGAGGGTCCAGTGAGATGGAGGAACTGAGCGAAATACATGTTAGTAGGGAAGTGGTGTTAGGTAAATTGAAGGGATTGAAGGCAGATAAATCCCCAGAGCCAGATGGTCTGCATCCTAGAGTGCTTAAGGAAATATTCAAGAAATAGTGGATGCATTAGTGATAATTTTTCAAAACTCGTTAGATTCTGGACTAGTTCCTGAGGATTGGAGGATGGCTAATGTAACCCCACTTTTTAAAAAAGGAGGGAGAGAGAAACCGGGGAATTATAGACCGGTTAGCCTAACATCGGTGGTGGGGAAACTGCTGGAGTCAGTTATCAAAGATGTGATAACAGCACATTTGGAAAGCGGTGAAATCATCAGACAAAGTCAGCATGGATTTGTGAAAGGAAAATCATGTCTGACGAATCTCACAGAATTTTTTGGGGATGTAACTAGTAGAGTGGATAGGGGAGAACCAGTGGATGTGGTATATTTGGATTTTCAAAAGGCTTTTGACAAGGTCCCACACAGGAGATTAGTGTGCAAACTTAAAGCACACGGTATTGGGGGTAAGGTATTGATGTGGATGGAGAATTGGTTAGCAGACAGGAAGCAAAGAGTGGGAATAAACGGGACCTTTTCAGAATGGCAGGCAGTGACTAGTGGGGTACCGCAAGGCTCAGTGCTGGGACCCCAGTTGTTTACAATATATATTAATGACTTGGATGAGGGAATTAAATGCAGCATCTCCAAGTTTGCGGATGACACGAAGCTGGGTGGCAGTGTTAGCTGTGAGGAGGATGCTAAGAGGATGCAGGGTGACTTGGATAGGTTGGGTGAGTGGGCAAAGTCATGGCAGATGCAATTTAATGTGGATAAATGTGAAGTTATCCACTTTGGTGGCAAAAATAGGAAAACAGATTATCTGAACGGTGGCCGATTAGGAAAAGGGGAGGTGCAACGAGACCTGGGTGTCATTATACACCAGTAATTGAAAGTGGGCATGCAGGTACAGCAGGCGGTGAAAAAGGCGAATGGTATGCTGGCATTTATAGCGAGAGGATTCGAGTACAGGAGCAGGGAGGTACTACTGCAGTTGTACAAGGCCTTGGTGAGACCACACCTGGAGTATTGTGTGCAGTTTTGGTCCCCTAATCTGAGGAAAGACATCCTTGCCATAGAGGGAGTACAAAGAAGGTTCACTAGATTGATTCCTGGGATGGCAGGACTTTCATATGAAGAAAGACTGGATGAACTGGGCTTGTACTCGTTGGAATTTAGAAGATTGAGGGGGGATCTGATTGAAACGTATAAGATCCTAAAGGGATTGCACAGGCTAGATGCAGGAAGATTGTTCCCGATGTTGGGGAAGTCCAGAACGAGGGGCCACAGTTTGAGGATAAAGGGGAAGCCTTTTAGGACAGAGATTAGGAAAAACTTCTTCACACAGAGAGTGGTGAATCTGTGGAGTTCTCTGCCACAGGAAACAGTTGAGGCCAGTTCATTGGCTATATTTAAGAGGGAGTTAGATATGGCCCTTGTGGCTAGGGGGGTCAGGGGGTATGGAGGGAAGGCTGGGGCGGTGTTCTGAGTTGGATGATCAGCCATGATCATAATAAATGGTGGTGCAGGCTCGAAGGGCCGAATGGCCTACTCCTGCACCTATTTTCTATGTTTCTAATCTCATTCCATAGTTTCTGAGTTACCGGAAGACTGGAGAATGGCTAATGCCATGCTTTTATTTAAGAAGAGCCACAATGACAAGTGAAACAACCACAGGCCAATGAACCTTATATCAGCAATGGGAAAGTTACTGGAAAGGATTTGGAAGGACATGATTTATTTATTTTTTGAGATACAGCACGGAGCAAGCCCTTCCGGCTCCTTGAGTCGTGCTGCCCAGCAATCCCCAATTTAACCCTAGCCTAACCAAGGGACAATTTGCAATGACCAATTAAACTACCAACCAACACTTCTTTGGACTGTGGGAGGAAACTGGAGCACCCAGAGGAAACCCACAGAGTCACGGGAGAATGTACAATCCTTACCCGCATTTGCATTTAGAAAGGCAAACATTGATTAGAGATAGTCAGAATGGCTTTGTTTATGAGAGATTATGGCTCTTAAATATGAGTTTATTTTTGAGGAGGTAACAAAAGAATTGACAAGGGTAGAGTAATGTGCATTGTCCTTATGGACTTATTCGAGGATGTTGACAAGGACCTGCAAGTAGACTGATCCAGAGGGTTAGGATATATGAAATCCACGATAAGATAGTAAATTGGCTTGGTCGTGGAGACAGAGGTAAAAGTGGATAGTTGCTTTTGAGATTGAAGATCTGCATCCAATGGTGTGCTGCAGGGATTGGTGCTGGATATTTTATTGTTCATCATATTTCATAAATTTATCACATCAAATCATATAATGATTTGGAAGAGAATGTCAGTGGCATGATTAGTAAATTTGCAGATGACACCACAACTGGTGGTAAAGTGAACAGTGAAGAAGGTTGTCTTCGGTCACACAAGGGTCCAGATTAACTGGGTAAGTGGTTAAGGGAATGGCTGATGGAATTAGCCCAAACAAGTGTGATGTGAGACAGTTTAGGAAGTTAAACCAGGACAGGACTTGTACAGTAAATCAGTGGGTCCTGGGAAGTGTTGTAGAACAGAGAGACCTAGAGGTACAGCACATAGTTCCTTCAAAGTACCAGCACTGGTAGAGAGAGTGGAGAAGAACGCATATTATAAGCTTGCCTTCATTGACCAAGGTGATGTGTTATGGAAGTTGGGGTGTAATATTACAGTTGTATAAATCATTGGTTAAGTGGCACTTGGAAGTATTCTGCACAGTTCTGGTTGCCACATACATGAAGGATATAATTCAGCCACGAATGTTACAGAAACGATTCACTGGTATATGGCCTGCACTGGAAGGCTTGATTGGATTGGCTGGGACAGTTTACCCTAGAGAGAGCAAGGAGTCACCTTACAGACTGAGGTTTATAAAATTATGAGGAGCATAGATGATATGGTCTTTTTCTCAGGGTAGGAGAGTCTGAAAGCTAGAGGACAAGTGCGAGAGGAGAAAAATTTAAAGGGAACTGAGAGGTCAATGTTTTCATACAGTGAGTGGAATGAACTACCAGAGTTGGGCTGAAGAGCCTATTTCCATGCTGTGCAATTCTGTGAGTCTACATTACCCATTGATTTGATTCCTCCTCATTTTCAACAGTTGTTTTATGCAATAAGTGAACATTTGCTTTTAAGAATGTCACAAAAATATTTACAACTTTTTTTTTGGAAGCGTACTTTCAGGTACAGAGTCTCATGTACATGCATTGTTTATTTTAAGAAATAATCCTGAACACACATCCTTGCATTTCTATTTACAAAATGCAAACAAACCAATATTATCTCTTCCATCCTTCTAGGAATGTCATCTCAATGGCTTTCACACTGAAGTGGCATCTACAAGGTACAATTATAGAGGCTGGGGTGCTTTAGTTTCTCTATTTGTGAACTGATAAACTCAATTAAGACAAACAACTTACATCTCACCTTGTACAGTATGGAACATACAAAATCATCTATACAGTATTTGAAATATAATCTCTGTAGACTTGAATCCCAACACAGTCTGAAGGTTTAAGTAGAAAAGGGAGAAAGATCAATCTATAGCGTATACTGTTTAACAGAAAGTATCTTTCCATTTGATCGTGCTAGGAGTCATCCATTTGGATTACTTCATCTTCAGCCACCATGTCCACCTCCTCCTGTTGCTGACCTCCAGTTTGCTCATCTGGGCATCCTGGCAGGATGTTATTGATAGTTTGCAAAAGCTCTTCAATCTGTTCTTCTGTTAGTCTTTCCTCACTCTCCTCTACCATCTGGGGCATTAGAATACAAAATAATAATTATTAATGAAAATCATTTAGTTTTATTCCATTACAAATAAAAATGAGTTCACGAAGTCAGCTTATTGGATTTTTTTGTTGAAAGAGAAATAAATTAACTTCATAATTCAGATCTGTAAAATGATAACAATTCTTGCAATGCAAAAATGGTTATTTTCAATAACTTAGATATGAGGTTTATCAGATCCATTTCCGATATTTCAAACAACATGGTAATTAACACAGGCTCTCGGATGATGCTCATTTTCTTGACACTTTACTACATCACGTAAGTTATCGTGAGATTCCTTTCCCTGAAATTTTGAACCAAGGTATGAGAAAAGTACAGGAGATAATGCATCCATTATAACAAATAAACAGACACTTTAGGCAGGTGCATTCCACTTTATATGCAAATATCCCACACCATAATTGCTGGCTTCTATATTCCCCCTATACTATTTTCAGACATTTCTTGGCTCCCACAAAATTGTCTCACTGGGCTTATATACTCAGTGGCCACTTCATTAGGTACAACTACTCGTTGCTGCAAATATCTAATCAGCCAAGCATGTGGCAGCAACTCACTGCATAAAAGCATGCAGAATTGGTCAACAGGTTCAGTTGTTGTTCATACCAAACATCAGATTAGGGAATAAATGTGATCTAAGTAACTTAGACCATGGAATGGTTGTTGGTGCCAGATGGGGTGGATGAGTATCTCAGAAACTGCTGATTTCCTGGGATTTCATGCACAATGGTCTCCAGAATTTACAGAGAGTGGTGTGAGAAACAAAAAAAAATCCTGTGAGCGGTAGTTCTGTGGGCGAAAATACCTTATTCTGAGAGAGGTCTGTGTAGAATAGACAGACTGGTTCAAGCTGCCAGGAAGGCAACAGTAACTTAAATAAATTCTAACATGGGCTGAAGAGAAAGACTTTTTGGTACTTTTTTGATTTATACAACTGAGTTAAAAGATCTTGCATGATAAAGTTACATGAGAGAAGATTCACATTTAGACTGGGAATGAGATGAAAAAGTATAAGTAAGAAGAGAACAGCATTGGCCTATTCTCAATGGAATTTAAAAGAATCAGAAGTTGTCAGACTACCAATGCAGATGCTGACCATTTAAGACTGAGTGAGGAAGTATTTTTTTTAATTGAGTATGACAAAATTCAGTTCCTTGCTGAAGAGGGTCACGGATATTCTGTTGTTCAATATAATCGACGTCTAAGACTGAAATTATTGGACATTTAAAGGAGTTTAAGATGAACTCCAATGAAGTCTCACTGAATAGCAGAGAAAGTTTGAGAGAAGTCAGGTTTCCCCTTATCATGTTCCTATGAAAAGCTGCTGAAGACAGAGCAAAGGGAAGAGATTAGAAATTCATACCAGCTGGTCGAGGAGCTGGTAAATAAAGTCAGCTAGAATTGGGTAAATGCCATTACTGAGAGTGGAGGAAAATGGAATAAGAGCAGGTACAAGGCAATATCTTGATTCTCACTGTGAATATTTTACCTAAATTTATATACCTTTTTCAGGCCTTAACCGTCTTTATTCCTAAATCCTTTTTTGACTCTCTTGATTCTATTATATCTTCTTATATATGGAAAAATAAACATTCTCGACTAAATAAAGTTCATCTTCAAGAAGCTAAGAAGAATGGAGGTTTAGCTCTATTTTAGGTTTTATTAATGACAAGTCAATATACAAAATCTTACGTTTTGGTCATATATTAACCATGAGGACTGTCCGATATGGGTTTCTTTAGAAGCTAACTCTGTTAATAAATTCTCTATAATTTCTCTTCTTGGATCCTCACTTCCTTTATCCTTACGTAAATTAACTGATAATTTGGTAGTTAAACATACTTTGAGTATCTGGGTACAATTTAGAAAATATTTTGGTTTAATGGGATTTTCCCTTTCAAGTCCCATTTTTTCTAATTTTGTTTTAAACCCTCAATGACCGATCTGGTTTTTAAAGAATGGGATAGATTGGGTATTAAATGCTTCCAGGATCTGTTTGTTCGAGGAAGTCTCCTTTCGTTTGAGCAACTGTCAGTTAAATATAGCTTACCAAAAACCCACTTTTTCCGATATCTACAAATCAGAGACTTTCTGCGTTCTCAATTATATACATTTCCTAATAGTCCTGATAAGGACTTATCAGATGTCATTTCTAATTTGAAACCCTTTCATAATGGTTCAATATCCAATATTTATGGCATGTTGTTGGGAATGAGAAATGCTCCTTTAGACAAAATTAAAAATCTCTGGGAACAAGACTTCCAGACTTCAATTTCTGAGGGAACTTGGAATGAAATTTTTAAATTGATTAACACTTCTTCGTTATGTGCCTGCCACTCCCTCCTACAATTTAAAGTGGTCCATAGGGCTCATATGACTGAGGATAAGCTATCTCATTTTTATTCGTATATATCTCCCTTTTGTGATAGATGTAACAATGGAGAAGCTTCATTAATTCACATGTTTTGGGCATGTCCGAGTCTTGAAAGATACTGGAAGGAAGTATTCCAAACTTTCTCGGTACTTTTTAAGGTAAATTTTAAGCTGAACCCTTTGACCACCCTATTTGGTATTGTTGGAGGAAAAGATATTATTTTGGAGACACCTGATTTGCACATTTTGGCATTTACTTCTCTTATAGCTAGGAGGGCGATCTTGTTTAAATGGAAGGATGTTGTTCCGCCTACTCACGCTCAATGGTTACGTGATGTTATATCATGCTTAAATTTAGAGAAGATCCATCGTTCAATTTCTGAATCTAGCCAAGACTTTCAAACATTGTGGGGACCATTTCTGAACTATTTTCAAAACCTTTGACTTGCTGTTAAAGTACAGATGGTGGCCAATAACATATTTCACTTTATGATAAGGATTTTTTTTTCCTTTTTTCTTTCTTTACCAAACAGCTTGATCTTGGTAGTGGGTTTAGTTTTTTTTCTGTATAATAAAATTATTACATTTCAATATTATGATTTAATTTAATTTACATGAATATAGGGTGATGTGATTGCAAGTGTGATTCTAATATAATGTATTTGGTATTATTTTATCTTTTTTTGATTTATAATATATATCTTCTTGTACTCTATTCTTTTATGTAGAAAATAGTAAAAATATTGAAAGAGATACTCGCTGTGAGGAAAATCTTATGAATAATTAAGATTTTTAGGAACTTCTGTGCAAAATAGGGCGTTGGAAAGAAACTGATCATGGGGTGGTGTAGAAGAGACAACCAACTAGTTAGCCAGAGAAGCAGAGTGCGGTCAGGGAAAGGTACAGCAGAGTGAGAGATGAACTTGTGAAAGGTAAAGGTGTGATGGGAACAAATACAGATATTCCCTAAACCAGGGGTTCCCAACCATTTTCGCACCATGGACCGGTTTAATATTGACGATATTCTTGCGGATAGGCCGACCGGGGGGGTGTACAAGTTCAACAGTGCGTGACAAAGAATGAGGAAAGGTGCAGTTGACTCATATCATTTCATTTCGCTAAATCATATTGTTTCCTCATGGCCCGGTGGTTAGGGACCACTGCCCTAAACTAATCCAACAGAAGAAGAATTCAAATTGAAGGCACCAGCTGGAACGAAACAAAGAATGCTCCTGATTTTCTGTCATGGAAAACCAGGGCTGAGATCTACCCAGGTCTGTACTACATCATGTAGATATGGTTTGGAAGAAATAAAGGGAATTAAATAAGGTGCTTAGTCTGAAAACAGCTTAGATATTGGTGGATGGGAACGATTGAGTCTGGCTCAGTCAACTCATTAGGTGATCAGAAAGGGAGGGATCAGCTATTGGAGAAAAGAACGTGGCAGAACACTGCAGGGGTGTTCAGGTTAGTTAGGGAGAAGAGTACAATGTAATAGGGGCAGATTGCAACTATTGGTATTCCAGAGAAATCCTGATTGCACATTCAGGGGAAGGAAGAATCATCAACAGTCAGTATGGGGTGAGAACTATGAGTCTGAAGCAGTGGGGAATGCATGAAAATAATATATCGTTTTTGTGTTCAAGAACATTAGCCTGTTCCACAGGGAAAGCTAGAATCAGACAGTTGCCATTTAGACTCAGACAGTTCTTTAGTCATTTGACAAAACACTCACTTTTCAACAAATGCCACAATGAAACCAGAGATGGAACTAAAAATATTGGAGAGAAACTGTGTAGTAGATCTTAGTGAAGAGATCAAATTCACACATGGATCCTTTTGGCAAATTCAGCACCCTGCTGACTTCAGAGTATGGTGAAAGAATGAGGATGGAGGGGTGGATGAATTTGAGATCATTCAGAGCCAGCCACTATTTGGGTAGATGCTTATTTCAGTGCAGAACATTCTGTGAAATTATGCAAAAAGGAAAACACAGACAGATAATTGAGTTGACAGGATTGTTAGAAGGGAACGAAAGAAAGTGGTGTTAAGAAACTGACAGAAATCCAAGGGAGCATAAACTACATGCAAAATTGACATTTTTTGGAGAGAGTTATGGATGGCCTAAAGAGTTATGTGGAAAGAAGGACTAGGACATACATGGTCCAAGTGAGCTTATGAAGCTGAAAACAGATGTCAGGAGCATATGTGAATTGCACACGAGTAAAGGGGGCTGATTGCAAATAAAAAACGAATGGATTGAATATCACAATTTGATTTTGAGTTGATTGAAAATAGATTCAAACTCAAAGCAGGTGTGGAGAAAGAAAATGTGGCAGTAAAAGGAGGTCTTGGCAAATGGACAGACTGGGAAAAGAATAACATAGATGATCACTGAATAAAATATAGATGAAAATCATGAAGTTAGAAACATAACTCCTAGGAGGGTAACATTGTTCAGAGGCAGTGATAAAAGCATAAAATGAAGAAGGAAGCATGAAGTCTGCAAAAGGACTTGGACATATTGGGAGAATGGACAAAGAGGTGGAATATAATGAAGGGCACTGTACGGTCTTACACTTTGGTAGAAGTAATAAAAGCATGGACTAGTTTCTAAATGGGAAGAAAATTCAAAATCCAGAGGTGCAAAGGGACTTGGGAGACCTCGTATAGGATTCCCTAAAGGTTAACTTGAAAGTTGAGTTGGTGGTAAGGAAAGCAAATGCAATGTTAGCATTCATTTCAAGAGGACTAGAATTTAAGAGCAAGAATGTAATGCTGAGGTTTTATAAGGCATTGGTCAGACTGCACTTGGGAGTACTGAGAGCAATTTTGGGCCCCTTATCAAGAAAAGATGTGCAGACATTGGAGATGGTCCATTGGAAGTTCACAAGAATGATTCCATGAATGAAGGAGTTAATGTATCAGGAGCATTTGATAGCTCTGGCCCTGTACTCACTGGAGTTCACAGGGGGGGGGGGGGGAATCTTTATGAAACCTAATGAATATTGGAAGGCCTAGATAGAGTGGATATGGAGAGGATGTTTCCTATAGTGGGTGAGTCTAGGAACAGACGGCACAGCCTCAGATTAGAGGGACATCCATTTAGAACAGAGATGATGATGAATTTCTTTAGCCAGAGAGTGGTGAATTTGTGGAATTCATTGTCATGGACAATAGTGGAGGCAAAGCCATTGAGTATACTTAAAGCAGAGGTTGATAGGTTCTTGATTAGTAACAGCGTCAAAAGGGGAGAAGGCAGGAGCATGAGGTTGAGAGATAATATATCAACTGTGATGGAATGGTGGAGCAGACTCATTGGGCCAAATGGCCTAAATCTGCTCCCATGTCTTATGGTATTATTGTCTAAATTGGTAAATGCTGGAACTAATTTATAGGTATGTTTGTCAGTATGTGTAAGATGGGAAGATGGAGCCCTATTTCAGATATAAACAGTCCTTTCAAAACAAAACAAAACATGTATGTTTAAAAAGGGCACATGAAGAGAACAAGGATAAGGCTGAGGGAGGGTTAGAAAAACTAATCTGTTTTCAATAAGAGCTTAAGGGGTCTTGACAGGGTGGATTTTCAGAGAATGTTTTCACTTGTGAGAGAATGTATTCACTGATTATAAATAAGGGGCTATCTATTTAAGACACAGCTGAAGTGTTTATTTTTCTTTTTCAAAGAATTGTAAATTTTGTAACTTATCTTCAAAACAGTCTTTGAACATTTTCAAGGCAGGGGCAAATAGATTATTGATATAAGCAAGGAAGGAATGCTTAGGCTTTGTAAGACATTGGTCAGACAACATTTGGAGTATTGTGAGCAGTTTTGGGCCCCTATCTAAGGAAAGATGTGCTGACATTGGAAAGAGTCCAGAGAAGGTTCAAGAGGATGACCCTGGGAATGAAAGAGTTAGCTTATGAAGGGCACTTGATGTCTCTGGACTTGTGGTGTTTAGAAGAATGACGGGGATCTCATTGAAACCTCCTGAAAGACCTAGATGGAGTGGATATGGAGAGGATGTTTCCAATAGTGAAAGAATCTAGGACCCGAGGGCATAGTCTCAAAATACAATGTCCCTTTAGAACAAAGATGGAGGAATTCTTTGACCAGAGGATGGTGAATTTGTGAAATTCATTGCCACAGATGTAGGGACCAAGCCTTTGGATATAGGTGTAACTCGCTGTAAGGTTTCACTGCTAATGTAATGGCCTCTCTGTAATGTTTCACTGCTAAGGCTAAGGTAATGGTTTCTCTGTAGCAGCAATGCTTGGGTTATGACTAGAGATAATGGGGACTTTGGAATGTATGTTAGCCAATAAGACGGATGTTGTTCTTTCTTGTGGGTCTGGAAGAGGGATTTTCACGATCTTTTGAAGTTACAGGTATTATCAGTCTTGAACTTGGATGACATGGCAGGTTGGAGAAGCTGAGTGGCCAATCACTACTCCCAATTCTTATATAAAAGACTGACCCATCCAGTGTTTTGTGATTCAAGAATACATTATGTGGTCTATTTATTTACAAATTTCCAAAATGTGTGCTTGATTGTTGGTGGCCAATAGTATAATTTACTCAGATTGATGTAACTTTGTGCTTTTCCAATTTTTTTGATGAAATGTAACCTACCAACTGTATCTCCACTGCAGTCAATGGCCTGTGATTCAAGAGCTGAAGTTTTTCTGCCCTAAAGAATGGACAATAAAAGTCAGTATCATGATAGAATTTACTCAGACTTTCAATAATTCTAACACTTAAATATTGAAATATAAATTCCAAAAAATGAAAACTTAGTTTTGCAAAGCTGATTCCTCAAAGGTGCTTTGCAGGCAAATAGATAGGCATAAATGGTTATTGACAGTCATAATTATGGTGAATATTCTAACAGACATGCTTTAACTCATTTTAATAACTATAGATGTACTTCCTCTCCAAAGTCAGATGAAATTTGAATCTAATTTTGGACCTATACCCCATAAAATTCTTTACATGAAATATATTTTATACATTAAATTATTTTGTTAAATAAAAAAATGAAGAGCAGGAGTGTTCAAGAACCATATAACCATATATTTTACACTCTATATATGTATAGAAACTAAAGGTGCATAAAAACTGTACAGGAAAATTATCCAGGTATGTCCTGTTCACAAAATCAGGACAAAAGGAATTTGGTTAATTATTAATCGGTCTATTCCAGATTATCAACCAGAAGACTGAGGTGCTATCAAGCTTCACATGTTCACCAATAATCTGCTCAATGATGTCCAGCTGGGGTTCATTAAGTCTATTCCATTACTGACATCATCAGATTCTTGGTCCAAAAGTGGACTCAAGAGGTGAGTTCCAAAGGTGAGTGGGTAACTCCTGCAGACTAAAGTCACATATAATAGACTGGTATGAAGGAGACCTGATAACACTGAAGTTAATGAGCATTGAGGGAAAACATCACAGTAGTTGGAATCATAGATGACAGAAGGAAAATGGCTGTAGTTGTTGCAATTCAATTATTCCAAGCCCAGTTTATCACTTCAGGAGTTTGTCAGGACAATGTTGTGGATGTAGACTGGCTACAGTGTTCCTTCTACAAAATGCACTGCATTACTCACTGAGGAATCTTCTAGGATTGGGTGGCAAAGTGGAGATACTTCTCGAGCAAAGGAGATGCAAGGTGTGCAAGGCGTTCCTTCCCTCTGATAGCCTGCAGGTTACCCTTGAGCAACGTGTAGCACCTGCTGAGCTTCCCCCCTCCCCCCACCCCGATCAGGGTCACGTGAAGCCGTGGGAGCAGGTGCTGGATGGTCGGATGAGCAGCTGGTGCATATCACGTTCTGATTATACGACCACTGATGCCAGGCAGATAACCTCTGAAGAGTACTGATTATGGCTGGTGTCATCCATCTTGTAAAGACAATGCCCAGAAGGCAGCAATGGCAAACCACTTCTGCAGAAAATTTGTCAAGAACAATCATGGTCATGAGATCATGATCGCTTAATGTCATATGACACAGCACATAATAATGATGAAGAAGAATATCACCCCTACCACTAAGGGAAACAAGGATTCTGGAGGCATTGGAACATCGCTACTTTCATGATCTCATCCATGCAAGTCACCTGCCATGCAGATTTTGAAATATTTTGCAGCTTCTTCATATTCACCTTGTCAGAATCCTGGAACTTTCTCCTCAATAGCATTAAGGGAACACCTTCACCAGAAGGCCTGTAAAATTTCAGCACCACCTTCTCATGGCAGCTTAGAATGAACAAGCAGGTGATGCCCAGATTCCTCCAAAAATTAATAAATAGAAATAAAGCTGTCCTGGACAGTAATTCAGGGCTACACCTTTCCATTTATTCAA
Organism: Mobula birostris; assembly: GCF_030028105.1. Classification (NCBI taxonomy): domain Eukaryota; kingdom Metazoa; phylum Chordata; class Chondrichthyes; order Myliobatiformes; family Myliobatidae; genus Mobula; species Mobula birostris. The sequence goes on along the minus strand of NC_092394.1, from coordinate 29,270,365 downwards.
CGAGTCACATTTTTTAATATCTACAAGCAACATTGTTACAATATTCTGAATCAACTCAATTAGATAAATGAATAGAAAAATGAAACTCATGTAAATTCTCATTTCCATTATAAAACCCCATCAAATTGTTGTTCTTATTGTGCAATATAATAGGCAGCTGAGTGGAGCGCTGAGTGAGGGGTACTGGGTCCACTCCTTAAAGGTTAAGTGTTACATGAGATTTGACAGGAGTTTTCGATGAGAAAGCAAGAAACATATTTTGAGATTCTGATTTTATTTTCTGTCAATTATTTACCTGTTGATTGCTTCGAAAAGTACACCAAGATTTTTTAACTGGGTTGTTACATCTGTCCATATCAGTTTCTTTGTGTGCATGTGTCTCCAATGTTAATGCTGATTGAGTTAGGGAAATATGCCCTCAAAAATTGATTGAGTTAGGGAAATATGCCCTCAAAAAGACTGATATAGAGAATAAAATTCGTTGTCACAGAATTTATCTGAAAAAGATAAATTAATTTCTTTTCAATGGATGTTTCTTGACACATGCACAGATGAACTGGCTTCACATTACAGAACATTGCAACACAAGTTGTTTTTAAGGGATGCAACCCCCCCCCACCAATTTGGATAATCTTTTATTAACCCCCTCTCCCCCCCCCCGGGGTTCTTGGGACAACTGGCAAAATTTAGTGGAAGAATCTGGGTTTGCTCAGCACTATAAAAGCCACAGCTAACTCACATTAATTAAGAGGTTAACAACAGTAACAGAACAACCTAAGATTTAAATCCTGCACATCAGTCCATTGCTGTAATTTGCAGCTGCAAGTCATCAGAATCGAATAATTTATAGTCCAAACCCTTGGGGTGCCTTGCTCATATTGTTAAACTAGTTTTCAGCACATCTTGCAGTGATATTGTGATTCAAATGATTGTTATAACCAAATCATTATTAAATTACTGCCAAAATATACAGAGTTAGTTTGCCTATATTTACTACCATCAATAAATAATAACGACAGCATACAATGCAAGTACCAGTGGCAGGACAACCATCATGAGTAAAGACTTTCCAAACACATCTGGTAAGTGACGTGCTAATGAAAGCATGTACACCACGTGGCAGTTCTTATTCAGACATAACCACAATAAATTCTTTGTGCCTTTCTTCTCACTCTTTCTATCATTTGAAGAGTTCTCTTAGAGGATTGTGAGATTGTCAATGTTCCAGTTTTACTTAATTTGCGGCAATGTTTTCCCTTGGCAAAGGAAATAACATTTTTGCTTGTCATGACTCACTAACTTGATCTGCATATTTAAACATACACTTCACAGCTTCTACAATATATTATGGCAGCATATAATATACACGCAGTGACAACTTTATTAGGTATATCATCATTGTTTGCCGTGACTGACATGGGAGATCATGGTCTTAAACTTTCTTTATTTGCCTGTGGGGAAGACCCTGTAACGATGAATCAGGTTTGCTGGTTTGGTGAATGAGACAGAAGTTGCTGATTGCAAATATTCAACTGAATATTCATATTCCCCAAAGTTGCGGAAACTATAAAGCTAAATATTCAACAGACATTGACTAAAGCACGCGCAGAGCATACCTTCCCAATGGCTATGTGCATTGCTTGTCTTAAACAAAGAGAGGGAACATCCCACATGTGCTCTCTATATACCCAGGATATTTGGAACTGGACACCAGACGGCTAACCAATGGGTAAAGCAGCTGCAGTTTCTAAACAAATCAATCACGATGGAAGCAACTTCCGACAATCAGAATAAGGAAAGCTTACCAACCACCCCCCCCCAACTCCATAGGACAATCCAGTCCTTGAAAGCTCTAAAAATATTGATCCAGCCCTCAGACTAGTCATCTCAAGACTCTCGTGAACTCACTACTAAGTTAAAGAGCAAAATACCCAATACCGTAAACCCAATTGTTAACTCCCAGTATACTCCAGTAGACCACCAGCCGCCAGCCCCACCCCACAGTATAATAGCGAATGAGCTGGTCCCCCACTTGATCTTATATACTGACTCTCAGATATGATCAGCTAGGTGAATCAATCCATCAGGAATGTCAGCGCAGCATCCTGACCAGTAACAGTACAAGTGCCACCTTCCTTTATAAGGTAATCAAAACCAGTTCCCAGAACAGCCCAGCCGCACCATGCTGTGAAAGGCTATCATACAAAACGTACCTTCCTTTGCAATAACCCTCTTACCAACCAGCATGGGCAAGGTGCTCATCCACAGCACTGGGGTGGTATTCGTACAGTACCACATATCAACCACACTACCCTGTGGAAACCAGGGGTAGGCCTAGGAACTGCATATCCAGTAATAGTCATTGTGCCCAGCAAGTGCCCACCTTCATGACACCACATGGCATAGACACAGCCATTTGCAATGTCTCCAGCACGGGATACTGGGAATCCTGAATGGAATGAGAAAAATCTGGCAGAGGACAAAAGGAGCCCTCGTCTGCGGAGGGCTTGAAGAATGATCCTTCCAACTCAACAGCCTCCCTCACTTGCTTCCCTGGACAGTACTTCCTCCACATTGCACAGACGGTGGGCATGAGGACCCCGTTTACCTACTCCTCCAGGACCCCAGCTTTGAGCAATGCTAAAAACATTTCTTTATGAGATATGGGAGATCCCCCAGTCCCCGTCTGCGTATCCAACTTCCATACCTGGCTACGCACTCCCTCTCCTACATACTCTAAAACAGGGGTCCCCAACCTTTTTTGCACCTGGGGTGTGTTGGGGGGGGGGGTGTTGAAATAGGGTTAAACTCACCTCAACATGTCTTTTACAGTTAGGGTTGCCAACTTTCTCACTCCCAAATAAGGGACAAAAGTAGCGGTCAGATCCCAGGACACTTGTGTTTACCCTAGGAAAGACTACCATGACCACGAAGCCTTGCGCGGGCACCTGTGTGCGCATGTGTGAGTGACGTACGCATATGTGATGTGCGCATGCGCATACATGCCGATTCCCCCCCCCACAAATCTGTTTTGGCTTAATCTTCCCGACTATACTGTACATACATTACTTCTACTTTATATAGGCTGTGTATTTATTGTATCATTCCTGCTTTTACTATATGTTAGTGTTATTTTAAGTTTTATGTGTTATTTGGTATAATTTGGTAGGTTATTTTTTGGGTCTGAGGATGCTCAAAAATTTTTCCCATATAAGTTAATGGTAATTGCTTCTTCGCTTCACGCCATCTCGGCATGAAAGGTTTCATAGGAACGCTCCACCTTAGCGGGGGAAATACGGGACAAGGGCGGTCCCATATGGGACAAACCAATTTAGCCCAATATACAGGATATCCCGGCTAATATGGGACAGTTGGCAACCCTATGTTCAAGTTCAACAGTATGTGACAGGGAATGAGGAAAGGTGCAGCTGACTCATTTCGCTTCCTCGCGGCCCAGTAGCACATGCTCTGCGGCCCGGTGGTTGGGGACCACTGCTCTAAACTTCGCAATAATTCAATTGTTGTACTTATAGGATGACTAGCAGCTGGTGCTATTAAAGACAGCAGAACCCCTTTTATTGGAAAAACTGTTATAGTAATCTCGTATCCAATCATTCCAGAAGTTAATTCAATATCCTCTGGCGGGTTACCATTATCGCAGTATATTCTATAACAGCCATTTGGGCCAGTTAGTTTACTAAAGTAGAATCTTGCTTAGTGTGTCATTAAACATTTTGATTCCATGTAATGGAACATAGGATATTTCATTTTAGGGTTAGTTTATGAAGAATTGAAAGGAACTTTTAATTGATTTTTTCCCCAATCCCTACTTCCACAGGAGCTCAGGAAGCTGTCACAAAACATTTGTCAGAGGATGTAGTTGCTAACTGAGAAGTGAAAATAATGGTTGTTGATTTGGGAAAAACATCAAAACTAGCAGTTAACCTATGAAGTGAAACAAGCCAAGAAAGCACTGCACTCCAGCTGTCTTTATGTCACCACAAACACTCATATTGATCCCTACAGAATTACTGGAAACAATGATTCAATTCCTTTTCAAAAATAAGCCCTTTAAAAAGTTTCCATGTTTTGATTAGACCTCCCCTCATTCTTCTAAACTCTTGAGAACTGAGCCCCAATTTACCTACTCTCTCCTTATGGTACAGCTGGAACCAGTCTAGTTGATGTTCACTCTCTCTTTGGCAAGTACATTCAGAATCAAAATTATTATTCCTAACATATGATGTGACATTTGTTGCTTTGTCAAAGTTAAAGTTTATTATCAAAGTACATATATTTCACCATATACTAAACTGAGATTCATTTTCTTGCAGATCTTCACAGTAGATACAAATAAATATGATGGAATCAATGACAACTACACACAAAGACAAATGACCAATGTAGAAAAGAAGTCAAACTGTGTAAATACAATCAATCACATTGAGAACATGAGTTGTAGAGTCCTTGAAAATGAGTCCATGGATGTGGAACCAGTTAGCTCAGTGTCAAGGTGACCAGGTCAGTCCATAGACATAAAAACCTATAAATGTATAGTGCAATAGAAAAGAAATAACACAGTTTTCTAGGGTTCATGCTGAAATCTGATGGTAGGGGGGGGAAGAAGCTGTTCTTAAATCATTGTGTATGGGTCTTTGAGCTCCTGTCTCTCCTCCCTGATGGTGGTATCAAGAAGAGTGAGTGTCCAAAATCATACAGTATGTTCTATGTGCGATCTTGTCATGGCATTTCATAAATATATTAAGACTTACTTATTTCTGTTACTAAACCTTGCAGCGAAGGCCAATATATCATTTGCCTTCAGAACTGAAGGTATTCAGTGATTTGAATATGAGCACAACCAGGTCCCTTTGAAAACCAGCACTCTGCAGTCTCTCAGCATTTAACAAATATGATGCTTTTCTGCTGTCTTCAACAAAGTGAACGACCTCGTTATTTTCCGTATCGTTTCATTTGCCAAGGTCACGCCCACTCATTCAGCTTGTCCGTACATCCCTGAGGCCTCTGAACATCTTTTCCCACATTCATAATCACAACCGATTTAGTATCTTCAGCAAACTTGGAAATATGTTTCACCCTCTCAGCCAAATCAATTACAGTGGCATGCAAAAGTTTGGGCACCCTTGTTCAAAATTTCTGTTGCTGTGAATAGCTAAGCGAGTAAAAGATGACCTGATTTCCAAAAGGCATAAAGTTAAAGATGACACATTTCTTTAATATTTTAAGCAAGATTACTCTTTTTTATTTCCATCTTCTACAGTTTCAAAATAACAAAAAAGGAAAAGGGCCCTAAGCAAAAGTTTGGGCACCCGGCATGGTCAGTACTTAGTAACACCCCCTTTGGCAAGTATTACAGCTTGTAGACACTTTCTGTAGCCAGCTAAGAGTCTTTCAATTCTTGTTTGGGGAATTTTCACCTATTCTTCCTTACAAAAAGCTTCTAGTTCTGTGAGATTCTTGGGCCATCTTGCATGCACTGCTCTTTTGAGGTCTATCCACAGATTTCCGATGATGTTTAGGTCAGGGGACTGTGAAGGCCATGGGAAAACCTTTAGCCTGTGCCTCTTGAGGTAGCCCATTGTGGATTTTGAGGTGTGTTTAAGATCATTATCCTGTTGTAGAAGCCATCCTCTTTTCATCTTTAGCTTTTTTACAGATGGTATGATGTTTGCTTCCAGAATTTGCTGGTACTTAATTGAATTCATTCTTCCCTCTACCAGTAAATGTTCCCCGTGCCACTGGCTGCAACACAAGCCCAAAGCATGATCGATCCACCCCCGTGCTGAACAGTTGGAGAGGTGTTCTTTTCTTGAAATTCTGCACCCTTTTTTCTCCAAACATACCTTTGCTCATTGCGGCCAAAAAGTTCTATTTTAACTTCATCAGTCCTCAGGACTTGTTTCCAAAAAGCTTGTTTAGATGTTCCTTTGCAAACTTCTGACGCTGAATTTTACGGTGAGGACGCAGCAAAGGTTTTCTTCTGATAATTCTTCCATGAAGGTCATATCTGTGCAGGTGTCGCTGCGCAGTAGAGCAATGCACCACCACTCCAGAGTCTGCTAAATCTTCCTGAAGGTCTTTTGCAGTCAAACTTGGGTTTGACTTGCTTTTCTACAAAAACCTGGAAATGCTTTGCTCTCTTCTTATAGCCTTCTCCTGCTTTGTGGGCATCATTTATTTTAGCTTTTAGAGTGCTAGGCAGCTGCTTAGAGGAGCCATGGCTGCTGATTGTTGGGACAAGGTTTGAGGAGTCAGAGTATTTATAAAGCTTTGAAATTTGCATCACCTGGCCTTTCCTAACGATGACTGTGAACAAGCCATAGCCCTAACAAGCTAATTAAGGTCTGAGACCTTGGTAAAAGTTATCTGAGAGCTCAAATCTCTTGGGGTGCCCAAACTTTTGCATGGTGCTCCTTTCCTTTTTTTCACTCTAAAATTGTACAAAACAAAAATAATACACTAATCGTGCTTAAAATGTTGAAAAGAATGTTTCATCTTTAACTTTATGATTTTTGGATATCAGTTCATCTTCTACTCACTTAACTATTCACAGTAACAGAAATTCTGACCAGAGGTACCCAAACTTTTGCATGCCACTGTATATAGATTGCAAACAGCTGGGGCCCAAGTAGTGATCTTCGCAATAGTGCATACGGCTCCCTGGCCCAACTATCTATTCTGTCTGTTTTCTATTTGATAAGTATCCTATCAATACAATACCCCAAATTCTTTCTGCTCTACTCACGTTAACAACATGTGTGGGATCCTATCAAAGCTTTTCAGAAATCCAACAGTGCCACAATCACTGTTTCTGCCATATTTATCCCATTTGTCACATCCATATGAACTCCAGCAGATTAGTCAAACACCGTTTTGCTTTTACAAATCACATTGACTCTGCTCAACCCTATTATTCTTCAAGATGTTCCATCACTGCATCTTTTGTTATAAATTCCAGCATATTCCCTATCACTGACCCCAGACTAATAGGCACGAAGTTAACCTAATCAATACCTCTCATAATTTTATACTGCTCTATAAGATCACCCTTCATTCTCCCACCCTCCAAAAACAAGGCCCCAACCTGCTCAATCTCTCTTCATAGCTTAGTTCCTTGAGTCCTAGCAACATCCTTATAAATCTTCTTTGCATTCTTTCCAGCTTATGGCATCTTTCCTATTGCAGGGTAACCAAAAGTGAATGCAATATCCCACACGTGTTGGCATGTGGCCAAGTGGTTAAGGCACTAGTGATCTGAAGGTCACGAGTTCGAGCCTCAGCTGAGGCAGCGTGTTGTGTCCTTGAGCAAGACACTTAACCACACATTGCTCCTGCACGTTTACAGCCCAGCGGCGGCGGTTGGTGCAGTATGGACAAGATAAGACAAGACAAATGCAGCCTCACCAACGTCTTGTACAACTGCAAGATAACATCCCAACTTCTAGACTTAATGCCCTGACTAATTGATGGCCAGCATTGCAAAACCTTTCTTCACACCATAAACTTGTACTCCAAGATCTCTGTTCTACAATACTGCCCTGGGTCCTACAGTTCACTATGATGGTTCTTTCTTCATTTGTCTTCCCCAGATGCAACACCACACACTTAACTGAATTAAACTCCAATTGCTTACCTGGCCCATTAATTAAGATCCCTCTGTAAATCTTAATGAACACCTTTACCATCAATGACACCACCTATTTTAGTGCCATCTGCAAACATAGTACACATATGCCTTGTACATTCTCATCCAAATAATTGATATCATTGGCAAAGAGCAATGGGACTAGCACTGACCCTCCGGGGGACACCACTAGTCAGCAGCCTTCTGTCCAAAAACAACTTTCCACCACCACTCTGAGCTTCCTACAATCATTCCAATTCTGTATCCAGTTGGCTAGCTTTCTCTGGATCCATGCAATCTAACTTTCTGTAGCAGCCTACCATGTGCAGCCTTATTAAAGGACCTACTGAAGTACATATAGACCATACATACCATCCTGCCCTCATTGACCTTCTTGGTTACTTCTTGAAACAACTCATATTTATGAGATGTGATCTCCCATGTATAAAGCCCTGCTGACAAGCCATAATTAACCCCTGCCTTTCCAACTGCTTATATATCTTATCCCTCAGAATCTCCTCTAGTAAATTACATATCACAGATGTTAGGTTTTGCTGGTGTATAGTTCCTCTTCTGCATCTTTTCTGAGGTCTCCATTTCCTTTGGGTAATAGGACAACCAGAACTACACACAATATTCCAAATGTTGCTGAACCGAAGTCTTATATAGTTGCAATGTGACTGTCCAACTTTTTATAATGACTATACCAACCAATGTAGTATGCCGCATGCCTTCTTTAAAACCCTAGCTATTTGTGTTGTCACTTCCAGTAAGCTATAGACTTGCACCCTGATATCTCTCTGTAATCTGTACTAAGGGTTCTGCAATTTACTGTAAACTTTTCTCCCAAAGTGCAATAGCTCACACCTCTCTGCATTAAACTCCATCTGCCATTTCTCTGTCCACATTTATATTTATATCTTGCTGAATTCTTTGACAATTTTCCTCACTATCTACATCTCCACCAATTTTGTGTCATCTGCCTATCTACTAATCAGCCCAAATCATTTATGTATGTCATATATATATTCTTTATATACATAGATCTTATCACATGGGAAGCGACGGTCTTTTCTCAGGTTCCTGCAGTGGGATAGGAATACAGAAATTTAGAATTTGTTCCAAAAATAAACAGTGAGCAGTAGCAGCACACCATCAAATGCATTACCTTGCCATGGAAATGATTTCTTACTTATAAGATGGAATAGTTCTAATTCTGCAGTAAGGAATAAATTCTAACTTGCCTTATAATCCACAGCCAAGTGGTGAAATGCAGCTTAGATTTTAACATTTAAGAGAAATTTAGATAAATACATGGATAGCGGGCTGTGGTCCAGGTGCGGGTCAATGGGACTAGGCAGGATAATGGTTTGGTATGGACTAAGTGGGTTAAAGGATTGTTTTGAATTGACCTGGGAATTTACTTTCATCCTTCACATACATGAGGAGTAAAAGTCTTTACGTTACATCTCCATTTAGATGTGCAATTTATAGTAATCTATCTATATACTACTAAAACTCTCATGCTCTGTCTGTTTGTGACCTCCAATTAGTGCAAACAGTGCATTACAGCGGCACTTTTCTCGGCTCAATCCAATTAAAATGCGCTAACTTACAGAATGCAGGCAAAGTTCAGGGTTATATGTTTGTATAAAATTGCTCAATCACCAAAAATCAACGGGCTCACCCGAAACCCGATTGGCCATCATGGAAATTGGGACACGACAGCCCGACGCATGCGCACGGCCAGCCTCAGCAGCGACACCTACCGGAGCAAAAGGGCAGGGCAACTCTATTTCAAGGGGTCACATTGTGCTAATCACCATCAGCATGTGCAGGATTGGGATAGATCTAACTGCCACCCATCAATAAGAGATAATTAAATCTTATTGTAATGTCGTATTTCGAGACAACCATAATACCCTTTGCTGCAGTCAGAGGACAGCGGTGACTAAATCACATCCATTCGGGAGAGCGCCAACCACATCATCAAGAATAATCAGCATCCTTTGGTGTTAGTGCTTCGTATCTTCTATCCAGCATTAGGGTAAAAAAAAATGGTTAGCCTAATTATGCCACGTGGAAAGGGAAGGGGGACATTATGGTCAAGAGATGACCCCAAACGTCATCGGGAAATGGCAAGGAGAGGGACAGAACGAGAATTGGATGAGGCCAGGGCCGCACAACTCCAGGATTGAAGATTCAGGACAAAAAAAAAGACAAGAGAAGAAGAGACAGAGGAGGAGAGGCATGCACGTCTCCAGGATCAGAGACAAACAACAAACAGAAGAGCTGAAGAGACGGGAGATGAAAGGGCTGCACATCTCCAGAATGACAAAAACAGGCACAGAAGGAGAGAAGGACAGACAAAGGAGCTGAGAAATTCACGTCTCCTGGATCAGAGACAAAGAACAAACAGCAGAAGAGATGGGGGATGAAAGGGCTGCAAGTTTCCAGAATGGCAACGAGAGGCACGAGGGTGGCAGATAAACCAGAAATGATGCCATCAAAAGTGTACTTTGTTAAACGAGGAGGAGCTATATTTGCTTTGCTATGCATTGTTCTTCTTTAATAAACTGAGGTTTTCTACTTCAGTTTCCAAAGCAAAGCGATACCAATAGCATTCAGGAAAATTTAATGTTCATTCTGGTCACATCAGACTGCACTACCCTTTTCTCAAAGGGTGCCCCAACGGGCCACCCCGTTGTCTCTTTAGTAATAAATAGTATGCACAACAGGACAGAAATACAATGGTATCAGCGTGAATTAATCAGTCTGATGGCCTGCTACAAGAAGCTGTCTTGGAGCCTGCTGGTTCTGGTTTTTACGCTGCAGTGCCGTTTTCTGGATGGTAGCAGCTGGAACAGTTTGTGGTTGGGGTGACTTGGGTCCCCAATGATCCTCTGGGCACCTTTACACACACCTGTCTCTGTGAATGTCCTGAGTAGTGGGAAGTTCACATCTACAGATGCGCTGGGCTGTCCACACCACTTACAGTTCCCATACCATGCAGGGATGCAGCCAATCAGGATGCTCTCAATTTTGCCCCTGTAGAAAGTCCTTAGGATTTAGGGTCTGTACTGCAGTGCTCTACAACATCAATGCTCTATGAAATGATTGAAGAACTATGTTTTCATAGTTAAGTCATTCGAGCTAAATTAATCCATACAATCTGATGATTTGTCACAATTATGAGGTTCAATCTTCTATCAAAATATTTCAAATGTTTCACATAATAAATAACTTCTTAAGTGCGATCGGTATTGTTATTTGTATATATTTGGCAGCCAATCTAATTACTGGCAGCCATGAAACATGAGACTACTTAATCTCCATTTTGAGTGATTAATGAAATTCTGCTCTGCATTCCAAGGTGATTTCTCAATATGGGAAAGGCTCAAGTCACAAATGCATAAAAGAATATGAGTACTGTTGATGTATTCAAATTTGTTAACATTTCTCAATCCAATCTATCTCAATGATTGTGATGATTATCTTTATTTTACAGTGCATATTTACATTCACTGTATAAAACTCCTTCCTCATTTCTTTTTAATATAGAGTTGTTTTGTACTTGTCATTACAATCTTGGCACTTCCACATCAGATAAACACATATGCACAATCTTTCCAAGAAGTACAATATAAAGTATAAACTCTGGTCATATTCTGACTTCTGCCAATGTTTTACCCAGCTGGAATTTGCTAAATTTGGTTTTATCACTCACAAATTAAAATATTTTTAATTAATTACTTTTGGATATTTAGACCACAATTTAGGCAGATATGTTGTGATTCACACAGTAAAACATATTTGTTATAGCAAATATTTGACTTTCAATAAACAAAATTTAAAATCAGTTCTTATTTATTCAGGGAATAGTATTAGAAACAAGTATACTCTTTCCGGGCCAGCCAATATTGATGTCTTTGCCTGACAAAAACCTGATTAAATTGCATAAACACCTTTCCACATTAAAATACTAAATAGCCAAACTTGTAAAGCCATAGCAGTCATTAAGAACAGGCTCTATTCTGGATGAATGTGAAAAATAAGCAATTTAACACAGTCAAAACTGCAATGCATACCTTATTTTATTTTTATCAAGCACATTTGCAACAAGCAGGATTTTCTGGTAGCCAATCATTTTAATTCTAATCTCCATTCCTAACATGTCAGTCCATGGCCACCTCTACTGCCATGATGTGGCCACTCAAATTCCGTCTGGGTAGCCTCCAACCTGACAGCATGAACATCGATCTCTCTAACTTTAGGTAATTTCTCTCTCCTGCTCTGCCTTCTCTCTTCTTCCATTCCCATTCTGGCTCCCCCCTTACTTCTGTTACTTCTCTCTAGTGCTCCACTTCCTTCCCTTTCCCCCATTTTCCTCTTATCAGATTCCTTCTTCTTCAGCCCTTTACCTTTTCCACTATTACCTACCAGCTTCTCACTTCATCCCTCCCCTCCACACCCCACCTGCTCTCCCCCTCCTTCACCTGGATTCGCCTATTACCTTCTACCTTCCCTTCACCCCCACCTTTTTATTTTGGCTTCTTCCCCCTTCCTTTCCAGTTCTGATGAAGGGCTTTGGCCTGAAACATCAACTCTTTATTCTTTTCCATACCCGCTGAGCTCCTCCAGCAATTTTTTGTGTTACAGTACTCTGGATTTCCAGCATCTGCAGAATCTCTTGTGTTTCTCATTTTTATTTCTCATTCTTGGGTTTCAGCTCCCTCTATGGCCTCACTGCTGCCAATCTCCATAAACTCCTCTGCTGTACACTCCTTTAACGGTTCTTCATTCCTCCACTCTGGCCTCCTTTTATATCCCTTGTTTACTTTACTGCATCAGCTGCCGATACGGCTTCAGCTGTAAGGAACATGTGTTCTGGAATTCGCCCACCAAACAGTCCTGTGAAATGAGATTTCTTAAAATGTACTTCTTGGGTCTAAATATTGATCATCCAAACTCAGGACATCAGTTTTGTCTGATCACTTTCCTGGGAAGCATCTTAAGATATTTTACATTAAAGATGGTACAAATATGTATTCATTGTTACTCTGAGAGTTAGAGCTGACACATTAACTTCACACCAAAAGGAACTCTGATTATTAAGCGTGCTTCAAATCTCTAGCATAAATACAACTGAACCAAGACACTACCAAAAAAAAATGAAACAGTCTAGAAGGGTTCTACAGCATTCTTGACACAATTTGAGACTGTAAGATTAACTTTGAAACAGTCTAATCTTTTGATCAAGAATTAACTCTGTGGAACAGGATGAGATATGTTCATGTTATTTTTTTCCCCAATAAAAGGGAGCTCTATGATCTACTGCTTTAAAGAAGAGGACAGCCCAGGGCCATCCTTACAGCTGTACTCCTGAGGATCTACAAATCCCTCTTTGCTTTTGTATACAACTGGAAGGCCAAACCAAGCACAGCGTCGAGAAACATCCTGTCCATTATCTCTTTAGATAACAGCATGAGTGACAGCCTGATCAGACAGAGCCAAGAGGTGCTGACATGTTCTATTCAGTCCATTGCAATGAATAAAACTCTGCTTTCTGCCCAGGTTATAGCTGGCTGAATGCGTCTGGGTGTGTAGATCTGCTGGAAATGTACACTGGGAGTTGGAGAGAGGAAGAGTGAAAGGGATTTTGCTTACTCGGAGGGGTGACAAAGAGTTTTCCTAGACACCAAGTATTCATCGAGTCATAGATACTGCAGCACAGAAACAGGCTCTTTGGCCCATCTACTTCATGCCGACCTAATCTTCTTCCTAGTGTTACGTACTCCGTAACTGGGTTGCCAAACCAGCAGAAATGGATCACTCAGTTGGAGTCTGGATTACTAGAACTAAGAAAGTTTTATTAAAGAAACAAGCAACACAGTAATCGAGAGAATAATAAATGCAACAGTTCAGCAATAATAAACACACATGTGCACAGAATTAAGATAACAGCATCAATCAAGCTCTATCGTTGTCTAGGGGTAAATGACCAATTTCAAAGTGACACAAAGTCCAGTTCAATTTAGTTCAGTTCGCAGTAATCATTGCCATGCCGATGTACAATGTGGGGGGAAGGAGAGAGAGAGAACGAGAACGAATGATCATTCAAAACGGCTTCCACTCACAGACCTGTGATATTGCTAACAAGCAGCTTTCGGGCGAGTCCTTTGTGATGTCACCTGAGGTCACCGACTGTGACCCCTCCTCCAGATGCAGTCGATCCTCTGCAGTGAACCTGGCACCCAAGCAAGGGCAGACACACACCGGGTTCCCGCTGATCGTACCTTTCCACCCTGTGCGTTTGTGGCCCGGTACTTCCCACCGACTCGTGAGAGGCGCACCGCTTCCAGGGTCTCGTTACCTCGAGTGTCGTGTGTGTCCTGCCTTAGCAAACCTGTCCCTTTTTATCCCCCTGCTGGGGTATCGCCTGTCCACCACTTCAAACAGTTCAGGGTTCAAAGGGGGAGCCGATCTTGACAATACCCAGACTGATGGCTCCTTCATTAACATCTCCAAATGCTGCTTCATTGTGTTCCTTATCTCTCCCTCCCCTGAGGACAGGTGGCAGACCAACTACTGATGCCACTGGTGCTATCCCAGGCCAGCAAACATCTTAATTTATGTGTATTCTCGTCACACTTCCCCCTTTAAGGATTTTTCTGGGGTAAAAATTACAAACATGAGTACATTATTTGATACACACAAATATACATCTTTATCAGCTATTTGGCTAATACAGAGAATTTGAAGTTGTCAGCACCTTGACAGACAGTCAGCAATCACATTTTCCGTGCCTTTTACATGTGTTATTAATAGTCCCTTAGACCAGGCTCCAACTCAGCAAACTTCATAGTGGCCAAAAACACTGATGAATTGCGATCAATGTAACCTCTCATTTGGTTTTGTCCCGGACCACAATAACAAGGGTCGTCCCATTCCGACTTAATCTTTTCTCGCAAGGGCTTAGTAGGAGGGGGAGGGGTAGTGACCGCAGAGTTATTGCAAAACTTCCTACAGTACCCCACCTTCTCCAATAGCCTTCTGAGGGCCCTCTTGTCTGTCGGGGTTGGGAGGTCAGCGACAGCCTGCACTGTAGCTTGCATCGCTGCCAGCTGCCCGTGTCACCACAATTCCCAGGTAAGTGACCTTCGTGTGGCCGAACTCATTTTTTTCAAGGTTCACTATCAAGCTGGCTTCAGACAGCCGTATTAAATTGCCAATACACACCTCTGTGTTCATCAGCCCTTTAGTCACTGAATTACTCATTCTATATGAATGTTGTTTACTAGGCTGGCCTATTGTAACAGACACCACCCAACGTCCCAGTTCTTTGCATCGCCTCGGGACAATCAAACACACGGGTGCGAGTCGTTTAATTACTTTTCCTAAAGAGTCGCTCTGTTCAGGGATTAAGGGAGAGACCTTATCAGTAGACCTGGCCAAAACAATAGCCTTCTCCCATCTGACCGATCCCATACAAATCTTTTCAAAATGTTTTTTTTCTCTTAGCGGGGGCCCCTAGCTTCATTGATTTCCACGCTAACACCAACTAGGTTTGTTAGCATATCAAAAGCCTGTGACCGTCTCAGTTCGCGTCGGTCATGATCAATAACATCCTTCCCCCTGGGCAGCCGGTAAACTTCTTTCATGATTCCACCAACTATTTCCTCCAGCATCGCAAAATGTCCACCGGGGGGGTACCTCATGGACCAGGTTAAAAACCTCATTCCCATAACCCTTTTGCACCACCCCCCACTCCTCATCTGCGGGCACGGTACTTGGTCTCCCTTGCTTCCTTAGCACTTCCTCCCCCACACAATAGCCTACTAGTTCCCTTGTTAAAGCAGTGTCAGAGAGAGCTGTCTCTGCCGAAACCATCAGCCCCTCGTCTCGCTCCTGCGTCTGCACAAATTCTTTCCTGGCTACTGCTACGTCTGTCCCAGCTCCCTCACTACCTCTTGTCTCACTACACTCCTTCTTTTCATTTTCTACCCCCTTCTCGTACAAGGCTGGCAGAAACGTCTCAGCTAAATTCACTACCGCGGTTCCATGATGAACCTGTGAGTCCATGGGCGGGGCCTCACTACTGGCAGGCTGACCTGTCAATCTCACGACTGGGAACACGATTCCCCCGGCGAGGTCATTACCGAGCAAGACTTCCACGCCTTTCATCGGTAATTCGGACCTCACCCCGATCGTGACTAGTCCAGAGACCAGGTTGCTTTGTAACTGTATCTGGTGCAAAGGGACTGACTCCGTCCCTTCCCCAACACCTTTGACCTTTACCTTCCCAGTCTGGGTCTCTGAGCTAAACTCTAATACACTCTTCAGTATTAGTGACTGACACGCTCCCGTGTCTCTCCAGATCCGCACTGGAACTGGTTTTAACCCCTCCTTCACTGACACCAATCCGGCCAAGATAAACTTCTCGCACCCTTCCTGAACTTTGGCAGACCCGTCCTTCCCTAGCGGTTCGCTTACCAGCTCGATACAGCCAGTCAAAATCGCTGTCTTCCCTTTTCCCGTCTCCTTCTTTGGAGCAAAGCACCTGGACGCAAAGTGTCTGACTTTCCCGCAATTATAGCAGACGTTCCCAGGAGACTTCCTACCAGACTGCTCCCGGTCTACCTTATCCTTCTCACTAGTCCCCGGCTTACTTTCTGACTTTTCCGGTGGACTCTCCCCGCCGTCCTGACTACCCTTCTGGTAGCCTTTACTCGGGGCAGACTTCATTTTATGCGTCAACGCATACTCATCCGCTAACTTAGCAGTTGCGGCTAACGTGGGTGCCTCTTTCTCATCTAGGTAGGGTCTCATACCCTCAGGGACACAACCTTTAAACTGCTCAATCAGGATCAGCTGCAGCAGTCTGTCATAATCCCCCTCTACCCCCTTCGAGGCGCACCAACGCTCACAATATGTCTGCATCTCACGGGCAAACTCTAAATACGTGCGGTCCCACTGCTTCCTCGCATTCCGGAACCTCTGCTGGTATGCCTCCGGACCAATTCATAAATCCTGAGGATGGCCTCTTTCACCACCTCATACCTCTGGGCATCTTCCGCGGACAAAGCTGAGTAAGCTTCTTGGGCTTTCCCTTTCAGTACACTCTGAAGTAAAACCACCCACTTATCCCTCGGCCAGTCCTGACTTATAGCCACTTTTTCGAAATGGAGGAAGTACTGATCCACGTCGGTATCGTCAAATGGGGGAACCAGCCTAACCTCCTGGGTCGCCCGGAACCCTCCACCTTGGTTCGGCACGAGCCCCTGCTCTGCCCTTATCTTTAACTTCTCCAGCTCGAATTCCCTTTCCCTCTGTTTCTCCTCTTGCTCCAGCTGTCTCTCTCTCTCTTTCTCTACTCTCTCCAACTGTCTCTCTCTCTCTTGCCTTTCTAACTCTCTCTCCTGCTCTTCTCGCTGTAACTGTCTGTCCCTCTCTTTCTCTTCTCGCTCTAACTGTCTCTCTCTCTCTTGCCTTTCTAACTCTCTCTCCTTCTCTTCTCGCTCCAACTGTCGTACCCGGAACTCGTGCTCGAGTCTCAGTTTTTCAAGCTGCACCTGTACCGCGTCTCCGGCAGGTTTTTCAATAGACACCACCTCCAGCTTGCCTTGGGGAAACACACCTTTAGATACATAGTGCTCTACGATAGCTCTGTGTATCTCCTCTCTCCTCATTGTCGACTTCCCCTTAGCAAGATTCAACCGTTTGGCCACAGCTACCAATTCCGATTTCCTGGCATCCTCTAATGCCTCCAAGGTCGGTGCCTTTATAAATTCCTCAGCCTCCATTTCTGCTGTTTGTCTTTTCTTTCTTTCGGGAAGTTTGACCCAATCAATTTACTCCGTCCCAAATTTAGCGTTCAAAATCCCGGACGAGCCCCCACTTATGTTATGTACCCCGTAACTGGGTTGCCAAACCAGCAGAAATGGATCACTCAGATGGAGTCTGGATTACTAGAACTAAGAAAGTTTTATTAAAGAAACAAGCAACACAGTAATCGAGAGAATAATAAATGCAACAGTTCAGCAATAATAAACAGACATGTGCACAGAATTAAGATAATAGGATCAATCAAGCTCTATCGTTGTCTAGGGGTAAATGACCAATTTCAAAGTGACACAAAGTCCAGTTCAATTTAGTTCAGTTCGCAGTAATTGTTGCCATGGCGATGCACAATGTGGGGGGAAGGAGAGAGAGAGAACGAGAACGAATGATCATTCAAAAAGGCTTCCACTCACAGACCTGCGATATTGCTCACAAGCAGCTTTCGGGCGAGTCCTTTGTGATGTCACCTGGGGTCACCGAATGTGACCCCTCCTCCAGATGCGGTCGATCCTCTGCAGTGAACCCGGCACCCAAGCAAGGGCGGACACACACCGGGTTCCCGCTGATCGTACCTTTCCACCCTGTGCGTTTGTGGCCCGGTATTTCCCACCGACTCATGAGAGGCGCACCGCTTCCAGGGTCTCGTTACCTCGAGTGTCGTGTGTGTCCTGCCTTAGCGAAACCTGTCCCTTTTTATCCCCCTGCTGGGGTATCGCCTGTCCATCACTTCAAACAGTTCAGGGTTCAAAGGGGGAGCCGATCTTGACAATACCCAGACTGATGGCTCCTTCATTAACACCTCCAAATGTTGCTTCATTGTGTGCCTTATCTCTCTCTCACCTGAGGACAGGTGGCAGACCAACTGCTGATGCTACTGGTGCTATCCCAGGCCAGCAAACATCTTAATTTATGTGTATTCTCGTCACACTAGCTATCTATCCACACTTGCACTGAAGCCTTCCAAAGCCCTTCCATCCATGTATCGATCCAAACTTCTCTTAAATGTTACAATTGAAACTGCATCTAACACACACACTTGCGCCACCCGTTGAGTGAAGAAGTTTCCCCTCAGATTTCCCTTAAATATTTCACCATTCACCCTTAACCTAGACCTTCAGTTCTAGTCTTACCTAGCTCGAGGGGAAAAGCCTGCATGCATTCATCATATTTATACCTCTAATAAATTTATACACTGTATTTCTGTAAGATCTCTCCTCAAACTCCTGAACTCCAAGGACTACATTCCTAACTTATTCAACCTTTCCTTATAACTTATTTCATCAAGTCCTAGCTACAGCATTGTAAATTTTCTCTACACACTTTCAAGCTTATTGATATCCTTCCTGTAGGTGAGGTGATCAGAACTGCACACAATACACTACACTGTCAAAATAACATCCAACTCCTGTACTCAGTGCCTTGAATCATGAAGACCAGTGTGCTAAAAGCTCCCTTTATGACCCTATCTACCCGTGATGCCACTTTCAAGGAATTATGAATCTGTATTCTAAGGTCCCTTTGTTTTACTGCACCCCTAAGAGCACTACAATTCACCATGTAAGTCTTACCCTGGTTTGTCCTCTCAAAGTGCAACACCTCAAATTTGCATTAAATTCCATCTGCCATTTTTCAGCTCATTTTTCTAGCTGGTCAAGATCACGCTGCAGGGTTTGATAGCCTTTCTTGTTGTCTGCTATGCTCCCAATCTTTGTGTTATCTAAGATCATTCTCAGTGCCCGAATATCACTGGAAAAGTTGACATTTATTGGACATCCCTCAGAAGACAATTTTTGGCAAAGAAATGCATTGATATAAATGAATCACTTGCTTCACCATTTCAGAGACAACTACATTGTGCAACTGAAGCCACATGTTGAAAAGTGTTCTTAAAATAAATTTAATAATAATCTGGCAGCTTCATGGACTTTAAAGACAACAGGAATTGATGTAGAAAAAATAAAAAACAATTTCAAATTTTGAATTACTATTAAGAAGATTTTCTGCAAGTAACCTTCCACAATTTAAGAGGGGGAGCCAACAGCTAAAGCTTATTTTCCTACAGTGCTAGACCATAACCCAACAGACCAGGCAAGAACCTAGACAGAAAAATTCAGTCTTTTCAATATTATTGTTACTCCTACATTCTTTGGCTCAGGTGTAAATTTTTGATTTAAACTATTACAAGTTTAAATCGTACTCCAGAGACTTCAGCACACAACTTATGCTTATAGTTCCATATTGGTCTCTCACCACTTCCTCAGTTGCTCTTGCTACTCTTCAACTCCCAGAGGATTCTTCCTTTGGAAAATATATGAAATCATGAAAGAAGCAGAAGAGCTCGAAGCACTACGTCAAGAAAGAAAAGAAGGACTACATAAGGTTTTTGGCAATATTTATTCCAAAAACATCATAAAATAGATACAATGCTACTTTTGGAATTGTGCTACAGACAATTTTGGCACCATTTTCTCTAAAACACTCCAAAAGTATTTCATGAGCAACAGAGTACTTTGGGATGACAGGAGGTTGTGAAAGATGACATCCATGTACATGTTTCCATAACAATGTATGCAACTTGAATTTATTATTATTTGGGACTGGGAAAAATAACCATATATAATTTAAGATATCTTCCCTGTGGAGATGCCTACATATAATTCAACAAAAATACATGCTTATTAAAAGATGTCTTTAATCTAGTTTAAATTTGCACATAAATTAATACTCCTAAGGAAGAGGAAAGCATTAAAATGGCAGCTGGAAAATAAAGACTGGAAGACATGCTAGGTCTGAATTATAACCAGCTGTTTATACTGTATATATATTTTTTCAGTAATGGTGCAGTAAAGTGTGAGCAATGTGATTGATACTTATGGGAAGAACACACAAATGGTTTTGTTTATGTAAGACATAGTTGCTAGCTAACTGAGTTTCTAAATCATGCGTTTTTAACGCAACATTTGAAATTGTAGGCACATACATTTTTCCTTTTTTCCATAAAATCTCTCCCTTCCTGTCTCCAGAAAGTTTTGAAGTCTTTGCCGAGTTACAGTTACACATTAATCAACTTTCATCTATGTTTCAATACTAAGAAACCATTAAGTATTGGTTACATTATTGGATTAACTCTTCAGGAGCCTGGATTTATGATCTGGAGAATCCCATGGTAGGAAATTTAAATTTAATAAATCACAAATAAAAAGCAGTATTTAAAAGTGAAAGTATCACAGAAACACATTTGGTTTATAATACTCCACTGAAAAGGAGATTGTCAAATCTTAGACTGGCCGATTAGTTCAAAAGTTCTCTGATAGGCCTGCTGAGCTGTTCAGTTCAAAGACAATTGGGAATGGCCCTGTCAGCAATTAAAGTCAAGCCTGATCCTACCTTAACGTGAAACTGCAATAAATGCAGTCCTGCCTAATGTATGGAAACTTCAGCTAAAAAATGAGCCTTGACTGCAATCAGAGTTGGATCCTGATGCTCTTGTGATCCAAAGGTTCTTCGGAAGTCAAGAATGAGGCATAAAACTTATTGCTAAGCAATTTTATTAAGTGTTGCAAGAATGAAGAACGAACAAAGAAAGAGGAGCCAAGAGAACAATGAAAAAGACTAGGAAAATGCAGTTGTGGTCATCTCATACTCAGACTAGAATAACAAAATTCCTGTGCTAGCATGAGAGGGCAAAGTTTTAAGGTGCTTGGAAGTAGGTACAGAGGAGATGTCAGGGGCAAGATTTTTTTTCTTTACGCAGAGGGTGGTGAAGCAAGGAATGGGCTGCCAGCAACAGTGGTGAGACGGATACAATAGAGTCTTTCAACAGGCTCCTGGATAGGTACATGGAGCTTAGAAAAATAGAGGGCTATGGATAACCCTAGGCAATTTCTAAAATAAGGTAGATGTTCAGCATGGCTTCATGGGCCGAAGGACCTGTATTGTGCTGTTGGATTTTCTATGTTTCTTTTTCTATGATAAGAATTAACCTATAAAATAGACAGATTCATGTAGGGCAGGGGTCCCCAACCTTTTTGGCACCACAGACCGATTTAATATTGACAATATTCTTGCGGACTGGCTGATGGGGGTGGGGGGTGTTAATCACAACCGGAATATAGGTGAAACTATAAGTCACTTATAAGTGGTTAATATTACACTCAATTTCATTTCTAAAAGGGTTTATTTAATGAATTTAATATTAAACACAGCGCGTATTTTCCTCCCATGAATATAGTGATAAGTCAATTATAAGTCACTTAATAAGTCAATAGCATCGTATTATTTTAAGTAACGTTTGGATATTAAACACACAGCGCATACTTTCCTCGTATGAACATATAAAATCATTGCAACGCACCAATATCGGCAAATCAGTGGGAGCCCTGGGCTTGATTCCCTGCAACAAATGGTCCCATTAAGGGGTGATGGGAGACGGTGATACTTGAAGGGGGTTCCTTATGTCCAGTCTATTCCGCAATTTAGTTTTCATTGCATTCATTGCAGAAAATCCTGCTTCGCAGAGATATGATGTTGGAAATGGAAGCAATGTTTTCAGCGCTTATGTGGCTATCTCAGGATATTCAGCCTTGACTTTGATCCAGAATGCCGGCAGAGATGTTATGTCAAACATACTTTTCAGCCCACCATCATCTGCAAGCTCGAGGAGTTGATCTTTTTCCTGCGCTGACATGGATGATTCACTGGGGACATTCACAAATGGGTCACGGACCCATTCCTTTGCATATCTTGGGTCATTTGCAGTTGGGAAGTAACGCTTGAATTCTACCGACAGCTAAGTTAGGTGATCGTGCACCAGCTGTGAGAAGGACGGTGCAGCCTCAGTCTCTCCCAAAGTCCCAGTTAATGTTGGGAACATGTCAAATATGCCCCTGTCCACTCCCCACAGTTCCAGTTTGGCTTTGAAAGCAGACACTTTATCTGCCAATTTGAAGACAGTTGTCATTCTCCCCTGAAGTGACAAATTGAGTTCATTGAGCAGGTTGAAGATGTCACACAGATAGCCACTAAGTACGATGCTCTCAGAGCAGCAGCATTTGTGGAGGTGGTGGCTCTCAGCACTTGCTTCTGTCCCGCTTGTTCACGTTTTTTCCGCTCAAAAAACTCAACGGGTTTGTCTTTAAGTGCAGGGTGCTTGGACTCAAGGTACCAAAGCAGCTTTAAGGGCTTCACTGCCTCATTAGACAGCTTGTCTCCACATATCACACATAGGGGGCTTGGAGCGTGCGAGTCACCAATCGCAATAAAGCCATATTTTATGTATGACTCATTGTATTTTCTGTTGAAGGAAGCTTTCTTTTTTTTTTGCAGCCTCTGCCTCAGCTGTCTCTGCGTTATCATCATCATTAGGCCTTTTATATCCTCTTCCACCTCTTCCAAAGAAACTCTCAAGCAACGTTTGTTTTTTACTCATACCGACTGATAACCTTGCGTATGTAATAACCTCACGTATGTTCAAGTTCAACAGTGGACGTGACAGGGAATGAGGAAAGGTGCAGCTGACTCATATCACTTCATACCGCCAAATAATATCGTTTGCTTGCGGCCCGGTAGCACATGCTTTGTGGCCTGGTGCTGGTCCGGACCGGTAGCTGGGGACCACTGATGTCAGGTAACACCGGCTACTGAAAGCTAAAAAGTTTCTCGAAAAACACAGAAGCAACTGGACCGCAATTGCTGGAAAATTCACTGAAAAATTGCATATAAATAGGTGATTATATAAAAATACAGGTAAACATAGGAAAGTTAAACTACAAGACAAATAACCATTCTACACCTCAATCCAACATCAGATAACCATCAGATTTGAAATTCAGCAGAGTACAGTTATGCAAGGATGTGTAATTAGCCCACTGCTCTACTCTCTCCATCCTCACGACTGTGTGGCCAGGCACAGCCTAAACACCACCTATAAATTTACCAATAACACCGCTGTTGTTGACAGATAAGGACGTGTACAGGAGTGAGACAGATCAGCTGGTTAAGTGGTGTTGCAACAACAACCTGTCATTCAATGCCAACACAAGACCAAGGAATTGATTGTGAACTTTAAGAAGGAGAACTTAGGAAAACACACACCAGTCCTCAATGAGGGGTCAGCAATGGAAAGGGTGAGCAGCTTCAAGTTGCTTGTCATCAATATCTCTTAGGATCTCTGCTGGGTCCAATCACAAAGAAAGCATGCCAGAAATGATACTTCATTAGGAATTTAAGGAGATTTGGTATGTCAGCAAAGACTAGTAAATTCATACAGATGTACGATTGAGAGCAGACTGACTGATGGCATCACTGCCTGGTACAGACTCCAATGCACAGGACTGAAAGAGGCTGCAAAGGGTTGTAGACTCAGCTATCTCCATCACAGGCATATGCCTCTCCATCAACAAGGGCATCTTCAAAGGGCAGTGGCATCCATTATTAAGGACCCTCACCATTGGGACATACCCCATCCTCATCACTGCCCTTCAGGGAGGAGGTACATGAGCCTGAAGGCACACATCCAGCAGTTTAGGACAGCTTCTTCTTCTCTGCCATCAGATTTCTGAATGGTCCATGAATACATGAACACTAACTCATCATTCATCTTCTGCACTATTTATCTATTGTATTTCTATTGTAAGTTATGGTAATTTTTATATCTTGTACTGCATTGCATCCAGAAAACAACAAATTGCATGACACATGACAGTGATAATCCTGATTCTGAGTAAATCTAACAGCCTGGTAATTTCTGGAAGTCTTTTCCTATAACATCGATTTCTGAACTAGAACACCACAGCACAGTACAGGCCCTTCGGCCCTCGATGTTGTGCTGACCCATATATTCCTTAAAAAAAAGTACTAAACCCACACTACCCTGTAACCCTCTATTTTTCTTTCATCCATGTGCCTGTCCAAGAGGCTCTTAAATACCCCTAATGTTTTAGCCTCCACCACCATCCCTGGCAAGTCATTCCAGGCACCCACAACCCTCTGTGTAAAAAAACTTACCCTTGATGTCTCCCCTAAACTTCCCTCCCTTAACTTTGTACATATGCCCTCTGGTGTTTGCTATTTGTGCCCTGGGAAACAGGTACTGGCTATCCACCCTATCTATGCCTCTCATAATCTTGCAGACCTCTATCAAGTCCCCTCTCATCCTTCTACGCTCCAAAGAGAAAAGTCCCAGCTCTGCTAACCTTGCCTCATAAGACTTGTTTTCCAATCCAGGCAACATCCTGGTAAACCTCCTCTGCACCCTCTCCATAGCTTCCACATCCTTCCTATAATGAAGGACGTAACTTCGCATAAAATGATCTCTAACCTGACTCATTTCCACATTACAGCTTTGGAAACCCTCTAGGTCTTTTAAAATTAGGTTAAAAACTCAAAGTTGAGTTTATTATCATGTGCACAAGCACATTTATGCATAGATGCAATTAAAAACTCACCTGTAGCAGCATCGAAAGAACATCAGATACATAACATTCACAAGAGAAAAAAATGAATTGAATATAAATTAAACATAAATTTTCCAATAAAGGTCACAATCAAAACAGAAAAAAACACAAAGTCCATGGTACTGCAAAGTGTTCATTCCAAGGGAGTGATTAGGATTGTGGAGGTTAGTTCAAAAGCAGAATGGCTGAAGGGAAATAGCTGTTCTTGAATCTAGTAGTGTGTGACTTCAGGCTTCTGTACCTCCTACCTGATGTTAGCTGTAAAAAGATGGCATTGTGGGGATCCTTGGATGATAGACATAGCCCTCCAATGGTGGGGAGGGATATGTCCATGATTTATCATGCCAAGCCCACTACTCTCTGCAGCTCCTAACATTCCTGTGCATTCAAACTGCCTTACCAAACCATAATGGAATTGGTCTGGATACATTCAATTGTACATCTGTAGATGTTTGATGGGGTATTCAATAACATGACAAATTTCCTTAAGCTTATAAGAAAGTAGTGTGCCTTCTTTGTAATTGCTTCTATGGGTAGGATGCAGAATAAGTCATCTGATATGTTAACAACTAGGAATTTAAAGCTGCTGATCCTCTTGATAACCAACCCACCAACATAGACTGGAGCATGTTCACCCTCTTTACCTCTGCTAAAGTCAACAATCAGTTCTTCAGTTTTATTGATGTTGAGCAAAAAGTTGTTTTTACAGCACAATCCAACCAGGTGACTTATCTTGCTCTTGTGCGCTGACTTATCATCACCTGTGATCTATCCAATAATGGGGTGTCATCAGCAAATTTCTAAATGGCATCGGATCTGTGCTTAGCCACACAGTCTGTGTATAGGGAGTAGAACATAGGTTGAAGCATGCAGCCTTGAGGTGTACCTATGTTGATAGTCAGTGATAAGGAGATGTTGTTACCAATCCTCCCTGACTCAGGTCTGCTGATGAGGATTCATTAGAACAAAGTTTCTGAAGAAAAGAGAAAGTAGTAAAGAAGCAATCAATGGAAATCATTAAAGATCTTGATAAGTTATTCCATAAAATGACACACCTAGGTTGCTTTTCTTAAAATGAGAAAAGGCTTTAGGCGCTAAAATGCTGGAAATATTCACAGGATAGTACATATCAGAATGGTTTGCATCATCAATCTGGAACATTAGCTTTGTTTCCCTTTCCTCAGATGTGGCCTGACCTGCTGAGTACTTGCAACATCTTGTGTTTTTATTTCTGGGTACTTTCCCACTGTTTACCTTCCCTGCTGTGATTGGACTCTGAGGCTGGCTTGGGATCCAGTCAGATCAAAACATTGAAAGCATTAAAGTTTATAACTAACTAATTAACAGCATTAATTCAGGGAACACATAGTGCAGAGATCTGTCACAGCCAGATAGGTAGGATGGCCATCTACTTCATATTCCAGTACCCCTCATCAATTCACTCCTAATCCTCCTCTGATTCCTTATTTAAAAATAAAGTGCCATAATACAGAAAACATGCAAAGTAACAAAAGTGCAAAAATTAAATGGTAAAAATACTGCAACTGAAGGGTGGGAGAATAGTAAACTTTTTATTTCATGTTCTGATTTGAGTAACAAAATTCATACCACATAAAACCTTGAGATTCATCTTCTCACAGGTACCCAAACAAAGAAGCACAGTAGAATCCACAGAAAGCCACATACAACAAAGACTGACAAACATGCAAAGTTGAAAATAAGGCAAATCATGCAAATAGTTAAAAAAAAGTAAACAAATAATAGAGAACATGAGTTGCTGACTCCCCAAAAGTGACTGAAGCTGGTCCAAGAATAGTGTGTCTGCTGTAATACTAACATTCTTATAACTGAGTTAGTAAAGTGCAAAATTTTTATTACTCTGTGCCAATTAAGATTATATATTTATATGCACCAGAAATAAAAAGACCACTTTTTAAAAATCATGTGCAATTTTGTGAAATTGCAGTCAGTAATTGAAGGATGTATTTTGTATGTACATCTCTTTCTCAATAATTCAGCATGGTTACATTGCTTATTTCAGCAGATTAACAAACCAGAATACTTAAAGTACCAATTTTGAGCTTTCACAGTGCTGGGACTGCACACCCTGTGGCATGGGTTCTGCAAAATTGTAATTATAAACCCCTTCTATTCGAATCTGTTCCCCATCTGTGATAAGCTCCGATAACTGCAAAATAGATAAAGCAGTTACATTTACGAGGAATGTTGATTTAAGAGAGAATAGTGCTCTTCGTGGGCAGGAGCCATTCAAAAAATGACCGAGAAAAACATTGTGGGCCGAAGTAAAGCGTTCTCTTGTAGAAATTCTGCACAAAAAACGAGAGTGATTCTACTGGAAACTATGTACCTTTGCTTCCATGGTTACTTGTTTGGAATATAGCCACTGCTTCTTCCACAGCCAAAGACTTAGGAGCAATTCCAGAAGAATTATTCATCTCTTACAGAACTGCTGTGTAAAGAGATTCTTCCTTGTGCACAGACCTCCTTTTCTCCATTCTATACCACATTGAGAAATACTCTCGCTGTTATTAATTAGGAAGAAATTGATGAAGTGAAAGAATGCAACGGCAAAGTAAGCTTAGATTTAGGATTAGTACCCCAACGGTCTATTCTCGGGAGGATGAGCAGGAACTTCAGACAGTATGAAGTATTAAAGACAACCTTGACGTTCAACGTACTGAACTTGTCAAGATTGGGCAGCTATTATTTCAAACATGAATGTAACAATTCAGGAGACAGAATAACAACAGTGTGATGGAACAAGTCACACTTATCTTTAAAGCAGTCTCACAGCTGTAAAGGACAGACAAAAGGTTTCTCCCACTAATGGCATGAATTGTAAAATCAAGATATTGGGAATGCTGTTACTCAGGTATGTCGCAGGTTGAATGGACTTATTTGATGATAATATGAGAAGGGTCATGATGTGCTGCTTTATTCATTAAGATATTTCTTAAAGCTTCTTACAAAGACCATCAGCCCTTCAGCTATGGTGCTGAAATTCCAAGCTGTTAGATTAAAAGTCTGAAAATCTGCGATCCAACTATCCAGAAATTCCAGTGGCTCATTTGCTGCCAACTCCTCCCCTTAAAACAGCTGGGCACTGGCCCCTGAGCTACCTTTCATTCAATGGAGCCCAGGTTCCTGTGTTCCCTGCAACTCACGAGACCCCAGTTCCCATACTCCTTTCAAATTAACCAAGGCCCTGGCTCCTGACTCCTTTTCACCAATCAGGGCCGCAGCTCCCCTGTAACCTTCAACTCATTAGGACCCTACTTCCTGCACTCCCTTTAACACAAATAAAAACAGAAAATGCTACAAAACTTAGCAGGTCAGGCAGTTATCTGTGAAAAGAGAAACAGTTAATACTTCTGCTCACAGTTTTTCATCAGAGCCAAGAAAATTTAAAAAAAAGGTTAGTGTAAGTAGCAGAAATGTTGGGGAAAGAACGGGATTTTTTAAAAAAGCTTTCATTTCCCTTTAGCTCTCTGGGGCCCCAGTTCTTGACTTCTCACTTCTACAAATCAAGGGCTCACCTTGCTCCTAGAAAATGAAAGAAATTGAAGTAAAAGTGTGTCAGAGTATTAATAGGAATAACATTTAATAGTATGGAAAACCTGCTGGTCTAGCACAGCTGAAGTTCCAAGCATGTGAGAGTAATGGAATTTTGCAAGACAAAGAAAAAGACATAGAAGACTACATCCCCTCAGGGATGCACAAGGCCCATTCTGGGCTGTCTGGTCAAATATTGACAACTATGATGCAATCAGATGGAGTTCACACCAGAAGGATTTACAGGACTTTGCACTTAGAGGATGGCGGGAGGAGAGAGAGCAGCGCGCCGCGCGTGCGCAGCCCTCCAGTGAAAAATGATATCATATCCGTTAAATAGGGGCCATGGACAATTCTGATTTGATGGAGACAGATGTGAAAGCACAGAGGAACATCTGGAGAAATTTCTAAAACGCCAGTTTGCTGCTGTTGTTACTGCGTGGTCGGGAATCTTCCGGAGGGAAAGCCTCAAAATCCCCAGTTTTGCCTGCTGTTGGCGACCGAGATTGAGGTTGAATCATTCAGAAAGAGATGGTGCTCAGTACTTGGTGTCGGAGAGCTGATTGGAGGCTTGAAGTTTTCAGATGACTCAGAGTCGGACTGTGGTCGGGCATGGCAGGGAGAGTTTTTCTTCCTTCTCCCGTCTGCATGAGATGTGGGACATTTGAGAGACTTTTAACTTTTTACTGTGCTCATGAGCTTCTTCATCAAGTTATGGTATTTCTCAAGATTCCAGCCTTGAACTCCAGGACGAGTCTTTATGTGCTGCTGTTGTGACTCCCATCTCCCCTTCCCCCACCACCACTCCGCAGCCCCGTCTTCCTCAGATCCCACCGTCAACTCCTGGGCCCTCGGAGGCTCCATCTTCCTCTCACCCCAACCCTCCCCTCTCCATTGACACCCCCAGCCTCCCCCCTCCCCCCTCTGATCCCAGCTCTCATCCGTGCCGGGTCTTTACCATCCCCTCCGACCTTCAACTGTCAGAGGCAGAACGCTCTGTTCTCAGTAAGGGCCTCACGTTTGTCCCCCTTCGCCCACACCTCAGCGAGTTCCGTGTTCGCCATGATACGGAACTTTTCTTCCGCCGTCTCCGTCTCCGAGCCTACTTCTTCGGCAAGGACTCTACAACCCCAACGTTGACCCCTTCTCCCGTCTTCAACCCTCCTCTTCTTCATGGACACCCCGCTCTGGTCTTCTGCCTGCTCTGGATCTCTTTATCGCTAATTGTCGACGGACATCAACCGTCTTGACTTCACCGCACCTTGTCCCCATTCCAACCTCACTCCTTCCGAACGCTCTGCTCTCCACTCCCTCCGCACTAATCCTAACCTTATTATTAAACCCGCCGATAAGGGGGGTGCTGTTGTAGTCTGGCGTACTGACATCTACCTTGCCGAGGCACAGCAACAACTCGCGGATACCTCCTCTTATTTACCCCTCGATCGTGACCCCACTAAGGAGCACCAGGCCATTGTCTCCCACACCATCACCGACTTTATCCGCTCAGGGGATCTCCCATCCACTGCTACCAACCTTATAGTTCCCACACCCCACACTTCCCGTTTCTACCTCCTACCCAAGATCCACAAACCCGCCTGTCCTGGCCGACCTATTGTCTCAGCTTGCTCCTGCCCCACCGAACTCATTTCTGCATACCTCGACACTGTTTTATCACCCCTTGTTCAATCCCTTCCGACCTATGTCGTGACACTTCTCGCGCTCTTAAACTTTTCGATGATTTTAAGTTCCCTGGCCCTCACCGCTTTATTTTCACCATGGATGTCCAGTCCTTATATACTTCCATCCCTCATCAGGGAGGTCTCAAAGCTCTACGCTTCTTTTTGGATTCCAGACCTAATCAGTTCCCCTCTACCACCACTCTGCTCCGTCTAGCAGAATTAGTCCTTACTCTTAATAATTTCTCCTTTGGCTCCTCCCACTTCCTCCAAACTAAAGGTGTAGCTATGGGCACCCGTATGGGTCCTAGCTATGCCTGCCCTTTTGTTGGGTTTGTGGAACAATCTATGTTCCGTGCCTATTCCGGTATCTGCCCCCCACTTTTCCTTCGCTACATCGACGACTGCATTGGCGCTGCTTCCTGCACGCATGCAGAACTCGTTGACTTTATTAACTTTGCCTCCAACTTTCACCCTGCCCTCAAGTTTACCTGGTCCATTTCCGACACTTCCCTCCCCTTTCTAGATCTTTCTGTCTCTGTCTCTGGAGACAGCTTATCCACTGATGTCTACTATAAGCCTACTGACTCTCACAGTTATCTGGACTATTCCTCTTCTCACCCTGTCTCTTGCAAAAACGCCATCCCCTTCTCGCAATTCCTCCGTCTCCGCCGCATCTGCTCTCAGGATGAGGCTTTTCATTCTAGGACGAGGGAGATGTCTCCTTTTTTTAAAGAAAGGGGCTTCCCTTCCTCCACTATCAACTCTGTTCTTAAACGCATCTCCCCCATTTCATGTACATCTGCTCTCACTCCATCCTCCCGCCACCCCACTAGGAATAGGGTTCCCCTGGTCCTCACCTACCACCCCACCAGCCTCCGGGTCCAACATATTATTCTCCGTAACTTCCGCCACCTCCAACGGGATCCCACCACTAAGCACATCTTTCCCTCCCCCCCCTCTGCATTCCGCAGGGATCGCTCCCTACACGACTCCCTTGTCCATTCGTCCCTCCCATCCCTCCCCACTGATCTCCCTCCTGGCACTTATCCGTGTAAGCGGAACAAGTGCTACACATGCCCTTACACTTCCTCCCTTACCACCATTCAGGGCCCCAAACAGTCCTTCCAGGTGAGGCAACACTTCACCTGTGAGTCGACTGGGGTGATATACTGCGTCCGGTGCTCCCGATGTGGCCTTTTATATATTGGCGAGACCCGACGCAGACTGGGAGACTGCTTTGCTGAACATCTACGCTCTGTCCGCCAGAGAAAGCAGGATCTCCCAGTGGCCACACATTTTAATTCCACATCCCATTCCCATTCTGACATGTCTATCCACGGCCTCCTCTACTGTAAAGATGAAGCCACACTCAGGTTGGAGGAACAACACCTTATATTCCGTCTGGGTAGCCTCCAACCTGATGGCATGAACATCGACTTCTCTATCTTCCGCTAGGCCCCACCTCCCCCTCATACCCCATCTGTTACTTATTTTTATGCACACATTCTTTCTCTCACTCTCCTTTTTCTCCCTCTGTCCCTCTGAATATACCTCTTGCCCATCCTCTGGGTCCCCCCCCACTGTCTTTCTTCCCGGACCTCCTGTCCCATGATCCTCTCGTATCCCCTTTTGCCAATCACCCGTCCAGCTCTTGGCTCCATCCCTCCCCCTCCTGTCTTCTCCTATCATTTTGGATCTCCCCCTCCCCCTCTCAAATCCCTTACTCACTCTTCCTTCAGTTAGTCCTGATGAAGGGTCTCGGCCTGAAACGTCGACTGCACCTCTTCCTACAGATGCTGCCTGGCCTGCTGCGTTCACCAGCAACTTTGATGTGTGTTGCTTGAATTTCCAGCATCTGCAGAATTCCTGTTGTTTAAGTTATGGTATTGTTGCATTGTTATAACTATATGTTATAATTATGTGGTTTTGTTAGTTTTTTCAGCCTTGGTCTGTCCTGTGTTTTGTGATATCACACCAGAGGAAATATTGTATAATTTCTTAATGCATGCATTACTAAATGACAATAAAAGAGGACTGTGTGTCTTCATAATTCAATCTAAGGTCACAACTATCCCAGGTCATAAGCAATCCCACTTTTACGGATACTATAGTTGGTCAGCTGCGGAATGATTTCACAGTGTTTGAATATGCAACATTAAAAATAAAGTAGTGACGTTTTATCTTGTTTGATGATTTCTTCATCATGACGATGAATTTATTAAGCTTGAACGTGGTGAATCTGTGGAATTCATTGCCACTGATGTCTGCAGAGGCTAAGTCATTGGGTATACACAAATTGAGGTTGATAGGATCTTGATTAGTAAGGGAGTCAAAGGTTATGGGAAAAAGGCAGGAGCTTGGGATTGAGCTATAATAGAATGGTTAATCAGATCAATGGGCTGAATGGCCTAATTCTGCTTCTATGTCTTGTATATTACCGTTATTAGAAGATGGGCCAAGTGGCAGGGATGCAATTGAAAGCTGCAGGCAAAAATGTCTGCTTATACAAATCAGCATTTGAGTGCATCACCTACTGATAGAAATACAGAAAGAGATAAAGCGGGAACAATTTGTAATAATATAGTGCCCTTCACAGACTTTGGAGTACTGTTTTGTTGAATGGCTGATGAAAGGTAACAGGTGAGCTTTACTGGAAGCATTTCCCTTGGGTTAGTATCCTGATCCCCCTTGTTGCTGTACCAGCTGCCCCTCACCCCCTCACTCCATCCCATGCAGGACACACAGCATTCAGGTAGTCGACTGAGTACAATCCATCTGTCATCCTTCTTATTTCCTAAACAGATGGCTGTAGATTTAGAAACTATACTAATAGACCTGACTTGCCAAAGTCTTACTAAGGAACAGGAATAAGATTCAAAAAGATTCAAAGATTCAAAAGATTCAAAAGACTTTATTGTAATTCTAACCATACATCAACTCTGCAGGGCAGAATGAGACAGCGTTCCTCAGGGGCAGTGCAATCATAACATAACAAACGCAACACTAAATAATAAACATAACAATAAATAGTAAAACACAACAGCCACATGTCAGTTAAATCAGTTAAGAGAGGTGTACTTCAGAAATTCAAATCCTTTGTAATTATGGATGTAAAATAAACTGTGGTTATAATATTGGTGCTTTTACCAATTTAGTGCTGGGCACTCACTGGAAAATTTGGCAAAGTAACTTAGGAACTAATTTGCTAATGAAGAAATCAAACATCGGTTAAGTGTGGATCTTGAAGTAAAATTGGAACTCTATATAATGTCCAAATGCAATGTGCAGATCACATAATTATGTTCTTATTGTCATACTTTATGATGCTTGCCTTAACAGTTCAGAAAAAGGCCACACAACATTTTAGTTAAAACTGGACATTTGACAGGCAAGATCTCTTAGGTCAATAATATGTTTAAAAGGAGTAGCTATAATAATGCATTTGGTGAACAATTATTTGTTGCTTTATTTGCACAAATGCAGTTTAATCTCTGGATAATGAATTATTTGACCTTGGGTTGTTGTAAATAATCTTTTAAATCCAAGAGAAAAGATTTTTATAAAAGTGGACAGCCCTGCCAAAAGAGTTTAACCAAGCTGCCACAAATCAAAAATTTCACATACATCTTTCTATATTGTAAAAAAGATTAAGAAATACTTCAAAGAGATGTTATCAAACAGAAGGCACTATTGAGCCAAGCAAGCAGAGATTAGGGCAGATAACCACAGACTGCTCAAAGGTTTCAAGGAAAGTCTTAAAGGAAGATTTTGAAGGAAAATTCAGAGCTTGGAGCCAAGGTGTCAATGGTTTGGGAATAACATGAGGTCAGAATTAGAGGAGCAAATATATCACAGAATTTCAGTCTTTTCAATACTTAGTTGGAAGAAACTTGAGTTTATCCAGTATTAGAAATTGGACATGCTGCTTGAGAACTTGATAGTGATGGTGTCAAGAGACATAGTAATGAGATCATTGCCTGCGTACTTATGGAAATTGGCTGTGTTTTGAGATGATGCCATTCATTGATTGGCTGTAAGTGAGAAACAACAGTAGAGGCAGAGAGAAACTAACACAAAATAAATCCTTAACAAATAATCCATGAAGAACTTTTCAGAATCAGAATCAGGTTTAATGTTACTTGCATATGTCATGAAATTTGTTAACTGAGCGGCAGCAGTACAATGCAATACAAGATAGATATAGAAAAAAATAAATATATTACAGTAAGTATATATGTATATTAAATAGTTAAATTAAAAATAGTGCAAAAACAGAACTTTTTTTTAAAAGTGTGGTAGTGTTCATGGGTTCCATGTCCGTTTAGGAATCGGATAGTAGAGGGAAGATGTTCCTGAATAGCTGAGTGTGTACCTTCAGACTTCTGTACCTCCTACCTGATGGTAACAATGAGAAAGGGGCATGTCCTGGGTGATGGGGGTCCTTAATAATGGGCACCGCCTTTCTAAGGAGGCTAATACCCAAGATGGAGCTGACTAATTTTACAGCTTTCTGTTGCTTCTTTCGATCCTGTGCAGTAGGTCCCTCCCCCACACCAGACAGTGATGTAGCCTGTCAGAATCCTCTCCACAGTATATCTGTAGAAGCTTTCAAGTGTTTTAGGTGACAACCCAAATGTCCTCAAACTCGTAATGAAATAAAGCCCATTACATGTCCTCTTTATAGCTGCATCGATATGTTGGGACCAGGTTAGATCCTCAGAGATTTGAACTTGAAATTGCTCTCCCTCTCCACTTCTGATCCCACTATGAGGATTGGTTCATGTTCCCTCGTCCTATCCTTTCTGAAGTTCACAGACAGTTCTTTGGTCTTACTGACATTGAATGCGAGGTTGTTGCTGCGTCATCACTCAACCAGCTGGTATATCTCTCTCCTGTACATCCTCTCACCTCCATCTGAGATTCTGCCAATGGTTGTGTCATCAGCAAATTTAGAGATGGCATTTGAGCTATACCAAGCCACATGGTCATGGATATAGAGAGAGTAGAGCAGTGGGCTAAGCACACATCCCAGAGGTGAGTTAGTGTTGATTGTAAGCAAGGAGGAGGTACTAATACCAATCTGCACAGATTGTGGTCTTCTGGTTAGAAAGTTGAGGACTCAATTGCAGAGGAAGATACAGAGGCCCAGATTCTATACCTTATCAATCAGGACTGTAGGAATGATGGTGTTAAACACTGAGCTATAGTCAACAAACAGCATCCTGACATATGTATTTGTATTGTCCAGGTGATCTAAAGCCATGTGAAGAGCCATTGAGATTTTGTCTGCTGTAGACCTTCATTGTGGTGATAGCTAAATTCCAGTGGCTCCAGTCCTTGCTGAGGCAGGAGTAGACCTTAGCCATGACCAACCTCTCAAAACATTTCATCACCGTAGATGTGAGTACTACTAGGCGATAGTCATTAAAGCAGCTCAATTGCTCTTCTTGGGCACTGGTATAATTGTGGTCCTTTTGAAGCAGGTGGGAACTTCTGCCCATAGCAGTGAGAGGTTGAAAATGTCCTTGAATACTTCCTCCGGTTGGTTGGCACAAGTTTTCAGAGCTTTGCCAGGTCCTCCATTGGGGCCTGCTGCCTCGTGAGAGTTCACCCTCCTGAAAGACAGCCTCCGAGACAGAGGTCGCAGGGTCATTGGCAGCACCAGGGATCTTCACAGCTGTTGTACTATTCTCCTTTTCAAAGCTGGCACTAAAGGTGTTGAGCTCGTCTGGTAGTGAAGCATTGCTGCCACTCTTGCTACTGGGTTTCACTTTGTAGGAAGTAATCTTCTGCAAACACTGCCAAAGTTGATGTGCATCTGATGTCTCCTCCAACCTCACTCAGAGTTGTTTCTTCGCTCTTGAAATAGCCCTCCGCAAGTCATACCTGGTTTTCTTGTACAGATCTGGGTTGTCAGCTTAAATGCCACAGATCTATCCCTCAGCAGATCTTATTATTTTTGTATTATCTTTTCTTTCCTTTCATTTTCAGCTTTAGAAATATTAGTGCCTTTTCTTCCCTCATTCTAATAACTGAACTTTAACTGCTAAATGATTCTACTGCTTTTTGTTATTCATTCACAATACAAAAATTCATATTATTAAGTAGAAACAGAATAGTTAATTAAGCAGACAAGTGCTGGTAGGGTCTCAATGCTGGAAACATAACAAATGCATAAAAAATAAAGTGCTCTAAATGATGCAATCTGAAAAAAATTCCAAAAGCAAGGGTATATAAACATAGATTTAACCAAATACTCAACCTCCAGGATGTTACATCTAGTAGCCGAGTCAGACATCATACAGATACATGCAAAGCCCCACAGAAACTGCTTTAGAGTCAATTAGTAGACTGTGTTAATGATGTTTTTCTTGGGACTGTGTCATTTAATCCAGTTTTCTATAATTTAATCAGTACCCTTGAGTATGATTAAATTGACTGCCTTGACTCATTAATTTTTTTACTCCATAGTCATTGAAGTTGAATTTATGACTACTTTAAAAATATACTGTACTTGAAACAAGTTACCCCTTTTCAGCTACAATATAAGGGAGGGACACACATATTTAGCAGCACTTGCAAGATTTCCTGGAAGGTTGAAAGCAAATTTGGAGATGACAAGAGGTCAGCATTAGAGCACCAGCTTCAACCTTTCACCCTGACATTTTAAGGAATTGTAGTGACTCTCCTGGAAGTTCCAAGGGGTAACCTTGGAGTTTGTTGTTGGCAATCTAGCAATTTCAAAACATCCCAAAGGCTAACAATAGACTTGAATACATATATAGTTTGTGCTATGGCGCACCCTGTTGCTCTGGCAGTTGAGCTCTGACAGAATTGTTCATAATACAATTTAGGTGTTGCTTACCTACAGCTACTCTCGCTGCAAAGAACATTGTTACTTTAGAATTTGAAAATTAAACAGGTGCTCTTCCTATGGAATAGGATATATAGAATATAAAGGAAAAATTGGTCCATAAACCTTAAGATTACCTAATTAAAACAATCAAAAAGCTTCTATATTATAATATATTATATAAAGGATTATAAATTGTTGTTTTATGTTTCAACTGAAAAATGTGGATGAAAAACAGAAAGGAAATTAGAAACAATAAATTCTGATAAATTGTACACCGAAAAAAGATTAGCTTTATTTGTCATACAGTAAAATGCATCATCTTATGTCAACAACCTATAGTCTGAGGATTGTGTTGGGGGAAGTCTGCAAGTGTTCTTTCTTTTTCAATCTTTTTATTAATTTCAAAATATAAAAACAAAACATAGCAATAATACAAATAATATGAGATGTATTGTTACATTTAAAAAAAGAGTAATTGCAAAACCAAATAGTGGAAATTACCAAAACTCCCATACATGTAGAACTGATCACGGATAATATAAAGCAAAAAAAAAAGGAAAAAGAAAAAAAAAACCCATCCCAAAAGAAAAAAAAACTAAACTAAACTAAAAGACTTGGGCAAAACTAACAACTTAAAAATGGAAAAGAAGAAAACCTCAGCGTCGACGCCTCCACTCCCCTCCAACAACAGTACAGAGAAATAAAACCAGTTTGGAAATGATCAAATTACATCAAATGAAAATGCTGAATAAATGGCCTCCAAATTTTTTCAAACTTAATAGAAGGGTCATAAACTGCACTTCTAATTTTCTCCAAATTCAGACACACCATAGTTTGTGAAAACCAATGAAATACTGTAGGAGGGTTGATCTCTTTCCAATTCAACAAGATGGACCTTCTAGCTATTAAAGTAAGAAATGCAATCATCCTTCGTGATGAAGAGGTTAAATTATTTGAGTCTATCATTGGTAATCCAAAGATAGCAGTAATTGGATGAGGTTGTAAGTCTAGATTTAGGACCGTTGAAATAATATCAAAAATATCTTTCCAATATTTCTCCAACAAGGGACATGACCAAAACATGTGAGGATTCTGCAGGGAGCGCTCATGGAGTGAGGTCGTCTCTCTGGCTTCGCTCCATTCCCGTTATCCTTTTTAACCTATGATCTCCTTGATCTAATCAACTTTAAGTACACCAGAAGACTTACTTTATCTCTCTGAATTATCAATTAATTGACTTCCTTTTGTCAATCGCAACTTTTGAGCTTAAAGAAATGAGTACGAGATCTAAAACCAAAGATGGGAAAGACGCTGATGGGAACGGAGGAAAGAAGAAAGGTGACTCTAAACCAACGGAATTAACTTACGAAGTTATGGTGAAGTGTTTGGAGGAAATGTTTGAGCAGCATCAGATAAAATTATCTGAAAGTTTAACTGCTCAATTTGAACAACATCGTCAAAGCCTTAATGAAGATTTAAAATCAATCACGGAATCTTTGAAATTCCTGAATGCTGATGTTCAAAAACACGATGCAAAAATTTCTGAGCTGGATACTAAATCTCAGAAGACAGATACAAAAGTTGAGATCTTAGAGAAGAATCTAGCTTCAACTACTAAACAGCTCCAACAACTTAA
The DNA here is from genome assembly GCF_030028105.1 of Mobula birostris. NCBI lineage: Eukaryota > Metazoa > Chordata > Chondrichthyes > Myliobatiformes > Myliobatidae > Mobula > Mobula birostris. The sequence goes on along the minus strand of NC_092394.1, from coordinate 29,231,682 downwards.
ATCCAAAGTTATTGATCTTGAGAATCGATCGAGAAGACAAAATTTACGTTTAATTGGCCTACCCGAGGATGTTGAGGTTGGAGATCCTGTAATATTCTTTCCTAAACTTTTAAAGGATTCGTTCGGTTCAGTTTTTCCCAATGATCCTCCATTACTCGATCGCGCCCATCGTATACCGTGGGTAAAGTCGGCAGCGGCTGTTTCCAAACCCAGACCAGTTATTCTTCGTTTCCATTATGTTAATGTTAAAGAACAACTTCTCCAGATCGCTCGTCGACAAGGGATGATCAAGTATCACCAGCATTCCTTCAGGATAGTTCAAGACTACAGTCCTGAAGTGATGAAGGAACGACTGACTTTTAAACCTTTAATGTCGGAACGCTATCAAAAAAATCTCAAACCGGCACTACTGTACCCTGCACGACTCAGAATCTCTCTTCCCGATGGAAATCGTCGTGTTTTCCACTCTACAACTGCCGCTCGGAGCTTTTTGGATGATAATTTCCCATCTGATACAGATACCCTCTCTTAATCTGTGTTGGGTGCTTCCAGCACCAATTTTTTTTTCTCTCTGGTGTTTTCCTTCAAAATAAACCTTCTACTACTGTGTGATGAAGGTTTTTTATAAGTTTAAGATTTTTGTTCTTTGTTCTTTACTATAGTGATTATTCTATAACTTATATAGAATATTTATCTTCTGTGAATAACATCACTTTCCCTTAGTTAACCTTTTGTTTTAATTTATCCTTTTTTGTTATTACTAATGATCCAATCCGACGGTCATTTGTAGTTATATGCTTCCTATTTTTGATTTTCGCATAATTAAAATGGCGACTTGTCTTTCTTTTTCTATAATTTTTATTTTTTTTTCGGGACGCCATGTTCTTATGCTTCTTCTTCCCATAATCCATTTTTCTTATTTTGGAAGCGTTTTTTTATTTACTCGTTTATAATTAACTAATTATATGCACTGATACTGGTTTCTTTTATTTTATATATTTTAGTAATTTTTACTATGGAGACTAATTTACAATACTGTTTATTTTTCACATATTAGTCTTTGGGAGGTCACTTATCTAACATATATTTTTGGAGTTGCCCCCTGCAGAAATGGGGTTAAAGTTAGTATTAGTTAGCGCTTTTTTCAGCCTTCTCTGGCTCAGTTCGGGTTTCTATTTGGGGTTGGGGGAGGGGGTGGTCTTTTTCTTTTTTAATTTTTTCTATTGGGCTCATTCAGAACTACAAAGATGTCCCCAGTGTCGAGATTTCCGGTTCCTCTCTAATCATGTATTCCTCTTCCGATTTCATGAGCTCATATTATGGTTAACCCCTTACTCACCAAAGGGTTAATTTTTAGTTATGGCTCATTCTATTAATTTTGTCTCTTGGAATACAAATGGTTTAAACCATCCAATAAAACGGAAAAAGATTTTCAAAATATTCCAAAGACTGAATGCTCATATTATCTTTGCTCAAGAGACTCATGTAAGGAAAGAGGACAGTCAACGCTTCTTTAAGTTTTGGAAAAAACAACAATACCATTCAAATGCTCAAGCCAAAATTAAAGGCGTTTCAATTTTTATTGATCCCTCAATTACATTCATTCATCAAGACATCATTTCAGATCCTAATGGCAGATTTCTGTTAATTACGGGGATACTTTTTAATAAAAAGGTCGCTATGGTTAATGTTTACGCTCCGAATGTGGATTATCCTGAATTCTTTAAACATTTACTTACTTCCCTTCCTAATTTAAACGAGTATATGTTGATAATGGGCGGTGATTTTAATTTATGTTTGAATCCCATGTTGGATAGATCCACAAGTAGTCCGGCTTTACCGAATAAGTCGGCTACTATTATCAACTCTTTTATGTCGGATGCTGGGATTTCAGAAATTTGGAGATTTCTACATCCAAATGATAAGGAATTCTCGTTTTTTTCACATGTTCACCGTTCTTTTTCTCGAATTGATTATTTCCTGATTGACTCTCGTTTGATTCCATATGTAGTTGATTGTAATTATGACATTATTGCTATTTCAGATCATGTTCCATTGAAACTTTCCATCAAGTTAATGGATACCTTTTGTACTACCAGACAATGGCGATTTAACCCTATTTTGCTTCAAGATCAGGACTTTGTCAAATTTATAAAGGAGCAGATTGATTTCTTCTTTTCAACTAATACTACGGATGAAGTTTCCAACGGAACTGTTTGGGACGCCTTTAAAGCTTATATCCGTGGTCAGATTATTTCCTATTCGGCCGGTTTGAAAAGACGTATTAACAATGAAATACTTCTACTGGTTGATAAAATTAAAGAAGTTGATAAAAAATATGCTATTTCTCCTAGCAAGGAGCTGTACAAACACAGAGTTGAACTCCAATTGGAACATAGCTTATTATTAACATCCTTGATCGAAAATCAATTAATGAGAACTAGAAGTGATTTTTATATTCATAGTGATAAATCGGGTAAATTACTGGCTAACCAATTGAAATTTGATTCGGTTAAACATCAAATTACTAAGATCCGCAAACAGGATGATACTTTCACAGTTGATCATGTTGGGATAAACCAAACCTTTCAAGAATTTTATACCTCTTTATATCATTCTGATTTTCCTCATGATTCTAATTTCATGCATGATTTTTTAAGTAAATTGAGTTTTCCGAAACTATCTCCCGAAGATTGCCTATCATTAGAAACTTCCATTTCAGAGGAAGAAATAATAACTGCAATCTCATCATTAAATTCCGGTAAAGCACCCGGTCCCGATGGGTTTACAGTGGAATTTTTAAAATTTTTTTCCTCCATTCTTTCTTCTAAGTTGTCTAGAATATTTAAGGAAGCAATTAGTTTAGGTAAATTACCACAATCGTTTTATGAAGCCTCTATTTCCTTAATTCTTAAGAAGAATAAAGATCCTACGGATTGTGCATCCTATAGACCGATTTCTCTTCTGAATGTAGAATCAAAAATTTTTTCAAAAATTCTAGCTACTAGACTGGAGAAGGTGTTACCTCAAATTATTTCCATGGATCAAACCGGATTCATCAAAAATCGCTATTCATCTTTTAATATTAGGAGGTTAATGAATATTGTTTATACCCCCTCACTTAACTACCCCGGAATGTATTATCTCATTAGATGCTGAGAAAGCCTTTGACAGAGTTGAATGGCCTTATTTATTTAATGTTCTTGAGAAATTTAATTTTAATTTGACATTTATATCTTGGATTAAATTGTTATATTACTCCCCGGTAGCCTCGGTCTGTACAAATAATTATAGATCTCCTTTTTTTCGTCTTTTTCGTGGTACTAGGCAAGGTGGCCCTCTTAGTCCTTTACTATTTAATATTGCTCTTGAACCTTTAGCAATTGCTATCCGTGACTCGCCAAATATTGTTGGTATTACCCGTGGAAATGAAATACATAAACTATCATTATATGCAGATGATTTGTTGTTATATATCTCTAACCCGGAGAAGTCAATTCCTGCTATCTTAGATCTGTTAGCTCAATTTAGTAACTTTTCTGGTTACAAATTGAATCTTAGTAAGAGTGAATTATTCCCTTTAAATAAGCATGTACCTATTTATGGACGTTTACCATTTAAATTGGTTACTGATTCATTTATATACTTAGGGATAACAATTACCAAAAAATATAAAGATTTATTTAAAGCTAATTTTTTTACCTTTAATTGATCAGATTAAACTTTTATTTACCAAATGGTCCCCAATCTCTTTGTCTTTGATTGGTCGGATTAACGCTATTAAGATGATCATTTTGCCTAAATTTTTGTATATATTTCAATCGGTTCCAATTTTTATCCCAAAATCTTTTTTTGATAACGTGGATTCAAAAATTTCCTCATATATTTGGCAGAATAAAAATCCTAGGTTAGGTAAAAGATATTTACAGAAATCCAAGAAGGAGGGGGGACTTGCCCTCCCAAATTTTAGATTCTATTATTGGGCAATTAATATTCGATATTTAAAATTTTGGCTACAAGATTTGGACGCATCTTTAAACCCTCATTGGGTAAATCTTGAATCTAATTCATTACAAGGGTTTTCCTTGGGTTCGGTTTTAGGAACTTTACTTCCTTTTACTTCTTTTAAATCATATAAACAAATGAATAACCCAATAGTTAAACATACTTTACGTATATGGTTTCAATTCCGAAGATTTTTTGGGTTTAATCAATTCATTCTAGCAAGTCCCATTGTATCAAATTTTCTTTTTCAACCTTCCATGATGGATCAAGCTTATTTTGATTGGAAAACCAAAGGTATAATATCTTTTCGCGATTTATTTTTGGATAACTGTTTTATGTCTTTTGATCAACTTTCTAATAAATATAACTTACCCAGATCTCACTTTTTTAGATATTTACAGATTAGAAACTTTTTAATTACTGTCTCTCCTAATTTTCCACACCCATATCCAATGGACACTTTGGAAAAAATCTTAGACTTAAATCTTTCTCAGAAAGGTGTAATAGCAATTGTATATAATATAATTATGAATTTATGTCCTGATGCCTTTAATAAAATTAAAGCTGACTGGGAAAGAGAACTTGAGATTAATATACCGACTGAAAAATGGGAAAAAATTCTTCAGTTGGTGAATTCATCCTCTGTATGTGCTAAGCATAGGTTGATACAGTTTAAAGTAGTTCACAGGGCTCATATGTCCAAAGATAAACTATCTCGTTATTACTCTTATATTAATCCAATATGTGACAGATGCCAGTCTGAGATTGCTTCTTTAAGTCTGCAAGTGTTGCCACGCATCCAGTGCCAATGTATCATGCCTACAACTTACTAACCCTAACCCAAATGTCTTTGGAATGTGGGAGGAAACCAGCGTACCCAGAGGAAACCCACATGATCACAGGGAGAACATATAAACTTTTTACAGACAGCGGCAGTAATCGAATTCAAATCAGTGATGCTGGTACTGTAAAGTGATATTGCTAAAACAACCGTTTATAATGTACTATAATATTAATGATTTTTCATGTCTCTTCCATCAATCAAGTTTTCTGATTCTTTCACAAATTTAATGGCCAACAAAGTTTCCTTAATTGGACTCCCTGCACTCTACAATATTTTCAGGGCAAGGATTCTTGCAAAGTATAAAGCCAGAGAATACTGCTCATAATCTAATCAGTTAGCACAGAATGATATGAATTTATTGTTCAGAGAGCAGTCAATAGCCCTATTCAGCTTTCTTGACTTGAAAGAGAGTTATACTTAGTACCCTCACACACAATTCTTGTCATCTCATGAATTCCCATTTTGAACTATTTACACAAATAAATTATTGATGTAACAAACCACTAGAAATAAGGTGTTCCACTTCCAACAAAGGGGGCCGGGAAAATGGCAGACTTTAAAAATTTATCTGAAATGTATTTATATTTTTTTTTACTTGAAGCTAGAAACAAGGCCAATTCCATCTCACACCGTGGGTTCTTTCCTCCCATCTGTTTAAATCTTGTCAGCTTCCAATAAACATGATCAATTATGAACACCTTTTCATTATTACTTCTGAAGAACTTATTCTCTAATTTCCATATCAGTACATCTTATTTTTTTCCACCTGCAATATTTATAATTCCTTCTTAATAAGTGAGCACCACATTACCCAAAAACAGGACAGTAACAAACTAAACAAATGACAACAAAAGTGGAAGATGCTATTACAACATGATAAGTTCCTGTGGAAACAATTAAAACTTTGGGTCTTTGATCCTTCTTTAGAACTATGCTTGTCAGAAGTGTTTTTTCTCTAGCACCTTGCTTTTGTATCAAATTTCCAGCATCTGCATTTTGTTTTGATAATCAAATGAAAATAGCTCTCAACAGCTCCGAAGCAGCATTTCTGCGCATCTTGTGCCTAAATAGCTGAAGACTTCTTTTGGGAATTGCCAATGGAGAATTCTATGAGTCAAAGATATATTTTGATGCAGTGGTTACAAACGAGAATGAGGCCAGTCTGAAGAATACTTATCGCCAGAGACTCATAGAAAAGTACAGCACAGAAACAGGCTCCTCGGCCCATCAATTCCAGGCGATTTAAACTTCCTGCTCCCATCAATCTGCACCTGGACCATAATCCTCCATATCCCAACCATCCATGTACCTATCCAAACAACTCTTAAATGCAGAAATCAAGCTGGCAGCTCATTCCACGCTCTCATGACCATGAGTGACGAAGTCAAGCAGTTCCAAGAATTTCCATGGCCCTTCCATGAAACTAGATAAATACTTGATACAGAAGAATGGACTTTGACAGAAACCACAGGACTACATATCAGCTAGCCTACTGTTAATCATCAGAATTAATCATTGGAAACCGTTACTAATTGTGACAACGGAGTGAGTAATTGAAAAGAATGAGCAGTATAAACATTTATATGAAAGAGAAAATGTATTGGATAAATTTAAGTGACCAGCACTGCCAAAGAAGAGAAACAGTGAATGAAGTTTATTTAAATTTCCAAAAGGTTTTGCAAGAAGCTGCAACACAGAACAGATACAGAACTTTGTGAATGCACATACAGCCGAGGATAATATACAAGCATTGCATCATGAAGAGGATTAGTCGACATCCAGAGGACAGAAAGTATCTTCTGAGAGTTTGTTGACAGTCTAACTGGAGAAGGAACAGTTCTAGACCTAATCTAAAGGAATGTATAACTGAGCAAGTGGTTTTAGTGACCACAGGAGAACAGTAACCATAGCTCTGTTTTAAATTGGTCTTGGAAAGGGATAAGCATGGCCCTAAACTGAGTTGCCCGATTTCAATAATAGAAAGAGAGGACATAGCAAAAGTAGACTTTGAGCAGCTACATATAGGTGGTTTGTATTCGACCAATGGGAGCCATTCTGGAGTACTTTTCCTTCAAGCCTTAGCACAATTGCGTTAAACTTCAGTGTGTCCCTCAGCATACTGACCTGCCAATTTGAAATATGCCAGTTTGCAATATTCAGCTGTGGACAAATCCTTATATCGGAAAACCAGCAGTTTTAGGCAGACCAAAAGTACATCTTTCACTAAATTAATTACCTTCCAGCAGCAGTTGATGCTTGCCAGTGTGGTTTGTGGAAACGCACATAAACGTCAGAGTCTGTTTTATGTAGCTATTTCAGATGTTCAACAAAGAAAACTATTTCCTTTCAGACATAAACACACATTCCAGATAACAATCTCATCTCCACCACAGCCACCTCAAGACATGCACAAAACAGCAAAGAGACAGAAAAGTGCGTGGAAGAAGACTTCCTACCACAAGCCAAACCAGTTTTAGGTACTTATTGCTTTAAGTATTCGGCCAAATCACTTTAACAGCTGATAATGATATAATTGAATGGCTTTCTAGGCCGTTTTAGAAGGTATCTCAGAGTCAACTACATTACTGTGCATCTGTAATCACACACGGACAAGGCAAGGCTAACAGGCTTCCTCTTTTGAAGGTCATTACTCAACCAGATGAACAATTCAGCAGTTTCATAGTCACTGCGATAGAGATGAACTTTAAAAGAATAAATAATAATCTCATTGAAACATCCTGGACCCTGAAGGTGCTTCATGTGGTAAGATGTACACCCTGACAGAGAAATCCAGACCTGGGGTAAATCACTGATGAAGGGATGAACCAGTAAGAATGAGCCAAGGAACAATTAGTTCTACCAGTGGCAAAATACAACTGTCCAAAATTTAAACAGGTTCTAAACAAAAGGTGTGTTTAAACACTAAATGTAAAATTATTAGACCTTTTGTAATTCTCTGAGATGACTTTGTTACATGGTACGGTAAAGAAATATATAAGAGTATGCAAGAGAGTACAGTGTTAACAAATAGAATTTTTTGAAAACTATGTTTAAGTTTCACCAGTAGCTTTTATGGTAACTAATCAAGTTTTTGTTTGTGTGAACAGATACATATATAAATCAGCTAAGAGAACATACAAAATAGCTTTTAAACAGTCTTTGCTGTTGCCTTGCTCACGCTTGAGTGCTCGGTGGCGGGTGCTGATGCTTTTTTTGCCGGTGGGGGAAGAGGTATCGTTGCTTGCTGCCGCTTAAGCACAGGAGGGGAGCTGGGGGGGACTTTGGGGTTCTAACATTTAACTGTCATTCATTCTTTGGGGGCACTCCTCTGTTTTTCGTGGATGGTTGTGAAGAAAAAGCATTTCAGGATATATAACATATACATTTCTCTGACATTAAATGTACCTTTGAACAGTTGATATTTTGGGCCGAGACCATTCATTAGGACCTGGGTCCGATAAAGGGACAGGCCTGAAACATTGACTGTTTATTCCCCTCCATTGGTACTGCATGACCTGCTGAGTTCCTCCAGCAGTTTGTGTTTGTTACTCAAGATTTCCAGCATCTACAGAATCCCTTGTGTTTATACATAGTTTATAATATCATTTGGACAACGTAGATAATTAAGAGGAATGTCACTGCACTAGTAAATAGTAATTCCGTTTACAATGAAAAAGATGACTGAAAGAGGAGGGAAACATTATTGTGCATTAGCTCAAGAAATTCCAGTTTGATTTGAGTACTTATTCAAACAGAATAAATGCAAAGGTATCTCCAGATTCGTTACTGCAAAATTAATCAATAAATCAGAAGAAAATGCTTATATATAAGATTACCCTCCATTGACATAAATACTCTTAGAATAATTGGAAAGAACATTATGTGAAATGAATGAAAGCACTTACTTAGTAAGTTTTTGTGAAACCACGGCTGTTAGGAATTCAGTTACTATTTCTGGAGTCTGATATTTGCAGGATGTTTTGGACAAATATTTAAGAGTCTGTGGTAAAAGGCAGGACAAAAATTAAACACCTCTGTTAGCCTCTATATGGCATTAGTCTTCAATTCACATTGTAACATTGCACACTGTTCAATCTCAGTTATTACCTTCTTAAAAATACAATAATGTTAAACAGGGATAGAAAAAGGGACAGCCTCAAGTACCAGCATCTTATCAAAGCTAATACTACTTGCCTTAATAAATGTAAGATCATCAGTTATGAATGACAAAATTAAAATTCATCATCCCCAGGATTCATGATTGTCCAACTAACAAAATTCAATGTTTGCATTCATCAAAACACAGGTGTATTTTTTTTGTTTACAATGTCATCTCTGTAAGCTATCTTCTATTCTATGTACATCATATTAATTTAATCTGCATGCATTAAGCCAGAGTTAATGATAAGTTCCAGCAGGAATTTTAAAATGTCATTTTTGTTGATTTCTGTCTGATATCTGGAGGTCAGCCATAGTTTAGGAGTATATTCTTCCTTGAGACTGTAGTACACATTGATCCAATCTCAAAACAGCATTCTCATTACCAACAAAAGACATTGTTTTAAACAGAACTTAACTAATTCCTCAACATGACTGGTCAGGTACTACACAGTATACACAATATTTGGACTCAGTCAACAATAAAGGAAAGAATGTGCAGTCAAATCAAATTAGTATGCATCTTATTGTGTAATTGATTGTAAAATAATCTAACTTTCACTCTGCACTGCACTTCAATTCACTTTAAACATAGAAACATAGAAAATAGGTGCATGAGTAGGCCATTCGGCCCTTCGAGCCTGCACCGCCATTTATTATGATCATGGCTGATCATCCAACTCAGAACCCTGCACCAGCCTTCCCTCCATAACCTCTGATCTCCCTAGCCACAAGGGCCATATCTAACTCCCTCTTAAATATAGCCAATGAACTGGCCTCAATTGTTTCCTGTGGCAGAGAATTCCACAGATTCACCACTCTCTGTGTGAAGAAGTTTTTCCTAATCTCAGTCCTAAAAGGCTTCGCCTTTATCCTCAAACCGTGACCCCTCGTTCTGGACTTCCCCAACATCGGGAACAATCTTCCTGCATCTAGCCTGTCCAATCCCTTTAGGATTTTATACGTTTCAATCAGATCCCCCCTCAATCTTCTAAATTCCAACGAGTACAAGCCCAGTTCATCCAGTCTTTCTTCATATGAAAGTCCTGCCATCCCAGGAATCAATCTGGTGAACCTTCTTTGTACTCCCTCTATGGCAAGGATGTCTTTCCTCAGATTAGGGGACCAAAACTGCACACAATACTCCAGGTGTGATCTCACCAAGGCCTTGTACAACTGCAGTAGTACCTCCCTGCTCCTGTACTCAAATCCTCTCGCTATAAATACCAGCATACCATTCGCCTTTTTCACCACCTGCTGTACCTGCATGCCCACTTTCAATTACTGGTGTATAATGACACCCAGGTCTCGTTGCACCTCCCCTTTTCCTAATTGGCCACCATTCAGATAATAATCTGTTTTCCTATTTTTGCCACCAAAGTGGATAACTTCACATTTATCCACATTAAATTGCATCTGCCATGAATTTGCCCACTCACCCAACCTATCCAAGTCACCCTGCATCCTCTTAGCATCCTCCTCACAGCTAACACTGCCACCCAGCTTTGTGTCATCTGCAAACTTGGAGATGCTGCATTTAATTCCCTCATCCAAGTCATTAATATATATTGTAAACAACTGGGGTCCCAGCACTGAGCCTTGCGGTACCCCACTAGTCACTGCCTGCCATTCTGAAAAGGTCTCGTTTATTCCCACTCTTTGCTTCCTGTTTGCTAACCAATTCTCTATCCACATCAATACCTTACCCCCAATACCGTGTGCTTTAAGTTTGCGCACTAACCTCCTGTGTGGGACCTTGTCAAAAGCCTTTTGAAAATCCAAATATACCACATCCACTGGTTCTCCCCTATCCACTCTACTAGTTACATCCTCAAAAAATTTTATGAGATTCGTCAGACATGATTTTCCTTTCACAAATCCATGCTGACTTTGTCCGATGATTTCACCACTTTCCAAATGTGCTGTTATCACATCTTTGATAACTGACTCCAGCAGTTTCCCCACCACCGACGTTAGGCTAACCGGTCTATAATTCCCCGGTTTCTCTCTCTCTCCTTTTTTAAAAAGTGGAGTTACATTAGCCACCCTCCAATCCTCAGGAACTAGTCCAGAATGTAATGAGTTTTGAAAGATTATCACTAATGCATCCACTATTTCTTGGGCTACTTCCTTAAGCACTCTGGGATGCAGACCATCTGGCCCTGGGGATTTATCTGCCTTTAATCCCTTCAATTTACCTAACACCACTTCTCTACTAACATGTATTTCCCTCAGTTCCTCCATCTCACTGGACCCTCTGTCCCCTACTATTTCTGGAAGATTATTTATGTCCTCCTTAGTGAAGACAGAACCAAAGTAATCATTCAATTGGTCTGCCATGTCCTTGCTCCCCATAATCAATTCACCTGTTTCTGTCTGTAGGGGACTTACATTTGTCTTTACCAGTCTTTTCCTTTTTACATATCTATAAAAGCTTTTATAGTCAGTTTTTATGTTCCCTGCCAGTTTTCTCTCATAATCTTTTTTCCCCTTCCTAATTAAGCCCTTTGTCCTCCTCTGCTGAACTCTGAATTTCTCCCAGTCCTCAGGTGAGCCACTTTTTCTGGCTAATTTGTATGCTTCTTCTTTGGAATTGATACTATCCCTAATTTCTCTTGTCAGCCACGGATGCACTACCTTCCTTGATTTATTCTTTTGCCAAACTGGGATGAACAATTGTTGTAGTTCATCCATGCGATCCATTGCATATCCACCGTCAACCCTTTAAGTGTCATTTGCCAGTCTATCTTAGCTAATTCACGTCTCATACCTTCAAAGTTACCCCTCTTTAAGTTCAGAACCTTTGTTTCTGAATTAACTATGTCACTCTCCATCTTAATGAAGAACTCCACCATATTATGGTCACTCTTACCCAAGGGGCCTCTCACGACAAGATTGCTAATTAACCCTTCCTCATTGCTCAAAACCCAGTCTAGAATAGCCTGCTCTCTAGTTGGTTCCTCGACATGTTGGTTCAAAAAACCATCCCACATACATTCCAAGAAATCCTCTTCCTCAGCACCTTTACCAATTTGGTTCACCCAATCTACATGTAGATTGAAGTCACCCATTATAACTGCTGTTCCTTTATTGCACACATTTCTAACTTCCTGTTTAATACCATCCCCGACCTCACTACTACTGTTAGGTGGCCTATACACAACTCCCACCAGCGTTTTCTGCCCCTTAGTGTTATGCAGCTCTACCCATATCAATTCCACATCTTCCCGGTTTATGTCCTTCCTTTCTATTGCGTTAATCTCCTCTTTAACCAGCAACGCCACCCCACCTCCTTTTCTTTCATGTCTATCCCTCCTGAATATTGAATATCCCTGAACGTTGAGCTCCCATCCTTGGTCACCTTGGAGCCATGTCTCTGTGATCCCAACTATATCATAATCATTAATAACAATCTGCACTTTCAATTCATCCACCTTGTTATGAATGCTCCTGGCATTGACACACAAAGCCTTCAGGCGCTCTTTTACAACTCTCTTAGCCCTTACACAATTATGTTGAAAAGTGGCCCTTTTTGATGCTTGCCCTGGATTTGTCGGCCCGCCACTTTTACTTTTCTCCTTACTACTTTTTGCTTCTACCCTCACTTTACAGTGGGGTCAGGGTATAAAAACAGTAATGAGAAAGAATCATCAATATGAAGCCTTTGAGAAAACTGGTGAGAAGCAAGAAAAAAGGTCAAACAACAAAGATACAAGATCCAGTGCATTGTCTTATGATTGACAAATAATGTGTGGCTTCAAAGAATGCAGAGCAGATGGTAAAATGCACAGTTCAACAGAAAGATGCTGTTGTGAAATCAAACGAGATGTTAAAGGGAGTAGGGATTTCAGATTAAATGAACTGGGAGGTGAGAGGCAACGAAAATCAACATAGGTCAAATTAATAGCAGAGGAAGACTTGTATGGAATACACTTTCTCAGATCTGTTTAAGTTTACAATTACACAAATTGCTTGCAGTCAGGGAAGAATGTATTAAATAACCTGAAACTTGAATTGATGGGGATTGACAAAGCCTTTAAGGAGCATTCTTGAACTAGGATGTGCAAGGGCCAGTCCAGAGTCCCTCATCACCTGCTAGAAGGTGCTTAGGTGCTTCCAAAATCAAAATATTCTCAACAAGTAAGCAATAGCAGGATAATTGGGAGGTAGACACGAGGAAACCTGCATTGGGAGGAACCTCATCATCACCTCCCCAGAAGATAAGGGAATGTCAATAATTGTTGGCCTTGCCATTAATAGCCTCCTTCAAGTAAATGAATGAAAAATATATCCTCAGTCAGAATGCTTCCCTCAGATTAGCATTAGTCTACTGTCAAGAGATGCACAAAATTTTTGCGGGGGGGGGGGAGGAACACAGTTCAGAATGTACTGAAAAGTCTTCATCATTGTCATTCTAACTATGTTTTTAATATTGGACCATTCATGGACTTTGTACTAAAGAGATATCTTTCAATCATTTAGTTGGGAAATCCAGTGCAGAATGCTAGCTTAGAGCAGCTACAGACTAAGTGACTCCATTCACTTAAATAGAAAAAGACATCGGCAAGTTGAAGTTATCCAACTTTTAACTAACACAATTGAACATACTGATTTAAAATTGTTTACTTTTTAAAAATGTTTTAATATTATTTCTTTTTAACGTCTAACATTTTTATTTTAATGATACAATTTGCAATAGTTCTTGATTAATTTTTGCGATTATCACAGAAGCTTAAAAGCACAAGTTTTTTTTTTGTAAGTTTTGACAGCTGGAAAGCCTGGAAGAGGGATTTGCATTTGCTCTGCACTGGGTCTCAATAATAATGCATCAGCATTGGGGACCTGGTTGCTGCTTAAAGGGTGTGCAGTCAGAAGAGATACAATGGTCTCATTGAAACCAACTGAATATTGATAGGGCCTAAGCAGAGTGGATGTGGAAAGGATGTTTCCAATAGTGAGAGAGCACGAATCACAACATTAACGGATGTATTAGTGACATTGGTAAGAGTTGTTGCTTTGGTATTGTAGCAATTGCAGCAACCTGACTGAAGGGGTTCAAATAAGGGAGTTTTCAAAGTTCAAGCTAAATTTATTATCTAAGTGCATATGTGTCACTATAAACAACCCTGAGATTAATTTTCTTGTGGGCATACTTAAGAAAACCATAATAGAATCAATGAAAGACTGCACCAACTCGGGCACTCAACTACCGTGCAAAAGGCAACAAACAGTACAAATACAAAATGAATGAAATAATAATAATAAATAAATAAATAAACAATAAATATTGACAATATGAATTGTCTATAGGTTGTGGCAACATTTCAAAGATGGGGCAAGTCAAGTTGAGTGAAGTTATCCCCATTGGTTCAAGAGCCTGGTGGTTGGGGGTTAATAACTGTTCCTGAGCCTGGTAGTGAGAGTCCTGAGGCTCCTGTGCCATTTCCTGATGGCAGCGGTGATGTGAATGGTGGGCGTCCTTGATGATGGATGCTGCTTTCCTGTGATAACATGCAGATGTGCTCAATGGTGGGGAGGGCTTTAGCCGTGATGGACATTCCAGATAGATGGACACTTATTTTGGAAGGCTTCAACACATTTGGAGGAAAACAATACTGAAGATGGTTTAGGAGCTTGTAAGGAAGGTAGGGTCAAGGCCTGGTTTGTTCGACAAAAGTTCTGATGCTAGATTTGAAGATGGAAGGGAAAATACTTGAACGATCATGGGGACTGAGAAGGATGTTGGAAGGTCGGGAAGACTGAAGGGGTGAGTAATGTGCGCTATTGATAAAAGGAACTCATGGCATCATGAAGTGACTGGAAATAAGCTGGAAAATAATTGCAAGATCAGAATAAGAGCATGAGGGTCATGAGTTTTGGTCAGCAGGCTAGGGGAAGGGAAGGAAGCAGCTCATCAACAGACAGAATCTTTGTGACAAAGAAATCTATGAGGTCTTTATACTTTTCATTGAAACACAACAAAGTACTGTGCAAAAGTCTTAGGAAAGTTGCTGCGTTCAAATGGTCTCTCCCACCCACTCAACACTGGCCTGCAGACAACAGATGACAGAGCGCTAGACTGAGCTGAGCTGAGCTGAACTGAATCTGCCCGGACCCTTTCGATTCTGAGTTTTTCCATTCGTTTTTTTTTCTCTATTTTGACATTTGCGCGATTTGTTTTTTTTTGCACATGGAGGGAGTTGATGTTTTTCTTTCAACGGGTTTCAGAGTTTTCTTTGTTTTGTGGTCGTCTGTGGGAAGATGAATCTCAGAGTTGTATACTGCATACATACTTTGATAATAAATGTACTTGAATCTTTGGCTCATATACATAGCTAGGGTGCCTAAGACCTTTGCACAGTACTGTATTTGTCCATGTGGAGCAGAGAGCAAGTTTGTAAATCTGGTGGGGTAAAGGATATTGACAACGGTAGTGCCAGGTGCAGAAACACCCAGCCCTGAGAAACCCGGCAAGGTCATTTGATTTCAAACAATTGGTTTATTGGTTACATTATTTCTCTCTGATGCTTCCTGCTCCCTTCCCCTCTCCCCAACCATGATTCCCATGTCCCTGCCCCTTTCCCACTCTCAGTCCACAATAAGAGACCCATATCAGAATCAGAATTATCATCACTCACATATGCCAATCAAACTTGTTTTTTTGTAGCAGCAGCAATACATAAAATTACCATAGTATTACTTAAAAGTCTTGGACATCCTAGCTCTAAAAGACCATAAGATAAAGGAACAGAATTAGTCCATTTGACCCATTGAGTCTGCTCTACCATTTCATCATGGCCAATCCACTTTCCCTCTCAGCCCCAATCTCCTGCCTTCATCTCCTCCCCGTATCCCTTCATGCCATGACTAATCAAGAATCTATCAACCTCTGCCTTAAATATACCCAATGACTTGACCTCCACAACTGCCTGTGGCAATGAATTCCACAGATTCACCACTCTCAGGTTAAAGAAATTTCTCCTCATCTCCATTCTAAAAGGATGCCCCTTAATTCTGAGGCTGTGTCCTCTGGTCTTAGATTCGCCCACTAAAGGAATCATCCTCTCCATATCCACTCTACTGAGGTCTTTCAACATTCAATAGGTTTCAATGAGGTCACCTCTCATTCTTCTGAATTCCAGTGAGTAGAGACCCAGAGCCATCAAATGCTCCTCATAACAAAGCCTTTCAATCCTATAATCATGTTTGTGAGCCTCCTTTGAACCCTCTACAGCATCTGCACATCTTTGTTAGATAAGGGCTTAAAACCGTTGACAATACTTCATGTGAGGCCTCACCAGTGCTTTATAAAGTCTCAACATTACATCCTTGCTTTTATATTCTAGTCCTCTCGAAATGAACGCTAACATCGCATTTACCTTCTTCATTACTGACTCAACCTGCAAATTAACCTTTAGGAAATCCTACACAAGGACTCCGAAGTTCCTTTGTACCTCATTTTTAAAAATTTTCCCTCCACTTAGAAAATAATCTATGCTTTTATTTCTTCTACAAAAACTGACTATACACTTCCCGAATTGTATTCAATCTGCCACTTTTTGCCCATTCTCCCAAGTCTTTCCATAGCCTCTCTACTTCCTCAAAACTACCCACTCCTCCACTTATCTTTGTATCATTCACAAACTTGGTCACAAAGTCATCAAGTCTGTCATTCAAATCATTGACATATAACATGAAAAGCAGTCACAAGACAGACCCCTTTGGAACACCACTAGTCACTGGCAGCCAACAAGAAAAGGCTCCCTTTATTACCACTCTGCCTCCTGCCAATCAGCCAATGTTCTATCCATGCTAGTATCTTTCCTGTAATACCAAGAGTTCTTAACTTGTTAAGCAGCCTCATGTGTGGCACCTTGCCAAAGGCCTTCTGAGAATCCAAGTACACAACATCCACAGATACTCCTTCGTCTATCCTGCTTGATAGTTGTTCAAAGGATTCCAACAGATCTGTCATGCCATTTTTGCTCTGCTGTCATCCCTGCCAGAGTTCTTTTCCAATCAAGAGATCCTCTCTCATCATGGCCAATCCACTTTCCCTCTCAGCCCCAATCTCCTGCCTTCATCTCCTCCCCATCTCATCCTCTCTCAGCTCCTCTCTCATGCCTCTGTAATTCTCTTTACACCAATACTGATACATCTGACTTTAGCTTCTTCACAAATTGCAGGGTGAATTTGATCACAATATGATCACTGGCCCTTAAGGGTTCCTTCATTTTAAGCTCTTTCTTCAATTCTGGTTCATTGCAAAACACCCAATCCAGAATAGCTAATCCCCTAGTGGGCTCAACCACAAGCTGCTCGAGAAAACCACCTTGTAGTCATTCTGGAAATTCCTCCTCTTAGAATCCAGCACCAAACTGATTTTCCCAATCTATAAGCATATTGAAATCCCCCATGACTATTGTAACATTGCCCTTTTGGCATGCATTTTCTACCTCTCATTGTAATTTGTAGACCCCATATATACATGCTTAAGACTTTGGCTATATACTGTATATAGATACATTGTGGGGAGGCAGCAGAAAAAATGTTGAAGGCAACAGGGAGATTTACCTTTGCAGTTCAGGACACTTATTTCCCTGCAATAATGTAACCCAACAGTACTTTCTGTGTTCCAGCTAGATCTCATAGGGTCATTGAGTCGTACAGCATGGAAACAGGCTCTTTGGTCTTTTGAGTCTGTGCGAACCATCAAACACTCATAATAAATAAAAACTAATAGCAGCTTCTAAAATCTCTTCATAAACCACGTAGGAATTATGAATTAATTCCTAAAAAGCATCACATTAATAAGACAAATTTGGTCAACTACCAGTAAAGCTGCACATGTTCAGTCATGATTGCCAGATTCTCATTAGAAGAAGCTGGCAGAGAAGGGAACAGCAAACTCTGACAATACATTGCTGTACTGTGCTATATTTCACCCACCTCATACATTATTGTATTAAGATTCTGCTGTCCTGCACTATGTTTCTTGTTCCCACTTTCTTTCCGTTGTTCTTTGAGATCAGTCAGAAGTTTAAATACCTGCAAATTGAGAATGAAAAAGTAGTCATGGGTGCACAGTCAGCGCCAAGTTTCAAATATTGATGTTACAGGGATATTTCAGTATCTCAGCAAGAGAGCTGTTTCCATGGGGCATGCAAACACAGTACTGTATTACAAGCAAAGACAGACTTGTATTTATCTTCTTACTGGGATTAAGGAAGACTTACTTCCATTCTGACTTTGTGGTTTCTGAGGTGAGAACTGCACACCCTTTCACAGATGGGCAAGTGACAGCTGTCAGGGTGGGCAGATGGTGAGATGGTCTGTTCTTTTCATTGTTTACACAAGGCCTCTTTACACCCCTGATGCATGGCTTCAAAAGTTCTCAGCCCATCCCAAACGCTCCTTCTCCACTTTGCTATGAAGTCAGTACAGATATTACATACAGTACCATAATCTATGTTGGTGATCCTATGTAATATCGAGGCTTTACTGCCTGTAACATCTTTTGAATAGGACTTTAAAATAACAGCCAACCTGCTTTCTTCTGTAGACATAAAAGATCCTGTACAGTCATATAATAACTCTCGCAAGCCTTTGTAATTCCTAAATTGCTCTCAACTATTGCAGGAGTTCTGAGTCAATTAATTTAAATAAAAGGTAGCTAATTGCACCCAACGAGCTCCCATATTCAGCCCCATGATAAGAAGAGAAATCCATTGAAGTCACATTGATCAAAGGCATGAGGAAAAGTCCCTTCTAGGTGGCAGATTGGACCATATTTTAAGGTCTTGTTCCAAAGAAGTTACAGGAAACACACGTTTAGTACTGCACAGGATTGCCAGCATCAATTTTGGTGCCTACTCTCTGGGTGGCATTTGATTCAGAATCAAAAATGCTAACATCTGAACAAATGCATTTGAACTGGCATGCCTGCAATGGGCTGTTCTTTACTGATCGGGCAGAATCGCCACTTTTGTATGAGTGAACTCCATGCTTAATTATGGATAATTAATATTTATTCATTTAAAAAATATAAATGCTCTCAGGAAAATATTTAATGAGCGTATCAAAGTGTAGACTGTAATAACTTACGCACTTTTGTTATTAGGCAGGATTAAAAAAACGATGTATACATTTTAATTGAAATGGAAAATTAAACACTTACCTCATAATTACTTAGCATTGCAGCATTTGCATCTTTTCTGAAATAAATAAATAATATATCAGCAAGCTTTAGATTTTTAAATTACATTGCTTGAAGAGTCTAAAAGTTACCTGAGTTGTTAAGAGTGGAGGTTAGTATTATCTGGGCAGAAGAATATTGGAATGCCAGTTGGGATTTCAACAATATGAGGGAAAAGAATTGTAAGGAGGCTGTTCAGTGCCATCAGCAACAGGATTAAGGCAAGGAAATTTGTAAGAAAGGGCAGCAAAAGCAGAAGGAGAATACATTAGGTGAATTAAGGAGTGGAGAATAGGCATGGAGATGGCATTCATCCTCCCATGTAGGTAAATCTATCTTGTTCAAATAAACTACATTAGGAAGCTCCATCAGGGCCTCACCATCTCGCGTTCCTGCTGTGCGTGCTTTCAATGTATCCTTGTTTCACCCCACAAACACAATTTGTCTGGTGTCATGGCAGCCGGCCCGACAGAAGCTGGAACAGCCATATGTCTGCTGAAAAACAAGGCCACTCGAGCAGATGGCATCCCTGCTGAAGTTCTAAAATCTGGCAGACGAAAACTTCTAGCAGAAGTCAACAACCCTATTGGCCTCATCTGCAAAGGGGAGAGTATTCCTAGAGATCTCAGACACAACATAATCATGACCATCAGCAATATAAACCTGTAAATGGCTTCCCCGGGCCAATGTCTCCAGTACTGAGGCTCCAGAAGCTCAAATGGGCAGGCCACATTAATTACATGCCAGGCACTTAACTCACAAACCAGGCTCTTTCCTCAGTTCTGTCATGTCAAGAGATATCTAAGAGAACAAATAATCAGCTTCAGATTATTTCCAAAGCCTTCATGGGAGAAAAAATGTAACATTCTCACCAACTCAAAGGAATGCTAAACCCATGACTGCCAAAGTAGAGATGAAACAACCTAGGAGACACTAAGTACCTCAAATTACCTCAAAGAAAACACAGAGTATGCAAATAAGTTCAAAGTAAATGCATTATCGAGTACATACAGGATTCCAGTTAATTGAACCACTGGTTAACTGGGGCAGCTGCTTATTTGAGACAACTAAGGGATAAAAACTAATGGAAAAATAACCAAGATTCCTTTAGAATATTTGGGACAATATGCCGCTTAACTGGGGCAGTAGACTGCTCCCAAACGGTGTCAGACGTGCGCACTTGTGTGGCAATTAGATACTACACTGTGCTTACAGCGAATAGTTTTTAAAGAGCATCAGTTGTTTGTGCTTGTGTTCAAAAAACAGTGAATTTTGTCACTGATAGTTGGTGAGAAATAAGCGGGAAGATATTTCAGAACTTCTTTGCTCACCGCAATTTCAAGCATTGTAGGTTTGCAGATGCCAGAAACTGCCAGGAGTGAAAATGAAATAATTCCACTGCTTCAACAAGTTAGGCACTACGAAGAATTTGAAGGTATCGACAATCATCTTGAATGTTACAATGAAAATGAAGATCTGGAGGACGCAATTGTTGAAAGCAATGGATGAAGCCAGTCCATTATCTATACTAGGTGTTTGCGCTGGTTTTGTTCAATTAGTTAATCAAAAGAACGTACCTGCATTCACTGGATGAATCCTGTCAATAACTATTAAGAACTTATATAGTTTTAAAGCACTGTAGTAGGATTGATAGTGTTCTAATTTGTATTGTAATTCATTTAAATACGTAATTTCTCAGTTAAATGGTAGTTTGTCTTTTTTTTAATATAAATATCTTTTTTAAACTACTTCCATGAAATTTTGCTTAATTGGGGCAGCCGCTTAAATGTTAAATGGGCCAAAATGTACTGGTGCCAATGTGGCCCAATTAACTGGAATCAATTGTGTATGTCAGCAAATACAACTCTAAGATGCATTTCCTTTTGGGCATTCACAGTAGAGACAAAGAAGCACCATAGAATCAAAGAAAAATCACACACAACAGGATGGACAAACAACCCATTGCAAAAGATAGATTTATAGATAGACAGAATAGCATTATGTGCCAAGATGGTGCCAGCATACATCAGCAATTCTCTGCGGGCTGCAGGAAATTGTACCTGTTTTCCCTCTTAAATATACTCCTTCTGAACTACTTTCACTGCAATCCGCAGCATGTAAATTTCCTCTTTAACAATGGACTATGAAATTACATCAATGATTTTCAGATCTCACACTCAACAGTTAAATGTGGAGCAGGTAAGTGCAACACCTTTAAGGATCAACGCTATGGCTAAAGACACATCAGGAGAGGCAGGATTCAAACCAGGCTGAAGCACAGGGGAATGAGGCCTCCCCCACCGAGCATCTTGTTGGCAAACGTACAGACACTTGAAAATAAGACTGATGATCTCAGGGCAAGGCTGCTGGATTAGAGGCAGATGAGGCCTCAATTGCTTGTTGCATTGAGATTTGGTTAACAGCAAACATGCCTGACATAGCGATCCAACCAGAAGATTTTACAACTTTAAGAATGGATCAAACCTTGAATTCTGGTAAGGGGAAAGATGGCGGAGTATGCTTTTTAGTTCAATTCTCATTGGTGCACAGATGTTAGGGTTATGTCAACTTCTTTTTCCCCTGACTTACAACAACTAATGAATGAATGCAGACAATTCTACTTGCCTCGGGAGTTCTCATCCGTGATCCTGACCGCAGTTTACATACCACCAAGCACCAATTATAAGAAAGCACTCGCAAAACCGCATGATGCTGTCTGTAAACAAGAAAAAGCCTATCCCAACGAATTTCAAATGATAGTCAGCGAATTTAACCAGGCCTGTTTGAAGAAAACTCTGCCCAATTATTACTAGCACATAACCTGTTGCTCCCAAAGTCCCAACATACTAGACCACTGCTACACTATGATAAGGAATTGTTACAAGATTTCAATAATGATCAGAGGCACAGAGAGATCTGTATTTACCAACAAGTACCTTAATTGTCTAAATTAACAAGTATGTGAATCCATACACTAAGTACCTTGTGTGCACACCAGCTAAGTTTTCCCAACTTTCCATGAACAATCAAAGAACAGAAAAGATATTACCAGTTGAAAATGACTCTCTGCTGCTGGCCACATGTTCCTCGTAGTTCCATTTCAAATCTCCATGTGCCCATGGAGCATCACACCCGCGACAGTTGTTCTGACAGAGTTACCACTGCCAGCAGACTTGAAACTTCTGCTTTTATATCCATTTCTTACCAATTCAAGTATTTCATTCCAATGTCATGTGACTGACCTTTAACACCTTTTTATTGGCTCTGCTCCAGGCCAGCACCCATTTGTTGCCCTCTTCCCGGCAAGTGACAATTGGTAATTTATGGCTTTGCCCTTAATCAGATTGAATTGCACAGACCAACATTCACAAACCTGCATGTTATATTCAACCAAAGAAAACCTCACAAGTAACTTATTTGGAAATTATCCCTAGTTCAGCAGATTACATGAGGCATTACGGTGTCTTCTTTAAAACACTGATCAAGCCAAGCAACTAAGACACAAAATGAAGGACATAAAACAGTTCCACAAAATGGCATCTCCAAGAAAATGGCAGGAACAAAGACAATTGGTCTGTCTGCTTCCACCGTCCTTGATTCACTTGAATTCACCGATTTACAGACTGCAGTTCTTTCAGGCCAACAGAACACCTATTGTTCTTTTGTTGGATGGCATATTGGATCATTTGGCTGTCTGCATACAGACAGAGTTTAAAGAGCAAGGCTCCAGAGATCAAGACAACTAAAGAGGTGGTCGTGGGAGGCTGAGGAACAGTTACAGGATTGTCTTGAGTCAGTGGACTGGGTCATGTTCAAGAACTCATCTGAGGACCTGTATGACTACACCAGGGTCGTTACAGACTTTATTAAAACAACTGTGGATGAGTGTGTCCACACAAAATCCTTCAGGGTTTTCACCAACAGAAGCCCAGATGAACTATGAAATCTGGAATCTGCTGACAGCCAGATCAGAGGTATTCAGGTTTGGAGATCAAGAACGCTGTAAGAGGTGCAAGCATGATCCCCGGAAAGCCATCTCTCAGGCAACGTGGAGATTTCTGATGACTGGAATCAATGAGGGATACTCGACAACTGTGGCAGGGTTTCAATGCCGTAACCTCCTACAAAGTTAAATCTTGCGACATAGGGGACAGCAGAGCTTTACTTCCAGATGAGCTCAATG
Source organism: Mobula birostris (assembly GCF_030028105.1). NCBI lineage: Eukaryota > Metazoa > Chordata > Chondrichthyes > Myliobatiformes > Myliobatidae > Mobula > Mobula birostris. The sequence goes on along the minus strand of NC_092394.1, from coordinate 29,208,297 downwards.
CTTTCTATGGTCACTTTGACCAGCGGAACAGGGAGGAACGAACCATCACGCACCATGATGATCCTTTGGTCTCAGTATTTGAAGATGATGTGCAGGGTGCCTTCAAGAGAGTGAATCCAGGGAAAGCATCCAGTCCAGAGAGAGTACCTGGCTGAGGACTTACGACCTGTGCTGACCAACTGGCTGCTGTATTCACAGTTATCTTCAACCCCTCACTCCAGCAGTGGGTGCTACCCGGCTGCTTCAAGCAGGCTTCAATTGTACCGGTGCCCAAGAGAACATAGTAACTGGACTAAATCGTGGGATTGAGTTTAAGAGCCAAAAGGTAATGTCGCAGCTATACAGGACTCTGGTCAGATCCCACTTGGAGTACTGTGCTCATTTCTGGTTGCCTCACTACAGGAAGAACGTGGAAACCATAAAAAGCGTGCAGAGGAGATCTACAAGGATTTTGCCTTATGAGAATAGGTTGAGTGAACTCGGTTTTTCTCCTTGGGATGACGGAGGATGTGAGGTGACCTGATAGAAGTGTACAAGATAATGAGAGGCATTGATCATGTTGATAGTCAGAGGCCTTTCCCTAGGGCTGAAATGGCTAGCACGAGAGGGCATAGCTTTAAGGTGCTTGGAAGTAGGTACAGAGGAGATGTCAGGGGTAAATTTTTACCCAGAGAGTGGTGGGTGCGTGGAGTGGGCTGCCAGCGGTGGCGGTGGAGGCGGAAACGATAGGGTCTTTTAAGAGACTCCTGGATGGCTACATGGAGATCAGAAAAATAGAGGGATATGAGTAAAGTCTAGGTAGTTCTAAAGGTAGGGACGTGTTTGGTACAGCTTTGTGGGCTGAAGGGCCTGTATAGTGCTGTATGTTTTCTATGTTTCCATGTAAATAACTATGCCCAGTGGCATTTACATCTACAGTGATAGTGTTTTGAGAGGCTGGTTTTGAAGCATATTACCTCCTGCCTGAAAGATCCCTTATATTTCCACTTTATCTAAGCCCTTTAATATTCAGTACATTTCAATGAAATCCTTCCTTGTCCTTCTAAACTCCAGTGAGAAAAGGTCCATTTCCTCCGGACCCTGTCCAATACTGGCACAGCCTTCCTTAGATATGCCTTACAAGGCGCTGATTGGAAGTCTGTGCGGGGCACCACCCCTTGCACAGGCACTAGAGCAATGTGTGGTTAAGTACCTTACTCAAGAACACAAACATGCTGCCATAGCTGAGGCTCGAACTAGCAACCTTCAGATCACTAGACGAATGCCTTAACCACTTGGCCACGTACCCAACACATGAATATGCCCGACGCAGGCCTCTCATGGTCTGAGTCGACGTTCCTTCCCTCTCTTCCTTAGATATGAGGCTCAAAACTGCCCACAATAATCTAAATGTGGTCCAACCAATAATTATGTTGAGACTAATGGCTCAGCATTACATTCTTGCTTTTATATTCTGGTCCTCTTGAAATGAATGCGAGCATTGCATTTGCCTTCTTTGCTATTGACTCAAACAGCAAGTTAACTTTTAAGGAATCCAGTTTTAGAACTCCCAAGCCCCTCTGCAGCTCCAACTTCTGAATTGTCTCTCCACTTAACAAGTATTCCAGGTCTTTACTTCACTTAGTGAACTCCAGACCATACATTTTCCTATATCATATTCCATCTGCCACATCTTTGCCCATTCTTTCAACTTGTTAAGGTCCTTCTGCAGACTCCTTACTCCTTTAAAACTACCAGCTTCTCCACCTCCCTTTCTATCAGCTACAAACTTGGTCACAAAGCCATTAATTCTATCAAGATCATTAACGTACAACACAAAAAATAGTATACACAAAACCGACTCCTGCGGAACACCACTGGTCATCGACAGTGAACCAGAAAAGGCCTGTTTTATTTCCACTCTTTGCCTTCTGCCAGTCAGCCAATCTTCTAATAATGTTAGTATCTTTCCTGCAATACCATGGGCTCCTATCTTGTTTAGCAATCTCTTGCATCATCCTGTCAAAGTCTTCTGATAATTTGAATAAACAACACATACTGGCTGTCCTTTGACTTCCCTGTGTATTACTTCTTCCAATAATTCCACCAGATTTGTCAGGCATATCCCCACCCCCCCAAGGAAAACGTAATGCCTTCAGCCAATTTCACCACGTGCTTCCAAGTATCCCGAAACCATATCCGTCATAAAATCTTACCAACCACTGACGTTGGGCTAAACAGCTTATAAATTCCTGCCTTCTGCCTCCCTCCCTTCTTTAACAGTGGAGAGACATTTGCAATTTTCCATCCTCCAGAACCATTCCGGCTCTATAGAGTAGTAATTCTTGAAATCACTACCAACGGCTCCACAGTCTTTTCAGCTACGTCTGTCAGAGACCTAGGACGTTGTCCAAAAGGCCCAGCTGACTTTATCCACCTTCAGACCTTTAAGCTTCCCAAGCACCTTCTCCTTAGTAATAGCAACTACATTTACTACTACTCCCTGACATTCTCGAATTTCCGGCATGTTGCTGGTGTCTTTCATATTGAAGATTTGCGCAAATTATTTATTCAGTTCATCTGCCATTTCTTTTTTCCTCAAACTACCTCTCCAGCAACATTTTCCAGTGAACTGATACCCCTTACTTCCTGTAGACTGGGAGGATCAGACTGCCAGAATAATGATGGGAAGAGGTAAAAGAGTAGCATTTAAGAAGCTGTTAGACACATGAATACGTAAGCATTGGAGGAATAGGGATCATCTGCAGGCAGAAGAGATGTAATTTTATTTGGCATTCTGTTTGGCACACACATCAGAAGCCAAAGGGCCTGTTCCTGTGCTATACTATTCAATGTTCTATGTTCTATTATGGTGAAATATGGTGCTAACGGCATCATACAAGTTATTTTTAGGGTGCTAGATCAATATTTAACAGGACTGCAGAAAATAGAGTAATGACCATCAATCAAGTAAGGGACCACAGCATTGTAACAGACAAAGATTGATTTCATTGGTATCATATTGATGAATGGAGGTGGATGATGTTCTACATGCCACCAGTAGATGGCGACTGAATCACACAAATCAGTTTTCTCTGTGCTGAAATTGGATATATGAACCAGCATACGGCGACGAAATTGGATATATGAACCAGCATACGGCGACGAAACCGGATATATGAACCAGCATACGGCGACGAAACCGGATATATGAACCAGCATACGGCGACGAAACCGGATATATGAACCAGCATACGGCGATGAAATTGGATATATGAACCAGCATACGGCGACGAAATTGGATATATGAACCAGCATACGGCGACGAAACCGGATATATGAACCAGCATACGGCGACGAAACCGGATATATGAACCAGCATACGGCGATGAAATTGGATATATGAACCAGCATACAACGATGAAACCGGATATATGAACCAGCATACGGCGACGAAATTGGATATATGAACCAGCATACGGCGACGAAACCGGATATATGAACCAGCATACGGCGACTAAATTGGATATATGAACCAGCATACGGCGACGAAACCGGATATATGAACCAGCATACGGCGATGAAATTGGATATATGAACCAGCATACGGCGACGAAACCGGATATATGAACCAGCATACGGCGACGAAATTGGATATATGAACCAGCATACGGCGACGAAACCGGATATATGAACCAGCATACGGCGATGAAATTGGATATATGAACCAGCATACGGTGATGAAATTGGATATATGAACCAGCATACAACGATGAAACCGGATATATGAACCAGCATACGGCGACGAAACCGGATATATGAACCAGCATACGACGATGAAATTGGATATATGAACCAGCATACAACGATGAAACCGGATATATGAACCAGCATACGGCGACGAAACCGGATATATGAACCAGCATACGGCGATGAAATTGGATATATGAACCAGCATACAACGATGAAACCGGATATATGAACCAGCATACGGCGACGAAACCGGATATATGAACCAGCATACAACGATGAAACCGGATATATGAACCAGCATACGGCGACGAAACCGGATATATGAACCAGCATACGGCGATGAAATTGGATATATGAACCAGCATACGGCGACGAAACCGGATATATGAACCAGTATACGGCGACGAAATTGGATATATGAACCAGCATACGGCGACGAAACCGGATATATGAACCAGCATACGGCGATGAAATTGGATATATGAACCAGCATACGGCGACGAAACCGGATATATGAACCAGCATACAACGATGAAACCGGATATATGAACCAGCAGGCGGCGACGAAACCGGATATATGAACCAGCAGGCGGTGATGAAACCGGATATATGAACCAGCATACGGCGATGAAACCGGATATATGAACCAGCAGGCGGCGACGAAACCGGATATATGAACCAGCATACGGCGACGAAACCGGATATATGAACCAGCATACGGCGACGAAATTGGATATATGAACCAGCATACGGCGACGAAACCGGATATATGAACCAGCATACGGCGACGAAACCGGATATATGAACCAGCATACGGTGAAGAAACCGGATATATGAACCAGCATACGGTGATGAAATTGGATATATGAACCAGCATACGGCGACGAAACCGGATATATGAACCAGCATACGGTGAAGAAACCGGATATATGAACCAGCATACGGCGATGAAATTGGATATATGAACCAGCAGGCGGCGACGAAACCGGATATATGAACCAGCATACGGCGACGAAACCGGATATATGAACCAGCATACGGTGATGAAATTGGATATATGAACCAGCATACGGCGATGAAATTGGATATATGAACCAGCATACGGCGATGAAACCGGATATATGAACCAGCATACGGCGATGAAATTGGATATATGAACCAGCAGGCGGCGATGAAACCGGATATATGAACCAGCAGGCGGCGATGAAACCGGATATATGAACCAGCATACAACGATGAAAATACAATTTTAAATTCTCTGCTGGATCTTTGATTCCTATTTTTGCATAATTTTGGGTCCAAAAAAAACCCTCCGAAAACTCACTATAACAATGAATGCATAATAAATTTCTTTTCACAGAAAGCCCCCCAAAACATAGAAGTAGGCCATCAGGTCCCTCAAGCCTGCCCTGTCATTTATTTTGATCATGTCTGATCAATTCTGACCTCCTCTTCCATGCCCTTTCACCATAACCCTCAATTCCACAACCTTTCACATATTTATCAAATTGCCACATTGGATAAATTGACAATTTATCAAATCATCATTGTAAAAACACATGACACCTTGCCAAAAATATAGTTGCAAGAAAAAGTTTGTAAACTCTTTGCAATTCCTAGTTCTTGGCATTAAATATACATAAAATGTGGTCCTATCTTCATCTATGATTATGAAGACACGTAGTCCTCTTTTTATTGTCATTTAGTAATGCATGCATTAAGAAATGATACATTATTTCCTCCGGTGTGATATCACAAAACACAGGACAGACCAAGACTGAAAAAACTGACAAAACCACATAATTATAACATATAGTTACAAACAGTGTAACAATACCATAACTTGATGAAGAAGTTCCTGAGCACAGTAAAGTTCAAAGTTTCTCAAATGTCCCATATCTCACGCAGACGGGAGAAGAAAGAAAAACTCTCCCTGCCATGCCGACTACAATCCGACTCTGAGTCATCCGAAAACTTCGAGCTCTGATCAGCTCTCCGACACTGAGTACTGAGCACCATCTCTGTCTGAACGATTCGACCTCCTTCTCGGTCGCCAAAAGCAGGCAAGGCTGGGAATTTTGAGGCCTACCCTCCGAAAGATTCCCAACCACACAGTAACGACAGCAGCGAACGGGCGTTTCAGAAATTTCTCCAGATGTTCCTCTGTGCTTTCACGTCCATTCTCCATCCAATCAGAATTGTCCACAGCCCTTATTTAACAGATATGATATCATTTTCACCAGAGAGCTGCGCACGCGCAGCGATCTTCTCCTGCTGACTCAATAATAGGTCACAATAATAGATAAACACAATCTGCCTAAACCAAAAACACACAATTATTTCTTCTTGTCAACACTGAGTATACTATTCGAATGATCACAGTCTAGGTTCAAAAAAGTATGTTAACCTCCAGGGCAATGCCTTCTACAAAAGCTATTTGGAATCAGGTGTTCGAATCGATGAGATGACATTGAAAGTGTGGGTTGTAGAGCTACCCTGCCTTATAAAAAGACACACAAAGTCAGGTTACTGATAGAGCCGGCTCTTCTCTGCAAAGATCTGTTTATGTGCACCATGCCTCGATCAAAACAACTTTCAGAACACCACAGAAGAATTGCAGAGATGTATGAAGCTGGAAAAGGCTACAAAAGCATTTCTAAAGACCTGGGTATTCATCAGTCCATAGTAAGAGAAATTGTCTACAAATAGAGGGAATTCAGTACTGTTGCTACTCTCCCTCGGAGGAGGCATCCTGCAAAGATCACACCAAAAGCACAACGTGCAATGCTGAAGGAGATGAAAAAGAACCCAAAGGTAACAGTAAAAGGCCTGCAGAAATCTCTAGAGCTTGCTAAAGTCTTTGTTCATGTGTCCACTATAAGAAAATCGCTGAACAAGAATGGAACGCTGAACATGGAAGAACACCATGGAGGAAACCACTGCTCTCCAAAAAAAAAACATTGCTGTATGTCTCAAGGGTGCAAGAGACCACTTGGATGTTCCACAATGCTTCTGGGACAATGTTCGTTTGACAGGCGAGACAAAATTTTAACTTTTTGGCAGAAATGCACATGCTTGGAGGGAAAAGGGCACTGCACACCAACACCAAAACCTCATCCCATCTGTGAAGCATGGTGGAAGGAACATCAAGGCTTGGGGCTGCTTTGCTGCCTCAGAGCCTGAACAGCTTGCATCATAGAGGGAACAATGAATTTAAAGTCGTATCAAGACATTTTACAGGAGAATGTCAGGGTAGCAGTCTGTCTCCTGAAGCTTAACAGAAGTTGGAGGATGCAACAAGACAATGATCTGAAACACAAGAGTAAATCAACAACACAATAGTTTAAAAAGAAACTTCATGTTTTGGAATGGCCAAGTCAGAGTCCAGATATTAACCCAACTGAGATGCTGTGGCATGACCTGAAGAGGGCTGTTCATTCCTAAAATTCCTCCTCGCTGTTGTGCAAGCCTGATCAGCAGCTACAGAAAACGTTTGGTGGAGGTTATTGCTGCGAGAGGAGGTTCTACCAGTGAATAAATACAAGGGTTCACATACTTTTTCCAGCCTGGACTGTGAATGATTAAACAATGTGTCCGATAAGGACATGAAAAGTACAGTTGTTTGTGTATTATTAGTTTAGGCAGATTGTGTTTGTCTATTATTGTGATTTAGATGAAGATCAGACCACATTTTATGAGTGATTAATGCAGAAAACCAGGTAACTGAAAAGGGCTCACAAACCTTTTCTTGTAAACTGTATATAAAGGAATGTAAACATAAAGGCACATTGCAGGAATTGTTTACTTGTTCCTGTGCAGCACACCATACCATTCTCTGAAACAGTGCCACTGGGAGTTTCCTGTCAGTAAAGTTCCTCTTCAGGCTAAAGGACTTTCCAAGATGTCAAGGAGTTACTAAACATGTTTCTATTTTTTCCACAAACATCATGTGTCCCTGAACACATCGTTTCAGATGACCTTTGAATCAGAACTGGGGTTATTAGTACCGTCTTTTATGACGTAAAACTTGTTATTTCGTGGCAGCTGTATAGTGCAAAACCACAATATTACTAAGCTACTAAGTAAATAGTGCAGGCAAAAGGGAGTTCATGGACTGTTCAGGAGCCTGATGCCAGAGACAGAGATGCGGTTCCTGGGTCACAGAGTGTGTCTCCTCCCTGACAGCAGTAATGGGAAGATAGTGTGTCCCAGTTGATCAGGGGTCTTCGTGATGGATGCCACCTCCGCAAAGCATGAAGATATCCTCAATGGTGAGGAGGGTCATGCAGAAGATGCTTCATCGGAGCCTCCATATCTGACTGAGATGCAACCAGACAGAATACACTCCACTGTACAGCTGTAGAAATTTGCAAGCCCTTGGTGACATATCAAACATCTTTAAACACCAAATGAAGTACAGTGGATGTCACGTGATTGCATCTTGCGCTGACCCCCCCCCCAATGAGGACAGGTGCGTGTTCCTCCTATTCCTAACGTCCACAATGACTTCCTTCATCTTGAAGATGTTGAGTGTCAGGTTCACACACAAAATGCTGAGTTCCTCCAGCATTTTGTGTGTGTTGCTCGGATTTCCAGCACCTGCAGATTTTCCCTTGTTTGAGTGCGAGGTTGCTGTTGTGACACCACTCACCCAGGTGATCCATCTCACACCTGCGCACCTCCTCATTGCCATCTGAGATTTTACCAACAACTGTGGTGTCAGCTGTGAATTAAAAAAATAGCATTCGGGATGTACATTTATGAGTGTAGAGCAATAGGCTCAGCATGGATCCTTGAGGTGCCCTGTATTCAATTGAATTGACTTTATTACTTACATCCTTCATATACATGAGTAAAAATCTTTATGTTATGTCTCGGTCTAAATGTGCAACTTATAGTAATTTATAATAATTAGCATGTACAACAGGACTGTCAATATACCATAGAAATACAATTATATCAACATGAATTCATCGGTCTGATGGAAGAAGCTGTCCCGAAGACTGTTGGTCCTGGCTTTTATGCTGCGGTACCATTTGTAGTTGGGGTGACTTGGGTCTCCAATGATCCTTCGGGCCCTTTTTACACACCTGTCTTTGTAAATGTCCCAAATAGCGAGAAGTTCACATCTACAGATGCTCTGCAGAGTCCTGCCATTGAGGTTAGTACAGTTCCCATACCAGGCAGTGATGCAGCCAGTCAGGATGTTCCCAATTGTACCCCTGTAGAAAGTTCTTAGGATTTGGGGGCCCACACCAAACTTCAACCATCTGAGGTAAAAGAGGCACTGTTGAGCCTTTTTCGCCACACAGCCGGTATGTACAGATCATGAGATCCACAATGATGTTTATACCAAGGAACTTAAAGCTGTTCACCTTCTCAAACCCAGATCCATTGATGTCAATAGGGGTTAGCCTGTCTCCAGTCCTCCTGTAGTCCACAACCAGCTCCTTTGTTTTTGCGACGTTGAAGGAGAAGTTGTTTTATTGACACCACTGTGCCAGGGTGATGACTTCTTCTCTGTAGACTGCCTCATTATTTTTGAGATTAGGCCAATCAGTGTAGTACCGTCAGCAAATTTATTTAACAGATTGGAGCTGTGGGTGGCGACACAGTCATGGGTATACAGAGAGTAAAGGAGGGGGCCTAGTACACAGCCTTGAGGGGCACCTGTGTTAAGGGTCAGTGGGACAGAGGTGAGGGAGCCCACTCTTACCACGTGCCAGCGATCTGACAGAAAGTCCAGGATCCAGCTACACAAGGTAGGATGAAGGCTGAGGTCTCTGAGCTTCTTGTTGAGCCTGGAGGGAATTATGATGTTGAATACTGAACTGAAGTCGAAGAACAGCATTCTCACATAAGCATCCCTCTTCTCCAAGTGTGCAAGGACGGTGTGTAGAGCTGTGGCTACTGCGTCATCTGTCAATCGGTTGTGTCAGTAAGTGAATTGTAGGGGGCGCAATTTGGGTGGCAGCATGCTGCAGATTTAGTCCTTGAACAGCCTCTCAAAGCACTTGCTTATTATTGAGGGGAGTGCAACAGGACGCCAGTCGTTCAGACATGTTACCTTAGTCTTTTTAGGTACAGGAACAATGGTGGATATTTTGAAGCAGCAGAGCACTCTACACCGGGAGGGGGAAGAGATAAAGTGTAAGGTGGTTCGTCCATCGTCGTCGATGAAGACCTCGACACCATGAGTCACTTTGAGACTGGATGCAGTGTGTCGGAAGATGACTGGTCAGGACAATTCGAGCACGGAATGTCCTGGCACATGTTGGGCAGACACATGTAGGCACTGCAGTTGTTGCGCTGGTGGCTCTGGACTTGCGCGGCTCACACTTATGTTGTGCTTCAGCAATGCACCTTGCTTCGTAAGCTTGACAGCCCTTGTGGGTGAGGCTGCGCCAGGTAGGGCGGTTTTGTGCCAGCGTTTCCCAAGAGGCCGTGTCCATGTCAAATGACTTCAGGGAGGCCTTTAGTGTGTCTTTGTAAAGTTTCTTCTGTCCTCCATGCGAGCGTCTTCCAACAGAGAGTTCCCCAAAAAAGAGCTGCTTGGGTTTGCGCTCATCCGGCATGCGGATGACATGACCTGCCCACCGGGTCTGTGCTCTCATCGGCAGTGTGTGGACTGATGGCAGACTTGCTCCAGAGAGAGCTTTTGTGTCTGGTACTTTGTCCTGCCATCTCATGCCTAATATTCTGCGAAGACAAGGCATATGGAAATGGTTGAGCTGTCTTGCATGCCTTCGATACACAGTCCACGTTTCACAGGCATACAGGAGGGTAGTGAGTACCACGGTTCTATCCTTGGCATTCCCATACAGTGGAGTACAGTCTACCGAAAGCAGAACTTGCCTTTGCTATTCTGCAGTTAACTTCTGTAATAGTCACTGCTCGGGAGAGTGCTGCCAAGGTCAGTGAACTGGTCCACAGCCTGTGGTTTCTGTCCTCTGGCTGTGATTTTGGGTTCTGTGTACGGTGCATGAGGGGCAGGCTGGTGCATGACTTCAGTCTTTTTGATGTTGGTGGTGAGTCCAAAGTTGTCACAAGCCATGGAGAATTTTTCCATATTGACTTGCATCTCTGGCTCCGAGCCAGCATACAGGGCGCAGTCATCGGCAAAGAGGAAGTCTCTCAGAACAGTCTCCTTCCCTTTGGTAACAGCTTGAAGTCTCCTCAGGTTGAAGAGCTTCCCATCCATTCTGTACTTGAGGCTGATTCCAACATCACTGTCCTGGAAGGCATCATTCAGCATGGCAGTAAACACCATGCTGAACAGCGTGGGTGTGAGCACACAACCCTGTTTGACACCATTGGTGACTGGGAACGCCTCAGAGGACTCTCTGCCGTCCAGCACTCTGCCCATCTTGCCATCATGGAACTGGCGTACTATCCGAATGAATTTAGCGGGACAGCCTAACTTTGACATGTTCCTCCACAGGCCTTGCCGGCAGACAGTGTCGAAGGCTTTCGTGAGGACAACAAAAGTTGTGTCGAGTTCGCGATTCTGCTCCTGACACTTCTGAAGTTGGCGCGCCGCAAAAATCATGTCAATAGTCCCACGGCCTTTGTGAAAGCCACACTCTGACTCTGGCAGCAGATGAGTGACCAAACGATTTAGCAGGACTCATGCAAGGGTTTTTCCTGTGATGGAGAGCAGCGAGATTCCTCGGTGGTTGTCACATACTTGTTGATTGCCCTTTCTGTTGTAGAGGTGTACGACGGATGCATCTTTAAGTTCCTGAGGAATGGATCCTTGCTTCCAAAAAGACCGGAACAACTTGGTGAGCTTCTCTATAAGTACAGGACCACCGGCTTTGTAGATCTCTGCAGGTATGGCGTCTGCCCCCGGGGCTTTGCCACTGGATAGCTGGCTGACAGCTTCAGTGACTTCGGCTACTACTGGTGGGTCATCCATGGTCAACCGACCGTCATCTATAACGAGGAGGCGATAAACAAGATTCCCTAGGTTGACATCAACAGCGGGAGAGATAAAAATGTCTGTAAACACACCTATCAGTTGTGGCACACACACTTTGAGTACCTGCCCTGGGATGCCGTCTGGTCCCACAGCCTTGCGACTGTCCACTCGTTGGAAACATCTGCGTACTTCAGCTGAAGGGATGACTAAGTTGCAGGCCTCCTCGGAGGCTCTCTTCAGGGGCTCAGTGTTGGCAGTATCGAATCAAGCATAAAGAATATTTAGCTCATCTGGGAGAGAGGCAGCGATGTTGGAAACTCCACTGCATTTGACTTTGAAGTCTGCGACAGTGTGCAGACCTTGCCATAAGCTGCGTGTGTTGTTGGTGGAGAGTTGTGACTGGATCTTGTTGTTTCATTGCCTTGATGACTTTGCGCAGACTGTAGCTGCATTTCTCGAGTTCCTATGGTCACCAGCGACATTAGCTCTATGTAGCACAGTAAGTGCTGCTCGCACGGAACTGTTGATCCAGGGTTTCTGATTTGGATGGACCCTGACCAATTTCTAGGGGACAACATCCTCAATACACTTCCGGATGAAACTCGTGACCCCTTCCGTGAACTTGGAGACATCCTCATCATGGAAGACATTCCAGCTGACGTAATCAAAGCAGTCCTGTAGCATGAAGGCTGATTGGTTGGACCAACAGTGGATGGTTTTAACAATGGGCACCTTTTGTTTCAGCTTTTGTCTGTACCTCGGTATTAGCAAGATGGAGGAATGATCCGATTTTCCAAGCGGCGGGCGAAGGAGCGCTTTATAAGCATTGCGGAAGGGAGAGTAGCAGTGGTTGAGTATGTTATCTCCCCATGTGCTCACCTGGATGTGTTGACAAATCTTCAGAGAGACTTTAGTCAGCAACGTTCTATTAAAGTCACCAGCAACGCTGAAGGCAGCCTCCGGGTACGCAGTCTCCAGGGTGCTGATGATCTCGTACAGTTCCTTGAGAGCCAGTAAGTGAGGAGATTTTATCACCAATCTATACTAGCTATGGTATCCTAATGAGGAAGTTGAAGTTCTAGTTGCAGAGAAAGTCACAAAGGCCCAGGTTTAGACACTTGGTGATTATTTGGCTTCCCCCGCCCCCACACTTTCTTTCCTGTCTTGATGAAGGGTCTCGGCCAGAAAGATTGAGTGTTTATTCCCATCTACGGCTGCTTCCTGACTTGCTGAGTTCCTCCAGCATTTTGTGTGTGTTACTCAATACTGAGGAGATGATAGCACTGAATGCCGAGCTGTAATCAATAAACAGTAGTCTGATGTATGCTTTGCTAATGTCTATTATGCTTTGCTGTACACTAGATGAACATTAATGCACTTAGACCCAGATTATTTTAACAACTTGCATTTCCAGAGACAGAGTGATATCTCGAAACATTGGCAAAATAGCCACTGACAGAGGAAAAAAGGGTACGACATGATATGGATTAATGGGAAGTATGCAAAGACAGCCAAAAGGCAATTTTACTTGAGACGGCAGCGAGGAAGATCAATCTGCTTGGGGAAAGAGGTTCATATAGTAGGTTGATGGAATAAAAGTATAGCTTCTTTATAGCAACAGAAATATAGTTTGAGGGACCATAAATATAGTCAAAAGAGAAAGCAGAGTAGAGGGTTTTCAAAAATCAAGTTACTACCCACATATTGTTTACAGGAAAAAGGTCTCTTTCTCAATCTTCTAACATACAACAGGGTAGCTAATAATTAATCTAACAGACCAAGTTAATAAATAAATTGAGAAAGGGCTATTACAGTATCTTATGTACTTACTTTACAAGGAATCTGGGAAGGTTTTATACCAAACAATGGAGCAACACAGAGCCGTTGCTCACAGCATTATTTTGTCCCTCCTCCCACCCCGTCAAGCTGAAATGTAACTGGGTTCCCTTTCGCCAACATCTTAATGTGGACACAACCAAAGGGCTTTCCTTCCACAGAATGGACTCCAGGTACATTATATTCAACTGGTACCCTCAATTCAATGTAATCTCTGTCAGTGCACATTCATTCTTGCCTGTACCCTTAGACTTTTAATTTCCTCCATACCATTGTCTATTTAAGCTTCTCATCATTGTCCACTGCTCATAGAGTTTCAATCCTCATTGAAAATACTTCTATAATTTCTTTCTCAGTGCTTATATTGCCATGAACAATATCTGCAATATTTAGAATTCAATAAGTATATTTTTCCTTTCTTTTGTCTATTTGTTGGGCTGTTGAATAGCTCCACAACTCTATGCAATTTCTATGCAGTTTTCCAGAGACCTGTTTCCCACAGAGAAGCCATTCCTGCAGGCTAGATTCCACAACGCATCTGACCTCTGTCCTTCAAAGCTGGTAATATCTGTTAAAGAGATTCACCCCTCTTCAGGCTATGTGTGAAGAAATAGTTCTAGTCAACAGTTTTATTTCCAGGTGGGTTGCAATATGCTTGCAAGACACCTAACCCATTCAAAATCAAGTTTACTATCACTGGCATGTTGTGAAATGTGTTGTTTTGGCAGCAATACTTCAAAAAACATAGTAATTAAAAAATGTAAATTACTATTTATATACTAAATAACTAGAGAGGGGAAAAAGTGAGGTAGTGTTCGTAGATTCAATGTCCATTCAGAAATCTGATGGAGGGGAAGAAGCTGCTCCTGAAACATTGGGTATGTGCCTCATGCTCCTCTAACTCCTCCTCGATGGTAGCAATGAGAAGAGAGCATGTCCTGGGTGATGGGGGTACTTAAAAACGGACACTGCCATTTTGAGGCATCGCCTTTTGAAAGTGTCCTGAATGCTTGGGAGTCGGGTGCCCATGATGGAGTTGACTGAGTTTACAACTTTCTGCAGCTTTTTCCAATCCTGTGCAATGATCTCTCCATACCAGATGGTGTTGCAACAAAGTTACAATGCTCTCCACAGTTCATCTGTAAAAAACTGCGAGTGTGTTTGCTGACACACAAACTCTTAATGAGATATAGCCACTGTCATGCCTTCTCTGTAAATGCATCAGTATGTTGAAGGTGACACCCAGGAACTGGAAACTGCTCACCCTTTCCACTGCTGATCCCTCAGTGAGGACTGGTGTGTGTTCCCTCGACTTCCCCCTTCCTAGGGAAGTGCACAATCAATTCCTTGGTCTTACTGATGTTGAGTACAAAGTTATTGCTGCAACACCACTCAACCAACTGATTTATCACAATCCTGCACGCCTCTTCCTCGTCATCTGAAATTCTGATGATAGCTGTGTCATCAGCAAGTTGGCATTTGAGCTGTATCTAGCAACACGGTCATGGGTGTAGAGAGAGCAGTGCAGTGGGCCAAACGCACATCCTCAAGGTGCACCAATGTTTATCGTCAGCGAGGAGGAGATGTTATTTCCCATCTGCACAGGCTGTAGACTGCTGGCAAGGAAGTCAAAGATCCAGTTTCCGAGGGAGGTACATAGGTAGGCCCAGATTTCGGAGGGTATGATTCTGTTGAACGCTGAGCTGTGTAAATAAACAGCAGCCTGACATAGATAATACTACTGTCCAGGTGATACACGTTCGGGCGGAAAGCCAGTGAGGTTACATCTGCTGCAGTTACTGTGACAACAGGCAAATTGCAATGGGTCCAGATTTAGGCAGGAGCTGCTTCTAACCATGACCAATCTCTCAAAGCACTTCAACACAATAAGTGTGAGTGTCACTGCGCCAAATTCATTGAGGCAGTTCACCCTACTCTTCTTGGGTACTGGTATGATTGTCACCCTTTTGAAGCAGGTGGGAACCTCTGACTGCAGCAGTGACAGACCGAAGATGTCCTTGAACACTCCCACCAGTTGGTTGGCACAGGTTTTCATAGCCCTACCAGGTACACCAATTGGGCCTCTTGAAAGATGTTCTGACATTGGCCTCCAGGATCACAGGGCCACCAGATGCTACTGGGTTTTGCAGAGGTATAGTTTTATTCTCTCTTTCAACTCATGCATAAAAGGTGGTGAGCTCCACTGGGAATGAAGCATCATAGCTATTCATGATGTCAGGTTTTGCTTTGTAGGAAATAATGGCCTGCAAACCCTGCCAGTGAAATTATTTTTCCACTGTCAAAATAGCCTTCCATTGGTCATACCTGGACTCTTTGTGTAATTCTGGATCAAAGGTCTTAAATGCTACAGATCTATCCCTCAGCAAACTACGAATCTCCTGGTTCATCCACGGCTTTTGGTTTGGGTATGTCCTGTATTTCCCAGGATCTTTGCACCATGGTTCACCTGCAACTTTCATCTGTTCTGGTTTACCTGCAATAGTTGTCCAAATACAAGTCGTAACCTCTTTCTTCCACTGCTTCTGTTCTTTAGTCAGGTTTCTTACCTGGAAATCTGGCAGCTGAGAAATCTTTGTTTGTTCTATTGTCTCCTATCCCAGCTGAATCACACAACTTGCGGTCTTTCTGAAAACATTCATGTTATCGTATTTGGAAAGTGTTCCAATGCTCAGTACTCGAGTTTAGGAACGGCATCTGAATCTCATAGTTTTATCATCAAGCACTTGATGGAATACATGTACATCTCTCTCAATCCCTCAAAAATGTTGAACAGCCGGTAAATAAATGAAAGAACTTGTGTTTCTGTTGTATGCTTATTCCAAGATCTAGAGATTTAGAATCATCATCATAGAATCTCACAGTAAAAAAAAACAGGCCCCCGGCCCACATACCAATCACTACACCCACGGCAACAAACAATAATCTGTAAGAACCCAGTGGGTCGAGTAGCAGCCATGATGGGAAAAGAACTGCCAACATTTCAGGTGAAAATGATGCACCAAGACCCACATATTAATTCCATATACCTGCATTAAGACCAGGACCTATTTTTGACTTGGCAAATCAAGTGTCTGTCTGGGTGCATCTTAAATGAATATCTGCCGCCACCACCTCCTCATGCTGAGTATTCCAGATTCCAACAACACTCTCCAATCCTCTCAAAGCCTTCTCCCTCTGACCCGAAACCTATTACTTCTAGATTTCTGGGAGCTTCAGCACCAGACGATGAAGCTTCAACGAGAGGGTGCTAGCCATTATTAAAGCGGTGCCAAACAATTACAACGGGAAGCAGAAATGGGGAAGGAATCCCAAAGAGGGAGCTTCCAGTTGCTCCATTGGTGATGGATGGAAGTGGAGAAGGAATGGTTGGAGCAGACTCAAACAGAGCAGGAGAGGATCAGGGAGAAACAGTCACTGTGTGGATGGAGATGCAGCTCTCCTGAGGAGCTGTGCTGGAGGTTGGTGGCTGTGGAACAGCCACTGACTGCAACAACCTCCCACAAACATCATTTAACGTTCAGAGATTTAAAAAGGCTTCACGGATGAACAGGACTGTCAGGCTGGATATTTACACCAAAGTGTCACGGAGTTTCTGTCATAAACACAGGAGATTCGTAGGTGCTGGAATTTCTTAACCAACGCACACACATCGCTGGCGGAACTCAGCAAGAAGGGCAGCATCTCTGAGGGGAATAAACAGCCGACATTTTGGCCTGAGGCCTTTCATCTGGACTGGAAAGGGGACAGAAACCAAACTGAGAAGGTGGGGAAGTGGGAAGGCGTACAAACCAGCAGATGACGGGGAAGTTTAGGTGGGTCGGGGAAGGGGGTATGAAGTAGGAAGCTGATAAGGGATTGGTAGAATAGGTGAAATGCTGACAAAATTCAAAATTCAAGTAAATTTATTATCAAATTACATATATATCACCAAATATTACCCTGAGATTCATTTACTTGGAAGCATTCTCAGTAGAACATAGAAGTACAATAAAATCCATAAAAACTACACAAAATAAAAACTCACAAGCAAAGTGCAAGAGAAGACAAACCATGCAAGTTCAAAATACAAATAATAATAGTTACTATAATAAACAAATAAATACTGAGAATACGAGTTGGAGTCTTGAAACTGAGTCAACACGTTGTGCTCAGTCATCAGTTCAGTGTTGAGATGAATGAAGTTATCCACGCTGGTTCAGGCGGCTGATGGCTGAAGCTTAATAAGTCATAGTCATGCTTCATTGATCCCGGGGAAAATTGGTTTTCGTTACAGTTGCACCACAATAATAAATAGTAATAAAACCATAAATAGTTAAATAGTAATATGTAAATTATTTTGCAGGAAATAAGTCCAGGACCAGCCTATTGGCTCAGGATGTCTGACCCTCCAAGGGAGGAGTTGTAAAGTTTGATGGCCACAGGCAGGAATGACTTCCTATGACGCTCAGTGTTGCATCTCGGTGGAATGAGTCTCTGGCGGAATGTACTCCTGTGCCCAACCAGACCATTATGTAGTGGATGGGAGACATTGTCCAAGATGGCATGCAACTTGGACAGCATCCTCTTTTCAGACACCACCGTGAGAGAGTCCAGTTCCATCCCCACAACATCACTGGCCTTATGAATGAGTTTGTTGATTCTGTTGGTGTCTGCTACCCTCAGTCTGCTGCCCCAGCACACAATAGCAAACATGATAGCACTGGCCACCATTGACTCGTAGAACATCCTCAGCATCGTCCGGCAGACGTCAAAGGACCTCAGTCTCCTCAGGAAATAGAGACGGCTCAGACCCTTCTTGTAGACAGCCTCAGTGTTCTTTGACCAGTCCAGTTTATTGTCAATTCGTATCCCTAAGTACTTGTAATCCTCCACCATGTCCACACTGACCCCCTGGATGGAAACAGGGGTCACCGGTACCTTAGCTCTCCTCAGGTCTACCACCAGCTCCTTAGTCTTTTTCACATTAAGCTGCAGATAATTCTGCTCACACCATGTGACAAACTGTTCCTGAATCTGGCACTGTGGGATGTAATGCTCCTGTACCCCCATTCTGATGGCAGCAGTGGCCTAGATGGAGGAGGCCCTTGACGATGGATGCTGCTTTCTTGAGGCAGTACACCTTGTAGATGTCCTCAATGGTGGGGATGAACTAAGCTGTATCCACCACTTTTTGGAGGCTTTCCTATTCTTGGGCACTGGTGTTTCTACGCCAAGCAGCGATGAAACCAGTCAGGATACTCTCCACCCTGCATCTACAGAAGTTTGTCGAAGTTTTAGATAACATACTGAATAGGTGCAAATTTCTAAGAAAGTAGAGGCACTGCCCTGCTTTCTTTGAAATGGCATTTATGTGCTGGTTCCAGTACAGACCCTCCGATACGATAACACCCAGGAATTTAAAGTTACTATGCTCTCCAACTCCAATCCTTTAATGAGCTCCTAATAAGGAATCGATTAAGAGAGGACAATGGACCACTGACAGAAAGGGAAGGAGGAGAGGGACCAGAGGGGTCATTTATTGTATCTGGTGCTCCCAGTGAGACCTGATGGAGACTGGGGGACTGCTTTGCAAGCAACTCTGTTCTGTCTGCAGCAAAAGGCAGGATTGTCCAGTTATTTAGCTGCCCCCTTCTCTTTTTCCATTTCCCATTCTGACTATCCCTCACCCCTTCTCATTTGCACATTACCTTACCCTGGTTCCCCTCTTCCTTCTCCTTCTTCCATGGTCCACTACAGTCATAGTCATACTTTATTGATCCTGGGGGAAATTGGTTTTCGTTACAGTTCCACCATAAGTAGTTAAATAGTAATAAAACCATAAATAATTAAATAGTAATATGTAAAATATGCCAGGAAATAACTCCAGGACTAGCCTATTGGCTCAGAATGTCTGACCCTCCAAGGGAGGAGTTGTAAAGTTTGATGGCCACAGGCAGGAATGACTTCCTATGACGCTCTGTGTTGCATCTCGGTGGAATGAGTCTCCGGCTGAATGTACTCCTGTGCCCACCCAGTACACTATGCAGTGGATGGGAGACATTGTCCAAGATGGCATGCAACTTGGACAGCATTCTCTTTTCAGACACCACCGTCAGAGAGTCCAGTTCCATCCCCACAACATCACTGGCCTTACGAATGAGTTTGTTGTTTCTGTTGGTGTCTGCTACCCTCAGCCTGCTGCCCCAGCACAAAACAGCAAACATGATTGCACTGGGTACCACAGACTCGTAGAACATCTTCAGCATCGTCCGACAGATGTTAAAGGACCTCAGTCTCTTCAGGAAATAGAGACGGCTCTGACCCTTCTTGTAGACAGCCTCAGTGTTCTTTGACCAGTCCAATTTATTGTCAATTCGTAACCCAGGTATTTGTAATCCTCCACCATGTCCACACTGACCCCCTGGATGGAAACAGGGGTCACTGGTGCCTTAGCCCTCCTCAGGTCTACCACCAGCTCCTTAGTCTTTTTCACATTAAGCTGCAGATAATTCTGTTCACACCATGTGACAAAGTTTCCTACCGTAGCCCTGTATTCAGCCTCATCTCCCTTGCTGATGCATCCAACTATGGCAGAGTCATCCCAAAACTTCTGAAGATGACAAGACTCTGTGCAGTAGTTGAAGTCCGAGGTGTAAATAGTGAAGAGAAAGGGAGACAAGGCAGTCCCCTTTGGAGCCCCAGTGCTGCTGATCACTCTGTCGGACACACAGTGTTGCAAGCACACATACTGTGGTCTGCCAGTCAGGTAATCAAGAATCCACGACACCAGGAAAGCATCCACCTGCACCGCTGTCAGCTTCTCTCCCAGCAGAGCAGGGCGGATGGTGTTGAACACACTGGAGAAGTCAAAAAACATGACCCTTACAGTGCTCGCTGGCTTGTCCAGGTGGGCGTAGAAACAGTTCAACAGGTAGACGATGGCATCCTTAACTCCTAGTCAGGGCTGGTAGGTGAACTGGAGGGGATCTAAGTGTGGCCTAACCATTGGCCGGAGCAGCTCCAGAACAAGTCTCTCCAGGGTCTTCATGATGTGGGAGGTCAATGCCACCGGTCTGTAGTCATTGAGGCCGCTGGGGCGCGGCGTCTTCAGCACAGGGATGAGGCAGGACGTCTTCCACAGCACAGGAACCCTCTAGAGACTCAGGCTCAGGTTGAAGACATGGCCAAGTACTCCACATAGCTGAGGGGCACAGGCTTTGAGCACCCTGGTACTGACACCATCCGGCCCTGCAGCCTTGCTTGGGTTGAGACGTTTCAGCTGTCTTCTCACCTGTTCAGCTGTGAAGCCCACTGTGGTGGTTTTGTGTGGGGAAGGGGTATAGTCATGAGAGCAGGGTGGGGGACTGTGAGGAGTGGAACTTGTGTTGGTTGGGGGCTGACAACAGATGACTCATGTGGGGGATGGGCAGGGGCCACAAAGTCAAAACTGTTAAAGAACAGGTTAAGTTCATTGGCCCTGTCCACACTGCCTTCAGCTGCTCTGTTGTTAGTTTGCTGGAACCCAGTGATAGTCCTCATCCCACTCCAGACCTCTCTCATGTTGTTCTGCTAGAGTTTCCACTCCACCCTTCTATCCTCTATCTGACTCCTTCTTCTTCAACCCTTTACTTCTTGCACCTAGTTCCTCCCTGTTTATTACTTCACAGTCCGCCATTCGACCTACCCACCCTCTTCTCCCTCACCTTGTTTCACTTATCACACGCCAGTTTATACTCCTTCCCATTCCCACCGCCCTGTCCCTGTCCCCCCCCCCAACTCACTTATTCTGGCTTCTGCCCTTTTCCTTTCCAGCCCAAATGAAGGGTCTCAGTCCGCAACGTCAACTATTTGTTCCCTTCCATAGATGCTACCTGACCTGCCGAATCCCTTCATCATTGTGAGGGAGAGGAGAGCCATCCGCAGTACCACCGATGCGGCAGAGAGGGCCTCAAGATGGCTGTGGCTCAAAAGAGGGGAGCCATGGCGTCATAAGTAGCTAGCCATCTGGACACAAGCTGGGGTCTGACCAGCCCCGGCTGGGTCACCTGGAGGAGGTTGTATGATGTTGAAAGACCCGAAACACCCGATGATTCCAGGAACATCACTGAAGATGTGTCCAGAAGCATCAGCAGATGTATGTACACAGCAGTGTATCAGTTGCACGAAAGCGGCAGTTTCAACCCGACGGTAGGGCAGCACGAACGGAAAAACTCAACATTGCCGCTGCGACAAAACCTCAATGAAGTATAGAAAGATGGTTCACTTACACTTCCATCATCCCCGGGCGCCGCAGACAAACGCCCCCCACGGCCGCCTCTCCCTGAATATCCGTTCCGCCCTGCAGAAAGACTCGCAAAGCGTGGCTGTAAAATCCAGGGCTCCAGCATCCCCCTCCGCTATTTCACATTTTCATTGGGGTGGGAAGTTACTACCACCTTCTTCCTGAATTGAAATTAAATTGAATTAAAGTGCAGCAAAAGAATCATTACAGTCATTCTTTATGTGTGAGACCGCTGAGCTGTCAATCACATTCTTCACGCTCAATAACTCCACTCAACAATTAAAAAAAACTCTAGCTATCATTTTTGGCCACCTGTAGAAATTGTTTTAATTGAAGGGTCTCGGCCCGAAATGTCGATTGTTTATTCCTCTCCACAGATTCTGCCTGACCTGCTGTGTTCCTCCAGTATTCACGATTGTTTACTATCATTTCCAGTGCACAAGTGTAAAAGAGAACTAAATAATTGCTAATCCAGATCCAAAGCAGTACAAAACAAAACACAATAGATAAAGAACATAATAATAAAAACACAATAATGATAAATAAGATTGCTTATATAATTAGATTGATTGTATGTCTATAAGGTGACACAAGGCACAGGATTATCAGTAAATGTTGAATCTGACAGGAAATGATAAATTAGAGGTGGTTGGGGGTGGGGAGGGGTGGGTTAATGGGCTGAGGTGTTGATCAGCCTTCCTGCTTGGGGAAAGGAACTGTTTTTGAGTCTGATGGTCCTGGCGTGGATGCTACGTAGCCTCCTCCCTGACGGGAGTGGGGCAAACAGTCCATGAGTGGGTGGTGAGATCCTTCTTGATGATACCGGCCCTTCTCTGGTACTTTTCTGTAGATCTGTCCTTGACAGTGGGTGGGTTGGTGCCAGTGATGCATTGGGCAGTTTTGACAACCTGTTGTAGAGCCTTCCTGTAGACCACATTGCAGTTTCTGTACCAAGCAGTGATGTAACATGTTAGGATGCTCTCTACTGTGCCTGTATCTGTGGAAGGATGTGAGTGTGGATGTGCATAGACCAGCTCTCTTCGGCCTCCACAGAAAGCAGAGGTGCCAGCGAGCTTTCCTGATTGTGCAGGATGTGTTCTGGATCCATGAGCGTTTGTGCAAGATTGTGCACTCCCACAAGTTTGAAACTCATTTCCATTGCTCTGCCACTGATGTAAAGAGGTGTGTGAGGGTGTGAGACAGCCACCTCTGTAGTCCTTTTTATATTGAGGAAAAGGTTATTTGTCTGGCAGAGAGCCTGGAGCTCCTTCACCTCCTCTCTGTAGCATGTCCCATTGTCGTTGGTGATGAGCCCCACCACTGTTGTGTCATCAGCAAACTTGACAATGTGATTGCTCGGGTGTTTGGTCGTGCCCTCGTGTGTGAGCAAACTGCACGGCTATGGGCTCTGCACACAACCTTGGCATCCGTGTTGACGGTGACCGAGAGGGAGGAGCAGTTGTGCGTCCAGGCCACCTGAGGTCTGTTGGTTAGGAAGCCCAACACCCAGTTGCACAGTGGTGTATTTAGACCGAGGGGTAGGAGTTTGTTCACCAGATTTCTAGGTGTGTCAGGGCCGGTTGCATGACAGATGTTATGGCATCTACAATAGAGTGGTTCTGTCAGTAAGCATTTTGGTGAACATCCAATGTGGCAGGAATGGAGTCTTTGAGATGTGCCATTATCAGCCATTCAGAGAACTTCAGGACGATCAGCTTCAGTGCCACCAGGCGGTCGTTGTTTCATTCTGAAGGTGTAGGGATGATGGTGGCTGATTTGAATCACGGGGCGACAGCAGCCTGGATAGTGAAGTGTGGAAGTTGTCAGCGAGCTGGTGTGCACGCTCACTGGATGCTCGGCTCGGGGTATCGTCCGGCCCAGCCACCTTACAGGGACTGACTCGCTGCAGAGCCCTTCTCACGTCTGCTTTTACAGACAGTGACTGCTCACCTGGGAAAGAGGGAGCTCTCATGGCTGGTGTTGTGTTGCATGCCTCAAAGTGTGTATAAAGACTGCGGAGAGTAGCGGGGAAGGAGGTGTCACTGGTACAATCGATGCACTTTTACCCTGGCAACCGGTAACGCCCTGGATCCTCAATCACATACGCCTGGGATCATTAGTGGACGCGTGTTCCTGAATTTTTGTGCGTAGGTGACCTTTGCCCTCTTGAAGCCTAAGATGAGGTTTCTCCTGGCTGTTTTGAGAGCTGTTCTGTCTCCAGACTTGAAGGCAGGGTCCTGAGCCTTTAGTAGGGAGTGCACCTCTGGGTTCAGCTCGAGCTTCTGGTTGAGCCCTGAGGAGACAATCATGGTCCTCTTGACTGGTTTCTCCATCTTCAGCAGCGGTCGATATGCTGCCATTAATATTGTGGAGGTGTGGTCAGAGAGGCCAAGATGAGGGAAAAGAATGGCTTTGTAAGTACTGCATCTGTTTGTATAAACATGGTCCAGTCTGTTTGTTCCCCTAGTGACCATGCTGGTGGAATTTGGGTAAAATGTCCTGCGGGTCCATGTGACTGAAGTCTCCTGCAATTACGAAGAGGCTGTCTGGATGCTCGTTTTGCAGAGAGCTGATGATGGTGTTGAGTTCTTCCAGTGCACCTCAGATCTTCTGGGAGCCGTAGACAGTGGTGATATTAAACTCCCTGAGTAGGTAATGTGGCCACCACTTAAGGTATGTGTTGCTTCGGATTTCCAGCCTCTGCAGAATATCTTTTGCTTTCAATTATTTTAATTGAATTGATAGTCACATCTGAAAGTTACCTTTGACCACATGATCTTGGGTCTCCCACTACATTGTTAGCTCAAAAATATCCGTGCTTACAGCACCAGGCTTAGCATCCAAATGAAAACTTCAGAATTTGTCCTGATTCCCCTCACCTCCCTTCCAAAGGAGGAGGAGAAGATGGCAGCGCGACGCAGCCTGTGTGGCCACTCTGGTAAATGATATCTGTAATCCATCAAGTAGGGTGCCGTGCACAATCCTGATTTGATGGGGACAGATGTGACAGAACGGAGGAACGTCTGGAGGAACTTCTGAAATGCCTTTTTCACAGCCACTGTTACTGAGATGATCCAGGATCTCCGGAGGGGAAGGCCCCGAGTCCTTGGCTTTGCTTGTTGCTCGGCGGCCGAGGATGGGGTGGAAGTGCTCGGCAGAGATGGTACTCGGTGCTCGGTGTCGAAGGGCTGGTCGGAGGCTTGAAGTTTTCAGACAGACTCAGAGTCGGCTGGGGTCGAGTGCTTCCAATGCATCGACAGTTGTTGGTAACACGAGGAGTTCTGCAGATGCTGGAAATTCAAGCAACACACATCAAAGTTGCTGGTGAATGCAGCAGGCCTGGCAGCATCCCTAGGAAGAGGTACAGTCAACGTTTCAGGCCGAGACCCTTCGTCAGGACTAACTGAAGGAAGAGCTAGTAAGAGATTTGAAAGTGGGAGGATGAGGGGGAGATCCAAAATGATAGGAGAAGACAGGAGGGGGAGGGATGAAGCCAAGAGCTGGACAGGTGATTGGCAAAAGGGATATGAGAGGATCATGGGACAGGAGGCCCAGGGAGAAGGAAAAGGGGGAGGAGGGAAAACCCAAAGGATGGGCAAGGGGTATAGTGAGAGGGACAGAGGGAGAAAAAGGAGAGAGAGAGAGAAAGAATGTGTGTATATAAATAAATAACGGATGGGGTACGAGGGGGAGGCGGGGCATTAGCGGAAGTTAGAGAAGTTAATGTTCATTGCCTGGAGGTTTATGGCAGAGAGAGTTTCTCCCTTCTGCCGCCTGCTATTGGGGACTGTCGGGAGTCGATCGAAACTTTGAGACTTTTTTTTTACCGTTCCCATGGTCTGTTTTTTATCAAATTACGGTATTGCTTTGCACTGCTGTAACTATATGTTATAATTATGTGGTCTTGTCAGTGTTAGTCTTTGGTTTGTAATGTTTTTTTTGTGATATCACTCTGGAGGAACTTTGTATCATTTTTTAATGCATGCTTTTCTAAATGACAATAAACAAGGATTGAGTGTCCTCATAATCTAAATTGGTGTTTATGAGGCTTAGACTCTTTTTAAGATGGTGACCTGTAAGGATGGTGTGGTGACGTGGTGGTTAGCATAATGTTTTAAGGCACCAGCAATCGCAACTGAGTTTTGATTCCCGCCACTGTCTGTAAGGAATTTGTTCATTCTCCCTGTGACCAGGAGGGTTTCTTCCCACTTCCTAGGGTAGCATTAGTGAGTTCTGAGCATGCTATGTTAGCACTGGAAACGTGACGACATTTGCGGGCTGTCCCAGCACAATCCTTGGACTGTGTTGGTCACTGATGCAAATAAAGCATTTCACTGTACTCTATGTTTCAATATTCATGTGATACATAAAGTTAAAGCCAGTCTTTACCTTTAGATCTCAGCCGGAGTGTTTCTGCTTAAGGATAACCCCCGGATGGCCCGTCTCGGATGATCTTGGTTCATGGTCAGTCAGGTTCCTGTCTCCAGAATGTCCTTTTCTGATGTTTACCTTTGAGGCACATCAGTCCAACAGTGTAAACAAACCAATCTGAACAGAACATCTCCTAGGATGACGTTCTCGTCAGTCACAATCACTAAATAATACTGATAGATCAGCCTGTTATTTACATGTACTGAGGTACAGTGAAACCTTGGCTTGCATACCAGCTATGTTTAGGTAGAACAAAGGAAAACAATAAGAAAATGCAGAATAAAGTGATAGATTTACAGAGAAAGTGTAGTGCAGATAGACAATAAGGTGCAAGATTATAATGAGGTAGATTGTGAGGTCAAGAATCCATCTTGTAGTACTGGGGAACCATAATGACAGGATAGAAACTGTCCTTGAGCCCTGTAGTGCATGCTTTCAGGCTTTTGTATCTTCTGCCCAATGGGGGGGGGAGGGGCGGCATGTCTATTTGGGGAGAAGAGGGAATGTCAGGAATGGGTGGGATCTTTGATTATACTAGCTACTTACTGAGACAGCAAGAAACATAGACAGAGCCTGTGGAGTTCCATGAAGTGCAGGGCTGTGTCCAATACTCTCTGCAGTTTCTTGTGGTTGTGGGCAGATTGTTTGCCGTATGAAGCTGTGGTCCACACAAATAGGAAGCTTCGTTTGGTGCATCTATCAAGATTAGCAAAGGTCAAAGAGGATATGTCAGACTTCTTTAGCCTCCTGAGGAAGAAGAAATACTGGTGAGCTCTCTTGGCTGCGGCATCTATCTGGTTAGACAAGGGCGGGTTATTGGTGAAATTTGTTTCTAGGAATTTAACTCTCTCAACCTCAGCACTAATGTAAACAGGATCATGTGCACCATTTCTTTTCCTGAAGTCATTAGACTAGCTCTTCTGTTGACATTGAAGGAAAGGCTGTTGTCATGAAACCATGCCACTAGGCTTTCTATCTCATTCCTACTCTCTGACTCAACGTTATTTGAAATTGTAGATGGAGTGAACAATAAAGTCAGGTGATACAGTCATGACTGTTGGGAATTGAGTAGGGGAGTGCTAATGCAGCCTTCTGGGGCACCAGTGTTGAGAATAAACATGATAAAGGTGTTGCTGTCAATTGTCATTAATTATAGTCTACTGGCCAGGAAGTCAAGGATCCTATTGCAGAGGGAAGTTTTGAGTCACAGATCTGGCAGGTTGGAGAAGGTTTTGCTTGGAATTATGGTATTGAAGACAGACTTGTAGTTAATAATTAATTATTTAATTATAAATGATCCTTGCACAGGCTGCAATGTGAAAATCTGCTGTTCTAAGTTTGAGATTATATTCCTGTATGGCAGTAACAATAGAATAGTAAACACAGCATTGAATTTTGAGGCTTGGCATTCTGCAGTACAATTGTGCTGCCTGGGACTGCAGTTGTGAAGCTGAGTAGAAAAATTCCCTGTTTTGTGACTAGGTTGAAAGCTCGTCCAAAAAAAAGCGATTGACAAAAGAAAAAGCTCTAAGAATAATTGCTAGCCCCTTCTTCTAAATCTGTACACAATTTTGTTTGGTTGAGGTTAGCATGCACAAAGCATGGGATTGACAGTTCGAGGCCTGAGTCAAACACATGCATGATAACTGTAGACCTCATAGCTGGCTGTGTCACTACTTGTGTTTGTTTGAGATCGTAATGAACAAGGACATTTGCTTGCATTTCACCCCGGTGATTATCTATCTGTAACAACATGTAAAGCAGTTAAAGTAGTGACAAGACTAAGTATGAAAGAAGGGCATAATATTGAACAAGTTTTAAAAAGTTTGGAGCTCTGAAGCACCAATTGGTTTTCTTAAATACCACAGACACCTTCTCTTGCACCAACATCAAACCAAATTCATCCATCTTCAGTTAGTCCCAATACTCATGAACTGTATTTATTCCACTATAAACAAATGTGTGACATTACAGTCTTGAGCACTTCCAATAGTTTCAAATGCTTAAACTTACATTGGTATTGCTAATGTGGAATGCTGGAAGTCACTAGTTTAACAGCGAGACAGATAGGTGGGGAGCTGCATGGATCGGTGGCAGTGAGGAGTAAGCCTCAAGCAATGGTGTCATGTGTTTGTAGCTGGTCAGGAGTCACTGGTGAATGTGGTGTGGTGCGGTGTAAAGGCTGGCATTGGTGCTGCTCTTCAGTGTTCGCTCAGCAGAAGATAAGCTGTATTATGTTTGACTGCAGACAGCTGCAACATTCATGGATTCAGGGACTTGTACTTTTTTTTTGTGTGTTACTGTATGTTTACTGCTAACTTATATGTGCTATACAGTAGGTGCCTTGTGTTGTATATGACTGTTGGCACTCTGTTTTGCACCTTGGTGCTGGAGTAACACTGTTTGGGTATTCATATATGGTTGAATGATAATTAAACTTGAACTTCTACTTTATCTCACTCCACCCACCCCCTGAGTTATTTTGCCGAACACCAGTTAGAATATTTTCAGGAAATAAATTCACATGACAACTTTGTATTGGCATAAAGCCAGCTTAGTATTTTCAGTGTCAGAAAACACTGGCTGGTTTGATGGATATTTAACTGCCAGTTGTCATGTTTTGTAACTCCAGTAACTAATCAAAAGGAAAAGACAGGAGCCAGGGATACTCGTGTACTTGGTTTCTTCTTCACTGAGGCACACATATATGATGTGGTGGTGTAATGACATATGCCATTCACGTGCTTCTTATATAGAACCCACAATGAATTATGTAAACAAAGAATGCTTAATCAAACTATATATTTACAATATTACTTAAATATTAAATATATCATACCCCTCCTTACTTGACTATAAACTCCTGCTCAATATGGAATGCATCGCCACTCACATATGTAACGTATTGCTCCCTAGTCATCTTATATTCTGTATATACAGTATCCAATATAATAAAACTACTGTATAGACATCCACAGTATAGTAAATTTTAAATTGTCCCATTCAGACCTAAAGATTTAATTGCTGTGGAGAATTTTTTACTCATGTGGGATAACGTCTTTCCTGACAAAGGCGGGTGGGGGAGTAGTCACTGTGCTTGGCAGGTGAAGCTTCTGGCTGTGAAACAATCTCAGGTTCTGGGGCCTCCTCCGTGGTGGTTGTAGGAGTTGTGAGTTTTGCACGCCTTTCTTCTCTCACAATTAACTCTGCTTTCCTCAACTGATCGATGTGTTGTCTCTGGATGGCATCAGATGCAATCTCCACTGTGTAGGAGAGTGGTCCAGTTCTGTTTTTAATCTTTCCCACTTTAGATCACCTCTGTAGTCTCTCGTCTGGACTGCATGTCTAGGAGTGAAACATTGAACCTCCTTGTCTGAGGAGTCCTCAATTTGTCTCAGCTGTTTGTCCTGCATAATCCTGAGACTGGGTTTGAGGAGATCCAAGCTTAAGTGCAAGGGACAACCCAGGAACAACATAGCTGGTGAATTGTTGGTTGTGGAGTGTGCTGCATTGCAATATGCAAAGAGGAAAATGGCGAGCTTCTAGTTCAGTGTCAGTGTAGTGTGTTCTTCAGACTCTGGACAAACCTTTCCATCAAACCATTTGTAGATGGGCAGTAATATGTCTTAATCCATTCATTTTCAGGAATGACTAAAACCTTTCCTCAACAAGCTGTGGTCCATTGTTACTGACTATGTGTTCTGGAACACTAGTCCTTGAGAAGAGACTTCTCAACACATCAACAGCATGCAAAAAGCTGTAGTAGAGGCTAGTGGGAAGACTCCTGGCCACTTTATAGCTGCATCCACTGCTACCGAGAAATTTGTGCCCATGAATGGTCCAGCAAAATCCCCATGAATCCTCTGCCAGGGCAAAGTAGGCCATTTTCAGTAATGGAGAGGCACTTCTGTTGGCATCTTCGGGACTTATTGGCATCTGAAACGGTGTACAGCAGGCTGCTCAATCTACCTCAGGCCACCAGTCAAAGCTTCAAGTCAATGCTGTCATTTTGACCATACCTGAATGACTGGCATCTAGCTCCTCCAACACTTGAGCTCTTAGCTTGGATGGCAAACAAAACTCTCAATTACCATACAAGGGACTCACACCAAGGGCAGGTTCCTCCTGGCGCTGGTAAAACTGGTGGAACTGGAATTTCTACTGCACATTACAGCCAATTTGATGTAATACACAGTAAGTGCTGGAGGAACTCAGCAGGCCAAGCAACATTTATGGAAAAGAGTAAACAGTTGAAGTTTCAGGCTCTTCACAAGCCATTTTGAGTTGCTATGTAGAACTGAGACAGAGTGGGATTTTTTTCTGCTTTCCCTTTGGATCATCTCTGCCATAACAGATTTTTGATTTGCTTTAGGGAAAACACATCAAGAGGAGTGTCCTTTTGTAAATTTTTCAGGCATTTCCTTTTCCAAGGGTAAACAGGACAACCCATCAGCATTTCCATGATTAGTTGTCCCCTTGAATTTGAATTTATAATTGTGTCCTCCAAGAAACAGAGCCCATCTCTGCATTCGTCCTGCTGCTGTTGGTGGAACACCCTTCTGTGGATTGAAATTGGACGCCAATGATTGATGATCAGTAATGAGGGTAAACTCTCACCCACGCAAGTACATGCTCTGTTTAGGTTTCCTACTTTGTTGCATTTTTTTGCAAGTATTGCCTTTATACCTGCATTGGTCTGGCATATGTGAGCCTCTGCCACAACAATGACACAATTTGTTTGGCCAGGCAGGTTTCTGTTTAGACATTCCAATTTTGTTTATGTTCACTTTTATTCCCGGCTGCAACTCTGGCTGCTGTATCCACTGATACAGGAGTTTCAACTGCTCTTTTAAATCTGACTTGTGAGTCAGTTAGTAGCCATTTTTGAATGTTTTCTTGTAAGGTTCCACAAACTGAATTATCTCTCAGTGCCTCATTAAGCCCATTACTGAATTGACAATGGTCGGACCATTTTTTCAATTCAGTCATGTAAACTGAAGTAGACTCCCCTTCCTTTTGATTCCGCTTATGAAACCTAAAGCATTCTACAATCAACAATGTTTTTGGTTTTAAAAGGCTCTTGCATTACATTCCCAAATTCAGCAAAGCTGATTTAAACTGGTTTGATTGGAGCTGTTAAATGTCTAAGCAAACTGTATGTTTTCGCACTCAGCAAAGTTGGCACTCATTTTTTATTGGCTATTCCATTTGCTTTAAAATACTATATAATTTGTTCAGTATACAGCATCCACTTATCTGCTGTGGATTCAAATGCGTCTATCTTTCCAGTGTAGCCAGCCATTTCTGCTTTTTATTCCAGTACTCACTATTTATGAACCTGCAAATTTTGTCCATCTTCTGCCTTTTCTTTTAAAAACTCAAATGTCTTTCTCTCCCTGTGCTTCAACAGATGCACAAGTAGTCGTCTTGGGTTCATTTTAAAACTTCCTTGACCCCATTGTTACGTTTTTTAAACTCCAGAAACTAATCAAAAGAAAAACACAGGAGGCTGTTGTGCAGGAGAAAAGCAGTTTCTGAGGTACTCAAACCACCCAATTTGCACCAAGAATTATTCCATGGTCGAAGTAATTGAAATCACATTTCTTCCCCATTCTGATGTTTGGTCTGAACAACAAATGAACTTCTTAATCATGTCTGCCTGCTTTATGCATTGGGTTGTTGCTCATTAGATATTTGTACTAAAAACAGAAGTACAGGTGTACCTAATAAAATGAACACCGAGCATGTCTGGTCATATCTAACTATACCAAAATATTCAGTCTAGAAATGTCAAAGAGTTACCATATTCCATAATCTCTCAAATGCAATGACTTCCTTTGACATTTGATGTTTCAGTACCAAATTTGTAATCTTTGAGGTAATTGTGATAGTACCATGTCAGATGAGTCTTCAAAATTATGAGAGGTAAATAGGATGAATGCATGCAGGCGTATTCCCCTCAGGTTGGGTTAGACTAGAGCTAGAGACTAAGTTTAGAATGAAAAGTGAAATAGTTAAGGGGAACCTGAGTAAGAACTTCTTCACTCAAGAGGGTGGTGTGAATCTGGATTGAGCTGTCAACAGAAGAGACAGATGCAGATTCAATTGTAACATTTGACAGGTCTGTATACATCCGAGTGCAGGTAGATGGTTCTAGGCTGGCACAACCTTGATGGGACAAGGGACCCGTTTCTGTGCTGCAGTGCTCTCTGGCCCTATATGGGAGTACACCCAATTGAATGGCACATCTACTATGCTGTTGGATTGAAATAAGTTAGCAAGAATTTCTAAGCACGTAAGCCTATTCCACCAAAGTGAAGTTTTATTTTGAGCATGGAATACTGCATTTTCTATATTGGAATATGTCCCTCAAAATGAATAGCAATCATTCAAAGTAAAAGTTAACCTTCAATTTTGTAATATTTATCAAATTACCCAATGTAAATTGTGCTATTTCAGCTATCACATCTCAAATTCTTTTCATACAGTATGTGCTATTACTTAGTTCAGTTTTGACAGATTCTCCATTCAACTTCTTCTTAAAATTTCAAACTTAAAAAGTCTCATTTTAGCAAATCACCCACTTCAACCACTTAAGCAGTGTAGTATATTGGGTAATTGCCCATGCATTGTGCAGGATTACATGACTCACAGACCAGCAGTATGGAAGCATTACTGTTTATTTGTCAACTGTCTAAGCACAGTACAAAATTTTACCAGTCGTTCATGTGATACAGGGCTTTAACATAAAAACTATACCAATCTTAAAGCAATATTGACACCTCACACTAATTTACATGTCACAAATCTGTGGAATAATCCTTGACTATCAACATATTTCTCTCATCAAAACTTTCACAAGCACTAAACTTTCACAAGTATTAAATTTTCAAGAAGTATAGAGAAATTAATTACAGGTAACCCCTGCCTTAGGAGGGAATTGCATTCCTTGAAACTGGTTCACATTGTGATTTTCAGTAATGAGAAGCTGCATGATTCACACATGCGTCAAGAGTTGTCAAGTTGTGGGGGGGGGGGGAATGTTTAAAACATTCTTTTACAAATCCAAAGAAAGGATTTTATTCTATATCTCAAACTTTTGGATAGTAATTTGTAAATTCTCAAAGGGCAAATTTCCATAACCAGAATGGCCATTATGAATGGTTATGGCAGTGTGATAGTTTTGAAAGTTTACTGGACCCAATTTAAAAATACACAGCGATCTCACATTTCCATATCGTCATCTTATAAAAAATTGCATATGTTTATGTTCAATGTTACACATGCTCAATCATTTATTTACTTAAGAGATGTTTGTGACAATCATTAAATGACTTGAACACTTTGAAATGGCTGGAGCAAGTTGTAATTTTTAAAAACCAAAACTAAATAGATAAGGGAAGGGCTCAGTTTATTGGAAACTTAAGTTAAAAGGGGTAACAAGATTAAAAGGCATTGCACCAGAGTTGAAATACAAAATTAAACGTCATCACCATAAAAGTTACCTGTATTTTTCTCTCCACATACACTATCTGATTTATTTTGCATTTCATGTGTGTATTGTAAGATTTCCAGCACCTGCAATTGTATGATTTCAGGGTCTTCCATAGAGGCACCAAATTTGGGTCTTAGATATATGAGGGGTAATTGATAAGTTCGTGGCCTAAGGTAGAAGGGGTCAATTTTAGAAAACCTAGCACATTTATTTTTCAGCATGGTCCCCTCCTACATGTACACACTCAGTCCAGCGGTCGTGGAACATACGGATCCCTTCTTTGTCGAAGTGGTCCACAAGCAGGGATGATTGATAAGTTTGTGGCCTCAGGTAGAAGGAGATGAGTTATACAGCTCTCGTTACATGCACGTGCAGTTCAACTCTTTGAGTGAAAATGTAGAAAGTTTGAAGTTAATAACATCTCCTTCTACCTTAGGCCACGAACGTATCAATCACCCCTGTTGTGGACCACTTCTGGAGGTCCAAGACACTGACTTCTACAAAGAAGGGATCCGTATGCTCCACGACCACTGGACTAAGTGTGTAAATGTAGGAAAAATAAATGTGCTAGGTTTTCTAAAATTGACTCCTTTTACCTTAGGCCACGAACTTATCAATCACCCCTCATACTACAAGTTCAGCCTTCAAAGACACACAGGATGGGTAAATTGTAAGATTGAGCAATCTCGTCATCCCCCTCCCCCCCCCCATAGGGCCATGCAACAATCTTGTTTTAAAACTGAATAAACTGTACTCAGTTCTTCTCTGAAGCAATTACTTTGCACACCATTCATTTTAAAATCATACCCTTAACACCAGTAATGCTGATGGAGCAAGCATACAGTAGGTACTTGCAGTAAAGGTAATCTTGAAGGAGTTTATTATATTGAGGAAGTAAATCTGGCTTACAAGATAAAATGCAATTGAGAGAGTTATCTTAACTTATAGTTATCTTATAGTTCATGTGATTGTTGGGAACAAATTAGATTAAAATAAAATATATTCTTCTTTTTTAAATGAAACAAGCTTAATTAATTCACACCACCAATCCTGTGGGAACAGCGATCACAACAGAATTTTGTATTCCCTTCCCGGTTTGATAAAATAATAGAACCAGATAAACTGGCAAGGGATATGAATAAAGAGAAAGTACTGGATAAGCTCTGGAGACTGACAAATAACTTGGATTCAGTAGTATCTATTACGGTGATGGTGATAATCTTCCAATGTCTCCTGAATTCTGAAACAGTTACAGCAAACAAGAGAAAATCTAGATGCTGGAAATTCACTTACAACAAATTGAAACTAGCAAATGCAGCACAGCTATTCAAGAGGTTGAAAGAAAATAAATTTTGTGGATACAAGTTGTTAAGAAGTGCTGGAATCTACTAACATCAATGTGGTTAACATTGGAAAATCATAAAGTCGACAGAGTTCTTGTAGTTTTTGAAAGGAAAATTATGTTGGTGGGGGGGGGGGGGGAGTGTTAAGATCTTTGAGGTTATGTAATATACTTGATGCCAAAAAAAAATGGAGGGGAAAAACCAATGATTGCAGTATATCTAGGTTTTAAAAGGCAATAAAGTACCACATTAAAGGTTATTAAATGAAGTTTCATAGAAAGGAATAATATTTTAATGTATGAATGAAGGACATGAAACACTATGATTAAACTGTTCATCAGTTTGATTATTAATGATGAGCTATTGCCATATGAAACACCTTGGAAACAAAATATTCCAGAATTTTTGGGCAACAATAAGCTGCCCAAGTACACTACCTCCCTGTCAGCAAAGTTCACACTTAAACATGAGCAATATCTTGTAAGATTCTCCTGATCCTTAACTAAAAATGTTAAATGTAAATCAGAACACAGATTAAATGTTGAACAAAGGAGGAAATTAATCCTTTCATAACAAACAACTTAGCACATCTGGCTTCTGAATCATGTATCTGGTCTAGGACAAAAATTGCATCTTGTAATCAAGTTGTATGAATATGTAATAAAATCTTTTAGTTTACTATTATGGATCCCACTTTCTACAAAAGTGGATGCATTTTTTTTAAGAAAAGAGTTACACATTACAGATATCAGTGCATTAAATAATTGAAGGGATCAGTTCTTTACAAAATGAATAATAAATACAGGATCTATAGATTTGCCATTTAGCAATGTAATAATTTAGCAAAAGCAGTTTTACACCATTCTCAGTCACAGCCTCTTGCTTGATCAATAAAGTTAATTTACACACTTATTCAACTCAGACATTCCAGCCACTGTATTTATTGTCTCTTTTAATAGTTACAGATGAACAGGTTCACTCCATATACAATTACAAGTACAGTTTTTACAGCTTGTATTACAATACATCACTGCCATATTTACAAAGCTCTTATGTACATAAAATTTTCCAATTAATTCAGTGCAATGTCAATATTTTTTACAAGAATTTACAAGATGTAATGTAGTTACTCAGATAATTTAATAAATTCTTCAGTTATTAATGATTTAATTTAATAAAAAAGAATATTTTTCAACCATTATATCTATAATAGACTTGTAAGAACACACAATACAGCAGTAGATTGCACTACTTGCCCTTATTTCAGGATTGTGACAGAGAGGATGGTTTAAAATACTCATTTCTCACACAATCAATCACTCAGGCATTTTAAATTCATGTATAACGCAAAAAGAGGAACAATTGTGGAAACACAAATTAACACAAGATTGCTGATTTGTTCTTAACAATGTGCACCGATATGTTTACCAGAAATTTTAATACACCGAACTGTTTAATGTTAAGTGCACAAACTCTGCTGTGTAGATAAAGCAAGGTATGATTGATTGAATATCAAGCAATGAAACAGAGAGTTTAACCATCACTTTTGAAATAAGTTTGAAAACTGTGCAACACTGACTACAATGACAAAAATAAAGAGATAAATATTACATTATATTGTGTTTGCCAATGTTCCTCTTCCATTGAGCTTAATTAGTAGTCTCTATACAATTACACATACATTTAAGATCATCAAAGTAGCTATAGGATGTTGAAGTATATCAATAAAAATCACATTGGGTGGGAATTGCAATAACCTCTAAAGGCAAAACACTGTTCATTCATAGTACCTAACTCTAGAATTCAAATGCCGTTCCAGTTTCAAAGATAGCAAAATAGGTCAGCAAATCATCTGTTTCTGTGAACTAGGATTTGTTTGTGCCAAGAAAAAAATTCTGCTTTAAAAAGTATTGATGTATACGGAGGCTTTGCAGCTCAAGTAATGACATCAAGTAAAAAGTCCACACAGGCATTAAAATAACATAAAATAAAAATGTATTATATCCAAAATAATTGTAATGCAATGCAGGTTTAAACAAAACCAATGGTATTTAGCAATGCTGAAAATGCAGTGATATTTAGATGCAATACTATTGAACCTTCAAAATAAGGTTTCTTAAACTTTGAACTAAAGAAAAATAATATACAACCTAAAGATAGTTAAGCATATATATTCATAATAAATATGAATCGTTAACAGGACAAAATATCTAGACCTCAGAGTAGCAACATGTGATCTACAAAATGTCTTTCTTGTTTTAAGGGTCACAGAAATCAAAAGTGTGAAAAATTCAAGAAACAAATTAAACTTTGTATTACCTTTTTAAATTATTTAAGTTGATGCTGTGTGATTCATTGTTAGTTTTATGAAGAGTTCAATTGATCATGGCACTTATTTTGTATTTTTTTAAGTTGAGATATGCATTCTCCAGAATTTTAAATATTAGTTTTCCTACCACTATATAACCACTAAAACACAAGCTGAAGTAGTTTAAAAAGGTAATAAATGTAACTGTTCCATGAACTATTCACTCAAAGTTAAGGGAAAAGGTAGTCCACACAGATAGTTATAACTCTGTTAGAATTAATATGCTGTAGCCCAAGTTTTAGTGCATTTAAATTTCTTCCTGGCATGCTACCATTCTGGTCTTGTCAACACAATGCATGAAACCCAAACAGTTTAAAGGAGGTAGCAGATCACATTGGCTACTGATGCAAGTTGCAAACAGCAACTAGTGAGAGAGAAAAAAAAATAATCGCAATTACCATCTGTTTTCAAGAACTTTTACATGTTTTTCTTGTGCTTCATCATCACAGAAGAATTTGCAGAAGCAGCATGTTTTCAGCAGAAAACCTGTCCAACCCTGAAATTCTAAACTTGGAGTGTTTTGTTACCAGTCTTTCAGCAAACATGTGGCATCTGGCTAATGGAAGAACACATTCATTGCAGAATACAGTATTTTTTATAGTCAGATTCAAAATCTTCATCCATACTACTAGTGTCTGCCATTTTCTTGCCTTCTGTCTTTGGCAGGAACTGTGCATAGTCCACACCTTGTTGTTCATAGAAAAGGATGTAGGCAGAGTCAGTATCAATTTCATCAGGATGTACTTCCTGCAAGAAAAAAAAAGGGTTCCTTTAATGGTATACACAGCAGTGAAAGAAAGACAAAGTTAGAAAAAATGAGGCACAAGGGTCACAAGATAGAAAAATATCCACTAAGTTGAGTCACTAATTAACCAAGATTGTGGCCTCTGTAAGTGTAGGAAGGTGGAAATTAGATAATAGTCTGCAAAATGGCCTCACAGCTGCCATTGTAATTAGGAAACACAACTTATCTATTTATGTTTGAAAAAAAATGCATTCTAATGATAATAAAACTGTGAACAGCTCAACTGGTTCCCATTCATTCCTGCATGTCAGTCCCTTGAAGTCCATCTACCTTTAATTGAATAATGGTATCACAAAGCCTTGGATCCATGAATCACATCAAACCTCACTATGCGCTCTTAATTTCCAAAAGGTACACTTAGATTTATTTTACTTATTAGCATTGCTGTCAAAACTAGCAGCTATTGCCATTTCTTGAGATAATTGAGATGAGCTAATATACTTCACTGTTTTAAGCTTTAGCATTTAATTAAGAAATACAGAAACAATTCTCCTTCATAAACTTACCTTGCAGCTACTATCATTGTAACAGTACCACTTTTCATTGGGGTTTTTGGCATACGTGACATAATGGCCTCCTCCCAAGATTCCTGAATGGCACTAATAAATAACAGTAATGTAAGTATTATTTTCGTTACAGACAAAATTTAGATTATAAATATACTATCCTAATTAATTACACACATCACAAATATTTACCATCTTACAAAAAATAACACTTGGAATACTTGGAAAAAGAAATGAATAAAACTAAGGCAATTTTGTTACAGATACTTCTAGCCTGCTGCATCTCCATTTAGGCTTCTGGAATTTTGTGCAAAGGAACATTCACTTGGTAATGTAACTTTACTACACTGAATGTAACACCAAAGAACTGAGATCACTGCAAGACAGAAGAAGAATTAGGCCATTCAGCCATCGAATCTGCTCTAGCATTCCATCATGGCTGATTTTAGATTCTCTCTCAACCCCATTATCCTGCTTTCTCTCCATAACCTTTGACATCATGACTAACCAAGAACCTATCAACCTCTGCTTTAAATATATCCAATGTCCTGGATTCCTCAGCCATCTGTGGCAATTAATTCTACAGATTCACCACCTTCTGGCTAAAAAAAATTTCTTCAGATCCCTGGTCTAAATGGACATCCTGCTAAATAGCTGTGCCCTCTGATCCTAGACTCACCATCAGAAATATTCTAATCACATCCATTGTATGCAGGCCTTTCAATATTCAATAGGTTTCAATGAGATCCACCCTCATTCTTCTAAACTCCAGTAAGTATAGGCCCAGAGTCAAACGCTCCTCATAGGTTAACCCTTTCATTCTCAGAATCATTCTCGTGAACTTCCACCGGACCCTTTCCGATACAGCACATCTTTTCGTATAAGCCCAAAATTGCTCATAATATTCCAAGTTCAGTCTGACCAATGTCTTATAAAACCTCAGCATCACATCCTTGATTTTATATTCTAGTCCTCTTGAAATGAATGCAAACATTGCATTTACCTCCCTTACCACCAACTTAAGCTGCAAGTAATCCTTTAGGGAATCCCGCACAAGGACTCCCAAGTCCCTTTGCACCTCTGAACTATGAATTTTCTCTCCATTTCAGAAATAGTTTACCCCTTTATTCCTTCACCCACAGTGCACAACCATACCCATACACTTCTCTACACTATATTCTATCTGTCACTTCTTTACTATGAAGCCATCAACACTGTCATCCAAATCATTGACATATAACATGAAAAGAAGTGGTCCCAATACCCCCGTGGTACACCATTAGTCACTAGCAGCCAACCAGAACAGGCCCCCTTTATTCCAACTCTTTGCCTCCTGCCAATCGGCCAAACTTCTATCGATGCTAGTTAGCATCTTTCTTGTACTACCATGGGCTCTTATTTTATTATGCAGCCCCATGTGTGGCACCTTGTCTGAGGGCTTCTGAAAATCCAAGTAAACATCCACTGACTCTTTGTCTGTCCTGCCTATTATGTCCTCAAAGAATCCAACAGATTAACAAAGAAGAAAGTCATTGAAAATTACCATGGCACAAGGTGCCAATTATTCAGTGAAATAATTTTTTCAACTCCTCTCAAATCATTCTACAAGTTAAATATATTCCTCCAGTTAAAGATCTTTGATAAAGGAAACTGGCCTTTATAATTATGTTTTTGAATTTCAATTTTAAACTTCTGGGAGTCTATGATACAAAAACACAGTCTGGAAATTCTCCTCATAATTCTAAATTTTTAACGCTAACAGCATCCATGCAAATCTCCTCTATTCCCTGATGAGAATCGTACAAAGTACTCTAGCTGTGGCATAAATGTTTAATACAGTTAAATCATGACATCCTTGCTCTTGTCAATTACATAACTAATAAAAAAATCTCATCACCCTAGCCCTGACTGAATTCTCTTAATGAACCATCACTTTCTCCCATCTTCAGCAGTGAATACCAGTTGAGGATTGTTACAGAATCTTTTGATACTCTGGTCTGTCCTGCAGTCAGCCAATCCCCCTCTCCATACAAAAGTTTAAATTGTGGATGATCATTTTCTGGAATATCCTCTCCACATAACTGTCAGTTATCCAGTTCCCAGTAGTTAAGTTAGAGACTCCTTGTCACTACCTCTCATGGCTGTGTTCTATGTTCTAAGTCACTCTCTCACAAATTCCTTCGCTCACTAAATTCTTTTTCCTTATACTCAGAGGAAGTTGCACTTTGTTAAAATGTACCAAGTTTGAAAGGGTTTTGTACATTCGTATCCATTTAACATACACTTAGGCTTGATGGAGATATGCCACATGGGGTTAAGACAGATGGTAACCAGAGGCAAATTTGCTCTCTTCAGAAATTAATAAAACAGTACAGCAGGGAAATGGTGAAAATGCTCACGAAGCCTCAGATAAAATGTCCTACTGAGTTATATGCTGAAAGCATTTTCCTACAGTGACAAGGATGATATAATATTGACCACAAGCTATCTATAGGAACTGGAGTAGAGTAGAATCAATGGAAGTTGGACACTAATGTAGTACCTGAGATCTGACAGCCTGGATTGACAATAGAGAAGTATGAAAATGAATTTTTGAAGCTTTTTAATTGCTGTGGAATTGATCAACAGGATTTGTTTGCTGTTATTTAATTAAATTGAGGTTAAGTTTACTTGGTAATGCAATTAAAATTTATAAGTTGTGACTAAAAAAAACAGTTGAAGCTAACTTTAAAATTCAATGCATTGCTTTCAAAAGGTACTGCGCCATGATTAACAGTCCTTTGTCTATTCATTGAAAATTATTTTATCATTTTGGAGAATGCTTCCTTATGTTATCTAATTATCATAATCTCTTAACCCAGGTAACTGGGTGGACTGGAGACTATAAACTGTCATTTTTCTATTATGCAAAAGCCATCTGTTTCCCAGTGCATTGCAAGAGGAAATGCTGAACATCAATTTTTTTTTTAAAAAAAAGGTAGCTTGAAGTCAGTCAAGTTTATTTTTATATTAGTGGTTTCTTCAGAAAGTGCATTTCATTAGCTCTATAGAACTTGAGGAAAAGACCAAGTTTTGTGCCACTATTCAACTTGATAGATTCATCAGTATCAATCAATGATATCAGCTTCAAAGTTCAGAACTTCGCAGATTCACAAGGAAATGGTTTAGATAAAAAAATAAAAATAAAAAAGCAGCAAAGTTCACCATTTATAAATCTTACATTTATGTATTATACATTTCAATATTTGTGTAACAATGAGAAAACTTATTTGGTTTACTCCATGCAATAGATAAAAAATTACAGCACTTACTGAAATTGCATACAAGTTATATAGAGGGTTCGAAAGGTTTGGATCTCTTTGGTTATCTGAAGTTACATCTTCATTTGTGCGGTTTTCACACTCTCCATTACTAATACAACTCCCAAATCCATTCTGCTGTTTTTCGTGACACACTCCATTGACTAAAATCAATTCTGTATTTTGTGTTTTCACAACTTCCGGAATTATTCCCTCATTGCTCCCCTCAGAGCTCTTTGCCTTATCAGGGTCATCTACTAGTTGGTCCAAGTGGGCATTTCTAACATTCTTTATCTCCAATATTTGATCCACATTACAGTTACTCTCTTTGCTGTCATCCAGGTTTTCTTTACTGTTCGAAAGTTTGTTCTTCCCAAGTTGTGATAAACGTAGCAGTCCTCTGCTTTTTCCTTGTTTGGGACTGTTTGTAGGGCTGTTGTTTTTGCTTGATGAATTATTCTTATTTTTTCTCCTTGAAGGTGGAGATGCTGAAGTTGAAGACAAAAACTAGAGGTAAGCACTTGCATTGCAACAGAAAGTTTGTTCAGTTCAGCACCTCTGACTAGGAAAATAAATGCACCTCACTTTAATTGCAAGGCTAAATGAAGTTTTCTTTTAAACAGCTGTGACTATTGATTTTTGTAGAAATTCTTAACTTTATTTATATCTCGTTAATAAATGCTTAATTGAGAAACATGCAATTACAAACTAAATGAAACTTTAAGTAATAAGCATTAATATAATAAAACCAAACAATATAGTAAATTATAACAAGCATCAAATACCTTTCACATTTAAAATGCCCAAGTTTACACCAGATTGTACTCCAAGACCGTCACCAGTTTCCGAATCCTGGGTATTCCTCAAATCTGATTTCCTTAGCTCCATTTGTGCAGTCTGCTGTTCAGTTTGCATTAAATCACGAGGTACCAAAAAAGCACCAGGGTCAAAACCTTCTCTGGGGAATTTAACAATCTTCTGTGATTTAATCCAGCGGCCATTAACAAACTGGAATCTTTTCAAGTGAATTATCTGTTGAGAAAATGCATTATACAGTTAGTATATAAAATGTTTTATTGGTGAATTGTTTTGGGCCAAATAACTTAAGATTCTTAAATATTATTTATCACATTAAATACACTAGAATTACCCCATCTGCATTTACTGTCAAAACTTATTATCTATAATCTTAGGTAAACAATGTTTTTTTTTGTCTCTCAGAACCCGCTTATCTTCTTGCACGTATCAGTCAGTAAAACAACAGTAAAATTATATTATAGAAACTAAAAGGTTTGAACAAAATATGATTAGGAATAATCA
Source organism: Mobula birostris (assembly GCF_030028105.1). Classification (NCBI taxonomy): domain Eukaryota; kingdom Metazoa; phylum Chordata; class Chondrichthyes; order Myliobatiformes; family Myliobatidae; genus Mobula; species Mobula birostris. The sequence goes on along the minus strand of NC_092394.1, from coordinate 29,164,960 downwards.
GCATGGCGTGCCTTACAAGCCTGATTGAATTTTTTTTGAGGATGTCACTAAACACCTTGATGAAGGTAGAGCAGTAGATGTAGTGTATATGGATTTCAACAAGGCATTTGATAAGGTACTCCATTGCAAGGCTTATTCAGAAAGGCATGGGATCCAAGGGGACCTTGCTTTGTGGATCCAGAATTGGTTTGGCCACAGAAGGCAAAGGGCGGTAGTAGACAGGTCATATTCTGCATGGAGATTGATGACCAGTGGCGTGCCTCAGGGATCTGTTCTGGGACCCCTTCGCTTCACAATTTTTTATAAATGACCTGGATGAGGAAGTGAAGGGACGAGTTAGTAAATGGTTGGGGGTGTTGTGGATAGTGTGGAGGGCTGTCAGGGGTTACAGTGGGACATCGATAGGAAGCAAAACTGGGTTGAGAAGTGGTAGATGAAATTCATTTTGGTAGGTCAAGTACAATGGCAGAATATAGTGTTAATGGTAAGACTCTTGGCAGTGTGGAGGATCAGAGGGATCTTTTGGTGCAAATCCATAGGACACTCAAAGCTGCTGTGCAGGTTGACTCTGTGGTTAAGGAGGCATATGGTGCATAGGCCTTCATCAACCGTAGGATTGAGTTTAAGAGCAGAGAGGTAATGTTACAGCTTTATAGGACCCTGGTCAGACCCCACTTGGGAGTACTGTGCTAAGTTCCGGTCACCTCACTACAGGAAAGATGTGGAAACTGTAGAAAGGGTGCAGAGGAGATTTACAAGAATGTTGTCTGGATTGGGGAGCATGCCCCATGAGAACAGGTTGAGTGAAGTTGGCCTTTTCTCCTTGGAGCAACAGAGGATGAGAGGTGACCTGGTAGAGGTGTATAAGATGATGGGAGACACTGATCATGTGGATAGTCAGAGGCTTTTTCCCCAGGGCTGAAATGGCTAACATGAGAGGACACAGTTTTAAGGTGCTTGGAAGCAGGTATAGAGGAGATGTCAGGGGAAAGTTGTTTGTTTTTTTACGTAGAGGGTGGTGAGTGCGTGGATTGGGCTGCCAGTGACAGTGATGGAGGCGTATACGTCAGGGTCTTTTAAGAGACTCCTGCATAGGGACATGGAGCTTAGAAAAATAAGGGCTATGGGAAACCCTGGGTAATTTCTGAACTAAGAAGGGCCTGTATTGTGCTGTAGGTTTTCTTCTAAAATTACTTTTACTTTTTAAATATGGAGGAGTGAAAGTTATTTAAGTCTGTGTGCGCTTGATAAAATTAAGAGCCTTTATTCTCAGTACCAATATTGGTGGAAGCCTCCAGAGATCAAGCTTCTTTGTTGCCAGGCGATGAGTTTTGCATTTGGAGCAATAATATAGCTCATCCTCCCCCAATTCCTCCTCACTGGTGAAACCCCGGAGGCAGCTGTCCAAATTAATAGGCTCTGCTTGTGCTCGTCGACTCTGCTCAACACTTTCATGTTCCTCACATATCTGACAATTTAAAACAATTAAAAATCATGATTAATCTTAGTCTTCACACATCGTTGCATAGTTGCCAGTTAGAAGTTTGTGTTAGCATATGCATTTACTGTGTGCTGTTGTCAGACTATTGGAATGGCAAAAAAAAAGAAATATGAAATAAAAACAAATTCTACAACTTGTTACACTGCTATGGAATGAATAAAATATTTACCCTCTCTTGTGATGTCTGATATCGAAGGTGTAAAGCAGTTGGATCCCAGTCAATGGCTATGTAAGCATTCCCAACACAAGCTCTTTCATTGGAACATTCGATCTTGCACCCCCTGCAGAATCTGCAACAGCCAAAGTACAAGCATGGTTTAGACGAAGAAATATACTACTTGTACTACTGGTAAAGGGAAATCACGTACATTAGGAGAAGAATTTTAATACTTTCTGCATTTTCTTTATTTTGAACAATAAAATACTTGATACTTTTTAAAATAAAGGTAGATTTGTTTTCATTTTCAATATTTTATCTTTTGCATACAATGCCAGGCTGATGGCTGGCTGTAAGCAATTCACCAGTCTAGTTTTAAAGAGAACTTTGGTACATTGGTGTGTATCAGATTTCTACTGCAGTTAGCATGGATCTTGCTAATGGGACAACGACCACATAATACTGATAACTTAGCAACTGAGCAGCTATCATACAAGGTTGATCCTATGAACCATATTCTCTGGTTTGAAAAATGCATATACTGTATAATCAACTGGATACTAAGCAATGACCTTAACACCACTTTACCAGTTATCATAAATTCTTGATAAGCTTGCAAAAACTTTAAATGATTTTAATTCTTACCTGTACCATGAACACCACGAGCAGGAATTTCCATCTTTATGAACAACTCGAAGAGTGAATGGATACTGATAGCCCATACTGTCATCACTAGAAGAGAAATATAATATTAATCTTTAAAGAAGCAAATGAAGCTTTATGAAGTAAATTGATTTAAAAAATAATTACAGCATAATCTTGAAAATCAATGGATAACGATTTCAAAAGATGTGTAGGGAATGCTCAAATAAAAACAATATTCTGAAAGAAAAGAAACAATATGGGTTGACCAAACTTAAAATGGAGCAGATTGTGTAGAAGACAATAGAGATTAGTTTATCTTAACAGAAACTATTAGCATGAGATAAGATGAAACAAGCTTGTATTTACTTAAGCGCTCATACATCCTCAACTCCAGGTCTATTTAAAGCAATTAAAACAGCAGAACATAGTTTGACAATATAGTTAACTGCTTGAAAGTGTAGAATGAATGGTAGCAATACTATCGGATTAATTCTGCTCCTGTGTCTTATAGTTTAGCAAATTCTCTGGTTAAAAATATTGTCATTAATTTCAGAATATATGGCTATCAACTCAGATTCCAAATCTTGGACTGCAATAAATGATCAGTGCTTTTCTGCCAACATTAAATGGGGACAACAAGGATATATGTAGACCAAGATAGTAGGAAAATTTATAATTATAACACTGTTCTTTCAGTTTAGATTATACTTTCATATATTTGAAGTTGACTTGAACGGATACCCTTTGATTCCAAAGTAAGAGTTTGACAAAAGTAAGACAATGAGGAGTTGAATTGGATAGATGATCGATTGTTTACTGCTAAACTGCAGAGATCTTGCCTAATATTGCCATGCTGCATGTCACTATGAAAATCAATGTAAGTGGCAACAAAATTAGTAGAGGTTCAATTCTATCACCTTGATGGGTAAACTACCAATAATTCTCCCTCTTTTCAAACCATTACAAAAGGCATTTGCATTGAATGGCAAATAAATAGATTCCAGGCAAAATTTGGAATCTGGGAATTCAAAAGATTTCTCTTTTTTTGGGATGAAGGTGAACAATGAGATGCAATAAAAAGTATTGCATCTGATCAGAACACTGAGCTTAGGCCACAAAGTGCCAAGTTTATTGTGGAAAAACAACTTAAGGCGGCAAGAACGATAGGAAACAGCTGGTCTGCTTGCTGGTACACAGAAACATGGTATTGATAAACAGATACCATATTGATAATACACATGCTTGTGCGTGTCAGCATATAGAATTGTGCTGATTGTTGTATGAATAATATACTACATTATGTAAAAATGTTTCAAATCAAATTATAAACTTACAGTATCATAATTTTCAATACAGACCAATTACAATGGGATGAAGGTACTTAAATTTGTATCTACAAGCACAGGTATATCTTTCTAAATTTATTAAAGAACACCTGTTTTCACAAATTTCATCAGAGATAGAAAGAGCATCATGAAATAAAAACAAAATCAGCAAATAAGAGAGAGCGAAGATTAAAAAAAAACCATAAGATATAGGAGCAGAATCAGGCTATGTGGCCCATTGGGTCAGCTCCACCATTTTATCAAGGCTGATCCAATTTTCCTCTCAGACCCAATCTCCTACCTTTATCCCTTAATGTCTTGACCAATCAAGAATCTATTAACTTCTGCTTAAATTTAATATCTAAAAACCATGAACATAACATGCGTTCCTCAGATTTTAAATAAGATCTCCAGATTTTAAAAACATTACTTCATTGCTGGATAATAACTTAATGTGTTGGTTATGGTGTAATTTTATTTACATGGTTACCCTATAAGTCTGGCATTTTTAATGAAAATACTGAGCCGAGTGAGTGCTCTCTGTGAAATGGAAGAAATTGCCAGCCCTTCAAGAGTTTGCATGTGTGGTTTAAAAGAAACACAGAATTCCTAGCATTGTGTATTCATGTTCCTCCAAAAAGTTTTATGTCTTCTCTTAAGAACGCGAGATCTTAGACTAGATGCAACATTTATTTTATGTGAAAAATCCACCATCTAATCCCCTGAAGAATGTCAGAAGAAATATCATTAGAAAAGCTTTTACTGCAGTTCATGTAAACTATGTTAGAACTTACATCAACTAGTAAAAAAAATACACTGAGGAGTGAAAATTAATATTACTTGTACTGACCAGTCTTGAGCATGGTTGCTTGCTTCCTGAGGTGGCAAAGGACTGGCAAGCCGTGACACCTGTATCCATACAGAATCATAGAGGTCTTTCTTGCGTGTATGTATGGTGCAGGGTACAATAAGTGGCATACCAAACAAGCTGGGGCGATTTTTCTGGGAGGACAGAAAATACAGTTCTGTCCGCATCTGTATAAAAGATAAATAATAGAATGAGCCAGGTTGCACACAAGATGTGCTGTTACAATGATACATCATTGGGTATTAGGATATAGCAATGTACCTCTGATGATCAAGCAAAAGCAAAGAAAGGGGAAAAAAAATAATCAATATTGCTAAATTTTTCAAGGGATGAAAAATAGAATCATACTGAACAATTCCCAAGTCCTCATTGGTCAATCACAGTTTAACAAAGATAGATTCTAAATTTTGGCAATCAACTTCTCTCAGGAGGAATGCCATCAGACGTTGTAGTAACTTCAGCATTTGGTGTTCCAATAGATAATTTATAGATGTTACAGGTCAGCTATATCAATTTAATGATGAAATAAGAAGATGACTGAATGAAAGTTGAGGTTAAGTGGTAGAATTAAATACCAAAATTACCAGAACCCAGTTTGAAAAGTCAGATCTCCAAAATTCACAAAAGATAGAGTAACTCTTCAGTGAGGCAAGTAAACTGCTGGAAACTGAATGATTATTGGATTATTCTACATTCTTTATCATCCTGTCAGATATAACATTGCGTTTTAATTCAACTGATGTTAAATGAGAAATCACTTCTTTAAATACACTACAACACTTCAACAAGATTTACGACATTGATGAATAGCTGAATTTATTTTACTATATTTGACAGCACAGTTCATATTGATACACATGGAATACAGAATTGGTTTTGAGATTATAATACAAGGCTAATGTTTATTTCAATTTTTAAATGGTAACTTTGTTTTGAAGAAGTGCATTACCATTTTTCTGTGAACGGCAATGATGTATCCTATGAATGGATTATCATTAACCCCTGGCAAATGTCCATTAGGTAGTCCATTTGAGAGACTCTTCTCATTGTCAGCTGGCACCTCAGTACTAGGAATTCCATTCGGAATCAGATTTGGCTTCATTGGATTTGCATTTGAAGACTGGTTAAGCCTCCCATTATTCAATGGCACCTGGGAGGAATCTTACAAATAGAAGAAAACAACACTTTAATAAATAATGCAAAATTATTTCAAAACATATTGCATTCAAATAGTTCCTTGTGTTACTTGTGTCATAGAGGGCAATCAAAACTAATTGTCTTACAAATGGTTCCAAATACTTCTCACCACCTTCAGGAGTAACCAGCTTGACAAAATAATTATTGTGTATAGGAGAGCAACTCCAAATTGTTTGTGTGAAATTACCATTTTCACAGCAATATTAATCAACTTAATTAACAGGTTACTGGTTCAATGAGAACAGCAAACAACAGTGATAGGGGAACTTCAGAGCACCACGTTAAGCCTTTTAATATCACCAATCCATATTACCACAATACAGTTGCAAATTGACATCATTAGAAATTACACTAATGCAAATGATTGAATTTTCCCATTTGAAATTTCCCCATTTAATTAATCAACAATGCTAATGCCTGCAACCTGTTAAGTCTTTTGTGGATTTGGGTCTGGTCCAGCATCTTTAATTTTTATTGGTCAATGAGGGAAATCTCATGACATCAGGTTAAATGTGAGCATAGAAACTTCTTTATTTTTGCATGCAAGCTGTCCTTTTGAACATCACTTGCAAGAGCACAGAACATAAATCAGATGGCTGATATTTTTCAGTATTTGCACTAATCCTAACAAATGTTTACTACCTACAATTTATCCATATTCACAACTATACCCATGCACATCTCAATGGAATATTACCTGTTTGTACAGGAGAAGTGGCTGAGGTTGGTGATCCTGGAACAGGGATCTCAAAAGCACAAAGGTAACCATTTGCTGACAGGCGCACTTTCTGGTTATCCTGAGGAAAATTCTGATTAAAACAAAAATCATTTACTAGGTTACAGCTTATTTTATATTTCTATTAATTAAAAGGATTGTAATTTTATTTTAGAAAAATCAGAAGTTGTGCATGTTCATCAAATATTACACCTGACCAATTTATGACTATTCTCCAGAATACAGCTAGATTAAGTTTATGCTTTGAATTTCCCAAATTGTATTCTACATCAACTGAAGGCCTACATTCCATTAGCTGTTTGTTTTGAGAGGATTCCATTAAGAATTTAAATCTTAGTTTCAACTCAATAAGCAGCACAGTTTATGTAGGAGCTGTTCAATGCACAGTTGTTTCTGAAACACGAAAAAGGATACTCACTTTTATATTGGAACCATGAACCTCTCCCAGCAAGATCTGCTCTGATTTTAGTCCACATAACTCACTTAATTGCTTTTTTAAACCAGTATATTTCTCATCCACATTCAGTCGTAAACCATATCGGACTGGTGTTGAACCATCTAATTTGATAACTGAAAGAGAAAGTATTGACTTATCAGATAAGCAAAACCTTTACCATTTTAGTTTTTAGCAACATAATCCAAACATTAATCCATTCCTTCAGTAGAACTTTACTCAATCTGGAGGTTGAAAAAGAATCAAAATGTTCCTGGGTGACTTTTTTTTTCCTTAATTAGAAGCTATGGAACATCTGAATACATCTGTCCTTTAATGCCTTATTCATCATAAAACAGCAATTGTTTAGGTAACAATACAAAATAATCATTGAAGATCTACCTAGTAAATAAATGGAAGCATCTTACAGAGTGTTCATCTTTTCATTCTCTGTAACTTCCTGGTTTTCATCTGCATATCCACCAACCACTCATCCCGTATTTCTTCTTTTACAACTTTAGTCAATCCTGAAACATGACACTGCTTCTCTTTCCTGCTGCCTCAATTCTCCAATCCCACTTCCACTGACTACTGTCTTAGGTTTGCTACACATCTCCAACAAAGCTGAAGGTTTCCATCCAGGTATGTTGTAACCCTTGAGACTTAATTCTGCATTTAGCAATTTCAGATACTCTTTTTTTCATGCATCAGGACTGTAATACAGTCAGCTTCTATTTCCCCAAAATGCTGTCTGATCTGAGTATTTCCAGCAATTGCTCTATTCTGCCCTCACAGTAACAGTATGTTGATTTCTTTCTTTTCCTAACTGCCCTCATTCATTTCCCTCTGCCTACATTGCTTCAGACAGGTTAACTATGATTATCTAGAAAGCACTGAAAGCAATTGCATCACCCAGACAATTTTGTCTTATCCTATCAGACATTCTTTTTGCTCTCTCTTCACTCATTCCCCTTTCTGCAGCTTAAAATGTACTTATTTTTGTACTTTAGCAGCTGTGACAAAAGACAATAGATCTGAAACATGAACTCTCTCTCTCTCAACAGATGCTGTCTGTCTTAGTGAGGATCTCCAACATTTCTTCTTTATATTCAAAAAGATGCTTAATAAGGTGCCATGTTTGGCATGACTTTTACCACAGACGTCTTCAGACCATCTATCAAAGTGATTCTGTGATGCAAAATGCCCTTCCTCTCTAGCTATTTATGTGCTTCAATCTCCAACATCAGACATTACTGCTTTACATTTCCATTTCACATGCTAAACACCTTTAAAAAATGGCAAATTGTAATTAGACTGCCAGATTTGTATAGCAAGTCCACACCCAAAGGAAAAAATTTGTTCTAATTCAACTCATGCTCTTTGAATAATTTTACTTTGTTGTATGCCGATGTCAACTCAAATGTTCTGAGCAACTTTTCTATCTAAGTTTTCTTACTATATTTTCAAAGTACAGAAAGACTGAGAGATGAATATTATAAATTATTTCTCTCCAAATGAGAAGGGAGGTATAAGAGGGAAGAAAGAAATACACAATTTCTGTTTTGACAGTTAAACAATTTTGGGTTTGCACAACAATGGCTCTGTCATGGAGAGAGTGAACAGCACAAAGTTCCTTGGTGTGCACCAAACAGGCGATCCAACCTGGATCCACAGCACCTCCTCATTAGTCAAGGCGGCACAACAGCATCTATACTTTGAGGAGCTTGAGGTGTGCAAGGCTCCTGCACCCATTCTAACAACTTTTGTCAGGAACATCATTAAGAGTGTCCTATCTGGCTGCATCATTGTATTGTATGGTATGGTATGGAATCTGTAATGTATTGGAATCAATACCAAAGGATAGTAAAAACTGCTGAGAGGTTTGCTGGGGGCTCCTTCGCTCCTATTAGTAACATTTACCAGGATTATATGAAGATATAATTGAGAATCCTTACCACCCATCCTGCTAACTCTTTGACCCACTACCATCAGGGAGGTCACACAGGAGTATCAGGACCAGGATTGTCAGACTGGGTAACAGCTTTTTCCCTCAGGCTGAGAGACTAACACCGCCACCAAGGTCTTGTTACTAGGACAGCGAGCCCTTTACCGTTCACCTGTGCTGTGCACTACATGCATTTTGAATTATACTTTATTAATTTATTTATGGTAATACTTTGATTGATGTTCTGTGTGTGATATATTTTTTGTCGGTGCACCATGGAACATTATTTTGTTTGGTTGCGGATATGTACAGTCAGATGACAATAAATGTGGACCTGAACTTGTTTGTTTCTAGTTATTTTGTATTAAGAAGCCACAGCAACTTTACAAACACCATCTTGCAGGAAGACTGAGAAAACTGGTGTAACAAAGGTAATTATTTTATTAGCTTTTCAGTTTATAGGCATTGCTGGCAAGGCCTATATTGCTAATCCAAACTGGCCATCTCAGTTCTTCAATCCCACTCTCATCACTGTCTTAGGCTTCATACGTAACTCCAACAAAGAGGTTGTAACAACAAACCTGTTATTTCTAGGTGTAGAAAGCTATCCATTGGCAGAGGCAAAGACAAAAAATTGAATGGATCAAATCGAACACTGATGTGACCACACGTTTTGCATTTGACTTGTGATTTTAGCTGCCCGTGAAAAAGGTCAACAACAATTGATTTATTTCTCCTCAAGTGATTTTCCCATGCCTGCAAGGGTAAGACAAGTGTGAGAGCAGTGTTTGCCATTAGCAACATGATCATCAGGATCTCTTATAACCGTTAAAACATTCAGCTTTAAAGTATACACTGTGAATTGAAATGTTTTTCCCTTTAAAACAGAAGTTAGAAGAAAAAAATTTACAGATAGTACAGTTAAAAGTACTTATGTAGGAAGCATTTACACCAATATACAATTCTTACTTCATTTCAAATTTCAAATGATTGAAAACTGGAAAAGTTGCATTAATTAGCACGATAAGCAATTAAAATCCTGCCTGCTGATTATACACAGCAAGAAACATGGAATTATGTTTCATATTTCATAACATTTCTCACAATTAAATGCTCCACATGATTTTAAAACAGGATTCCAGTTGTTCTTACTGCAATTATTTCTGTGCAATAAACTGACATAATTCGTCAAATTATGAACACGGTCTAAACACAACTCTAGTTTTCGCCCAGATTCATTTGCAGATTAATGTTATGAAATTGGTATTTCTGTATTTTCTCAAGGTACACTTTTTTTTCTATTTTTTTCTTGTCCAAATGATCAAAAGGCAAAGAAAAAGATGCAAAATAAGACCCTTCCTGGTGATCAAAGGAGAGAAACAATAAAGTTCTGAAAATTCACTTTTAAAATCAGACTGTTAAAACAGAACAAACTGGCAAACTCCAGTTTATTGTTAGGAATGTAAAATCCCCAAATCACTCCAAAGACCATTAAAAACCCAGAATATACTTTGATTACACAAATTTTGTATTTCAAATGTTTCAAAAAGAAACCTACTGACCTCTGCTGCAACCTCAAAATCTGGACGACCATCACTGTCCTTCAATTCCACGTAAGGCTTATCGTGAACTCTGTTGAGGTCTTCATGGAGACCATCCAACAAGAATGCTAGAAGCTCCTGAGAGTCCTGTTGCTGGAAACCATTAAATCTTGGAGCATATTTTGCTATTGTCCACTAAAATATACAAATAAAATCCTTATGTTGATAAAAAGCAAACAAAATGCTTCTGTTGACAGTATTAATCCTTATTGTTCTCTCTCCTCTCTTACCCCTCCAAAAATCCCCTTTAGCATTAAAGCTTTATATTTAACCATTCATTTTTCAGGTTTGCAAAAACAAATGTCAAATCTGCACATTAGATGACTTCAATTCTGAAATTTTACCATTGTTACACATCCATCAGATTTCACATAATTAGGCCAGAAAGGATTATCTAACAGAAATAGTTAATGCAGTACAAAATAGCAGCAAACACATCAAAAATCAATTATTCCAAATATGCCTCATTGATTCTATTAAAAATTGCCAGTACCAACACTTCTGAATTCAATATGTATTGATTAAGTTGCTAATACACATAGGTTTTATTCCATTAAATATCTCATATTAATTTGGTGTCCTACCCTGAGTTTAAGTGGTGCTATATTTTTCTGAGTTCCACTCCACAACTCTTGGATAAGATCTCCATAACACTTGGCCATATGACCTTTCATTCCTAATGGATTAGCCCTGCATTAAATTACATACACAAATTACTTACAACAAACCAAAGTTATCTAATATTAGTGTCATGCAAAATTACACTGTAGACATTCAATTAAAAGTCAGGTGTCACTGGTTATTTCAGAGGCAATTACCCACTTTTGGTTGTAGTAACATTATTAATGTTGAGGACTCTCAAGGAGGCATTTAAAAAAGGCTAATGTAATAATCCAAACAGACATATCGCTCAGAATTAATTTTAGAATACTGCTGCATCTCACATTTCCCTTAACATGAGTATGTTGACACGTTACTTTTTGAAAAAAAGCATGATTTGCACATTTGAGTTCTGTGCCATTCACTTAGAAATGTGGATATAATGTAACAAATACAAGACAAGTGCTTTAGCCAAGTCCCTCGGATTCCAGTTAAATGGGACATATTGGAAACAATACGTTTCAGTTCATTAAGGCGGCTGCCCCAATTTGCTGTAGTTTCATGGAGATAGTTGAAAAGGCATAAAAAAGATAATATTAAATCTGACATATAAACTGTATCTATATATATATATATATATATATATATATACACACACACACACATATATATATATATATATATATATATATATATAATCTGTATCCTTTTGCCCAAAAACATTTTGTTTTGAAAACAGCTGTTTAAAAATCGCATTCATTACTAGAAAGAATTAAAACTTGAGCATCATATGCAAACTAATTATCTTGCTACAATTTTATCATTTAAATTTTTTGGCAATTCAATTCAAAGGTGCAATCTCATTGTACTGGAAGCCATTAAAAGGCAAAGTGCCATGTATGTTAGCAGTGCACTGGCCATGCTTGATATTATAAACTCAAAAATACAAGAAAGCAATATTGTATTGTACTGAGTACAGCTTAGAGATATGCTGCTGCAAATAGCAATAAACACAGTATAAGTTTATGGTCTTAGTGGATAAGTAACAAGTTTTTCACCACTTTCACTAATTCAGAGGGGAAAATTAGGTAGATCTTTTATCAGGCCTGATGTACTTGTTCAAGTATTTTAATAAATGCAACTTAAACATTTAGTGTAAAGTTAAAAACCTGGTTAACTCTAAAGAAAGCCCATCTTGTGGATTGAAAAGTTAATTCTGGAGTAGACCTTTTATCACCCTGGTTGTCTGCCTGACTTGCTTAGTGTTTTCTTTATTTTCTGTTTCTTCCAGCATGATCCCATGCTGGAAATGAGTAGGGTCCAAGCAGTGCAAGATATCTGGTCCAAGCAACCAACTGCACTACCAAGAAAGGCACTGACAGACACTAAGCCTCTACACTACATCCACCTGCCCAGTTCATAAGCTTGCCCTTTGTAGTTTATATTCTCTGCAATTTGTTTTCTCTTCCCCATTCTGACGGTCTTCAATCTGAAATGCTAACACTTTGTCTTTGCACATACTGTACGCTACCTCACCTTTGCGTTTCCTCCACTTTCTCCTTTTATTTCAGATTTTCCACAATCTGCATTTTTAAAATTCTAATTATTTTATGGGGCATGACATATAATCAAATTAAACAAAATATAATTGTGCCTTTTAACTGAAGTGTGACCACGGAAACTTTGGAAATGTATTATTGATTGCCTCCTCTGGAATAATGAAGACAAAGACGATTATAGACCATATAGTTAATTAGCTGCACTGGAATAATGAGGGCACTTCAAATGCCAATCAAAGGAGGGGGAAGAAATGAGTAAGAGTAATGTTAAAGAAAATAACAATTATATAATAATTGAAAAGTGGGTTTTAGTAATTGTTGACAAGCAGAAGGAAAATCATAGAGCTACCATTCTGACTTTTGAACAAATGAATCCTTAAGAATTTCAAACTTAATAAGTGATGTTATTTCTCCATGTGGACAATGCTAAAGTTAAGAATATTGAATTGAATTATCAAAAGTCAACAATATGGTTGATTGTTGTTATAATAGATCTAAGATGTGTGCTCATGAATTATTATTTTGAATTAATGGTACAAAACCAAATATAAATAACATTTAAATGAAATCCTTTAGTATTATTTTCAGCAATTAATCAGCTCTTAACAAACACATTTGACAGCTCTTCTCCGAAGAGCTAGAAAGATTGTAAGTGCTGAAAATACTAATGAGAATATTTATACTTAGGCAAGCTCAAACCAAAACTACCGTGCAATAAAAATGGCACAATAGTTGTTGATAGATAGTAGTTATACAGTTAAAAAAAGATCATGTAATCAATCATGAGTTTGGCAGGACCACAATATCAAAATTGCAGAATAGTATGAAGTAATTCAGTACAAATCATACCTCACATCATGGCCACAACATGATCACTAAGCCACTCTAAATAATACTAATGAGTATTTACATGCTATATATGAATTGCTATTAATATCATTCTTAATAAAATTAAATTGATGAATTTTGTTGAGAATTACTTTTAATCGAGGATTTGCAAATTAAGACTTCACAATATAAATTCAATAAAATCAAACTGCTTACAATATATCAGATCAGCTCAAATTTGATAATGAAATGCATAGGGAATAAATCAAATCTGTTGCGAGTGCAAATCTTCCACAATTTTGAAATAATTTTGGATTATTAGCAGTTTCACTTTTAAACTAATGATTCAGAAACAGTTTCTGTACTGTTGTATTAATCAAAAGCAGAATTCAAATTAATTTTGAAATTCCAATGAACACAAGGAAACTAGTTTCATTTATATCAATGAATTGAATTGAAATTCTTACCTATTGAGTTCGTAAAGATGTCTTCCTGAGATGAAGTACCGAGTAAGTGGCTGTGTGTTACTGACACATTGGATGCTGGAATTCATAAAGCATGTGTTTCCCAGGTTACTTAACCCTGTGGCACCTTTTTCAGTTGGAACTAGAACAAAAACATTAGTGAACCTAATTATGATGTACTTTATGAAGCTGGTAGCAACAAAAACAGGAATGGAAATTAGCAAATTAAAGTTTGATTGTAAATAAACAATGGAACATTTAACGTTTGTCACTCAAGGTACTGTTAATTAATTGAAAAGATGGTTAATACATGCCCTGACTTCTTCACCACCAAGTCTGGGTACATCCCAAGTCCAGTCAAGTCACTTTTTATTGCCATTTCGACCATAACTGCTGGTACAGTACACAGTAAAAACGAGACGTTTTTCAGGACCATGGTGCTACATGAACAATACAAAAACTACACTGAACTACGTAAAACAACACAAAACTACACTAGACTACAGATCTACCCAGGACTGCATAAAGTGCACAAAACAGTGCAGGGATTACAATAAATAATAAACATGACAATATGCACAGTAGAGGGCAGTAGGTTGGTGTCAGTCCAGGCTCTGGGTATTGAGGAGTCTGATGACTTGGGGGAAGAAACTGTTACATAGTCTGGTCGTGAGAGCCCGAGTACTTTGGTGCCTTTTGCCAGATGGCAGGAGGGAGAAGAGTTTGTATGACGGGTGCGTGGGGTCCTTCATACTGCTGTTTGCTTTACGGATGCAGAATCTTCTAAATGTCTCTAATGGCAGGAAGGGAGACCCTAATGATCATCTCAGCTGACCTCACTATCTGCTGCAGGGTCCCAACTTCTGTAACAGTTCAACAGAAGTAGCAGTACAAAGTACCCATCCATTTTGAGTAACAATGGAAGAAGCAGTTGATTATACACACTGGATGTACAGTGGGATGGAGACATCAACCTCTAAGAAGGGCTAATACCTGAATGACAAACTATCAAGATTCAACTGCAGCTGTTTGGAATGAAAACCTACATGAAAGGAAAATGCCACTTGGCCTTGTCAATCTACCCATCAGTCTATAAAGGGGGCGCAATCAACACATGGTACATGTGGACAAACCACACTGCCTTTAACCTGAGCAGTCCTTTTAAATGAGATACATTCCGGTCAGACATACTGTTCAAAAGTGGAATCATCATCATTAGGCATTAAGCAACAGGGCAGTTTTATCATAAATAATTCAATGCTTTGCAGTTGAACCCTATGCGGTGAACAATTAAACAACTAACTAGAGAAGCATGTTCTATTAACAGCCCCATCCTCAGTGAAGGTAGAGCTCAGCATTGTATCTGCTTGATAATGTGGAGAATTGCCCAGGGATGTCCCATCCACAAAAATCAAGACAAATCCAGCCCAGTGAATTATGACCACTTATGTCTATTCAAACATCAATAAAGTGATGGAAGGTGTCTTATCCACCACGAACCTGCTTGCTAATGCTCAAGTTGGCTTTCACCAAAACTATTCAGCTTCTTATCCAATTACAAACTTGATGCAAACAGACAAGATGAGAGTGACAACCCTGACATTAAGGCAGCATTTGATGGATTGTAGCATTCAGAAGGGCCTGGTAAAACTGAAATCAAAGAATCAAAGGGAAAACGCGTGTGAATGATTGTGCCAGTTGATGACCAATTAATTAAACTCTATGAATTTGTGATGTCAACTCCGTAGGACAGTGTCCCAGACCTGACCATCTTCAGTTCCTTTATCATCATCATTAATCCATTATTAAATTCCAAGTAGAGATATTTGCTGATGCCTGCAATTCTCAGTTCCATCCATAAGTTATGAAGAAACCCATATCCATATAAACTTGATCAACATTCCAACATGGATTAATTAAATGGCAGACAACATTACTACACAAATGTCAGATATAACCACCTCCAACAAAATAGTGTTGAGGTTCTTTCATATAGGAGTATCACCACTGAGGTACTCTCCTTACTAATATATTTTTAGTTGTTTTTGGGGTGACGGAGAAGAGTAAGGGCTCAAGTACAGTGCACTAGTGATCACTGAACAAATATATTAAATGTTGTACTTCTTGGGCAAGTTCAAGTCTAGGTATTTTGTAAAGAACAACTTTTGAGCATCTACAACATCTCAGCAATATGACAGATTATATATTTGCCACTTGTCTGGCAGCTACAATGACACTCCAACAGGTTGAGACCAGCATAGACAAGGAGTTCAATTTGACTGGCACTCTAGCTACCATTCTGAACATTCACTTACTTCAACAGCAGCACATTAATTACCATGCCAAGCCTTGTTTCTAATTTGTCAAACTCTATCACTTCCAGCATCTGGAAGGGAAAGGGCAGCGGATATCTAGAAATGTTACTGCCTGCAGTTACTTTGAATCATACACCATTTTCAATTGGAAGTATATGTCACAATTATTTTTATCATCAAATGTTATTAAACATCTCTTGCACTAAAGGACTGGGATAGTACATTTACCATAGAACAATAGTAGTTCAAGATTGCTCCCTTCAGAGACTTTTAAAGATTGCATTAAATGCTAACCTTGCTAATTTTAAGAATAGATATAACGTTATCTTACATCAATGTAACTATTCTCTATCAGCAGCCCAACAAGGACCATTCCAGACAAACACTGAATGTTTGATAGGGTTGTGGGTGGCAAGGTGGGATTAATTTGTTAGCTTGTTTGTAAAAAGATGCATAAGTGATTAGATGAGAAATGCAAAAATGTAAACACAAAAATAGAATTTAATTCATGGGGTGTAATACTTCACTACACTGGACAAGATTCCCAATAAAAGTTTCAAGGAATCCAAAACATTACAAGTTTAAGATTAACCAAAGGAATCCTTCTGAATTCATTTCCTTGAGATATTTGAGAATTCTGGGTCTTTCATATATATTAAGAAAATGGAATGCTTTTGTCAATCAGATTTTAGGGTATAAACTTCACATATGATGAAAAAGGGTTGTACATATTTCACAATCCAACTGAATAGGACATTTCCTCATCTATATGAACCCATTCTCACTGAACTGTACCTTTCTACATGTTAGAATAAATATTAGTGAAGGAGAAAAGCATAATTGTGGGGCCAACAGCAACAGTAGGTTTCATGGAAATCTAGGTATCCATATTTACAATATTTAATCAAATATGTATCAAATATAACAATCTTCACACACAAGCAAGAAAGGATTAATGAGACATGCACAAATATCTTCAAATAGTTTTTAAAGTGCATAATCCCATTCATCTTGTTCACATATCTGAAGTAATTGATGTGAAAAATCTTTGCTTGCATTTTAAAAGCTTTCAATTATGTCTAAAATAAATTATATAAACAGCAAATTTGTTTATTAATGTTCCAGCTATTTCAATACACTGCTAAAATCAACTCCAGTTTGCACAATGACCCCACAATGTGGAATAAATTATTCACCTATACTTAAGAGCTAAAATTCTATGTTTGTACCTACCCTTGTGTCTGTCCATTTTGCTACTGTTTGCAATGAATGACATCTCCTCCGGCCAACTCATATCTTTGTTGCGAACTATTATAAGAAATGCAGGATATCAGGCTGATAGTATTGTAACAATGTTTGCACTTAGGTACTGGAAACTCTCTTATGAAAAAGTATTCTGAATTAAAGTTTTGCAATTCATTTCTAATCTCCCCGCTAAAGTCTAACCATGCATATAAAAAGAGAGGATTAACTCAATTCATGTTCCTTACTTTTTGATGTTTTACTGCTGCTGGGAAGAAGGAAGGAGAATTTAAAAATCTAGAATAACTGATCCTCTCAATTCTTTCATACTTGATGTGGGAAAGTACCTGGCCATCACTTAATGCAACTGCACAGTAACAAATTTGAGATCAGGAATGTATTGCTCTGGGAAAAATAGGCTTGAAGAGATACCTGCTTACCTACCACAACTTTGTTAACTGAAATTTAAATCTGCTGCAGGCAGTTATTTTCAAAGCTTGATGTACACAAGTTCTTTACTGAAAATGTAAAACAATTTAAATTTTCTTTGCTAAAATCACTAAATAATGGTGATTTAATTTGAAAACAAATTAGAATTAATTATAAGCCTCAAATATTGCAACACTCTTCAGAATGTTTTTTTTTTAAATTTCTGAACTCTGTCATATGAACTGTAACATAAAAACATTAGTCATTTTAATGTGTTATTTCTATCCAAACAATACAGATGTGACCATGTACTCAGCAACTTGGAAATAAATGATGTACTCTTCTCTAATAAACTATAGATAATAAACACTGCTTCATCAGTTTCGCCCATACCCAGAGAACAAATTCAAGCACATTTACAGTAATTAGGTTAATTATTCTTTTGAAAAAATATCAACAAATTAAAGGAAGTGATTTAGTATAGCCCTCAGCTATTTGGGTAACAGAAGGTTTTTGACTGTGAAAGAATGACCTAGTAATGGAAGATCATATTTTCCAACATATTAAAATGTATAACTGCAGACCGTTACACAAGAGCAGGATAGCTCAACGTGGATTAGGTGTGTCTTCATGTTTTTACATCAGGTTCTTTCCAAATTACTGACTAGATGTGTTTTGTGACTTGGATCCAAGTGAGTTGAGTTTTATGTGAACCACAAAATTATTTTGACAGCTTCAACAGCACACTAACTTAAATTAAACATGAAAGATATGATTGCGTGACTGTGATTCAAAATGTATGTTTAACTAAGAAAACATGGGAGTAATTAAAAAAAGTTTGTGAACTGCATACAAAGGTGGTATAAACAGAAATTATTCAAACAACAACTAATAATTTATTTCAGCCAATGTGCGGCCTATTTATGCAGGCATTTTGTTTCAGTGCATTGTTTAAATAAAAGACGAAAGCAGATCATAGACTAGTGAATGAAGAATAACATTTGAACTCAAGTGTTGCTCTACTGCATGATTTATTCAATAGAGATAACAGGTTTAGCTTCTTCACATTTTAGAGGACCTTATTATACCATACCACATTTAAAAACGAAACAAAACAACTCCAGAAAATCTAAACAACCTTTGTGCAAAGAATCCTCCCCCAGTACAGTATCTCCTTTTTTACTTTGGGGGGGGGGGAGATTATTACTATATAAAAAAACGAATCTGGGGTTGGTTTAACAATATAGCAGAAGGACTTTTTCTTACTCCACCACCCTAAGCAACAGTCTCAATCAGTGAGTGTGTAGTGGACTGTAGTGTTTACAATCATCCTGAAACCTTATTTGTGGACATGAATTGTGATACTAAACATGCAAGTGCCAACTCATTTCTGACCCTTGTTGCAATATAATGTTACTTTATTCTATTAAGCATTTTATTCAGCTGGATTATTAAAACACAGATAGTCAAAAAATATTGAGCTTAGAATTTTAGCAAGTCTTTTGTATGTATTCACTAAACTCAGTCATGGATAATACAACAGTTCCTGTTAAAGTTTCAGTGAGTAACTCTGATCTACCAAAGCAAACAAAACATGAAACACTACTTTAAATATCAATAACTAATAGTATTTTATAGAAATTATGCACATATTTTAAAAATCATGGTAATTGGAAAACAAATAAGACTGGAGATCCATTTGTGAATTACTGTTTAACTCACTCCAATTAAGAATATATTTGGATTCTGAATTAACAATTATTTGAGTTACTTTAAAAAATCTTTGTGTTGTTCTTGAAAAAGATTGCTTTTACCTTCAATCACCAAGTGTTGCTCATCTAGAATTTTTAAGTCTTCTAAAGTGTGATCCTCATCATCCAGTAGTGCAAGGTAGTTCTACAAAATAAAATAGTTATGTAACATGATCATTCTAAAACAATGTAATCCTAAGGACCTAACATAACAAATATTTATTTACCTCATTGTTGTACAGCCACAATCGCATATCTTCCTCTTTTATTCGAAGCCGTCGGGATAAGTATTCGTGTATATCTTTTATTGTTTGCATTCGGCTAAAGCAGCCCGTGTATGCTAGTACTCGTTTCATTGGTGATGATGGCGAAGGTACATTTCCTAAATGCACAACAAGAATTTTAACGTGAAAGCATACAAGGCATGATAAACCGATAATTTAACATGTTAATACCATCCCAGCCTGTGCTAGAGTATCCTTTTGGTACTATTGAAAGTTATGCTAATGGAAAGATATGGTAGACAAAAAAAATATTTCTTGCACATATTTTGCCCTTCTCGGCTTTATCTCTTCCTCAGGTTTGAAAAGGATAAAAACCCATTTAACTGCAAACAGCAAAAATCTGATTCAGGAAGGAAACATTGCAAAGCTTCCTGCTGCCTATACTTATTTTGCTATTTTGTTTCTATTCTTTCAAAGTATTTTCAGTTATTAATCTTATACAAGTCACTGTCATTTGTTGCAGTTCATTAATAGTTTATGATTCTTCATTTCCAAGCAATGAAAATTATAAAACCACCTATTTACATGTTCATAATTATATGTCTACTATATTGATTCCTTTCCATATAAAGGCTGAGTAGAGGAATGATTTAATATAACAATTTCAATTCAATCAGAAAGCAACTGATTCAGTTGTACTCGGATTCTACTTGCCTTGTAAATAAACACTTCTGCAAAATGGCTAATAAAACAGTTTATATTACAAGGAATTATTTTCTCTACAAGGCAAATTTTACTAAAAAAGCTATTTAAGTACAGAATTTTATTACTGTACTTTAAAATGTGATATTTGGACATTTCTCTAGATCAGCAAGAATTATTCGAATTTTCTATTTGAAAACAAAGCCAAATCAGTGCCTTTTAAATCCATTGCTCCTCTTCAGTATTCCTGAGGAATTAAGGTCAAACATGACTCAATAGCAAAATGGACCAGTAAATTATTGTGATCTATCATGTGAGTTTACAATACTTGTCCTTTATGTGGAAAGGGTCAAATCTCAATAGGATTATCACAGCACAGCATTATCACAGAACGCTCTTCCTCTAAGTACAAGCAAAACTACACATCCCTTAAAAATCAGACAAAATAATTATAGAATAGAATGACAAAGGCCAGTGCATGATGAACTTGCGCAGTAATAAAAAAAATAAATTAAATTCGTTAAATGTGCACAATTACCCTTTTTTCATCAATTAAATTTTCAAAATTAAAATTGCTTGGAAATTAACTCCTTGCAAAATAACACAGTAAAGAATAACCACTTAATTTGCAAAGATTTGATAGCTAAATTACATCTTTAGGAAATTTATGAGTACATAAACTACCAAAAGAATATTGCAGAGGCTAATGCAATTTAAAGCTATTGTACAAGGGGAAAAAAACATTTAAATCATAAATTAAAAATGGATAGACGTAAGATTCCAGCAAGAAAGTGGATCAGTAAATTTAAGAACAATTTTATAAAAACATTGCAGGGTAAGAATCAGAAAGTTATCATTTGAGGTTTCTCCAAATGCTGCTCAGGGAAAGAAATGAGACATAAAACATTATGCTTCATTCAAGAGGAAATGGAAGAAATATAAATAAATCCCAGGTTCTGCATGTTATCTCTCTACATAATCAACCTAATTTTGGTAATTATTACCTGGTCAAATTTTATTTGGCACTAAAGTTATCCAGTGTATTAAATTGGATTACTGTGGCCAAAATATAAATATTGCTAGACTATCATTTTCATGGTCTTCAATTAGTGAAGGAAACTGAAAGGATGACAGGAACACTAAAAGTTTACAATTTCTACTGTTTTTTCCTGAAAGAGCAGATCAAAATGGTCACGAGGTTTTAAAAAAAATCTCAATGATAACTTTCAATGATAACTATTATCTTGATTTGAAAATGAAACAGGTGGATTTGGCACAAAGCAACTAGAAAGCTAACAACTCCTATTCTTGCTGCAGTCTTACAATACCTCCATGATGAGGAAATGCTTTCAGGCTCATCATACCCATATTGACCCAGATGTTAGACTGTTGAGTACGTGTGGCTGGTTGCTGTCGCAAGAAAAGAAGGTAGCGAGGAAACAACTCGAGCTCTGCTTGATTTGTTGTTGTATTTTTAATTACCTACAAGTTTAAAAAAAACAAAAATCCACAGCTTCAGTTCTAATTGCAAGGTTCATGCTGTTTCACTGCAGCAAAACAACAAATTTCACAATGTATGCTAGTGATGTTAATCCTGGTTCTGATTCTGCAACAGTGCTGCTATCATATGAAATTGATTCAACCATATATTGCAACATGATTTTCTGTAATTTTACATGATTTTAAGTAATAAATGTCTGTGGCAATAAATTGGAGAAAGTACATATTATTTGCTTCATAGAAAAACAGCAAAAGATGTGCAAATTCTGAACTGCATACCAAATTCTTCAAATCTTTGCAGACATCTTCAACAATAAACAAAATAGACAGCAAAAATATTGATAATTTATTTATCAAGATAGTGTGCAATAGGCCCTTCCAGCCCTTTGAGCCAGCCACCCAGCAACCCTTAATTTAACTAGGATAATCAAATTCTACATTTTGAAATTACATTAATTTCAAACATTTGTATTAATTAAGTTTGTGCAGTATCCCAATATGGCTACCTTTTCCATATACGATTTTGCATCTCTTGTCTCACAGGTAATGACATGAGACAATGAATGAGATTAAAAGTTAAAAATCATTCCCTGATGGGATTTAGAACAAAAGACATGGCACTATAACTTGCTTTCTTTAGACCTCTCTAATCATTTACCTCAGAAAATGAAAAATATAAACCCAGGGATGTCATGTTGTATCATTACAAAACACTGGTTAGACTGGACTTGGGAGCATTGTCTGAAGTTCTGGACACCACAATACAGGAAGGACATGCACAGAGGAGATCCAGGGGAATTTTGCTTGAATTGGAGAATTTAGTTATATTTTTTACCTAATTCTACATGTACCACCTGACTTGCTGAATATTCTAGCACTTCGTTTTTATTTGAGGTTAATCCTTTGACAAGATTCAACTTTAAAAAGCACTGTATACAAGGTAAAGATAACTTACAGGTCTAGGCAGCGATAGGTTTGCCCCATACCAATGATACAATGCCCTCCACACAGGTTCTGGGACAACTTCATAGTCTTTTCCTTGAACCAAAGCTGGATTCCGTTTCAGGCGTCCACCCTCTAATGTTAACGTAGGAGCCTTTAAAAATAAATAATTTTTTTTTAGCATGTTATAAAATATATATGAATCTTGTGGAAGATGTATGCTTCTAACAGCCCTTGCCTCACTTTTTTGGGTTATTTTTCAGGTGTTTGTGCATCTGACAAAGGAATTGCAGGAATAATGCACAAATCAGATCTTGGAAGTCTGCAAGTAACAATGGCACATAGAAAATGTACTAACTAGATTCTAAAATCAAAGCAGGGTTACTTTCCATTTGGGTATTTGGAATTCTGGAATAATATTGAAGGTGACTGCTAGAAGCTATCAAACTCTGTGATGAAAAGCATATGGGGTCGGAGACTCAAGTTGGACTATACACTTGTATAAAGTCTTGTAGCTTATTAAGATGAAGGAAGTTTATGGTGGGAAAGAAAGAAATTGTGTTCAGAATTCCTGCAATTTATTTGGAGGCAATTTCTCCTTACCTAATATTGGAGGACTGACATAAAGCATGAATAATCACAAGTAATGCAAGGACTGTAATGGGCAGTACAGGAATATATTTAGTGATGTGATGCTGAGTCACCTCATGCTTTGTCATCATGTATTCTGAACCCGACGGGGTAGTGTCAACTCAAGCCATCAATCTATAGCATATAGATGAGTAAGAGTGTTAAAGCAGTTTATATCCTTTGGGAACATATTACCAGATAAAAGTTTTGGAGCCATCACAGGCGTTTTGTTTCTATCATATGGATGGGAATGGAACCCAGAGAGAGCAGTTCAACTTCAGTATACAGCACTGGAAAAGACATGGTCGTAAATTGTAGGGTAGGATGTGATGAAGATATTCATGAATTCCAGTTAAAATTGGGTTTAAATGTATTTTAAACTTCTCAAGTAACACATTTGATTTTAATGGATCACTTAAACTCATTTTCAAAAAGCTTTCCACTCAAAAGTCAGACACACGTACACAAGATGCTGGTGGAAGTCAGCAGGCCAGGCACCATCAATGCTGCCTGGTCTGCTGAGTTCCTCCAACATTTTGTGTGTTGCTTGGATTTTCAGCATCTGCAGATGTTCTCTTGTTTGTCCTGAAAATCAGATTTCAGTTTCTAAGTTTTGCTGGTCACAGGCAATTCAAAGGGAATAAAAAGAGCAATGGATTATACTATTTTTGCAGAGTAATACACTGCATATATATCCAAATATTTCCTATTATAGAAGTATGATCCTATACAATAGATAAATGAAAATGTTGAGCAGCTTTTAACAAACTTAAACATCCTACAAATAGGATACATCAGATGTTTCTTCAATATTTAGATTCATTATATTTTGCACTGTAGCCAGTGTTGAAAAACAATAATAACTTTACATATATTCTTTCACTAATTAATTGCTAAAATTTCAATATAACAGTTTTCAGAATGCAGAGTTTGTAGCAGGTTTATCACAGGAAACTTAATCACTTTCCACCTTTGAAGGCTTTATATCCATACCTTTACAGATCCTTGCATTACAAGTGATAAGTTATCAATAGCTCCTGGTTTCTGTGGACCGAGTTGTCCTAAAATGTTCCCATTGGCACCCAGGAAGCATTGACCATTGTTGTCCAAACTGTTGTACTGTCTGGGAAAGCAAACATCAGTGCCAGCTGGACTAGATTGATACAAGCCTGAAAAAAAAACAGAAAATATTCTTAAATTATCTTCATATAATAGTCTGGGTTTCTTGATAACTATTAAGAACTACAAACATAGCAGGAACAGCCTAATTAAATTGGATGGTTGGCGAATGAACTCCAAGAACTCCAGGCAGTTCACAGCATATGCTACTTGCCATAGGCCTGCAAGTATTTATTTCTTTTGATAAAGGCAAATGTGTCCAATAATCATGCAGATCTGATTCTATTGTTTGTACCTAGTGTTTCTCTTATTCGATATATTTGTATGCTGATAGGGGAAGCTTTGATTAAATTCCATTCTTATTAAAGTGAAAAGACCAGAAAAGGTAAAAGCAGTTTACTTAAGGTTTACTGAATTACCCAATGAATGCATTGTGAGCAAAGAGTAAAAAAAAGCTGCTCTGAATATAACCTTATTGTAAATGTAAGTGAAAGATAAATGTCACACACACACAGAATATCAAATCTATTGAGACCTAGTGTAAAATCACTCCATTTCGCAGCTATCCTGATTTCACAAATAATTATCTTTCCTATTTTGAAAGCAATAATTTCCACTTATCATTTACCTGTAAACCCTCAAAATATTGTATTCGCTACTTCTTTTACTTCACGTGACAATAATACAATTAATACCACCTTTCCCAGCAGACTTTCAAATCCTCTACCATGTTCAGTAGGGCCTAAATAACCCTATCTTCATGTGGACCTGATTAGGTTCATGAAAGCAACATGACCACTTTAAATACAATTATCACTTGCTGTATTACCAGAATAGCGCTTGAATGCTTAATATGGTATTCAATATTTATGAAATACATCTTAAATTAGTAATTTTTCAGTTGCTGAGTTTAAGAAACTTAATATAATTTTTTGTACTAAAAGGGCATTTCTGACTTTACTATGATATGTGTAGTAAACAAGCTAAATGTTAAGCTTTCAATTATTATGCACAAACTTAAAACTAAAGTTACCAGTGCCAGTGCTCTCAGATGCTTCAGATGCAATTGAAATGTTGTCAAAATATTTTTCATCTGGAGAAGTAAAGGAATTCTGTGTTCCAGGTTTGTCCTCACCCTGATCCACAACATGCAATTGGTTTTGGCTTTTAACTAAATTCATTATTGAAGAGGGCTCTATTATGACAGGTCTTGTTTCCTAAAATAAAAGCAGGAAATAAAAATCATGAGAATTGAAAGGTGACAACCACATTTAGCAACATTTCAAACCAACCTTTGCACAAAACACCATGAACTCCAAGCTTCTTTTTGACCCATGAAGATTTTGGACCTAACAAGGATGCCAAAGGATTTTCAATTTCAATTCCTCTTTTAACATAAACTACTTGAATTTCAAGGAGAACTTAAGGTGATTAACCTAAAAAAAAGGTATCTTGATAATCAGTTCCTATGAATAGAAACAGAAAATGCTGGTTCTGACAAAGTGTCTTTGAGCCAAAACATTAACTGTTTATGATGCAAATATTTTCAACATATTCTACCCACAATAATGATAACCAGCATCTGTTGTTTTTTTTTCAAAAATCAAAATATGATAACTGCTGGAAATCTAAAATAATTTATACAAGTGTTTCAGTATTTAGAATTATCTGGGCACAAACCTAGATTTTGTTCTCAACTTGGAACACAAACAGCTTGCCATTGTTACAAAACAAGCTCTGCTATTCTTGTAATGAAATCAGAATTATTTTCTTTTACTCTTCCAGCGTACCAGCAATTACATAGAACTCACAAAAGATTCTATAAATTGGTAGTTTAAATTGTTTATTAAATTATAAATCACAATGAATTTGATGAACAAAATAGAAACTAAAAGACGTTAAAAGAAAATGTCATGAATTTTTGAAGGGAGCATTGGAATCAATATTAGAGACAAACAGGTTGCAGATTAGAAAGCAATTTCTAAATCAATCATTCTTCGTGAGAATACTGTTGTAATTGATCATGACTGGCTCTATGCATTATATAGTCACCTTTGATTGAATACAATTTTCCTTGACATTTCCTCGCTTTTATAAGCAGAAATTGCTTTAGTTTCTGTTTCCTTTCCTTTGCTCTTTAAACAATTTGTTTTCTGAATAAATTATACAACATGAATCATGTGCCTTAATCGACTCCAACTCATTGGATGTCATAGTGATGTCAATACAGATTGATTTTTGAGGTATATAGTGTCCTTAGTGTATTTGTTTTGCCAGAGGTTATAAACCATTTTCAGATAATTGGAATGAACATCTCATAAAATCAAGAAAAAGTACTTGAAACAATTATTTGGTACATTTTATCAAAAATCTTAAGTATTTTCTCAATCCACCATTTGAGCTGAACAGTATAGGGATAAAACAACAAACTGCACAACAGCATGCTACAATATTTCACCTTTTAGATAGTAATCTTCTAATTTTCCTTCTGAAGTGGCTGACCTCGGATTTACCAATATTATACTCCATCTGCCAAACCCTTACCCACTCACTCAACCTATCTATATTTCACTACAGACTCTCTATTCTCTGCACAATTTGTCTTTCTATTCAATTTAGTGCCATCAGCAAACTTCAATATATTACCAGTCCCCTCTTCTAAATCATTATAGTTGTAGACCCAGCATAGACCACTGCGACACTCCGATTGTCAACCAGAAAAACACTCATTTATCCCACCTCTGTTCTTGTATTGGTTAACCAATTCCTAATCTATGCTAATACAGGTGAACATTCCTTTATCTAAAATTCTGAAATCCAAAAAGCTCCAAAAACCAAAGTTATTTTCGCCAACAGCTAACGTCTCTCAGGTGTGACGTGGCAGCACTAGCAGAGGCCTCCAGACGTCAGTTGTGGCTCAGTGCTCGTACTGGTTACACATGCATTTGCTGTTCACTGATATTTTGTGTTCACTATTGACTTTGTGTTTAATTTCACTGTGAAAATGTCAAAAAGAGCTGCAGGTACCCCTTTGGGTAACAATGAGAAAAAGAGAAGGAAACATTCATCATTATCAATAATGCAGAAAGTGGAGTTGTTGCAGAAACTTGATCATGGTGTGTCTGTGCGGCATCTTACTGAAGAAAAGTGTCGGAACTATCACTGCATATGATTTAAATAAACAGAAAGACAAGTTACTGAAGTTTTATAGTGACAGTGACGTTCTACATTTATTCCAATAAGTCATTTACCATGTGTTTGATTCGGTTCATTTGAAGCTGTATATTTTTATGTTTTATTGAATGTTTTTGTTAGAAATAAAATTTCTTCTTGTCATTATTCCCTAAACAATACAGTATAACAATTATTTACATAACATTTACATTGTATTAGGTACTATATGTAATCTAAAGTATACAGGAGGATGTGCATAGGTTTGGTGCGCTGCCGGGTCCTAAAGTACACCGCACTGAGACAGGTTAAATAAAGGACTTGAGCATACAGTACGTGTTTTTCTGGCATCGGGGGGGGGGGGGGTCTGAAATCCAAAAATTTCTGAATTCAGAAATGCAACTGGCTCCAAGGATTTCGGATAAGGGATTGTGGACCTGTATATTACCAACTCCATGCACCCTTACCTTATGGATAAATCTTATATGCAGCAACCTATTTGTATGAGAAAAGTTCAATTATACTGTGATCACTCTTTCCAAGAGGATCCTTTATTGCAAGATTGTTAATTTACATGTCTCATTGCACAGGACCAGATCCAAGACAGCATTTTTCCTTGTAAAGCCCTGTCTCAAGACTGCCTCGACCAAATTGATTTGCTCAATGTATGCTCAGATTAAAGTCCCCAATGACACCTGTTGTCCCATTCTTGCATTACAACCACATTACACTGTACTTCAAAAAGGAATATTTTGGTGTAAATATACTTTTTGTGGCCCTCTAGGTTAAATATGAATTTACTACTAATCTGATAAATTGTGATTGAATGGATCATTTTGACCAATTAAAACATTTGGACATTAACTACATCATGGAAAGAAAAGAACACGAAGACAAGACACTGTAGATGCTGGAATATGGAGCAAAAAAAACTACTGGAGGAACTCAGAGGGTTAAGCAACAAACATGGAGGCAGAAGAATGTTGCCATTTAAAGTCAGGGTCCTGCATCAGGACAGAGTATAGACGGAAGTAAGGGGGGAGAAAATGGACAAGTACAGCCAGGTGAGAATAGGAACAGCAAGCTAAGGGAGCAGAAACCTACATGGAATGACTCATGACAAACATGAATATAGCTTTTGACAATGTAACTGAATGTTTTCATTACAGCAAAAACTAGAGGATTTTTGAAATGCTTATTACCTCAGCTTGTAAAATGGGATGACTGAAATACTTTATCTCCAATAGATGAAGCAACAAGAAAAATAATCTGTGGTCAAATTATAATGACAGTTCCATTAAATTTATCTATAGGATACTTGTTGATCCCTGATGCTAATTTGGATAATGGAATAAGAGTTTTAGAAGCCACAGCAAATATTAAAAGAGCATACTGGTTCCCTAAAAAAAATACACGACTTCCACACTATTCAGTTAGAGATACTGAAATTCCAATTCCATACTGAAATTACAAGAAAAAGGCTCCATAATCTTTTTCCAGTCCTGATTAATGGTCTCAGCTTGAAACATCGACTGTACTCTTTTCCATGGATGCTGCCTGGCCTGCTGAGTCCCTCCAGCATTTTGTGTGTGTCGCTTGGATTTCCGGCATCTGCAGATTTTCTTGCCCATAAAATTTTATTTTGTTTCAATAGAAACTCAGTGGACATATTTAAATAAAGGCAAAAAAAAAAACTATTGCATGCTTTTATACATGCTAGCTTCTGTAAAATAAGTATATTGCACCAGATATTCCCTGGCTAGGAGTAATCATCTCAATGTCACACACTTCTCTCAATAGCTTGAACAAAATTATTAACAGTAATGATAATTAGTTTGAAATACAGAGAAAATCACAGCTGTAGCAAACATTACAAGTCTGAATTTACATGTGTTTACTAAGGAAACTCTAATTGCAACAGGATAAAGTCATAGTTAAAATCACTAACTTTTTCTGCCGTTCACTGACAGCACTGCTAACATATGCGTGACATCTTCCTGTCCCTACTTTTTTTTTTAGGATATCTCTTCGGTTACAAAAATATGTTGGCTGAAGGTTTAACATTTAACTATTGACTTTTTGTAACTTGTAATTTTTATGTCTTGCACTGTACTGCTGCCATAAAACAGCATATTTCATGACATATATCAGTGATAATAAACCCAATTCTGATGTGCAGAACTTTCTAACACAGCTCAAATATAAAAGTTTTAATTTTTCTGTTTATATTTAGATATAAATTTACATTCTTGAGGAGACATCAGAATGAAAACCGGAAAAGCCTTTTATGTAATTAAATATTATTCATTATTAAAGAAAAATATTTAAAAGGTTGTGTAATGCTGCGGAATTTAAAAGTAGACTTAGATGGTTCATCAGTCATTTTCCTAGTAAAATTTAAAAAAACTTCCTGTTTTTGCTGGTTCTCCTCACGATCAATCAACGCTATTATTTTAGGGACAGGATTCTTATAGAATTGGTGTCCAATATTGTATTTACCTGCTATGACGACATGGTCTCCCAGTTAGCCAAAGTGCCTACAGATCCTGTTCAGTTAAGGTTGCTGACTAACAGGCAATTGAAAATATCCATCAATGAAAGCATCATACACAAGTAGCTTCTTACATGGACCACACTAGTGATCTCCAGTCATGAATATGGCTTAAGGTAACTGCTCATATGCTCTCCTTTAGAACTATAAACAGGACTGCAAATTAACTCATTGGATTCATTAAGAATGAATAGTTGTTTATAAGTTTTAAAACTCCATATAAAAATGATTTTAAAAATATACTGCTTTGCACATAACAAAACATTGTAACTGCTGTGTTCACAACTTTGCACTACCGAAAAACATTATAGCTTGCTAATTACTCACGTATTTCACATATTCCTTCCACTGCTGCCACCACTGCACTGAAATCAAAAACCAATTATGTCCAGGTTGTAGACCATGTCTGTTTTCTCTCTCCAACCATCCACTAAAAAAAGTAAATTCAGATAAATTAGCAAAAAGGATACGAATATAAGCAGGGATTTCTAAAACTAAACAGGACAAAATTACTCTTGATACTATTGCAACAATACCTTTAAAAGTGGCCCAAGAAAAACTCCATCAAGTAACAACATAATTTCAAGAGTAGGTTTACTAATTAAGGCGTTAATCTCATCATAAAGTTGCAATAAACAAACCTGGATTGGCCTGAGGAAAATAAGAGTCGATGCCTCGGGCCAGACTCTTCTTCAGGACTGGGCCCGAAACATCAACTGTTCATTCATTTCCATAGATGCTGCCTGGCCTGCTGAGTTCCTCCAGCATTTTGTGGGTGTTGCTCTGGATTTCCAGTATCTGCATTAGGCCAAATTTAAGGCCTGAAGTTTATGTTCGGTATTTGGCCTTGGCCAATGGGATTTAAAAAAAATTCTTTCTTACTTCTCTTCTGATATTTGTATACCTATGCACTCGTAATGCTACTGTGATACTGTAATTTCCTTTGGGATCAAGATAATATCTAATTAAATTGAAGGAGATTGAGATGTACTGGGTAAATTAGACACAAGTTGTCATTAACATAAAAACAAAATACATCCAAAAGAAATATAACAAAGTTACTGAAACATTGAAATTAAACAGAAAATATTGGAAAGATTGAGCACTTCAGATTACACTTATTCATCATTGTTCCCAGCAGATGGTAGGCCAAGAAAGGAAAAGTACATGTTGTAGACTGTACTTTCATGTTTGTGCATAAAATTGAAACATGACATGCCACAGATAATCTGAAATGAGTTCAACTGTTCATAATATTTCCCATACTCAAGTATATTGATTAGTTTAGAGATAAAAACACTCAATTTACAGAAATGTTACATTCTTACCCCAAATAAAAATCTAAACTTGGATAAAGTATTAAGCTGACCTGTCAAGCTATTGATATTTTATTGGAATACACAATCTGATACATTGTTGGCTCCTGTCCGGCTTGGGTCAGGCAGTCAGCTCCTAATGCATTGCTCACTTAGGATTTACAGTCAATTGTGAGAAGTCTGGAGTTCTGATTCACCCACATGACGCATAACATCACTAAGTTGGAACTAATCCAGATGAAAACTATTGAGAACATTTGCTAAAAGAATAAAACTATTCATTAGTCTAGGATTTATAGATATTTGGAATAGGCCATTGGCTGCAGTCAATCATAATGGCAGGACTTGTATGTGTCCAGGATAAAGAAACACAAAGGATAATTCATTGTGGACACTACCCACCCTGCAAACTGTCTTTTCTAAAAGCTTACTTCTGGAAAGTACTATATGGCTTTTAAAACAAAAACTTTACACCATCTAAAAAGTCTCTTCCCCAAGGCAGTTAATCTGTTCAGCTGCTCTCATTAGCCTCCTTCCCTCAACTCCACTGTACTGTAGATACTTATAAACCACTTTTTATAATGCTGCTTATATTGTAAATACATGCTGGTATTTATGTACATTTTATTCTACATTTGTATTTCTAACTTTAATTTTATATAATACTTAATTCTTTATAATTGTTGAATGTCATTTTTGTTGCACCAATACACCTCAGCAATTTCTTAATACATCTACTGTAAAAGAAAATGGCAAAGAAACTTGATCCTTAATTTTTACGTTGGAGAAATAAAGACTTGCATTCAAGTGATCTAGTCTGCGATTTAACAACTTTGAGATGTACAATAGATATGAATTCAAATTTTATAAGAGTTCCCAAGAGTGGACCCAACCGAAAATTGCTGGGTGGTTCTTCTCGTACAGACTAATTTTACACTGGAATGCACTGCCAGCTGCTTTGGTGAAGCAGAGATCATACCATATAGAAAGCATGTGACTGTCCAGATAACAGAAACTTCATATAATCACAAGAGTGTCAGGGAGAAAAATGCCATAAAAAATTCCCACTTTTTTGGCTCTGCATTTTTTGTCCTGCCTTGAAGTTTAGAGTCTTCTAAAAGTAAATGGATCTGTTTAGTTAAGATGTTCCATGCAACAGTTCAGATGCTCCATAGTAAACAGCTTACTTCCAGTGAATAACTTCCTACTATATGACAAAAATTGCATTTTTATTCAGTTCAAAAAACAAACAGATGTTACAAGAGAAAGCACCTGATAATTTGTCCTTCTTCTTCTGGTGTTGCTGGCCTTAGACCAAGAACTATGTGACATATCTGTAGATGGAAACAAAAAAAAAAAGATCAGAATTATAATGAGAGCTTGTTTTCTTTGGGAAGATAAATTCCCAGACTACTCTGCAGAATAAGCATTAGCATACCGAGAAGTACAGATCAGCCCTAGTTGAAGGCAGGGTTCCATTTCTGAGAACTATTCACAATTGATCTCTCAAACGCTTATTCATATGTACAGGTGAATAGACCAAGTTAGGCATTCATTACCTGGGAGAAAACCTATTTAGAGGAACAGTAAGGTTTTGAACTTCTTTTCCAAAAATCCTTGATGTCAGAACAAGTAAATATTGTTCAGGTGGCTGATGAGATACTTGCTTTTACCTGGCCAAAGCATATTAAAAAAAAACAGGTGCAACGAGTTGGAATTAATTATCATATTACTTAGCCACAACTAGAGTACTGTAAACAATTTATGTCACCCCATTACATGAATAATGCAATAGGGCAAGAGTGAATGCAAAACAAATTTTTGAGGGAATAGCTGAGGCTGTAGAATTTTACATCAATCAAGATAATTTTTTTTCTAAGTAACATTATTTAATTGCTTTTGAACATGTTTGCTATTTCAATTGTTTTTGGAAAATAAAATCTAATGGGCAAAAAAAAAACCTCAACAATTTCTCACGACTATACTCATGGGAAAATTATCAATTAAACTATTTTGCACCATCCATATATCCAGACCATGGCAGATGTACCAAATTGATAAGATTGTCAGAACACAACTAGCATTGAGTCTGAGCTTTGTCCAACACACAAGCAAATGTTACATTATATTGCGAGTTTTCCTTAAAAGAAATTTTTGATTACTTTTCAATCCTTGTGTTTAAATAAAATGAAGCAGTGTGAGACATTATGCATGCACTAACCATGGACTATCTATCATGTGCAGACCTTGCAGTTTCTGTAACAGTTAGTGCAAGGATATTAGCTTACAAAAATCCACGCTTTTCCCAAACATCTACTGACATTTTTAAGGAGGGTTAATTAAGCACAAAATTTAATAAGAGGTGACCATTGATTATTCTGAACATCGTGTATCTAAACAGTTTTGCCCAGTGGAAAGGAAAAAGTGCTAATTAACCACTGGCATCATTGTGACAATGCTGATAGCACAAGTCCAATAATATAGACAAAAATTCCTTTCACATAATTCACTTCCTGGGCTTATTTACAGAACAAATATCTACCAGTACTTAAATGGGAAACTGCAGCTTCTATCACTGGAGCTTGAAATTCTAACATGAAGTTATGTTTAGTCATTATAATATGGCTTTCAGATAACATTTAAAGAGGTAATGTTGACTAACTAAAAGGACATCTATTTCCTTTGTATACATTGTTCAGTAGAAAGCTAATACAAGTTAATGATGTAAGGAGACAACATACTGCAACCAACACTCACACTCTGCTTCTCATTACTATTTTTCCAATAAAAATGATAAACAGGCTCAGGGACTATGTGAACAAGATTACTGAAACTCTATACTGAACAACTGGCCTTCAATTTATTTTTTCCCCTATTTGATCATTAGTTTTCCAACAAGCTCAACGTGGTCAGTGGTTAACTTAATAGGAAAATACTGGACTAAATATTCTCTGGATTTAAAAGGATTCTTCATCTCTGGAAGATATTGTTTATCAGAAGGTAGATGGGTGAGAAGTGGGGTACTTGTGGTGCATCAGGTGTAGACAATCCTTCAGTGCACCATCCACGAGGTCAGTCATTACATGTCAGTGTACTGTACGCATTAGAACATCATAAACAGAGAGTCTGACATCTAACCTCTCAAGTCTAGATGGTGTACCTGCCCAAGTACTGAAGACCTGTTACTAATCACTGGCTGGAGTATTTAGGAATATCTTCACCTCTCACTTCAGCAGTCTGAGGTGCCACCTGCTCAAGCAGGCATTAAAAATGTCATTCCATGCACAAGAAGAATATGGTAATCTGCCTCAATAACCATCATCCAGTAGCGCTTACATCCACTGTGATGAAATGCTTTGAGATACCGGACATAAAGCACATCAGCCCGTCTGAGGAGTAACCTAGATCCTCTGCAATTTGCCTACAATTACATCAGTTCAACAGCAGATGCCAATTCTGTGGCTCTTCACTCATCTCTGGAACAGCTGAACAATGAAGATGCATACATCAGGATGTTCTTCAATGACTACAGTTCAGCATTCAACACATCATTTCCTAGAAACTCAATACTGAACTCTAATACCTGGGTCTCTGTACACCCCGTGCGTCTGGATCCTCGATTCTAGGAATGAAAAAGGCTACAGAAAGTGGTGGATACAACCCAGTCCATCATACCATTGAATACATTTACGTGGAGCAATATTACAAGAAAGCAGCATCCATCATCAAAGACCCCTGACCATCTACACCACACCCTCTTCTCACTACTAACATTAGGTAGGAGGTACAGAAGACTTGGGACCTACAGTACCAGGTTATGGAACAGTTATAACACTTCAACCATTGGGTTCCTGAACTGGCGTGAATAACTTCATTCACCACTATTCTGAACTGATTCCATGATCTACAGACTCACTTTCAAGGATTCTTTACAATTTATGGTCTTAGTATTATTTTAATTTGCAAAGTTTGTCTTTCTACACATTGATGATTGTCAGTCTTTATGTACAGTTTTACATAAAATTCTACTGTATTTCTTTTTTACCTGTAAATGCCTGCAAGTAAATGATCCTCAAGGAAGGTAGTATAGGTTGAGTACACCTTATCTGAAATGCTTGGAGCCATTATCGATTCAGATTTTGGAATATATAATAGGATAGCCTGGGATTTCTGACTCATATTTGCTACTGGTAAACAATCTTTTTCTTGCATTTGTTTATCACATATGTACTTAAAATTATGACATACAAATCATAAAATGAAAATATAATGTGTGCAGGTAACAAAAGCAGCACAGAGACATTGGGAGAATACCTGAATCAGCTGTTAAGCAACAACAAACAATGGCAGGCTTTCTGTCTCCATCTACGATGTTGTGTTTTGATTAAAAGGTTACAGTACACTGTATATGTATTTTACCTTGTTTAAAGTTTCATGTAAAGTATAAAACAATCAGCATTGTAGACTTATACTGGTATTAGATTTTCACCAGTGACGATCTATACAAACTCAAAGAATTTCTCTGCTTCTTTGTAAGCAGCAGAAACAACTCAAACACACCTGAAAAGATAAAAATGGCAGTGGATAACATTAACACTAACCTGAAACAGGAGATTAAGAAATTCACTGGCCAGAGCACTTTTTACAGCCCATATCTGGTAGTCTTCAAGTGTTAAGTGCCCCATCTGTCATGGAAATAGACCACAGAAAGATAATCAAGTTACTAGGGGTATACAGTATGTGTAGACAAAAATTAAAAACGAAGAAATCTGGACCACATTAAGTCTCAACTTTTTGTAATAAGCACATTTTGTTCTTTAAAGGGAACTTATTCTAACAACATTAGATTTTTGTAGGGGTTAATTATAATGAAGTTTCAATTCTTTTGTGTTACTCAACAGAAAAAGAAATGAAAATTAGGAAGAATATTGTTACAATGTTATGATGATGTTACTTTTTAAACCAATTTGCTATAATTTTCATGTGCACCCATGAACATCACCTGATTTTACTCGACCCTTCTCTTAGCTCATCTGCCTATACCTTTGTTACTCGAGGGGAAAATTCCTCACTCAGAGGATCATAAGAGTGTGGAATGAACTGCCAGCCCAAGTGGTACATGTGAGCTCAATATCAACATTTAAGAAGTTTGGATAGGTACATGGATGGTAGAGTATGGAGGGGTATAGTCCCAGTGCAGGTTGATGGGAGCAGGCAGTTGAAATAGTTCTGCATGGACTAGACAGCCGAAGGGTCTGTTTCTGTGCTGTATTTTTCTATGACCCTATGTAGTCTTTCCAATACACACCTGGCTTGTCCATCTTATTCTTCAGAGCTGATGCATTCTACATTTTGCTTGGTCCTAAGTCCTGGTCACAAATCACTCCATGCTTGGTGGCCTAAGCTGATTTTAAAATTCTCATGTTTGCAAATTTATCCATGACTTACTGTTCTGTTTCCCTACAGTATCCTCCATCCCAATCATCTTCCAAGATATCCACATTTCTTTTCTTCTGGTTTAAATATTCTGGAATTTAATTATTTCAGCCAAGACTTTGAAACTCTCTCCCTGAAATTAGGAAGGAAGATTCCCTTTCCTCTCAAGTGCTGATTTAAGTTTATTATTTTTTTCTTGTCCTTGTATCTTTAAATATGGTTTGGGATTAATATTTTGCTTGAATATACTCTTGTGAATTGTCTTAATACTTTGCTATTATGTTAACAATAGCAGTTCTTGCTGTTGCATGTAACAGAGTGTCTTTTTCTATTTAAAAAAATAAAGAATTTTCAAATTCTTTTTCAATTTATTTCTTTTACCATTGATACTGCCTAACTTGCTCATAAATTTCTTTCTTATAAATGAAATATTCTTACTAAGGAGTTCTGTACAGGGTACTTACAAAGCACAACACTTAGTGCCCCAAGATTACCATTTAAATAGGAGGGCAGAAAAATTGATGTCCTTATCATCTCAGCTTTTTAATCAACTATAAACAAATTAAAATGATATGAAAGATTTAAGTCACTAGAATTAAAACCTCATCAAATGTTACTCCATGCAATACATCCCTTGCCATTACAGGACTACATGCTTAATTATCTGTCAAAACAGTGCTGACTACTGAAAAAAAAACAAACTGAATTAGAATGTCATTCCTGAAAAAAAGTGTGATACATTCATGGAATATGGGTATAGACATTGTTTAGTGAACAAATAAAACTTGATTAGGCCATAAATATTTTTCCCTAAATTTGCATCATCTACACACTGTTGCACACATTGGAGTTAGAGACAGAATCAGATGTACGTCAGCTCCGGCAGAGATTTCAGGCCATTACTTCCTACAAGGTGAACTAAACATCATGAATGGCTGTGATGCTTCACTCCCAGATGAGCTAAACACTTATTATGCACGCTTTGAAAGGGACAGTAAAACTACACCTGTGATAATCACTGCAACATCTGGTGACCCTGTGATCTCAGTCCCCGAAGCTGATGTCAGAGCATCTTTCATGAGAGTGAACTCTCGCATGCCTCTGGTCCTGATGGTGTAACTGGTAGGGCACTAAAAACCTGCGCTGACCAACTGGCAGGTGTTCAAGGACATCTTAAATCTCTCATTTCCACCTGCTTCAAAAGGCAACAATCATACCAGTGCCCAAGAAGAGCAGGGTGAGCTGCCCCAACGGCCATCACCCAGTTGCACTTGTATCTACTGTGATGAAGTGCTTTGAGAGGTTGATCAATTCCAGAATCAACAAGGGCCTGGATTTTGCAGCAATTTGCCCATCTCCACAATAGGTCTAAAGCAGGTGCAATCTCACTGGTTCTCCACTTGGATCATCTGGACAATAGCAATACTTCCATCAGGTTACTGTTTATTGATTACAGCTCAGCGTTCATCACCATCATACACCCGGTATTAATCAGCAAGCTCCAAAACCTGGGCTTCTGTATCTCCCTCTGCAACTGGATGCCTCACTTCCTCATTGGGAGACCATATTCTGTGTGGGCTGGAAATAACATTTCCTTGCTGACAACCAACACAGGCACAAGCTGCATGCTTAACCCACTGCTCTACTCTCGCTACACCCACAATTGTGTCGCTAGGCACAGCTCAAACTGCAACTATAAATTTACTGTTGACACAATTATTGTCAGTATTTCGGAAAGAGGCACACAGGAGTGAGACAGATCAGCTGGTGAAGTGGTGTCCCAATAACGTGCACTCAACATCAGAAGAACAAGGAATTGATACGGCACTTCAGGAAGGGGAAGTTGAGGGAACACACACTAGTCCTCATCGGGAGATCAGCAGTGGGAAGTTTCAAGTTCCTGAGTGTCAACATCTCTGAGGATCTATCCTGGGCCCAACATATTGATGCAATTACAAAAGTGGAATAGCGGTGGCTATATTTCATTGGGAGCCTCCCCAGCATCAAAGGCACCTTCTAAATCTAATGCCTCAAACAGGTGGTATCTGTCATTAAGGAGTCCAATAAGAAGTATATGTATTTTTTTCCTTATTGCAATTTATAGCTTTTTTAAAAACATGTATTGCTGCCACAAAGACAACAAGTTTCACACCCCATGCTGGTGATATTAATACTGATTCTGACTCCCAATCTGTAACAAACAAATGCACATTTTGCACTCGGACAAATGCACATTGGACCAGTTGTAAGGTACTTCTAGTTTGACAGCTCCAACAGTAGAGGCACATTATTATTCAACAAAAACCAGTAAACATGACCTAAAAGATCATTCTTATGATCTTGATTGAGTAAGTAAAATTGCATATAGAATAACTTAAATACAAAATCTAGAGGGGTATACCTTGGTGGTATCATGTTTCTTTAAGATGTGATTTACAACGTCAGCTGTTCCCATATGAAGTTCCTGAAAAAAGTGGAAAAGAAATTGATTAACACCAAGTTAGAAATAAAAAAGCTTTAATGTATGTGCCAAAGATGGGAATAAAAAAGTATACAAGTTGTGCTCAAATTAAAAGGTGCAAGGATGAAATCACATCTGAGGTATTATATACTTTTTAATCTCCTTATTTGAAGGAAAACTGTCAATGAATTGGAAGCAATCTAATTGACGGAAAGAGAATCAAGGGTCACTGTTTAAAAATAAGGAGTCTTCTTCTGAAGGTGAAATAGGTGTGACGTGAGGATCATGGGACAGGAGGCCTAGGGAGAAAGAAAGGGGAAGGGGTGAAGCCCAGAGGATGGGCAAGGAGTATAGTGAGAGTCCCATGATCCTCTTGTATCCCTTTTGCCAATCAACTTTCCAGCTCTTAGCTCCATCCCTCCCCCTCCTGTCTTCTCCTATCATTTTGGATCTCCCTCTCCCCCTTTCAAATCTCTTACTAGCTCTTCTTTCAGTTAGTCCTGACGAAGGGTCTCGGCCCAAAACGTCGACTGTACCTCTTCCTAGATATGCTGCCTAGCCTGCTGCGTTCACCAGCAACTTTTATGTTTTTTGCTTGGAATTCCAACATCTGCAGGTTTCCTCGTGTTTGCGTTAATATAACAGTCTACAGCTTTCAGTTTTAATTAAGGAAACAGTGCAAATCAATACCATTACTCACAGGAATACTGTCAGTGCGGTTATCTTTCCAGACTTCCAGAAGTGCAACTATCATTGCTTCTAATTCAGTGCGAGACAAAACTCCATCTCGGTCAGTGTCAAATACCTTGAAACAAACTAATAAAACAAACAAAGCACGATTCAAATTATTTTAATAAAAAACTAAAATAAAGAACAGAAGATTATATTTAAAGATTTATGTTTGAAAAGCTTCAGTATTTTAAAAAGAACAGATTAATGAAAATAACAATGCAAGTCATTGCCCTCAAGGAAACAGAGGTTAGGAGGTTGTAGGATTATTTTTAGTGAGTTCATCCAATGTTGTTTGTCTTTGAAGATATCACTGCTCTAAGAATATTATTTACAAGTTTATTTTACAGAAAAATTACTACATTGTTTACAGAGAGTTCAAATTGAAGCATTTCAGCCATGAGCTAAAAAGAGGATAAACAATATCTTCCCAGGTATTATGCACAAAAAAATAACATTAATTCTCTTCCAAAAGCACGAAATCTCTCTTCAATTACTATACTTTGTAAATGCCTCCACGTTCAAAGCAGTTTCAAGCTAGAATTATGGGGTAGATTGGGATTCCATTTTGGAACCTGGTTAAAATCTAGCAGTTTTTGAACATCATCTGCAATCTTCCTAGTGGAAGTTTGAATTTTCTAGAGTACAGTCAATAGTTGGGTTAATTCTGAAGTGATTGACAGTGAATCCTGATTTTTTTTTTATTGGATTCAAGAAACTGGGAACATTTAAACCTCATATGAACACGTTTACAAATTATGTGATCTTTTATAAAGAGGAAATACAATATGCTTTGCTAAAAATGCTAATCTGACACAATACTAAGCAAAATTGCATCTTATCATTCCAAAAATGGAGAACATTTAACACATACAAATTTTCTTCAAGACATTATATAACAGCTTAATCAAACCAAACTTACATTTTTGCCGTTCAGCAAGAGGTCCTCTACAGCAAGCAGAAAGCCCACAAGAAATTTCTTTGAAGTCTATATGATTATCACGATTTTCGTCAAAAGCACTGAATAAACCTGCAATGCAAATGGGCAATATAAAATCACAAATAGATATTTGAACATAGAACATAGAATAGTACAGCACATTACAGGCCCTTCGGCCCACAATGTTGTGCTGACCCTCAAACCCTGCCTCCCATATACCCCCCCACCTTAAGTTCCTTCATATACCTGTCTAGTAGTCTCTTAAACTTCACTAATGTATCTGCCTCCACCACTACAAGATCACTTAATTTTCTGCAATAATATCTTGCATAGCACACACTCTCATATTTTTCTTGTACAAATAAGCTTTTATCAACATTCACTGTATCATCTGATCATCTATGGTAATTCACACATTCAACTCACATTGTTGATAACAGTGGATTCATTGGGACGCAATGGAACCAGTACAATTAAGAGGCTGCTCCAATTAGCAGAAATTCCATGGAAAGGTTTAAAAAGATAAATGAACAAAATCAGTGTAAGCACCTAATGCAGAGATAATGGACCACCTTCATACAATTCTTTTGACAATTACAACCTCCACATCTTGATTTTCATTGTAACATTCAAGATAGTTGTTGCTACCTTCAAATTTTTTGTAGTTCCTAACTTGTAGAAATAGTGAAATAGTTTCATTTTCCTGGCCATTCTTACTACCTCTTTCAAAATAAAGTATATATGCTTTTCCTTCGAATTAAGGCAAACAGTGTTTGTGGTCAAAATAGTACAATTTCAGCAATGTGAATATCTTGTAGCTATTACAACCGCACACTGCGTTATGTAACATTATAAAATATCCTAAGAGGCATTTTAGAGGAACTTCAAACAAAATCTGAAACTACAGAAGGAAATTTCAGCCCAATAACCAACCTGAAGTAGATTCTAAGTAAACAACAGGAATTCTGCAGATGCTGGAAATTCAAGCAACACACATAAAAGTTGCTGGTGAACGCAGCAGGCCAGGTAGCATCTCTAGGAAGAGGTGCAGTCGACGTTTCAGGCCGAGACCCTTCGTCAGGACTAACTGAAGGAACAGTGAGTAAGATTCTAAGTAATGTCAGAGGATGCATGTTGGAGGTGGGGGGAAATTTCAAGATCTAAGGGTCCAAGGAGATGGTGCTGAAGCTGAAACAATTGAAGTGATGCAAGGCCAGATGCATTAGACAGTTGTCAAAATAGAAGAGATTACATATGTAGGGAAGAGCAGACCCAAGGAGGGGAGATAGCCTCAAAACTTGGGAGAGTAGATTTTGGAAATAGAAGAGGAGGAACTGCTTTTCCCAGAGAGTGGTGAATCTGTGGAATTCTCTGCCCAATGAAGCAGTGAAGGTCACTTCAGTAAATATATTTAATACAAGGTTGGATAGAGTTTTGCATAGTAGGGGAATTAAGGGCTATGGGGAAAAGGCAGATAGGTGGAGACAAGTCCATGTCCAGAGCAGTCATGATCTTATTGAATGGCGGAGCAAGCTTGACGGGCCAGATTGTCTACTACTGTTCCTATTTCTTATGTTTGGAAAAGGAATGAGAATTTTAAAATCAAGTTCATTGGAGACGACTTAGTTGGGTGCAGTGGCAGTAAGTGCCAGAATAATGGGTTTAACAAATGTACATAACATTACCAAAGCATCCACAAAGAGGTTACAGACATGGAAGTAAGTAGTCCACGTGAGCTAATAAGTTGAGTGGCAAGCTCATAAATGTAGAAGCTCCAGATCAAATACTATGAGGTAGCTTAATCAAACTTAAATCGTGAAAATAATAAACTCCATTTCAGAATGCAAGAATCATGTGAAACATCCTTACTGGGATACTGTTAACAAAGTACCATTGTAAATGAGGTTACAACAGGGGACCAAAGGCAGAATAATGTGATTTTCTAAACAAAATGTTAAAAAGATTGGAATTGTGGGCTCTTGGCTTATTTACTGAATAGGAATCTTGGCAGCAATTTTCACTTGAGCAGACATCAATCTACCCTAAGCCCCATACTCGCTGAGTGACCTTTCCATTTTCACTGGTCTTTGGGTTTGAACTTCATAACCAAATGCCTGCTCTTTCAAAACACTGTAGCTCTACCCAAAGATAGCCAAATCTATTTGTTCTGTACTCTTGTCAAATAATTATCTCTCAACCTACATTGTTACAATTTACTCACAGATTTTCTTTGAGTCATTTCCCTTGGAGCCTTGTCCTGCACCAATAGGCAGGTGTTTTACACAAGAGAAACTACTTCAGTTAAATATATTTCATTTGCTGCAAAAGCTTTGAGACCACTACTATGAAAATGCCAAATAAATTCAAGCACTTTCTTTTTTCCTGGCAATATCAGAGGGGGCAAACAGATCAGTTTTTATTCAATGGGTAGCTGCGAGGGTAATGTGATAGCTACAGAAGCTACCACTATTACAACTCAAACTAATTCTAATTCCCCTCTTCCTTAGCGAACAAGTTGTACCTTGATAGGCCTAAACTTGTCTTATTCTTTCACCCTTTCTTAGAATTCAGTACTTCTATGGTCTGAAGACTAACTCCATCTTTTCCAGTGGGGATCAAATTGCAGTCTCCCAAACCCTGAAATATGATCTTTATCCCAATCATCACTGCACCATTTTGT
Organism: Mobula birostris; assembly: GCF_030028105.1. Classification (NCBI taxonomy): domain Eukaryota; kingdom Metazoa; phylum Chordata; class Chondrichthyes; order Myliobatiformes; family Myliobatidae; genus Mobula; species Mobula birostris. Next base: position 29,120,963 of record NC_092394.1, on the reverse strand, counting down.
GATCTAAAGAGTAAACCTACACTTCTGAAAATCATCATTTTCCGATCTGTCCCAAGTACCTTCTGGCATTATATTTTATTTTATTTTCCCCAGCATCGCAGGTTTCTTCATTGCCATTTGTTGTCTAGTTTCCTGTACTCTTACCTCCAGCCACTCTTCTCTATTCTTTTTACCCAGCACACCTTCACCCACCTGTCCCATCATTCTTTATCAAGTATTTGGGTAATGACAATGAACTAATAACTAACTATAATAAACGAATAATCAATTACAACCGTCAAACTCAAATACATGCATATCTAATATCACAGTATTCAAATTGACAATAAAACTTAATGCACAGATTTAGGTTGGAGATTTCAAATGTTGCTCATGTTTAATTTATAGCTTCTCTCAGCTTTCATTACCTTCACTTAAAGATGGATGAACGGGTGGAGAAACTAAAGGAACAAATGTTTCCAAATCAAAACGTCCTGTTCTTGACTGAGCCTTAAGCAGCCAGTACCGTTTCTCAAGATCAATTATATCAGACTCTTCCACTGTGAATAGAAACAAATACATTAGCAGATAAGATACAGCAATATTCAGATGAAAGATCATCAACTTAGATGTCAGTTTTGATTTGCCTCTTTCGTGGTGTTTGTCTTTTTAAACCTGGTAGTTATGTCGTCAAGATTTTTTTAATGATTGCTACAAAACTATATTATGAAACTGTCATCAAATACATCCTCAAAAATATCAGCAAACTTTATGACAAAGATCTGCACCATAGTTTATGCAACTTTATTTACTCAATTCATCTGGCATTTCTTAAACTTATATAGTAATTAATGGTTAAAAATGTGCAAAGTATTTTTGTACAAATTTACTTAAAACTCATGATAAAGTAACATTTATTCTGAGTTGAACATGAAAGAAATGTGACTAAATGATTCCAAGAGTGGAAAAAAATGGCTACCAGACCAATAGAAATGTTTGCCTGTGGATGGATTAAGGTATTTTTGGCTGACTTTTAGAAGCTGAAGACAATTATAAGGGGTATTCTCCCTTTTGGGACTACACTGGTGGCAATGGTGGGGCAGATGAAATCAGAGCAAAGGAAATAAAGGAACTGTAGGTGCGGTGAGGGAACATAGGTGTTGCACATAGGAACAAATTAGAGGTGTATGGAGCTCCACAACTATGAACAGTTTGCAGCATGGGGTAATTGGATGGGAACACACATCAAAACAAATGAGGAGATATGCAGGCATGATGGGATAACACAGTGGATATTTTTGACTTTGAATAATTTTATGGAGCACAGAAAGCAAGGGTTGCCCACAATTCCATTGAAATCAGTCTCGTGTAAGGACAAAGATGTGTATGTAGGCTTCTCTAGCAGTATACTTATGGTAGACTTGAATAAAATGAGTAGATGGAATGCAATATTATAGATTCAGCTTGGAGCTTAAAATTTTGACCTTGTTTAGTATGGTTTAGCCAGAAATGTGACTGAGTTAAGAAATAGAAAATGATGGTGGTTCAGAATTATTTGAAAACAGTCGTTTTAGTCAAAAGAATACCAACTCATCCTTGATCAGATCTTATAGTGGTTGTGTGGGGTTGAGGTTGATGGTGGAAAAATTAGTATGGCATACTTGGAAAAGGATTTAATGTCTGGGGAAGCAAATAAAGGCAGAAGGGGATTGAACTTTGGGGAACTGTCAGGTATTGTGAAATCTGAAGATAAACTAAAATAGGCAGGAATAATGAAGGCAATTGTACTGAAATGGATGAAAAAATGATGTTCGCTCTGCCGAAAGACAAAACAAAATCTAAAGGCAGGCTAATAAGAATACAGGATAATGCATAATGGTCAAAGACACAGGACGTTATTTTGGCTAGAATTGCTTTCGCACCCTAAACAAAGATTTATACAGAGATTAGATTATGAGGACACTCAGTCCTCGTTTATTGTCATTTAGAAATGCATGCATTAAAAAATGATACAACGTTCCTCCAGAATGATATCACAAGAAAACACAGGACAAACCAAGACTAAAACTGACAAAACCACATAATTATAACATATAGTTACAACAGTGTAAAGCAATACCATAATTTGATAAAGAGCAGACCATGGGCATGGTAAAAAAAAAAAGTCTCAAAGTCCCGATAGCCTCATCACCTCACGCAGGCGGCAGAAGGGAGAAACTCTCCCTGCCATGAACCTCCAAGCGCCGCCAACTTGCCGATGCAGCACCATTGGAAGCACCCAATCGCAGCAGACTTGGAGTCCGTCCGAAAAGTTCGAGCCTCTGACGAGCCCCTCCAAGCACCATCCTCTGCCGAGCGCTTCGACCCCGCCCTGGCTGCTGAGCAACAAGCAAAGTTGAGGACTCGGGGTCTTCTCCTCCGGAGATTCTGGACCACACAGTAACAGCAGCAGCGAAGTAGGTATTTCAGAAGTTTCACCAGATGTTCTTCCGTGCTCCCACGTCTGTCTCCATCAAATTAGGATTGTGCATGGCACCCTACTCGACAAATAACAGACATCACCACCAGAGCGGCCGCTGCCAGCTGCAACGCGCCACCATCTTTTCCCCCCACTTCCCATTTAAGGGAATGTCAAGCATGGATTTGAAAAAGCAAAATTATCATATTTCAGCTTCCAAAATCCAAGAACAATAGTACACATATGGCATTTGTGGTGTCAAAAGCAAGGAATTTCCAATCACTGCAAAAGAAATGATGATTGCCAGGAAAGTTCAATGAAAGCTTCACAGTAAGGAATCAAAAATTCATGAGTTTGAATCTGTAACAAGGCCAACACCCTTATCATGACCACCCTGCAGGGTGGTGTGGCCTGAAAGAGAGGGAAAACCCCAACATAGCTGGAAGACTGCCACTAGAGAATGATTTGAAAAAGGGATGTAAAATGGTGACAAAAGACTAAAGTAAATAGAAGTGGATGTCTAGATACCTCAGTGACCAGTATTGTCTAGGACCAATTTAAATCATTTGAACACTTAGAAAGAAAATTTAATGCCAATTTCTTTTGGACTTGAGCTATCATGGAGATTAATGGATTTCAAAAATAGGTTATGTTGACTTCAACTGTACAGTACACAAAACAAACACACCAATATGAATTTACAACAAAATGAATTTGGTATTTAGTTAATAACTCTAATAACATCATGCTGTACAGAAGTACTATAAATAATAGTAATAATTCCCATGCTAATAGAATAAAATCTTAGGAATCAATTACTGTATAATGCAAATGATTTGATGGATTTTTGATTTATGCACTTTATTATCACCACAAATATTAATTAAAATTAACTATGCACATCAGGTTTAAAAAATTTTAAATATCTAGATTATAAACATGAAAATTTGCAGATGCTGGAAATTCAAAGCAACACACACAAAAATGCTAGAAGAGCTCACAGGTCAGGCAGCATCTATGGAGAAGAGGAAGCAGTCGACATTTCTGTCCAAGACTTTCAGGAGGATCTTGCACTAGATTACATCTTGTGAAAGGTAATAATTCAGATTCAATAGTGCCTAAGGCTTTGTGTAAGCAAGGTCATTGGTCAGTACAGTACTCAGCCTTCAGTGCATTCACATCTGCACATCTAAAATGTCCTTCTGACTTTTAGCCTCAGAGTGGTTTGTTAATATTGACAAACACAGTTGAAGCCAAACAACTGATAGTAAGTTGCATGTTGAAATATTTTTTTTTTATAAAAGTACTGGAAGCATGATGACTCAATACAAATTAAGAGTCTGTATTTTATATATAGCTCAATGTAGTAACATGTGATGTTGTTATCAACTGACAAAAGGTGACTGATCTATTTGGAACAAGTGTAAAAGGAGGAGATTAATGAGAAGAGGAAAGAGAAAGAAAATGAATAAACGCTCAGCAGGCCAGATTACATCTGTGAAGATGGAATAAGTTGAGTTTTTTTAAAAATCAACACCAACTGTGTCATTTGGTTCCTGGTGGTTTCCACATCACAGAAATTCCATTTGTGCTCTCCAGCCATCTCTCTTCTATGCAGCTTATAAAAATGGTTATTTTTTCCCCCATGTTCTTATAATTGGAATTGAAATTTAACTTCTCTCTTCAAAGATGCTAACTGAACTGCAGGGTATTTTTTTTTCTTTGTGGGATAATTAATATGAATTACAATAGAAATACAATGGCTTTACAATCATGGTTCATGGAATGGAAATACAGTGGATTCCAGTTAATTAGGACACATCAGGACTAGTAAATTTTGGCGTGATTAAGTGACCGAATTAGCTGGTTTCATGGAAATAATTAAAAATATACAATTAAGGGCCAACTACTGTTTAACTGAGTAACATATTATGTATATAAATGAAATGCAGAACAAATTTGAACACTACCAATACTATAAAACTGTATTAGTTCCTAATAGTTATCTTTGGAGGAATTCATCCAGACTGTGCTCTGTATTATTTTAATTGATGGTAAATGAAGAAAAATCAGCGCAGACACCTAGTGCAGATAATGGACTGCCTTTACACAGTGTTTTTGACAATTGCATTCTTTAAATCTTCATCTTCATTTTAACATTCAAGATGACTGTTGATTCCTTCAAATTCTTCATAGCTCCTAAATTGAAGTAGTGAAATCATTTATTTATCACTTCCGGTTGTTTCTAGCTCCAAGCCTGAAAGCTTGAAACCACAGGGAGTAAAACAGTTCTGAATTGTCTTACTGCTTATTTCTTAACAACTATCAGTGACAAAAATCGCTGCTTTTTGGCCATAAGCACATGTAACTGACGCTATTTAAAAACTCTTTGCTCAAAGCACAGTGTAGTGTCTAACAGCCACACAAGTGCATATGATTGACGCTAGATAGGAACTGTATAGCAACTGTCTCCTACCCCAATCAAGTGGCTTAATGTCTCAAATAAATAAAGGAATCCTTATAATTTCAATCCATAGAAGAAAGAAACCATAGAGAAACTACAGCACAGAAATGGGCCTTTTGGCCCTTCTTGGCTGTGCCGAACCACTTTCTGCCTAGTCCCACTGATCTGCACACAGACCATACTCCTCCACACATCTCCCATCCATGTATCTGTCCAATTTATTCTTAAATGTTAAAAAAGAACCCACATTTACCAACTCGTCTGGCAGCTCATTTCACACTCCCACCACTCTCTGTGTGAAGAAGCCCCCCCTTGATGTTCCCTTTAAACTTTTCCCCCTTCACCCTTAACCCATGTCCTCTGGTTTTTTTTCCTCAAAGCCTGCTTACATTCACTCTATCTATACCTATCATAATTTTATATATCTCTATCAAATCTCCCCTCATTCTTCTATGCTCCAGGGAATAAAGTCCTAACCTATTCAACCTTTCTCTGTAACTGAGTTTCTCAAGTCCCGGCAACATCCTTGTAAACCTTCTCCGCACTCTTTCAACCTTATTAATATCCTGCCTGTAATTTGGTGACCAAAACTGAACACAATACTCCAGATTCGGCCTCACCAATGCCTTATACAACTTCTTCATAACATTCCAGCTTTTATACTCAATACTTTGACTAATAAAGGACAATGTACCAAAAGCTCTCTTTATGACCCTGTCTACCTGTGATGTCACTTTTAGGGAATTTTGTATCTGTATTCCCAGATCCCTCTGTTCCACTGCACTCCTCAGTGCCTTACCATTTACCCTGTATGGTCTACCTTGGTTTGTCCTTCCAAAGTGCAATACCTCACACTTGTCTACATTAACCTCATCTGCCACTTTTCAGCCCATTTTTCCAGCTGGTCCAAATCCCCCTGCAAGCTTTGAAAACCTTCCTCACCGTCCACTACACCTCCAATCTTTGTATCATCAGCAAATGTGCTGATCCAATTTACCACATTATCATCCAGATCATTGATATAGATGACAAATAACAATGGACCCAGCATTGATCCCTGTGGCACACCACTGGTCACAGGCCTCCACTCTGAGAAGCAATCCTCTACTACCACTCTTTGGCTTCTTCCACTGAGCCAACATCTAATCCAATTTACCACCTCTCCATGTATACCTAGCAAATGAATTTTCCTAACTAACCTCCCATGCGGGACCTTGTCAAAGGCCTTACTGAAGTCCATTTAGCCAACATCCACTGCCTGCCCTTCATCCACTTTCCTGGTAACCTCCTTGAAAAACTTCAATAGATTGGTCAAACATGACCTACCACGCACAAAGCCATGTTGACTCTCCCTAATAAGTCCCAATCGACTAGCTGTTGTTCTATAAGAGTTGTCCCAAATAAGTGGCTGCCTTCATTAACTCATGACCCAATTGACTGGAATCCACTGTATATCAACCACGTAGATTTTGGACTTCCAGATTTTGTTTAACGTCGTATACGACTTGCAGAAGTGGAATGATAGAGTGAGGTGCGACCTGGGGAAAGGGAAATCACTATGACCTATGTGTTCTATGACACTGTGTGAAATATCCTGAAACAAAATTGAAATAAATTTCTCTGTTTTGAGACAGGCAGCCATAGCATGATTGAGATTTTTATTCTAAAATTTTAAAAAATGTAGCAAATTTTATTCTTCTCTTACGAGCAAATGTATAATGTTCCTTTGTACCAATAATTTCTTACAATGCATGTCCCAGAACTTGTCATCTCACACAATTTGCTGCCATCTTGGAAATTCCCCAGACAGAGATATCATGTAGAAGTGGGGGTGGGGGAAGACAACAACTTGGGCTGAAATAACCCCAGCCATTTTTATAGCTAGTTATGAAGCACATTGGGAATATTCATGAAATGTAACTCTTCCAAAAAAATAAATCAGATAACAAGCACGTGGCTCAAGCAGCACACAAGAAGGTTGTGGACTTTGCCCAGAAGGTCAGTGTTTCAGGAATGACGAGCAACAGTCCAAGGCAGATGGTGAGAATGACCATGTACCAGTGAAAAGGCAAGCTGAAGGTTAAGCTTGGATAGTTAAAGAAGTTTAAGGGTAATACCAAATTAGACCTGGCTTGCTTGAAAGATCCAGACATGCAGGATGAAATACAATGTAGGAGTGAAGAACAGCTTTAAAGCTCTTTCCACCAACCTAGTTTATTGCATAGCAAACTTAAAAGGGACACTGCTATTGATACAAATCTGTGCAATTAGCTATTCCTTTCTAGTGATAACCTACTGTAGTCCCTTTAGCATTGAGACCATTTTTGTCAAGCACTTCAATGCAAATTGAGCTACACCAGAAAATACTGGAAAAATCCAGCACAAGGGATAGCAATGGTGATGTGAAAAAAGAGAAATTAAGATAACAAGCTCTAATCTACAAGCATGCAGATAAGGAAAGGTGGCAGGGAAATAGAAAGATATTAAATTTTAAGGACACACATACATACAAAAATGTTTTTCAGTAAATGCCACATGACTGCAGATCTGACTTTTTCAGAAAGATATGAAAATGTTTGACCATCACCAGCAGCTTAAACAAAAAATAATGCAGAAGTGAATTTCCAAAATTCCCAAACTAAAACCTCAGCATTTTGTACAAAAGTACCTTAGTTTTCCACTTAAAATTTCAGTTTAAGAAAATGCCTAACTTGACATTTAGATTTAGTGCAGACCAGCAAACCAAAGCAAGTGATAAACAATTTAAACTCTCCTTTTGAAATTGAATTTCAAAACAAGAATTCAGATTATTTCACTCTTAAGCCTATAACATGGTGCAGTGGCATCAGTGCTGGACAGTCCCAAGTTTGAATCCAGCCGGATCCCGTGCATACTTTCCATCCATGCTGGGTTCAGTGTCGAGCTAGCAACTCGATCTCAAAAAAAGAAATTGCCTGCTACTGAAACATCAACAGCAAAGAAGTTGATGGCCTATGCTCTCTCATGAGTTTAAAGGCAATTTCTCTTTCTTTCTTCCTATTACATACACTACACCAAAGCAAACAGGAATGTTGTTCCAAAGGTCATTCAGATCATACAGTCCTTTTAAACTAAATATGTAATCTTCAAATAATAATGCACTTTATTTTCACCAAAATTGTATGCATTTCAAAAGCTAAAGTGAGTTTTCACTTATAATTTTCATTTTGTTTTTAATCTGAAACAATATAATGCACTTAGTTTGAAATATGCCACTGGCAAAAACACAAATCATCCATGCTCCCATTTTTCCTGCAGGGAAAAAATAATTATTTCTAATTATTGCAATATAGAATTGATACTGCAATTGCTATACTCAACTACTTATATTTACATGGTATGCTTAAGAGAAGAAAAATGTCTTACAGGAATGTTATCAACCTAAAATTTCCTTAAATGGATACTGGAGTAGCTGACCAAAGACCTGGGCAATGTGATAGTTCCCAAAGAACATCTTAAAGGACATAAGTGGCATTTGAATTAATTTCAGAGCTTGGGACCTCAAATTAAGGAGGAATAGTTGTTAATTGTGAAATGATTAAATTTAGGGATAGTAAAGTCAGGCAGATACCAGTCAAAAATTAATTTAAATTGCTGTAGGGCACTTGATCCTTCAGCCTGAGTGACGATTCGATGTGATCATTGTAATTCTTCTTTCCTAACACATCTTCTATACTATGTCATATCCCTTGTTTCCTTAAACATCCTAAAAGTTATTAATTGTTTTGATTGCAAAGACAAACTCTCCAGAGTACTAAACCATGTTGACAAGGAGGCAGACAGGAGTATGACAGATAAGAGTGCTGTTGTAACAACCTTGCACTCAACATCAGTAAGAACAAGAAACTGAATGTGCACTTTAGGAGGGAGAAGTCGAGGAACACACACCAGTGCTCATCGAGGGGTGAGCAGTTTCAAGTTCCCAGGTGTCAACATCTCTGAAGATCAATCCTGGGCCCAACACATTGATGCAATTACACAGAAGACATGTCAGTGGCTATAGTTCATTAGGAGTTTGAGGAGATTTGTTCTGCCATCAAAGACTACTAAATTTCTATAGATGTACTGTTCAGCGCATTCTGACTGGTTGCATCACCACCTGGCATAGAGTGGTCACTGCACAGGATTGGAAAAGATTGCAGAGAGTTGAAATCACAGCCAGCTCCATCATGGGCACCAGCCTCCTCAGCAGAGAGAACATTTTCAAAAGGTGATGCCTCAAAACAGTGGCATCCATTATTAAGGACACCCATTGCCCAGGACATGTTGTCTTCTTATAACTGCCAGAGAGAAGGTACAGGAGCTTGAACAGACACATTTGTTGCTTTAGGAACAGCTTCTTCTCCTCTGCCATCAGATTTCTGAATAGACTATGTACCAATCTAAGAACACTACCTCATTATTTTTGTACTACTTAATATATAAAAAATAAATATTTCTTGTTGCAATTTGTCATTTATTGCAACAAATTTCAGGACATGTGTCAGTGATATTAAACCTCATTCTGAGAATTTGGTTCTTCATCTTTTATGAACCTGACAGTGGGGGGAACCACTGACCTGAAAGAAACCCTTGCCTATCTCTCCAGTAATGAATCTCCAGGCATTATTGCTCTTTGACTCAAGAACTGATCATTAATTAAAATCACTTTTTCCCCATTTATTAACTGTTGCTTCCTGCAAAATTAAAGTTTCTAAATGTAAAATCAGTTACTGAAAATTCAACTATACATTACTCATTTTTCTCCAATATTAGATATATACAGTTGCATACAAATAAAAACATGGTCAAGTGAAAATATGATTGAGGCCGGCTGGTGGCACAATGACATCGGCGCCGGACCCGGGAGCGGAGGTTCCCAGGTTCAAAACTAGTCAGGTCCGCTCCCGAGTAGGTTTTCCATCCGTGCCGGGTTGAGTGTCGAGAATGCAACTCCATCTCGTAAAAATAAAAGGGAAAATACTAAGAAAATGTCTGTGTGAGGAGTGGCGCGCCATACAGTCTCTCTCTCTCTCGCCTTGTAAAAGCCATGAAAAAGACATCATCATGGCCACACGCACAGACACGCAGACACACAGGCACACGCCAAAAAAATGAAAATATGATTGAAAATTAAAGAAAATGACTCCATACCACAATCACTTTTCAAATTATAATTACAAATATACAAACTTAAATGAGTATATATATTTTTTTTAAAACCAACAATTTGACTTTGACAATCACATAGCAATTAACATCTTTACTCATGTTCTCACTATGGAACTGTTACTGTATGATCATTCCCTGGCCAAATTCCCCTTTCTCAAATTGCAGAATGTAAAACTATAGCTGGTACCAAAGGACATACTGCGAGACACTCAAAAGAAATAATAAAGGTATTAAAACCATGGCAAACAAACATTAATGAACTGAGAATAAAGTACACAAAACATGAACTTAAGAATTGATCCGTATATATCAGTGCACAAGTGAAATGAAAACGGATGAACAAAACATCATGTTTCTTGAACACCAACTAAAACTTCAATGTCAGTTCCTCTAAAAGCACAGTAAACTGTAGAATATCAAAAACACCAAATTTTGTGGGATAGGGAACAAAACTACATAACTCTTAATTTCAGAATAAAGAATTCATGGCCTAGCTTTGCACTTGGTTGTCTGTTAGTCAAAAAACAAATAAAATGAAATCCAATGAGAGTAGGATTAAAAATAAAACAAATTACAAATATCTTTACTACAATAAAATTTGAGCTGCTATGGCCTGACAACTTCAGGAAGGGAAATTTGTACGTCAATGGCGGGCAAATGATTGGAGAGGATTTGGAGAAGCAAGGTCAGCCCAAGATCGTGCTGTACTGATCTACGTTCTAAATGCAAAGGGAAATAAGTTGATTTTCTGACCACGGATGTGGTGACGTCATCAGTACCATTTTGTCTTTATATAGCACTTTCAGTTGCCTAGAGTCAGGGCCACACAAGAATTTGAGGTTGGCCTGCTCTTAGATCTAATAGTCAAGTTTATTGTCATTTCGACCATAAGCTGCTGGTACAGTACACAGTAAAAATGAAACAACGTTCCTCCAGGACCCTGGTGTTACATGAAAAAACACAAAACTACACTAGACTATGTGAGACAGCACAAGGCTACACTAGACTACGTAAAACAATATAAAAACTGCACTACACTACAGACCTGCACCAGACTACATAAAGTGCACAAAACAGTGCAGGGCAGTACAATAATTAATAAACAAGACAATAGGTCCTATCCACACGTCCAAATTTAAAACAATAAAAAATGAAATATATGGATTACATTATTTTAAATCTAATTTCCATTGTACTTTCTTTTCTTTGGTGAAGCCATGTATTTCCCAATCTCCCATGGTTCCTTCCCTAACATTCACAATATTGACATTACATCACCTCCACCATTTCTCCTACTAAGCCCACTTAGTCATTGAAGAATACTTAGTGCTCTGATCTAGTTTGCTTCTGTGGTTAACATTGACAATTAAAACAGTAACCCTCAGATTTATTCTTTTGGGTTTGCTAATTTCTAAAGACTTTTACATTCTATAATGCTTACCCCTCTCCCCCCAAAGCACGTCCTTTCCCTTGCCCAGATACTTTGTTTAGCTCTACTAACAGATCTCTAAGCAAAATTTTTTTACGAACTGAAACAGCTCCTTCCAAGACTTTATCTACAGGAAATTTTTCAACATCTCTAATTTGGAACTCCCCTTCACGCTTATGATGAACTCAAACTTTTTATAAAACTATCAAAATGCAAATATCAGAAATGGGCCCTTATGGCTTATGACATCCACGTCAATAGCTATGCCTGTCTATGCTATTCCCAGTTGCCTGTGTTTTTAAATTGTGTTTCCACTGCAGCCATATCCCTGCCTTCCTTCACTCCTCTAAATTTTATTCAGGGACATGTAATGGCCTGAGAATTCATTACGTACAGTACAGAAATGTATGCAAGTTGCTCCAAGCATTAACATTATCTTACATACGTCTGTATCTGTTTCAACTCCATTCAGCAAAGAAAATAGGCACATAAATATCAAGAGCCATCTGTCTAAGACTGACAAAAACTGAAGCTTCTAAAGTCACATAATAAAATTATCAATTATTCAATATTATAATTCATACACTTTATTCAAAAACTATTGGCTTTCATACAACATTGAAATTTCACATTCATTAATATGATATTTTAACACGTTATATTGCAACTTGAAGTAAATTTCATACAAACATCTTGGACATAGTATTTCTTGCCTGTCCAAATAATTATTCACGCACCTGCAGGTACTATTCTTTCAGGCAGGCAGCAGTACAGACAGACCATAATCCAATCCGCACGAGCAAACCTTGCCCAAGATTTATTCCCATACTCAAATAAAAGAGGATTTCAAAACCAGCTCAACAAGTTAGCATATTAAAGAGGACAATATATAGAGTATTCAAATTATATATATTAAACCCTTATCAGTTCTAGAGCAAATTGAAGCATTCCATCATGAGACTCAGAGGTTATGTGGAGTAAATCTACCTGCTCAGAGTACAGCTAAGGTTTAAGAGGATAATCAGACAGGCTGATGATTACACAGCAATTTCTCTAATTGGCATATAATATCAAAATCTCCTCCATCAATGTTAAGGAACAAGGAGGCTGTTAATCAGTCTTATACAACATAACAGAAATAGAAAATTCTGTAAACATTTGGCAGATGAGGCAATAACTTTGAAAAGAATGCTTAATGTTAATCACCTTTTCATCAAAAGTCAAAAATGTCAGGGGCAATAAATTTCAAGTACAGAGCTTAGAGAAGCAAGGTGGGGATTTTTTTTAAAAAGCATGAAGGATGATCTGCCATACAGTGGAAGACTTCTCCAGTGTACTTTTAATAACATTTCCTTTTTATTCCATTTTCTGGCACAGACTATTTACACATATCCTCTAACAAGTTACTTTGACTATATGACAATGTTACTGTTTCATGCCTTAAATTGAGCATCTTTACAAACTAGCTCAAAAATTACAAATACTAGTAACACACATGAAATGCAGGAGGAACTCAGCAGGTCAGGCAGCCCATCAGATTGGAGGCTAAACAGCTGACGTTTTTGGCAGAGACCCTCCTTCGTGACTGGAAAGGAAGGGGAGGATGACAGATTAAAAAAGTGGAGGGAGGGAAAGGATGGTAACTAGGGGATAGATGAAGCCAGGTGGGGCAGAAAGGTAAAAGACTGGAGAGGAAGGAATCTGATAGGAGAGGAGAATGAACCATAGGAGAAAGGGAAGGAGGAGGGAACCCAGGGGGAGGTGACATGCAAGTAAGAAGATGTAAGGGGCTAAAGTGGGGAGTTAAAGGAGAGGGAGAGGGAGGCCATGTACCGACATTCAGAATGGGAATGGGAAATGCTTGGCCACCTGAAGTTCCGCTTTGGCAGATGAAGCAGAGTTGTTTATCGAAGGTTCCCCAATTTATGACAGGTCTCACCAATGCAGGTCACATCAGCAGCACTAGACACAAAAGACAATCCCAGCAGATTCACATATGAAACGTTGCCTCAACTGGAAGGACCATTTGGGGCACTGAATGGAGGGGAGGGAGAAGGTGAATGGGCAGGTTTTGGCTGTTTGCAGGGAGGAAGATTACGTGAAGGGGTGACTGGACAAGAGAATCACAGAAGGAGTGATCCTATGGAAAGTGGAGGGGGAGGAGAAAGGTAAAGATATAGTTTGGTGGTAACATACTGTTGGATAAGGAGAAAGCTGCGGAAAATGATGTGTTGGATGTGGAGGCTCATGGGATGGTAGGTGAGGACAAGAGGAACTCTGTTTCTGTACAAATACTAGGGCCTGCTCATCAATTAAAAAAAAACATATCCTAAAAAGGCTTGATTTTCCCTGCTAAGATAAGCATGTATAGGCAACTAAGACTGAGGGAGTCTCTTGAGGAATAGAGGATATAGGAGATAATTTAAAGAAAGGTAGGAGGGCAAAAAGGAGCTAGGAAATCTTCTTGGCAAGCTAGGTTAAGGAGAATACCTAGACATTCATGAGCAGGAGGGTAGCCAAGGAAACGGGGAAATTTGTGAATGAAGCCAGGTGATGTCCTAAATGAGTATTTCTCACCTACATTTATCAATAAGGACACGGAAACTAGTGAGCACGGGGTGGGGGGGGGGGTTGGGGGTATGTGGATCATTTGCAGTAAGTCAGTATTAACAAGGAAATGGTGTTAGATGTTATGGGATACAGAAAGGTTGCTATTTCCAGGATCTGTCTAAGATCTGTCCCAGATTACTAAGAGAAGCAAGGGAGAAGAGAGCTGTAGTATGAACAGTTTTTTAAAATCCCCTCTCTCCCCCCAAACCCCCCGCCATCTTCATTGACTACAAGTGTGGTGCCAGATGAGTAGAGGATCATTAGTGCTGTTTCTTTATTAAAGAAGGGCTGCAGGAATAAGTTACCTTGTAAGGCTGCAGAGAAAGTACTGGAATAGAATTAAGAAATAGCAAATCATTCAATTAATCAGGGGTGGACAGTAAATATCAACTTTGTGGGAAACAGAGTTCTTTAAGAATAACATAAATCTTATTAAGTCTAAACGTCAGGTCTGAGAATTGTCATACTGCGAAGTCTGTCAAACTCCCCAGTTGCTTGGAGAAGCTCCATGGTATCACATTACTAGTAGCTGTATCTATCTTGTATGTCTTCAGTCACAGATAGTCAAATTCCACGCTGGCCATACCAAGCAGCTATACATAGATCAAATTGGGTGGATAACTTGCTTACGATTTCAAATTACAAAAGGCATAATCACTCATGCATCCATTTCTGCAGGAACAGAATAAGAATCTACATTTAGCCACACACCTATTCAACTTACATAGTAGCATAAGACTCCAGATTAAACAAGTCCACATGAAATAACCAAAAAGAGTGAAAAGAATTTGCAAATAACCATGTTTAGGACAGGAGGCCCTAATGAAGATCGAATGACCGAGGATATATTGATAATTATAGATATTTTAATGTAATTTTTAGATTTTAGACTCGCTAATGTCCTAGGTGTATGAATTTATAACCAATTTCATTATGGATTACAATTACAAAATGCCAATTGCTGGGCAGAGTACAAATCTTTGCAGAATAACTTACCTTGTTCTTTAGTGTTTGGTGTAATATCTGCGTCTCTTAGTTGTGTGCATTGACCAATTAAGCACATCACATTAAATGATGTAACTGCAACTAAAAGTGGATTAATACCAGCTATGCTTCTCCAGTAAAGCAATTCTCACTTATCTAAAGAATTAAATACAACCATAATTGGTGCACAAGTGTAACCGTATTGTCCCTAAGCTGAAGCATAGAAATACAATTCATAGTCTACAAACTGCAATTCAAATCAATGAAATGTTAGTCCAGAAATAGGTTTTTAAAAAAATATTGAGTCTTTTAATTAAGAGCACTGAATGCAAGATTAAGAATAAGTTTGTAAAATTACAAGTTAGACCATGGTTAGAATATAATAATGTAGTTTTATTTGCCAGATTTAAAAGGTTGTTGAACCTGAAGGAAGTACACAAATTAGATTCATCAAGACACAACAAGAAAGCTATACATCTCATAGGGGGATACTATTAATAGTTTCATTCCAACTCTGAAGGTCTTTAATAGTGAATATATCAAATAATTCATTTGATATGAAGTTCAATTGCTCTCTGTGACAAATAAGACAACACAAGTCTTTAAATAGTAAGTATTGATGGAACACAATGTTTTGTTACAGGGAAAGGTGAATCTAAAGATCTTTGTTACAAAGGAAGAGTATTATCACTCATCATATAAAGCGATAAAGTGGCTATTTCTCCATAAATACCTTCAGAAGAGCAGCACAACAATGTATGAATATAAACACATGTCAGAATGTTGTTTATTATGAAGATCAGGAATAAATGGACACTCTCCTGATAAACCATCATTCTTTAAATTTATGAAATTATATCACTTCTCTTTCAAATTTCCAACTTTTGCATTGTTTTGTATTTATTCTACTGCTTTTTTAAAATGGTGCATGCAGGATATTGCAGTGCAAAGTTCAAGGTTCTCAAACAGAAAATATCTGTATTTTAAAAAAATGCCCTTCATTTAAAGTCTTATATTGGTCCATAATAGCCAAGTGAACAGAATTATTTGAGGGAACCCAAGGACAGTACAGATGTTATTTAAATATTTGATTCCTGGCACTTCATATTAATCTGTTCTCACTTTCAAGGCAAAGCATTCAAAATCCTAACCTTTGTGAATCTGCTTTGCTGCCTTCAAAACTCTTAAAACATACACCTTTGGGTAACATCATTCTTCCACTGTCTTGAAGTATGCATTACAGTGCGAGTATAGCCTGTCCTTTTTCTTCCTACAAAAATAGATTTCCTCATGTCTGTGATGAATTTCGTTTGCCACATTTTGTCATATACTGCATATTACCAATCTGTTTGTGGCCATGAGGTCAATATCCATCATCTTCCTTATGCACTTCCAAGCATTAGGTCTGCTACTGTTTTTCTCACGTTTAATTTCAAATTTGAGTCACATCCTCCTGAATCTCCAACATGCAGATTGCTTACTATACAATGTACCAATAGCCACAAGTGTTACATAACAAACATCAACAAATACTAACTTCAAAGTCTTCAAGCACAGAACAGTACAACTCAGGAACATGCCAATGATGTGCCAAATTATTTGAAACAATCTTTTGAATATCTGATGAATTAATTTCCCTATAATTTAATCTCTTTCAACTCAGATTTTCTTTAAAATACAATTTGTAGATGCATCATATGTGAAATTTTGCACAGCTATTGTATGTGTATCAATGCTTCATACTTCTCTTAAGGTTCTAGTATACTTTTAAACATTTCCATGTATTTTAATTTATTTAAATCAAAATCGCTAATGTATGCCCAAAAGCTGGGAGATTTCAAAATATTCCAACAAGATTTCCGTCTTGATTAAATTAGAATCTTAAGGGAAATCAGATGGTCTGCAAAGCTTCCAATATTCTGTGTAGATGAAAAGATTGATTTTGTATAAAACAAAACTTTACCACTATCTTTGAGCAAACCAGATTATTAATTATCCAATGTTACAAAAATATAAATTGAGATGTAAAATCTTCCAAAAAAACAGTTGCTAGCTTATGTTTTACATTCAAATAATGGAATTCAAATAATGTTGAAGAGATCACAAACGGGAAGTGAAAGTATTCAGGAGAAGTAGTGGGCAGTGCATCCACTTCTGATGTAATTGCAAGGGAAAATTTTACTGTTTTTCCCCATCAGTTAAGTTAATCCTTAGACACAGTTACCTTTGTGTCATGGGCAAATAATGACACCCATTTCAATCATCTGCTTGTTGAGGTAAAAAGCAGAGTGAGAAAAAACGCAATAGCAATAGCAAGCATGGATAAATGGATTCTTCACCAAAAAGAGAGGTCTGCCTGCAGAATTTAGTAAGATTTCATCCAGCTACATCTCAAATGCTGGTAGTAAATAGCTAGGTTGTCAACAAATTTAATATCACAGATTCCTTAGAGAAAAAATACTTACAATGTGTGACTCCAGCCAGAGTTTGATAAAAGGTAGGGGTATCGCTATCATCAGTAAGAGTGATACATACTCCCCCCGACAGCAGCCAGCGAGCAAATGTAAATGCATCCTTATTCTGAAGGAGCCAGTTCTTGAATTTCTCATAATTTACCTTTTCTCCCTGAAATAAAACCAAAATATCAAATTGGAATTGTTTTCACACCAAGATCAACATATTCATACATAGAACTGAAATTCAGAACTTAATCATAATTAAAATTAGCACAAGTAACCCGAGCTATCACAGGTGTCTTTTTAATGGGTCTGTGTTGAGTTTGTGAATATAGATAGCATCAATTCAATAGCAAAATAGTGGATCATCTGTATTTCAGTTTCAGAGACTGTGAAATATACGATGTCTCAACATTAAGCAAATATCAAATGTTTGAAGTTTTAAAGATGTTTCTAAATGTTATTTTATATATTTGACATAATTTATGATCTCCACATTTGAGAGAGTACCTTCAGCAGCATGGAGAGAAAAATTTAGAAAAATAGAGTGGATACTGGTTAATTGGGACACATCTGGACCAGAACATTTTGGCCCAATTAAGCCACTGGTCCAATTATCGAACTTTCATGGAAATAGTTTCAAAGGTATGGTATACGATATTTAATAAATAAATACACACACACTTAAAGGGTATGTGTCTATATACATACATGTAAACAAAAAAAAAAACAAACTGAGTAACAAATTATGTATTTAAATGAAATAGAGAACGAATCAGAACACTACTAATACTACCACAGTACTATAAAACTGTCTAAGTTCCTAAGCTATTGATGGAGGAATTCATGTGTGTGGCATTCTTTTGACTGTAAATGAACAAAATCAGCAGACACCCTGAGCAGATCATGGACTGCCTTCATATAATGCTGTCGACAACTGCATCTCCAAAATCTTCATTTTCATTGTAACATTTAAGATGATTGTCGATACCTTCAAATTCTTTATAGTTTCTTAACTTGAAGTAGTGAAATGGTTACAAGCCATAGTTACTGCTTGAAATTGCCGTGAGCAGAGCTCTGAATGATCTTACTGTTTACTTTTTGTCAACAATCAGTGACAAAAATAGCTGTTTTTTTTTGTTTTTTTAAAATATAAACACACACAACTGATGCTATTTAAAAACTATTCACTCAAAGTACGATGTTGTGTCTAACGACCACACATGTACACGCAACTGACACTAATTATAAATGCTCTGCAGTGGTTAAGTGCCATAGTGTCCCAAGTAAATTAAGAGAATCCCAGCTATTTTCACCATTAGTTTTTATTCTTTATGAGTTGTCCCAAATAAGCAACTACACTAATGGTCCAATTAACTGAAATCCACTGTATTTAAAAATATGTGGGTTGTATGCTGACAGGAGATCCAGTGTTATTAAAGCAGTCATTGTCTAGGAAATCATTAGGTAATCAGAAAAGGTGCTGATCATCACAAAAGATACTTTAAGAAGAATGACCTCAACAATAAAGTTAGGTAGTACATTAAAAAGTATAAAATAAAATCTGAAAGCAAGCAACTTGGAAATCAATAACCTTATTTTCCTCCTAAACACGAGGAATTCTGCAGATGCTGGAAATTCAAGCAACACACATCAAAGTTGCTGGTGAACACAGCAGGCCAGGCAGCATCTCTAGGAAGAGGTACAGTTGACGTTTCCGGCCGAGACTCTTTGATGTGTGAACCTTATTTTCCTAATCTGTTGGAAGCAATTAATGAACACCTTCCAAGAGGAACTTACCCCTAATGAGAAGTAGCCTCCAGCCTGATTGTATGAACATCGATTTCTAGAGCTTCCATTAATGCACCCCCCCCCCCCCACTTCACCATTCCCATTTCTCTCTCTCACCTTATCACCTCCCTCTGGTGCTCCTCCCCCCTTTTCTTTTCTCCATGGCCTTCTGTCCTCTCCTATCAGATTCCCGCTTCTCCAGCCCTGTCTCTCTTCCACCAATCAACTTCCCAGCACTTTTCTTCACCCCTCCCCCACTTCCTGGTTTCACCTATCACCTTGTGGTTCTTTCTCCCCTTTCCCCACTTTCTTCCTCTGTCTCCATCTTTCTTCTCCCAGTCCTGAAGGAGGATCTTGGCACTGATTGCACTGTTTTCCATCAATGCTGCCTGGCCTACTGCACTCCTCCAACATTTTGTGTGTGTTGCTTGGATTTCCAACATCTGCAGATGTTGTCTTATTTGTGAAGTAGATTTGCTTTTGGATTTGTAAGTACAACCTGATATACCTTCAGCAGGCAGAGAAACTGCACACACTTGGTCTCCATTACCAAGTCCACAAAGAGTCCAAAAAGTGCAGACAGAAAATTGTTGCCAAAGCTCAAATCACCAAGTTTGGGAATCATTTTACCCATGGACTTAAGATGAGTGGTGTGATGAAAAACTCATTATATTTTGAAACACTTGGGGAAAACTACAATCAACATACAGGACCTTTTAAATGTATTCAGCCCCAAACCCTTTGTTCACATAAGTGAATACTACAACCAGGGATTTTGCTCAATGTAACTGAGAACTTTTATTTGTTAATCACATGCTCTGTTGCCCCCACCCCCACACAGTATAGCCAAAAAAAAACAGGGAAAATTGTAAAGCATGAATAACTAAAAATTCAAAAATTGAAATGTCAGCAGTTCAAAAGTATTCACTCTTTGCTCAGTACTTAGTTGAACAATCTCTCGCAGCTATTACAGCCGGTATTTTGTTTTAGGATAAGTCTCCTTTACCTTTGCACAGCGTGATGGAGCAAGATTTGACCATTCCTCCTTGCACAATTGCTCAAACTGTGCCAGGTTAGTTGGGGAGTGGTAGTGGATAGCAGTCTTGAGGTCTTGCCGATGATTAATATGGTTAAGGTCAGGATTCTGACTGGGCCACTCAAGAAGTGTTCCTTTGTTTTCATCCTGATTTGGTTTGTTGAGAACCTACTACACTGTTGGACCTTACAGAGGGAGGGGGTATTTGTTTTCATAAATTCATAGAAAACTAGTGATCCTTCAATTTTCTGCAACAAGTTGGGTGAGTTGGCAAGGTATACACATCATTGCACCTTAGGAAAGTTAGCTTAGTAATCACAAAAGGGGATGAATACTTTTTCATCTTCACAATTTTAGTTTAAAAATTTCAGTAAATTCTTGATTAGGTTTTGATTTTTTCATTTTAACTTGGCATGATGCACAATACTTTGTAGATTAGCCAAAAAAAAACTTACTTTTTTATATTTTAAATTTAGAAAATGAGTCAGTAAAATGTGAGGTGGGGGCTGAATACTTTTTCAAGGCACTGTACAGAAGTGATTGTATGAAAGCAGACCATTATCTGCACTAGGTGCAGGAGCATAAAATTACACTACACACTAGGTGCACTGTACATAAAATTAATTAAATTTCAGGGAATGTTTTAGATCACTAACCACAGCTTTCTGTGCCACTTATAAATTTCACAGTAATTTGAAGTGAGAACAGTTCACAAATAGCCTAAGCTCATTATAATTCAATTAATTTCTGTGATTCCAATAGCTTAAAAACTTAAGAGCTGTCAGCAGGTTCACAATGTGATGTTAAATAATCCAGATGTGTAACTCAAAACTTGCTGTTACGTTTCAAGATGTAATGGTACAATAAAAAATACCTTTGTTACAACAATAAAAACAGGGTAACCGAAAAATCATGTTGTTAGCTGCGCTCCGATTCCTTTACACAGAATATTTTAATAATAATTCCTTTAATGTCAGGATTCTGATTTTCTGAGCCTTCTTTTTAAGTCAAGACAAACAGCACAATAATTACATTAAATAAATATTAATTTCACTTTACATCCATCCTGTCCATTAATAGCAATTAATTTTCAGCTCTACTTAAATATCTCAGCCTTAACTGGAAATAATATATAGTTCTGTAAAAAAGAAAGAACTTGTGTACAGGTTTAATAACAAAATTTCTAATTTTTCAATGCATAGCCAGCAAACTTTAATTTTACCAGATAGTGGGTTCCAGTTAATTGGGGCACATTGAGACTAGCCTAATTAAGCCGCTGCCCCAATTAGCCGGTTTCATGGAAGTAGTTAAAAACGTATAATGAGTAACTAATTATGTATATAAATGAAAATCAGAACAAATTAGAACTCTATCAATACCACCACAGATCTATTAAATTGTGTTTTAGTTTTTAAATAGTTAACGACAGAGGAATTAATCCAGTGTACACTGCTGTGTTCTTTTGACTGACTGTAAATGAATAAAGTTAGCTCATGCACCTAAGTGCAGATAATAGTCTGCTTTCATACAATCCTTTCAATGACTGAATCCACCAATTCTTCATTTTTATTGTAATATTCAAGATGACTGTTGATACTTTCAAATTTTTCATAGTTCCTAACTTGAAGTAGTGAAATAATTTCATTTTTAGTCCTGGCCATTTCTCACAAGTATCAGTGACAAAAATCACTGCTTTTTCAACACAATCACACACAACTAATGCTATTTAAAAACTGTTCACTCTAAGTACAGTGTAGTGTCTAACTCTAGTTTAAAACTTCAAGTCTCCTGCTCCAGTTAAGCAGCATTATGTTCCAAATGAACAAAAGGAATCCCGACCATTAGTTTTTGTTCTTTAAGAGTCGTTTCAAATAAACTGCTGCCCTGATTAACCGATTGCCTTATTAACTGGAATCCACTGTATATGCTTACTACAATGTATTTGAAAAGTGCCTGCCTAGACTTACATCATGAATTCTACAACTATAAAATTACGAACATCAAAATAAGCTGGCTTTCTACTCCGGTTCTGGTGACAAGTGTACCGGGATACCCATTTCAACAATGTAATATGGTTTCCTAGCTTTCAAGTAATTTTATGTAAATTTAAGAATACATGCATCAGCATCAAAGGGATTGTGGCTCCAAAGTAAATTACTTTGTTAATTATCTTGGAAGATTTTTCACTTAATAATGAATAACAATGAAAATGAAAGACAGACATGGCTACGTCCACACTACGCTGGATAATTTTGAAAACGAAGTTTTTTCTCTTCGTTTTGACCCTCCGTCCACACTGAACTGGCGTTTTCATCCCCCTAAAACAGAGATTTTCGAAAACACTCTCCGGAGTGTGTAAATTTGAAAACCATTGTTTCGCGTTGTAGTGTGTACGGGGTAAACGGAGAGATTTTAAAACGTTGTCATGACAACACCAAAACATCAATGCTTTTTCTGCTTCTACTTGGTGCTGCACAAGCACTGCCGGACGGCTGTTCTTGGTTCTTGATCCTCCAAAATATTTCGCATGGAATTTAAACTGGAGGTGGCTTTCAAGCTGGTCCCCTCGGTTTCTCTGTTTGCATCCTCTGTTCTTCTGCCCGTACCCTCCGGTCTCCCAGTCTGCGGTGGTCGTACCCTCAATCTCCTGTACCCCGGGGTCTCCAGGCCGGCACTGTCACTGACTGACCACCACCGTTATAACGCGCAGTCGGTGTGAGAGTTAAATTGTAAAGTGAGCTTTTTTGACTAGATCTCCTAAATTGATTTGATTGAGTCTATCTTTAAAAATATTAATGTCAGAAATACTGTGCAGGTCTGGCGGCAGAAGATTCCACTCACTTGTTGATCTTGGGTAGAGGACGGCTTCATGCGTGTGTTGTTTACTTTATTGTCTACATTAATACTTTGTTTGGAATTAAGCATCCCTCCTGCTTTGCTGACTTTGTCGTCGTTTGTAACTCACAGAAACAACTCGACCTCATTGTCTGTCTAAACAGAGAAGTCCGGTCTGATTTTTCCAGCGGAGGTTGCTTTGTATTCCTCGAAGTCATTGTTGAAAACTTTCTTTCTCTGTTGTTGTTGGTACTCTAGTTTTGTTCTATGGAAATAGCACAATGCCACCACGGAAACGTAAATATTATACCGTTTCCTCTTCGCTTGTTTTCTGTAGTTGTGTCTGTGTAGGCCCAGTAGTAGATTCGCCCAAATATCCATTTTGGCGTGGACAGAGATATCTTGAAAAATGCATGGTGTGGACACCTGTCATTTTTACTCAAAACCGGCATTTTCAAAATTATCCGGCGTAGTGTGGATGTAGCCTCAGATCTCTAGATAAGTTAGGGATCTGTGTTTTACTGAAAAGGACACTACGCTGCAGAAGTGGATGTAATCAATCCTGGTGAACGCAAGGTTGAAGATAAATTTTATCTTCATTAAAAGTACATCTAATAATTTTATTATCAGCCCATCTATATTCCTTTGAACACCAGATTGTTAACTGATTCATCAGAAACTGGAGTAGGAGATGAATGTAGGCTTACCCTCTGACTCACTGAATGAAAAAAAAACTAGTATTTAGGTCAAGTATATCTGGAGGTAGTAGGAATTCAAGGAAACACATTTTGAAGTCATTCATGTGAGGTTAGAAGCTGCTCATAATCAAATATAGTCTTTCATCTTCAAATGAGTGGATTTCAACAAGTTCTGCTAACTATGAATGGATTGTCAAAACATTCTGCAATTAATTCAAGTTGTCACATAGTGCTTTGCCTTGTGAAGTGAAGGTGACCATTCTTGCTCAGTGAGTGCAAGGGTAAGGGTTGATAATTTTAAGATCAAAAGAAACTATAGAAGCATTTACAGTCCTTGGTAATGCTGAGATTTAATTTCTTTATATTCATACTGATGACAACTGGAAATTTTCATTCAGGAATCAGATTGATTTCTATTATTGTTTCTTCTCTGACAACAGAGGAAACAAAATCTCCCAAACCCTCCTGAGGGAAATCCCAATACATAGAAAAGAAAGCAGCCAAAAATAAAAAATAAATTGCAAAAAAACATTACTTCACTTTCACTTTCCTCTTTTCCAATTTCACTTGTAAAAGCATATTACGTAACATAGTATGACATTCTGAAATTTCCCAATTTCTTTATAAACTGTTGTATTCAAGTTTCTTAGTTCTTTGGAGTACTTTAGAACAACCTTTAAATCTTTGGAAAAAAATAATTCCTACTGCAGTCATTATAGTTATTAAATATTTGAGATGGAAGACTTTACCCTTAATCATTTACAAATGGTCTGCGTATTCTGCTACCTAAAACATGCAGACCAGGTATCAACTCACTCGTCTGTTTCAAGCTATAGTTTTACCATTAAAAGATTGGCAATCAATTCATTTGATAATGATGCTGGTATTAATCACCAGTTTCAATAACTACCAAACTTACTTGGACCCAATTTTATTTAAGTTCTTAAATAACAAATGGCATATTTTGCAAATATGACTTCAGTCATATTAAATTAATGATTAGCTCTGATAAACCTTCGTCTAGGTACTTTCGTTGCCTCTGATATCCTAAAGATGTGCTGGTAAATTACCTGGCTATTGTAGATTTCCCCTTGGTTTAGGTGAATGACAAAATAATCAAAAGGAAAAATTGGTGTACACGTGGAAGAGAAGTTGTTGCAGGCGAATAAGATGAGGATGAATGAGACAGTGACTGATGGAATTGAACTGCTGCAAGTTGACATGAACTCCATGGGCCAGATGGCCTTTATGTCATATTAAGTACATCTAATTTGTCAAAATTTAAATTGTTATAAAATATTAAACCAATTTTTGCATTATAAACTTAAGTTTTCATAGTTCCATATTAACTAAACCACATTACTCATCAATATGATGTCTATTTGCTGGTTTCTTTCAGTAATGTGATAGTTTCTTCTGGTAACATAATTGTAAAGAAAATCAATGTGCAATCATAATCCCAGGTACTTTACATACAATATTCTGTCTGGCTTGCAGAAGTTCCCACAAAAATTGGGACTGTGTTTGGCAAAAATTTTGAAATAAAGCTCCGGTCTAAAATAAACCTCAAACTGGGGAAAATTAGTAAGAATTTTTTATGGTATAAAACTATTAAACAATATTACATACATCACTGAACAATCCAGTTAAAAATATCGCGGTAGCATAATTTCAAAACCATACGCTTGCGCTACAATTTCAATGTAACCAAAATGCCTCGGGAAGCCTCACACCAACAGAATCAATTAAGAAACTTATGAATCCTACTTTAATCAAATGTTTAAAGCTACAATACAAATTTCTGTCAAAAAAAAATTCATGTTAATTCATGTTAATGACGTAAAACTATTACTTACCAACTGTGCCACCATTCTTTAAATAATCCTTTTTTTACTTATTCAAAAAGAGACTATTTTTATAATATCCAACACACAGTCTTATCACCCATCAGGGCACATACATATTACAAATTTACTTTACACAACAGAGGCACAATCAATTATAAATTGCATTCTTTAATATGTGCACTGTCAAGGAATTTCTCCCTCTAAATCTGTCTGCAGTGATTAAATACACATGTGTGCGCAAGTTGTTGGGGGAAACCCCAATAGGAATCACACAAATAACTATGAAAGAGGAACCTAAAACATCCAATGAATGCGATTACAGCTGGCAATACTCAAAATTCCTATTACGTAATCAGTTATTTTGCAAATCTTTGCTCCTCCCCAAGTGTGATCTTAAAGGCAAAAGAGTGGTCAGAAGTATTGAGTGGAAAGTTTTTTTTATTCAAACTGACTGACATCATCACATACCCTGGCTAATATTAGTTTGCACAAGTAAGAACTACCTTGACATATAGTAAAACTTTAAATACCTTTTTTTGACAAAGCATATTTCAATTTAAAGCCAATGAAAAATGTTGAGAGAGCAAAAAAAATTGTATTTTATAAAGCACCCCTAATGTAGCAAAACATGACAAGGCGCGTTCATAAAAGAGTTCTCAATCAAAATATGGTATTGGGTACATTTTATATTTGGGTGGATGATCAAGAAATTTAAAGAAAGGCTATTTTCTTGAAGAACAAAAATGCCACAGAGATGGGTAAATTTCAGGAGAGTTGGCCAGTTGAGGGGACAGTTGCCAAAAATAAAAGTTGAACTCAGATCAGACCTTTAGAACTGTAGGGAAATTAGCATTAAAAGTAACTTATTTCTTCACTTGCTCTATAAACAAAAATTAGTAATTCCTGAAGGCCTCCAGAATTAGATCTTTTTTTAAAACCTTATTGTACCTCAATGAAGTGTGCAATGATCTGATCTGTATAAACAGCAAGCAAGCCAAATTTCTCACTGTATCTTGGTACATGTGACAATAATAACCCAAAATCAATAGTCTTAACTGAAAAATGTCATAAAATGATCCATTTGAGTTTATTTTTGACAACAATGGTATAGTATTAATTTAAAATTTAAGCACTATTTACTACTAAACACAAGAGATTCACTTCTTCACTTCCCTTGGGCGAACTAGAAAGATCTTAATGTCAGATTACCTCCATAAAAGTGCTGCTACTCCTTCTATTCATAGAAGTTCTGAAAATAAGCATTTATTGCAGGTAAGGAAATGTAAGCAGTTGTGAAGATACAATTTATTGGTTTATATTAAAACCAGATGATTGGAGAATACCTTGAACATTGTTCCTTCAGCTTTACAAGAACAGATGGAAAAGTCAAACTGAGATATGGGCAAATCATTTGTGAAAACAATTAAGGTCATTATTTACAAGGTTCATTGTGCAAGCAGAAACAAAGACCAAAAAAAGTAGGTGCAAGATACAGGTAAAATCACACACTGACAACTACTCTGTCAGATTTTATGTTTTTCACCTCTTGCTTACCCAAATTAATTGCTCACCCATTTGCTGTTCGTTTCCATGCTTCATATTCCTCCAATTCTCCTGCCCATTCTTCCTTGAATGTAAGTCAGTTCATCTATTTCAAATCCTCCATATTAATTACTTGCAATTCTTTCTCCTTCAGTGCACGTCCTACTGCCCCCATCTTCTTTCTTAAAAGCAGCTCATTGCTCACATTTTTTTTTCATAAAAGGGTCACAGGTGAAATATTAATTTGCAACTCCTTTGTTTTGTTTCTAATTTGAATTATTGGATTAATTCATATGCAAAGCTTTAAAATGCCTACCTCCATAAAGCACTTTTTGACTCCAAGCTGAACCTCTCCATCACAAGCTCGTAACATTGTTTCCATCTCCTCTCGTACAACATAGCTCCCAGATTCATTAGCAAAGAGGTTAAAAATATCTGTAACACAAATATACAAATTAAAGTGCAGTTGATAAAACATTATCATTTTTGATGGAAGTGGTGGTTTCTTTAAATTATGTCATCATTTTCTCCCCCATCTACTTCAGCACCTTAAATTCAGACAGTAAAAATAATAGATCAGAGGTAGAATGCAACAATCTCAGTGGATGCTTATTTTGCAAGCTGTTAAGTTTTGCTGAAGTTTCCTTGTACTTCCCTAAATATGTATTATAATACCATATCATAGCTATGTAATTTTAAAAGATTATTTTGTTTCGTGTTAGTATTAGCAACAAAGTGACACTTTTATAATAAACAGGCTTTATCTCTGTTATTGCAGAATCTTAAGAAAAGAAAACCGCAGGCACATTACAATTCTTATCAGCAAGTCTAAAAACTGCCTTGGGCTCTGTCATATAAAATGAGACATTCATAGTCAGCTTTTGGTTCTTCACCTGGCGAAGACTCATTAAGGCTCCAAATAAAAGTGAGATATACAGTATGCTAACTATTTAGTATTCCAAAACAAAAGCTTATTAGAAAAAGAAAATCAATATAAATGACAGGCATTCACTCAAAGAATTAGATTACATGGGATAAAAGTGAAATTTTACCTCTTACTAAAGGAGACTATAGTCAATGTCGATTAGTAACCCAATTTAGATGGCCGGTAAATGGTATAAAGTATTTAGGTATAAGACTTGATAATGATGTAAAGAATTTATATAAATTTAATTATTTACCACTATTGAAAAAAATTCAAGAGGATCTTGACAAATGGATGATATTACCAATAACATTAGTAGGTAGAGTCAATGTTATAAAAATGAATATATTTCCTAGATTACAATATTTGTTTCAAACATTACCAATACAATTGCCACAGAAATTTTTTCAAGAGTTAAATAAATGTGTGAGAAAATTTCTTTGGAAAGGTAAAATGTCAAGGATATCATTGGAAAAATTGACATGTAAATTTGGGTTAGGAGGGTTACAACTTCCAAACTTTAAAAACTATTATAAAGCAAATCAACTTAGATTTATTGCATCTTTCTTCGATGATCAAAAACCAGCATGGATTAAAATAGAACTAGACAAGATAGGAGAAAATAGACCTGAAGATTTTATATATAAATGGGAATCTAAATTGATACGGGAAAAGAAAGAATCTCCTATATTAACGCATTTGATTGATCTATGAAATAAGATAAATGTTGATAATGAAACACAGAAGTCTCTATTAGCAAGGAGGCCTTTGTTCCAAAACAGGCTTATTCCTTTTACAATGGACAATCGACTTTTATATAATTGGTACCAAAAAGGGATTAAATTTATAGGAGATTGTTTTGAACGAGGTATATTGATGTCATTTGAACAATTAAAGGATAAATATAAAATATCTAATAATACTTCCTTTTGTTACTTTCAATTAAGGGCTTACTTAAAAGGTAAGCTGGGTCAAACAATGTTTTTGCCAAAACTTAATGAAATTGAAATTTTAATACAAAAAGGGAAAATTAAAAAATTTATTTCTTGTATGTATAATTTGATTCAAGAACAGACAATTAAACAAGGAACCCATAAGTCAAAGCAAAAATGGGAAACAGATCTGAATATTAATATTGATGAAACAAATTGGTCAAGACTTTGTCTTGACAGTATAACAAATACAATAAATGTTCGACTTAGATTAGTACAATATAATTTTTTACACCAATTATATATTACACCGCAAAAAATAAATAGATTAAATTCAAATCGATCTGATAAATGTTTTCGGTGTAATCAAGAAATTGGTACTTTTTTACATTCTACTTGGTCTTGTTTTAAAATTCAACCCTTTTGGATAAATTTAAGAATTTTATTGGAACAAATTACTGGAACTCAACTTCCACATAACCCTGTATTATTTCTATTAGGTGATATTGAAGGGATAAAACCGAAACTTAAATTGAATAAATATCAGAAAGAATTTATAAAAATTGCATTGGCAGTAGCTAAGAAGACTATAGCAGTTACTTGGAAATCTGATTCGTATTTAAGTATGGATCGTTGGAATAATGAAATGGCTAGTTCTATTCCACTCGAAAAAATTACTTATAATTTAAGAGACAAATATGTAACATTTTTGAATATTTGGCGCCCTTATTTACAAAAGATAGGATGGCATATTTAAGTGCTCCGAAAAAGACTTTGGTCACTTGGGAAAAGTAACGAATAATTATACCAAATTTATTTTGAATCCCATGGAGCATGTGGAAACCTTCCAATACCCAGGCGGCTCTTTTCTTTCTTTCTTTCTTTTTTCTTTTTCTTTTTAGGTAGGACTTTATATGGGGGGGGGAGGGTTAAGGGGAGGGGGGAGGGAGGGTTAAGGGGAGGGGGGAGGGTAGATTCTTTTTTTCATGTATTCCTTTTGAAAATTCAATAAAAATTATATTACAAAAAAAAGAATTAGATTACATAACTTCCTCACCTATACTATCTCTGCATGAAAACAAAGATCGAAATATTGGTTCACAATTTAAAGGGATAATATTAATGACATTTCTGGAACATCACTGAGATCAATCCCAGATGATTTTGTGGAATTATACAGCATGGAAGTAGTCCCTTAAACTGAATTTATCATACAGACCAAAATGCCTACCTTAGCTAGTTGCATCTGCCTATCTTGAGGCCATATCCTTCTAAAGCTTTTAAAACTATGTACCTGTCCAAACATCTTTTCAACGTGGCAATTTTTACAACCTCTACATTTCCTCTGGTAGATTTTTCCTTATATGCACCATCCCTGAGTGGAAAACTTGTCCCTCAGGTTCCTGCTGCACATTTGCCCTCCACCTTTTGACTGGGATAAAGAATGTGACCATTTATCTTAACTGCACCCCTTTTACATATTGCTCTAATTTAAAAGTCTTTTCCTACTTGACAATAAAAAATTATTTGCTCCAATAGTCTTTATAACATGGTGTTCCATATTTCAGCAAAATGAAAAAATTTTATTCCATTACTTTTGAACATCCCTTTCCTCACAAGCTCCTTACACCTATTACACTAAGGAATACAACTTCTTAGCTCTGTCCAAATTTAAAGCAACAATACAATATCCTTCCTTGGTTTACTAGGAGAAGAATTAATGTATCTTGTTCTGAAATAAAACTGTTCTAGGCAACCAGAAAGTTAACGTAGGAAAAAAATTAATGGAGAGAGATGTAATAATATTGGGCAATTTTAACTATCTGAAAAACATACTGAAATAAATAGAAAAGATCTTAACCTTAAGAGTGTTCAAGAGATTTGATGGAGGGAGGATTTAGACTAGTAAATGAAAGCAGATTGCTTCTATTGACATGGATTGATGATCTGAGCACTAGATTCAGGGTGACAGGCAAGATAAGGGAATCAAGATATTTTGATTCACAAGATTAGGATTTGGATTTGGTTACTACAATGATACAGTACAGATAAATCTGTGTTACTGGTGTTCAGATAATGGAAAGTCACTCGTTTAATTCACAAGTCACTACCCAAAAATTGGAATAAAATTTATCCATGAATGTGAAAAAAAACTAAATAAATCATTAATTCTTTGACTTGTTTTTAGTTGCATGCACAGGTGATAAAGATTTAAATATATATTAAATACCTCTTTGAAAAGATAAAGAGAGGAGGGGAATCATACTCTGTGAAACGTTGGCACAGACTCACAGAAATGAACTGTCATATAAACCTATAGTATTTGACGATAATTGTAGAGGAATAATTGAAATGTATCCATGGCTTTAAGAATCTAAAATTTTACTTACCACAGAAGTCAGGCTAACTGGCCTATAATTTCCTGTCTTTTGCTTCTCTTCCTTCTTACAGACTGGACTGACATGAGTGATTTTTCAGCCCCCTGGGACCAATCCTGATTCTAGTAATTCTTGAAAGATCATTACCAATGCCTCCACAATCTCTTCCGTTGCCTCTTTCAGAGCCCTGAGTTTAGTCTATCCAGTCCAGGTGACCTATGCACTTTCAGACCTATCAGCTTCCCAAGCACCATCTTCTTAGTAATAGCAACTACAATCACTCTTCCTTCTGACTCTCCAACACTCTTCCAGCAGTTCAATGCCTACTCTCACCTCTTTTACTCTTTATAAATCTAAAAATACTTTTGGTATTTTTTTTTATATTATTACTAGCTTAGCATCGCTTATCCCACTATTGCCTTGCTCTCCAATCCCTGAGCTTCCTCTAAGCTAGATCCTGCACCACTGGGATTTCCAAATTATTAGACTGCAGACTTTTAATGTACATCTATAATCTCAAGGTGTAATGAAGAATAATTTTTGATAGAGGCATTATAAGTAAAATTAAAATAGTAGAAATCAATAATGGGAATAACAATATTAAAATAGGGCAAGCAAATTAAAAGGCAAAAGATAAGCAAATAACAAAAATTAATAGTTACTGCTTAATAATGATACAGGTACAGTTAGAAGTGGCCATTCAGAGGTTAGGAAGGGAAATTGTAGGTTTATGAAAAGGTTAACAGTACTCAAAATGATTGACCTTATCCCGATGACAAGCACAACCGGCTGTTACAAGTCAAAAATGTCAGATAATCTCGTTTCAGCTTAATCTTGTAACCTTCCAAAAACAATTCCAAAATTTTGCCACGTGATAGTGAATTCATAATCAAAAGTGAAAAAGGGCCAAATTGGATAATTCATGGAAGACACAGAAATACGGAGATCTCATTGTGTAGTATTTTGGGCACTAAGCCATATGAAGGATATTGCAACACACATCAAAGTTGCTGGTGAACGCAGCAGGCCAGGCAGCATCTCTAGGAGGAGGTACAGTCGACGTTTCAGGCCGAGACCCTTCGTCAGGACTAACTGAAGGAAGAGTTAGTAAGAGATTTGAAAGTGGGAAGGGGAGGGGGGAGATCCAAAATGATAGGAGAAGACAGGAGGGGGAGGGATGGAGCCAAGAGCTGGACAGGTGATTGGCAAAAGGGATATGAGAGGATCATGGGACAGGAGGCCCAGGGAGAAAGACAAGGTGGGGGGACCAGAGGATGCGCAAGGGGTATAGTCAGAGGGAGAAAAAGGAGAGTGAGAGAAAGAATGTGTGTATAAAAATAAGTAACAGATGGGGTACGAGGGGGAGGTGGGGCATTAGCGGAAGTTAGAGAAGTCGATGTTCATGCCATCAGGTTGGAGGCTACCCAGACAGAATATAAGGTGTTGTTCCTCCAACCTGAGTGTGGCTT
This sequence comes from Mobula birostris, assembly GCF_030028105.1. Taxonomy (NCBI): domain Eukaryota; kingdom Metazoa; phylum Chordata; class Chondrichthyes; order Myliobatiformes; family Myliobatidae; genus Mobula; species Mobula birostris. The sequence continues at coordinate 29,087,940 of NC_092394.1, read as the reverse complement.
CATCTTTACAGTAGAGGAGGCAGTGGATAGACATGTCAGAATGGGAATGGGATGTGGAATTAAAATGTGTGGCCACTGGGAGATCCTGCTTTCTCTGGCGGACAGAGCATAGGTGTTCAGCAAAGCGGTCTCCCAGTCTGCGTCGGGTCTCGCCAATATATAGAAGGCCACATCAGGAGCACCAGACGCAGTATATCACCCCAGCCGACTCACAGGTGAAGTGTTGCCTCACCTGGAAGGACTGTCTGGGGTCCTGAATGGTGGTAAGGGAGGAAGTGTAAGGGCAAGTGTAGCACTTGTTCCACTTACAAGGATAAGTGCCAGGAGGGAGATCAGTGGGGAGGGATGGGGGGACGAATGGACAAGGGAGTCACGTAGGGAGCGATCCCTGCGGAAAGCCGAGAGAGGAGGGGAGGGAAAGATGTGCTTAGTGGTGGGATCCCGTTGGAGGTGGCGGAAGTTACGGAGAATAATATGTTGGACCCAGAGGCTGGTGGGGTGGTAGGTGAGGACAAGGGGAACCCTATTCCTAGTGGGGTGGTGGGAGGATGGAGTGAGAGCAGATGTACGTGAAATAGGGGAGATGCGTTTGAGAGCAGAGTTGATAGTGGAGGAAGGGAAGCCCCTTTCTTTAAAAAAGGAGGACATCTCCCTCGTCCTGGAATGAAAAGTCTCATCCTGAGAGCAGATGCGGCGGGGACGGAGGAATTGCGAGAAGGGGATGGCATTTTTGCAAGAGACAGGGTGAGAAGAGGAATAGTCCAGATAGCTGTGAGAGTCAGTAGGTTTATAGTAGACATCAGTGGATAAGCTGTCTCCAGAGACAGAGACAGAAAGATCTAGAAAGGGGAGGGGGTGTCGGAAATGGACCAGGTAAACTTGAGGGCAGGGTGAAAGTTGGAGGCAAAGTTAATAAAGTCAACGAGCTCAGCATGCGTGCAGGAAGCAGCACCAATGCAGTCGTCGATGTAGCGAAGGAAAAGTGGGGGACAGATACCAGAATAGACACGGAACATAGATTGTTCCACAAAGCCAACAAAAAGGCAGGCATAGCTAGGACCCATACGGGTGCCCATAGCTACACCTTTAGTTTGGAGGAAGTGGGAGGAGCCAAAGGAGAAATTATTAAGAGTAAGGACTAATTCCGCTAGACGGAGCAGAGTGGCCTCATCTGCTCTCAGGATGAGGTTTTTCATTCCAGGACGAGGGAGATGTCCTCCTTTTTTAAAGAAAGGGGCTTTCCTTCCTCCACTATCAACTCTGCTCTCAAACACATCTCCCCCATTTCATATACATCTGCTCTCACTCCATCCTCCCACCACCCCACTAGGAATAGGGTTCCCCTGGTCCTCATCTACCACTCCACCAGCCTTCAGGTCCAACATATTATTCTCTGTAACTTCTGCCACCTCCAACGGGATCCCACCACTAAGCACATCTTTCCCTCCCCTCGTCTCTCTGCTTTCTGCAGGGATCACTCTCCCCACGCAACTCCCTTGTCCATTCGTCCCCCCCATCCCTCCCCACTGATCTCCCTCCTGACACTTATCCTTGTAAGCGGAACAAGTGCCACACATGCCCTTACACTTCCTCCCTTACCACCATTCAGGGCCCCAAACAGTCCTTCCAGGTGAGGCGACACTTCACCTATGAGTTGGCTGGGGTGATATACTGCGTCCAGTGCTCCTGATGTGGCCTTCTATATATTGGCGAGACCCGACGCAGACTGGGAGAGTGCTTTGCTGAACACCTACGCTCTGTCCACCAGAGAAAGCAGGATCTCCCAGTGGCCACACATTTTAATTCCACATCCCATTCCCATTCTGACGTGCCTATCCACGGCCTCCTCTACTGTAAAGATGAAGCCACACTCAGGTTGGAGGAACACCACCTTATATTCCGTCTGGGTAGCCTCCAACCTGATGGCATGAACATCGACTTCTCTAACTTCCGCTAGTGCCCCACCTCCCCCTCGTACCCCATCCGTTATTTATTTTTATACACACATTCTTTCTCTCACTCTCCTTTTTCTCCCTCTGTCCCTCTGACTATACCCCTTGCCCATCCTCTGGTTCCCCCCCCCCCACTTTGTCTTTCTCCCTGGGCCTCCTGTCCCATGATCCTCTCATATCCCTTTTGCCTATCACCTGTCCAGCTCTTGGCTCCATCCCTCCCCCTCCTGTCTTCTCCTATCATTTTGGATCTCCCCCTCCCCCTCCAACTTTCAAATCTCTTACTAACTCTTCCTTCAGTTAGTCCTGACGAAAGATCTCGGCCTGAAACGTCGACTGTACCTCTTCCTAGAGATGCTGCCTGGCCTGCTGCGATCACCAGCAACTTTGATGTGTGTTGCTTGAATTTCCAGCATCTGCAGAATTCCTGTTGTTGAAGGATATTGCCTTTGCTATCTGTCACCTGAGACACACTGCAGCTTAGTAACTTTCTAAGTCAAGGAAGTAACTTAGAAAGTGGCTGGAAAAATGACAAGGCTACAAATAAATTATTATTCAATAAGCGAATATCACCATTGGCAACAATAATTCAGCAAACTCTTGAGACTGGCAATACCACAATGAAAGGACAACTAATCATAATGGCTTAAGGTTTAACAGACATTGTATAACAATAGCTTGCACTTCTTGATATTTAAAGAAACTAAGATTTGAAAGTATGCAGAAAAAATACTTCTTCTGGTGGTAGGAATTTAAAACAAGGGAGCACAATCGTAGAATTAGAATTGAACCATTTAAGAATAAAATCAAGAGCATTTTTGTACTCGAGTGTGGTAGAAATCTTGATAGCTTTGAGAGGATGGCCATGACAAATAGAATTTTATTAGACAAGGATATCCAAAAACATAAATAACTACATGGACTTGTGATTCAGATCACCTAAGATATAACTGAATGGCAAAACCATACTCAAGAGATCACACTGGAATGATGCTTAAAACCAGTTAATACAATGGCTGTTGTGGGCAAAACTTGAAATTGATTTCTTAAGAAAATTACTCATCATAAAGAGATGAACTACAAATTACAGGATTACTATTTGAAGAGACAAAGCGGGGAGAAAAGGAAGTACGGTGAGCAAAATATCTGCATTTTCACACATGCTTTGAGAGGTTGGGTCATGGCTAGAATCAACCCCTGCCTCAGCAAGGACCAGGACTCACTGAAATTTACCTATCACCACAATAGGTTTATGGGAGATGCATTCTCAATGGCTCTTCATACGGCCTTAGACCACTTGGGCAATATACACACCTAGTCAGGATGCTTTACGTTGACTGTAGCTCAGAATTTAACACCATCATTCCCCGAGTCCTGATTGATAAGCTACAGAACCTGGGCTTCTCTACCTCCCACTGCAATTGGATGCTCTACTTTCTAACCAGAAGACCACAATCTGTGCAGATTGGTAATAATATCGCTCCTTGCTGATGGTCAACACTGGCGCACTGCAGGGATGTGTACTTAGCCCACTGCTCTACTCTCTCTATCCATGCCTGTACAACCACTGCTGGTAGAATCTCAGATGGTGATCAGGTGGTGTACAGGAGTAAGATATACCAGCTACTTGAGTTGTGTTGCAGCAACAACCTTGCACCCAATATCAGTAAGACCAAAGAGCAGCTTGTGGACTTCAGAAAGGGGAGGACGTAGAAACATGAACCAATCCTCAAGTGGATCAGAAGCAGGGAGAGTGACCAATTTCAAGTTCCTAGGTGCAAGATCTCTGAGGATCTAACCTGATCCCAACGTAATCAATAAGGTCACAAAGAAGCAAGACAGTGGGTATATTTCATTAAGAGTTTGAGGAGATTTGGTTTGTCACCTACAACACTTGAAATCCTCTACAGATGCACTGCAGAGAGCATTCCGACAGGAAGCATCACTGTCCGGTATTGGGGGCTACTGCACAGGATCAAAAGTAACAGAAGGTTTTAAAATAAGTCAGCTCCATCTTGGGTACTAGCCTCTGTAGCATTCAAGACATCTTCAATGAGTGATGTAATCTGTTCTCACTGTTACTGACAGGGAAGAGATACAGAAGCCTGAAGACACACACTCAGTGATTCAAGAACAGCTTCTTCCCCTCTGCCATATGATTCTTAAATGGACAGTAAACCCATGAATACTACCTCACTTTGTTTATTATTTCTGTTTTTGTACTATTTTTTAATTTAACTATTTAATACATATATACTTATTGTAATTGCTTTATTACTTTTTTTCTTTATCATGTATTGCACTGTATTGCTGCCACTAAGTTAACAAATTACACAACATATGCTGGTGATATTAAATCTGATTTTGAATACAAAGGTTAATAGATAAGGTGTCAGGAGATCTCTTCAAAAAAAAAAGGAGCAATGGAGACAAGAAAATAGATAAAAAGTAAATATACTTAGCAGTTAAGAAAAGTAAACATATTATATTCAGAATTTTTAAAAAAATCAAAGAAGTGCAAACCACAGTCCCAGATTTTTTATTGTTTCAAAACTACTGGAAGATAGACATGTTAGCAGAATAGGTAGGCAAATACATTTTAAATGGAAAGCATGCTTTAAGCAAAAAACCTTTATTTCTTACCATGAAACAGTGACTAAGCTTCAAATCACAATGCACAAAATAAAAATGGTGAATGCCAGAAGTGTTTCAGATGTCAAATATCACCCATGGATAGTGACAAACCAACAGCCTCGATTTTAATGAAATGAAACCCCTGTCTGCACTCCCCAGACATGTTCCTATTGGCTATAATTTACCAGATCTGAATCTGAATGGCAGATCTTGCGGGCCAATACCATTTTGGAAGCGAGTATCAAGCCTCAGAGCCTCAAATAACTCTAAAGAATGATGTTGACAGGCCAGGACAAGCCCAGTTCATATACCTCTTTTAACTGCAGGTATAGTCATGCCTCAGCTTTGTTATTCATCAAAGCTGCCTATTTTTTTTAAACAACACATTCAAAAACAAAGTGAAAAGCATCAAAATAAATGAACTTAAAATAAAATCTAAGTGAAAGACAAAAGCATTACATCAAATTAATAAATAAACAATTTATTTCATTCTTTTGTTTTTTTTTCTCGCAGCAGTTCACCATTTGAAAGAATGATGCCAGGGCTACCTTAATCCACGATTCAAATTAATATTCCCTGGTGTAACGTATTGGGGGATTCTAGCAAGGTCTAGATCACCTGCTGACTCAATGGATCCTAGGAGCAAACCACAGCTGACAATCTGCTGGTGGAGCCAGCAAGATTAGGATTTTCCCATTTATCCAAGTGTCCTGAAACTTTCATGCAGTTGCATATTGGTTAACATTATAGATTTCTTGCAGAACTCTGGCAATACCTCTAAAATTTTAAGCCAGTCTTAACATTTTTAGTCAATAACCATTCACCAGCACTACTTCTTTTCTTACAAAAACATCTGCATGATGCTAAGCTAGGGCACATCATCAGTGATGCTACCTGGGGTCGTCAGATGTTTCGGGTCTTTCAACATCATACACCCTCACCCAGGTGACTCGACTGGGGTTGATCAGACCCTGGCCTGTGCCCTAGCAGCAACTCATGGATCTGCCCTCTTTATCCAGTTCACCAGCACTGAAAAAGATCACTATTGTATACATTTTAAAATGCGGTGAAAGAAAGACTATAAGGAGAGAAAAGGAAGGTCTCTCGCGCAAAACAGTTGAGACTGCATTTCAGAAAGGGATGAAAGAGCAAAATAATGAGACAAGGAACAAAGTGGAAAATTCTTGATTTCAGTCTTATTCAGGTTCCCTCCCTTACTTCCTTTTCTGGCATGCTGAATATTTATCATTGCTGCTTCTTACTCATGACTTGCAAGGAGAAAATTTCATTACATTTGCTGGGAGCTACCAGCCTGCTATCACTTGATCTGTCTCCAGTTTCTTTATCTCCTCTTCAGGACTGTGGCACTGATTCTCACAAAGCCATCTTTTATGTTAGAGCTCTTAAGAGGTCTTCCACTATAGGTGACAGTGTACTCAAGAATACATGCTCAGCTTTCCACAAATTGCTCCCTTGCTTTCTAACTCTCTCAAGGATTAAGTTTGCTTGATCTCCATCATCCATTGCCTCAGATACTACACTCGCCAGGTCATTGCTCACAATCTCCGGCACTTTCAGCATGATGCCACTGTCCAATGTACCCCGCCCCAGAATTCCTGTGGAATTGCTTCCATTAGATTGTTTTGATTTAACTACTCCTGTTCCTATGGCATCTATCTGTAGAACTAGATGAAGTGCATTACCTGCACTCTTACTTCTCTCTTTCCATATGTAAGCCCTCAACATTTCAAGTAATTTAATTGTACTTTTAAAATTACATATACAATGTTTTTGGTGCTCTTTTAATAATGGTCTCCTTTGCACCACAAATCAATGCAAACGGGATGATTGCAGTGCAGAAGAAACCTCATTCAATCATGATCAATCCTTTGTTAATTCTCTGACTCACTTTCTTTCTACATCCCATTCTTTGGCTCTTCTAACAAAACTCAACAGGAATTCAAGGAACAGGGCCACAGCTTCTGACAAGGCTTGCTGCAGCCTTACAGACTGAATGCAATAAATTCAGAGTCAGCACTTCTATTTGTGCTTAACTCACAGCTGACTGGTTGCTTGATTATTGTTCCACTAGCACTTTTTCACAACCATGCCTTTTGATGTTTAGATTTCCCAACCCTTGCTCTTAAATCTCATCAACTCTCCCACCTTTTCCTGTACTTTAAAAAAATTAGTTTTATCTCCAACTTTTTTTTAGTTCTAATGAAAAAGTATGGATTTGAAAGCTTTCCCTCACTTTTCCATAGTAACTACTTTAGTTTTGAAGTATTTCTAGCATGTTCTGGATTTACTTAACAATAAACACTTTTCCGCATTCAAGATTGAGAGAAGATACTATATGAATAGAAGCTATCCTGTATTTTCAAGGTAAAATCACTAGAAGATTTAGATGTACAGTTAGACATAAGGGTTCAAATATACAAACCTCTGAAAATATAAGCAAAGATATATTTGAATATTAAAAACAAGGCCAATAAAATTGCATATTTGGGTGAGAGCTTAATTATAGGAAGCTTTTATTCCTAGGACAAGTTCCACTGAAATAAGGGACTAGCAAAAAGTTTTAATGAAGTTTTTACTTGATAAATGCTCTTATAAGGAGTGAATCGGGAATTTTTTTTTCCACTTACCTGGGAAGTCAATGACAAGAGGTGATGAACTAAAAGTATCACAAAGGCAATAAGCAAATGGATAGACGATACTTTTTTTTATTTAAATGGGATGAAACACCTTACTCTAGGCTAATTACCCCAAAGATCACTGCATGCTAATGGAAATTGGATGACATACGGAGCTAAAAATGGTAAAATTATTTAATTGAAAAACACATACAAAAGGAATCCCGAGGCAAAAGGCCCTTTTTGGACATGATGAACCAACTGGTCTCCTACTATGCATTTCCATGGTAAATGAGTTCTAAAACTTCAATTGTGTCAATCACGCAAAAAGTGGATATTTAACTGAATTAAAAGTTTTCTTTCACTATGAAACAATTAGATATATTTTTGCTCTACCTACGCAAACCAAACTACACAAAACTTATTAATTCTACAAGCAGTAGAAACGCAATTCAAAGTACTAAAAGTTCATCACTGATACATGTAGATTTCCAAACAGTACTGTAAAGAATTTTTTTTAAAAAACATTCTTGAATTCCATAAAATTAAAGGGATAGCAGTAGAGGGATAGGAGCAGAAATAGAAATTGATCAGTAGGTTAGTTGGAGGAGGGAAGTGTATAAAATGATTTCTCACAGATTGGTACCTGGCCCCCTGAAATCATTAATACACATTATTTATTTGCAGACAAGACAAACTTGCAGGCACAGAAAACTGACAGAATGATACCAAAGGACTTCAAAGATGATATAGGCTGACATTTCTTATTTCATATAGCAAAATGCTGTGTTGCATCTAGACAGGAATTCTTACATTCTAACACAAGAGATAATGAAAGAAAGGGTGTAAATTATCATTGAAAGTAGCAGGGCAGGATGGTAGTGTTTGGTAAACACATCTGGATTTTACACAGGCATAAAATATTGATGAACCTTTATAAGATAGCAGTTTAACCACAACAAATATTATTGAGTTCTGGGCACAACTCTGTCGGAAAGATGTAAAGAACATAAAAAAATAGGAGCAGGAGAAGACTATTTGGCCCATCGAGCCTGCATCGCCATTCAATAAGATCATGGCTGATCTGACCATGGACTCATCTCCACCTACATGCCTTTCCCCTATGACCCTTAATTCCCCTACTATGCAAAAATCTATCCAACCTTGTCTTAAATATATATACTGAGGTAGCCTTCATTGGGCAGAGAATTCCGCAGATTTACCACTCTCTGGGAAAAGCAGTTCCTCCTCATCTCAGTCCTTAATTTACTCCCCCGAATCTTGAGGTTATGTTCCCTAGTTCTAGTCTCACTTACCATTGGAAACAACTTTCCTGCCTCTTTCTTATCTATCCCTTTCATAATTTTATGTATCTACAAGATCTGCTCTCATCCTTCTGAATTCCAGCGAGTAAAGTCCCAGGCAACTCAATCTCTCCACAGTCTACCCCCTCATCTCTGGAATCAACCTCTAGAGAGGGTACAGAAGAGATTTATTAGGAAATTTGCAGGGCAAAGGTACAAAAGCCACCAGTTTTCCTTGGAGCAGGGGTGGTTAGGAAGTAAAAAGAGAAAAATTTAAAACCATGAAAGGTGAAGATGAAGTTTAGCTTTATTTGTCACTTGTACCTTGAAACATACTGTGAAAAGCGCCACTTGCAAAGGGGATGTGCTGGGGGCAGCCCACAAGTGTCACCATGCTTCTGGCATAAACATCCCATGCTCACAACTTACTAACCCTAGTAAGTCTTTGGAACGCAGGAGGGAACTGAGGTATCCAGAGGAAACTCTTGCGGTCATGGAGAGAATACACAAACTCCATACAGACAGTGGTGGGAATTGAACCCCAGTCTTACAACAGGCACTCTGTAAAACTAATTGCTATGCTGCTGAGACTCCCCCCCCCACCCCCCAACCACCCCTAATCTAAACATCTCCAATGGAAAGAAAATACTCCATTGGTAAAGGAATCAATAACCAAAATAACAATCGTCAGAGAATTGTACAGTATAGGATCTGGCCTGTCAGACCAACAGGTCCACAGCTGATCAAGACACTCATTTTAGATAATCCCACTTGCCTATAATTGGTCTATTCCCCTCAGACCTTTCCCATCCATATACCCGTCCAAGTATCTTTTAATTGTATTTGCATTTTCTCTGGCAGTTTGTTCCATATATGGATCATAAACTAGATGAAAAAGTTGCCCCTCAGGTTCCTTCTCTTCCCTCTCACCCTAAGCCTATGTCCTTTGCTTTCCCAAAGACTATACATTCATCCCATTTATGGCCCTCATGTTTTCATACATTTCACTAAGATCATACCTCATTCTCCTACCCTCCAATGAAAAAAAGGTCCTTGTTTATCAATCTCTCTCCATGACACAGTTCCTCAACATCCCAGCAACATCCTTGTGAATCACCTTTGCATTTTTTCCAGCTTCCAATAGAAAGAAGGTGTTTGCTAAAAGAACCAAAGGTGATGTTGGGACCTGGAATGTATTGTTGGGATAAAGTAATAAAGGGGGATTTGATCAGGAAAATAGGGATCCTAAATAAGTATTTGATTAGAAAACTAATATGGCTGGAGGGTAGGACAGTGGGATTACTCATGTTGCTCTTGCCTTTGGCCAACAAGGAAATAATGGTGTAAATGGCTTCCTTATGTTCTGTATCCTTCCCATGACTCACAGTAAAATACCCAGAAGCAAGTGGTGTGTTAACAGCAGCAAAACCATGTACTAGCAAAGTTAAAGTTAGCTGTGAAAGCACAAGATATGTGCAATACAAAATGAATAATATTGATGGGTGTTTATCATTGTGAAAGATGTGCTGTATAATCTATTTACTTATATCCTATTTCTTTATTTTCCTGTGGGTGCCTATAAGAAAAAAAATCTCAAAGCTCTATACGGTATACCTACTTTGATAATAAATTTACTTTGAACTATACGAATCCAAAACTACTCAGTAGTTAAGCCTAAAAAACTCAGTTCCCGCTTTATGCTTAAAATTTAGCAACTGTTTAATTAATGAAAAATTCTAAAAGAACTCATCTGCGCTAGTAATAGTTGTCAAAACATTGCTTACCAGTATTTAGCAATACTTACACTTTGCCTTTTCTTCATCTCTTCCTCTTGTCAGGAGGACCAGCCCCACTATTAGATTATTAAAATGAAGACCTTTGGATGTTCCACCAAAAGAATGATAAATAACCTACAGAAATAGAAACAAAAGTCAAGAAATGTTGAATTGTGGTCTAATTATTGTTTGAGCAATTTAGTCATTATGTATACATTTTACAACAATTTGATCTACAGTATTATTTGCTAGTTACTTTACATGATTTAATGAAATATTAATTATTTTCCATTCAAAGTATTTTACAATCATTTGAACCATAGGCTTCAGTATTCATAGATGGAAGTTACTGTCCATCCCATGAGTGACCTGCATTCACTGATGGGATTATAATTATTTTTGACACAACACACTTTTCATATGTGCGCAGTTAGTTATGTGTTTGGGCAGCAATACAATATTATAAAAAGTTATAAGAATGCTGTTAAACAACAGCAAGCATATGATGTAATTCCTCCAAAGCAAGCATTTTGGCTGACTGATATTACTGCAATGCAATACTGTGCAAATAGAACTGTCAAATGGTGTATGCGTGAATGCAGTAGCAAAGTTCAGCATCTACACGAGACAAAACACCTCATGATGCAATACCCAGGATGAGACTACAGCTCCACGTATCTTATTACAGTTACTGGAAGAGCTCAAATAAACTGCAAAGAATAATGGACAGAGTTCTGTTGGAAAAGGTTGCCAAATTATTCCTGATAAAGAAAAAATGTGACAGGTAATGTCTTGTTTTGGAGAAAGCTATCAGTAAATTAGTACTGGAATCTTTACACTTAGCTAATCTACATTTGCTATTAGATTCCCCGGATAAATATTAACCAACTTTCTTTGCCTTCAACTTGAGAAATATGACTGAGCTGAACTGCCCATGATCAAAGCTTCCTCCTCCCAAGATGAGAAATATGAATGTTGGCTGATGACTGCGCCATTTTCCACTCTATGTGAAAATCCTCAGTTTACAATGTTCAAAGTTACTTAAAGGGACATTTGTTAACGTAGTTAAGAAATCCTGGATGCAATAGACCTGATCAACATCTATGCTTGGGCTGTTAAGTGACAAGTATTATTCTTGCTCCAAAAGCATTTGTAAATGATTAGCTTCACCAAAATAGGAATGCAAACAATAGAACCAGTATGATAATCACCACTTATCAAAAAAATGCAAACAGACCAAATTCCATAGCAAGAATTATTGTTTATTAATGGCAGATTTCCAAAATGTCTCCAACTTCAGATTCTGGAGATGAAGGTGTCAAGGAAGGGAAGAGAAGAGTTTGATATGGATCATGTGAACAACACAGTTGGGTGAAAGTTAGCAGGAAGGTAAAATTAACATGGTCTATATCCGATCCTTTTCTTTTATTAAGAACATCTCTACTTCTATCCCAGAGAATAGTTTGGCTATCAATGTCCGTTGTAACCCAACTAATTAATAAAGCTATGTTAATTATACCAAATCCTATCTGCACCTCATTCGTTCTCCAGATTCTTTGCGTCCATCAAACCTGTTCTGGTGACAAGACTTTCTATACCAGTGCCTTTTAAATGTCTTCATTTCTTTCTTAATAATGGCTTTTAAATTTGGGGAGGCATGGCAGCATACTGGTTATCATGATTCTTTACAGTACCAGTAACCCAGGATTCAATTCCTTCTGCTGCCTGTAAGGTGTTTGTATGTTCTCCCCATGACTGCATGGGATTCTCCTGGGTGTTCCAGTTTCCTCCCACAGTCCAAAGACTTACCATTTAGTAGATTAATTGATCATTGTGAACTGTCCCATGATTAGGCTAGGTTTAAATCGAGGGTTGCTGGGTGGAATGGCTTGAAGGGCCGGAAGGGCCTATTCTGCACTGTATCTCAGAAAATAAATTTATCATAGTTGACAAGGCTCTCAAACGTGTTTTTCTCGCTTCCTAAATTATTGCTCTCAATCACTACTTATTTTAGTCAAAACAAGGATAAGGTTCCTGTCTCTTTCCCTTCTATCTCACTACTCTTTACATTCAACAGATCATCCTTCATAATTTCTACAAGCTCCAACAGACTTTCACCATTAGACACTTCTCTCCATCCCTGCCAATCATACCAAAAAGGGGTGCTCCCTCTTCAAAATTCTTTCGTTCCTTCCATCTCCAACAACCTCTCCCTTCTTGTGGCAGCTGTAAGAAACATAACATGCTTTTTTCCTTCTCATTACAACAACTTAAGCTCTCCACAATTAAACACAGATTGGGTGACAGATTTGTAAAACACCTCTGTTCAGATGGCAAGGGTTGACTCCAAGTTTCCAGTCTCATGTCACTTTAATTCCCTGTTCCACTCTTACACTGGTCCCCAGATTAAGAGTGGAACAGCATCTCATCTTCTGTTGGAGCACAATGCAGCCATCCGGACTTGATACTGAATTTAATAATTCTAAATAAACCTCTTTTCCCCTTGACATTGATCTTTCTGTGTAAACTTGTTTCATTTCACCCTACCATCTCCAACGGCCTTTTAATAATATTGTAATATTAACTTGACAACTTTAATTTGCAGCCCAAAAAAAAAAATGGTTGGAGAAATTCAGTGGGATCTGTTGGATTCAGGATCTGTGGGATTCAGCATCTGTTGGGTAAAAGAAATGTGGATCTTTCAGGGTCAAAACCCTGTATCAGGACTGGAGGAGAGAGAGAAGGTAGCTGCTATTAAAAGAGGGGAGAGGGGTGAAATGTGGTCCAGTTAGTGATAGATGAACTGAGAGATAAAGATGATTCCAGTATCTGCAGTCACTTCTGACTCAACATTTAGTTGCAGATTTTCCCTGTTCTCTCCATCTCTCCCTCTGCAACTCATCATCTTAGACTTCAACTCTGATGAAAGGTCCTTGACTCTACCCGCTTCTATTTCTCTGCCATTAATGCTACTCTACTAGTACTTACAGTATATTATTTTAATTTCAAATTTCAAGCATCAGCAGTATTTTGCTACCATAAAGATTTATATGTATTGAACAAGCAAAGTGCCCTTTTCTCACTGCAGAGCTTCAATGAAAAAGAATGCATTTCAAAACATAAGGATAGAAAGTGCAAAGACATCCCAGTAATTTCATGTTATGTTCCCCATTGCAATCATAAATACTGTCAGTGTAAAAAGCAGAAGGAAAATTACCATAATGTACATGGCTAGTCATATGACACCCTAATTATTAATGAACCAATATTAATTCTTCATGAAATATACACATCATTTTCCTACCAAGACTAGATACATATTAAAAAAATCTTTCCACTGTTAATCATGCGACATTGCTTTTATAATATTCTGTTAGCCACTTCATGGACTGCTTTCGTAAGCCTGCATGTGAAAGCAAGGAACATCCCACAAAGATGTGTCACAACCATTGATGAATTAGTGTTGGGCTGAGTATGAGAATTCATTAAGCATCCCATCTTCTCTCAGAGAGCGGCATCATTCTGTAAACTTATAATCAGTCTAGGAATCAGATGTTTGACAGACATTTAAAAAATATATAGATTTAACTTATTAAAATACAAATCAATGAAAGGAGAAAAATACTACGTCAGTTATACTACTGAGTGTAGAGAGGCTGACTGAGAGATACAAGTACAGAAAGGACAGATACTAAGAAATGTATGCATTTATAAAGGAAGGGACAAAAAAGCTTAGAGATGACCTGAAGAAGAATTTCCTTTTCATCCTGAAGGTGGCTGACATCTAGAAATGCACTGTCTGAGAGGGTGGAGATGGCAGAATCTCTCACAACATTTAATAATTATTTAGATGAGCACTTGAATCATAAAGGCATCAAAGATTATGGCCCACGTGTTGGAAAATGGGGCTAGTACAACTTGTAGTCAATAGGCCAGTTTCTGTATTCCACAAGTCTAAACTTCTTCCCACAGAATCAGACACCATCATTCAAGATCACTCTTCAATAGTTTAAAGCAAAGGGCTAGATGTGGTGTCTTTGGAATCATCTTCAATTCACTGGGATCAATGGTGAGTCATCAATGGAACAGGTGATCATTCCATCCCAGTCTATTTCAGATTTCTGATTTTCATCAGATCGCCAACAATTTCCAGTCAGTGTGATGCAAGCCTTTCATTAGAAGACATCACTAAAAGGCCAGCATAAAATTAATTAATCCTTGCAGCTTTCCCAATGTATAAACAGCTCAAGTGATGCAGCCCAAATAATAATCAACTGGGGAAAAAAGTTGCATTTACAAGAAAATTGTGGGATGCAAAAGGAAAAAAAAGAGCAAATGGCTACTTCTTTTGCAAATCCTAGATTAAAAATTATTTCTACAGTAATTAATTTGCTTTTGTGTGCTTTCCCTCCAAACAATTCACAGTTCCCCCACCTACACCAAAAGAACCATATCTTCCTGTTTTTACACCCACGAGCTACTCCCCCTGTTCCTCTGGGGATGTCTCGTCTTCTGAAATGACTCCCCCACCTGTCTGGACTTCTACCCATCAACTTTCACTTTCTTCATCTGTCTCAATTTCTCCCAAATCTTCCTAACATCTGCTTCTGACCCATATACTTATTATAAGAGTTCTCTTTTTAAAAAAAAAAATCACTCTTGCCAATAATTTTTTCTTACTTCTCTTGGGTCAGTTTTAATACTCTAATTCCAATCACTCAGCTATTTCTATCATGGCAGTCCAGAACCTTCATTTTATTCTTCAAATCTCCCGAATTTGTAGTGCATTACACCCCCTCCCATTAACGACTACCTTGCACGTCTCATGTCTTCTGCTGCCCTTTCCAAGGAAGTTTGCTATTCTAGATTCAATCTAAGTGTTGTCAATTACTCAGCCCGCCTACCACTTTTACAAAATCTTCATATCTATCACAATGAGACTTCATCAAGTGGAACTCTAAAAGAGTGATTAATACAGCAGAAGACAAATTGGACTTCTTACATCGAGTAGAAGAGGCTAATACCCGAGGAACTGTTCTCAGAATAAAAGCATATTTTCTCAGATTGTTCATTACTCTTAGGGACTCTGTACTCCAGAATATTCTGAATACATTCTCCAAGGTCATGGAGTTTGCTGAAAGCTGAGAGCAAATTTTCAGAATCCATTTGGAAGGGAATACCAACGTAGGGTTCAAGGCTTCAGTGAAGCGACCTTAAAAGGATCCTTCCATTTTTTATGTATATGTACTTTAACATGCACTTCAAACAGTTACCTACAGAATGCCTCACACAACTCCATGTCTTTGAATCCACACTGATGCCATACTTTGCTACCTGCAGTACAACATACTCAGTCCCACAGCCATCAATCTAGTGACACATAACAAACACTTCAGCACAAAATAATGCACAATTTCAGATATTTAAAATATCTTTTTTTTAATCTCCATTACATCTAGTAAAATTCTGAACAGCCAAATGTATGAGCCAGAGTGCCTTGAGAGAAATATTAACACTGCTCAAAGGTTGCTTCATACTTGCCTCCAAAATTTAGAATACTGTATGTAAAAAATGGTCTTAATAAAAGAAATTCTATTTATTGACTTGTTAATAATAGCCAATATATTAAATGAAAAAAGGCATCGCTCAAAGACAGTAACTTGACATTTTCTACAGGTTTCATTTTTAAAAATGCACTTAAAATCAGCATGAATAAATGCAAAATCTGATTTTGTTGCATCTTTCTCTTACCTCTGAATGCAGGTGTCTGTATCAGAGACATTTCTATGAAGATTTAAACCACTATTATATAGCATGCTCATAGCAAAACAAATGTCAATTTGAAAGAATGAGAATTTAAAAGGATAACTGGATATAATTTACAATTTATGAGACTTATACATATAAAGCACAAGGTCAAACAAAATTATCAACATGCTGGAGGAACTCAGCAGGTCGGGCAGCATCCATGGAAACGAGTTGGCGTTTTGGACCGGAACCCTTCGTCAGGACTCAAACTCAAACGTTTCCGGCCCGAAACTTCAACTCATCATTTCCACGGGTGCTGCCCGACCTGCTGAGTTCCTCCAGTGTGTTGTAAGTGTTGCTTTGATCACAGCGTCTGCAGATTATTTTGTGCAAACAAAATTATCACTCTGCATATGTCCATAGCTAACCAAATGTCAAAACTGAACTCTGAACATAAAAGCCAGACTGAGAAATATGTTGCTTTTTAAAAAAATTTTATATGCAACAAGAAATAAGTGAACATTTGCATAATTCTAATCACCAAATGGCATTATTTTCTAGCGTAGAATCATGAATACATTTAATAATAATATTCCTTTTGTCCTTCGAGTTTCAGAATAGAAGTCTGATCTCAGAATTCACAAAAAATGTTAGTGATAATTATTCAGTAAAAAGCATCATCATTAAATTCCTGTATCTAAATCACAAGAGATATATGAATCAGCATATTCAAAATCTACAAATTTATCCTCCCCATGGGAAAATTATTTCAGTTTCTAGAAAAGTATAAAGCAGACAATTTATAGTTAAAAGTAACAACATACTCAGCCCCTAAAACGCAACATAGAACTTTGCAAAATTTGAATTAGCTTTAAGAACAATCCATCCAAGGAATGTTTGACCAACATGGCTTAGGATAAACATTAAATGTGATTACACAACCTTCACCAAATGCACTATCAAGGAAATATAATCATATTGTTGATATACGGTAGTAGACTCCCTCCTAATAATAAAAAGCAGTTACCTCTTTCAAGTACAATGACAATGTTAGCAAGCCTCATCTGGAGCTACACCAAAACTATCCCACTTATGGTCAATAGAACCTTACAATTTAGATTTGTTTACACTTGTTAAATTTTGCTCCCAAGATCTCCATTATCAGTGAGAAAATGGCATTTATTTGCATATCCATTTGCTTGAATGCTACAAGAACTCTTAACTAGCTTCTCTCTTATGCCAATAAGAGATCATTGTATTTAACTTTTTTCAGTTTAAAACTGCTGTCCTCTTCAGTAGCAATAAAGAAAGCATTATGCATTTACTGATCTATAGTGAAAATGTAACCATATTTGAGCAACTCAAAGGAGGAGAGAGAAGAAAATTGAAAATAGATTAGAAAGTAGTATCATATTGTTCAAAGAATCTGATTTTGAAAGATGTCTGGAATTATCTTGGAGAACTTCACTAATACCTTAGACTGGAATATGTGAGGAGAGGAACCATTGTTATAATACAAGTCAGACAATAAATTGTAGAACTCTGACATGCATGAACGCTGAAAGTAAAGTCAGTAATGTCCTCCTGCTCCGAAGTTTGCACAAAAACACCATTTCTGCTACTGAAAATTTTAAATTTAATCATTCCAACTCCAGTGAGAACCTCAGAAAATCCCATTTCATACAATTTCAACTGAATGTTTAATCTGTCACAATTACTGCATAAAAACCTCTTTGGCTGTGCAAGCCCTAAATTACGAATTCTAGATTTTTTCCCTCATCTCAAAATTGATCAATTTTTAATTTTAATAAATTATGCTCATGGATAAGAAATCTTGTTTGTATGTGTCAGTCTTTACTTTGCCTTCTATTACATGTCTGCTTTTAGAATACTGTATTAAGCTCATTTATTATTTGAAAATGTTTCAATCAAATTAGTTTCTCAGCTTGCCTGAAGGAATATCAGGTACGCAATTCATAATGAAATTGATATTTAGAAAGATGAAATCCATACCATAATACTGAGAAATATCTAATAATCTAGCTTCCAGAGACAGTATACTGCTTAGGCAATACATTGCAATAGGTGTAGCCAGGATCACAATTTTACTAAGTTCATTCATTGATGAATTGCCAACTCTTCTCATCTCTCAACCAACTCATATGCTCATACAGCCTTCTTCTCTTCCATGACACAGATTAGCCTTTCTAACCTTACCTGTACCTGTCCAGTTAAGAATGTAAGACCACAAGACATAGGAGCAGGATTCGGCCATTTGGACCATCGAGACTGCTCCACCATTTCATCATAGCTGATCCATTTTCCCTCCTCCTTCCTTCTCCCCACAACCTTTCACACCCTTATTAATCAAGAACATATTAATCTCTGCTTTAAATACACCCAATAACCTGACATCCACAGCCGCCTGTAGTAACAAATTCCACAGATTCACTACCCTCTGGCTAAAGAAATTCCTCATCTCCTTTTTAAATGGAGATCTCTCTATTCTGAGGACATGTCCTCTGGTCCTAGACTCCCCACTATAGGAAACATCCTCTCCACATGTCTTGGCCTTTCAACATTCAATAAGTTTCAATGAGATCCTCCCTCATTCTTCTAAATTCCAGTGAGTACAGGCCTGGAGCAATTAAACGCTCCTCATACGATAACCTTTCATTCCCAGAATCATCCTCATGAACTCCAATCCTTTTTTAAGGGGCCCAAAACCGCTCACAATACTCCACGTGAGGCCTCACCAGTGTCTTATAAATCGTCAGCATTACATCCTTGCTCTTACATTCTAATACTCTCAAAATTAATGCTAACATTGCACTTGCCTTCCCCACTACAGACTTAACCTGCAAGTTAACTTTAAGCAATCCTGCATGAGGACTGCCAGGTCCCTTAGCAGCTCAGATCTCTGAATTTTCTTCCCGTTGAGAAAACAGTTTATACTTTTATTCCATCTACCAAAGTGCATGACCATACACTTTTGTGACACTCTATTCCATTGCCACTTCTTTGTCCATTCTCCTAATCTGTCCAAGTCCTTCTGCAGCCTCGCTGCTACTTCAACATTACCTGCCCCTCCACCTAACTTTGTATCATCTGCAAACCTAGCCACAAAGCCATCAATTCTGTCATCCAAATCATTGACATAAAAAGCAGTCCCAATACAGACCCCTGTGGAACACCAATAGTCAATGGCAGTCCATCAGAAGAGGCTCCCTTCATGCCCATTCTTTGTCTACTGACAATCAGCCAATCTTCCAATAATGCTAGTATCTTTCCTGTAATACCAAGGAGATTTATCTTGTTAAGCAGCATATGGCACCTTGTCAAAGACTTTTTGAAAATCCAAGTACACAACATCCACAGATTCTCATGTGTCTATCCTACCTGTTATATCCTCCAAGAATTCCAACAGCTTTGTCAGGCAAGATTTTCCCTTGAAGAAACCATGCTGAATTTGGCCTATTTATCATGTGTCTCTAAGTACTCTGAGATCTTATTCTTAACAATTGACTCCAACATCTTTCTAATCACTGACGTCAAGCTAGCTGGCCTATAATTTCCTTTCTTCAGCTTCCCTCCCTTCTTGAGGAATGGAGTGACATTTACAATTTTCCACTACTCTGGAACTATTCCAGAATCTCAGGATTTTTTAAAGATCATTTCTAATGCCTGCACAATCTCTTCAGCTGCCGCTTTCAGAACCCGGAGGTGGTAGCCCATCCGGTCCAGGTGACTCATCTACCTTCAGACATTTCAGCTTCCCAAATACCTTCTCCTTAGTAATAGCAACTGCACTCACATCTGCCTCCGACACTCTTGAACTTCTGGCATACTGCTAGTGTCTTCCACAGCTTTTACCTCTACCCTCACCTCTCTTTCACTCATTTTATATATCTGAAAAAAACTTTTGATATCCTTTGTGATATTACTGACTAGCTAACCTTCATGTTTCATCTTTTCTCTCCTTATGGCTTTTAAGTTACCTTTTGTTGGTTTTTAAAAGCTCTCATTCCTCTAACTTCCCAATGATTTTTGCTTTATTATATGCCCTCTCTTTTGCTTTTATGTTATCTTTGACTTCCCTTGTCAGACACGGTTGGGCCATCCTGCCTTTAGAATACTTCCTCTTTGGGATCTTCCACCCTGCACCTTCCAAATTGCTCACAGAAACTCCAGTCATTGCTGTTCTGCCATCATCCCTGCTACTGTCCCCTTCCAATCAACTTTGGCTAGTTCCTCTCTCATGCCTCTGTAATTCCCTTTTCTCCACTGTAATACTGATACATCTGACTCTAACTTCTCCCACTCAAATTGCAGGGTGAATTCTATTATATCATCACTGCCTTCTTAGGATCCTTCAGCTCAAAGTTCCAGATCAAATCCAGTTCATTACACAATACCTAATCCAGAATAGCCTTGGCCCTAGCAGGCTCAATCATAAGCGGCTTTAAAAAGCCATCTTGTAAGCATTCTACAAACACTCTCTCTTGGGATCCAGCACCAACCTGATTTTCCCAATCTATCTGCATATTGAAGTCCCCTATGACTAACACATTAGCCTATTTTAGGTGCCTTTTCTATCTTCTGTTGTAATTTGTAGCCCACCTCCTGGCTACTGTTCAAAGGCCTGTACATAACTCCCATCGGTGCCTTTTTAATCTTTGCGGTTTCTCAAGTTTACCCACAAGGATTCTGCATCTTCCGATGCTATATCACCTCTTTCTAAGGATTTGATTTCATTTTTACCATCAGAGCCAGCCCATCACCTCTGCCTACATGCCTGTCCTTTCAATACAATATGTATTCTTGGATGTTAAGCTTCTAATATCAGTTCCCTAATATTCACTTTGATACCGTGGCGGATATTTTCAAATGTTACCAATTCCACTCTGTTTACACGCTCAAGTTGTATTTTATCAATACATATAGCATAAAGATAATGACTGCTGAATGATTCAAATATCCCACAGACATCTGCTTGGTTACAGTAATAAACCTCACCTTAAGTGATCTGGCTATTGAGTATTGGCAGAAATTGAATTCCACTGCCCTAAAAGAAGAGGAGCCAATGGATTATATATTTTGTCATGTTCTGGACTCAGTCTGCTTATTTTATGCACTAGAATTCCTTCAGTCTCTATAATTAAGCTAATCAATACCAACAGATAAGGGCAAGTTCTGTTACCAAAACAAAATATTCATATATACAAATGTATATCAGATATGCATTTATTAACACAAAAGATATTAATTTTTCCATGTAACATATCTGGTGTCCAGTCTGTGGATTTGGGAAATAGCAGATCTTTATATTATATAATATAAAGCTCTGCCTAATCCATAGATTTTCTAGAAGGTTACGAATAGAGAGGAGAAAAATTACATATCAGTAACTGAATTGACCATTGTTTCAAATCTTTGCAAACCAAATGCCCATCCCACATTTTGAATAATTCTCATCTACTTCATAATTACATTAAAACAGAACAACTAAAAATAGTTAGCAATTCAGAGAACTAACTACTATGGATACACAATAGCAGCTGGAATTTCAGCCCTTTGGCTCTTCCTCAAAATCCCAAACATGCTGTTTTCCTCAGATACTCATAAGTCTTGACAAGCATTTAGTCTTTTTAAAAATTGTCATTTGCAATACATTTTTACCTAGCAATTTTCTATTCAAAATGATTTAATAAAAAAAAAATCACTGGTGGGACTTCATTAAAGAATTGCAAGGATTTCAGAAATGTAACACATTCATGCTGTGTAGAAATCTGCATTCAAATGAAGCCATATCTTGTGTAATTTGTGTGATTTTTTTATTCTAGCTCTGGAATCAGCATTTCAATCATGCCTTTGTGCCACCCAATTATTTCAATACTCAGGCCAACTACTTCCAACTCACAAAGAACTTCCAACTCTGGCTTTTTAAACATATTTTTCAATTCCTAGCCTTATCACTGGAAAAGTCGTCTTTGCTTATCCGGATGTTAAGCTCTAGAACTTTCTCTGCCTACCCCTCATCTTCCTCGGTTTAGTATTAATTTATGTTCAGTTCAGTTTATTTAAGCCACTAGAATCTTTTCCCTCATTAAAAGCATTGACTAAATGGAGGATGCTATTTTAGTACAAACAATACACACAGAATGCTGGAGAAACTCAGCAGACCAGGCAACATCTGTGGAAGAGTACAGACGATATTTGGGGCTGAGACCCTTCACTAGGACTGGAAAAAAAGATAAGAAAGTGGCGGAGGGGACGAAGAACCACAAGGCGATAGGTGAAATTGGGGGGGGGGGGGAGGGGGCAGGTAGTGAGGTAAAGAGCTAGGATGTTGATTGGTGAAAGAGATTGGAGAAGGAGAAATCTGATAGGAGAAGACAGAAAGCCATGGAAGAAACAAAAGGGGGAGGAGCACCAGAGGGAGGTGATAGGAAGATAAGCAGATAAGGTAAGAGAGGGAAATTGGAATGGGGAATGGTGAAGGGGGGGTGGGGGAATGACTGGAAGTTCGAGAAACCAATGTTCATGCCTTTTCCCTAAAATCCGGTATCTGAAACACTTCTGGCCCCAAGCATTTCAGATAAGGGGTGCTCAACTCAGGCACCTGAGTGGTCCAGCACAGTTGCCCTTACCCTTCACAAACATCTGGAGACTGACAATCAAGATGAGAGAGCTAACCCACAAACTAAGCAACAGCATATCTGAATTATATCCCCAGCTAATGTAATTTTCCGCTGACAGCATAGATTTCCCCCCACCCTCCCGAGGTGAAGACACACTGGTATACAGTGGATTGGGGAAGAGGGGGCTGTGGTTCTGGGAATGCTCCACACTCATTTCAGATTTCTAAGACTCAGAGCTTTCAGCTAAACATCAATGTGAAACCCAGTTTCTGAGGATCATTAACCATTCTCCTCAGCAAACATATCAGCATTCCATGATGAACAATAAAGGTTCGACCACAGAATAACCAGAACTCAAAACGTACTGAGAGAGAAACTCAAATGTCCATTCCCGTGTGCATGAATGACCTTGTTGGTCTCTTCCTGAACAATATTGCTGCAAAACTAGTTCCTTACCAGCTGTAAACACAAAATATTCTGTAGATGCTGGGGTCAAAGCAACATGTACAAAACTCTGGAGGAACTCAGTGGGTCTGGCAGCATCTGTGGAAACGAACAGTCAATGTTTCAGGCCGAGACCCTTTGTCCTGCTCCTTACCACCTGGATAAGACTCAGAAGAATTAACTTGGCCTCCTCCCCACACTGCACTAAAAGCTGTTAAAGATGTAATAGTGCATGACCTCACCAGCTGGAGAAACCCTGTGAAGATATAGTTCCATTTTCACACCACCATAGCAATGTAAACACCACCATTATGCTGCATTAAGACAAATTTACAACAGGCCTAGCACCTTACAAAGAACACTTATGATGTACTGAGTACCATCAGCAGTAGAGTATTTCAATAAAATCTAATCTCAGGGTTGGCCTTCCTCAAACCACTAGACTAATGCCAGATCAGTGTATAGATTAGAGCATGCCCAGAGGTACATATGTCACACTTAATTCTACCAACATGGTAAAAGTAACACTGCAAAAGGGAGATAAACACACAACCACTATCAGATCAAAGCTCCCCAATCATGTCAAATCTAAACAAAAAACAGTGGACAACTAATAGATGCAGGAGGATTCAATGACAATATTACTAGCACGGACAAGGCCCTGTACCTGATCACCAAGAACAAGATTAAAGGTTCCTCACACAAAAACATCAAGAATAGTATCCAAACAACAGGAATTCTGCAGATGCTATCGCAGTTTCAAACTGTCCTCACTGTCACAGAAGCTGACCAGTCATTGTAACATGTTGCCCTGAGATATACATGATGTCTATATTAGACAGAGTATTACAATCCAGTTAATAAGACAAACCAATCAATACTCAATTGTTGACAATCATCTCATCTAGGTTTGAGTTTTCCCTATTCTATGTTTCCACAACTCATCATAGCATTAAATCAAAACAGACCCAAGTGCTGACTTTCAGCAGAGATGTAAATGTATGTGGTTGACACTCCTTGCCTGAGTGTGGCAAGAAAGAGCCCTGGTGAATCTGTAGCCAAGAGGAAAACAAAAAAAAAAAATCCAAAGATTGGTCGACCATTTCACAAAACCATGTTGATTCTGCCTGAACATTTTGTACCCAACAATAACATCTTTAACAAATTGCTACATTTTCACAATGATCAACTTTAAATCAACTGGTCTACAGATTCCTACTTTCCCTTTCCTTCCCTTTTTGAATAAAGGGGGTCATGTTTTCTTTTTTCCAATCAAGGCAACCTTCCCTAAGTATAGGAAATTTTGGAAAATTAGAACCACTGAATCAAATAGCTCACCAAACACTTGTTTTCAGATCTCAGACAAGGTCCATCAGGACCCAGAAGCTTGTCACCTCACAGCTTCAACAGTCTACTTAAATTTCCTTAAATTATGACAAGTTTTCTTGGTCATTATAAATCCTTCTAATTCCATTGCTACCAATTTCTAATTTACAACTATGCCTGCGATGTTACCTTCATTCTAATCGAACTTGGATTAAATATTCTGACATTCTGGAAGACTGATGCAAAAATTAGTGTTCAATGACCTGCCATCTGCAATCTCACATAATGTGGTTGTCCAGAATTTAGCTGCATTTAAGTTGTTCTTCAAAACTGCCTTGGCCTAACCCCCTACAATTCTGCAAGTGTCAATAACAGACAAACACAGCAAGGTTTAAAAAAAAATTCAACTTCTCATTGCTCTCCAGAAAACTGGGTTGTAGTGGGTGGTGGTTGTGGTCAGGATGGTGGGGAAGATATAGAAGGAAAGTCAAAGTATTTCAAAGTAATCTTAAGTAAACAAACTCCTCTGTTTCCTGTAGTCTATTGCTCTTTTCATAAAATATGGCACAAGCATTTTCTCATTCACAAAGCATCTTTTTCCAAACCAGTTAATCTGCCAAATAATTAAGTTTATCATTAAATGCAATACATTCAAAAGCAGTTTATGAAAATGCTAATGATTTTCTTTGGAAGAACATGAAGGCTTAAATGTGCACAGCATGGTTTCAAACTCAGTAGGGTGCAGTGCAGCTTTTTGAGGCATTATCCAAACACTGGGCATGGACTGGAAATATGTCACACAGATTTTCAAAAATATTATATAGTTTTCAAACAGCAAATAGAATTTCACATTTTAATCCAAATAATAGAAAAAAAAGTCAAAAAACAGATGAAAATGCTGAGGAAGTGCCCCAAGGTGTCCTGTTGAGCCATTTAATTCCTTTTGATCTGTGTGGGTTGGTTTCCTGTAAACTTCAATATCTAGATGTCCACACAGATCACCATCTACATTTTGACTCTCGTCATCCCTTAGGACACAAGTTGGGAGTTATCAGAACACTGCGCCAATTATGCGCCCATCAACATTATAGCTAAAGATAACGAGCACAAATACTTGAGAGAAGTCTTGAATGCTTGCGGCTCCCCTGACTGAGCCTTCATTATTTTTAGCAATAAAGCCCAGCAGGGACATCAGCCCAACAGACAGAAGCAAACCAGATGGCAAAACATAGTCCTCCCATGTGTAGATGGAGTTTCAGAGAAACTCAGGATTTTTAACAAACACCAAATCCCTGTGTTTTTCCAAACCTACAAACACACTCAGACAGAAACTCATCCACCTTCAAGATCCTACACTTAAACAAAAACAGAGCAATATTGTATATGCTATCCAATGCAATGAGAACTGAACAGATCTGTATATCCGTGAGACAAAACAACCACTTCACAAACAAACGGCCCAACATAGGAGGGCTAATACCACAGGTCAAAACTCAGCTGTATATCTACATTTACATCTAAATCTACATCTAAAGGACAAGGGACACTCCTTTGATGATAACGAAGTGCACATTTTGGACAGGCAGGACATGTGATTTGAAGGAGGGGGTTAAAGAAGCCATCTTTGTCAAAACTGGAAAACCTACCCCTGAACAGAGGGTTTGGGGTATGACACCACCTATCAGCTACTTACAATGAAGTCCCAACATCTCTACCCACCACAGCTCCACAACAGTTCACACCTCCATTCATGTAACAATCAGACTAACGACCCTCTCATATCTCTACAATTCTTAATGACGCTCATGTAATTGCTATATCTTTAAACAACTCAGTTTATAAACTGAAACCCCCCCCACCCCCGTGGATCAGAACAGAAGAAGCCTCTCAGATGAGTAGTAAAACGTCTTCTAGATGACACAGCATGCCCAGTTGCCTTGATTTACCCTGCTTGATATTGAAACATACAGTGAAATGCATTCTTTGTGTCAACAACCAACACAATCCAAATGTTTTCATGCTTCCAGCCGCCAACATAGCATACCCATAACTTACTAACCCTAATCTTTGCATCTTTGGAATGTGGGAGTAAACAGGAGCATCTGAAAGAAACCAACACTGTTACAGGGTGAACATACAAACTCCTTACAGACAGCAGCAGAAATTGAACCTCGATTACTGGTCCTGTAAACTGTTACCTTGACCACTATGCTACTGTGCCACCCTTTAAAACTCTTGTAAAAATGGTGTATAATTGATGTTTTTCTTGTGAATGTTGTGTATCGGATACTACGTGCCCGCGATGCTGCTGCAGAGTTTTCACTGCGCCTGTGCATACATGCACTTGTGTACTTTACATGACAATAATCTCAACTTTGACTTTGAAGATGCTTCTTCAAACAAGCCTTTGACAGTTTTCAGTCATCTTCTCTATTACAGGTGTCCCCCGCTTTTCGAACATTCACTTTACAAAACCTCGCTGTTACGAAAGACCTACATTAGTTACCTGTTTTCGCTAACAGAAGGTGTTTTCACTGTTACGAAAAAAGGCAGCGCGCACCCCGAGCAGCCAAACTCCTCTCCCAGAACTGCATTCTAGCCGGCTTTGCTTAAACATGTGCCTGTGAGCAGCCGTTAGCAAGATGAGTTCTAAGGTATCCGAAAAGCCGAAAAGAGCTCATAAGGGTGTTACACTTAGCGTAAAACTAGGCATAATTAAGCGTTTAGATCATGGTGAACGAAGTAAGGACAAAGTGAGTTTGGCCTGTGGAAGTTGATGAAGATGATGTTGAAGAGATTTTGGCATTCTATGACCAAGAACTGATAGATGAAGAGCAATTAAAAATTATGTAAAAAGAATCTTAAGAAAGAAATTAGAAAAGCTAAAAGAAGATACGAGGCTGCTTTGGCAAGTAAGGTGAAAATAAATCCAAAGGGTTTCTACAGTTATGTGAGTGGCAAAAGGATACTGAGGGATAAAATTGGTCCCTTGGAGAATCAGAGTGGACGACTATGTGCGGAGCCAAAAGAGATGGGGGAGATTTTGAACAGTTTCTTTTCTTCGGTATTCACTAAGAAGGATATTGAATTGTGTAAGGTAAAGGAAACAGGTAGGGTAGTTATGGAAAGTGTGACAATCAAAGAAGAGGAAGTACTGACACCTTTAAGGAATATAAAAGTGGATAAGTCTCCGGGTCTGGACAAGATATTCCCTAGGACTTTGAGGGAAGTTATTGTAGAAATAACAGGGGCTCTAACAGAAATATTTCAAATGTCATTAGAAACGGGAATGGTGCCGGAGGATTGGCGTATTGCTCATGTGGTTCCATTGTTTAAAAAGGGTTCTAAGAGTAAACTTGGCAATTATCGGCCTGTGAGTTTGACGTCAGTGGTGGGTAAATTGATGGAAAGTATTCTTGGAGCTGGTATATATAATTTTCTGGATAGACAGGGTCTGATTAGGAACAGTTAACATGGACTTGTGCATGGAAGGTCATGTTTGACAAATCTTATTGAGTTTTTTGATGAGGTTACTAAGAAAGTTGACGAGGGTAAAACGGCGGATGTTGTCTATATGGACTTCAGTAGGGCCTTTGACAAGGTTCCACACTGAAAGTTAGTTAGGAAGGTTCAATCGTTAGGCATTAATATGGAAATAGTAAAATGGATTCAGCAATGACTAGATGGGAGACGCCAGAGAGTAGTGGTGGATAACTGTGTGTTAGATTGGAGGACAGTGTGTAGCAGCATGCCTCAAGGATCTGTACTGGGTCCCATGTTGTTTGTAATATATATTAGTGATCTGGACGATGGGGTGGTAAATTGGATTAGTAAGTATGCAGATGATACTAAGATAGGTGGTGTTGTGGATGATGAGGTAGGTTTTCAAAACGTAGAGAGATTTAGGACAGTTAGAAAAGTGGGCTGAAAGATGGCAGATGGAGTTTCATGCTGAAAAATGTGAGGTGCTACATTTTGGTAGAACTAATCAAAATAGGACATACATGGTAAATGGTAGGGCATTAAAGAATGCCTTAGAACAGAGGGATCTAGGAATAATGGTGCATAGTTCCCTGAAGATGGAATCCCATGTGGATAGGGTAGTGAAGAAAGCTTTTGGTTTGCTGGCTTTTATTAATCAGAGCATTGAGTATAGGAGTTGGGATGTAATGTTGAATTTGTACAAGGCATTGGTAAGGCCAAATCTGGAGTATTGTCTACAGTTCTGGTCACCGAATTATAGGAAAGATGTCAATAAAATTCAGAGAGTACAGAGGTGGTTAACCAAAATGTTGCCTGGGTTTTATCTTCTAAGTTACAGAGAAAGGTTGAACAAGTTAGGTCTTTATTCTTTGGAGCATAGAAGGTTGAGGGGAGACTTGATAGAGGTGCTTAAAATTATGAGGGGGATTGATAGAGTTGACATGGTTAGACTTTTTCCATTGAGAGTGGGGAAGATTCAAACAAGAGGGCATGGGTTGAGAATTAGAGGACAAAAGTTTAGGGGTAACATAAGGGGGAACTTTTACTCAGAGAGTGGTAGCTGTGTGGAATGAGTTTCCAGCAGAAGTGGTTGAGGCAGGTTCTATGTTGTCGTTTAAAGTTAAATTGGATAGATATATGGACAGGAAAGGAATGGAGGGTTATGGGCTGAGTGCAGGTCGGTGGGAATAAGATAGGGTAAGAGTTCTGCCAAGAGCGCTTGCGTGAGATTTTCGCTATGGACAACAATGCGGCAATGATTGTAGAAAAGTATTTCTACTTTATATAGGCTGTGTATTTATTATATCATTCCTGCTTTTACTATATGTTACTGTTATTTTAGGTTTTATGTGTTACTTGGCATGATTTGGTAGGTTATTTTTTGGGTCTGCGAACGCTCACAAATTTTTCCCATATAAATAAACAGTAATTGCTTCTTCACTTTACGACATTCTGGCTTATGAACCGTTTCATAGGAACGCTCTACCTTCAGATGGCGGGGGAAACCTGTATATGGAAAATAACTTACCTTTCCAAAATCAAAATTCACAAAACATGTTTAAAGGATACATATTCAGAATAGATTACTGAAAAAGAACAAACAACTTGCAACTGAATGCAGCTACATCTACCATCCAAAGCACCTATACAAAATACACTAGAAAGTTAGCCTGAATTGCTCATGATACAGCTTACATGACCATTCCCTAAGAAGCACAAATTCCCCATCAATACAAAAGATGGGGAATCTAATGAAAGGAATCTCTATCCTACCCTGAAATAATTAGCTTCCTGCTGGAGCCTATTACCATCAGTTTCCAAATGGATGTCACAAAAGCTAATATGTGTATTTTCAAAAAATATTTAAGTAAACACCACAATGAATCAAAGGTGTCAAAGCCTAAAACCAGTAAAGTGTCGTCAGGTTTACTCATTATTAGTATGCTTTCAAAGATGCAGAATAATAAATATTGTGTTGTACCATAATGCAGCTTTGCTTTTCAATTTATGAAATATCAGTAAACAAAATACATTATGAAATTGCAAATAACTTGTAAACTAAATTTCTGGATAATGAAGATTCTAAATGTTGCTCTACTTTGAAGCTCCTCTGTCATGCAATGAAAGTATTCCAAATCTCAGCCACTGTGTTATTGAAAAGCAGAGCAGGCACAAAGAGGTGAATGATTTCCTACACCTGCTCTTATTTTTCATGTTCTACTTTTCTATCGTATCACAATGTACACGAATTTCCTTAGTTTCAAAAACTTATTGATCCCACTTCGAGTCAAATTCTGAATGATATCGCACAGAAATGGACCACTCATCCCACTATGCCCATGCCCACCATCCTTACCAATTCCATTTACAAGCACCTTCCATGCCTTAGCAATCCCAGTGCTCCTTACATTGAGTTTCTGCCTCCAATGGCCCCTCAAATAATGAATTAAAGATTCCAACCATCCTCTGGTTGAAAATAAAAAAATCCTGCTCAGACCCTCCACAAACCATTTACCCTTAACGTAAATTTACCGTATACCCTTGGTATTGGTACATCTCTTACCATCTAACATGTTAATACTCCTCTTAAGCCTTCTCATCTTCAAAGGAACAAAACACAGCCAATCTAGTCTCTCTGCAGTACTGAAACAGACTATCAGGATCTGGAGTTTGGTGATGATTTTGCTTGTAATCATAGTATTGAAGGAAAACTGTAGTCAATAAATAGTGTGATATACATAGGTTTCTTTACTGTCTAAATGCTCTAGAGATGAGAGCTGGGCTAGAGAGGTGGCCTCTGCTGTAGACCTGTTTTGGACGTAGACAAACTGCAGTGGGTCAAGGTTGTCTGGAAAGCTAGAGTTGATGAGTGCCATAATCAACCTGCTGAAGCACTTCAGGACGACAGATGTAGGAGATACTGGGTGCTAGTCATAAGGCATGATCTCTTGTTTTTCTTGCGTGACAAGATGATAATGGTATTCTTAAAGTAGAAAGAAACTACAGCCTGAAATAGGAAGAGGTTTAAAATGTCTGCAAATATCCCTGCCAGCTGATTAGCACAGGATCCAAGGAGACAGGCAAGGACACCATCAGGACTTGATGTGTTCTGCGGGTTCACCCTCTGGAAGACTGACCTTCCGCAAGCATCCAATCCCTTCACCATTGACAAACAGTTGCAGCAGAGTGTACTATCTGCAAGATGCACTGCAACAACACACCAAAGTTCCTGAAGCAGCACCATCCAGACCAACAATCACTACCATCTAGAAGGATAAGAACAGCAGAAAACTGGGAACATCACTACTTGGAACTCCCCCTCCAAGTCACTCACCATCCTGACCTGGAAACATATTGCCGCTCCTTCATTGTCGCTGGGTCAAGATCATGGAATTCACTCCCTAACAGCACTGTGGGTGTACCTACAAGTCAGGGACTGCAGCAGTTCAAGAAGGCAGCTCATCACCACCTTCTCAAGAGTAACCAGGGATGGGCAATAAATGCTTGCTTAGCTGGCGACACTCACACTCATAAACCAGTGGTCCCCAACCACCGGGCCGCGGACTGGTATTGGGCCGCAAAGCATGTGCTACCGGGCCGTGAGGAAACGATATGATTTGGCGATACGAAATGATACGAGTCAGCTGCACCTTTCCTCATTCCCTGTCATACCCACCGTTGAACTTCAACTCATGCGAGGTCATCAGTCAGTCATTAACCTACAACTACAGGTGTCCCCCGCTTTTTGAATGTTCGCTTTACGAAACCTCACTGTTACGAAAGACCTACATTAGTTCCCTGTTTTCGCTAACAGAAGGTGTTTTCACTGTTACAAAAAAAGGCAGCGAGTGAAAAAAAGCAGTGCGCGATAAAAGACAGCACACGGGAAAAAAAGCAGTGCACGCCCCAAGCAGCCGCTCTCCTCCAGATTCGGAACGGCATTCTCGCCGGCACTGCTTAAACACGTGCCTGTGAGCAGCCGTTAGCAAGATAAGTTCTAAGGTATCGGCAAAGCCTAAAAGAGCTCGAAAGGGTGTTACACTTAGTGTAAAACTAGACATAATTAAGCGTTTTGATCGTGGTGAACGAAGTAAGGAGAAAGTGAGTTTGGCTTGTGGAAGTTGATGAAGATGATGTTGAAGAGGTTTTGGCATCCCATGACCAAGAACTGATAGATGAAGAGCTGACGCAATTGGAAGAGGAAAGGATAATAATCGAAACCGAGTGAGTAATGATAAAGTACGACTTTAATTTTGAAAGGGTACGTCAGCTTAGGGCATATTTGCAAGATGGTTTGAGTCCTTACAAAGAACTGTATGATCTAAAAAATGCACGAGGCTAAGCAGTCAAGCAAGCCTTTCACATCAGCCACAGCAGACGACGAACCTCGACCTTCAACATCGAGGCAGGCAGACATAGAAGAAGATGACCTGCCTGTCCTAATGGAAACAGACGATGAGATGACACCCCAGTGTCCCACCACCCGAACCCCCAGGCCACGGACAGATACCGATTCGCAGAGAATGCAGTGGTAGCCAGGAGGCACACAGCACATCTTTAAGAAAAAAAGCCGAAATAAACATGCTAATTAATTACATGCCAGGCGGCACCTAATTAATTAGCATATTTTTTTCAGCTTTCTTCTTAAAGATGTGCTGTGTGCCTCCTGGCTACCACTGTACCCCTGCACCCCTGCATGCTTCGCGGATCAGTATTGGTTGGCGGTCTGGAGGGTGGGGCCACTGCACCACCCAAATTCCGACAACTGAGTCTAACACACCATCATCAGTGTGCTTGTTGTCTTCCTGATTCCCGTAAGTGACACTACACTGTACATACATTACCTCTACTTTATATAGGCTGTGTATTTATCATATCATTCCTGCTCTTACTATATGTTACTGTTATTTTAGGTTTTGTGTGTTATTTGGCATGATTTGGTAGGTTATTTTTGGGTCTGCGAACGCTCACAAAATTTTCCCATATAAATAAATGGTAATTGTTTCTTCGCTTTACGACATTCCGGCTTATGAACCATTTCATAGGAACGCTCTACCTTCGGATGGCGGGGGAAACCTGTACTCAGAGTAAAAAACAAACGTCGCTTGAGAGTTTCTTTGGAAGAAATGGTAGGGGACATAAAAGGCCTAATGATGATGATAACGCAGAGACAGCTGAGGCAGAGACTGCAAAAAAAAAGCTTCCTTCAACAGAAAATACGACGAGTCGTACATAAAATATGGTTTTATTGCGACCGGTGACTTGCACACTCCCTGTGTGTGATATGTGGAGACAAGCTGTCTAATGAGGCAATGAAGCCCTCAAAACTGCTTTGGAACCTTGAGTCCAAGCACCCTGCACTTAAAGACAAACCCGTTGAGTTTTTTTGAGCGGAAAAAATGTGAGCAAGCGGGACAGAAGCAAGTGCTGAGAGTCACCACCTCCATAAATGCTGCTGCTCTGAGAGCATCGTACTTAGTGGCTAGTCGTATTGCTAAGGCTAAGAAGCCTTTCACTGTTGGTGAAGAATTGATTCTGACACTGCCAAGGACATGTGCCGTGAACTGTTGGGAGAAGCCTCAGCTAACAAGATGGCACAGGTTTCTCTTTCAGCTACCACAGTTTCATGGAGAATCGATGACATAACAGAGGACATCGAAGCACAGCTGTTGGAACAGCTTAATGAGTCTGGTTTCACTACCCAAGTCAAAGAGGTTGCTCCTGAATGCCAGTCTATACACTGTGTCACACACAAGTGAAATGCTGGCTAGCCGAAAAATGTCACCTGATCTTAACACTGTATTGATTGACATTGTTGAAGTTGTCAATCACAACAAAGCAAAAGCCCTTAACTCACGTCTGCTTGAGCAGCTTTGCGAGGAAATGGATGCGGAGCACAAAAGCCTTCTCTTACACACTGAAGTCAGGTGGCTATCAAGGGGGAGAGCCCTGGCCAGGGTTTTTGAGTTAAGAGAGCAGCTACAGAGATTTCTTTCAACAAAAAGTCACCACTGGCAGCACACTTCAGTGACGAGGAGTGGATAGCAAAACTCGCTTATCTGTGTGACATCTTTAACCTACTCAATGAACTCAATTTGTCACTTCAGGGGAGAATGACAACTGTCTTCAAGTTGGCAGATAAAGTGTCTGCTTTCACAGCCGAACTGGAACTGTGGGGACGGCGAGTGGACAGGGGAATATTTGACATGTTCCCACCATTAGCTGGGAATTTGGGAGAGACTGAGGCTCACAGCTGGTGCGCGATCACCTATCTTCGCTGTCGACAGAATTCCAGCATTACTTCCCAACTGCAAATGACCCAAGACGTGCAAAGGGATGGGTCCATGACCCATTTGTGGATGTCCCCAGTGAATCATCCATGTCAGCGCGAGAAGATGATCAACTCCTCGAGCTTGCAAATGATGGTGGGCTGAAAAGTATGCTTGACATAACATCTCTGCCTGCATTCTCAATCAAAGTCAAGGCTGAATATCCTGACATAGCCACAAAAGCACTGAAAACGTTGCTTCCATTTCCAACATCATATCTCTGTGAAGCGGAGTTTTCTGCAATGAATGCAACGAAAACTAAACTGCAGAATAGATTGGACATAAGGAACCCCCTTACAATTGATTTCTCACCATATTCATGTGAGGAAAATATGTGCTGTGTGCTTAATAATAAATTCGTTAGATAAACCCTTTTAGAAACGAAATTGAGTGTATTAGCCACTGATAAGTGACTTATAGTTGACTTATCACCTATATTCCAGACGTGATTAGCACCCCCCGCGCCCCACCCCCCACCCTGTTGGACGGTCCGCAAGAATATTGTCAATATTAAACCGGTCTGCGGTGCAAAAAAGGTTGGGGACCCCTGCCATAAATGAAATTTTGAAAATGTTCACAACAGTGACTAGATTCAGGTGCAGTGGAGGCCGCCAGGATGTTTTCAGAATGCTTTATATGGTGTATTGATTAAAAATGGGTAAGGGTGAGAAGGGAAAATGCCAATCTAAGGAAGTCGAGGTACTGATGAGCTTTCTTGGCCTTGGCCATGACATCAATGTGGTTGGACCCGTACAGGCTACTGGTAATGTTCACACTTTAAACTCGCAAAACAGAATATGTTAAGCTCACAGGGAAGGGACTCAACCTCACAATCTATCTCATTACCATTTTGCTCTTCTTCGTTTACCTGCAATGCACTTTCTCAATAGCTTTTATGTTTTCATCTGCATTGTTATGGCTTTACAATATTCCACCTTGATGCACTGTGTAATGATTTGATCTGTATGAACAGTATGCAAGACAAGCTTTCCACTCTGTCTTAGTAAATATGATAATAATCAACCATAACAACTTCCTAATGAATCTTTTCTGCAGTCACATTCTTCCTGTGGAGTAACGACCAGAAATGCACATAATACTTCAACTGCAGTCGGCCCTCCTTATCCGCGGGTTCCGCATAGGCGGATTCAACCAACTGCGGATCAGGAAAACCCAGAAGTTTCCTCTCCAGCACTTGTTGTTTGAACATGTACAGACTTTTTTTCTTGTCATTATTCCCTAAACAATGCAGTTTAACAACTATTTACATTGCATTTACATTGTATTAGGTATTATAAGTAATCTAGAGATGATTTAAAGTATACCAGAGGATGTGCGTAGGTTACCACGGATTGGGATTGAAAAAAACCCACAAGTTCTCTAAGTACAGGCACATCCGGTATTATTTGGCGTCAGTTAGTCAAACGTTTGCCTTAGTATATAGGAGGGGTCCCCAACCTTTTTTGCACCGTGGACCAGTTTAATATTGTCAATATTCTTGCGGACCGACTGACCTGGAGGGGGGGGGGGGGATTCAAGTAGGGTTAAACTCACCTCAACATGTCTTTTACAGTTAGGGTTGCCAACTATCTCACTCCCAAATAAGGGACAAAAGTAGCAATCAAATCCCAGGACACTTTACCCCCAAAAAGACTACCATGACCATGAAACCTTGTGCGGGCAACTGTGTGCGCATGCGTGACATGCGTATATGATGTACGCATGCACATGTGCGCTCATTCTTTTCCCTCCACCAATTGATTTTGCCTTCATCTTCCCGACTATACTGTACATAAAGGTGATCTGGGCCGACATTTATGTGCCAGGTGGCACCTAATTAATTAGCTTGTTTATTTCGGCTTTTTTCTTAAAGAGCGCTGGGTGCGTTCCGGCCACCGCTGCATTCTTCGCGGCAATGTATCGGTCTGCGGCCTGGAGGTTGGAGACCACTGAAATAAGGGACTTGAGCAT
The DNA here is from genome assembly GCF_030028105.1 of Mobula birostris. Lineage (NCBI taxonomy): Eukaryota > Metazoa > Chordata > Chondrichthyes > Myliobatiformes > Myliobatidae > Mobula > Mobula birostris. Next base: position 29,051,697 of record NC_092394.1, on the reverse strand, counting down.
CCGCGATTTTTGATATCCACGGGGGGGGTCCCGGAACCAATCCCCCGCGGATAAGGAGGGCCAACTTTATGTCCATATGAATGGTCCCTGAATTGCACCTATAATCTGTGCCACAGTTAATGAAGGCAAGTGCCTTATATGCCTCCTTCATGATCTTATCTACCTGTTACTGCCATCTTCAGGAATCCTTGTACTTGTACAACAAGGTCCTCATTTGAGTATTTGCAGGGACTCCATCATTCATTGTATATGTTATACCCTTATCAATAATCCAAAGTGCATCATGTAGTCCAGCGGTCCCCAGCCACCGGGCCGCGGACCGGTACCGGGCTGCAAAGCATTTGCTACTGGGCTGTGAGGAAACGATATGATTTGGCGATATGAGTTAGCTGCACCTTTCCTCATTCCCTGTCACGGCCACTGTTGAGCCATTACGCATGCGAGGTCATTACCCGCACGTCATCCATGTCAGCGTGGGAAAGAGGTCAACTCCTTGAGCTTGCAAATGACGGCGGGCTGAAAAGTATGTTTGACATAACATCTCTGCCGGTATTCTGGATCAAAGTCAAGGCTAAATATCCTGAGATAGCCACGAAAGCACTGAAAACGTTGTTTCTATTTCCAACATTTTTCTGCGAAGCAGAGTTTTCTGCAATGAATGCAACGAAAACTAAATTGCGGAGTAGACTGGACATAAGGAACCCCCTTCGAGTATCGCTGTCTCCAATCACCCCTCGATGGGACCATCTTGTTGCAGGAAAACAAGCCCAAGGCTCCCACTGATTCAGCGATACTGGTGTGTTGCAATGATTTTATATGTTCATACGGGGAAAATATGTGCTGTGTGTTTAAGGTCCAAACGTTACTTAAAATGTTATGATGCTATTGACTTACTTATATAACCATATAACAATTACAGCACGGAAACAGGCCATCTCGGCCCTTCTAGTCCGTGCCAAACGCTCCTCTCACCTAGTCCCACCGACCTGCACTCAGCCCATAACCCTCCATTCCTTTCCTGTCCATATACTGATTCAATTTTTCTTTAAATGATAATCTCGAACCTGCCTCTACCACTTCTACTGGAAGTTCGTTCAACACTTACTTCAAGTTCCCCTGTCCTCCCCTGATAATTGACGTATCACTATATTCATGCAAGGAAAATATGTGCTGTGTGTTTAATATTAAATTCATTAGATAAACCCTTTTACAAATGAAATTGAGTGTACTAGCCACTTCTCACCTATATTCCGGTCGTGATTAACAACCGCCCCCCCACCCCGAGCAGAATCTCCAAAAACGATTTGCAGGGCAAAAAACTGGTGCCCGCGCAAGGCTTCATGGCCATTGTAGTCTTTCTCTGGGTAAGTGCAATGTATTTGACTGCTACTCTTGTCTGTTGACAACCCTACACACTCTGCCCACCCCCCTCCCCCCCCCGGGTCGGCTGGTCCGCAAGAATATTGCCAATATTAAACTGGTCTGCAGTGCAAAAAAGGTTGGGGACCCCTGATGTAGTCAGCAAGACCAATTCCTTCAGGATTACTCATCAACATATTTCTTCAGCACAAAATTATCCTGCTTACTATCAAAACCCATCCATTTTATGTCAACTTTGAACTTACTGATCATAATCACCTTTATACTTACATTTATAAATAAAGAAATAAGCTGCAAAATCCCAGTACTGATCTTTGCAGTATAATAGTCACAGACTTGCAATCACAAAAATCATCAAGTCAATTTTTTTTTAAATTTAGAGATACAGCATGGTAACAGACCATTCCAGCTCAATGAGTCTGCAACACCCAATTCCAGCTACATGACCAATTAACCTACCGACCTGTAAGTTTTTGTAATGTGGGAGGAAACAGGAGGATTTGAAAGAAACTCACACAGTCACAAAAAGAGTGTAGAAAACCCTACGTACAGCGGATTGTTGGGGCTGTAATAATGTTATGCTAGTTGTTTAATTCAATTTGCCAACACGCTTTGAATCTCATAGGCTCTAACTTTTTGGACCCATGTAGAACCTTGTCAAAAGCCTTACTGAAATTCACAGACAATATTAACTGCACCAAGTCACCTCTTCAAAATATTCTAATCAAATTGGCCAGTAAGGATCTGCCTATAACAAGGCTGGCTATCTCCAATTATTTCTCATCTTTCCAAAATATGGATTAATTCTCTCCCTCAGAATTTTTGTCCTTGAACTCCCCTATCACTGCCATTAGACTCAGTGGCCTATAATTACTTAACTTATCGCTTCAGGTTTTCTTAAAAAGGTACATATGCTCTACTTCTGTCATTTGGCATCCACCCATGGCCAGCAAAGATTTACAATCTCTGTCAGAGTCATAGCAACTTTCTCCCTAGCCTCGCATAGCAGCTCATTAGGCCCTGTGAATGTATCCATCTTCAAGCACTCTAAGACATCAAATAGCCTCTTCTTTCCCTAAAAATTATTGCATATTGTTAAGTGTCAAAGCCTGCTTCCCTGAGTTCTCGAATTGCAATACAGATGAGATGTATTGCTCTAGCTCCATGCATAGATTGCTCCTTTTGTCGCTAAATAAATCATATCCTTTTTCTGGTCCCCATAATTTACTTTTAAAACTCGGGATATTTCTCAGTCTTGTGTTGGCAGTAAAATTTCATGCCCCCACATTGCAATCCTAACTTAAAGTACCCTCTCTACATTTTGTATACTCTTGATAGGTCACCCCTACTTCAGTTCTCTGTAGATACTGTATGGTTTGTTGTCAAAATCACAACCCTTGATTTTTTTTTGATATTCCTTGAATAGATACTCCATAATTGAAAGTCAGCAAATCTCCAAGGTAGAGTTTTTCCAAAGGTTTATAAACATTTACATTAACAAATATTTGTGGTAACAGCTAACATGAGAGGGCACAGTTTTAAGGTGCTTGGAAGTACAGAGGAAACATCAGAAGCAAGTTTTTTTTTCTTTTTTTACGCAGTGCGAATGCATGGAATGGGCTGCTGGCGATGGTGGTGGAGGCAGATACAATAGGGTCTTTTAAGAGACTCTTGGAATAGGTACATGGAGCTTAGAAAAATAAAGGGTTATGGGTAACTATGTAATTTCTAAAGTAAGTACATGTTTGGCACAGCATTGTGGGCCAAATGGCCTGTATTGTACTGTAGGTTTTCTGTTTTTAACAGCTCTCAACAGCCTTATAAAGGTACATTTGTTTTTTCAAGCCCAGGGTAGAAGAGCCTAAGCATAGAGGGCATAGGTTTAAGGTAAGGTAGGAAAGATTTAAAGAGGACACGAGGTGCAACTTTTTCCACAGAGGGTGGTGGGTACATGGAACGAGGTACCAGAGGAAGTGGTAAAGGCAGATTCAGTGACAACACTTAGAAGACATTTGGATGGGGACATAGATGAGAAAGATGAGAAAGGCATATACAATTAGCTCAGGTAGGCAACTTGGTCAGCATGGACGGGTTGTTTTGAAGAGCCACTTTCGATACTGTACAACTCTACCAATCCATGTCCTATATTGCTCAGCTTGAGAAAGAATTATTTTAATAGCTACCCTGATAACAACCTCCGTTACACAAACTCCACAGCATGTGAGCCAATCTTACTCCCTGCGTAGGACATCCACTCACCTGAGGAGTTGACCTAGCAAATCTGTATTGCATTGACTCATGGAATATATTTTCAAATAAGGAACATAAAATACAGTACTGCAAATCAAGTCCCACCAATCCCTATAATACACTAGTAAGGCTTCTTTCCTTTTGTCCCCCATCCTACTACAATACAGCCAACATACCAATTCATTGCCGAACCTACAAATAATGCTCATGGGTGTGATGTAATAATCTGCTATTTTCTACACACTGAACTAAATCTGGTACAATATGAAAATAAATGTAGAATGAGATATCTCAGGGCCATTATACTGAAGCACTGTGGGCCTTCAGCAATGTAACAGCTGCAGAAGACAACCAAATCTATTTACCTCCTGCTAATGCCCTTCAAGTGCATTTCAAATGATGATTTCAAGAAACCACAATACATTCTAGTTGTCTTGATTGAACATTAACCTTAAGTGGCATAAGAAGCCAAAAAAAAGGGAGAATTTGGAATCTATCAAGGTATAATTTGAAGCTAATCAGTTAAACAAACATGCTATTCAACTATTAAATCACTCATTAAAGTATTAAATACAGTCATTCTACCATTTAATTTGACACGAACAGTAAATTTCATGCTAAGTGGTTTTTAAAGTTAAATAAATTCACTTTTCCCTGGGAACTGCTGTCCATTGGCAGCAATTAAGAAGTCTTGCAGAATTGCTAAGATAGTTTTCAAATCAATTTAGTATACAAAACATTACCATTATGGTTTGAAGACCCAACTGGAGTTTCATTCTTGAGAAAATACAGTGCTGTGCAAAAGTCTGAGACACCCTATACATTTTATATAAATTTTGTTTTAAATGAAAAAGGACCTAGTGCTTTCCCAGCATATATGATGAATAAATTCTTCTCGGGCTTCCAGCCAGGTACAAGTAACCATTCTAACCATCTTCATCAGGTATGATGCTTGGGCATATCTAGTCCAGTGGTATCTATACCCCTATAGTCCATCCCTCCTAATTGGCTAGTCCTCATCCAATCAGGTTTCCGGTCTCCTACCTTGCTTACAATCAAATTCCAGTTCTTAGAGTGAGGCCTTCAGCTTTGTTAAAATTCTTTTCCCCTAGTTTTAATTCAATGGCTTCCTTTACAAGGTGGTCGCAAAAGCCATTGGAAATTTTTGAATTTCGTTAAAGTAATCAACAAATTTTCAAACAAAAAACTAATTACTTTGTAGGTAAATAGCCCAGTGCAAATATGTGCTAATGATCAATGACAGAATGAGTTGAATCTGATTAATTGAAACAGAAACTGGCATAGAAGGAATCAAACTGGGTGAAGGGCAACCAAACTAAAAAGTGAGGGTGTGGAAGATGTGACAGCTTAACCTTCAAATCACAAATTCTTATACCATGGCAAAAGTGAGCATAACAACAAGAAAGGGTAGCCATCCTACATTAGCAGGATTTCTCCCAAGCAGAAATTTTGCAGCAGACAGGAGTTTCAAGATGTACTGTCCAAGCTCTTCTGAAGATGCACAAAGAAACGGGCGAGATTGAGATTGCAGTGGTCAGACATGGAAACTAAGTGCAGCAGACAAGAGATAGATCAAACTGATGTCCCTTCTAAATTGGAAGTTCAGCACTGCTTCAGCTCTGAACGCATGGAAACCACTGGAACCCAAGTACACCCTTCTACTGTCTACAGAGGTCTTGTCAGAGGTAGTCTTCATGGAATAGTTGTTGCCAAAAAAGCATTCCTCCTAAGTGGAAACAAAGCCAAGAGACTCACCTATGCACAAAAACACAAAGAATGGGTGCTGAACAAGAAAGTCCTTCTGTGGAACATTATCAGCCATGTATCTCTAAGCAGTATGCTGGCCAGTAATGTAGTGGCATCAGCACTGGACTAGTTCCGAGTTTAAGTCCGTCCAACACACATAAAAGTTGCTGGTGAACGCAGCAGGCCAGTTTCTCGCATGTTTTCCATCTGTGCTGGGTTGACTGTCAAGCTAGCAACTCAGCCTCATAAAAAGATTTAAAGATTCAAAGTGCATTTATTATCAACAAATGTATAAATTTTACATCCTTGAGATTTGCTTGCTTAACAGGCAGTCGCAAAGCAAGGAACCCAAAATAACACAAACAAGAGGAATTCTGCAAATGCTGGAAATTCAAGCAACACACTTTATCAAAGTTGCTGGTGAACACAGCAGGCCAGGCAGCACCTCTAGGAAGAGGTGCAGTCGACGTATCAGGCCAAGACCCTTCCTCAGGACCAGCCCGGATGAAGGGTCTCAGCCTGATATGTCGACTGTACCTCTTCCTAGAGATACTGCCTGGCCTGCTGCGTTCACCAGCAACTTTGATGAACCCAAAATAACCTAATTTTTAAAAATATTAAAATAAAGACCAACTCCCAGAGCCCACAAAAACAGAGAATAAAACAAAACAAATCATGTGAACAACAGAAGCGAGCAACGACAGCATTCCAAACCAAATTGAGTCTTCGGATCCAAATACCCAGAGCAGTTCGGAGCAGGCCATCATATTAGCAGGGCAAATCGCTGCAAAGTTCGCAGACACAAAGCACAGCGGCTGGGGCCGGTCTCATAGCCTTTAGCATTACAGAGAGAGGAGCCCTCAGTCTATTTGGGCCAGTGTTTCAATTCTCCGAACCTTGCACTAGGAACTGGGTCCCATTGCGCAAATCACTCTGGTCCTGGATTTCGCTGCCAGAGCAACTGTTCTCAACCTCTCCAAATCAACATGGCACCCAGAGTGATCTTACCTTGCCTGACGCCCTGCTTTCCAGTCTATCTGGGCCAGTGTTTAGATTGTCCAAACAATTTATTACACCTCAGTATAGGACCTGGGCCTCACTCCTGGTCTAGAACATGCCGCCCAGCAATTCACTTCAAACCTTGATTTCATTGCTGAAGAAGCTGTTCCTGACATCTCAATATTGGCTTGATGCTTAGAAAGACACACCTTCGCACCCAGGTTAGTTGGACGGGCATTGCTCTATCCTCATCAATCAAGTTGGTCACTTGCTCAAAAAACAACACCATCAAGTTAATATGACATGACCTGCCCTTCACAAAGCCATGGGTTGTCCTTTTTCAAATGTTCATAAATCCTATCCTTAAGAATCCTCTCTAGTAATTTTTCTACCACTGATGTGAGACCCACTGGACTATAATCTCCAAATTTGAAATTTCATTTTGTACATTTACTTTCCCAAATACCTTCAAGTAAAATATACCCATGAAAAATTCATACAGAAAAAGGAAACAAAATACATCTAAATATGCCATGCCCTATCATATAATCATTTCCTGCTCTCTCTATACTCACTCACACTTCAAACATGAAATATGAAAATTTCCCAAGATACCAGCCATATTATAATTACATTGGGTCTTTGTAAATGTAGCTGGTGCAACTTTTGTAATGAGCAACTTTGATTTTGCTGAGGAGCACAATCAGTTCTTCATTAGCTATTCTTATCATTTCAGTGAACCACATTGATACCCAAACTTATGAATTAAGCAGCTTCGTATTAAGACAAAAAACGTTACATAAAAATTTGAAAACAGAAACAAAACTGTATGAACTTTGACACTATTACCACATTTTTAAAAAGCAAGTTGCTTTTTATTGAAAAGTATAAGGTAAATTGCTGTGACCGCCCAATATTTCAGAAAGGTGACAAGATTATATTTATAAAAGATATTTAGTGCAGATCTTTCAGTACAAGGAACTGTCCACAACTAAACACTGCATTTGGCACCAAGATGGAGGACTGTATACCTAGGGAATTATTGAAGCCTTCAGAGAAGATCTCCTGGGAAAAGCTGCAAATTAAGGGTCTCTCACCAACAAGATGTTTCCCAACCTGGGGTCCAAGGATCTCTTCGTTAATTGTAGGGGTTCATAGCATTAAAAAAAAACATAAGGACCCCTGGGCTAGGCACATGTTTAAAAACCCTTTGAGCGTTTGCCAAAAAAATATTTACAAAGGAAAACGATATCTTGCTGAAGTAACAAATGGAGATACATGTCCTATAGGAAAACTAGTAACATGAATATGTTAGTAGTTACAAAAATTTTATACATAAGAATTGCAACATTTTTTTCTTTTGGGGATTTTTCTTTGTTCATATATATTTTTTCTTTTTATTTCTTTTTTATGACTAATTTCATTATGAGTTTGGAAGTCTATTATATCTATGTTACTTAAAATCCTTTTTGTATGTGTTGAATAAGATTATTCCAATCTCTTTGTACTATGTTGTTGAGTTTACAATTTTGAAAATTAATAAAAAGATTTAAAAAGAAAGAAGATTTGCAAATACAGTTCAAATAGCATGCCTGAAATAAAAGTAGACAGAACAGCATCATTTTACAAATTGCTTGGGTTTAAGTAATAGAAAATATAGGAGAGAGAGAACTTGGTATTTTTATGCCAAACCAATAAGATCATTTATCTCATCTTTCAAGGCCATGCATGTAATGGAACCATGTCAACCTTTCGAATGTGTATAAAACAGTTGTTGCATAGTACATGCCAACAGTTCAGGTCCCCAGATAAAATCCTCCCAAGACAATACTCCTGATCCCAAAAAAAAATAGAAACCTGTATATTGTCAACTTGTAAAGTACGCCTGATTCCATAAGCATTGGCACGCACACCAACGACTCTGGGGAATCTAAAAAGAGATGTTCACTAGAAGTAACCCTGTGCCAGCATCCAACACAAGCAAGATGATAGGAATTAAAGGAAGTGAACACAAGTCACACATGCATCAGCTGTAGGTACATACATGGTTGAATCATAGATAAAGATGTAGAGGGCCAAATCATAGATAAAGTTATGCTTGCTAATGCATAACCATAGGGGTATAATGTACTAAAATCAGCTACTTTTAACCTCAAGCTACTGAATAAGTTTAATAAATTTTGTGTTTGCTTTACAGCCTTTATTACTGTCCTACTATCTGTTTCCAAAGCGATTCATCATGTTTGAAAGGTATCCACCAGCTATTTACAGGGTGAAGATGTTATTTCTGTACAATGTTCACCACTATATCAGACAATTCAAAATATTGAAAATGAAAGCTGTACAGATATCCATGACTAAAAATAACACCATTCATAGGTGACAACAGCAAGTAATGAATAGCCGGGTATTTTATCATTTACTGTCCAGCAATTCACTGAGTTATTAGAAACTTCTAAATTGCAAGAAATAATCCAAATGTACACAATAAATCTGATTAATCGAACTACAGGATGAATTAACACTTGAACCATCTCCAAAAGGAGTGCCATATTTTACTCAAATTCTTTTAAATTACAACATTGGACTAAGTACTAGACACTTGCATTGCACACATTCCTCTTCACTACTGCATTAAAGCATCCTTTTTCCTTTTCAATTATTAGCTTTTTGCTCTACTAGTTTTTTGTAACTCAAATCTTATAAAATACCTTATCAGTAAAACGAAAATAGAGCTTCTCACATTCCCATTTCCTAGTAAGAACAGTTAAAGAGAGCATTATCTGCAAAACATTCAAAAAACTCCAGCCATGAAATTACATGCAATAAAATTATAACAATTAGTATTTACATAGAACCTTTAATGCAGAGAAATATTCCTTTGGTACTTCCTAGGAGCATTGTCAAACAAAATTTAACATGTCATTTAAAGAAATACCAATACAATAATAAAGACCATCTTAAAAAGATGTTTAAATGAGCAAAAATGGGAGAGAGAGGTAGAAAGGTGGATTAGAGAAAGGAATGTCAGAGATTAGTGCCTAGCTAGCTGAAGATCAACCAACCAAAAATCAGCAATTAAAACTGAGAACAGGCAAGAGGCCACAACTGAAGTATCGTAGAAATTGAAAAGGCACTATGTAGGGAGAAATGAGGCTACCAAGTAGAGAAGGAAACGCCTTGGAGACATAGAAAGCAACACAGGTAAGCGAGGAGACACAAAAGAATGCAGTTGTTGAAATCGGAAGCATAAGAGGAAAGGGTGAATACTTTGGAGGATGAAGAAATGCAGAGCGCAGCCCACTTTAAAATTGAGGTTTGGTGCCATATCTGAAGTCAAGGCTTGAAGCTGACGCAGGGTTCTGACAGTCTTGTCAAGATGCAGGGTCTTGACCCAAAATGTTGACACATTCCTTTTCCCTCCACAAATGCTGCTTGACCCACTAAGCATTTCTAGCAATTTATTTTTTGTTCTAGGTAAGCAAAGACAATAGGGCAACTTAGTTAAGTTCCAGCCATTGGAATCTATTCTTCATATATCTGACTGAGTGGTGTCGCAGCAACAACCTTGCACTCAATGTCAGTAAGACGAAAGAGCTGATTGTGGACTTCAGGAAGGATAAGATGAAGGAACACATACCAATCCTCATAGAGGTATCAGAAGTACACAGTTCAAACCACTTCATCAAGTTCGCCGATGACATGACCATGGTGGGTCTCATCAGCAAAAATGATGAGTCAGCATACAGAGAGGAGGTGCAACAGCTAACGGACTGGTGCAGAACCAACATGTCTCTGAATGTAAACAAAACAAAAAAGATGGCTGTTGACTTCAGGAGGACACAGAGCGACCACTCTCCGCAGAGATCGTTAAAAGCACCAAATTTCTTGTTGTTCACCTGGCAGAGAATCTCACCGGGTCCCTCAACACCAGCTCCATAGCAAAGAAGGCTCAGCAGCATCTCTACTTTCTGCGAAGGCTGAGAAAAGTCCATCTCCCACACCTCCATCCTCACTGCATTCTACAGAGGTTGTATTGAGAGCATCCTGAGCAGCTGCATCATGGCCTGGTTCGGAAATTGCACCATCTCGGATCGCAAGACCCTGCAGCGGATAGTGAGGTCAGCTGAGAAGATCATCAGGGTCTCTCTTCCCGCCATCACAGACATTAACACCACATGCTGCATCCGCAAAGCAAACAGCATTATGAAGGACCCCACGCACCCCTCATATAAACTCTTCTCCCTCCTGCAATCTGGAAAAAGGCACCGAAGTATTCAGGCTCTCATGACCAAACTATGTAACAGTTTCTTCCCCCAAGTCATCAGACTCCTCAATACTCAGAGCCTGGCTTGACACCAACCTACTATACTCTTTACCGTGCCTACTGCCTTGTTTATTATTTATTGTAGTGCCTGCACTGTTTTCTGCACTTTAGATCTAATCATTGAGAGAGAGATATAACAGGAATTTTTCCAGAGCTTTCCCCTTTAGTTCTAGTTAATTCAACTAACTGGTTAATTTGAGTTTTTGCACTTCCAGATGGCGAGAGAAGAACATGTTATATAATGGACAATATCGTATTAATGGTATAGGAGAGAGAGGTCATTTGTTGGCCATTTCCTGTCAAGAATATTATGTATTCTCATAATAGTAGAGAATATTCAACTTCATCTCTATAAATATATCGTGTTCAAATTTTACTTTTTTCTGAATCGTCTTAATAGCAGGGTGAACCAAGTAAATTCAATTTTTCTTGAAATTAATACAAATTTTATAAATGTGAATAACAAAAGCCAAGAACTGAATTGTCATTGGTCAGGCTGTCAGAAAACATCCTTTTTTTTTTGAAGTGTTGTTATACTACTTGTGTGCACCAACACACCTCAGAGTGAAAATTTAAAATTAGCTTTTAACATTTGATTAAGTAATACAAAATGTAAAAATTGGATGCAGTACTGTTCCATGTGAAACTGAATTTAGGGATACAAAACACAAAATTATACTATATTTCCATTACGTAATTATAAATTATTTAATATCTAGGATTGGCACTACAATACCTGAAAATAAACAATGCATTTCATATAATTAAATTTCTCTAACTTTTGAGAAACTTGTTTTGTACCTTGATTCAAGTGCCGAGAAAATAAAGCTAAGTATAAAGCTTTCATAACCTTCCAAAATTTGCAATATCTACACCTACAAAGAAAAAACAACTAAAATCTCTATAACATATTACAGGATGTGGTAAACTGATTAGCACTTCAAAGTTGAAGACTAAACTTCTGAAAATATGAAAGGGACTCTTGAGATTTGAATATAAGAATTTATAGCTGGGAAAAAAATCATCTCAAAAATTTGACAGTATTTTTTTTTTCCACATTGTAGTTCATTAACCTTCTTAGCTCTGGAAACTTCATTTTCAAAGTACATACTAAATTAACTTAATTCAAGAATAGCACAACAGACACCAGGTTAAAAGAGAGAAATGGGCATGGAGGGTGAGGGTGTGGTTAAAATAGGTATTTCTGAAAAGCCGATGTTGGATTTCAGATTTTCAGCATGTCCCTCAGCACTTCAGAGTTACATACTCATTTCTGAATTCATCCAACCTGTATGCAAAATTAATTCCATGAAAAGAAAGAGGAAATAAGCATAATATAGTTGAGGGATAAAATGAAATTGGCCAAGCAAACAGACAAGTTGCTCTCTTTTGTTTAAGTAGTGTCCCTTTGTTCTATCCGCTGGAAAATAGTATTAGTATTCTTGTCCCCCCACCCCCACCCAATGCACCCCTGGGTTCCAACCAGCTACTGCTGTTAATTCAGATACCCAAGACAAAATATTACACTGAATTTGTAAAGCTCATATGAGAAATCCCGCCTATCAATATATAGTATGTATCATTTCGATTTGTTGCCCAATCTTGAGGTATAAATTCAAACCCGTTAATGGCAAGTGAGAAAGAATGGTAAAATTGGACTATATTTAGCATAATAATTTACCAACTCTGATGATATGAATTCAAAATATTAGAAACCTTTCTCCTCCTCCTTCTCACAAAAATCTAACACGTTTCATTGGGTAGTTTTCAGGCAATAGTGACATGCCAGTATCTTGCAGATTTTGTACACACAGCTTTGACTGAATCCAGCACCCTTACTTTACACCAACGGGTATTTAAACAAAAAAAAACTTCTTAAAGAACTCAGTGGATCAAGCAGAACAGGGAAAAGGAAGGTCAACCTTACGTGTCAAGACCTGGCATCAGGATTGAAAGTGTAGAGGGAAGATAGCTAGTTTATAGAAATGAGAGGAATAGGTGAGACAGATGCTGGAAGATAATAGATGAAAACAAAAGGCAGGTGGAGCAGAGAAAGGCTGTGAAGTGATGGATGGAATAGATAAAGTTGATGATGGGCAGATGGAACCAGGTTGGAAAGGGGATAGTAAAGGTGAACCAAGTGAGAAGAAATCCAGGTGGATAAGTACCTGAGTAATGGGCAGATGGTACTTGAATAGTGTGATGAGTCAATTCATCTGAACTATTTCTGACACTTCTTTTCCTTTTCTAGATCTCTGCCTCCAGTGTAGGTGATAAATCATCCATTGGTATTTACTACAATCCCATAGACTCACACATTACCTCAACAAAACCTCCATCTCCTATGAGTGTGCTATTCCTTCTGTCTCAGCTGTATCTGCTCCCACTCCAGAATTCTGAAATGTCCCCCTCCAAAAAAAGCCTCCCCTCTGTTATAGTTAGAGTCCTCACATGCATTTCCTCCATTTTTCTGCACATCTGCTCTCAATACCCACTCCCCCACCCACAAGAGAGATAGAGTTCTCCTGGGCTTTGCCTTTTACCCCAGAAGCCTCATTCTCCAGCACATCATCCTTATTCAGTTCCGCAAGATCCAGCCACATCTTGCCCTCCCCAATTCTGCTTTCTGCAGGGACCGTTCTCCCCATGACCCACTGATCAGCTCAACCCTTCCTACCCACCTTCTTGTCCACTAATGCTTTCCCCTGCAGCTGTAGGATGTTGATACCCATTTCTACACCCCTTAATCTGCCCCTTCAGGGGAGGCAAAGATTCATGTGCACCTCCTCTACCTGGTCTATTGCATTCAGTACTCACAATGTGTCCTCCTTTACATTGGCAAGACTAAGGAAAAGTGAATGTTTTGCTGAACAAATGTGCACCACCACCATTTTGAACTTCTGAGTTACACATCATTTCAACTCCCTTTCCTATTTCTAAAATGCTCTGTCTGTCTTTGGCATTCTCCTTTCCTATGGTTAGGCTAAACATACTCTAGAAGTATCACTGCCATCTATTAATACACACATTTCATTCAACATGCACAAGCTTTATGCTTTCTTTCAGCAACTTTCTTACTTCAGTCAGTTTAAATACAGCTACTTTTTATTTTTAAAAAAGTCCAACTAACATTGGACAACATTCATATGTAGTGTTTGCAGAAAATTTAACATTTTACAGTATTAACAGTGTGAAGAAAATACCATGAAGGGCATTTGAGAATTCTTGAATTAAGGGATATTAAATAACAAAACTGCAATAGGCTATCACATGATGTCCTTCTCCCCCCCCCAACACACACACACACACACACACACACACACACACACACGGGATTCTGAACATGCTGGATATCAAGAACAATGCACATAAAATGTTGGAGGAACTCAGTAGCTCAGACAGCATCTATGGAAATGTCAACCGGTTACTTATTTCCATAGATGCTGCCTGACCTGCCGAGTTCCTCCAGTATTTTGTGTGCGTTGTCCCTTCTTTCTTCTATTTGCACAATCTATCCGACCCAACCCTAATAAACAATAGGCCATTTAACTATAGTTATGAGATTGTTTTCCATGATGGCATTTCCCAATGTTTCCTTTAGAAAGAAGACACTTAGTGAAAAAGGAAATAAAAATGCGTTCTGCTTCACTCCTTATTAGCCAATCGGGATTTAAGGTGTTGCTAAAAATAGTGCAAGTATCAATCACTAACACCAGAAAATTTACCCCTGAACACAAGTACCCTCCTGCCACATAACTTCACTATTAGAGAAATTCCCTTTTGTTCCACTGTCACCCTTCTCTACTTACACTACCATCTAAACTAACATATTCTTGTCTTTCTTGGGTCTGATTTAGGGTCCTTCATCTGAAACATTACCACTTACTCTTTCCACAGTTGCAGTGTGACCTGCTTAGTGGGTTTTTCCCTCAGCATTCTGTCTTATCTTGGCTCAGATTTGATTTTAAAATCCTACTCATAGAAGTCTGGATTACTAAGCAGGACCTACAATCTTCTTGTAAACAACATATTACACAGACCAAGAAGCTTACTGTGCTGTTAACGGCTGCCATTAACCCATTTCAACTCACTTCATCACAGAAATGGCTTTTGTTCTATACATTCCTACCCATCCCATCTCTCCTTTTCCAGATCTGTTCGGACTGCAGACCCAAAATGTTGGCCTTTTATCTTATCAGGTGTTGCCTGACCTGCTGAACTTTGAAAGCATTTGTTGCTTATAGTTCACAGTTCCACTATCAGCAGCCTTTTATTTTCAAATACTACTTCTTTTAATATCCATGTGGTAACAAAATTAAGACACGTGATTTCCTCTCAAATTTACAGAGAGCTTAGCAGGATATGTTGTTTCTAAAGTTGTACAACTTAATTTACCAAATTTACGGTAACATACAGGATATTTCTTTCTTCTTACATGTATTTTGAAACAGTTAGCAAATATGATTCAACAATAACTAATTGACTATGAAGTATAATATTTTCTAGATAACCTTGCTATCGCACAGAGGCAAAATTCACAAAGGTTTCCCAAATAACCAAGCAAATTAAGATGATAAAAGATAACTCACTAAAAAAAATGTTAAACAGCAGCAATTGGTATCTTACTATAATATATAATAATAGATAATTTGACTTTCATTTCTTGGATGTGAACAATGTAGTGGAATTTTTTTTAAACCTGTTTTATTTGTATTAAAAAACTGTTAGAATTTAATATGCACTTTACAAAACTGGAAATAAAAAGGTCATTCAATTATTATTAAGGGATTATTAAGGGATTGGACACGCTGCAGGCAGGAAGCATGTTCCCGCTGATGGGCGAGTCTAGAACCAGAGGCCACAGCTTAAGAATTAGGGGTAGGCCATTTAGAATGGAGATGAGGAAAAACTTTTTCACCCAGAGAGTGGTGGATATATGGAATGCTCTGCCCCAGAAGGCTGTGGAGGCAAGTCTCTGGATGCTTTCAAAAGAGATGGCTAGAGCTCTTAAAGATAGTGGAATCAAAGGTTATGGGGATAAGGCAGGAACTGGATACTGATAGTGGATGATCAGCCATGATCACAGTGAATGGCGGTGCTGGCTCGAAGGGCCGAATGGCCTATTCCTGCACCTATTGTCTATTGTCAATTAATTACTTTGCTTATTAAAGGGCAAGATGAACATCAGGGGAAAAATTCCTTTTAACGTAATTCCACATTAATGAAGCCTCGCTTCCTACTTGCAAAATAGCTGTCTTAAACTGCAATGAAAAGTCAGAACATACTGTCAGTCAAGGTTTTTTTGCTTCAGTATCACATCCTTAGTATTTGCAAATTCTCATTCCACATCCCTAGACAATGCTTTCACTTCCCAGAAGATCTGAATAAATTTGTAATATATTCAGGTGTCAAGGAGTAAACCCATTTTATTTTGTTTTGGCTTTATGTCATTATGTGATCTTCCGTAATATGGAAAAAAATGAAAGAATAGCTCTGTATTAATGGTCATATTGTTTAAATACAACATAACTGTGTTAAACAGGAAGCGACTATAAACAATAGCCAAGAAATATTGAAATGATGTTAGTAATTTTATGCTCAGCTATCTGCTTGAGTACAAAGAACACGATATATGCAGTACTTATGCCTGTGGCCATAAACAATAAGACTTATAAAATTATTATGAAGCAATTTCTTTTTCTTCATTTTATGGAACTACTTTTGGCTCTCAAATAGCAAAGCAAATTATTCAACTTGGACCAGATAGGCCAAATTGTAATTTCTATAATGATAAAAACTAACACATTTAAGTACCATCTACTGTACTTTGCTTCTGTACAAAGTTAAGTATATGCTCAGCCTTAAAGGAACAAACAATTCATTTTGTTTTCTAATTAATTCAGTGAAACTTTTTTCTTTTGAATTGAATGGCTTACCTTCTTCACTCTGGAGACCAAGCTCAAAGCAAAGCAACAAAGTTTTCAAGTCTTCAACCAAAATAAATTAGGGAATGATTTTTTGTTACCTCAGCTGCTTTTAATCCCGTGGGATCATGAAAAATGCTGAAACCATGATATATTTGAAGACAAAATCATCTAGTTATGTCACACTAATTGAGAGAACCAATTAATTTGCACTTGGAATTACTCTAAGAAGGAGAAGCCACAAGATGAGCGAAGTGAAGGCAGGTATTTTTACAGGAATTATCCCATAGTTGAACTAGTATTAGTTTTAAATCAATTATCACAAAACTACCATATTGCTTTCTACATTATATGCTGAAATTTACATTAACAAATAAAAAGTTAAGATTCCCATCCCAATGTAATCCTTCTCTTTTGGCTCTTCCCACTTTCTTCAGACTAAAGGTGTAGCTATGGGAACTTGCATGGGCCCCAGCTATGCCTGCCTCTTCGTTGGTTATGTGAAACAGTCTGTGCTCCAAATATATTCTGGTACCACTCCCCAACTTTTCCTTTGCTGCATTGACGACTACATTGGTGCTGCTTCCTGCACCCATGCTAAGCTCGTCAATTTCATCGACTTTACTTCAAACTTCCACCCAGCCCTCAAATTCACTTGGTCTATCTCGGACACTTCTCTCCCCTTTCTCGATCTCTATCTCTGGAGACAGACTGTCCACTCACATCTTCTACAAGTCTACTGACTCTCATAACTACCTCGACTATACCTCTTCCCACCCCGCCACACGCAAAAATGCCATTCCCTATTCACAGTTCCTCCATCTCTGCCGCATCTGCTCTCAGGAAGAGTCTTTCCATTCTAGGGCATCTCAAATGTCCTCTTTCTTTAAGGATCGTAGTTTCTCTTCTGCCGTCATCAATGATGCCCTCACCCGCATCTCCTCCATTTCCCGCACTTCGGCCCTCACCCCATCCTCCCACCACCACAACAGGGACAGAGTTCCCCTTGTCCTCACCTACCACCCACCAGTCTCCAGATCCAGCACATTATCCTCCACAACTTCCACCACCTTCAACAGGACCCCACCACTAAGCACATCTTTCCCTCTCCACCCCTCTCTGCTTTCCGCAGGGATCGGTCCCTCCACGACTCCCTGATCCACACGTCCATCCCCACAGATCTCCAACCCGGCACATATCCCTGTAAGCGCAAGTGCTACACCTGTCTCTACACCTCCTCTCTTGCCACCATTCAGGGCCCCAAACAGTCCTTCCAGGTGAGGCATTACTTCACTTGAGTCTGTTGAGGTCATCTATTGCATCCGGTGCTCCCGGTGCGGCCTCCTCTCCATCGGTGAAACCTGACACAGATTGGGGGACCGCTTTGTCGAGCACCTCCGCTCTGCCCGCCACAACAGACAGGATCTCCCAATTGCCACCCACTTCAACTCTGCTTCCCATTCCCATTTGGATATGTCCATACATGGCCTCCCCTACTGCCATGATGAGGCTAAACTCAGGTTGGAGGAGCAACATCTCATATATCATCCAGGTAGTCTCCAGCCCCTTGGTATGAACATAGAATTCTCCAACTTCCGGTAATTCCCTCCCCCTCACTTCCCCTATCCCTATTTCACTCTGCCTCCTCTCCCAGCTGCCTATCACCTCCCCCATGGTTCTGCCTCCTTCTACTACCCATTGTGTTTTCCCCTATTCCTTTTTCACCTTTCCTGCCTATCACCTCCCTGCTTCCCCTCCCTCATCCCTTTATTTTTCCCCTTACTGGTTTTTCACCTGGAACCTACCAGCCTTCTCCTTCCCACCCTCCCCCCACCTTCCTTATACGGCCTCTGCCACTTCCCGCTTCAGTCCTGACGAAGGGTTCTGGCCTGAAAGGTTGACTGATCGTTTCCACGGATGATGCCCGACCTGCTGAGTTCCTCCAGCATGTTGTGAGTGTTGCTTTGATCCCAGCATCTGCAGTGTGTATTTTGTGTTTACCAATGTAATCCATGTACTTTTTAAGCATTCAAATAATGTCAAACCTGTTTTAATGGTTTTACCACAATACCAAAATCCTTGCTCTTCGAATTGTTTACTTAACTGCATTCTTATAACACTACGTCATTCGAGCTATGCATTAATATTTAAATCAACTTCAAAAATCTTTGAAAACTTACCTCTGCGACTTTGGGTGGAACTCCATCTCCAAGTACTTCCCTGACAAAGGCTTGTTGGTTCATATAATATGAAAGGCCACTCGTTCTCTTGAAAGCATCTTTCAATCTTTTTAATTCTACATCCGTAACTGTTTTGAAAAAGAAATATCAGTTAATATACATACAGTATAAAGCTGTATAACTAGTTAACATTTTTCACATTTATATTTAATTACAGAGAGGAGCAAGATATTCTGCATTCTTTGTGCAGGAGGTAGTGTGACTTGGCAACAAATTTCAGTGCTATCTTCACTATTACAAGAATGAAATCATGATTTAAAGTCAAAATATTGCCTACAAGGCCTAAAGTGAATAAAAAAGCAAACTTGTTTATAATCATCATTATATGCTGTGTCATATGATGTGGGCAACCATAGTCTTCCATCTGTCTTTAATCTGATCATTGCCAGTGGGGAAGATCCCCTTCACACTGTTGTTCTTACTCTGTTCTCTACCCATGGCCATGATTGTTCTTGGCAAATTTTTCTACAGAAGTGGTTTGCCATTCCCTTCTTCTAGACAGTGTCTTTACAAGATGGGTGCCCCCAGCGATTATCACTATTCTTCAGAGATTGTCCGTCATATGTCAGTGGTTGCATAACCAGGACTTATGATATGCACCAGCTGCTCATACGACCATTCACCACCTGCTCCCATGGATTCACTTGCCCCTGATCAAGGGCCAAAGCACATGTTACACCTTGCCCAAGAGTGACCTGCAGGCTAATGGAGAGAAGGAGCACCTTACACCTCCTTTGATAGAGACATATCTCCATCCCATCACCTGACATGGCAAGGACAGTGTAGAAATGAACCTTTACCAGACTCTTTCACCTGGATTCATCATTAATTTTGTCACTCAGTCTCTCCTAACTTCCACCATATCACTGTTTATGATATGCCTTTTAAGCAACTTATTTTGGACAGCTTCAACTCCTGAAACTTTGATTAGAAATGACTACTTATGATGGGCAGATTAACTGCACCAGAAATACATTGAGAAGAGAATTGTTGTCAGACAATTCAAGATGAATCTAGCACAAACTAAACATTTGTTGCAATGCAAATTCACTAAATTCTAAACTTCGAATGATTCAATAATACAAGAACACCAAAGCTGGAAACTAAAAATAGACTAACTTTGGATCAGCAAAGTATAATAACTAAAACCATCAAATTAGCGGACATTGCAAAAAAGCCTACCTACAAATGCAAGTATTTTCATATATTTCTTCTGTACATGCAAGTGCAATGTAATGCCGGGAGTAATCACCAGATTGATTCCTGGGATGGCAGGACTTTCATATGATGAAAGAAAGACTGGATCAACTAGGCTTATACTCGTTGGAATTTAGAAGATTGAGGGGGGGATCTGATTGAAATGTATAAAATCCTAAAGGGATTGGACAGGCTAGATGCAAGAAGATTGTTCCCGATGTTGGGGAAGTCCAGAACGAGGGGTCACAGTTTGAGGATAAAGGGGAAACCTTTTAGGACTGAGATTAGGAAAAACTTCTTCACACAGAGAGTGGTGAATCTGTGGAATTCTCTGCCACAGGAAACAGTTGAGGCCAGTTCATTGGCTATATTTAAGAGGGAGTTAGATATGGCCCTTGTGGCTAAAGGGATCAGGGGGTATGGAGGGAAGGCTGGTACAGGGTTCTGAGTTGGATGATCAGCCATGATCATACTGAATGGCGGTGCAGGCTCGAAGGGCCGAATGGCTTACTCCTGCACCTATTTTCTATGTTTCTAATCTACTTTCAGCACTTTTCCAGACCCTCTTCCATCTCACTGTAATATCACTGTTTGGTATGGAGCACCAATGTGCAAGATCAAAAAAGCTGCAAAGAGTTATAAACTCAACCAGCTCCATCAGGGCCTGCCCACCAATGTTGACACCTTCAAAAGGCAGTGGCTCGAGAAGGCAGCTTCCATCATGAAGGGCACTCACCATCCAGGACAAGCCCTCTTCTCAATACTACTGTCAATGAGGTGGTGCAGGAGCTTGAAGACTCATACTCAAATGTTTTAATTTCAGCTTCTTACCCTCTGCCAACAGATTTCTGAATGATCCATGAACACTCCCTCACTATGTTGCTCTACTTATTAATTATAATAATTTATGTATTTTGGGCCAGCTGGTGGCACAACGACATCAGCGCCGGACCTGGGAGTGGAGGTTCCCAGGTTCAAAACTAGTCGGGTCCACCCCCGAGCACGCTTTCCATCCGTGCCAGGTTGAGTGTCGAGACCGCAACTCGACCTTGTAAAACAAAGGGAAAATACTGCGAAAATATCTGTGTGAGGAGTGGCGCGCCACAGTCTCTCTCTCTTGCTCTGCACCTTGCAAAAAGCCACGAAAAATCCATCATCACGGATGCATGCATGGACACGCATATGCACACACACACACACGCACATGCCAAAAAATAATAATTTATGTATTTCATTGTACTGCTACCGCAGAACAAAATTTAATGACGCCAGTGACAATATGTATGATTTTGATTCTGAATTCAATAATATTCATGCCCTTTCTCCTGGTATTTTTTCATTTAACTGAAGGAAATGCAAGAGATGCTGCTTTGCATCCTCCATTCCCACCAACCATGTTCCTGAAAGCTCTTTCCAGATTAATTATATTCTTTTAACTCGGTGCTCTGCTCACAATGTGGTAATCTCTGTGAGGGAAACTAAACACAATTCAGGTGACTGCTTTGTGGAATGTCTCCATTTAGGCAACAAACTGCCAGTTGCCTATCAATTTCATTCTCCATTCTTCTCCCTTCTCTGACCACTCTAGCTTCATTCAGCTCCCTACACCTTTTTAAGTGAAGCTCCAGGCACAGGGTCTCATCTGACTTTATACATTACAGCTGTCTGAGCTTAGTACTGAATTAAATAGTTTTTACACTTCATTTTTCCAGCATTCAATTCCATTTCCTGATCATTTCAGATGTTACCTGCCTTCTATTTGAACTACTTGCTGGCATGTTTACTAACCTCTACCAGACTCTTTCACCAGGATTCATCACTAATTTTGTCATTTAGTCTCTCCTAATTTCCACCACATCACTATCCTGCCCGTTTGCTTTGCAGCTTCCCTTTTTAAAGCAACTTAAATTTTCTAATGCTTCATCAGAAATGGGAGTAATTAATTGTTCCAATTTCTATGATTTTTACGATGTCAGTAAGTTTCCCTTACAAATTTTCAGGAGTTCAAAATACACAGCTTCCCATCAGACCAGTTCAACAATAGCAATGCTCATTCAGTCAGCCAATTATGGAGGTAATGATTTAAATGAGAGGGGAGAATTTAATAGGAGCCTGAGCAGTAATGCTTTTCACCCAGAGGGTGGTCATTAATGGAATAAGCTGCCTGAGAAAGTGGTTGAGGCAGGTACAATACATTAACAATATTTTTATTAGGCATTTGGAAAGGTCATGAACAGGAAAGGTTTACAGAGATATGGGCAAATGCAACTAGCTTAGATGGGAAGTTTGGTTAGTATGGAGAAGTTAACAGAAGGACCCATTTCCATGCTGTATGACAATGAAATTTTTATACAAAATTGTGGGAAAACTGCTAGAATAGATGCTCTCCTTTTTGTTTGAAGGGACTATTTTGACTAAACTGAATCTATATGATGCAAATTGCATTTGCTTAAAATGATCAGGTCCAAAACGGTCTCCAAATTTTGGCTGTGCACATAATGCATAATAAAACTCTTAAAAAGATGACATCAATTCAAATTACATATAAATCTTCCTGCAATAGTTAAAACCTATCACACTATCTATTCATCTTCATTCTCCATTGCAGCTTCAGGTTTCAAGTCTGAGATTTGGTTCCACTTAAACCCTTAAACCAGTAAGTACATGTGGCATCATTAGGAACAGCATGTATTTATCAGCAAAATCAGTGTCATTTGAGCAATTGCAAAATTTCCATCAAAAAGGCTTATTTCAATTGTTTGATATGTCTTCAGTTGTCAAAGCCTCCAGGGCCTCAGAAGCTTAAGATGCTTATGAATGGTGGAGCAGTTTAGTTCTGGATGATCAAGAGGCTACAACTTGGACAATACTCATTTTTCAAAACAAGTTTAGAGCCTTATGAGAACACCGAGATGATATATGAATGAATTTGAAGACAAAAATAAGAACATTAAAAATTAAAGTTTTAGCACGAGTCATTCTCGGTCAGCAAATACTTGTTGATGAACGGTCCTGGACCTGAAATGTTAGCTGTTTCTCTTTCCACAGATGCTGC
Organism: Mobula birostris; assembly: GCF_030028105.1. Classification (NCBI taxonomy): domain Eukaryota; kingdom Metazoa; phylum Chordata; class Chondrichthyes; order Myliobatiformes; family Myliobatidae; genus Mobula; species Mobula birostris. Next base: position 29,028,558 of record NC_092394.1, on the reverse strand, counting down.
CTGACTTGCTAAGAGATTCCAGCATTTTGTTTTCTTTTGATACTTCAGGGTTTTTTAGATGTTACTCCTAACTGTATCTCAAATCACAAGAATTTCTTTTTTAATGTGTTAACAAACATCAGCTTAATAAATTTTTCAGTGTACCCCAAAAAAATTTAAAATAAGTGCAGGAAACAGGGTGTTTAAAGAAATATTGGATTAGGGTCTTGAGGCATTTGAAAGAAGTGTTGGAATCTGCCATCAGTGAATTTATGAAGAATACATTAAAAAATATCACATGCTTCGCTAGATGCAGATTCAACCAATGAGATGATCAAAATTTCACTGTATATCATAATCTTTCACAATTTCATATCCCATTAAATGTGACACAGCAAGCAAGACAATAGATGTTTAAAAGTCAAGACTGCTTACAATGAAATACAGTAGATATACAGTAAGGAGGATTGAGTAGTTTTGAGTGTTATTACGTAACATGCATGAAGTTCACGATGATCAATTGTTAGCAGCCAAAATGGGTTCAGAGCAGATATAAATTGTGGAATAGGATGCACTTCAATACTTTATGCACAACAGTTTCAGTTACTTTCATTATAAATATGAAATTGAAAATGAGTTACAAATAATCCACCTCTCAGTTATTGTACAAGATTGGCTTTGAATGTCAAAAAATTACAATAGATTTTACACAAATTTATACCATTATTTAATAATTCAAAGGCATAACTCCACATACAATTCTTCACTGACAGATATACAGCAACTTTGAAGCATCTTCCTTAAATGAAAACTGTTTTGCACTGCACAGCTGAATTTCCACTTTACAATCATCTGATCAAGATTCAAACCATCAGGATGCTTCATAATACTTGAACACTAACCCACAATATCAAACTGACTGCTTAACTGTGTTACAACTTAGAAATCAGATTACCAATATCATGGCAAAAATATGATCTAGAATTACAAATATGATCTAGAATTTAAAATAACAAAATTGAACAAAAATGTCAACTGCCACAGGGTCATATCTATCAGTTGCTAAACCAGTTAAAAAAGTAATTTTAAAATATCCACTTCATTATTAAAATCTTCAGATTTAGATCATGCAAGGAAAACAAATCAATCACACTTTAAGCCTTGAGTACCACGACAGTAAATTTGCCAGTTTAAAATTAATGGTTTGTAGATATAATCCACTAAAAGTTTTCCATAAATTCTCTGGTTCTACTTGATCATCACACTCTTCCAGTGAAAATTAATCTCAACTGTCATCATACTGTCAAGCCCAGAATTTCCTGCCAGCAATGAGTCACTAGCCCTTAATCTGACCCACAGCCTGGTTGAAGGTTGTGTCAAAATAACTTGAATACTACAGAAACAATCAAAAACAATTTTAAAATATTTATTAATCAGTAATAAACAAATAAAACATATGGAAAAATATGGAATTGAACATAATTGATGAAAAAATTAGTAAGTATCCTAACACATGTCAAGTACTAATAGTACAGGGCACATGGGCACAATGGCTGTGGAACTGACATGACAAGTCATATTCTGCTTGCAGGTCAGTGACCAGTGGTGTGCCTCAGAGATCTGTTCTGGGACCTCTACTCTTCATGATTTTTATAAATGACCTGAATGAAGAAGTGGAGGGATGGGTTAGTAAATTTGCTGATGACACAAAGGTTGGGGGTGTTGTGGATAGTGTGGAGGACTGTCAGAGGTTACAGCGGGACATTGACAGGATGCAAAACTGCGCTGAGAAGTGGCAGATGGAGTTCAACCCAGATAAATGTGAAGTGGTTCATTTTGGGAGGTCAAATATGATGGCAGAATATAGTATTAATGGTAAGACTCTTGGCAGTGTGGAGGATCAGAGGGATCTTGGAGTCTGAGTCCATAGCACACTCAAAGCTGCTGCGCCGGTTGACTCTGTGGTTAAGGCAGCGTACGGTGCATTGGCCTTCATCAACCATGGGATTGAATTTAGGAGCCAAGAGGTAATGTTGCAGCTATATAGGACCCTGGTCAGACCCCACTTGGAGTATTGTGCTCAGTTCTGGTCGCCTCACTACAGGAAGAATGTGGAAACTATAGGAAAGGTTCAGAGGAGATTCACAAGGATGTTGCCTGGATTGGGGAGCATGCCTTATGAGAACAGGTTGAGTGAACTTGGCCTTTTCTCCTTGGAGCAACGGAGGATGAGAGGTGACCTGATAGAGGTGTATAGGATGATGAGTGGCACTAATCATGTGGATTTTTCCCCAGGGCTGAAATGGCTAGTACAAGAGGGCACAGTTTTAAGGTGCTTGGAAGTAGGTACAGAGGAGATGTCAGGGGTAGGTTTTTTTTAAATGCAGAGAGTGGTGAGTGCATGGAATCGGCTGCTGGTGATGGTGGAGGAGGTGGATACACAGGGTCTTTTAAGATCCTCAAGGATAGGTACATGGAGCTTAGAAAAATAGACGGCTATGGGTAACCGTAGGTAATTTCTAAGGCAAGGACACGTTCGGCACAGCTTTGCAGGCCGAAGGGCCTGTATTGTGCTATAGGTTTTCTATGTTTCTATATCTGCACTACAAAGCTGCACACCAAGATAAGTCCAGCATCACACTGGAGTCAAGAGATTGGGCGTTTGCATTCATATGAGAACCTGAACTTGGTTGGACTTGTACAGAAATTCCAGCATTTCCCTACAAAATTCATCTCATTATTTCATCGATCCACTTCCGAATTTATTCCAACTGCAGAACTTGAACCTTTGGACTGGAAAGAACAAACTGCAAAACTAAAATTTAATGTGTTACTCTGCAGACATACATCACACAACATCCCCTCTCATTTATTTTGCATTATCTACAAATATTTTGAATAATGTGTTTTGAAGGAAATATACAGTGGTATGCAAAAGTTTGGGCACCCCTGGTCAAAATTTCAGTTACTGTGAATAGCTAAGCCAGTAAAAGACAAACTGATTTCCAAAAAGCATAAAGTTAAAGATGACACATTTCTTTAATATTTTAAGCAAGGTTACTTTTTTTATTTCCATCTTTTGCAGTTTCAAAATAACAAAAAAGGAAAAGGGCCCGAAGCAAAAGCTTGGGCACCCTGCGTGGTGGTACTTAGTAACACCCCTTTTGGCAAGTATCACAGCTTGTAAACGTTTTTTGTAGCCAGCTAAGGAGTCTTTCAATTCTTGTTTGGGGGATTTTTGCCCAATCTTCCTTGCAAGAGGCTTCTAGTTCTGTGAGATTCTTGGGCTGTCTTGCATGCACTGCTCCTTTAAAGTCTATCCACAGATTTTCGATGATGTTTAGGTCGGGGGACTGTGAGGGAGGGCCATGGCAAAACCTTCACCTTGCAACTCTTGAGGTAGTCCATCGTGGATTTTGAGGTGTGCTTAGGATCATTATCCTGTTGTAGAAGCCATCCTCTTTTCATTTTTGGCTTTTGTACAGACGGTGTGATGTTTGCTTCCAGAATTTGCTGGTATTTAATTGAAAGCATTCTTCCCTCTACCAGTAAATGTTCCCCGTGCCACTGGCTGCAACACAAGCCCAAAGCATGATCGATCTACCCCTGCGCTTAACAGTTGGAGAGGTGTTCTTTTCATGAAATTCTGCACCCTTTTTTCTCCAAACATACCTTTGCTCATTGCAGCCAAAAAGTTCTATTTTAACTTCATCAGTCCACAGGACTTGTTTCCAAAATACATCAGGCTTGTTTAGATGTTCCTTTGAACTTCTTGGCCGCAATGAGCAAAGGTATGTTTGGAGAAAAAAGGGTGCAGAATTTCATGAAAAGAACCCCTCTCCAACTGTTAAGCACGGGGGTGGATCGATCATGCTTTGGGCTTGTGTTGCAGCCAGTGGCACGGGGCACATTTACTGGTAGAGGGAAGAATGATTTCAGTTAAATACCAGCAAATTCTGGAAGCAAACATCACACCGTCTGTAAAAAAAAGCCGAAGATGAAAAGAGGATGGCTTCTACAACAGGATAATGATCCTAAGCACACCTCAAGATCCACGATGGACTACCTCAAGAGGCGCAAGCTGAAGGTATCGCCATGGCCCTCACAGTCCTCCAACCTAATTATCATTGAGAATCTTTGGATAGACCTCAAAAGAGCAGTGCATGCAAGACGGCCCAAGAATCTCACAGAACTAGAAGCCTTTTGCAAGGAAGAATAGGCAAAAATCTCCCAAACAAGAATTGAAAGACTCTTAGCTGACTACAAAAAGCATTTACAAGTTGTGATACTTGCCAAAGGGGGTGTTACTAAGTACTGCCATGCAGGGTGCCCAAACTTTTGCTTCTGGCCCTTTTCCGTTTTTGTTATTTTGAAACTATAAAAGATGGAAATAAAAAAGTAATCTTGCTTAAAATATTAAAGGAATGTGTCATCTTTAACTTTATGCCTTTTGGAAATCAGTTCATCTTTTACTCACTTAGCTATTCACAGTAACAGAAATTTTGACCAGGGGTGCCCAAACTTTTACATGCTGCTGTATGTCATAGGTTAAACTTGCTATGCTCTGAGCCAGCTTCTCCAGCCATCTGAAAATAAGATGCAAAAGCCTTTCACTTGAAAAACAAAATTGTCCATGGATAAAGAAATGCAATATCGAAGAAAAATACTCCAGATGTTGGAAGCATAAAAGTATAAGAAAAAACATAAAATAGTGTTCACGTTCATGCATGCTTATTCAAATGAATGCAAGTCAAATCCCGGCAAAGAATCAATTGAAAATCAGTTTAAAGTAAAACTTCAAGTAGATTAAGTACATTTTTTAAAAAAATATTATGTCACTTGATTGCCAATATAAACTCAAAAGGCTCACAAATACCATTAGAACATTGATCAAATATTGGATCTTCATTATTTTGTTCTAAGATTAAAATTATTGTCTACAGCAGACAAATAATGCTTTTTCTAAATCAATTTTAGTGACTCAGTGGAAAAATACAAGAAACAGCATAGACCAATAGGGACCTGTTCAACTCCTAGAAATTAGTTAACACCCAGAAGTTCAAAGTAAATTTACTTAGGTACATATATGTCGCTATATTCAACCTGAGATTCATTTTCTTGCAGTATATCCAAGAAACAATAGAATCAATGAAAGACTGTACCGAACAGGATGAGGAAAAACCAATGTGCAAAAGACAACAAACTGTGTAAATATAAAATAAAAAATAATAAATAAATTAGCAACAAATATTGAGAACATGAGATGAAGAGTCCTTGAAAGTCAGTCTACAGGTAGTGGGAACAGTTCAGTGATGGGACAAGTGAAATTGAGTGAAGATTTCTTCTCCAGTTCAAGAGCCTAGTGGTTGAGAGGTAATAACTGTTCCTGAACCTGGTGGTGTGAATCTTGAGGCTCGTGTACCTTCTTTCTAACTGTAGCAGCAAGAAGAGAGCATGGCCTGGATGGTGGCCGCAAATTAAAGCCAGACTAATTCAGAAGTACAGTAGTATATTTAGAAGTTTTGTAAACTGCTTGCAATATGTTGTTGTGGTGCACCAGCACTTAAAAACAACACTATCATGTATAGCAGTTTACAAACTATTTGTCACATCAGACTACAGTTGCAGTTCCCAGCCTGTCATATGGGCAACATGCACACAGATATTTCCCATATATTCATGTTAAAGTTAAAAACACCAGGAAGTCACATGGGTGACAGTGTGGTGATTGGGCAACATGTAACCTGTGGGTTGCAGGTTTAGAGTCACTGACTGGGAGAAACCAAGGCAACAGGTAGAAGATGAAGAACATAAATGTGTTTCTACTTCTCACTGGTAAGCTTTCCTTGCACAGAAATGGGACAGTATAGGTCAATGGTAGAAAAATTCTTGATGATATCAGCATTTCAGCCCTGACATCAAATACCAAAAATCAGCACATCTTACACTAGCATGAAATGTGTTTAAGAAAGAAAGGGAACAAAGGAGACAAGTTAGGAAATGGGAATGAGCCATCTTAATAGTCAACACTTGCATTTTGTTCCTCAGAATTCAGTACTGTACTCTGGATGAGCCATATTATAAACTGCAGAAAAGACATGAAATCAAAAACCCATCTATTCTTTCAGATTTACTTAAAATTTTTTAAAAGCTCTATTCAGTGCTCAGTGGATTTCTTGTATTTAATGTCTTAACCAACATCAACTACTTTACTGTCACTCCAGGCTTCATGCCAAATGGAAGAGCACAAACTGGCTCTACTTACAGAAAGTATAGTCTGACTGTGTGATCCGCATGTATGACATGAAGGTTGACATAAAGGAAATTTCTTATTTTCCATTATTTACCAACTTTGGTTTATTAGTACCTCTTTCTCTACTTCGTATGAAAGTCGAGGGACCACTTAAGAATTTAAGACACATAATCCAATGGAATTGTAAAAAGAATTACATAATTAATGGCCATTCTCACAGCATGTCAAACCTTCACTGCATTTCAAAGCAATTCATTATGTGAATCACAGTAATGAGAATAAATATTGCTGGTAAATAGTGAGATTCCTTTTTAACATCCATGATGGTCCAAAACCCTGTACTACATTGACATTTACTACTGCCATTCTTCTGAATTTTTTTTAACTTGACAAATCTAAGTGCAGAGCAATGCCCTTTAAAAGAGATAACAGTAAAAACACAAAGCTCAGTACACTTCAATCATAAAAATGTATATTTATGCAAGAAATCATTAGGAAGCTACAGTGATCTCTATTTTCAGACGTTTTTGGGATTTACTTCCTCGGGTAAATATAACAAATCTCATTTTTGAATATTTGGGTTACTTGCATCACCCAGATAAAACAGGAGAACAATGGTTTCTCTTCCAATTATCTGGAATGTATATTCATAAATATTTGGGAATTTCAACAGAGTAGATGTGATACCTACCAATCAAAGGAAGCCCACTTAAAGGTACTTGCCAATAAATAGTCAATATTTTATATGAAGGGCAATGATACACGGAAAACAATCAAAATAGAGAACATGCAAAAGGAAGCTGTTTAGTATATAATCCAATCATAACGTTACAGCTTCCGTACACATTGAATATCTTAAAATTCACAAAGATAGAACAAAAGTTCAATGTTTCCTCAGTTTCTGTTCATCTTATAATTTTATGATGTTCACAAATAAGAGTTCGTTTGTGCGGCAAAGAGGATCAAAAGCAGTTCCAAGATCACTCTCATTCTGTAGGAACTTCACACTTAATTCCAAAGCTATCTTCTATAATCCGATCAGTTATTAACAATTAATTAAAAAACCCTCGATTTTTAAAATATGTTGTAATTGGTACGTTTTCAATTCTAAATTCTTTTACACCAATTGTAAAATGAGTTAATAATTCACCTGAGATTATAACTATGATTACCCTATTTCCCCATATATCCTCCTCCCAATAGTGTACAAAAGAATTAGAAACTCGTTATCTCATTTCTTACAAAGCATTAAGGAGTTGCGGAAGCAGTTAAGTGGATGAGAACAGAATCCATCGGAAAGTGACAGTTTGCTGCAGAACTCAACGCTGTCCACAAATCTGCGTCACTCCTGGCTATGGTGCCCCTCTGTCGTTGATATTTCGTTGCAAACACGTCATTAAGAGGTTAAATCCTGGCTGCTTTAATCGTGTTACGATTAATATTCGGATATTAGAGACAGGTAGGCAAACCTGCCCATAGGTATTGGCAATTTGTTTTAAAGACTGAAGTAATGTTCTCTACTGGAGAATACAATAGTTAAAAATCGCAATAATGTTTTTAAATTTACAAGGATGATTTGTCCAAGATACCTAGGTGATCTCGAAATTAATTCCTTGACAGCCAAGTGGTGAGAAAGGAATTAGTAAATTCAGCTTATTTAGACCCTACAATTCTTACTTTACAAAAAAATAAAAACATGAAGTGTTCATATAAAAAAGAAACTAAACCCCCGATGAACAGTGGCACAGACCCACCCTTTAATATCGGGTTTATATGCAGTCGAATCGAAAATTGATTTAAAAAAAAATTACACCTGAGACAAAACGGAATATTCCTGTTTCTTTCTAGAAGAGGGTAACTCCGACACTTCAAAATCGGGATTTTAAAAAGACAGCAAATCAGCATCATGTTGAAAAGGTCCCCCCGCCCCGAAAGGACGGAGTTTCCCTGCTTTCACGAACGCGTGTAACATCCCTGTCATTCCTCTCATGGTGGTGTAATGTCACCTCAATCCCGCTTCACACTTCAGGGGAACCCCGATATTCAACACAGGTTTACATTTTAAATATTCCCTTTTAACAGTAAACACAATTTTAAAAAAAACTCACCTCGTTTCACCGCTTCATCATAAGAAAGAAATCCTATCCTTGATTCCTTGGCACCCATATTCCCGTCATTTCACTCGTTATTTTGTCGCTACGGCTCGCTTCTCCCTTCACTTTATCCTCCTCCTTCAGCTTGTACTTTTCCCCCTCAGTCGAAACCCGGCCTCAGGTTTATCCACAACCTCCATAACTGAGTCACATGACATCGCGCGGCATCACGTGGGTCCGAAAACAACGGCATCGCCGCCAAGCAGGGTGGGCGCATGCGCACCTTCGCATTCTACCTTCCCTCTCCCCCCCTTCGGCCATGTTGTGTGCGGTGACGCTTTTGATGTCCCTTTAGGAGTTGGTTAGTTGACTCTAGAACCATAACTTTGAACAGCTTGTCTTAACTCAACGTTATCTTAATTAAAGCGCAGATCGGTGGGGATGTAAAAGAGGATCAAAGGCGGCAGGAGATATTTTCTTTTTGTTCAGAAAACTGTTGTGATTTGATGTTTACTTCCTGAAAGGGTGGCTGTAGTAAATTCAAAAGGGACAAATACTGAAGGTTTAAAGGGCAAAGAGCGGAGTGATTGATTGCACTACAGAACCCACACGTACACATTCAGTAGCTTTCTCTGCATTTGTCAAAGCATGATAAAAGTTTATCTTAAGATATGTAGCATTCTATTATATTGAGAAGGGAATTCTTAAAATAATTAGTATATTGTAGCGCAGGAGGGAAAAGATTTTTGGGTATTTGATTTCCTGTCTCATACTGTGTTCAGTATCAGAACATTGGGTGCAGTTCGCTTTGGAGCATATTTAACCAAAACATAAGATTTTTTTGGGATCAGAATCATGGTTAATGTCACTGGCATATTTCATGAAATGTATTTTTTATGACAGCAGTACATTGTAATTCATATTAATGAGAACAATAAATTATAATAAGTATACATAAAAAATAAAGTGCAAAAAGAGAGGGGAAAATACTGAGGAATCTCAGCCTGAAATGTCGACTGTATTCTTCCTTAGATACTGCCTGGTTTGCTGAGTTCCTCCGGCATTTTCTGTGTGTTGCTTGGGTTTCCAGCATCTGCAGATTATCTCTTGTTTGTGTCTGAGAAAATGCTTATGGGTTCATTGTTCATTCAGAAATCTGATGGCGGAGGGAAAGAAACTGTTCCTGAAATGGTAAGTGTGTGTCTTCAGGCTCCTGTACCACCTCCTTGATGGTAGCAATGAGAAAAGTTGATGGGTGATGGAGGGCCTTAATTATGGATGCCACCTTTTTGAGGCACTGCCTCTTGAAGGTGCCCTAGATGCTGGGAAGGCTAGTGCTCATGATGTACATTACAATTTGAGATGTAGACAATGTACTCATTGTCTCCAGTAGTGTAGATTTTACTTTATGTAAAATTGCATCATTTGGGTTCTGGAATCAAAGCTGTTTCAGTGAACTCCTTGAGCAAAGTATTTGCATTAAATCATTAAAAATTGATTATTAAAAGTAAATTTATTGCCCTTGTGATGTTATATATGATCTTAATTATTAAGCTGATCAATGAAAATTATGAAGCAGCAAATTTAGATAGCAATAAAAAAATGTAATCTGACACAGTCCTGCAAAGTTGATTTTTATTTCTCTAAGGTAGCCCTGGTATGTCAAGACATTTAGTTTCAAAGAATATTTGGGGGAGTAGATTTGGGATGGAGATGAGGAGGAACTGCTTTTTCCAGAGAATGGTAAATCTGTGGAATTCTGTGTCCAATGAAGCAGTGGAGACTACCTCAGTAAATGTATTTAAGACAAGGTTGGGTAGATTTTTGCATAGTAGAGAATTAAGGGTTATGGGGTTAAGGCAGGTAGGTGGAGATGAGTCCATGGCCAGATGGGCCATGATCTTATTGAATGGTGGATCAGGCTCGACAGGCCAGACGGCCTACTCCTGCCTCTATTTCTTATGTTCTTAAATTGTTTAATACTGTTTGTTCAGTGGAAGCATTCATCTGTTTAGAAGGTCATATACTCAGGTTTAAAAATACTGCAATCTAATTCTGAAGTTGCTCTTGGAACATTTTTTATTACATTTGTGATGAGAATACACATAAATTAAGATGTTTGCTGGCCTGGGCTTACACCAGTGGCATCAGCAGTTGGTCTGCCACCTGTCCTCAGGGGAGGGAGAGATAAGGAACAATGAAGCAGCATTTGGAGATGTTAATGAAGGAGCCATCAGTCTGGGTATTGTCTAGAGCTGCTCCCCCTTTGAACCCTGAACTGTTTGAAGTGATGGACAGGCGATCTGGAGATGTGTAATGAAGGGACGGGAGAGAGAGCTGTCTAGAGCGGCTCCCCCCTTTGAACCCTGAACTGTTTGAAGTGATGGACAGGCGATACCCCAGCAGGGGGATAAAAAGGGACAGGTTCGCTAAGGCGACACGCACGACACCCGAGGTAACGAGACCCTGGAAGCGGTGCGCCTCTCACAAGTCGGTGGGAAGTACCGGGCCGGAAACGCACAGGGTGGCAAGGTACGATCAGTGGGAACCCGGTGTGTGTCCACCCTCGCTTGGGTGCCGGGTTCACTGCAGAGGATCGACCGCATCTGGAGGAGGGGTCACAGTCGGTGACCCCAGGTGACATCACAAAGGACTCGCCCGAAAGCTGCTTGTGAGAAATATCGCAGGTCTGTGAGTGGAAGCCGTTTTGGAATGATCATTCGTTCTCATTCTCTCTCTCCTTCCCCCCGCAACATTGTCCATCGCCATGGCAATGATTACTGCGAACTGAACTAAATTGAACTGGACTTTGTGTCACTTTGAAATTGGTCATTTACCCCTAGACAATGATAGAGCTTGATTGATCCTGTTATCTTAATTCTGTGCACATGTGTGTTTATTCTTGCTGAACTGTTGCATTTATTATCCTTTCGATTACTGTGTTGCTTGTTTCTTTAATAAAACTTACTTAGTTCTAGTAATCCAGACTCCAACTGAGTGATCCATTTCTGCTGGTTTGGCAACCCAGTTACGGGGTACGTAACACATTGTAGTTAAAGCAAGGCCCTTTTTGTTAGTATGGATGGGTATAAATGATTTCAAGGTCTTATTCAGAACAGCAGAGAGTGTTGTGTGTCCTGTCCAAAATTTGTCCTTCAGTAAAGACCTATGTTAGATCACTTCTCAGTCTTCTCAAAAGAAGAGACACTGTCTGCTTGTCCTTCCTTGATATCTGCACCTTTGCATTTCAGGTTACTGTATCACCCTTGTCAGTCTTCTCTCTATTCTCCGCATTGCTTCTGAATCCTGTACATATTATAGCATTTAGAATGGTACATCATACTTAAGATGTGTACTTAATGAAGATGCTATATAGGTCCAGCATAACTTCAATTCTATCCCTCTGGAAAGTAAGTCGTACTGCTTGTTTTATATTTGTTATGGTCTAGCTCACTCGTTGCACAGTGTTTTATGAATGTTGTTTTGTGCCCTATCTTGACCAGCACATTTCAAGTAATAATTGACTTAACTATATATTTTACAGAAATGTACTATTATGCATTTATCTGTGTTTAACTTCACATGCCAATTATTTGCCCATTCAGTGAATTTCTTCATGTCTTTCTGTAATTTGTATTTATAGAACATTGAACAGTGCAGCGCAGAACAGGCTATAATAACTACCATGTGGTACCTATCTTGAGACCAATTTACACTAAATTTCCTCCTGTGTATCATCCATATGCCTCCATTCACTTCATATACATATGTCTACCTAAAAGCCTCTTAAACACTACCAAACTGCTGCTTCCACTATTACCCCTGGTAAACCATTCCAGACACCTACCACTTTCATAAGCTTTTGTCCCTTATAAACTTCCCCCCCTCTAGCCTTAAAAATATTTCCTCTGATATTTGACATTTCTTCCGGGGGAAAAGATTCTAACTGTCTTTCCTGTTTTTCAGTACAGGCCCTCTCAGAGTTATGGCACCCATACATACAAATGAATACCCGTAAATATTATTAAATTCAAACAAGAACCAATCATGGGAGGAAAGCCTGTTTACATATAAGCACTGTACAATAATCAGACACCTTTGTCTCCAAGTACACAGTCTGCCAGTTTCACTGCAGAAGGTCACTTAAGAGAGTTACTTTGGAAATTGACAAGCAATCACTTCCATTGAAGCTACATTTAACAATATAAAATCCACTATATACTTCAAGCCCATCAAAACCATCCATTACCCATGCAGTATCCTGATTCAGTACCTCTGAAATTAGGTAGAGGGAGATGATAAATGTTCATGTTCATTGGCCCTGCTCAATGACACTTAGGGAAATGTTACTACAGCATCAAGCTACTGTATCAAGTGATGTTATGTATTTTCTGACTTACTGTCAAAAATCAGCTTGTGGACATCTGTAAAAATGCAAACTATAACTCTGGGATGGTCTTCATTGATTATCCTCCTTTCTGGCCAGTTGACATCATCGACAAATTTAGAAATAACATTAAAGTATGTTTGAACTGTATGTGGGACACATACAACTCTGACAAGCACGAGAAAATCTGCACATGCTGGAAATTCAAAGCAATACACAAAAATTGTTGGAGGAACTCAGCAGATCAGGCAGCATCAATGGAAAAGGGTAAACAGTCAACGTTTCAGACTGAGACCCTTCTTCAGGACCTGATAAAAGGTCTCGGCCTGTAACATTGACTGTTTACTCTTTTCCATAGATGCTGCCTGACCTGCTGAATTCCTCCAGCATTTTGTGTGTACAACTCTGACAAGACCAGAGTTTAATGCCCATCCCAAGGGTGGACTGCTTTTTAAAAATATTATGGCAATGATGCTCCAAATATGCCATTGCATAGAAAGTTCCAGGATTTTTCTGCGTGTATGACGAAAGAATAACAACACATTTTCATAGTCATAGTCATACTTTATTGATCCCGGGGGAAATTGGTTTTTGTTACAGTTGCACCATAAATAATAAATAGTAATAGAACTATAAATAGTTAAATAGTAATATGTAAATTATGAAATAAGTCCAGGACCAGCCTATTGGCTCAGGGTGCCTGACCCTCCAAGGGAGGATTTGTAAAGTTTGATGGCCACAGGCAGGAATGACTTCCTATGACACTCTGTGCTGCATCTCGGTGGAATGAGTCTCTGGCTGAATGTACTCCTGTGCCCACCCAGTACATTATATAGTGGATGGGAGACATTGATCAAGGGACTTTTGAAGCAGAATTTGAGGGTTCCACTGCATTTATTTTCTTTATCCTTCCTGCTTGAATTTGTGGGTTTTGGGAATTATTCATAGTTTGAGGATTCTAGATTCAGAAAATATATCAAACAAATGGTTGAATAAAACATAACATCTTGTTCTGGGGAATAATATACTTAGGAATTCCAAGGCCAGTGTGTCGATTCAGCTTGTTTGCTTACTCTAAATATGTTTGTTTCACAATCACAACTTGGTCTGATTGGAGACATTCCAGCATGGACCATCAATTTATTTACACAACATGGCTAAACATTGATGTAATAGGATATTTTTCAAATTGAAATATTTAAAGAAAATATATTAACTTTAACATTAACCTAAGTATTTGTTAACTTCATTTTAACAATTTATCAACAATTTATTGTCACAGAATATTAAAAGTGTGTAGAATATATATAAAATGGGGAAAATGTTTAAAAAAACACTAGAATTTGAGGAGGTGATGCAAAGATTCAGCATGACATCTAAAACTTTGATAAACCTCTACAGTTGTGTAGCGGAGAGAATATTGACTGGTTGTATCACAGCCAGGTATGAAAACACCAATGCCCTTGAATGGAAAAGTAGTGGTTACAGCCCAGTCCATCACAGATAAAGCCCTCCCCTCCATTGAGCACATCTACACGAAGCACTGTCACAGGAAAACAGTATCCATCATCAGGGACACTCACAACCCATGTCATGCTCTCTGCTTGCTGCTGACATCAGGAAGAAAGTACTGGAGCCTCAGACTCACAATAGCAGGTTCAGGAATTATTACACCTCAACCACCAGGCTCTTGAAACAGTGGAGATAACTTCATTCAACTTCACTTGCTGAACTGTTCCCACAACCTATGGACTCACTTTCAAGAACTCTTCATCTCAGGTTCTTGATATTTCTTGCTTATTGTTAATGTTATTCGTCCTTTTTGTATTTACACAGTTTGTTGTTTTTTGCACTTTGGTTATTTTCCGCCCTGTTGGGTGCAGTCTTTCACTGATTCTCTTGCATTTCTTGTATTTGCTCTGATTGCCCACAAGAAAATGAATGTCAAGGTTGTATATGGTGACATATGTGTACTTAGCTAATATTTTTACTTAGAACTTTGGTAGATTAGATTCAAAATTGGCTTGTCCATAGAGGACAGAATGTAATGGTAGAGGAATGCTATTCTGCTGTGTAACCAATGGTATTCCCCAAGGATCAGTGCTGTTATTCGTTTGGATAAAAATATAGGTGGGGTTGTTAGTAAGTTTGCAGATGCAAATCCATAGTTGCCTTAAAGTGGCAACACCACACCAGAAAGAGTGGTAAAGAGTGTGTATGATGTTCTTGCTTTTAATTGATCCATATGTTGAATACAGACATCAAAAAGTAATGTTGCAACTGTATAAAACTGGTTAGGCTACATTTAGAGTATTATGCAGTTCTGATTACTGCATTATTGAAGTGATATGGAGGGAACGCAAATGAAGTTCAATAGGATGATACCTGATTTAGAGTATTAAGACCATAAGAAATAGGTGCAGAATTAGGCCAATTGAGCCATCAAGACTCCTCCACCATTTCATCATGGCTGATCCAATTTTTCTCTCAGCCCCAATCTCCTACCTCCCCCACCCCGTATCCCTTCATGCCCTGACCAATCAAGTATCTATCAACTTCTGCCTTAAATATACATACAAACTTGGCCTCCACAGCTGCCTGTGGTACCCTCATCTCCATTCTAAAAGGATGCTCATCTATTCTGAGGCTGTGTCCTCTAGCCGTAAACTGTCCCACCATAGGAAACATCCTCTCCACATACATTCTATCAAGGCCTTTCACTATTTGATAGATTTCAATTAGGTCACCCCTCATTCTTCTGAATTCTAGTGAATATAAGTCCAGAGCCATCAAACGCTCTTCATGTGACAAGCCCTTCAATCCTGGAATCATTTTCTTGAACCTCCTTTGAACCCTCTCCATATTCAGCACATCCTTTCTAAGGTAAAGGGACCAAAGCTGCTCACAATACTCCAAGTGAGGCCTTACCCATGCTTTATAAAGTCTCAACATTCTTGCTTTTATTTTCTAGTCCTCTTGAGATGAATGCTAACATTGCATTTGTATTCCTCACCACAGACTCAACATTCAAATTAACCTTAAGGGAATCCTGCACAAGGACTCCCAAGTCCCTTTGCACCTCACATTTTTGTATTTTCTCTCCATTTAGAAAATAGTCAACCCTTTCATTTCTTCTACCAAAGTGCATGATCATCCACTTCCTGACACTGTATTCCATCTGCCTCTTCGTTGCCCATTCTCCTAAATCTAAGTCTTTCTATAGCTTCTTTGTAACCTCTTTACTACCTGCCCCTCCACCTATCTTTGTATCATCTACAAACTTTGCAACAAAGCCATCAATTCCATCATGAAAATCATTGACATACAATGTAAAAAGAATCAGTCTCAACACAGACCCCTGTGGAACACCACTAGTCACCCGCAGCCAACCAGAAAAGGTTCCCTTGATTCCCACTCTTTGCCTCCTGCCGATCAGCCACTGCTTTATCCATGCTAGAGTCTTTCTGGTAATACCATGGGCTGTTGGAAGGTCGAACTTGAAGGCAGAATACAAGGTTAATGGCAGGATTCTTAGCAGTATGGAGGATCAGAGGGATATTGAGGTGCAAATTAGTAGATCCCCTCAAAGTAGCCACAAAAGTCGATAGGGTGGTTAAGAAGGTGTATAGTGTGATGGCCTTCATTAATTATGGATTGAATTTAAGAGCCGCAAGGTAATTTTGTAGCTCTATAAAACTCTGGTTAGACCATACTTGGAGTATTGTGTTCAGTTCCAGCCATCTCATTATCAGAGAGATGAGGAAACTTTAGAGAGGGTGTAGAGGAGGTTTACCAGGAAGCTGCAAATACTAAAGAGCATGTCTTAAGAGGAAAGGATGGGTAAGCTAGGGCTCTTTGGAGTAAAGGAGGGCGAGAGGTGACTTGATAGAAATGTATAAGATGATGAGAAGCACAGATAGAGTGGACATTCAGAGACTTTTTCCAAGGGTGGCAATAGCTAATATGAGAAGGATTGTTTTAAGATTATTGGAGGAAAGTATAGGGAGATATTTGAAGTAGGTATTTTACATAGGGAGTGCTGTGTGTGTGGATCTCACTGCATGGAGTGATGGTAGAAGCAGATACATGAGGGACATTTAAGAGATTCTCAGATAAGCACATGGATGAAAGAAAAATGGAGGGCAATGTGGGGGCTGGGGGGGGGGAGGGTTAGGTTGACCTTGGAGTAGGTTAACAGTTTGGCCTTTACTGTACTGTATTGTTCTCTGGTCTAACATTTTAAAAGTTCTATCTTGTATAGATAAATTCCTCAAAATATTTGTATTTTGTATCTTACAACTAACAAACAGGAATATCCTTAACAATACTGAGAAATATTCTGAAATTTAACTAATATTACATGTTTGTTAAAAATATGTTCCTCTGGTTTCATATGAATTTCGTACAAGGAATATGCCAACTATATCTGCCAGTCTGGTTACTTAATTTAATTTTTACCAATCAAGTTGCTATCCAAAATGATACATGGAAAACATTTGTACATCAGCAGCACTATACATTGTCTCTCTTTCCAGAGTGAAAGTTGCCTGAAGAAATAGTTACTGTGCAGTAATCTATTTCGTGGATCAAAATAGGAACGGTTGAAAAGATTACAAATACATCTCTCTGGCTATCCATCCCATAGGATGATGATGGTTCCTTTCAGTCAGTTAGTGGGGTTTGATGATACCCCACTCCTCAGAAAAGAACAGCTTGTACATGAATGTATTTTAGGTGAGCAGGGGGTTGCACAGGTCCAGACCCACCCTCTGGACATCCTCTCCCGGATCCAGCTGCATGGTGGGGTCCAAGACGGCTGGGGGAAGTTCTGTTGCAGTGAATGGCCAGACCAAGTTTCGATGCAAGGGATGCCCTTTCCGCGCTTCACGGCATGTGTTTGCTAGATGGCCGTTGACCCTACGAGATGGTTCATCCGCCCTTTGACAGGTCTTGTTTTTCATCCTGCAGGGTGTCTAGCTACCCTCCTCACCAGGCAAGCCAGTTGGGGGAGCCGGTTTAGTCGCCAACCATCCGACCATGCAACAGGTAGTGCTGGGTTATATGGTACCAGTAGCTCTCAGACGAGTGACCTGACCATACATAGATGGAGGAGGAAATAAGGAGCAGCAGAGTTGCTGTATTATGATTCAGCCTGAATTGGGCTGAATTCAGGCTGATTATGATTCAGCCTGAATTGGGCACAAATTTCACAATCTCAATTTAACATGCCTTTTTAGGCAAGGATGGTATCTCAGGCTGAATCATAATCTTTAATGGATTATGGGCCACGCAGGATGAAATAATTCAAAATAAGATCTGGGTCTATCTTTGCCTTTGAGGAAGGAAACAGATGGACAAAGGTCGAAGCAAATAAATCAGAACAAACTAAGAACAAAATCAGAAGTCAGGCAAAACTTGAATTTAGTTCAGTGGCTAAAAACCTGCAGAGAGTGACTTGTCCCAGTCCTTACTCTTAACTATTGTTCACATTTAAGCAGTCTTCATGAGTGAATTTTGCTGTTCTATTACCCTGTTTTCAGACAGATTGATTTAAGTGTGATACCATGCATTTAATACAATTGTTCCACACAGGCAAGTTCTTCATTTATTCCATATTTAAGAAAAGCAGTAAATAAATTAATCCATAAATTAGAGTAATTTCAAGTCCTTCCAATTATATTAGAGCTGAAATAGTATTTATTGGCAGTATATCCAGTCAGCATCATTATGTAAAATTAAAAGCTTTAAAATTATTTGTGTACTAACTGCAGCATGTACGCTGAAACATTGCCTAAACCAGACAGGCTGATGGATTTCTACTTACAGCTGACTTTCTTTTCTCCGCTTTTGAGCTTTGCACAGATGAGAACACAACATTATCCAAAAATCAGAGTTTTAATTACACTACAGATTCTGCAGATGATGGAAATCTTGAGCAACATACACAAAACGCTGGAGGAACTTAACAAGTCAGGCAGAATCTATGGAGGGAAGTAAACAGCCAACATTTCGGGCTGAAAACTTTAAGGTGTTTTATGAAGTGTCTGGTTATTCTGAGAAAATGCAGCTATGGAATGCTACTTCCAATAGGAACTGTTACATTAACATTGTTTGTGTAAAGGTGAGCCAGTAAAACCTGCTTCTGATTTGATGAATATTTATTTGTACATGTTTAAATTTTATATCCATTTGGTTGACACCATATGTGTTCAAATTTCAAAGTTTTTAAGAAGGAGTAATTGAAAGATAGAAATAAAATACTTTTATTCCCTAAGATACATGCGAGGCAGTTACCTTCCACTGTGATGCAGAGGTTGTATGGAAAGATAAATAAAATTATTTTACCTCGTTGACAAAAAAATTACTTGGCTGCTTCTTTATGTTTGGAGATGTGGACAAATTTCAGTGATGCAAACTCTTGGCAGGTATTGAACAAGGAATTGAGCAATGATTGCATGATTGTTAATGTTGCTGCATATAGAAAGGGGTTGGGTACAGGAGAATTGGAATTTGATCATTTACCTATAGCAGTTGGTGAGGAATTTGACAGATTCTTTTGGGTAAGTGACCTGAAATACTTTGGTTTTTAGAGGGTAGAGACAGTGATAATGTTCATGGTGCACATAAGTTATGTGATTATAGTACTGGCGTGGCTTACTGTGACTTGGGGTCCTTTTTCTGTCTGGTTGCTTTGTATGCTCATATTTATCTTTTTTTTCTTTAGATCTTCCTAAGGACTAGTCGGGCCTTACTGTGATTCAAAAAAAGCCGACGTATTTTTGCACCCAGTATTTTTGCTCTCTGTTAGAATCATCAGCACAAATATATCTATTTAGAGCAGGGGCTAGAACATAGAACATAGAAATTTAGAGCACATTACAGGCCCTTCAGCCCACAATTTTGTGCCGACCATGTAACCTACTCTAGAGAATGCCTAGAATTTCCCTAGCACATAGCCCTCTATTTTTCTAAGCTCTATGTACCTATCTAAGAAGCTCTTAAAAGACCCTATTGTATCCGCCTCTACCACCTTCGCTGGCAGTGCATTCTATGCACCCACCACTCTCTGTGTGGAAAAACTTACCCCTGACATCCTCTCAGTACCTATTTCCGAGCACCTTAAAACTCTGCCTCCTCATGTTACATAGGATATGAAACATAGAATACCTACAGCACAATGCAGGCCCTTCGGCCCACAATGCTGTGCCGAACATGTACTTACTTAGTAGTTACCTAAGGTTACCCATAGCCCTCTATTTTTTTAAAGGTTCTCAACCTTTTTTTATGCCATGGAGCCCTACCATTAACTGAGGGGTCTGTGGACCTCAGGTCGGAACCCCTGACTTAGGGGGATTTGAATAGATATCTTTAGAATGGTGTTTTGGGTGAAAATGGGAATAGATTAGGTTGATTATTGGTGGTGGCGAGGAGCAGAATCCTGCTATCTTGAGGACAGCCCATCTTCTTTATTGGGTGAAAGTTCAGGCGATAAATCTCGTGATCCTACATGCTGTGGGGGATAGATATTACCTATAGTCTCTAGAAAGTGGATACAGAGAAACTAGTCATTTGCATCTCTGTTACTCAACAGCTTCTTGAATTGTACCTCATGTGAAATATAAATGTTGATAAACTTTTGCCTTTGGAGCTACCTTCCCTCATCACTAAATTGATAAAAATATCTTAGATAGAAGAATTTTTTTTTCAAGGTAAGTGGTAACTTTTCCACAAGACCTACACCTACTAAGTGGTTGAACTGTATCAGTATTGCCTGTTGTGTATTCATTGAGCCACCCACGTTCATCAATTCCATTCTCTTATCTGATCAAAAATATACCATATATGCTTAATATCAAGGTTTTCTGATAAGTGATTGAATATAAATTGTTTAAGTATACAAATACAATTCCTCACAAGGCAAGCTTTCACAAATCTATTTCATTTTGATAGTTCTCCAATCATTTGAATAAACCCTTCATTTTATTTTAATTTAGATAAATATTCCAGACAAATGAGCATTCATATTTAGGTCATACTGCAAAGATGCTGCCTCATTGCAGGACAAAGTCACTTGTTCAGTATAAAACAACAAAAAGTAACAAAACCAGGTGTGTTGAGCATTTTTTAACCCAGGGTTTGGTTGACTTTATAATGATGCATGCAAATACTTGAGATGAAGATCCAGGACTGTGTTGTCACTTTAAAAAGACACAATTGAGAAAATGATAAGGGAACTGGAATTTGTTTTTCTTTTCAAGACAGGAAGTAGGTCATCATAATTCACAGTGGTATGGAATGTCTGGTACGGAAACACCAATGCCCAACAATGGAAAAGTCTCCAAAAAGTGACGACTGCAGCCCAGTCCATCACCCACCGCTGAGCATATTTACATGGAGTGCTGCCACCAGAAAACAAAATTCTTCATCAAGGAGCCCCACCATCCAGGCCATGATCTCATCTTGCTACTGCCATCAGGAAGGAGGTGCAGATGCCTTAGGTCCCACACCACCAGGTTCAGGAATAGGTATTACCCTTCATCTCTGAACTGATTGCACAACCTGTAGATTCACTTTCAAGGACTGTGCACAGTTTGTCGTTTGCGCATTGATTGTTTGTCAGTTTTTGTGTGTAGTTTTATTTGTTGTATTTATTTGCTTTACTGTGAAGACCTGCATGGAAATTAAGTTAAAGGTAGTATATTATGATAAACATTCAGTCACCACTTTAATAGATATTTCATATACCAATAAAGTGGCCATTGAGTGTACGTTCGTGGATTTCTGCTGCTGAAACTCATCCACTTCAAGGTTTAATGTGTGTTTACCGATGCTCTTCTGCACACCACTGTTGTAATGTGGTTATTTGAGTTACTGTCACCTTTCTGTCAGCTTGAACCAGTTTGGCCAGTCTCCTCTGCACACCATTCTCTGTGAACTCTTGAGACCATTGCATGTGAAAATCTCAAGAGATCAACAGTTGTTGAGATACTCAAACTACCCCATCTGGCACCAACATTCATTCCATGGTGAAAGTCCTTTAAATCACATTTCTTCCCCTTTCTGATATTGGTCTAAGCAACAACTAAACCTCTTCACCATGTCTGCATGCATTTATGCATTGAGTTGCTGCCACGCAGTTGCCTGACTAGATATTTGTATTAATAAGCAGGTGTACCTAATAAACTGGCCACTGAGTGTATCTTACATTGAACTTTAAACTTCCTTTAAAGGAGAAAGAGCAATTTAAATTGCTACTCTTTCAGGATGAAAGTACCAGCATGATCTTCACCATATACTAGACTCAGTAATAATTTTAATTTACAGGAAAGACAGGCTGATGATAGGGCAAAATTGCAGTCATTGGGGTGAGTCGAAGTGTAAAATGGGGACAAAATCAAAAAGGGTGATGAATACAGGACAGAAGGTGTTATATTTGAATAAACACAGTGTACATAAGGTAGATGATCTTGTAGCACAATTAAAGATTGACAGGTATGATGTTTGTGGGCATCACTAAGTGGTGGCTCACAGAAGATCATAGATGGGAGCTTAACATCCAAGGATACACTAAAAGGACAAGCAGGTAGACAGAGGGGGTGGGGTGACTCCATTGGTAAAAATGAAATCAAATCCTTAGAAAGAGGTGACATAGGATTGGAAGATGTAGAATCTTTGTGGGTAGAGTTAAGAATCTGTAAAGCTGAAAAGACCTAGGTGGGATGTACAGGCCACCAAATAGTAGCCAGGGTGCGGGATATAAATTACAAAGGGAGATAGAAAAGGTATATAGAAAGGGCAATTTTACAAAAGTAATTGGAGGGATTTCAATATGCAGGTAGTTTGGGAAAAATCAGGTTGGTGCTGGATTCTAAGACAGATCTTGTAGAACCAGCTTCTGGTTGAGCCCATGAGGCAAAAGGCAATTTGGGTGCTGTTTAATGAACCAGATTTGATTAGGGAGCTTAAGGTTAGGGAACTTTTTTGGAGGCCATGACATAATATGATACAATTCTCTATGCAGTTTAAGAGGGAGAAGATAAAGTTAAATGTGTCAATCATACAGCAGAGAAAAAGGAGTTATAGAGGCATGAGAGGGGAGCTGGCCAAAGTTGTGGGAAGTGGACACTAGCAGAGATGATGTCAGAACAATAATAGCTGTAGTTTGTGGGAGCTATTCAGATGGTGCAGGACCGATACATCCCAAAGAAGAACTCAAAGCTAATATAAAAGCAAAAGAGAGAGCATTTATATATAGCAAAAATTAGTTGGAAGTTAGAGGATTGGGAAGCTTTTAATAACCAACACAAGGCAACTAAAAACCACAAGGAGAGAAAAGATGAAATATGAAGGTCTAGCCAATAATATAAAAGAGGATACCAAAAGTTCTTTATCGAATATATAAAGAGTAAAAGAGAAGAGAATGCTGGAAAATGACACTGGACAGATATTGAGGGCACAAAGAAATGGCAGGAAAACTTAATAAGTATTTGCATCAGTCTTCTTTACGGAAGTTGCTAGCGTATGCCAGAAATTTGAGACTGTTAGGGGGCAGAAGTAAGCGTTGTCCTACTAAGGGGAAGGTGTTGGGAAGCTGAAAGGTCTGAAGGTAGATAAGTCACTTGGACTTCATGGACTACACCCCGAGGTTCAGAAAGAGGTAGCTGAGGAGATTGTGGGGACACTTCATAATAATCTTTGAAGAATCAGTATATTCTGGAATGGTTCCGGAAGACCGGAAAAGTGCAAATGTTACTCTACTCGTTAAGAAGGGAGAGAGGCCGAAGAAAGGAAATTACAGGCCAATTAGCCTGACTTCAATGGTTGGGAAGATGTTGGAACCCATTATTAAGGATGAGGTTTCTGCGTACTTGGAGTTACATGATAAAATAGGCCAAAGTCAGCATGATTTCCTATTTAAAATGGAGGTTGGTAGGTTCTTGATTAATCAGGGTGTCAAATGTTACGGGGAGAAAGCAAGAAAATAGGGTTGAGAGGGATATTAAATTAGTTAGGATGGAATGGCAGAGTGGACTTGATGGGCTGAGTGGCCTAATTCTGCTCCTATGCCTTATGGTCTAGTGTTAACTAGATTTTGTGCTGTTTATGGCACTGCTTTGACAAAAATTTAATATTTAATATAGCAAATAGATGAATCCTTCACTCATAATTCCCTTTGCATTTGATTAATTCCAGAATGCAAATTTTTACGACCCTTGAATTAATAACAAGTAATTCTTGGAAATAAGTCCCTTAAACTGAAGTCTGAAGTGAATGTCAGCAGAGATACTTTAAATCAAGTGAATTACTTAATTATCTGAATCACTTGGTTTTGTTGCATTATCTTGGATTTTCTATAGAAAAAATCAGTTTCAATATATTGTATAAAGGTGAATTCATTTGCATTGGCAGCATCAAATTGTGTTCTTTTGCAATATATTTGAGCAAAAGAAACTTATTTCTCACATGAGTGAAAGTAGAGCATGACAGACTTTATGACCTACCAGAAACTGGAACTTGTAAGAGAGCAAATGCTCCAATTTATTTCTATTTGTGATTTTGCATTAAAGAATCTGGTTGAGTTTGCAATAATGTTGGTAGAGTATAGAATGGTTACAAGCCTCAGGTTTAGATGGAGATTTATAAATAGCTGTGTAACTCTTCAAGACTTGTAGAAAATTAAATCAACTGAAATAAGGAAAGGAATATCGGTGCAGGATCCTAGAACTAGGCATCCAAAGTATCATGCTGCCCTTGGGAAAATGCTTCCTTTTTTTTCCTGTATGTCAGCAGGTTGTGTATTTGTGTTCAAATTCAATTTGAGGACTAGAACATATAGTGTAATGTGGACTATCACTTCAGTGCATTTCTGAATGTTACATGTTTTGAAATCCTCTGTTTCAGTAAAATGGAAGACTGAGTCCTTATTCTACCCATTTAGCTGAGCATAGAGGAACAGGAGTAGTGCCATTGGATGACCACTTTATCCCTTGATCTCTATCACAATGTACCTGCTAATAAAGCACATCATATTTTGTGGTATTGTGGTCTATGCAAATTAGCTGCTGTTTAGTTTTATTATAACTTTCATAAGGAGACATAAGAGATTGCGGATGTGGGGATCTGGAGCAGCAAACAATTGCTGGAAGAGCAGTGGCTTAAGCAGCATCCGTGGGAGGAAAGGAATTGTTAAAGTTTCAGGCCAAAACCCTGCATCAAGACTGAGAGTGGAAAGATAAGGTGGCCAGTGTAAAGGGGAAATTGAGTGCTGAGATAGGAGTCTGAGGTCATCAGAGGATGGGTGTGATATGACAACCAATTTGTACCAAGGAAGGGGAGCAGGGGTGCTGTTGCAGAGAGTGGCAAGTGAATGATAAATGGAGGTGGACAAAAAGAGAGAGGAAAAATAATAGGAGATGGAGCAAGTTTGGACAAGGGGAGTGTAAAAAATGGAAACAGCTGCTGGCGGGAGATAAGCAGGGACACAAAGGGCTGTCAGTGCTTGATTCTAAGTAAAGGAAGTGAATATAGAAACCATTAGGGAAGAGGCAAATGGCAAACACGAAGAATTCTGCAGATGATGGAAATCTTGAACAACGCACACAAAATGCTGGAAGATCTCAGGAAATCAGGCGGGATGCATGGATGGGAATAAACTGTCGACACAGGGAAGGTGGGTGGGTGGGAGATGGGGGATAAAATAAGAAGCAGGGAGGAGATGTGGAAGAGGTAAAGGGCTGAAGAATGACTCTTAATAGGAGAGGATGGTAGACTATGAAACAAAGAGAAGGAGAATGTGAACCAGAGGGAGCTGATGGGCAGGTGAAGAGAAAAGTGATAACTGGAATGGGAACTTAGAGAAATTGATGTTCATGCCATCAGATCGGAGGCTACCCCGACAGAATATGAGGCTGTGTTCCTCCAAACTGAATTTGGCCTTATGGCAGTAGAAAGGGTCATGGACAGACATGTTAGAATGGAAATGGGAAGTTGAAATGGGTAGCCACTGGGAAATCCTGCCTTTTGCAGCAGATAGAGCCAAGGTGCTGGACAAAGTGGTACCCCAATGAATGAATGGCAGTTTGAATCAAAGCAAGTTTTTTCTTCCATTTCCTCAGCCTTTCATTCGGGAATGCTAATGTTCTCACATAACATAAATGGAAACTGGGTAAGTTTAGGAGAGCACAATTTCAACAGATGAGCCTTTCTGATTTTTAACTAGCTCTTTTTTCAGTGGTTCTCTTATTGATTCTGTATTGCTATTGTATAAACAACACAATTGGACAAAAAAATTATTTGCCAATAGTTAAACACATTCCCCTCAGGTTTTTATGTTGGTTTTGTACCAACTATAGTCAGCATGATGATCATCATCATTTGCAAGCTTGTATCCAGATAGAGTGTGGAAGCAGGCCCTTCAGTACAACTCGTCCATGCCAACCATGTTGCCCAGCACACTAGACCCATCTGCCTACATTTGGCCCAGAGCCCTCTAAACCTCTCTTAACAATAGGACATAGGAGCAGAATTAGGCCATGATGCTGAGTTATTATCCCTTTCAACCCCATTCTCCTGCCTTCTCCCCGTAACCTTTTCTTCCCTTGCTAAGCAAAATCTTTTCTAACTGGCTGCATGTCCATCTGATATGGAGGGGGTCACTGCACAGGATCAGGAGAAAGCTGCAGAAAGTTGTAAACTCTGCCAACTCCATAATGGCCACCTGCCTTCCCAGCATTAAGGACACCTTCAAAATTCAATTCCTCAAAAAGGCAGCGTTTATCGTTGAGGACCCTCATCACCCAGGACATGTCATCTTTTTAATTCTACCATCAAGGAGGAGATACAGCAGCCTGAAGATACACACCCAGGTTTTCAGAGCAACTTCTTTCCCTCCACCATCAGATTTCTGAATGGACAATGAAACCATGAAGGCTACCTGACTATTTTTTCTTCTCTTTTTGCACTACTTAGTTAATTTTATATACATACTGTATATATACAGGTATATATCCTTATTGTAATTTATAGTTATTATTATGTGTGGTAATGTACTGCTGCCACAAAACAACAAATTTCACGTCATATGCCAGTGATATTAAACAAGAATCTAATCTGAAAGCATGATATAATAGTTACAAATTTATGAAATCATAGTCTGCATTAACTATAGATTAATTGAACCAAGCCTATTAAGTTGATTATGTGAATGGACTTTATTTTATGGCCTGAATCATTCATTTCGTCTTTGAAGTGATCCAAAAGTTTCCATATCAACGTAACCGGTTTAACTAGGGATAAAGCCATTTATTATCAAACAAGATTTTGTTTATATGTTAGTGCATGGCAAGCAGGCATAGATATGTTATCACACCAGCCAGGCTATTATGAACTTTTTTAACTGCTCTAATCCGCAATGTTCATATAGAAGACTGCTTCCAATTATCTTTAATCCTAAAGTGTAATATTGAATTTTGAAATGTTAAATTGAGTAATAAATACTAAAATTGAATATTTGCAGCAGTGTAGCGTAGTGGTTCTCAACTGTTGTACAAACATCCATTTGTAAATGTTAATGACCTGTTATAACTTTGTAAATATTTCAAATGGATATGGAGTGCAGGCTGTTCTTAACACTATAAAATTGGAGATTTTTTTGATCATTGGAGATTCTTTATCCAATGTAAGAGTTTCATTTTTCAGCATGACTCTAAGTAAGTACCATCTTCACCATGAGTTTGTTGTCTGATAAGTAATTGCAGAATTTTATATGTAATTGATTTCATAAGTGCTTCTTAAATGGTAGGAATTTTCTCGCTTCTTGCAAAGTATTGCGAAACCTTTCCATGTTATCATTTGAATTGTGTTTGTCTAAAAAATTTTTTGATGGAACAGTTTTTGTTTGAAGTGATTGTGTTCTCTTTTCAATATAGACAAATCCAAATTATTCAGATAATTATACAGTATATATCTTCCAGGAATGCAACACAAGAAAGTCATGTACTGTATTGTTATGAAAAGCTATGCAAATTGAAATATTTTTCTTATGGAAAACAGTAAATTCTTGTCAGTAGTGTAACAAAGTACCGCAGGAGATCCGCAGAATTGCATCATGGTAAAATTGATGCATGTGCTTAAGTTCAAAGTTCAAAGATGCTGCTGATGGAGCTGGCTGAGTCTATAATGCTCTTTTGACTCTTGCAGTCCTGTGCATTGGATGTTCCATAACGAGTCTGTGATGTAACCATTCAGAATCCAGAAGGATGAACTTAAACCTTTCCACCATTGACCCCCTCAGTGAGGACTGGTGCATGTTTTCCTGGCGTTGAATGTGAGTCGATCTGTGTCACTTCTGTATGCCTCTTTTTTGGTATCTGATAACTTACCAACAATGGTGGTGTCATCTGCAGATGGTGTTTGAGCTGTGCTTAGCCACACAGTCATGAGTTTAGAAAGAGCAGAGTAGTGGGCTGAGCACACATCTTTGAGGAGCACCTATGTTAATTGTCAGTGAGGAGGATATTATCATCAAGTCATACTGACTGTGGTCTCCATACCATCCCTGAATTAGTCAAATGACAAATCATCCTTCCAGTAATCTGTCTTGAGATTATACAATTGAAAATGAATGACAATTAAAAACCAAGACATGAAGGAAATGGTTGTATCATCTGAGAGTACAAGCAGGTAGAAGGTAGTAATTAGATGAAAATTGGGAATGTTTGTAACATGGTCAAGTTAAGTGTCATACAAACTGGAAAGGGGTGATGGGAAATAGTGAAAGTGGTTTAAAGGACACGTTAGATGAGTAGAATAAAGTTCAAAGTAAATTGGTTATCAAAGTACAAATAGGTCACCAAATACTGCCCTGAGATTCATTTTCTTGTGGGTATTCACAGTACAACAAAGAAATACAATAGAATCAATAAAAAACTACACACAAAGATTGACAAGCAACCAATGTGCAGAAGAAGACAAACTGTGCAAATACAAAAATAAACAATTGAATAAATAATACTGAGAACATCAGTTGTAAAGTCCTTCACAGTGAGTCCATAGGTTGTGTTTAGCGGTCTGTTTAGTGTTGCGGTGAGTGAAGTTCTCCCCACTGGTTCAGGAGCCTGATTATTGAAGGATAAAACTGTTCCTGAACCTGGTAGTATGGAACCCTTAATGTCCTGTACCTCCGTCCTAATGGCAGCAGTGAGAGAGAGTATGCCTGGATGGTGGGGTCCTTGATGATGGATGCTGCTTTCTTGTAGGTATGTCTAAGGGTGTGAAGGGTATTTTTCTGTGATGAACTGGTCTGTATCCTCCATTTTGTGTAGGCTTTTTGGTTATTGAGCACAGGTGTTTCCACACCAGGCCATGATACAAACAGCTAGGATACTCTCCACTGTGCATCTATAGAAGTTTGTCAAAGTTTTAGTGGCCTGAAACGTCCACTGCACCTCTTCCTACAGATGCTGCCTGGCCTGCTGCATTCACCAGCAACTTTGATGTGTGTTGTTTGAGCAATAACTGTATGTTTTTCTAAATATAACCACCTCCTGATGATATTTTTAGTGCTACAAATTTTGCTAACTAAAGGCAAAATGTAAATTGCAACCTATTGCACAATGTTTATTTTAAAATACAGGTTTCCCCCGCCATCTGAAGGTACAATACAACTTCTGCTCAGGGCCAATGGCATTTTCGGGGGTTCAATTGTTAATGCAATAATGTGGTGAACTCTGGATGGATATTTGATGTGTTTCTAAATAAGTTAATTTTGATCAGTTAAATTGAATAAGGTGCAATAATTTAGATTTCATAAAGTGATGATTATTTGTAGTGTACATGGTCTTAAAATATTTTTTGTCTTAAGTATTTCATTGATAAAATAAGGTGGCAATTCTAAGCATGAAGATATATCACTATTCCTCTCCAGTTCAATCAACTTCTTTGACAGGGTTACAGGAAGACAAGTAGTGTTAAATAATTGATGGCAGAATTCCCTTTAAGTTATGAGAACTAAGGTAGGAATGAAATGTTTTCAGTGCAATGCCTCAAATGGATTCTATCAGTGACCTGGTGCCAACAAGGTGCTGTGGCCTACAGCGTTCCTCATGATAAGAGCTCATTGACTCTCATAAACTGCTTTGTTCTCAAAGAGGTAAACATTCAAATGTATTCTATCTTTGGCAGACAATTGTGTACCATTTTTTCAGTAACTTAAGTCAATGAATGGAAGCATTTTTGAGAAATGATTAATTCAGACATTTTCACACTGAAGGAGAGCGGGATGTGGTGTGGAGGGCCTGAAACTGACAATAGTTGGTAATATTTATACTGAAAATACACAGGATTAATATTTAATGAAAATTAGTGAAATACATTGTTCCTAAGTAGTGCCAATGTGGCAAGATAATACTGCCATAATGCTATTTCCATAAGGTATTTGCTAACATGTCAGAGAACAAAATGTTAAGGTTAGTCTTTCTTACTTGTAGAATAAACTTATACTGTAAATGCATGGCATAGATTTGCTATAATGTTTTCTTCTAGCTATTGTACTGCATTATTCATGGCCTCATTTGATCCATCCATGTTGGCTTGATTAAAGGGCATGTAGTTTGCTGATATTACAAAGAAGTTTATAAAGTATACTTAGAACTGCACATAACACAATCGGCTTTTCAAATAATATAAAGCAATATAAATAATGATGGTTTCAGACATTAAGTTGAAGCTAGAGTTTAATATTGGTCATAATGACAATGCAGGCTTTGTCATTTAGTGAAAATTACCGAAATAGAATTTCCCCCAATAAGTTTAGTTGGCGTGTAACTGAGCTAAGTCAGCCATTGATTGAAGAGGAATTCATGCAGTCTGCTCATAAATGATCAAAATCGTTATTGTAAGGAATGGAGTGGAAGAGAAAGTAAACCTATATAGATTTTCATGGACTACTTTTTTTCACCCACTTTGTCCGTTGTACTTCCATTTAAGCAATTGCAGGTAAAGCAACATTCTCAAATCTTCTCAGTAATTTAAACTGAGCAGATGAATAAGGAAATGGAAGTGGGAGAAAGTATAGCAACAGTGAGGATAGCAGACTGGATGAATGATAGAAGATGATGGGTGGAGATAAAGAAGAATAATGCAAATAAAGGTTTAGGTAAGGTGCAATATGCCTCTCTGGGTTCAAACAAAGTTACAATTATTCATTCTTTATTTCTTTTTACAATTGCAAGTCACTGTTGGTTATTAAGAACACCAAGCACGGCAGTAGTGCCCCACCAGCAAGTTGCTGGGTAGCATTGGAGCTGGACTTGTTGCACATTGTTTTGCTGTCTGTTACAGCCACCCAGGCAGTGTGTGATCCAACAAATGATGGAAATGATTGGTATGGGTGTTTTTCTTGTGATCACAAGTCTCTCTTGGATATTGGTAATGCATAATACTCTGAGCCTGATTCACTGTTCACTGGTGAGACCGACAGCTGGGGAGCTGCATTGCCTCTGTTATTGTGCAGACAAGGCCCCTGAGGTCGTCTGTTGCATTACCAATGAAGGACACGACGGAGCTGGATGTGTGGCGCTGGATTCCATACTGGGTTGGGGGCTAGCATGTCCCATTGATGCTGCTCTCCAGTGTTCACTCCTGGGAAATGAGCTGGATTGTGTTTGTGTGCAGCTCCAGTCTGCTAATTAAATTTGAAGATGATACTACGTTGATTGGCGTTATCTCAAATAATAATGAGGTAGCCTACAGAGGAGAAACCATCACCCTGGCACAGTGCTATCAAGAAAACAACCTCTCCCTCAATGTCACAAAAACAAAAGAGCTGGTTGTGGACTACAGGAGGAATGGAGACAGGCACATGCTTAATAACATCAATGGATCTGGGGTTGAGAGGGTGAACAGCTTTAGGTTCCTTGGTATACACATCATCAAGGACCACACTTGGTTTGTATATACCGACTGTGTGGAGAAAAAAGCACAACTGCACCTCTTTAACCTTGGATGATTGAAGATACAGTATTTGGCATGAGTCCCCAAATCCTGAGGACTTTCTACAGGGCACAATTGAGAGCATCCTGACTGGCCATATCACTGACTGGTATGGGAACTGTATTTCGCTCAATCGCAGGACTCTGCAGAGAGTGGTGTGGATAGCCCTGGATATGAACTTCCAACTATTCAGGACATTTACAATGACAGGTGTGTAAAAAGGGCCTGAAGGATAACTGGGGACCTGAGTCAGCTCAACCATAAACATCTGGGAAATGGTACCGCAGCATTAAAGCCAGAAGCAACAGGCTCTGGAACAGCTTCTTCCACCAGGGCATCAGACTGATTAATTCACGCTGAGGCAAATGTATTTCTAAGCTATATTGGCTGTTCTGTTGTATATCTTACCGTATATACTACTTATTACAAATTACTATAATTTGCACATTGCACATTCAGACGGAGACATAATGTAAAGATGTTTACTCCTCTTGAATGTGAAGTATGTAAGAAATAAAGTCAATTCAATTCAAAATGAGGAACTGCTGTGGCTTGTTCTTGCAGAAACATGGCTTCAAGACAACATTCATGCACCATCAATCTATAGGCCATGACACTCAGGGACTTGGGCTATATTATTATTATTATTTGTAATTATGTTTTTTTCTGTTATTATAATTATATGTGCTATATATATGCTATGTGTGACTTGCTACTGTTTTGCACCTTGGCCCCAGAGAAACATTTTGTTTGGTTGTATTCCTGTGTGTGGTTGAATGACAATTAAACTTGAACAATACAAGTGGTGAGTTGACATGAGAAAAATAAGGAATTGGCAATATAACCAAAGAGAAACTGGATAAAAATTGTAATACAACTGTTTGTGCGAACGTTCAATAGGAGAGAATAGGTTGCTAGTGATAGGCAAAAGCTGTGGATGAACCAGGAGACTCATTGTCTCTTGACGGCTAGATCTATGGCTTTCAAGACTAGTGATCCAGAGGTATACAAGAAGTCCAAGTAGAACTTATAGAAGGCTATTTTAAGGGTGAAGAAACAATTCTGATCAAGGTTAGAGACAGAATTGGATGCATGTCACCTATGGCAAGATTTGTAGGCCATTACACAGCAAAACTTAACACCATGAATGACTGTGATGCCTCTTTCCCAGATGAGCTCAACTTCTTTTGTGCATGCTTTGAAAGGGAGAGTAAAGCTACACCCATGTAAATCCCTGCAGCATCTGGCGACCCTGTGATCTCTGTCTTGGAGACCAATGACAGGACATCTTTCAAATGGTGAACCCTCACAAAGCATCGGGCCTTGATAGTGTACCTGGTGGGGCTCTGAAAACCTGTGCTAATCAACCAGTGGGAGTGGTCAACAACATCATCAATTTCTCACTGCTGTTGGCATAGCTTCCCACCTGCTTCAAAAGGGTGACAACATACCAGTGCTCAAGAAGAGCAGGGTGAGCTGTCTCAATATCTATTGCCCAGTGGTACTCACACCTACTGTGATGAAATCCTTTGAGAGGTTGGTCATGGCTAGAATCAACTCGTGCCTAAGCAAGGACCTGTAGCTGCTACAATTTGCCTGTCGTCACAATAGGTCCACAGCAGATGCGATCTCACTGGTGCCTGTTGTCACAATAGGTCCACAGCAGATGTGATCTTACTGGCTCTGCATTCAGCTGTAGATCACCTATACAATAACAATACCTATGTCAGGCTGCTGTTTATTGACTACAGCTTAGCATTCGACACAATCATAGCCTCAATTCTAATCAACGTGCTCCAAAACCTGGGCCTTTGTACCTCCCTCTGCAGCTGAATCTTTGACTTCCTCATCGGGAAACCACAGTCTGTGTGGAACAGAAATAACTTCTCCTCGCTGACAATCAATACTATCGCACCTCAAGGAAGTATATTTAGCTCACTGCTCTACTCTCTCTACACCCACAATTGTATGGCTAGGCATAGCTCAAACAGCATCTATAAATTTGCAGATGATATAACTATTGTTGGGAGAATTTCAGATGGTGATGAGAAGGTGTACAGGAACGAGATAATCAGCCATTGAGTGGTGTTGTAGCAACAACCTTGCACCCATCATCAGTAAGACCAAGGAATTGATTGTGGACTTCAAGAAGGGGAAGTTGAGGGAACGCACATAAGGACTCATTGAAAAAGCAGAAGTGGAAAGAGTGAGCAATTTCAAGGTCCCGGGTATCAACATCTCTGAGGATCTGTCCTGAATGCAACATATTGATGCAATTACAAAGAAAGCATGACTGTGGTTATATTTCATTAGGAGTTTGAGGAGAATTAACATGTCACCAGTCACTTGCAATTTTCTCCTCTTCCTTTCCAGTCATATTGAAGGGTTTCGGCCCGAAATGTCAACTGTTTACTCTTTTCCATAGATGCTGCCTTGCCTGCTGAGTTCCTCCAGCATTTTGTGTTTGTTAATTTTCTACAGATATACTGTGGAGATCATTCTAACTGGTTGCATCACTTCTAGTGTGGAGAGGCCACTGCAGATAGTTGTAAACTCATCCAGCTCCATCATGGGCACTAGCCTCCTCAGCATCCAGAACACCTTCAGAAGTCAATGCCTCAAAAGGGCAGCATCCATCCTTAAGGACCCCCATCACCCAGGATACGCCCTCTTCCCTTTGCTACAAGGTGGAGGTGCAGGAGTCTAAAGCCACGCACTCATTGTTTCAGGAACAGCTACTTCCCCTCAGCCATCAGATTTCTTTCTTTTTGCACTACGTATTTAATTCAATCTTTTTTATACAGTGTCCACTCTGTGTCATTTTTAGCTTTCTATTGTGTTGTATTGCAGTGTACTGCTGTCACAAAACAACAAGTTTCATAGCATATCCCAGTGACATAAATCCTGATTCTGATTCTTATTCTGATTTTGATCGTTTCAGTCCCTATTTGACCTAAAAACCACCAACATGATGAGGATTGTGCTCTGCCCTTCAATTTGCCATATCGTCATATGCTCATGGTTTGTAAAATAAAGCTTGTACAGTCAACAAAGTAGAAAACAACAAAGGTGAGAAAGGAGGAGCAAAATAAAAGAAAGATTAAGTAGTTAGATGAGTCACTGCACTGGTAATCCCCTGTAAAAGAAAAAAGGTCTTCCATTGAGCTATTTAGAGGCAATATTTTCAATGTCGTTTTGTAGGTTACTCAGATATTTGACTATGATACTGTAACTATTTCCAACCAGTAAACAAGCACAGGAGGCCATAAAAACTACAAAAAAAAACTATTTGAAAGTTAATTTTGCCATAAAATTACTGGACTAAAAACCAGGTGAAAATTGCTTGTAGTATTCAGCTGAACTGTGACACTTGAATCACTTCTTCAATATGTCAAGATATCTGTGCTTGGTATTTTGTAGGAGCATTATCATTGAAAATCTGATACTGAGCCACATAAGGAAAAATTAGGACCGCTGATCAAAATTTTAATCAAAGCGGCAGTCTTAGAAACATAGAAACATAGAAAACCTCCAGCACAATACAGGCCCTTTGGCCCACAAAGCTGTGTCGAACATGTCCTTACCTTAGAACTACCTAGGCTTAGCCATAGCCCTCTACTTTTCTAAGCTCCATGTATCCATCCAGGAGTCTCTTAAAAGACCCTATCGTTTCCACCTCCATCACCGTCGACAGCAGCCCATTCCACACTCTCACCACTCTCTGCGTCAAAAAATTACCATGACATCTCCTCTGTACTTACTTCCAAGCACCTTAAAACTATGCCCTCTCGTGCTAGCTATTTCAGCCCTGGGAAAAAGCCCCTGACTATCCACATGATCAATGCCTCTCATTACCTTATATACCTCTATCAGGTCACCTCTCATCCTCCATTGCTCCAAGGAGAAAAGGCTGAGTTCACTCAACCTATTCTCATAAGGCATGCTCCTCGATCCAGGCAACATCCTTGTAAATCTCCTCTGCACCCTTTCTATGGTTTCCACGTCCTTCCGGTAGTGAGGCAACCAGAATTGAGCACAGTACTCCAAGTGGGGTCTGGGGTCTGACCAGGGTCCTATATAGCTGCAACATTACCTGTCGGCTCAAACTCAATCCCACAATTGATGAAGGCCAGTGCACCGTTTGTCTTCTTAACCACAGAGTCAACCTGCGCAGCAGCTTTGAGTGTCCTATGGACTCAGACCGCAAGATCCCTCTGATCCTCCACACTGCCAGGAGTCTTGCCATTAATGCTATTCTGTCATCATATATGACCTACCAAATGAATCACCTCACACTTATCTGTGTTGAACTCCATCTGCCATTTCTAAGCCCAGTTTTGCATCCTGTCAATGTCTTGCTATAATGTCTGACAGCCCTCCACACTATCCACAACACCTCCAACCTTTGTGTCATCAGCAAATTTACTAACCCATCCCTCCACTTCCTCATTCAGGTCATTTATAAAAATCACAAAGAGTAGGGGTCCCAGAGCAGATCCTGAGGCACACCACTGGTCACTGGCCTCCATGCAGAATATGACCCGTCTACAACCACTCTTTGCCATCTGTGGGCAAGCCAGTTCTGGATCCCATGCCTCCTTACTTTCTCAATAAAGGAGCATTTTTTGGAATAAAATGAATTAAAGACATGGAGATGTTTGGTATCTTAAATAGGAATTCTAAAGAGTCCAACACCATGGCTTTGAATTTTGCAGGGAAGTGAATCATTGGTCCTTGTAGATTTGGAGAATTGCCAAGTTCAGGCTTTCAACAACCATGTTGTTTTGTCAGTAATTTGTAAATCTTCTGGTGTTAAAGTTTGAAGTTGCAAGCTGCAGAGTCTTGATTTTTAAAACAAATCTTCTTTTCTCTAGCTTTGACAAGCTAAACCACTAGATGTCAGATTATCCTAAAGCAAGTCATAAGATGTCAAGTCAAGCAATATTTTGTGTATTGATGTAAAATAAATCAAATTGCTAGACATTTTAAATGAGGATTTGGATCAAAACATTACCTAACCTTGTATTATCAGATATTACTGAATTCGCTGAGCACCTGCAACATTTGCAGATTTTAATGTCACCTTTTTGAAGAATACTACAATATCTTAAGGGATAAAAAAGCAACTGTCTATAATCTATATCATTCTCTGAACAATGTTGGAATACTTGAATTGTGGTCCATTGTATATTACTTGCACTATTTCATTTTTCTAATAGTATTGCTAAGGATGTATGCCTCCCTCACCATTCCAAGGTGCAGGAGCATAAAAGGTGGAATGACCACATTTAAGAACAGCTTTCACACCTCTGCTTTCAGACTTCTGAACCAGTCACTTTCACATGCCCTTCCTGGTGGTGCTGTCATGTTCTTGGATTCCTAATTCCACCTCTTTCGATTATTCATTTTACGAGATGCTCTAACTCCCCAGAGTACAGATAGCTGGTGCCGTCCCTTTAAAGGTTCAGGCTGGTCCCACTAATTGGTAGTCACATTTTGGGCACCAAAAATAGAGTATTTAAGAATCCCCTGAACTGTGGTTCAGTGCTCAACCATAAGCCTACTAGTGATATTGGCTAGCGTTGTTTTGTGCTCAGTCCTTGATCCAATTTGATACCATGTCTCGAACCTTGCTTCAGATACTACAGCGTTTGGGTCCAAACCATCCTTATCAAGGATTCTTGTCACAGTACTACTGAGCTAACATGGAACCAGTGGGTTATTGGAGCCTTTTGACAGCTGTGGCCAGCGGCAGTGAGAAAATTTCAAGACAGAGCCTGGAGATACATGACCCCCAGGTCACCGTGTGCCAACTATTGCAGGAAGGTTGCTCGCTCTGCAGAGCAAGTCCTTCCAATGCTGGAGAGATTTGATAGTAACCTGGGTTCTTGCTGTGGCTTTCTCAGCCAATGCTCATTAGCATTAGAACTCCAGCCATCCTGGTTCCCTTCGGAGCATGGGAAGGTGGCCTTCATTACCTGTTTTCTGACTGAAAGAGCTCTGCCCTGGGCCACCACACTTTGGGAACATAGGTCAGAGATTTTCTTGGATTCTGAGGAATTCATGGCCACCATGAGGAAGGTGTTTGATCACCCCATTGGAGCCAGCCGAGCCTCTGACTGCCTGATGAAGATTTGATGGCGGGGGCGGGGTGATCAGCGGCTGACTATGTGGTCAAATTACGGACCTTGGCCCAGGAGAATGGTTGGAACGGGGAGGCCTTGGCCACACTATACCGCCAGAGACTCCCAGATGAACTGAATGATGCCCTCGATATGAGAGAGCCAGCAGAGAACTTAGAGGTTCTGATCAACCAGTCCATCTGTTTCGATAATCATCTGGAGAGCGAAAGTGGGACTGCTTCAAGAGGTCAAAGAAAGGTAGTCCAATTTCAGTCCCTATGTATTGCAGTTCTACCCCTCTAAACTTGGACCATGACTGGCCTATTGCCTACTCAAGATCCAGTCAAACCCATGCAGATTGGTGGCATGAGATTCTCCGTCGATGAAAGGTCCTGGTGTTGGAGCTAAGGTTGCTGCTTTTACTGCAGGGGAAGGTCACCTGCAGGCTGAATGTCTGAAGCTGCAGCCACCTGGAGAACTGCTAAGAGCATCTGGTGTCAGTAGGACTGTGACACTAGGGGCCACTATGCCAATCCCACAGATTCTGGTAGGGTT
The DNA here is from genome assembly GCF_030028105.1 of Mobula birostris. Lineage (NCBI taxonomy): Eukaryota > Metazoa > Chordata > Chondrichthyes > Myliobatiformes > Myliobatidae > Mobula > Mobula birostris. The sequence goes on along the minus strand of NC_092394.1, from coordinate 28,990,179 downwards.
TACCTGGGGTAAGAACTTGAGGCAGGTGGAGGCTTTTGTGGACTCTGGGGCAGCAAGTAATTTTCTGGATTTAGGAACTGCCTGTTGGTTTGACATACCGCTGTGAGAGCTGAGCCGGTCCATGCTTGCAACTGTCCTGGATGGCCGTCTGCTGGGTTCCGGCCAGATCCAGCAACAGAGAGTGGTTTAGCAGAGGAGTATAGGGAACTATGTGGAAGAGATTGGTTTCTATATTATTGACTCTCCACTCATACCCCTGATCCTCACATACCCTTGGCTGTCCCAACATAACCCATCCTGAACTGGAAGGCAGGAAGAATCATTGCTTGGTCCAGTCATTGTACCAAGGGTTTTACTGCAGCATGGTGTTCCGATACCCAGACTCTCCCATGATCAATGACCAGTTAGGGGGCAGCCTTCAGTCCAAGGGAATCTGAGACCTTCTAGAGCCGTTGTTCTGCTCTCAGGAGCGGAAAGGCCAGTTCTGGCCGATGGGACTGTGTGAGTCCCAATACTGTCTAGTCGGGATCCCACAGGAACTAGAGAGAGGGAATCTCTCGTTCTGGAGAGGCCCAAGGAGATGCCCGAGCAGTCTGGGAATCTTGCAGCTAAGCTTAACAAACTACCCAAGTCTCAAGGGAGGGAAAGACTCCTTTACTCTGACCCTTGAAGCCTATTCCTCAGGGGAGGGAAGGTGGAGGCAAGATCTGTAATATCTCACTGCTTTTGCCTAAGGATGCAGACAGGAACTGGGACTCTGATTTGGCCACTGTTTCTATGAGTGAACTTTGTGAGATTGGGTCGCATCCATATAGTGAAAATGATGATTTAGCAAAATTTTTAGATTTATTTCAGAGTACCCCTGTTTTTCTGACTAAGAAGTTTTTTGACCGGATTGATTCTATTGTTTTATCTTTTATTTGGAATAATAAAAGACCAAGAATTAGTAAATATCACTTACAAAAGTTGAAAAAGGATGGAGGTCTCGCTTTGCCTAATTTAAGAATGTATTGCTAGGCTGTTAATGTGCGATATATATCTTTTTAGTTACACTGGGTTGATAAGAACAATCGGCCATTTTGGGTAGACTTGGAATTGAAAGCTGTGAAATAGTTTTATTAACGTTGTTATTGAAAGCTGCTTTACCTATATTATTAGCTAAAGTTGCTAATTTAAATTTATACCCTGTGGTTAAGCATTCTTTACAAACTTGGCTCCAGATCCGTAATTTTTTAATCTTAAAAAATTTAAACTTTGTAGCTTAATTTATCGAAATTGCTTTTTTAAGCCTTCTTTGAGTGATCCAATTTTTTTACTTTGGAAAAATAGAGGTATTAATTCTTTTTTGGATTTATTTAAAGAAGATAGACTGATGTCTTTTGAACAATTAGTTGATAAATATTCTTTTTCATACTTACACTTTTTACAATTCCTTCAAGTTAGACATTTCTTACAAAATATTTAAATAATTTTCCTTTCATATTGGATGCAGACCTGTTAGATACTATTACGAGTATGAACCCTTTGATGAAGGGTTCCATTGGAAGAATTTATAATTTACTATTACAATGGGATAAACGTTCTTTATTTAAGATTGAACAAGATTGGGAAAAGGAGCTTAATTTGACTTTTATGACAGAGGACTTGACGTGGATTCTGAAGTTGGTTAACTCTTCTTTGATCTGTGCTAGTCATTCACTGATTCAATTTAAAATTGTACATCGTTACTATTTGACAAAGAGGAGATTGTCTAAAATGTTTCCTAATGTTGATAGTTATTGTGATAGATGTAAAACTGAGACAGCTACACTGACACACATGTTTTGGTCCTGTCCTATATTGGAACAGTTCTGGAAGTCAGTTTTTTCTACAATTTCTAAAGCACTTTAATTTACAACCTAACAAATTAACTGTGCTTTTTGGAATAATTCCTCAAAATATCCACGGTATCTCTTTGTCTGACCAACATGTTATTGCATTTGTTACATTGATAGCTAGGAGGGCCATTTTGTTGAAGTGGAAGGATACATCGGCTCCCATTTTGTCACAATGGTTCTCTCAAGTGATACTATGTCTTAGTTTGGAGAAAATTAGAAGTCGAACCTTTGAACCTATGTTTGATTTTGAGAAAAGATGGGGTTCATTTGCTCGTTACTATCATTTGAGTTAATTGATAGATTTCCTCCATGATCTAATTATAAATTTTTGGTACTTTTTTTTCTTGCTGGCGGTTTGATGTTTATCTTTAGAAGCTTTTCGTAAGATGCATGGCTCCGGGGTTGAACATCTAATGGTTTTTTTTTCTCACTTTTCCTTGCTTAGTAGGGGTTTTTTTTCCTCCTTTTTTGTCACCAAAATTTTTTCAATCTTTAAAACAATGTTTTTTTCTTGAGACATTGTAAGTGTCGCCTACTTCGATGTACTCTTGTTAATTTTGGATAATAATAATAAAAAGATTTGAAAAGAAAGATTAGGGAGGGGACTCTGAGGTCTGTAGAATAACCCCGCCACCTAGAAGCCTCAGGAGTAGTCCTCAAAAAAGTTACTGGAGGATATAGCAAGACGCAAATCAGTCAAAATCCCTTCTGTCTACAGGAACTTGGAGGAGGTCTTCAGCAAGGGAAAGGCACCGACCCTACGACTGTGCTATAGACCTGCTGCCCAGAACTTGCCCCTGGTGGGGTTGATTGTACATACTCTGAGGCTCAGGAGGAGTATATAAAGGAGGCTCTGGGCACAGGCTCCTTTCGGTCCTCCACCTCACAACCCAGTGAAGGCTTCTTCTTCATACAAAAGAAAGATGGGGGCCTGCAGCTGTGCATTGATTCCAGGGGATTAAACTGCATATTGACCAAGAATTGCTACCCCCTTCCACTCATGAATACAGCCTTTGAGAAGCTCCAAGTGGTGAGGGTATTCACAAAGCTAGTCCTACAGAGTGCATACAATCTGGTCCATATTAGGAAAGGCGATGAGTAGAATGCTGCATTCAGTACACAGATTGGGCACGAGTACCTGGTTATGTCCTTTGGACTTGTGAACACCCCAGTTGTTTTCCTGTCCTTTATACGTGATGTGCTCCAGGATACTCTCCATAAGTGTGCCTTTGTCTACTTGTATGATATCCTAATCTTCTTAAAGTCCATGGAGGAGCATGTTGCTCATGTCAGGAATGTTTTAAAGAGGTTTCTAGACCATGGATTTTATGCTGAATTTCACGTGACAGCTTTTCATTTTGGGTTTCATCATTTCCGATGGCAGTCTCAAGATGGACCCTACTAAGACCCAGGCAGTCAGAGACTGGTCATTACCATCCAGTATCAAACAAGTCCAGTGATTCCTGGGGTTTGAAAACTTCTAGTGGAAGTTTATCAGAAACTCCTGCTTGGTGGCAGCCCTGCTGACAGCACTAACTAAGAAATTCGTGCGCCCTTTTATCTGGATGACTGAGGTGGAGGCTGCTTTTGCAGAGCATTAACAGTGGTTCACAACAGCTCCCATCTTGGTTTCTCCTAACCTGGCCTTTCCCTTTGTCATGGAGGTGGACACCTTGGGTATCAGAGTGGGTGCCATCTTGTCTCAATGACCACCTTCTGATGGTAAACTGCACCCATGTGCATTCTTCTCCAGGTGACTATTCCTGGCAGAGAGGAACTATGACATCAGGAATCAGGAGCTTCTTGTGGTTATGTTAGCTTTGGAGGAATCAGGAGTGCAGTGCTAGCCAGAGCGCATCCTGCACCTCTTTAAGAAAAAAGCCGAAATAAACAAGCTAATTAATTAGATGCCACCCAGGGTGATTTGAGTATCTCAGAAACTGCTGATCTCCTGGGATTTTTACGCACAACAGACTCTGGAGTTTACAAAGAACGGTTCCAAAAACAAAAAAAAATCCAACGAGTGGCTGTTCTGTGAGCGAAAACATCTTGTCAAATCCGCTTGCTGGATTTTTTTTGTTTTTGGCACCGTTCTTTGTAAACTCCAGAGTCTGTTGTGCGTAAAAATCCCAGGAGATCAGCAGTTTCTGAGATACTCAAATCACCCTGGGTGGCATCTAATTAATTAGCTTGTTCATTTTGGCTTTTTTCTTAAAGAGGTGTCGGACGTGCTCCGACTAGCACTGCACTCCTGGGAGGAATGGTGTCACTGGCTAGAAGGGGCCAAGAACTCTTTTATCGTTTGGACCGACCACAAGAATCTGGCTTATATTCAGGAAGCCAAGAGGCTGAATCCAGGCAGGCCAGGTGGAGTTTGTTCTTTAACTGTTTTGAATTCCTCCTGACCTATTGACCATGGTCAAGGAACCAGAAACTAAATGCCCTATCCAGTCAGTGTGATGAACCAAGACAAGAGGAGCACCCTAGCACAATTTTCCCCCAAGTCAGGGTGGTAGCACCAATTTGTTGGAGAATCGATGCTTTTGTTCACAAGGTCCAGCTGCAAGGGGAGATTCCGGAGAAGGATCCTCCAGATCGGCTCTTCATCCCAACTTCTGTCCAGTCCCAGGTACTCCACTGGGGGCATTCATCGAGAATGACTGCACACTAAGGAATTGCCAGGACCCTCGAGTTTATCAAGATGAGGTATTGGTGGCTCAGAATGATGAAAGAGGTTCAGCACGTGTAACAAAGAGCCCCGTACCTAACCTCAATGGCTCCTCCGCCCTCTACCTGTTCCAGAAAGACCTTGGGCACAGACCTCCATGGACTATGTCATGGGGTTCCTGCCATCCAAGGGGAAGTTGCCCATCATGGTAATTGTCGATCGGTTTTTGAAAGCCTGCAAGTTCATTGCCTTGGAGTAGCTACTGTCTGTGGCGCAGATGGCCAAAACTGTCCTGGAGCGAGTCTTCAGGATCCACTGATTCCCAGTGGACATTGTCTCAGATCATGGTCCACAATTCATTTCACATTTTTGGAGGGTGTTCTGTAGACTGATAGGGGCAACAGCGAGCCTTTCCTCTGGGTTTCACCCACAGTCCAATGGCCAGACAGAGCAGACTAATCAAGATTTAGAACATACCCTAAGGTGCCTGGCCTCAGAAAGATCTTTTGAGTGATGTGAACATTTGACATGGGCAGAAGCTGCCCACAACATCTTACAGCATTTGGTGCATGGGATGTCACCGTTTAAGTGCCAGTTTGCTTATCCTCCATCTCTCTTTCCAGAACTAGAGGCCAGGGTTGGGGTCCTTGCAGCCAAAGATCTCATCCAACACTGCAAGCAAAAATGGATTAGAACAAGAGAGATTTTGCTGTACTCTAACAGGAAAGGGCAGACCAAGGTGAACCAAAAGAGAAGACAGGGAGCTTCTTTACAGCTGCAAACACGAGGAAGTCTGCAGATGCTGGAATTTCAAGCAACACACATAAAAGTTGCTGGTGAACGCAGCAGGCCAGGCAGCATCTCTAAGAAAGAGTACAGTCCTGACAAAGGGTCTCGGCCTGAAACGTCGACTGTACCTCTTCCTAGAGATGCTGCCTGGCCTGCTGCATTCACCAGCAACTTTTATGTGAGCTGCTTTACAGTCTTGGCAACAGGACTGGCTGTCCAATTATAATTTGCTCTCTGAGTGGATCTAGAAAGTTGGCTCCCAAGTTCATTGTACCCTTCAGGATCCTGAGCAAAGTAAACTCAGTGGCTTACACCTTGCAGCTTGACCCTAAAGATCAATCTTACCTTCCACATTTTTAAATTAAATTAAAATCTGTCTGCACCACCCCTTTAGCCCCACCACTATCAGCCCTGCCACCACCCAGGTTTACTGAAGGGGAACAGGTCTTCACGGTGAAAAGACTTTTGGACCCCTTTACTATTTGAAGTGTTTAGCAATACCTCATGGACTGGAAAAGACTTGGACCCGAGGAGAGGTGCTGGGTGCCTGAAAGAGACATCTAGGATGCACCTCTCATCCACGATTACCATCACCACCTCCCTGAGAAGACAAGGCTGTTAGGAGTCAGCTGTAGTGGAGGGGGTCCTGTTACGAGACTCTCCCAATTGAGCCAGATTCCAGGATTTAGACGCTCTAACTCCTTGGATTACGGAGAGCTGGCGTGGCCCTTTTAAGGGTTCAGGATGGTCCCGCTAATTGGTAATCATGTCCTGATAAGGATCTACTAGATGTAATCTTTAATTTGAAACCTTTTTATAATGGATCTATATCTAATATTTATAATATGTTGCTGGGAATGAGAAGTGTTCCTTTAGATAAAATTTAAAAAACTTTGGGAACAGGACTTACAGACTTCAATTTCTGAGGAAACTTGGAATGAAAGTTTTAAATTGGTTAACACTTCATCGTTATGTGCTCACCACTCTCTCCTACAATTTAAAGTGGTCCATATATAGGGCCCACATGACCAAGAATTAGTTGTCTCGCTTTTATTTGGAAATATCTCCTTATTGTGATAAATGTAATAATGGAGAAGCTTCACTCATTCATATGTTTTGGACATGCCTGAGTCTTGAAAAATATTGGAAAGAAGTATTTCAAACCTTCTCGGTACTTTTTAAAGTAAATTTTAAGCTAATCCTGTGACCGCTTTATTTGGTATTGTTGGAGGAGGTAAGGATATTATTTTGGAGAAGTATGATTTGCACATTTTGGCTTTTATTTCGCTTATGGCTAGGAGGGCTCTTGCTTAAATGGAAAGATGTGGTCCCGCCCACTCACGTTCAATGGCTGCGTGATGTGATGTTTAAATTTAGAGTAGATTCGGTGTTCAATTTCTGACTCTAATCAAGACTTTCAAACATTGTGGGGACCTTTTTTGAACTATTTTCAAAACCTTTGATTTGCCGTTAAAGCACAAATGATGGCTAATAATATACTTTTTTTTCTTTTTTCTTCTTTACTAATCAGCTTCGGTCTTGGTAATGGGTTAGATTTTTTGTCATATAATAAATTTACTATATTTCAATATTATGAATTAATCAATTTGTATGAATATAGAGTAAGGAGTTTGTATGTGCGATTCAGTATAATGTATTTGATATAGTTTTTCTTGAACTCTGTATTTTCCTACGTAGAAAGTTAATAAAAATATTGAAAAAAGAAAAAAAGGAAATATTTTGAGGGAGGGAGGATAAAGAAGTCATTTATTGATTTTCTGCTGCTACATAGTTTGATGAATTATTGTGCTTATTTGCACAAGTGAGAAAAGCACTTTATGTTTAGCTGTTCCTTAAGTAATTTAATCTGATGTACTGTTCTAAGCACAGTTGTCTTGATGATGGATATATTGCCAATTAACATATACTGTTTAAGTGTTTGAAAATACATCCATGTGTCCTTAGTACATAGTTAAGACCCATATAAAACTTGGACCTTTTAAGTTTTGAAAACACAAGGAGTAACCCCTTCATTGTAGACTGTATTAAGCAAGCTACCATTAGAAAGATTGCCTATAAAATTCTGATATACAAGGCTAATTCCCACACCGGATCATCCCAAAGCAAATGATGAAGTGATCTAGATTTTATCTAGTTTAAGAAAATATTGACATAGCCAGTAAGACCTCAATACTCTGTGTGGTTTCATCTTTTTCACTGATGCAAGAACCCTAAGAGCCACACTCACTCTTTTATACAGATTTTAAAAATATACTTTCCATTTTCGCATGGAATTGAAAAAAATGTTGGAGGTGACTGTTGCTTATCAGATCAGTATTTATATTTTCCATCCTTAATTTCTCTTAAGAAAATAGTAGTGTCTACCTTCAGCTGTATGATTTCACATACATTAAAGTGCCTCTCTCTGGTGAAAGAGACCACATGATAGTGCCATTCAGTGGGAATTTCTAGGAATTGAACTAGACAGCAATAGCAAATCAATGAAATGTTTTTAACACTGGATAATGTATTATGGGGTGGAATTGAAGCTAGTGTTATTTCAGTGTGGCTGCTCTCTTTGTTCTCTATGTTGGAGAATTCACAAATTTAGAAAGGTAAGTCTTGGGGAATTGCTGTAGTTGATATTGTAACAGCACACCTTACAGTACAGCGGTTGGGGGATGAAATATTTAAGTCAAGGGATTTGGTGCCAATCAGTGTCTGCTTTCACCAGAAAACCACCAGGCCTCTTGAATGATGGAACAACTTCATTTATTCAGGTGAATGAAAGGTTTTCATTGCATTTCTGCCTTTGCCTTGTAAGCCATGACTAGTCAGGAGATGAGTTACCTACTGGAAGGCATCCAATCTCCACTTGCTGTTGTGTCTAATGTATTTAAATGACTGGGAAGTTTATTGTAAACAATGGCCACAGAATATTGGTGGCTGGGGACTGGAAATTGTATTACCACTGAATCTCATGAACAGCTGGTTAGACATCTCATTGCAGATGTCAATTTGTTGCCTCTTGTTGAGGAGCTGAAAATGAAAATAAGCATTGTCTGAGGGTGGTGGTTGGCATCCGTCTGTCTCGAAGGACAATGGGTGACAATCAGCATCATCACAAGCCTGGGTGGAAGGTATGGAGATCCTGAGATGCCCAGTCGTCAAGATCCCCCTCTCGGTCTCACCAGTGTAGTCCAAAGGAGAGCATATGAAGCAATACGTTTGGCACCAGCTTGGCTACAGGAGTTGCCGGAAGGATGTTCAGTGACGTCCAGCCACCTTAGGGGCTCCACTCTGGATTTGCTGTCTGGGTTTACTTCCATAGCCTTCATCTCTCCCAAGGCTTCCCACAAGGCAGTGGGGCTATTTACCCATTGTTGGGGATCTGGTTCACGAGCACCAGGGCATGTCCACATGCCAGTGGGCCTCTGTGCTACGTGTGCAGGGGCCAGACCTCCTCCCCATCCTCTGTAGTTCAGCCTGAGTCAGAAAGGAATTCAGTTTCCATGTGCCGCCATAGAGGAAGCACTGGACACCAAGATAACATTGAGCCAACAATATCTACTTCATTGTTGAAACCCGTGGACCAGAATATTGATGCTACCTTTGAGGTTTATCGCTTGCATAACATCAAGAGGTATTTAATTTTGGTAAACACAAGGGATTCTTCAGATTCACAGAGATCTTGAGCAACACAGATAAGATGCTGGAGGAACTCTGCAAGTCAGTCGACATTTCGGGTCATGTCCTGGTGAATGGTCTCAGCCCGAAACATCAACTGTTTATCCTCTCCATAGGTTCTGCCTGACCTGCTGAGTTTCTTCAGTGTTTTGTGTGTGTTGCACAAGCCATTTCAGTGTTGAGTGGCAATAATAAAACCATCACATAAGAAATCTGGAAGAGCACAATAAAGAGGTAGTCATAGATCATACAGATGCTTCTCGGGATGTTGTAACCCATGCAACAATGAATGTTCCCATCAGTGTCTCAAATTCCCAGTTGAGATCCTCCCAACACCACTACTGCCATCTAAACACCAGTGACTATTTGGCCTCTCTTCTCTGCTGTAGGTCACAACCACACTTACAATGATAAACAAATCAGGATCAAGAGTGAACGATTTGACCCTTCCCATTAACTGTTCGCTTATCAGAAATCTGCCTCACAGAAGATTCTCTTCTACGATGACTTGAAAAAGAGATTTCAAAAGACTGACAATGGCTTGAGATATAAAATAAACTGTTGCCTCATTTACCTTAAGTGAATTAACCCTTATTTTTAGTCAATGACTTCTGGTTTCAGATTCTCCTACTAGAGGTAACATCCTCTCCATATTCATTCTGTCAAGAGCCTTCAGCATGTATATAAAGTTTGTATATTTTACATGGAGAATATATAATGTAAAATCTAATTGCTATTGAAGTGTTATTTCAGATACAGAGAACAGTTTATTTGAGAGTTTAGGTTTATCAGACAGAAATTCTTGAGCTCTGGAACACAAAACTTATACATTGAAGCAAGGGAAATGTCTTTTCAATTTATGATGGTATATTTTCCAGAAATGCAACTTGCTTGTAAATCAAGGAAAAAGGAGGGAGAGAGAAACTGGGGAATTATAGACCGGTTAGCCTAACATCGGTGGTGGGGAAAATGCTAGAGTCAGTTATCAAAGATGTGATAACAGCACATTTGGAAAGCGGTGAAATCATTGGACAAAGTCAGCATGGATTTGTGAAAGGAAAATCATGTCTGACGAATCTCATAGAATTTTTTAAGGATGTAACTAGTAGAGTGGATGGGGAGAACCAGTGGATGTGGTATATTTGGATTTTCAAAAGGCTTTTGACAAGGTCCCACACAGGAGATTAGTGTGCAAACTTAAAGCACACGGTATTGGGGGTAAGGTATTGATGTGGATAGAGAATTGGTTGGCAGACAGGAAGCAAAGAGTGGGATTAAACGGGACCTTTTCAGAATGGCAGGCAGTGACTAGTGGGGTACCGCAAGGCTCAGTGCTGGGACCCCAGTTGTTTACAATATATATTAATGACTTAGATGAGGGAATTAAATGCAGCATCTTCAAGCTTGCGGATGACACGAAGCTGGGCGGCAGTGTTAGCTGTGAGGAGGATGCTAAGAGGATGCGGGGTGACTTGGATAGATTAGGTGAGTGGGCAAATTCATGGCAGATGCAATTTAATGTGGATAAATGTGAGGTTATCCACTTTGGTGGCAAAAACAGGAAAACAGATTATTATCTGAATGGTGGCCGATTAGGAAAAGGGGAGGTGCAACGAGACCTGGGTGTCATTATACACCAGTCATTGAAAGTGGGCATGCAGGTACAGCAGGCGGTGAAAAAGGCGAATGGTATGCTGGCATTCATAGCAAGCGGATTCGAGTACAGGTGCAGGGAGGTACTACTGCAGTTGTACAAGGCCTTGGTGAGACCACACCTGGAGTATTGTGTGCAGTTTTGGTCCCCAAATCTGAGGAAAGACATTCTTGCCATAGAGGGAGTACAAAGAAGGTTCACCAGATTGATTTCTGGGATGGCAGGACTTTCATATGATGAAAGACTTGATCGACTAGGATTATACTCATTGGAATTTAGAAGATTGAGGAGGGATCTTATTGAAACATATAAAATCCTAAAGGGATTGGACAGGCTAGATGCAGGAAGATTGTCCCCGATGTTGGGGAAGTCCAGAACAAGGGGCCACAGTTGGAGGATAAAGGGGAAGCCTTTTAGGACTGAGATTAGGAAAAACTTCTTCACACAGAGAGTGGTGAATCTGTGGAATTCTCTGCCCCAGGAAACAGTTGAGGCCAGTTCATTGGCTATATTTAAGAGGGAGTTAGATATGGCCCTTGTGGCTAAAGGGATCGGGGATATGGAGGGAAGGCTGGTACAGGGCTCTGAGTTGGATGATCAGCCATGATCATACTGAATGGCGGTGCAGGCTCGAAGGGCTGAATGGCCTACTCCTGCACCTATTTTCTATGTTTCTATATGAAGTAGACACTGAAAGCCCCATTCTGAATCTGTGCACCGTGGTATTTAAATTGCTGGACTATTGATTCACCTGAACAGGTACCAGCAGGTTTCCTTACCTTTGTTTAACACTATGCCGTTAGATATCCAGGACCATTTCCTCTTGTGTTTATACCTCAGAGGAGCAAGATGTACACAAAGAATGTGATGGCTGAAAGTAACGATTCCATGAGTAGGTTATCACCTAGTTAGTTTGTGGATCAGTTCACCTGACTTAGGGTATTCACCCCCAAATATTCAAAGAAGTATTTTGAAGGGTTGACTTTATGCACCTTTGCTGTGTCTTAAACTGGTACTGCGAAACCTTCAACATTGCTGGATGGTCCATTTATTTCTATTCTTATGTTTTGGTATAAACTGAGTGGTTTGTGGGACTATTTCAGACTCCATTGAGGAGTCGGCTATTTTGGATAGGGAACAGGAACCACTGGTCAAACTGCAGTGAAGCAGAGAGGTTTTATATGATGATGACTATAACCCAGATTATTTAATTAACCAATTTTTATTTCACAATGGCAGTGTTAGCATTTGAACTCACAAGATGTAAGTAGTCCAAGTGAATAGATTATTAAATCAGTATTTTTAGCACCACCATACCCTTTGGCCCATTAAGGCGGAAGTAGACGGGTGCAGTTAATGCAGGAATTTGTGGGGAAGTGGGAGTGATCATTTACACAATTTTGGCCACCTGTTGCTTTATTTATGTTAACCAACCAGGAAGGAGCTTGCTGTTAATTATTTCTCAGCAATTTCACATCCCGATTGCAAATATTTTACCTCCGCAATTGATGTTCATAGCTGATGAATATACAAACTTGAAAGCAGAATCTAGAAGCAAATCATAACATGCTAACTGTGGAGATGGTACCTCCGGGCAGTAACAGTCAAAGACAGAGGGCGTTGTTCACCTTTTCCTCTTCCCTCCTCCCTCTCCGTTGGGCAAACAGAACCAGGACATATCATACCGCTATGCAAATGCTCCTCGGGTTGGGTTTTCGGGGGGCGGGCCGGGCCCATCATCATCTCTCGGACAACATGCTGCATTCCCACCATTCTGGTTGAGTGTGCGATCTACAAATACATTTCAGTTTAGCAGCGAATTACTGAATATTAGATGAGATGCTGTTTAATAAATGGTCAGCTGACAGAAAGCGCTAGGCACTCGGATCCAGATCAGTAAATATTAGCGTTTCCTTTCCTACAGCGCCCCTCTTACAAGATGCGTTGGAGAGTTTTCTTTTATGTACCAAACCTTATCGGTAAGTGGATTTTTTTTCAGATTTATTACATTTTTAAAAGCAGGGAAATTATGTGTGGCGAGTTCTGAATTGCATTCGGAACATAGGATTGATGCATTTTTCCTGAGCGGAAGGGGAGATTATAGGGTTGACTATCCCTACTGTTCTGTAAACTGATCTGCCGTCTGCACTTTAATAGGTTTATCGCTGTGCCTGTCCCTTGAGAATAGGGGTGTGTGTTACAAAACTTAACTGTCATGTTGGAAAACCAATTCGAATAACATTCTTGGAAAGTAGTGGTTTAAATTGATTCCACTTTTTCTTCAGAAAATGGCAAAGGGAGATATAGAAATTGAATCAGGAGAAAATTCAATAATTCAGATACTTTTAAATGTAACATTTGCATATCGAGCAACGTACTTGGTAAAGTAGGGATAAAGCATGTACTAGATTCTCCAATACGTTGTCGAACATCTTTGGAATAGCTTGTCACTGTTGTCAACGCTGCATAAGCAGGAAAAACCTGTTCAGAGTATTCTTTGCCATATGATCTATAGACTGGGAACATAGCTTGCACTGTAATTATAAACTGTCAGTAATAACCCCTAGATCCATTTTCCTTTAAGTTATTTAATAGGCATGATCAGCCACAACTCCGGAGCGGTGAACGAGGATAGGGGAAATTAATCAATTAAGATTAACAGCTGAGTTCAGCACTGGTAGTGTGTCGCGTTTTCCAAGGCGAGCGTTTCTTCTCCTCGATTTATTGGGGAAGTTAAAGTAAAATTCGATACAAGCAAGAAATCTGTGCCGAAACAAATGGAGTCGCTGCATCAGATAGATGGTCTTTAACAGAACAGAGAAGTTAGGTTTAAAGTCGGCTTTAAGTGGGAGGGCAGAAAGTCAGATAAGGAGAAGTAGAAAATGTGCCTACAATTCTCAGAAGGGAGGAAGTAAAATCAATAAAATGCTTGGAATGTGATCTGCTCGGATTTACTGATAACTTATAATAATGAGTTTGTGTTTCCGGTTTTGTTCTTTTATTTTATTAACAATCACAAATAGGGCAGAGAATATATTCGGTGAACAGGATTTTCTTGCTTACCTACCCAGTTGTGATGATAACTAAAGATGTTTAATAATCTATTTTCCATTAGAGAATTGAATGGTGTTTTATTTATATTTGTCTTATTGTTGATACAAAAATCATCTCACATTCTTAAATTTGCATTTTAATTAATAACCATATAACAATTACAGCACGGAAACAGGCCATCTCGGCCCTTCTAGTCCATGCCGAACTCCTACTCTCACCTAGTCCCACCGACCTCCACTCGGTCCATAACCCTCCATTCCCTTCCTGTCCATATATCTATCCAATTTAACTTTAAACGACAACATCGAACCTGCCTCAACCAGTTCTGCTGGAAGCTCGTTCCACATAGCCACCACTCTCTGAGTAAAGAAGTTCCCCCTCATGTTACCCCTAAACTTTTGCCCTTTAACTCTCAACTCATGTCCTCTTGTTTGAATCTCCTCCACTCTCAATGGAAAAAGCCTATCCACGTTAACTCTGTCAATCCCCCTCATAATTTTAAACACCTCTATCAAGTCCCCTCTCAACCTTCTACGCTCCAAAGAATAAAGAGCCAACTTGTTTAACCTTTCTCTGTAACTGAGGAGGTGAAACCCAGATACTCCTGATCTAATTTTTAAATGTGTTCCTAGGCCCAACATTGGAACTGGATTGAAGCCACTATTCTGTAGGAATGGGGAAAAGGCCAAAATAAGAGGATTCTTTAGAAAACTGCATGATTGAAAAAATTTTAAACTCATGGAGTTCTGAATGCTATAATGTACTTTGTGATGAAACACAATGCCTCACATTTTGTCTGTGGAGCTTTATTTGGAGGCTGAGGAGAGAAGTGTGACCGGAAGGACTAAAGTAATAAGAACTGGAAGAGTAGGCTTGTGTTTGGGGACCGATTGGAAGTGTTCTGTGTAGCAGTCACCCAATTTACATTTTTACCCCATTGTAGAGACAATTGCATCATAAGCAGCAAAATAAAATTTCATTTGAACTTAGAACTTTTGAAGTTTGAAATGCCTTAATAAATTAGAAGTAATCCATGTAAAACATAATCTCAGCTAGAAACAGGGACTGATTCTTTGTATGGTGAATGTAGAAGACTAGGTGTGGAATCTTTTACAATTGCTGTGGGAAGGGAAAGGGAACAAATGTGAATGGTGCTGGAAGAGCAAGTGGTTCCTTTAGAATGCTAGTTGGGGAAAGGAAGATGTATCTGGTGGTGATCTCACTGATCCAACTGTAATGTGGTATGCTGCTAGGTGATCCTAGGGAAACCTAAACTCCACTCAACAGCACTTTGATGATTGGGTATTTGTTGATTGCCCAATGTTCAATTCTGCTGGCGTACCACAGCATATAAAATCATGCTTGTTTACAAAAAGACTGAGGCAACATAAATCGGAAATAATGGTAGCAATGCTGAAGTGCCATCTTCACAACCACCTATCCTAGACATTCATTGGCATTCCAATCACTAATCCTCCTTGACTTTCTCTGTGGCTGAAAACCACCTTCGGTGAAACAGGATTTTTGCAATGACACAGATCTCAATATGCTTGTGTATGGAATGATCCATCTGCATGGCATGCAAGCAAAACCTTCCAGTGTATTTTGGTACATGTGGCAACAATAAACTGATTACCAATCTAAAGAAAGTACAGGATGCAGCACTAACTGCTGAATGTGGCCTTAGTCAACCATGCCAAAGTGTTTGACTGCATCAACAGAGTGGACTATGATTTATGGAGCCTCAGTAGTTTTCATATACCTGTGTATTTCAGAGAACATGCAACTTACAAAAAGTACATTGGGAACTAAGACACTCCTGCCAAAATCTTCTAAATGCATTGGTAGGATCGGCAAAGCAATGAATTGTCATCAAGATTGTGTTCGACCAACTCTGGTGAGTCACATCTTGCATTTGGCTGTCACCGGACTCTCAGAAGATGAGTTCCACTTGGAAGTCTGTCATGGCACATGATCTCCGGAAAGATTAACGTTAACGGCTCAAAGTGGGAAAGGAGCATTTGGGACAGGAGCACATAAATGTCATTGGCAAACAGTGGAAGTAGTGAACAACATAGCTAACTACCCCATCTAGTTCTGCTACCAAGTCCCACCTGCCTCCCTGTGAGAGAACCCATAGCCACCTCAAGCTATGGGGCACTGAAATGACATAAAATAGCCCTTGTCTTCAAGGGTTTGCATAGGAGGACAATTCTTGATGGCGGTTAATGAGGTAAGTGGTAAATGTCCCATGGATTAAATTGATCAGCAAAGTAAATGATGATGTAAACCATGGCAAGTGGTAAGTTGGATCTAAAATTAAATCAGAAGAACTGATCATGCAGCATCTGTGACGGGAAACAATTAATGTTGCAGGTCTGTGATCCTTTGTTTCAGATTTCCAGTATCTGCAGTATTTCTTATGTTGATCCAAAATATAGTTGTACGGGAAGTGAAGTGCAATGGTGGAGGAATGATTTTGTGACCAGAAAGTTGTGGTTTCAGAAGAATTTAGAACAGTGCTTTAGGGCTTTTTGCAGTATGAATGGCTGGGGTTTGTGATGCTGATGACGCCAAACTTGGCAGTGTAGTTGTTAGGCTGTGGAAAGACTGGTCCCAGTGGGAAGAAGTGACAAATGGAATATAATCCAGGAAAGTCTGAGGATACACTGATAAGTAGTGTAACAGAGAGAACTTGGGATGTGTGTCCACAGATTTTTGAAGTTAGCATCACTAGCATTTGCTTTAAAAAAGACATATGGAATAGTTGCTTCTGTTGAGTGAAATAGGAGATGGGAGATCTTGCTAGAATCATTAAATCCTTTAATTGGGGCACAACAAAAGTACTATTAAGGATTTATATGATTCAGTTATCAGATTCTTCCTGTGATTTGATAGCATTTCAGTTACCAACTTACAGGAAGATTCTGAAAGGTTGCAGTGAAGACTCACAGTGATGTTGTCAGGGCTGGCAATATTTATTTGAGAAATTAATAAGGGTGGGGTTCTTTCCTGATGAAGTGGAACCATATAAAGAAACAGCTAACATAATGTCAGAATGGGTTCTTGAGTGATCAACTGTACTAAGAGAATATAATAACTATACCCCCTCTGTAATAACTGTACCACTGTGAATACTTTTTTTGGGAGGGGAGATGACCTACCAGGGGAAGCTACAGCAATCTGGTCTCTGGCACTGACTCTGGCATAGTGGCTTGGAAGGGAATAGGGGAGAAAAATCCAGTTTTGGGCTCCTGTTCTAAGAAAGGATGTGCTGACATTGGAGAGGATTTAAAGGATATTAACAAAAATGATTCTGATATTGAAAAGCCTATCGTATGAGGAGCATTTGATTGCTTGCTGTCCCCGGTGGAATTCAGAAGAATGGGGAGGGGGGAATCTCATTGAAACCTATTGAATGTTGAAAGGCCATGATAAGGTGGAGGTGAAGAAGATGTTCCCTACAGTGGGAGAGTGTAGGACTAGAGGGCAAATCACAGAAAAGAGGGACATCCATTTAGAATAGAGACGAGCCATTTCTTTAGCCTGAGGGTGGTGGATCTTTGGAAATCGTTGTCAAAAGTGGCTGTAGAGGCCAGGTCATTGAGTTTATTTACGGCAGAAGTTGATAGACTCTTGATTATATCAGAGTGTGAAAGGTTATGGGGACAGGCTGGAGAATGGGGTTGAGGAGAAATGGATGGATCAGCCATGATCAAATGGCAGAGCAGACTGAGTGGGCCAACTGGCCTGATTCTGCTCCTGTGTGTTGTGGTCTGATATTGTCAGGACTGGCAAGATTTATTTGAGAACTTAACGAAAGTGGAGTTGCTTCCTGATGAAGTGAAACCATATAAAGTATCAATGAACTTAATGCTAGAATGGGTTCTTGAGTGGTCAACTGTACTGTGAGAATGGGATTGAGGTAGCAAATGGATTGGTTTGTTCACTAATTAACATCTCCCAAGCTATCAATGTTGGAGTGGGTTTCGCCTCTGCTCTCATCAATAAATTCTGCTTTCCTCCCATGTCTGTATGGTTTTAAAAATATAGCAATTTTTCATGAGTTCATGAACTTGTAACTGTTTATTCACTGTACAATTGGAGTAATCGAAGTGTAAAGAACACGCACACTATGTTCTCATTGTTTTGATATCAGTATGCACTGTCTCTGTACTAATAAGCTCTGGCTGTGTTCATAGGGAACACATTACAAGAAACTTTAAAAAAAAAAATCAATTGTATCTGTAGCCTTTAATTTCAAATTTTTGTCCTTGTTTTCTAACCAGTGACAGAAATTGAGGTTGAGACTTGGCCTGCTGTATTTCAGAGAACAATTTCTGCATGGCCTTAGATGTTCTAAATTTGCAATGCTATTCAAAACTAGAGTGTACAAATCATATGAACCATAGTACAATAGGCTTTTAAACTGAAACACTGTGTAAACTTAATAACCTATTGCTTTTGATCATGAATTGCCTTCAGAAGAAAACTTATGGTGGAGTTAGGTAAGGGAGAAATACAAAGAGATCTAGGAGTACTTGTTCATCAGTCTCTGAAGTGCAGCAGGCAGTGAAGAAGGCTAATGGAATGCTGGCCTTTATTACAAAGGGAATTGAGTACAAGAGCAAGGAAATCCTTTTGCATTTGTACAGGGCCCTGGTGGGGCCACACCTGGAGTATTGTGTGCAGTTTTGGTCTCCAGGGTTAAGGAAGGACATCCTGGCTGTGGAGGAGGTGCAGCGTAGGTTCACTAGGTTAATTCCTGGGATGTCCGGACTGTCTTACGCAGAGAGGTTAGATAGACTGGGCTTGTACACGCTGGAATTAAGGAGATTGAGGGGGGATCTGATTGAGACATATAAGATTATTAAGGGATTGGACAAGATAGAGGCAGGAAATATGTTCCAGATGCTGGGAGATTCCAGTACCAGAGGGCATGGTTTAAGAATAAGGGGTAGGTCATTTAGGACAGAGTTGAGGAGGAACTTCTTCTCCCAGAGAGTTGTGGAGGTGTGGAACGCGCTGCCTCAGAAGGCAGTGGAGTCCAATTTTCTGGATGCTTTCAAGAAGGAGCTAGATAGGTGTCTTATGGATAGGGGAATCAAGGGTTATGAGGACAAGGCAGGAACTGGGTATTGATAGTAGATGATTAGCCATGATCTCAGAATGGTGGTGCAGGCTCGAAGGGCCGAATGGCCTACTTCTGCACCTATTGTCTATATGATTATCTGGTGAGGGGAAAAGAAAATTGGAAGGCTTCTGCAGAAGGAGCCAGGTTTGGTCTGACAGAGAGCTAACATAGATGGCTGACTGATTTCAGCATGGATGATTCTATAACTTGGCCAGACTTTAAAGGAAAGATGGTGAAAAGTGTGTTCCAATGCAAACTTAAGTAAATGTTCAGGAAATGTATATTTTGATTTATCGTGTTATGAAAAGTTAAAATCTACAGGTTATGGGGTGGGGCAGTGAGAAGTTTGTTATGTCAACATAGTTTGCTTTAACTAAACCTGAATGATTCTGTTTTCAGGCTACATGAGATTAGTCTTACTGCTGGTTGGCTGGTGGTCCTTTAATCACCCTGTATGGTTTATTTCCTGTTATGTGACATCTATAATTCTTGATGGTAAGTGTTCATCTCTAAAAGACTATCCATTGGAAGAAGGGAAAAGATCTAGAGTAAAATTGCTTTAATATCTGAGGTTTCCTCGGTTGGGCATTGGATTTCACAGATGTTGCAAGTTCTCTTAGTTATTGCAAGTTGCCACCAGTTAGTTTCATGTTAGTAATACTAAGCTTCCTTTTTTATTAATAATAGAGATAACACTTCCCTTTAGTTGGTGGTGGTTCAATTCTAAGTACTTAAAATGTTTGTGGATTTTATATCCAAAGTAATTTTTTTTTGAAGATTTCACTGTAATTTGCTGTTGAGGAAGAATTCGTTATTCGTTGTTGCTAAAGTTATCAACTATTAATCTTGCCAACATTTTACAGTATTGGCAGATATAAATTGTAGGCTTGGGAACGTGTCCATTACTTGTTTCCTCACAAAAGAGGATGTGTTATTTAGTTAAAACACATTTTCGAGTTCTCTTGTCTTAAGACTTTTTGATCAGAGGTCTGCACAAAACTGAAGCAAATGCCTACTGGCAAGCAACATTAAGTTACATTTTACAGAGCTCAGAGCACTGGAAACATTGTAATGTTTTTGCATGTTTTTTTTGGGAGATTTGATTTTTGTGCATGTGTTCTTAATGCTTTTGAATTGTGTACATAGATTTTCATTATTTGAATATATCAAATACTTGATATTTTTACTGAGTTTATTCAAGATGGTTTTGTATTCTGTAATTCTATTTAATGTTGCAGCACAGTACATAAGAGTTATTGCAACATTTACAGTGCCAGCAATCATTGATTGGGGTTCAATTCCTGCTACTGTCTGTAAGGAGTTTGTATATTTTCCCAATGAACATGTGAGTTTCCTCCCAGATTCCAAAGAAATATGATCAGGATTAGTGAGTAGTGGGCATGCTATGTTGGCACAGGAAGCATGTTGACACTTGCAGGCTACTCCAAGCACATCTGTGGCTGTTGTAAATGATGCATTTTACTGTATATTTTGATGTACATGTGTCAAAGCTAATCCTTTACTATCACATTTGAGATATTAATATTGGTTATTTTTGTATTCAGTTCTCCCAAGAAAGGGCGTTTAAGCTTCCATTCGGATTTCTAATCTTTTTTTTCCAGTCCTGATTATGGGTCTTGGCCCTAAACATCGACTGTTTACTCTTTTCCATATTTGCTGCCTGGCCTGCTGAGTTTCTCCAGTATTTTGTGTGTATTACTCTGAATTCCAACATCTGCAGATTTTCTGTTTGTGATTTGAGCTTTCCTGAGGGTTCAGTTTGAGTTAATGCATTACACTTTTTTTGTGTGTGTTTTGTGTTACGGAACTGAAAGTCATTGCTTTTTTTAAAATTTCTTACTCATTATTTTCTTTCAAGATGGGATGTTCAAATTTGTACACAATATTCTGAATAGTACTTCAACCTTTTGATTTTGTAAACTGTAATACTATGGTCTAGCAGAATTTATACAAATCTTAGAATTTATATTTCCCCCTTCCCAGATCCAAGTACAGTACTTGTGAATTCTGGTAAAAGAAAAGAACAAACCAATATGACTCTGACTCAATATGCCACCAATTATAATATAGCATGTTAGTGGATGAATGCATCTTACTGTTTATCTCGAGATTGATAATGAAAATTTAATGCAGACAATTCAGAAGCTGATATTTTCTTTTGCAGTAGCTTTGAGGCTACTTTGAGGCTTGGCTTATCACTTCTTGCTGAAGACCAAAATTATATATTGGTAACATATTGGTTAACTGTGATTGAGGATGAATGTGGGACCTGTTGATACATTTATAAAGATACATAGATATATATTATAGATACACTAACTTTAGTTTTTAAGTCTGCCATCCCTGCTTGCTCTATGGTAAAGGGAAGGCAGAATGAAAGAACCCAAGACAAAGTCTTCAGTTAACGGTTTGCAAGTTTTGCTACCAAAGGAGATTCTTGGAGATTTGACTGGACACTTAACTCTGAAAAGTCAGCTAATAGCTTGTACATTGTTGAAATGAGATGATCACTTGAAAAGCAAAGGAAACTTAAAACCACCTGGAATTTGACCTAATGCTGTTCTTGGACGACTTATCCATTATGCAGGATGTTCCACCTTAGAATTTATTATCAAACACACAAGAATTAATGTACTGATGATTCACAAATTTCAGCAAAAGAAATTGTTCCTTCTGTGGGAAGTTCTCTTTTATTCCAATAAAAATTCTTTTTGCTTTGGCCTGGAGCTTTTGGCTCAGGAACTGTTTTCTCCAAGGTGCCTTATTTTTAAGTGAAAGCAATTCTTTATCTCTGTTGTAACTGATGGCATTGGAAAAAAAAAACAGATTCTTTCTTGATGTTCTGACTGATTTTAAAAAAAGGTCTGAAGTTGACTTGATGCAACTTGCTGGTCCTTTGACAGCTGGGGGCTTTCTCTCAGACATCTTGGTAAATTGGTTTATTACTGTCACAGATACAGTGAAAGACTTTGTTTTGCATGCCAACCATTACAGATCATTTCATGATAATAGCACATTGAGATAGAAGGGAAAATGATATTACAATGCAGAATACAGTTAGAGTGCAGTGCAGGTGCAAGGTCATAACGAGTTAAATTAGGCCAACAGTCCATGTTGTTGTGCTAGGGAGCCATTCAATAACCTTAACAGCAGGATATAAGCTGTTTATACAGAAGATTAATATTTACTCTGTGCTAAATATTTTTTATTATGAATTAATTTAGGCTGGCTATTGACAAGGATTTAAACTGGGTATGACTATTCAGTAGGTGGCAAAAAAGAGGAAGAAACTACACAGTGCAGCTAAGAAAATTCAGAAACTAGGTGGTTTAACAGTAGCGTATGTTTTTAAATAGCTTTCATGCTGAGCACTGTAATGCTGAAATCTTGTAGCACATAAGCTTTCCACACCAGTACCAACTGGGGTATAATGGTATGCACAAAATTGTGATCTTATTAAACACTTCTTAAATTGTACTCATGCTCTTCTATGTATTTACATGAGATATAACATTTCCACAATTTTACATAATGTTTCAAACATTGCAGGGTTTGATGGATTTGCAGCACGTCGGTTAAATCAGGTATCTGAATTTGGAGCGTGGTTTGATGTGGCTATCGACAACATTGGGCGTAGCATGTTGTGGAGCTTGCTCTATGATGTAAGTGGACAAGTAGTCTTAGCTGTGATAATGACTGTGTATAACACATTACAATCGACCTTTATTGCCATTTCCTCCAATATGGTTGGATAGGATGAGGAAGTACACAAGTACAGGGAGAATTTATTGCTGTAGCTTTATTGTGATTATTTATTGGGTTGAAAGCTATAATAATGAGGTGTGATTTGAGATATTAGGGTGACTTCCATTGCAAGAAAGAAAACAGGAGGCTATTTAACAGCGATAACAAAATTACCACCACAGATATATTTCTTCACTTCAGCGAGTCTTCTGTGCAACATTACATCCCAGCTTGGAGTGAAGAGGGGTTACAGAGTGGGTTGTTCAAGTTAGTGAATGCCTTGTTCAGAACAGTTGGTAATTTTTACTTGGAAGGAAAAAGTATGCAAACATGTAGAAAAAGTGCAAGTGTTAAGCTAGGAGATAGATCACAAGTTTTTGAAGTATGAATGCATTAAATTTGAAATTGGGAACTGCTGGAAATAGGTCAGATGCATCCTTGAAGATGAACTTAATGTTCAGTTTGATCATCCATCATTTTCAGATGCAGGGAAGAGCCATCACGAAAACAGGAGAAACAACCTTCTAATTATAAACTTGTATTGTTTGAATGTAAAAAAAAAAAAAAAAAAAAATTGCAGACAAATTTCTTGTTTTATTTTTTTTTCCAGTGGGGACATTTTATAAGTAGCCTTGAATGGTTGGTTTTCGTTTGTACACATGGCTCCATGGGAGGTGACTGGAAGAAGAAATTTCAAAATAGTCCTTGGTTTGTTCGGAAAACAATGTCAAATGGTATGTTAATTACTTTATTAAGAACCTTTAACAATAGAAATTAACAATAAATTTAACATTAGAAATGTACTGGTGGAAAATTTCAACTTAAGTTTGACTGTCAATTACCATAAACACTTGATTAAGAATGTTTCAATTCAGAATTTTAGGCATGCTCAATGTAATGAGACAGGGTCTCTTTTGGTGTCAATGTGAAAAAACTTGTTACTGGAAACCCAAATGAAAGGAACTGTAGGCATTTGAATCTTTAAAAACAAATATACCACTTAGTGTACAAGACCTTAGGGTATTGGAGCAGAATTGGACCACTTGGTCCATTGAGTCTGCTTCGCCATTTCAGCAATTTTCTATCAGTCTCAATCTTCTGCCTTCTCACTTCTTGCCCTGACCAATCGAGAATCTATCAGCCTCTGCCTTAAATATACATAAGGACTTGGCCTCCACAGCTGCCCATGTCAAAGAATTCCACAGATTCACCACCCTCAGGCTAAAGCAATGCCTCCTCATTTTCATTCTAAAGGGACACCACTCTATTCTGAGGCTGTGTCCTCAGGCCTTAGACTCTCCCATCACTGGGAGAGTATTTTGTATAATGCACCATCTGATTAGATGCTTGTTTCTGTATAAAAACTCTTCACCGGAGTCAAATCATTTAACCTGCAGACAGTTTTATTTCATGTTTGGGGGAGAGTATGGTGTGAGTCCTCACTGATATCTCGGAACTAAGGGTTCATTGTTAAAACTAAGCTTGTAAATCTGTCCACAGATGCTATATAAAAGGCACTGAGGAAGTACATGGAATGTTTGAACTGCATCAGTTGTCTGTGGCTGGATTACTTTTATCAGGCCTTCTGCTCTCTCCTGAAAGCTCTTGCTTGAATTGAGAATCCTTTTATTTTCAAGCAGAACACATTTTCTCATTGGATTCCTTTCATCACAGGAATATATTGTTAAAATAAGCTAGTTTAAAAGTATTTTCAGTCTTAGTGTATATGAGTTATAAATTATACTGTGTGTGTAGCCCTCTAAATGCTGGAAACCTATAAAGAGAAAGTATTTTATTTCATACTGTTGAGCTTTTATCAGAGCTCAATAGGTGAGAAAAGTGTGCTGGAACACAAATACAGAACATGGCAGTTGTTGGAAATTTTCAGCACATTTGTAGCATCTGTGGAGTGAACAAAACTAAGTAAATGTTTCACATGGATGGTCATGTATCTCTAACTGGTTAGTTGTGGCTTAAACAGGAAAAACTAGTTACTTGAAATTACTGAATCAGTACCAAGGGATGCAATATGTCTAGATGGAGTATGAGGTTCCATTCCTCATTTATTTATTACCAGAGATACAGCGTGGAATAGGCCCTTATGGGCTTTGAGCCATGCCACCAGTAACCCACTGATTTAACCCTAACCTAATCACTGGACATTTTACAACAACCAAGTAACCTACTAGCCAGTATGTCTTTGGACTGTGGAAAGAAACCAGAGCACCCAGAGGAAACCCACAGATTCCCATGGGGAGGATATGGAAAATCCTTAGCGGACACTGGGTCTGAATTCCAAACTAAGCTGTAATAGCGTCATGCTAACTGCTATGCCACTCATGTTCATATCAAATCATTAGAGAAGTACAAGAGGTCAGTGACACAGGCAATGTGGTAGTGGGCTGGAGATTTAAAGTGATGGGGAACTTAAAGTACATGGTTATCCTGAATCCTGCTTGCACAACACCTCTGCTGAGTCACGCAATATGGTTTTCAAAAGGAGGGATGACATCAAGTGTATTGAATTAAACTGGAAGTTAATTGCTGCTTCCCAGGGAAGGACTCATTAAGTGCCTGGATGGTGAAGGAAGGAGGGACAGGGAACAGAACTTCACTTCCATCATTTTGTACTAATACAGTTCCTCTAGATACCTGCTATTCTTGAGCTTTAGATGGCCATAAGGACATACCCAGACAGATAACCGTATAATATTTTCCATCTTCTTCACCATCTACAGCCATTATAACTAAGTACTTAGGCGCATAGACATAGGTTTCCCATACAAATGAGGCACAGTTGAGTTTCCTTAATTAATCAATGGTAACTGAAGTCTCTATTCATGAGAAAATTTAGATGTTTTATTGAGCTCTGAGATGCATAGTTTGATTTTATTTAATATACAATCAGTGGCCACTGCTCATTAATACAAATATCTAATCAGCCAATCATGTGACAACTCAATGCATAAAAGCCTACATTGTCAAGAGGTTCACTCATTGTTCAAACCAAACATCAGAATGAGGAAGAGCTGTGATCTAACTGACTGTGGAATGATTGTTGATGCCAGACAGGGTGGTTTGGGTACCTCAGTATCTACTGATCTCCCAGGATTTTTACACACAATAGTCTCGAGGGTTTACAGAGAAAAACAAAGCAAAAAAAATCCAGTGAGTGGCAGTTCCGTGGGCAAAAACGTCTTGTTAGTGAGAGAGGTCAAAGAAAAATGGCAAGAACTGGTTCAAGCTGACAGGAAGGTGACAGTAACTCACACAACCATGTGTTACAACAGTGGTGTGCAGAAGAGCATCCCTGAATATAAAACAAACCTTAAAGCAGATGGACTACAGTTCCTAGACATCCCACCTCTCCTGGAAGGTCTGGGAGTCTCCCGCAATTTAATAGTGGCTCCCTGATGCCCACAAATTATATACAATGTCCCGGAAATTGATTTTTTTTTTTTTTGAGAGCGAGCACGAGAGCGAGAGAGAGAGCGTGAAAGCGAGAGAGAGAGAGAGAGTGAGAGCGAGAAAGCAAGCGCGCGAGAGAGAGCGAGAAAGCAAGCGCGAGTGAGAGCGCGTGCAATAGAGTGAGAGCAAGAGCGAGAGAGTTCTAAAAAAAAAAGTCAGAGTGGCGGTGTGTACCAAAAAAAGAGAATATAAAATGTATGTCACCACAGACTACACTAAAGTGTACCCCTACCTAATAGGGGTCAAAACAGTGACTTTTCTATTGCCCATGGTGGGTTAAGACTGTAAAAGACATGTTGAGGTGAGTTTAACAGGTGTCATTCATTCATTAGCATAGCTAATGTTATTTAAACTAGCTGGCTAGCTGCTAAGGAGCTACTCTATTGCAGGCATCCCACCTCTCCCGGAAGTCTTCCGCAAATTGATGGTGCTACCTCCCTGAAATGAGTTTTTGCGGGGTGGGATGTCTGAGTTCCTCTCCTGTGCCTAATTCAGTGGCCACTTCATTCACGTAGTTCCTCCATTTGTCAGGCGGTTGTTGGAGTTAGTTTGGATATTTTGTGGAGCATAAGACTGATATTTGTGGAAGAAAAATACTTTGGAAATCTATTTTGAAGTGTGCATAGGCTAACAATTTGTGAAGAATATATCATAGAAAATCGTCACTTTGCATTACTTGGGCATTAGTTTGTAAATGGAGCATCTTGCTATTAATTCCCTTGAGTTTATACTTCATTTTCCATGAGATTAACAAAGGAACTTCAGTCTAAAAATCAATAACCCAAGGACTCTAAGAACAAGGAAAGCACTTGAGACCTCTTATTACCTGCTGATCAGTATGAATTCATTTTCATTTAATGAACTATATTGGAGGAAAAGTAAACTTTATTTTCCTTCATTCTATTCAAACCTCATCTTTAACCCACACTTTATTTTTTTTCTCTCTTGTATGTGTAGCCCCCCCCGGCCAGCCTCAGGGTCGCGTGTCTCGCTGTCGTCTAGGGAAACGGCCCTTGGCCCTGCCAAACTGGGGTATCAGTTTGTGTGGATGCTGTGTGATGTACCCCACCCCGCCCAAATAACAGATAATACACCAGATACGATTAAATGATTTACAGTTTATAGATATTACTGGAACTATATAATAGAGAATAAAATATAAAAGGAAAATGAAAGGTGCCACACTTATCAAAGTTCAGTCTCTTCGTGCACAAACAGTTGGAGCTCAGGACCCTTCTTCACCCTGCGACCCCTCGGACCACCTCGACCAGCTGCCTGGGACCACCAATGGTGGCCGACCAGATGCTCCACACGAGTCCATCTCAGTCTCCTCTCCTCGCTGAACGCCCCGCTCGGGGTCCGACCCTGTTAGCGGACTCACAGCACCTGGTCCATCCTCTGTCTCTCTCTCTCCCGCGCCTTCTCCCCCCAAATCCCGCGCATACAATATCTTACAGACACACCAAAGCGTAACAACTATCCCAATTGGTTCATTCGTCCTCTTATCAATAGATAATCCAAAACAAACTGCTAGCGGGAGGACTTTCTCAGCAGTTAACGTAACAAAGAAGCCATTTTAATTAGACTACGCAGTGACATAGAAACCCCTTACATATGGAAACCGGTATTCTAATTTACCCCTTCCCCAGATATTCTTTACTTTTTTTGTCTTGTTTAATCCATACCACTCATTTGTTTAACATGGGCCCAGCATGTAAGTGCAATTATGAAGAAAGCATGGTCACACCTCTACTTCCTTAGGAGTTTGCAAAGATTTGGCACAGCGTCTAAAACTGACAAACCTTTATAGATGTATAATGGAGAATATATTGACTGGCTGCCTGGTATGGAAACACCAATGCCCTTGAATGGAAAATCCAACAAAAAAAAAGATACGGCCCAGTCTATTAGGTCACAAAAAAGCAACATCCATTATCAGGGCCCCCACCTCCCCGGACATGCTCTGTTCTCGCTGCTGCCATCAGGAAGAAGGTACAGGAGCCTCTGGACTCACCATCAAGTTCAGGAACAGTTATTACCCCTCAACCGTCAGGATCTTGAACCAGATGGGATAAATTCACTCAACTTCACTTGCCCCATCACTGAATTGTTCCCACAGCCAATGGACTCACTTTCCAGGACTTGTCTCATGTTTTCTATTTATTGTTTATTTATTATTATTTCTTTGTTTGCTGTCTTTTGCACAATGGTTGTCAGCCCAGTTGGTGCAGTCTTTCATTGATTCTATTATGGTTATTGAATTTATTGAGTACAGCTACAAGAAAATGAATCTTGGTTGTATATGGTAACATGTATGTACATTGAAATTAAAGCTCAATGGCTTTGCTTTGGCATTTATGTTGCACTCCGATAATTTAAGAGTGATGCTTTTTTTTCAAAGCTACAGGGAAATGCTAAACTTGCTGACCGTGTTGTAAGATTTCCTGCCTCAAATGCTAGCCTAAATAAAATTAAGTGCATTTATACCTGTTCTGAAAGTTTTAATGGTGAATGGTATCAGTGCAAAGTGCAGCATGAATCAAGTTAAAGACAAAATTCCTCAATGTTTCCAAATCAACTACTATTTATTAGAACAAAAAGTCTGTAAGAAGCTACATTTTCATGGCATTTATACCCCATTTGTGTCTGACAATGAACTTGAAATAATCACAAAAGTTAATATTCTGATGACACCTGTAGATCAGTGATATTACTGTACAATGGAAGCATAGCCAATTGTTTTTCATAACCTATTTTTGCAGCTAAATCTTTAATGGAATGGGGAAGAGCAAAATTTAACCCTATTGCATTGATCTTCTGACCTTTTGTGGAACTAGAGATAATATTTCATGTGTAACAAGTTAAATGAGTATTCAAATAGTGATTAATTTCACATACAGAATCTATTCATGCAGGCTGTACAGTTACATGAGCAGAATTTCACATTTTATAGTTTTAATTTTCAAAATTTGTAATTGAAATCTAGGTCAACAGTTTTATAGTCTTAAATGGATAAACTGTTCATTAGATGTAGAATCAAAATTTTATCCATAGGCCTTTCTCCATTTAAATTAAACCAAGAGTGCGTAATGGTGAATTATTTTGTTTTCTTAAAGTTCAGTCCATTTGCCCACAGACTTTCATCATTGCTAAACACAAGATCCTTTGATATACAACTTTTTTAAAAATCAGTTTTGTTTCTTCTGTCAAACTAGTGTACAAGAAGAAAAAAGACAGTTTGAGGTTAGGTTTTTGTACCCTAAAATAGCATTGGTGATATTGTAAAATAGTTTTACCACTCAGTTAACTGGTTTCTCTAGAGAACAGGGTGTAGGTAGAAAGTGGAAATGGATAAGTTCTTTTGTCCCTTGATACCACTTTTTTTTGTTGCAGTACTTAAATAAGCCGTTTCCTCTTTAGACTTGGGTTACAGTAAAAAGTAAAATATATGTTTAAGTTCTGTTATATCTCTGCTGTTCTAAAGCAGCATGTACAAATAAGGAAAAATTTCTTGCTTCCATCTATCTGCTCATTTGATGCAGGATAGCTGGGGTTGCTTGTTAGACCCTGATTATCAAAATTGGCAGACCTGGGCTAAAACTCAGCCCTGGGAAATCCATGCATTCCACAGTATTTTGCTTAATAATCAGGATGTGTTCCCAGGGGGTATTAAAAAATCATTAATTTAAAAAGGATCAATGAGGCATTGTACGTAAGATCTGTGTGACTGATTTTACTACTGCAGTAGGAAACTGTCACGAATCCAGCAACAAATCATCCCAAGCAACACAAAAGTTGCTGGTGAATGCAGCAGGCCAGGCAGCATCTCTAGGAGGAGGTACAGTCAACGTTTCGGGCCGAAACCCTTCGTCAAGACTAACTGAAAGGAGAGCTAGTAAGAGATTTGAGAGGGGAAGGGGGAGATCCAAAATGATAGGAGAAGACAGAAGAGGAGTTCCTTTCATCCCAAGTCTTGATTTGGAGAGATTGCTTGTGAGGTCAAGTGTTGAGTTCACTAGAGTGAGTGATATGATGGCTCTGTGCTGATATCCTTTTGGGATGGAAAACTTGCACCATTACTAAGGACGGGGATGGATGTTGTTCCCAGAGAAATCTCTGGCTGTGTAGACAAAAAAATGGGGAGTCAGGCTCCAGGCGGTCTGTTAACACACGAAGCAACTGGTACGAGTAGCACACAATCATTGTGCAGGCCAAGATTTGGCTCTAATCTAATTACTGTGTGGCCACACCACTTGTCCAAGCTTATCAAACTCCAGCTAAAACAGGCACTATTTCTATTCAAAGCCTTCACGTCATTCCCCAGCAATGAAAGCAGTTGCGTACAAGAAATTGGACCAGGTTCCCAGATAGCGAAGACAACTGATATTTCTTTAAAACTGGGGGATGAACCTTTGAAGGTTGGGTAATGAATCAATAGGTACCGATATGGTCCACACCTGCTACAACGGGTGTCTGTTTCCTTTTTATGAGCATTTCAGAGGACAAAATTCAGAGACAAACGTTGCTTGGGTCAGCAGAGAACCTTGCTCTCATGGGAGGAGTGACTGCAGAACTGCATCATAATCTAAGGGGAGTAGAAATCTTAACTGTTTTTGAGACCCTAAGATATAAGAGCAGAATTAGGCTACGTGGACCATTGAGTGTGCTCCACTATTTTATCATGGCTGATCCAATTTTCTTTGCAGCCCCAAACTCCTGCCTTCTTCCCATATCCTTTCATGCCCTGGCCAATTAAGAATCTATCAACCTCTGCCTTAAATATACATAAAGACTTGGCCTCTAGAGTTGCCTGTGGCAATGAATTCCACAGATTCACCACTCTCTGACTAGAGAAATTCCTCCTCATCTCAGTTCTAAAAGGACACCCATATGTTCTGAAGCTGTGGTCTTAGACTCTAGAGCATGGGAGACTGATCTTATGAAATCATGAGGGGCACAGATAGTGTGAATATACTGTCTTTTTCCCAAGGTTAGGGAATTAAGTAGAGGGCAGGGATTTGAGGTGAGAGAGTAAAGATTTAATAGTAACTTGAGCGGCAGCCACCTTGAAGATGGTATGAATTTGGAATAAGTTGCTGGAGGAAGTGATTGAATCATGTACAATAACAACTTTTTAGACAGTTGGAGAGGTACATGGATTGTAATGTTTTAGGTTATGGGACTAATACTGGCATTTGTGACCAACTTGGAAGGGCCTTTTTTGGTGTTGTAAGACTGACACATGGTGGTTAAATCTATAAAAATTTTAAGAGATGAAATACTTCTACAGAAAACAAATGCAGCATTCACATTGGGAGTGACCTTCTCATCATTTTTGGGCATGATACAAGTTTTTAGACAAGGCATTTCAGTACACATTCATGAAAGGATTTCTCCATTTCATGGCACTCCCAGTCCTGCCAGACTTTGGAACTGTTGAGTAAGGAAAGAAGAATTACCCCCCTGTTCATGAGGGAAAAGACTGGAGTGACAATAGCAGTAATTTCTACACTGTTTCAGACAGCTAAAGAGCAGCATTGCTGAGGAATTCTGAATAAATTCAGACAAAAATTAAGTGAAGTTGACTTTGGGACAAGCCTTAAAAATGTGGTTACAATGATTGGACAGAATTAAACTATTGGTATAAAGTAACCACAAGTAATTTTATAAAGACCAGTTTATACTGAACCAACAACTGATTTTTGTTAGTTTGCAGTGTGTAAATTTTAGTATTCTTTGCGACTTTCGATTGAGTTTTCATGCTTCTGTCGCACAGCACACCATATTCCAAGATGCAGTATTTACTTTCAATACTTGATGCAAAGTTGCACTAATGGTGGAGTGCAGTTTGCTTAGTAAGTTCGAGATTTTCACATGTACATAGGAATCCCAAAATGCAAGTTCTTAAGCCAAGAAATGATGTCTGGAACCCAAATTGCAGCTGGTAAAAGCTATGTTACCAAGTTTAAATAAACATGTAAATCAGAAATGGGCCACTTATTTCTTCTCTATTTGCAAATGTGGCTACAGATTTGAGGGGAGGGGGTTCATGAGAAGGAGGGGAAGCTACAGTGAATGAGTTTTTTAAGATACCTATGGCACAGGAGGATGCTGCTTGGCCTACTGTCAATGCTGGCCAGAGAGATTTAAAGTTAATTTAACTCCCTCTAGGGCCATAGTTACTCTCCCTACACACTCACTTATCCAATAAAGTCAAGTATTGTCTACTTTAAGACACCATTATCTAGCCATCCTACTACCTTCTGGGATTTCTGAACTCCATAAATTTCTTCACTTTTTTTTTCCTAAAGCATGTAATACTTGGATATTGAATACTATTTGCTACTTGTGTAAATTATCCAATGCCTTGATATCTTCTGTAGCCTAGGACCAACTTCTAACAAACCATACTGCCAATCTGAGTATCATTCATCCCCTCTGGTTGTTCTACTTGACTAAACGACAGCTGCTCTATGACTCTGACTAATGTAATCCTTTTGCAAGAAGCCTTGTACAGCCCCTAGCCCACCCCAAACACCACCAAAATTCTTTGCAACCATTTCATTTGGTTTCCTGATACTAGGTCAGTTTTTAATCCAACTTGTTGCTTTCTATTGGATCTTGAGCTTCTACTTTATTGCCCCATCTGCCAATATTGTGAAATGCCTTGCTAAAATCATGTATACCACATAGAATACTCTATATCCAGCACTTACTACCTCCTCATAATTTTTTGACCATTGTTACATGACATTTGTTAAACAAAACCATGCTAATTCATAAACACTAGAGATTCTTCAGATGCTGGAATCCAGAATAATGCATACAAACTGCTGGAGGAACTCGGCAGGTCAAGTACCATCTATGGAAAGGAACATACAGTTGATGCTTCAGGCTGAGTCTTGATGAAGGGTCTGTTCGTTCTTCTGCATAGATGCTGCCTGACCTGCTGAGTTCCTTCAGCATTTTGTGTGTTACCATGCTGATACTCCTTGGTTCATCTGTGCCCTTATAAATGTTAAGATTATTAAAATTGTTTATTGTTGTTGTTTCCAACAGCTTAACGATTGCTCATTTTTAACTGGCTTATAGTTGCTCTATATCTATTGCTTTCTCCCTTACAATAGAACCACATCAGCAACCATCCAGTCCACCAGCCACCTACTTGTTGTTAGTTCCTCCTCTCTCCCCCCCACCCCAAATTTACAAATGTTAGACATTTTACCTAGCCCCATTAACTTTTTTTAAAAAAAATAGACACTGGATTCTTTAATAAAATTGTTAATGTATTCCTACATGTAACATTCTTTAACGTAACATATTCCTTCCAACAAAATGTATTCATTCAGTTACCCTTTTGTATTTGCTAAAGCTGCCATGTTGGGTTCCCAGTAGACCCGTTCTTTCCTCATATACTCTTGGAGCATCTTGGAATTTTCCTTGATTTTACCCAGTAATTTTTATCCTCTGCTTTCCACTTTTAAAATTTCATCTCTACACTAGGCTTACCGATGCATTGTGCTCACTTTATCAGTCTCAAGCTTTTATTAGTTGCTTTTCTTCATCCTGTGTCAAAAATGTATTGCTGCCAAGTGGGAGCTTCAGTTCTTTTGATTAAACATTCAAGACAACAGATACCTCCTATTGTTTGATATTGATTTGCTATCTCAGCATAGTTTTTAAAACAAGAAAATAAAAAGATGTTTTAAACAAATCTGAAAATGACAGCTTTAAGATAATTTATTTATACATTTTTAGTTTTTTAAGAAAGCTAAGGCATCAAGAACTTAAAATTTAGTGAGTGAGGAACTTTACAGGTAACATGAGTGCTTAAAAAAATGGCAGTGGAAAAATTAGTTTCTAGGTCCTAATTGTTTCCATTTTTGATCATTTAGAATTGTCTCACTAATTTTTCCCAGAGCTGACAGATCCAAGAATTTGCTGTTGACTTAATGAAGAAACATGTGCAATATTCTATTTCTGAAAGAGAAGGGAAAAAAGTAATTGCAGACTTGTCAGCATGCCAAGAATTGTGGGAAGGTACCACCTAAAATATTGCACACATTCAAGGTTAAACAAAGGACAGATAGCTCAAGTTGAGAGTTCATGTAAAATAAGGCATCATCTTTATTTGGTTGGGTAGGTTGGGTGAGTGGGCAAATTCATGGCAGATGCAATTTAATGTGGATAAATGTGAAGTTATCCACTTTGGTGGCAAAAATAGGAAAACAGATTATTATCTGAATGGTGGCCGAGTAGGAAAAGGGGAGGTGCAACGAGACCTGGGTGTCATTATACACTAGTCATTGAAAGTGGGCATGCAGGTACAGCAGGCGGTGAAAAAGGCGAATGGTATGCTGGCATTTATAGCGAGAGGATTCGAGTACAGGAGCAGGGAGGTACTACTGCAGTTGTACAAGGCCTTGGTGAGACCACACCTGGAGTATTGTGTGCAGTTTTGGTCCCCTAATCTGAGGAAAGACATCCTTGCCATAGAGGGAGTACAAAGAAGGTTCACCAGATTGATTCCTGGGCTGGCAGGACTTTCATATGAAGAAAGACTGGATGAACTGGGCTTGTACTCGTTGGAATTTAGAAGATTGAGGGGGGGATCTGATTGAAACGTATAAGATCCTAAAGGGATTGGACAGGCTAGATGTAGGAAGATTGTTCCCAATGTTGGGGAAGTCCAGAACGAGGGGCCACAGTTTGAGGATAGAGGGGAAACCTTTTAGGACTGAGATTAGGAAAAACTTCTTCACACAGAGAGTGGTGAATCTGTGGAATTCTCTGCCACAGGAAACAGTTGAGGCCAGTTCATTGGCTATATTTAAGAGGGAGTTAGATATGGCCCTTGTGGCTACAGGGGTCAGGGGGTATGGAGGGAAGGCTGGGGTGGGGTTCTGAGTTGGATGATCAGCCATGATCATAATAAATGGCGATGCAGGCTCAAAGGGCCGAATGGCCTACTCCTGCACCTATTTTCTATGTTTCTATGTTTTCAGCATTTGAAATATAAAAGAAACAGGATGAAACAGAGACTGCTCTCCAAACTGCTTTGCTACCAACTCCTCACCCAGTCCTTCAATATCCCATCCCATTTTTCTTCCTTGATAAAGTCTTAAGCTGGTTTGACTTTGATTGGAATTAACCAAATTTCTAGCAGCTGAAACATTATTCCAGTTACTCAATGCAAAGTTAAATAGACTTGCATTGGATCTTTTACAGATTAAAGAAATCAAGTGAGGTAACTGAGTTGTATTGTTGAAATCCTTTGAGAAATTATCTTTATAGCCAAGTTTTAATAATACCATGGTAAAAAGTGCAATATTCTATCTACAGGTTTTAAGAGCTTACTGGGAGTATTTGCTATCAGTGGATTACATGTTCTTCCAGTTTGGTTGTACGGATACCACAAACAAATTTTAACAAATAATTTTATGCTGCCTCTTAAACTTCAGTGGTTTGCAACTGCATTTCTGATCTCTGGAAGATTTCTTTGTATGACTGTAGAGGTAAGAAAAATAAATTATTTTAAATTAAAAATGTCATTTGTAGAGCAGTTAACTAAAAGATTTGCTTTCATTCCAGTTATGGTGTATCTGGATTCATATTTTCTTCCTTGTAAAAAAAGAAACCAAAGGAAAGGATTGATGAAACATTCACCAATGTCTGATTTACTCAGGAATATGACCTTCTAGAATTCAGGTTGGATGCTGCAATACAATTATGTATAATTCAAGATATTCCAATGAACTTACCTGTATTACAATTAATTTTTGTGGGGATGGATGAGGGAGAGAAAGAATTGTTAACTCTTGAACATTTTATATTAAAGCATTTTCAGATGACAAACCAACATGTCAGCATAGTAGAATTTTTTCCCCTATACTTCTCAATTAAAACTTTCAAAGGATACATAGTTCTAGGTTTACTACACATTTCTATTGAAGTAGAATTAATGAATTTTTAGCAAAACAGTGAATATCCACTTTAGAAATCACAAGGTGCTAATTTAACAGTTATGCTGCCACTTTCATATTGATGAGTTTAAATGTCCAATGGTATGAAAGTCAAAAAATATTCTAATTCAAACTGCAAAGGTAACTATTACCAAATTACAAATCATTAGATCAGTGGATGCAGTAGAAAGATTGCCTTGCATTACATTTTTTCAATTCAAAACTGGTGATTAGGCAAAACCTGCTTGTTTCAAGGCCATAAAAAGACTGTTTGAATCAGCTTCATAGATTCCATGAAGGTCATGTACTTACAGCTCAAGGATGAAAATATTGTTTAAGTATCTTGTAAAATTTCCACCCTTGCTATAGTAATCATTTGGTCTTAAAATAAAAACCTTCCTAGAGCAGTTCTTTGCCCTTGAGCCCAGAGTCGGGAAGTTGTGACCACCACAAATAACTACACATTTGGTAATTCTCAATTTGTAAGTGTGGTGTTCCCTTCATTTCGTTCTTTATATCCAGCTAAAAATCAAATGACTGTAGCTGAGGGTTATACAAGAACATTAGAAAATATGTCAAACATAGCTGATCTACCTTTGGTCTCATCTCCTCTGTTGTACCAGTTCCTTGTACACTCTCAAGGATATAGATCTAATCTAACTGCTTGTGATTTGGCCATTACATTTAATGAGAAATAACTTCAATTGGTATCCTTTGCTATGCTGTGTATCCAATGGAAAGTCTTTGCTAGAATGAACAGAATGCCCAAGTAGAGTACCAATAGCACCAATCTAAGAGAAATGTCCAAGGTTCCATTGTTTGCTTTAGTTGCTGTCAGTTGAGGTAGTTGACTGAGCAGTTCACTCCCTCACAAGAGTATCAATGGATGAACCCAGGTGCTTTTAAAATAAATGTCCTCTAACTGTACTAACTGATGTACCCATTTCAGATAGTAGATTGCAATTGACAGTGCAAAAAATAACTGAGTATTTATTCTCCTACAATTATATAGTTTGCTTACGAGCTCCCATTTGCTGGAAAATTTGACTATTAGCACCCTAACCCTAATTGGGAAATACAGTATTGCAGCTTCTTTCAGCATCAGGTATTATTTGAATTACTATTTTTCACAGTATGCATTGCTTAAAACAATGTCCCAAATTCAAGAGAACCAGTTTTGAATTATGTAGCAAAACTTGAGAAATTACTCAGCTAGTGTTTACAACACCCTACCACCAAATCTGTACAAAAATAAGTCACAATTAACATTCTTAATATCAAAACTAATCCGTGCAATCTTGAAGGCGGAAGTAAAACATCTACATTGTTTTAAAAAAAATCTTTAGAGGAACAGAGAATTAACTTGCATGGGATTGTTCCTGACTTCTACACTCCGTAATTAAAAGATTTCTCGTTTAATTTGATCCGAGTTATTAATACTACATTGCTACAGTACTTGTTACTTACCTTGTGAAAGACAAGCTAAATTACCAATTTCAATTGATCTCTTTTCATTTTAGTGATTCACCTTGAAGCAGTTATAACACCAGCTCTGCTCACTTTTCTCTTAATGGCTAGGACTAAAAATCCCTTAGTATTCACATTAAAAAAAAAAAGAAAAAAAAGAGACTTTGTTATTGCAGTGCTAGAAATAGGCAACAAAGGTTTCTTACTTGTTCCAGAACAAGTTACAATCTGAAAATAAGAGATGGGGAAGAGATTTTAATATTAATAAATCCTTCAAATGTTTTCTTTTTGGTTATATATTTTACTTGGGGATACAGAATAACTGTATATACTCCAATGTGGTGTACGATCGCTATCCAAGAATTTAAACGAAATGTTGGTCATGATAATACCAAATTAAATATTAAAACAGTACAACAAACAACATGCAGTGTCTATGTTATATGCTCACCTCAAATCTTGGAAGGATACAAATGAGTTAATGTGTTCTTGAATAATTGAAGATCATGAATTTGCATCACCATGTTCTTAATTCAAATAAATGTACTTAAAGACCAAGTGCTGATTGACTAGGACCACTTGGTAAAGCTGGGTTCCAAGTGAGCCAAATTAAGATGTACAAAGAGACCATCTGTCAACAATTGTACTGAATGTCAATCAAACTCACTGGCACAATGATTGCTCCAAGCAATTTTTCAGGACTAAAAGACACCAAGAATGGATCGACTACACAATAATACACCTTGCTGTAATTCAGTTTTTATTTTCACAGTGGTCCTATTCATTCATTGTTTTGGCTTAGTTACAGTCATAGTTACAGTAGCTTAGTGGGCCCAACGCAGAAGCTATGATTGAAAACACAAGTCTTAATGATTCATCGCTTAACTTTTAACAACCAACAGCCGTAAGCAGGAACCAACTGTTTGGTTCATGACCAGGAAAAGCATGATTATGGCTTGGGCCAATTAAGTCACCAGAAGGTAAAACTAATTGCAACTGGTTCAATGCTCTTAAAGTAGTAGCTCCAGTTTGCATAAATTTAAGGTATTTATTTGGTGAAAATGTCTCTGAACAATTAAGACTGTGTGGCCTTGGTGAAAATAAGAAATGGCGGAAGCATAGTGAATCTAAGTAAGCATGCATACTTCATTTCAATTTTAGATGTATGGACAATTCTACTTAACACATTAAGTGTAGAAGATATCTAGGAAGTACAATTTGAACATGTAGCAAAGCTAAAGACTTACAAAATTCATGACTGAAGTGTCAAGACAAAAAATTTCCTAGCTATTCAATATCAAGTGTGTTAGCAGTGCTTTTATTTGACAAATCAGCACATGCATTTAACTTACCATCAAGGTAGTTCATGGTGTTTTAAATTCTAAAAAGATTTTCATTGGAAACTTAAGGTTATAAATATAGTGATGTACTAAACCAGCTGATGTTTTGTACAAAAGTAAGCATGTTATGTTTAGTGTAACAAAGTGCACTTTTTTGCCAATTTCAACAAATAAAACTTAAAAAGTAATGCATCTAGAATTGTCTGATTACTTAAGACATTTCTATATCCAATACCGCAAAAGTGCTGCAGAAACTTAAGTCAGGCAGCACCTATAGAGGGGAAGAAACTATCTATGTTTCAGGCCAAGACCTTTCATCAGTGCTGGAAAGAAAGGGGAGAAGTAGCTAAAAAAAAAAGTGGGGAGAGCAGAGTTTCTCCAGCACTTGTGGGAGTTGTTCAATGTTTCCAGCATCTGCAGCATCTCGTGTTTATTATATAGCAACTACACAATTGGTAGTTACAGCAGAGAAGTCTGGAATATCCACACAAATCTAGAAATAATTTGATGGATATACTACCTTGTCCCAAACTCTTGTCATTCTGAAAATACATTACAAAACTTTGGAAGAAATGTTCTGGTAGCACATCAGGAATGATATTCTGGCAACAGATGTAAACTTAGTAATAGATTACAAGCATATCAGTGGGAAGATTGCATTTGAGGCAGTAATTTTAAGACGCAGTTTTATTCCAATTTTGTAATGGTCTTTATACAACACATACAACCTACATTCCCCGTCCCCGCAAAAAAAGAACAGTATTTCTGCTCTTAAACTCATGCAAATGTATTGCATATGAACACTTTTCTAGTTACAATGAAGGGCAATCAATGTCATTTCCTACCAGTTGAGCTCAAATGTGTAAATTAAAAATGAAAATAAAAAAACCTCAGATGCTGGAAATCTGAAAATAAAAAGAAAATGCTAGAAAGCACCTGTTAAGGAGAAAGAGTTAATATTTCAGGAGAAATACCTGAAGAGCACCATACAAAGTCAATGGCTACAAGTACATATATATAGGGAGCAGGAGAGGTCCAGCAGTCCAAAAGATCTTGACTATTTTCTCAGTTCTGTCTTGTCTATCTCCATAAATTCTCACCCCATTGCTTTTTAAGATTTTATTTATTGCTACCTTAAAACGTATTTAGACATCAAAAGATAGTGGAAGCTAAAAGTTCCAAAGATCCACCAGTCATAGAACAATAGTATGGAAAATAAACCCTTTGGCCCAACTCATCCATGCCAACTATGGTGCCCCACCAAGCTAGCCCCACTTTCCTAGTTTGTTCCATATCCCTCTAATCTCTTTTAGCCACGTACTTTAATTAAACTTATTTCGGATGTTGTCACTACTCCTAGAGGAAAATATTTTGCCTCATCTAATAGGCAATGCATTTTAATGACCCCCGAGGTTCTGTCCACATTCAATCATAAAACTTATTACAATTTTATTTTTCAATAAAATTCATCTCACAACTTTTAAACATCATAAAAACAAAATACATGACCCAACTCACCCATTCCAGGCATAAGCCATGTAATCCTTCTCTGAACTGTTTTCACATTTGCATCCATCCTTAAATCTGAAGCTCAACAATTTACACTCTACTTCAGATATAGTCTCATCAGCACAATATATAATTGAAGCAGAACCTGCCTAATGCAGAGTCTCAATCTGAAATATCATCTTTCTATTTGCCTCCACTCACTCCACTGCTCAACTCAGGAGTTCATCCAGCAGCTCGCTTTTTGCTCCCAGTTTCCTGCATCCGCAGTCTGTCTCCTTGCTTTTGTATTGCTTCCCTAGTAATTAGCTTAGTTAGCTTTCCTGGTTACTCATTGATATCTTACAATTCTGCATTTTTCACATTTATGAACCACTTATCTTTGTTCACTCATTTAACCTAAAAAGAGCTACCTTCTTCTTCCCTTTTCACAACTTACTTTCCTACTATTTTTGTGAAAACAGCAAATTTAGAAACCATATCTTTGATGCCTATTTTCAAAATCATAATTGTAAAATGTCAAGATTCTAACACTAATCCCAGTGACACACCATTCATTAAATAATTTTAAGCCTATTGTGCTTCCTCTTAGCAAGGCAATTCTCCATTGCTACCTTCTATACCAGGAATAGTTTTCCACAATGACCTTTAATGCAGCACTTTATCAAAACCACTGGTTCCCTTTCATCCACAAGACATGCAATTCCCTCAAAGAATTCCAATAACTTGATGAAAATCATTTCTCTTCCACAAAATCATGTAGATCTTGCCCATTTTATAAATCAACACTGTGTCTTAAAATAATAGCAACCAACATTAGCCCTGTAACAGATGTTAAGCTAACTATAGTTTCCTGCTTTCTTTTCCTTTCTCAATTAAACTAAATTAGTTATTTTCCAATTTATTTAGCACCTGTCACACAGAGAGAATTTTGGAAAATTAAAATTAATGCATTATCTAACTAGACAACTCTGCAATAAAACCTATCAAGACACAGGTTCCACTTGCCTGGTTATTGCAGCTTTTCTCACCCTTCCAACTCTTGATTTATAACCACACCTCCCTGTTGATTGTGTGGTGCCTACACCCATGTGAAAAACCATACATCTTGAAATGATTTGAACAATCAGCTAAGAAGCAAAGACTGAGGTTGTGCATGAACACTATATTTAGCAGATCAATAATATTTTGTAGTACAGTTACATAATATCACAATGTTTGTTACAAACATAAGCAATAATGGCTTGATGGTTGCACATTATATTGGGCGCTGCAGCCTGTTACACTAAGATTTTGTACACATTTAATGGAATTAAAACAAAAAAATTGTGATGTTGTACAAATTCAGCGTGGCACTAATACAAGAGCTGCTCAAGTATCAAGGAAGTGTCTCATCTTGCTTTCAACAGCAGAGGCTGAATTTGGTAATAGTGTTAGCAACTGCTGTCAACGCAATTTAGGAAAATACAAAAATAGTACTGTTTACTTAAATGTGCAATAAAATGAACACAGTTGACCTTTTTTTCATTTCCACATCCACAAGGTTATCAAAACTTTATTATTCACTTAATGTGGAATATGGCAACATTATTCCCAATGAGGAATATAAATTGAATTTTAAAAATTGGATGACACAAATGGTACCTAAAAACATCAGTTAGTGATCCGATACTGAACTTGTGCATCATAAACCAATTTCTAGATATATTCCTTTAATACTTCAGTTTAAAAAATGTGCACTTCAACAAATTCACTAAGGCCACCATGCTATAGATACCTAGGAATATAATGACATACTGTAATGTACAGCAAACCTATCACAGTGCCCTTAAGGCTGTCATTTTGGAAAGTGTGATGTAAGCAAAACAATTAGGACTACCTACGAGTTCTTACGGAGACTCGCAGTGCAATGGCACCTGTTAGCATACTTGACAGGGAATTGCAGTAATGTTCAAGATGCAAAACAAAAATAGGTAGAAAGGCCTGAATGTTTGAAATCCACTTGCACATCTTGAAATCTTTATGCATAAAGAAATGGTTGAATTATTATTCAAAAATTACTTTTCATCAGCAGCAAATGATTTGAAATATAATTAAAATAATATTAAAGGCTGCAGCTGCAAAATAATTTCACTTGCTGAGACAAATCCTCCGCGTCATCAGCATTTGCAAACATTACGATACAATGACATGCCATGGCGACTGTTTCTGGTCAGATCATTCCTAGTTTTGTATCTATTACATGAATCTTTTTTCCCCATTTCCTTTAGCTCGGAACTTAACACCTAAAAGAAAGTAATTACCCTAATGGTATTAAGTGTAGTTACTGGATTGTTTCACAGTATGTTTCTCCCTTTCAGTCCAGGGAATAAAGACTGTATGTGACAATATAGTCATCTTGTTTCTCAGCATCCCTGTCCATTTGTAGGCTGAGCTAACAGAAATGATCTGACTACTTCTTCTGTGGACTGTGTACTGCCATTTACATCCTCAAGGGCATCACTGATAGCAAACTGTCGATCCCGCAGTCGGTTCCAGTTGGACAGAATATTATGGTATTCAAATACTTTTTCAAAATTGCCAACAGAGTTGTACAGTTTGATGAGACCTCTGTAATCATATTCCAGTCCACTGTAACCATCGCCAAATAACTTCTTTCCTGCAAGCAAACACAAAGTGACTTTTAATATTTGCTGAGTACGCAAGTTTAATTCTAGGGGGGAAATAAAGCACTGTTGAATCTAAAATCAAAATGATGGGAAAGTTATACTTGAATCAAAGTAATCAACTTCAAGTAATTTGAACTTCTTTGAAAAACTCAATTTTTAGACCAGGCCATACCCTGATATGATTAATTTACTACCCAGACTTGTGTATTAATTAATGTAAGCAGATATTCTAGAGATGAAAAATGAAGCAACTGATTCAGATTGAAAAGAAAAATGAGGTTTTGCTTAAATTCTATCTTTTAACATTGGCCAACTGGTTTTATGCCAGTTTCCACAGTAATCCCACCAATCCCCCATGAATGTCCATGTCACATGCTCATCAACTCCATCCTGATTATCCTTCCGCCAACCTATATTTGGGATAATTTAACCAATTGCTCTTGGAGAAAACTCAAGAATCCTAGGGAAAGCCATACAGTCATGCAAAGAATGTACAAACTCTACACAAACATCACCAGAAGTCAGGAGTAAACCTTAACTGCCAGAACTGAGAGGTAGTAGCAACAGTCTTGTCACTGAGGAAGGATATAACAAAATAATTCCAGGGAATGTAACTGGCAGGAAAAATGACAAACAACATTCAAAACAAAATACAATTCTAAAGAGAGAAGTAGGAACAGAAAACCTGAATTTACAAATATGGGAAGTTCAGTGTTGATAAAAACCTATGGATTCGGGCCTTCATGAATACTTAAACTTGGTACAAAAGCAAAGCATCTATGATGAACCTTGATAAAACAATGTTTCAGTCACAATTAGAATACTGCTTCA
Source organism: Mobula birostris (assembly GCF_030028105.1). Taxonomy (NCBI): domain Eukaryota; kingdom Metazoa; phylum Chordata; class Chondrichthyes; order Myliobatiformes; family Myliobatidae; genus Mobula; species Mobula birostris. Next base: position 28,946,308 of record NC_092394.1, on the reverse strand, counting down.
TTCAACTTACATATGATGTAGTTTGACCCTTTCCAATTCTATTTTGTTACTCCATATACGGGGAGAGGAGCAGAGTTAGAGACACTAATGGTCTTATCTGAGGTATCATAATAGCCCATTCTTTTTCTCTTTTTTTTAGTTTAGTTTTCTTTTCTTTTGGGGTATAATTTGTTTTTCTTTTTTCATGATATTTTTATATTTTCACTTTATATATTTTCCTATATTATATTTGTACTTTTTGAGACTTTGGGAGGCCCATTAATTAATGTGTCAATTGAGATCGTACTTGTATAAACTATTTATCAATAATGTAATCCCAATTTCTCTGAATCTATTTTTTGTAATGTTTATGATGCTGAAATTAATAAAAAGATTGAAAAAGAATATTGCTTCTGATCTAGGTTCTTTTTAGTAAGGATGAAAAGGATTGAGAGGTGTAGAAAATACTTACTAAACAGTTCCAGGGCAAGGGACTTACATTACAGGATGGTTGTGAATAAGCTATTTTATGTTCTGCCATCAATGCTAGAAACAAGGGAGTTGGTGAAAGTGTGAAAACAGGAAATGTGCAATAAACAATGGAGAAATTTGAAAATGATTAAGACAATTTTGCGTGTGTCGTGCTCAATAAAGGGGGCAAAATAAGTCTAGACTCTAAGGGATATGGGTGATCGCAGGTATCTATATCTGGTTCTGATGCAGGGCTTCAACCTGATATGCTAACAAATCCTGCCCCCAACCCTAAACCTCTGTGTTGCTCCAACTCAGTAAATGTACTAAGTGTAAGCCAATGATGCCATTGGAAACCAAATTATTACAATATACATTGCCTCCTGTAAGGCAAGGCAACAGTAAAGACTGATGCCGTTGACTGGTCATGATGACAAAACAGCATGCAATTTTTAACGGATTCTTTTTAGTACTGTGGGTTGGTCAAAAGCCTGATCCAGAGTGGGAAGACGAATAGTTACAACTCATTCCAGATCCTTTTAAAGAACAAGGATTAGAAACTAGTAGCATTTTTACAAAATGACTTATAACATTGCTTAACCTTTGGCTGCATTATTTATTTCTTTCACAAGCATTCTAAGTTGAAACCAAACCAAACAGTGTAACCAATGGTGTCCTGTGCCTGCACGTTAATTTTCCAATGATATCAACAGCCTGAAGGATAGTTTGTTTCAATAACAGTGCAGATAAAGAAAGGAGTATGTAAGGTAATGTATTAGAAAATAATAGTACAGCATGCTGCTGTGGAGATACACTGTGGTATGCAGAGTAATTCCATGCAAACCAAAAGAATACACTACCAACAAATAATAGGCAATGCAGATAACCAAAATGAACATGATAAACCTTGAGTATTTTCCTTGTGAAAAAGGCAAGAAAATTCACTCGATTGTTTAGATATGTTTGAAATAATACTAGCTCATTTTAATTTCAGACAAGATGTCCAATTCCCTTTCAGTGCAATGAATGAATCCTAGTGCCACATAAAGTTCATCACTTTATTGCAAGTTTTCGAATGAGGTTTTCTTAAAAACAAATTTGGTATGTCAACAAAAACATTCAAAAACTTCTATCGATGTACCGTGGAGAGCATTCTGACAGGCTGCATCACTGTCTGATATGGGGGCTACTGCACAGGACCAAAAGAAGCCGCAGAGAGTTGTAAATTTAGTCGGCTCCATCTTGGGTACCAGCCTACAAAGTACCCACGACATCTTCAAGGAGCGGTGTCTCAGAAAGGCAGCTTCCATTATTAAGGAACCCCAGCACCCAGGACATGCCCTTTTCTCACTGTTACCATCTGGTAGGAGGTACAGAGGCCCGAAGGCACACACTCAGCAATTCAGCAAGTTTCTATCCCTCTGCTATCCGATTCCTAAATGAACATTGAACCCATGAACACCTCACTTTTTAAAAACATATTATTTATATTTTTGCATGATTTTTAATCTGTTCAATATATCTGTAACTGTAATTGATATACTATTTATTACTTTATTTTATTATTTTTCTTCTACACTACGTATTTCATTGAACTGCTGCTGCTAAGTGAACAAATTTCACGACACATGCCGGTGATGGTACACCTCATTCTGATTCTGAAAACTGTTCTTATTGTTCCCCCTGCTTGGGATGATTAACAAGTGGCTGAAAACAAAAATAGGTACAATACAGATATGTTTACCTTTAAATAAGCTTGATAGGCAAGGTGAAAATTGGTTCTGCTAGAATGATGTGATATTAAGAAACCCAGTTTCTACATTTTAGTAGTAATTTAGTGAGACTTAAGGAATACTCAGGAACATATCTGGTTGACTAAGAAAGATTCTCCAATGAGCAAAACCAACAATATGGCACATGTATCAGCAGATATGGAACAGATATGACAGGGCAAGGTATTTAATCATAGACATTTCTCCACTTGATTTTTAAAAATCTTACTATTAATCGAACACAAAGCATTAAGCTTCAAGACTAAAGGAAATCCACTGGTGGCATCCAATTAAGATTACTTGACTGGCAAAATTTATAATATAAGCTGGCCAAATAAATCACAAATAGAGTAGGAAAGAAACATCAGAATCACCTATGCTAAATGAGCTGGTTAATAAGGATGCGGATAAACTTAAAATGTTGGTAGCACTCAGCAAGTCAAGCAACATCTGTGGAAAGGCAAAGAGTTAAAGTTGTAGATCAAAGACACTTCATTAGAACTAATGGCCAAGCCTGCTGAATACTTCCAGCTTTCCTGTTATTTCAGGTTTTCAGCATTGGTGAATTTAAAAACAAATGTTCATATAAATAGTTGATTTGTAGAAATAAATTTTAACATGCATGATGTTAAACCAGAGTTTAAGTTACAGAAACAAGAATAACATCTACCATTGCAGAAAGTGCATACGTTAAGTTTCAAATACCCAACCATTCATGCAAAACACTAACAATGGTGAATAAACTTGACACTACATCAAATGCTTGGAGCTAAGTGGGCAGTACAGGATGTGCAAATAACAAATCAAACATAAGGCAGACTTTTTAAGTAAATCTTTGCTTTAACTGCAGCAAAGCATTTGCAAATTTCAAATTGGATTGGAAGTTGTCAAACACTATTTAAATCAGTAATTGGCTCACAAAAATATTTTTTTTTAAATTTACTGGGCTGGACTGTACTAATCCTTGGCTGGTAGTTCCACAGAGAATCCACAGCCTCATTGTGAGTCAGCTCACCTCTGCCTGTGCACTGAAATACAAGTGGTCAGAGCATCGGATCTATTACTCTGTTACTGGATTCACTGTTGATTAAGGCAGCATAAAACACATGCGACCTCTCACAAATGTTGGAATAACCCTATTCATTAGAATAGGATCATTGGACTACAATTAGAAAAATGCAGTTAACTGGTTCATTTACAGTTCTGTGCAAAAGTTTTAGGCACCCTAGATTTCTTATATAAATTTTATTTTAGATATTTATTTTTATCTGCTGCATTAGTGTCAGAGGAAAATAGCAAATTTTACATTTCCAAACATTCATTTTCCAAAATTAAGTATTCCCCCATTAGTTTACTAACAGTCTATGATAAACACGAGCACTTCATTTCTTTGCACTGTTCAATTTTGCACTTGATAGTAATCTAATGTCTTTGCACTACTGTTGCTGCAAATTTCATGACATACAAATCAGTGAAAATATATCTGCTCTGATTTAATTCTTAAAGGCAATAGTTATTTTAGATTTTCACTGCAGCTCATGCCAATAAAGTTAATTTTAGTTTTATTTCCTGTCAGACGTTAAAAGAAACTATTAGATTTCCATAAAACAAGTATTCCTTGCAGTGTTAAAAAGTGAAATAAGTTCACTTGGCTACTTATAATTAATTTGCTACTTAGAGCTCTAATGCTGGATTCTGTTTATAAATAAACTTATTAATTTAAAACAAATTGGTTAAATCATATATTTACATTATTCGAAGAATGCAACAGACTTCTCAGACAACTAGCCATGAACTACAAGAACCAAAATCATTAATGTTAATCCTGAACACAAATATAAAAGGTATAGGTTTCAGAGAATAAAGTCATTCTAGGCCATCCCCTAATTACAACGAGCTCCCATGATACTATGAAATCCAAACCTGCAAAACACATGCATCCACTTGCTTTAATGGCAGAACTAGATTCAACACCCTCCCCTAGTCTTTTTACTAACTGTCTTGTGTGATTTTGATCTCATTCATTACAATACTTTGGAAGTTTGATTAATGTATTCAGTGATTGTGTATTTTCTAACTGTAGACATACATAAAAATGGAACCCATTTGTTACCCACAGATAGCATGTAGTTATTTTGTCTTGAAAGTAACAATAAGGAACAGTGGTGCAGTAGTTAGTGCTATGGTCTCACAGCTCCAGGAAGTTGTATTTCATCTAGTCCTTTCACCATTCGGTAGGTTTCAATGAGATCTCTCCTGCATTCTTCTAAGTTCCAGTGAGCACACACCCAAAGCCGTCAAATGCTTCTCATATGTTAGCCCCTTCACTCCCGGAATAAACCCTACGAATATCCTCTGGACTCTCTCCAATGACAACACATCCTTCCTGAGATACGGGGCCCAAAACTGTTGACAATACTCCAAGTGCAGCTTGACTAGTGTGTTATACAGGCTCAGTATTATCTCCTTGCTTTTATATTCTAGTCCCCTTGAAATGAACGTCAACACTGCATTCGCCTTCTTTACCACAGACTCAACCTGTAATTTAATCTTCTGGGAGTCTTGCACGAGGAGTCCCGAGTCCCAAGACCCTTTGCACCTCTGATGTTTAAACCTTCTACCCATTTAGATAATAGTCCGTACTACTGTTCCTTTTACCAAAATGCCTTATCATACATTTCCCAACACCATATTCCATCGGCCACTTTTTTGCCCATTCTTCCACTTTGTCTAAGTCCTGCTGCAATGCACTACTTACCCCTCCAGCTGTGTTTGTATCATCCGCAAATTTTGTGACAAAGCCATCCATTATCCAAATCATTGACAAACAATGTGGTCCCAATATTGACCTGAGTCACTGCCAGAAAAGGCCCCCTTTATTCCCACTCACTGCCTCCTGCCTTTCAACCATTCCTCTATCCATGCCAGTATCTTCTCTGTAATGCCATAAGATTTTATCTTGTTAAAGCAGCCTCATGTGTGACACATTATCAAATGCCTTCTGAAAATCCAAGTAAATGACATTCACTGCCTCTCCTTCATCCACCCTGCTTGTTACTTCCTCGAAGAACGCAAACAGATTTGTTAGGCAAGATTTCCCTTTACAGAAACCATGCTGACATTTGACTTGTTTAATCATTAGTCTCCAAGAACCCTGAAACCTCATCCTTAATAATAGATTCCAACACTTTCCCAGCCACTGAGATTAGGTCAATAATTTCCTTTCTTTTGCCTTCCTCCCTTCTTAAAGAGTGGAGTGATATTTGCAATCTTCCAGTTCTCTGGGACCATGCCAGAATTGGGTGATTCTTGAAATATCATGATCGATGCATCTGTTATCTCTTCAGCAACCTCTCAGGACCTTGGGATGCAGTCCATTTGGTTCATGTGATTTAACCATCTTAAGACATCCACCTAGCACTTTTTCCTTTGTAATAGCAATTGCACTCACTCCGGCTGCTTGACACTCACAGACCTCTGGCACACAGTATTCCACAGTGAAGGTAGATACAAAATACCCATTACATTCATCTGCCATTTCTTTGTCCCCCATTACTACCTCACCAGCATCATTTTCCAGTGATCCAATATGAACTCTCACCCCACCCCCTTTTTACTCTTTATATAACTGAAAAAAACTTTTGGTATCCTGCTTTATATTATTGGCTAGTTTGCCACCATATTTCCCTTCTTATAGCTTTTTGAGTTGCCTTTTGTTGGATTTTAAAAGCTTCCCAATCAACTTCCCACTCACTACTTCATATGCCCTTTCCTCGGCTTTTATGCAGTTCCTAACACCCCTTGTCAGCGACGGTTGCCTATTCCTGCCAATTAGTAACTTCTTCCTCTGTGGGACATATTTATTCTGCGCCTTATGAACTATTCCCAGAAATTTCAGCCATCTCTGCTTTGCCGTCATCCCTGCCAGAATCCTCCTCCAATCCACCTGGGCAAGCACCTCTCTCGTGCCTCTGTAATTCCCCTTATTCCATGGCGATACTGATACATGTGAGTTGTGCTTCTCCCTCTCAAATTCCAGTATGAATTCAATCATATTATAATCACTGCCCCCCTAAGGGTTTCTTTACGTTAAGCTTCCTAATAAGATCTGGGTTATTACACAACACTCAATCTAAGACAGCTTTTCCCTGAGTAGGTTCAAGCACAAGCTGGGTTAAAAAACCATCTCCTAGGCATTCAACAAACTCCCTCTCTTGTGATTCGACACCAACCTGATTTTCCCAATCCCCTTGCATATTGAAATCCCCCATTAAAATTGCGTCCTTACTTTTATTTCACACACTTTTCAGCTCCCTCTGCAATCTCAACCCCACATCTTGGCTACTACTTGGAGGCCGATATATGATTCCTATGTTTTTTTTTTAACCCATGCAGTTTCTTAACTCCACCCACAAAGATTCAACGTTCTCTAACCCTATGTCACCTCTTTCTAAAGATGTAATTCCATCTCTCACCAACAGAGCCACATCACCGCCTATGTCCTCCTGCCTGTCCTTTCGATACAAAATATATCCCTTGATGTTAAACTCGCAATTATGGACTTCTCAGTGATGCCCACAATGTCATACCGACCAAACTCTAATTACTGGAGAGTAATTGCAAATCTACAGGGGAAAGGGAAAGTGGACTAATCTACTAGCTGGCATCAGCCCAATGAACTGAATGCCCACCTCCTGGGCTGTAATAACAGCAAATAGTCCAAGGTATCCTGAAGAAGAATTTAAGTAAAATTTAGATACCAAGTCACATAAAGAAGCCAATAATGTGATCAAAGAGATATATTTTAATGAAGTTCTTAAAAAGGAATTAACAGGGAATTCCAGAAAGGACCACATTTTAAGGCATATTTGCCAAATGAAGCCGTTATCTATCCCAATTATGTTTTGCAAGAGATCCAACTTTCCCTAGTCTGATACTTGTAGTTGTCAGGGATTAAAACAAAGGGCCCCTAATTTATATCTTTTGTGATGTCAACAATATGATTGAGCAGGTAAAACTCACAATTCCTAAGTAGCAATTTAAATAGACTGTTGAATAAACATCACCACAAAAGCAAGATTAAGGGGAAACATGAAATGTCAAAAGCTTTTTAAATTTAAAAGACCATTTATCTTTTAAGCTCATTTTACATATCTGAGGAAATAAAATCAGAAAGACCATAAAATATTCATGTCAGGCAGCATCCGTGCAGAGAAAGAATTGAAATTTCAGGATTTAGTTCTGAGTTAGGGTTTATTAACCTGGAACATTACCCATTCCTCTGCTGATGCTGTCCAAACTGCGGTGTACTTCCATCACATTCTTTTTTCTTTTCCATTTCTGATACTTACTGGTTTGTAAAAAAGTTAAATTAACACCAATTCAAATACTTTACTTCAAACAGCCATGCTTCTGGAAGGCGGCGGGGGGGGGGGGGGGGGGAGTGTCAAATCATTAACAACACTTTTGGATCTTTGTATTAAACTCAAAAATAGGTACGAGTTTTATCAAGTACTGGAAGACCTGGTGCCAAACAACAATAAACTTGTAGTTATTACCTGTCAAAGTCTTGATCATGCTTTGAACTTTCATTTTGCACAGGAAGCAAAATAAATTTAGTTTGGCACTGCATTCTCACAGTCCAATTACAGGGGTACATACCTATTGCTATGGACCTCAGATAAAGCTTTTCAGCATCTGCATATTGATTCATATCATAGTTATAGAGAGAAGCAAGATGTCCCACTGACAATGCCACTTCATAATCTTCCTGGCCTAAGAGTTGCTCCTTAATTTGAATCGCTTTAATGTGCATTTCTTCAGCTTCCTATAAAAGCAACACAAGTATTATTGACAATTATTACAACTGTGATTATGATGAATCTTTCAAGGCAATGAGTTTTGCCTTTTGCTCCTTAACTGATACCATATAAACTATGAGCCTTACTTTTTACACATGTGTGATAACAATCATTCTAACATTTTAAACATTTAAACACACTTTATCAAAAATAATTTATAATAGAGAACATTTATTAAGCATTTTGTGTTATACCAAATACTTAAACATTACCATGACTTCAGATGTAATTGATATACATAGATTCTAATTAATTTGAATGCAATGAGGAGGTTCCATGCCCACAAAGTCTTTGCAATCAGGTTTAGCATGTAGTCCAGCATACCAGTTTGCAACACTTTGTTCCCTCTAGAATACCACTGATTTTCAAGCATACCCAGAGACAGCCTTTTACAGCATTGATTCTTTTCCAATTAATATTTGTCTCACTGTGAGCACCTGGGAACAGCCCACCCAGCACTGAGTCCCAGGCAATACAGCTGTTTGGCATGAGCCTCAAAAAATACCTGGCCATCTAGCCCCAGATCTTCCTGGTAAAGCTGCATTTAGGAGATGAGCAACTGAGTCGTTTCCACTGCAGTTGTCATATGAGGGCAACATGCGTATGGTCACCATTTTGACATACACAGAAGAAATGACACAGAGGGCTTCCTCCACTGCCAAACAGGGTATTGTGCTTGTTGAAAGCTTGGTATTGCGCCAAATGATTTTGATTGTTTGCTCAGGAAAGCACCTGAAAGGATCAATAACATCTCCACAGCCTAACATATTAAGTATCTGCAAATCCTTCTGGGTCACACAATACTATCTAATAGCTACAGAGAGCAAAGCCTCTCAGAAATTCCTGTCTTCTATCTTTGAGGTTAGACAACAGCAAACCCTGGCCACTGTTAACGCGAGATGAGCAGGCAGGCAAGCTAGCTAAGAGTGATGGCTTGCCAGTTCACTTTTACTGGATATATGGCACTGGATCGACCCACATTTGCTAGAAATGTACAACACAGTTAATTCCAACTTGTAGTGTACCAGTTTTTCAAAAGATAGATAGATTTACAAAAAAAAAGGAATACTGAAAAATTGCTGTTTTTGCGTGTCACAAGATTCTATCTAATTGGTTCTGTTTTGTCTGGGCATGGTGATTCAAACAGACCAAACCTGCATACCTTGCTAGAAGATCTTTGACAGTCTTGCATGACTCATTGTTATATACAGGATGGGTGGGGTTAAATACTTGCTTAATTTGCTTAGACCAGGTACAGCCTTCTCATCTTGCTCCACAAAGCATTCTAGAATGGGAAATAATCTTGAACAATTTACAAGCTGCAATAAGGATTGGTGGCTTTTTACTTCTACCAGCTCCTTCTCATCATCCACCATCATCAAAAGTAGTAACAGTAGATTTTGCATTCTGTCTTGGAGCTGCTGCATCTACTTCAGGCTCTCTCATTTTCTGAATGCCCCATGTCTGTTTTGATTGCTTCCTATCAATGCAAAGGGGAATCAAAGAAAACTTCACAGTTCCCCAATCTGTATAACCTCTGAGTTTCTTGATACTTTTACATTCAGCTTCCATACCCTCTGGTCTTCCTGTTGTTGACAGCCAGTCGGAGGCAGTTAAGAGAACTGGTGCGATACTGGTGGACCTGACTGGTGTGATTTTGAGAAGCCCCAACAGCAAGTTTTTGAACATACAGGCCTGCCACCTTCAGACAATCCTGAACAACATCAAAGCACTTTGTTTCTATGAAAGCACCAGCACAACCTGCTGCCTATTGTGACAAGATATGGACAATTCAGAATAGGATAGGTGGTGGGTAGGACTGGACTAAGAATAAAATGGGTTCTGAAAATCCCAACCTTTGACTCAAAGCCATGCATTAAACATTACCTTGAACTTCCGCATTGATTGATAGAGTCTGCCCAAGTTTCCATAGTGCTTTGCTGTCTGCACATTGAATTCTCCAAAGGCTTTCTTGGCTAATTGGAGTGAAGAAAGGTGCAAATCATGGGCCTCCTGAAGGAGTCGCTGCTCAGTTTCTTTATTATGACAGTCAATAGCAATTTCCTCCAATATAAGTGCTGGAAAATAAACAAGTGACAAGATCAATCAACAAGTGGCTTTTGTAAGGCATATCTAAACAAAAACAAACATAAATGTTGAAGATTTAGACAAGTCTACCACATAGTGAAACCATTTCACCACCACCTTTTCCAGGTGAATTTAGCACAATAAATGCTAATTTTTAATATTAAGATAGCACTTCAACTAAAAAATGATCCTTCCTATTTGGAAAAAATATACACCACACTTCACGTGAATTTGCCAGCCATTCACAAATAACTTGAAATCAAGATTTTAACCCTAATGTCAGAAATGAATTAATAATTTCTAATACTTCAAAATAAAATGAAAACCAAATGATCTGGAAAATAAGGAAATGCTGGTGTTCAATATCTGCTTTAGATTTATAATTCATGAAGACAAGAAAGCTAATACTGAAAAAGGGATATGCAAATAAAATAATGGCACTAGCTTCAATTCTAGATTGCTTTAAAATTCCTTTGTTGAAACAAATAGGAGATTTCAGGTTTCCCAACATAACCTAGCAAAGTTATTTCAACTGAAGACATTGCTTCAGTTGGTCAAAATACATGACATGATTTAAAGTGAGCATGGGAAAACAGTGAGCTTAATCACTGTTATTGGAAAATAACGAGAATCCACAATTAAGGATATTTAATATTTTAGGGTTTTCAATTATTCAAAGATAGCAACTACGGATTTACAAAGGTTATATTTTGATTGAGTTATTGCTTTGATGACTAAAGTAGTGAATAGAGAATGCCCAAGTACATAATCTAAGCAGCATTCCGGAAGACATCTTATAAAATGTTGGGTAGAGCAACAACAAATGGAATTTAACCTTGACAACCATGAAGTGATACATTTTGAGAGGGCAAACAATAACAGAACACACACAATAAATGGTAGGGCCTGAGGCAGTGCTGATGAACTTGGGGTCCAAATCCAGAGATCCCTGAAAGCACAGGTGGATGTGGTGATGAAGGATGCCTGCCTTCATCAGTTATGGTATATAAAATTATGTGGGGAATAGATAACGCAGATCAAAATAAATAATCTTTCTCCATAACAGAGGTGTCCAGGGACGAGAGGATTAGAAGGAGAATTATTTTCCCTACACAAAGTAGCAGCCTTTAATCTACTGCCTGAAAAGATGGTAAATATACTCTCACCACAAGTCAAGTAATTGAACTGCTAAAGCACAGAAAGCAATGGACCCAAGAAGGGTGAATGTAACTAGGTAGATAAACAGGTGGCCTGGACATTGACTGAGCATTTTGTTTAAAGTAAAAATAAAAACATTAGAACATTCAGCAGGTTAGGCAGCATTGCGAGAAAGGGAAACTGATTTCAGGTTTCAGGTCTGAGACTCTTCCTTACATGGGGAAAGAGCAAGTTAGTTTACAAATGCAGGATTGCACTGCATGGAGGTCAGTGACCAGTAGATCTATTCTGGGACCCCTCCTCTTTGTAATTTTTATAAGTGACCTGGATGAAGAAGTAGAAGGGTGGGTTAGTAAGTTTGCTGATGACACAGAGGTTGGAAGTGTTGTTTGAAGTGTTATCAGAGGTTACAGCGGGAGATCGATAGGATTCAGAACTGGGCTGAGAAGAGACAGATGGAGTTCAATCCACATAAGTGTGAAGTGGTTCAGTTTGGTAGCTCAAATTTGAAGGCAGACTCTAGTATTAATGGCAAGACTCTTGCAAGTGTGGAGGATCAGAGAGATCTTGGGGTCTGTGTTCATAGGACACTCAAAGCTGCTGCACAGGTTGACAGTGTTGTTAAGAAGGTGTATGCTGTGTTGGCATTGAGATTGAGTTTAAGAGTCGAGAGTTAATGTTACAGCTATACAAGCCCATGCTCAGACCCCACTTGGAGAACTGTGTTCAGCTCTGGTCACCTCACTACAGGAAGGATGTAAGGATGTGGATACTATAGACAGAGTGCAGAGGAGATTAACAAGGATGTTGCCTGGAATGGACAGTGTGCCTTAAGAGAACAGGTTGAATGAACTTGGCCTTTTCTGTTTGCAGCAACGGAGGAGAGGTGACCTGATAGAGGTGAATAAGATAATGAGAAGCATTGATCGTGTGGATAGCCAGAGGCTTTTTCCCCAGGGCTAAATAGGCTAACATGAGGGGGCATAGCTTTAAGGTGCTTGGAAGTGGTGGGTGCATGGAATGCACTGCCAGCAACAGTGGTGGAGGCAGATACAATAGGGTCTCTTAAGAGACTCTTAGACAGATACATGGAGCTTAGAAAAACGGCTATGCGGTAGGGTAATTCTAGGCAGTTTCTAGAGTAGGTAACATGGTCGGCACAACATTGTGGGCATGAAAGGATGTGCAGCAAATCCTGCTGATGCCTGCAAATGTGCCATAAAACAAGATGGCAATGGAAGAATGGATTGGGGATTTACAAAAGAAAACATTCCTTTGAAATGCTGAAAAGGCAAAGGAGGGAAGTACATGTTGTGTGCTGGAATAGTAGTGAAGTTTGAAACTGCAACACCTGGGATCCAAAATGTTTTTCAGATGAAGCAACAATTTATGTGCACTTGTTTCTCTCTGCAAGGTGTAGTACTGCATTAGGTATTCACAATCTGATTTCCTCCAGGAAATGGTGTACTGGCAAATTTTGAGCATGAATTTGTGAAAGTGTGAAATTTAAATATGAAAAAGTTAAGGATTTACTGATTATTTTCTTAACTGTAAAGTTAAAGAGAATGGAGATTCAAACAGACGAAGATCCACATGCACCTTATGTTAAACTGAAAATAATTGAAAAGACTCATGGTTAAGATTAAATATCGTGAAAATATAAATTAAATTAAGGAATACAATTTTCTCTGATTAAAGTCTGAAGCCAGGGTTCACAGCCAAAAAGATTAGACATGCAGGGAATATTTCTACAGAAATCAAGTCACAGCTGCACCCAAGAATAGCACTGGATGCTCACGTTAGTTGTTAATATTTGATATTATGAGACCATTAACCAAAGATGTTCAGAAATATGGGGTTAAAGCGGGTACATGGAGTTAGGTCGCAGGTCAGCAAAATGACATTAAAACATATTAGGGTATGATGTGTAACCAATAAGCTAGAAAATATGACTGTCCAGCACAGGTCCTGAGGATGCTAGATCAGAGTTTTACTCCAAACACTTGCAAGTCATTGTCTGCTTAACTAAGGTTACACCACTTTAGAATTTTGGACACCCATAAACCAATTTCAAAAATGCTATGGAAACCAACAAGTTTCAATACCGTATTATCATATTAAAAGCTATTAAATTCAAGACACAAGATGTTATTCAAAATTTGTACATTTCCAAAATATCTTAGTTCCATTAGTGTGTTCAATGAGATTTGGGATTAAACAAATAGGGTTGCTCTTGAGCACCACCAAATGGCTGCTGCAAAAAAAATCATCCTATAGAGGTTTCAGAGCAAGGTGTTTATTGTTAGGTTTATTGGGGAAGATAAAGGAATTATTCACAGTATTATCCTTTAAGAATTTTGCTCTTAAATATTTGATTTGTTAGGCTATTCCACCATTAACAACAGATACTGCCTGAACTGCTGAGTGCTTTCAGCATTTTCTGATTTTATTTCAGATTTGCAGCATATGCAGTTTTCATTTCAGATCACAATTCAATTGATCATTATAACACATATAACTTACATATTCTTTTAAAGATCCTGGCTATCTGGCTTGAGCTTTAAAAGGGTCCAACAACATTGGATTGGAATTGTTATACTCTAGTAAGATATTTAGTTTTGCTAATTCCATGCCAGTTCAGTATTATAGATGGGTCAGCTTGCTGTATATATTACTCTATATCCTTTATTCTTCATCTGTAACTGATGCTTCATCCTCAAACACATTAATTGGTGATGATCAGACTGGGTACAGAAGAAAATTACATGTACTTAGACTTGGGTTCAGATTGACCATTGTTGGGGCTTTTACTCAAGTAGCCACCTTTATTGGTTATAAATGGCAGAAGAGACCTCTCATGAAACTTGAACGATGAAACTGGAAACAAAATATTTCTCAATGAATTATTAGGTGCTAGGTTGAAAGCACATCTCATGAAGTATATAAGTATAAGATTTGATTTAAGACCCAAGAGACTCCAGATGATGGAAATCTGGATCAACACATACAAAATGTTGGAGGAGCTCAGTAGGCCAGGCAGCATCTATGGAGGAAAATGAACAGTCGACATTTTGGGCTGATACCTTTTATCAGGACTGGAAAGGAAAGGAGCAGAAGTCAGAATAAAAGGGGGTTGGAGGCGGGTGGGAAGATGCTGATCATTGCAGCCGACAAAGTGAAGATGTTCAGCAAAGTGATATCCCAGTCTGCATTGGGTCACAGAGTTCTCATGAAGGGGTCAGCAGTGGAAAGGGTAAGCAGCTTCAAGTTCCTATGTGTGAACATCTGAAGGGGAAAATGTGCCTGGTGGTGGGATCCTGTTGGAAAAGCTGGAAGTTATAGGGAATGATATGCTGGATACAGAAGATAATGGGATAGTAGGAGAACCCAATCCCTGTTATGTTGATGGATATGGAGTGTTGAAATATTTTAACTGCACTTCCTGTTTCCACGTTAGCCTATCTGTCAACAGCCTCCACCAATGACACATTGAAGCCAGACACAGACAACACTTCATATTTCATCTGAGAAGTATCCAACCTGACAGCATGAACATTGATTTTTCTAACTTCCAGGAAATCCTCCCTTCAGTTTTATCTGTCTCTATGGCCCCATTTCCCCCTTTCTTTCTCCTCCCTTACCCTCACAATCTGGCCACCACCTTCATCTTGCTTTCTCTGATTTCCTGCCTCCTTCCCTTATTCAAGTGCTCTTCTTCAGCAATTTGCCCTCCCCACCTATCATTTTCCAGCTTCTCACATTAGTCCACTTTTATATTCCTTTCCTTCTCTCACTTGGTTTCACCTATCACCTCCCAGCTCCTGCCCCGACTCTTTTATTCTGGCTTCTACCCACTTCCTTTCCAGTCTTGAAGGGTCTGAGCCATAATATTGACTGTCCATTTTTCTCCATAAATGCTGCATGATCTGCTGAGTTCCTCCAGCATTTTGTATGTGTTGATAACAGTCAAACAATCTTAATGTACCAACCTTTAACTCTTTTTGAAGAAGCCAACAATAAGTGGTCCTCTGGGAGGATATGAGTGATGATATCTATAGCTCGCTCAGCATGGAATCTGTTGAGGGAAAGTACATAATATTTTTAAAAATGCAGACTTGCTCTTGTTAGGGTAGCAGGCCAAATAAAATTATCAGGTAACTAAAGAAAAAAGGAAAAGAAAAAGGAGATGAGAAAGAGTATTGGGAAATTAAACTAGTTTGTGGAAGACAAGCAGACATGAAAAATAAAAAAAATACAAGTAATTTAATCTACAGTAAGAACATCCAGCAGAATGAACATTAAGTTTGTAAAAATGAGCCATTCCAAGGTCTGTAAATTTCTAAAGTTCAAAATTATGCAACTGCAATAAAATTTTGATCTGCAGGTACTGAGAGGATTTTTAACAGTATATGAAGTTCTGAAAATAAAACTCAATCACCAATTTAACAGAAAATATTATTCATATGCTACTAAATAATTGACTTACTTTGCATTGTCAAACTTCCCAGAACTATACTGGTGTACATAAGAGGAATAAGCCAGGTCTTCATGAGCTGTTGCTACATGGATATTCTTGCCTCCAAATACAGACTGTCGGATGTCAAGCGCTGTCTAACAAATAAATTGTTAAAAGTTCAAGTTTACAATTATTAGTCTGCACATGCTGCAAGCATCAACTACCTGCAAATTTACTTTATGTACTAGTGCAGATATCGGTAATATCTACATTTGGAAATTCATGCGTTATCAAAACTCCATTTTAGCAACATTATGCATGACAACAAATAATAAAACTTAAATGGCTAAAAATGTGTGCATGAACTTCAATCACTTAAAATTAGTGTCACAGTGACACTAATAGCCTCAGTTTCCTTAGTAAATAAGTCTTTCTTCCTTTGCCCACGTCACACTATCCTTAAAATCTCTTACATTGACTTGCCATTAGCTTTCAACTTGACCAAAAGATTCCTTATAAAAATAATACCCTCGATATTCACATGAAGTTACGAAACACAACAATTCAGGATAAGAAATGTAAAGAATAGGAGGAGCGACTTTGGCTAACATATTTGCTCCAACATTTAGTAAGATCATAACTAGTCTTTTACTTCAGTACCAATTTCCTGCATGAATCAATACCCTTTTAACTGACTTGCATTTTCGTAGTAACTCAAATGTTATAGCCTTCTAAATAATTACCACTCACTGTACTGAATGGGCAACTCCTTATTTTGAAACTATGACCCCTAGATCTAGACACCTCACTCCAGGCCAAACATCACCCTTGCAACTAATCTCCTCAAGACTGCTAAGAATTTTATACATTTTTCAATGAGCTTCCCTCTCATTATTTTAAATGAAAGGGAATCTAATTAATTTCTCCTCATATGACAAATTCAGCATTCTATGATTCAATCTGGTACATATTAACTGCATTTCCTAGATCACTTAGCTAGGAAAGAGTATGCAAACAAAACAAAATTTTCCCAAAGACAGTCTGTGAATGAGAAATAAATATGCCAAGGAGATCAGAATTGAATGATTTTGAATGACAGAAGATAAAGATGTAACCTCTGACGCAAGTGGGAGATCAGGACAAGAGAAGCTACTTGATGAGTGGTGGTGGATAGAAGATGAAAGTAAAAGCTGAGATACAACATTCAGAGGACTTAAATCATTACATAAAATTAAGATTGAACATAATTTGAATTTGAAACAACTGGAATCAATATAGGTGTACAATAAGGATGGTAAATAAAGATGTTGAGAAAAGACAATTACAATTGATTTTGAGCTGAAATGTTCATGAAAAGCACAGAATTGAATACAAAGGGGACAACTCGAGCGCAAAGATTTCAGGGATGACAAGTCTTGGTGAAGTCAGACCAAAAGAGGTAAATTAGACCTTCAAAAATGAGAAATGTGTGATGTAAGCTGTGTTCACTGCTGAACTAAATGAAGTAGTCAAAATGGCGGGCTTATTTTGAATACAAAAATTAAAAATGGCTGATTTTGAGTTCCTGCAAATAGTTGGAAGCAAATGAATCTCAATGTATATGGTAACATGTGTATTTTGATATTAAACTTACTTTGAACTTTTAAGTATAGACAAGATTGCATGGTATTTATAGCAGGATAATAGAAGTTAGTTCTGATCTTCCTAACTTTTAACTTGAGAAAATTACAGGTCACTTAAGTCGAAGTCTAACATAGTCTTCCTATAACTAAACAAGAACATACTTGAGAATGAAATTAACAAATACAAATCTCAAATTTTCCAACATACCTGATAAATAGCCACTGATTGACAAATATTATCTACGTTCAGCAAGTAAAATCCATAATCTAAGAGGGTATCAGAATATTTGGGATGTTTAGATCCAAAATGTTCCCTGAAAATAAATTTCTTTAGTTAACATTAGGTCGTGTATTTTCACAATTTAGATTTTTTTTTTTCTTTTACACTTAAAATTTTAAATCCTCTTTAGCTGTGAATATTGTTAATATCCCTTGTTAAGACTTTTTGACCTTTCTATAGAAAAGATGGCATGCTGGGTACAAAAAAGTCTTTTATTCATTGTGTTGATTTTGTTCTTTGATTTTTTTTTAAAGAAATCAACCCAATAATAAAGAACGGAAGAGTAATGTCTGAATTTTGGCTTAATTGTTAACTTGCACACTCAACAAGTGTGAAGGAATGGGTTTAGAAAACTGAATAAGTTAGCTTTGAAAAAAAAACATTCTGAAACTCTAACTTGTATCCTGAGCAACATTTAACTATAAATCAACAGTGCCAAGATATTTTTACATGGGTGCTTACCGTGCTAAATACACAGCATGTTTTATTAATTGTTCTGCCTTCTTGAATTCCCGCTTCACTACACATGCCTGTAAAGCAAAAATAATTTAATTCAAAGTAACATGAACAAAATATAATTTCCAGAAAGAAACATTAATACAATTTTAAAATTAACACAATTTGCTGTTAATGGAAATTAAAGACATCTGTAATGAATATAGTTATTTTTGCTTAAACTAAAACTGTCAGGAGAAATTAGCATTATCTGGTGGAGTAGTTTGCAATCAAAAGCAGTCAATGGTCAGAACTATACAAACTTCTGAAAAGCTTTATTAAATACATACTTAATACCAATGATCCATAGATCAATAATGTAAAAATTAAACTTGAATTTCTATCTTGCCTTAAATGTTAGTATGTGGCTAGCATTCAAAGTGTACATAGTTAGTCCATGAGATGGTATGAAATATGTTACCAAGTATATAGAATCATAGAATACTACAGGAGAGAGAGACAGGCTCTCCAGCCCATCTACCTACTCTGTAATGAACCATTAATCTGCCTAGTCCCATTGACCTGCACCTGGATCACAGACCTCCATAATCCATGGATCCATATACCTAGCCAAATTTCTCTTAAGTGTTGAAATCGACCCGTACCCACCACTTGCGCTAGCAACTCATTCCACACTCTCAACACCTCTGAATGAAGTTTCCCCCTCGCATTCCCCTTAAACATTTCACCTTTCACCTTTAACCTATGACCTCTAGATGCAGACTCACCCAACCACAGTGGAAAAAGCCTACTTGCATTTACCCAGACTATCTATATACTACTAAAACTCTCATGCTCTGTCTGTTTGTGACCTCCAATTAGCGCAAACGGTGCATTACAGTGCCACTTTTTTTTGGCTAAATCGAATTAAAATGCGCTAACTTACAGAATGCAGGCAAAGTTCAGGGTTATATATTCATATAGAATTTCTCATTCACCAAAATCAACAGGCTCTCTTTTAACCTGAGAGCCAATCCGCCATCATGGAAATTGGGACGTGACAGCCCGACGCATGCACACGGCCAGCCTCAGCAGTGACACCTACCGGAGCAAAAGGGCAGGGCAGCTCTATTTCGGGGGGTCACATTCTGCTAATCACCATCAGCATGTGCAGGACTGGGACAGATCTAACTGCCACCCATCAATAAGAGATAATTAAATCTTATTGTAATGCCGTACTTTGAGACACCCATAAAACCCTTTGCTGCAGTCAAAGGACAGCGGTGACTATATCACGTCCATTTAGGAGAGTGCCAACCACAGCATCAAGGATAATCAGCATCCTTTGGTGTTACCGCTTTTTATCTTCTATCCAGTATTAGGGTAAAAAAAAGGTCAGCCTAATTATGCGGCGTTGGAAGGGAAGGGGGACATTGTAGTCAAGAGATGATGCCAAACGTCATCGGGAAGTGGCAAGGAGAGGGCGAGAACAAGAATCGGATAAGGCCAGGGCTGCACGACTCCAGGATCAAACAGTCAGGACAAAAAAAAGATGAGAAAAGAAGAGACAGAGGAGGAGAGACATACACGTCTCCATGATCAGAGACAAACAACAAACAGCAGAAGAAATGAAGAGACGGGGGATGAAAGGGCTGCACGTCTCCAGATTGACAACGAGAGGCACAAGGGTGGCAGATAAACCAGAAATGATGCCATCAAAAGTGTCCTTCCTTAAATGAGGAGCAGCTATATTTGCTTTGCCACGCATTGTTCTTCTTTAATAAACTGAGGTTTTCTACTTCAGTTTCCAAAACAAAGCGATACCAATAGCATTCAGGAAAATGTAATGTTCATTCCAGGATCAAAGAGTCAGGACAAAAAAAGATGAGAGAAGAAGAGACAGAGGAGGAGAGGCATGCACATCTCCAAAATGACAACTGGCATAGAAGGAGGAGAGACAAAGAAACAAAGGAGCTGAGAAATGCACCTCTCCAGGATTAGAGACAAACAACAAATAGCAGAAGAGATGAAGAGACAGGGTATGAAAGGGCTGTACGTCTCCAGAATGATAAAAACAGGCACAGGAGGAGGAGAGAGGAAGAGACAAAGGAGCAGAGAAATGCACTTTTTCAAGATCAGACACAAAGAATAAACAGCAGAAGAGATGAAGAGACGGCGAATGAAAGGACTGCACGTCTCCAGAATGACGAGAGGCACAAGGATGGCAGATCACAGAAATGATGCCATCAAAAGTGTCCTTCGTTAAACAAGGAGGAGCTATATTTGCCTTGCTATGCGTCGTTCTTCTTTAATAAACTGAGGTTTTCTTCTTCAATTTCCATAGCAAAGCAATACTTCTTGTACTTTATTGTCGCCAAACAATTGGTACTAGAACGTATAATCATCACAGCAATATTTGATTCCACGCTTCACACTCCCTGGTTTACAAATATTAAATACTAAAAATAGTTAAAATTAATAAATATTAAAAATTTAAATTATAAATCATAAATTGAAAATAGAAAAATGGGAAGTAAGGTAGTGCAAAAAAACCGAGAGGCAGGTCTGGATATTTGGAGGATACAGCCCAGATCCGGGTCAGGATCCGTTCAGCAGTCTTATCACAGTTGGAAAGAAGCTGTTCCCAAATCTGGCCATACGAGTCTTCAAGCTCCTAAACCTTCTCCCGGAGGGAAGAGGGACAAAAAGTGTGTTGGCTGGGTGGGTCGTATCCTTGATTATCCTGTCAGCACTGCTCCGACAGCGTGCGGTGTAAAGAGAGTCCACGGACAGAAGATTGGTTTGTGTGATGTGGTGCACCGTGTTCACGATCTTCTGCAGCTTCTTTCAGTCTTGGACAGGACAACTTCCATACCAGGGTGTGATGCACCCTAGAAGAATGCTTTCTACGGTGCATTTATAAAAATTAGTGAGGGTTTCAGGGGACAGGCCAAACTTCTTTAGTTTTTTCAGGAAGTAAAGGCACTGGTGGACCTTCTTGGCAGTGAACTCTGCTTGGTTGGACCAAGTCAGGTCATTTGTGATATTGACCCGAGGAACTTAAAGCTTTTGACCTGTTCCACTTGTGCACCACCGATGTAAATTGGGTAATGCGGTCCGCTACTCCTTCTGAGGTCAACAACCAATTCCTGCGTCTTGCTGACGTTGAGGGATGTTATTGTCTTCGCACCATGCCACCAGGCTCTTAATTTCGTCTCTCTACTCGAACTCATCATTACCCAAGATATGGCCTACAATTGTTGTGTCATCAGCAAACTTATATATTGAGTTTGATGGAAACTTGGCTACACAATCATGGGTGTACAGTGAGTACAGCAGGGGGCTGAGTACACAGCCTTGTGGAGCACCGGTGCTCAGAGTGATTGATACCAATAGCATTCAGGAAAACTTAATGTTCATTCTGGTCACATCAGACTGCACTACCTTTCTCTCAAAGGGTGCCCCAATGGGTCACCCCGTTTTCTAGTACCCCTTTTAATTTTGTATACTTCTATCAAATCTCCCCTCAGTCTTCTAATTTTTGGGTATAAATTCCTAATCTAATCAACCTTTCCCAAGAACTTGGGTCCTCACGCCCCAGTAAATTTTCTCTGTACTCTTTCAATCTTATTTGCATTTTTCCTGTAGGTAGGTGACCAAAACTGCACACAAAACTCCAAATTAGGCCTCAGCAACACCTTATACATCCCAACTCCTGAACTCACTATATTGATTTATGAAGGCCAATGTGCCAAAAGCTTTCTTTACGGCCCTATCTACCTGTGACACCACTTTCAGGGAATTATGGATCTGTATCCCCAGATCCTTCTCTTCTACTGTACTGCTCAGTGCCCTACCATTCACTGTCTAAGACCTACCCTGGCTGGTCCTCACAAAGTGCACCAGTTGCCTGCATTAAATTTCATCTGCCATTTTTCAGTCCATTATTCCAGCTGGTACAAATCCTGCTGCAAGCTTCCTCACTGTCTACTAGATCCCCAATCTCGGTGTCATCTGCAAATCTGCTGATCCAGTTTACCACGTTATCATCCAGATTGTTAATGTAGATGACAAATAACCATAGAATAAGGATCGATACCTGCAGCACACCACTAGCAGGCAGGCAGGCAGGAGAGGCAATAATCTACTTCTCTGATTTCTCTGGCTTTTCCTGTGAAGACAATGTCTATGTTACATCATTTTGAATGCCAAGTGATTGAACCTTCTTGACTAAAGTCCCATGAGAGACCTTGTCAAAAGCCTTGCTAAATTCTATGTAGACAACATCCACTGCCTTGCCTTCATCAACTTTCCTGGTAACTTCCTTGAAAAAACAGATTGGTTAGACACAACTTACCACACGAAAAGTCACACTGACCATCCCTATTCAGTCCCTGTCTATGTAAATACTTATACTGTATATCCAGTCCCCTAGGACACCTTCTAATAACTTTCCCACTACTGATGTCAGGCTCAACAGCCTATAATTTCCCAGCTTATTCTTAGAGTCTTCCTTAAACAATGGAACAACATTAGCTATCTTCCAATCCTCCAGCACCTCAACCACGGCTAAGAATGTTTTAAATATTTCTACTAGGGCCCCTACAATTTCTGCACTAGCAACCTCCACCCCCCCCCCCCCGCCCACCGCCACCGCATCTGAGGGAACATTTTGTCATGACCTGGGGATTTATCCAGCCTAATTTGCCTCAATACAGTAAACATCTTCTCTTCTGTAATCTGTACAGGGTCCATGACCTCACTGCTGCATTTCCTCACACCTGGAGACTGTGTCTATCTCCTGAGGAAATACAGATGCAAAAAAAAAATCATTTTGAGATTTCCTCCACCTCTTTTGGAGCCACATACAGATCACTACTCTGATCTTCCAGAGGATCAATTTTGTCGCTTGCTATCCTTTTGCTTTTAATCTTTTGTAGAAGCCCTTAGGATTCCCCTTCACCTTGTCTGCTAGAGAAAACTCATGTATTCTTTCAGCCTCTGATTTCCTTCAGCATTCTCTTACATTTCTTATACCTTTCAGTACCTAACTTGTTCTTGCCTGCCTGTACCTGGTATGTATCTCCTCCATTTCTTTAATCAGGACCTCAACATCTCTTGAAAACCAAGGTTCCCTAAACCTGTTATCCTTGCCTTTTATCCTCACAGTCCCCCACCCGAAACCACCACAGTGGGCTTCACAGCTCTACAGGTGAGAAGACAGCTGAAACGTCTCAACTTAAGCAAGGCTGCAGGACCATGTGCTGTCAGTACCAGGGTGCTCAAAGCCTGTGCCCCTCAGCTATGTGGAGTACTTCGCCATGTATTCAACCTGAGCCTGAGGCTCCAGAGGGTTCCTGTATTGTGGAAGACGTCCTGCCTCATCCCTGTGCCGAAGACGCCGCGCCCCAGCGGCCTCAATGACTACAGACCGATGGCATTGACCTCCCACATCATGAAGAGACTTGTTCTGGAGCTGCTCCGGCCTCTGGTCAGGCCACACTTAGATCCCCTCCAGTTTGCCTACCAGCCCCAACTAGGAGTTGAGGATGCCATCATCTTCCTGCTGAACTGTTTCTACGCCCACCTGGACAAGCCAGCGAGCACTGTGAGGGTCATGTTTTTTGACTTCTCCAGTGCGTTCAACACCATCCGCCCTGCTCTGCTGGGGGAGAAGCTGACAGCGATGCAGGTGGATGCTTCCCTGGTATCATGGATTCTTGATTACCTGACTGGCAGACCACAGTACGTGTGCTTGCAACACCGTGTGTCCGACAGAGTGATCAGCAGCACTGTGGCTCCACAGGGGACTGTCTTGTCTCCCTTTCTCTTCACCATTTACACCTCGGACTTCAACTACTGCACAGAGTCTTGTCATCTTCAGAAGTTTTCTGATGACTCTGCCATAGTTGGATGCATCAGCAAGGGGAGATGAGGCTGAGTACAGGGCTACGGTAGGAAACTTTGTCATATGGTGTGAGCAGAATTATCTGTGGCTTAATGTGAAAAAGACTAAGGAGCTGCTGGTGGACCTGAGGAGGGCTAAAGCACCGGTGACCCCTGTTTCCATCCAGGGAGTCAGTGTGGACATGGTGGAGGATTACAAATACCTGGGGATACGAACTGACAATAAACTGGACTGGTCAAAGAACACTGAGGCTGTCTACAAGAAGGGTCGGAGCCGTCTTTATTTCCTGAGGAGACTGAGGTCCTTTAACATCTGCCGGACGATGCTGAGGATGTTCTACGAGTCTGTGGTGGCCAGTGCTATCATGTTTGCTGTTGTGTGCTGGGGCAGCAGGCTGAGGGTAGCAGACAGCAACAGAATCAACAAACTCATTCGTAAGGCCAGTGATGTTGTGGGGATCGAACTGGACTCTTTCACGGTGGTGTCTGAAAAGAGGATGCTGTCTAAGTTGCATGCCATCCTGGTCAATGTCTCCCATCCAGTACATAATGTATTGGGTGGGCACAGGAGTACATTCAGCCAGAGACTCATTCCACCGAGATGCAGCACAGAGCGTCATAGGAAGTCATTCCTGCCTGTGGCCATCAAACTTTACAAACTTCTCCCTTGGAGGCTCAGACATCCTGAGTCAATAGGCTGGTCCTGGACTTATTTCATAATTTACTGGCATAATTTACATATTACTATTTAACTATTTATGGTTCTATTACTATTTATTATCTATGGAGCAACTGCAATGAAAACCAATTTCCTCCGGGATCAATAAAGTATGACTATGACTACTATAATACAGACTCAGTATGCTCAAAATTTCATTTTTGAAGGCCTCCCATTTACCAAGTACAACTTTGCCAGAGAGCAACCTATCCCAATCTGCTTTTGTCAGATCCTTTTTGATACTATCAAAAGTGGTCTTTCTCCAATTTGGAATCTCAACCCATGGACCATACCTATATTTTCCATAATTACCTTGAAAAAAAATAGCACTGCGATCACTAGGTGCAAAGTGTTCCTCTACACAAACTTCTGTCACATGCCCTGTCTCATTCCCTAATAGATCTAGCAGCACACCCTCTTTAGTTGGGACTTAAGTACTGATTAAGTAGACACATCTGACATACTCATTCCCATCTAGCCCCTTTATAATATGGGAGTCCCAGCCATATGTGGAAAGTTTAAATCACCTGCTATCACAATATAATGTTTCTTGCAACAGTCTGCGATTTCTCTACAAATTTGTTCCTCTAAATCCCACAGACTGTTGCGTGGTCCATAATATAATCCCATAATTTGGTCATACACTTCTTATTCCTCTGGACAAGCTTTCAAGTCTGTTCTGACTGAGCGTTGCCGTGATACTTTCCGACTAGTAATGCCACCCCTCACCCTTTAATCCCTCCTGCTCTATATCATTTAAAACAATGGAACTCTGGAACACTGAGCTGCCAAGTCCTGACCCTCCTGCAACCAAAACTCACTAATGGTTACAAGGTCATAATTCCACATGCAGGTTGTAAATTTTGAACCAGATTTATACTTGCAGGAAATTAATATATATAGAACATACTACGTAAAACAAATATGCTATAACTCAGTTGGTAGCTTCAACTTAGTCTCATGCAAGTCAATGGGTTCCTACTCCCAGGCATAAAATTCTAGACAGATATTCCAAAAAAATATTGAAGGAGTATTCTAATGTTGGAAATGGCAATTTTCAGAGGAGGCATGAGTAAATCTAGTTTGCATCTATTCTGACACATGGATATTAAAGGCATCTTGAGATTTGAAAAACAAGATACAAGTTATTCTCATCCCCTGGTCAGTTATCATTTATTCAACATGGTTACTCTAAATTATTGTAATTGAGTGGTAGTGAAATCAATATGGAGTCAATGAGCATACGAGAAGGGATGGATTATAAGGAAATGTGATTTTTCTGGGAGTTAGTTTAGACACCTGCTATATCACGACAAAATCCAAAATATGAAAATTGAAGTATTAGAATATATGATTATACTGATTTGGAGGGTACCAATCATAATACATACAAACACAAATAAATACCACCACTTAGCTCATGGAAAAGGACAAATGGACAAGTGCATTCAAGACTAATAGATTTTAGCAGAATTTGTTGGATCAAGGATGCAATGCCTTACTCCTTGCCATTTTGAAGAGTTTGTTTAATTGAAAAATTAATTAGCAATCTTCTGCTGCATTACAATCTTAATTTTTAAACCACGTTTTTCTGGTTTAGTTCAAATGTATTCATCAAAAAGAAAAACTACTCACTTTTGAAGCTTGCCTCAAAACATCAACTGCTACTTTCACTGGCAAACCAACAGTGATTTCCTTCATGGCTTCTACACACCATTTATAAGCCTAATAACACAAACAAATGCATTGTAATTAAATACCTTTAAACACCATATGCAACAAGTTAAGTTCATTGAATACAGTACAAGAAAATAATTCCTTTTAAGATAACTATTGCAATGCTGTAGGTTAAGCATTTTTAAGGCTGTACTGCAGTATTAATTCCAATTTATTAGGTGGATGATAAACAAACACCCCAGCGTACAACCGGCATAGCAATTTTCGCATAAAGTCATACAACAGCCACATAAAAATACTTGAAGCACTTTAGCCCAATTATTACTTTTAACTATTCAAACCTACATCACAACTACAGTGGTAAAATGTATACTAGATTCCTTGATATACAGGAGGAAACAATGTTGAATCAGTTCTTCAACTTTACTAGAAGCTGACAAACTGAACCAAAATTTATATCAGCTAATTAAAGCCAAGGGTGATTTTTCTATAAAAATAATTTAGGCAAACAGCATGCGGCACATTAGCAAAAGAGAAAATTAAGCTTCAAGGGAAAAATGAATGTTTTAGCTTATTTTTAAAAAAATATATGATTTGACTATGTGAAAGCAGCTAAACAGGGGTTCCCAAACATTATGCCATGGACCAATACCATTAAGCAAGGGGTCCGTGGAGCCCAGTTTGGGAATGTAATTACTTTTAGTCTATGTCCATTTATACTTTAATTATCTATTTAAGATTGGGCTCAGTCAATTGAAATCTTGGTTGGAGGACAATATCTATTTTTGCAAAATATCAACATGATAATACATGCCAGTGCAGTAGTGCCAAAGGGGCCCTTTTCTGATGGTGTGTTGAAACTTAACTAACCTAACGCTCTGTGGCAAGTTAAGAGTAGGGGAACTTTCCCAGTGCCTCTGGGCAATATTTTATGAATGATACTGGAATGTACTTATTTCTGCACGTCATTTGCCAGTTCGCTACACATTTCATGAGTGATTGTATTTCTAAGGTACTTTGCTGTGGAGCACATGTAGCATTTCAATACAAGAAAGAAAGCATTAGTTTCTTCAAGTAATTCACAGATCTCCATTTGTTTTAATAGTTCTGCTCCCCAAGGTATCACATAATGATATTGAATGTACAACTCTGTCCAGTGTTAAACATAATTAACAATGATTATTTTATTTTGCATTCATTTCTGTCCCCTCTGAACATAATGACTTGTATTTTTGTAGGGCAGAGTCTCAAAACTCTCCTTTAACCTGTGATCTGGATAGTGAGCAACTTAAGAATATTCCAGCATGAAGGGGGGGGTGGGGGAGGAGAGAACGTCAACTCAGACCTTGAGAGGCCTGCGTCGGGCATTTTCATGCATTACAAGGCGCAGATTGGAAGTCTGTGTGGGGCGCCATTCCTCGTAGAGACACTAGAGCAATGTGTGGTTAAGTGCCTTGCTCAAGGACACAAACACGCTGCCACAACTGAGGCTTAAACTAGCGACCTTCAGATCACTAGATGAACGCCTTAACCACTTGGCCATGTGCCCAACACAAAGAAATAGTAGTCACAGTTAATTTCCCCTTTATTGTAACACGAAAGGAGGGTAATTGTTATGGCCATATAACAGCAGAAGACAAGATTGATATATGATGCATATACTGTACACTGAATCTGGACTATCATACGCACACAGCTAGAAATTTTGAACAGAATTCAAACATTTAAAAAGTTACTACCATTTCAGAATTTCTGATATATGCATTAAAAGAACTAAAAAATGCTGTGCTTTCTGGAACAGCCATATATCAATACTTTTTTTGCATTATACAAAACTTACCTCATCATAATGACTCTTCGCAAAAAGTAATGCACAGAGCTCTCCAAACAGCGCTGCTTTATTTGCCTGATGACCATGTTTTGCCAGCTTCTCAATGTAAATCTGAGCCTGTTTGTAAGTCTCTTCTCCCAAGTGATACTTACAATTGCCATTACGCACATGGAGTAACCTTGAAAATAAATGAATGACAATTATAATGAATAACAACACTAAAATAGATCTATTTTCAATGCTTTGAACCTAAAGATCATTTTTGGCAATAATAGCTTGGAACTTTTTTTTCTTGGATCAATAGTGCAAGAATCATGTGTTGAAAATTCATATAAAAGTGACTTGCATTGAAATAAGTGCAAAATTTACCATATGTTATATGCACTAGAATGTAACATTTGCTGAGGAATTTCAAAGTTCAAAAGTTCAAAGTGAACTTATTTTCAAAGTACATATAACGTAACCAAATACAATCCTGAGATTAGTTTTTTGTGGGCATACTCAATATATTCAATAACCATAATGGGATCAATAAAAAACCGCATCCAACAGGGCAGACAACCAGTGTGCAAAAGACAACATACTGTGCAAATACAAAGAAAAAGTAAGAAATAATAACAAATAAAAAATTAAGCAATAAATATCCAGAAAATGAGATGTAGAGTCCTTGCAAGTGAATCCAAAGGTTGCGTGAACAGTTCAGTGATGAGACAAGTGGAAGTTGAGTGAAGTTATCCCCTCTGGTTCAAGACCTTGATGGTTGAGGAATAGTAACTGTTCCTGAACTTAGTGGTGAGAGTCCTAAGATTTCCTGTTGATGGATGCCACTTTCCTGTAACAACACTCCATGTAGATGTGTTCAATAGTGAGGAGGGCTTTACCCATGATGAACTGGGCCATATCACTACTTTTTGTAAGATTTTCCATTCCAGGACACTAGTGTTTCCATACCAGGCTGTAATGTAGCCAGTCAATTTACTCTCCAACACACATCCATTGAAGTTTGTCAAAATTTTAGATGTCATGCCAAATCTGCTGTACTTCCTTCATAAATGCACTTACGTGTTGGTCTAGACCAGGTCCTCTGAAATGATAACACTGAAGAATTTTAAAGTTGCTGACCCTCTCCACCTCTAATACCCCAATGAGTAATAGCTCATGGACTCTAGTTTCCTCCTCTTAAAATCAATAATCAGCTCCTACGTCTTGGTGACATTAAGTAAGAGGTTTACAGCATTTTGCAGAGATTTGGGTATTGGGTTCAAAGCCACATAGCATACACTTTCCAGTGATCTGGAGACTTCCTGAAATGCCAAATATCTTATTCCTGGTAGCACAGAAATAGAAACCATGCTGCGGATACTATATTTGGCTAGACTGCATGTATGTTTTAGTGGAGGATGGTCTGAAATACAGTAAAATGTAGAAAGGAATTTTTTTCACTAAACAAAGGTAAAACAAAATTCTGATTGGAAATCAGTTTTAAATTGTGCTGATTAACACCCCTCAATGGATGCTTACTTGCTTCTGTAGTAGAAGGGTGGTGGGAGCAGGGGAAAAATACAGAAAAAATGGGAATGAAATAAATTAAAACAACGTGAAAGAACCTCTAATCCCTACTTCATGACAGCATGCTCATGAAATTAAAACAGAAAATGTTAAAAACATTCGCAGCAACTATGGAAAAAGAAACAGAAGTAATGTTTCACGTCTGAGAACCCTTTGATGGAATTGTGAAAGATAGATAACAATTAAGTTTTCAATTGTAGTATTAGGAGGGCTGGATAGGTAAAACAAAGAGAATATTTCTGATACAGTATGTTCAAGATTTAGGCTGCAAAAGTGCTAACCACAGATAGCTACAAATCAATAAACTGTGTGGGATTCTACATTTTTATTTTTCCATTAAACCAGGGTGGCCATCTGACAACACCAAATTAAAACAGTACATGGCAATCTATAATGCTTCTTATTGCTCCTCTCTGAGCTTCTGTAGCTGGGACTCTGGCAATGTCTTGATCTAGACTGCAAAAAGAACATACTTCTTATAAACATTAAACAAATGAGTCTTCTTACAAACATTGAATGTGCTGCTCTTCATGTGCAACACATTTTTAACTTTGGCCCAAAAATAAATACAGGGACAATTCTTGAAATAGACCCAAAAAATTAATCACATTTTAGAATACAAGTTGATAATATGACTGGCAATGAATAGTCAAGCCAAAATAGAAGACCCAAGGCCTTTAGTAGAACTAAATTTGATTATTCCCCTTGTTCCAAATTGCTGCATTGTGCCTATTTTTCAAAACAAAATGCACATCTGCAACAGCTGGGAAAGATCTTCTACTATAGGCAATATTTGAAATTGATTCATTCTCAATACAAAAATCAGTCACTTTGCATGGGCCATATATTGAGAACCGATTTCGGTTAAACATTTTTAAAATCAAATTTTCAAATTAGCTTGTAAATGATAACTTCTATAGTAAGTGATGATTATGAATTCATTAACAACTGATTTAATTATCCACTTGAGAGACATAAATGAGCACATAAATAATTTGTAAGGGCATTGTGCTGGAACATTTTTCTCCTTACAAATACTGCCTGACTTGCTAAATATTTCTGGAATTATGTGGTCTTTGTTTTGGAATTTATCATCTGCCTCACTTTAAGACTGTGTGAACTACTGCAATATTTACATTGCAAATAAGACTATATGTTAAAAGTAATGTAATGAAGTGCCTAGAGTTGCAAACTGTTACATAAAAAGATCTCTATTTACCACTCACCTGACACAGCATTCCACAGCACGAAACCAGTGAAGTACTTCATCATGCAGTGAGCATAACTGCAGACAAGAAAGGAACACCTTCTCAGCATCACTGTACCAGCCTGCATCAGAAAGAAAACCACCTGTAGAAAAGGTAAACAAAATAGTCAAGCAATTTCTTTTTGGCTTATGAATAGATATTTTGTACAGCCTTCAAATCAGAGGCACACCAAGCAGAATTACATTTAAGATCAGCTGACTTCTCATTATACAAGTAAAGCTTTTGGAACAGCTGCAGCAACTATAAAAAGATAACTGAAATAGCTTGTTACTTGCACTTCATTTGAGTTTCCATAAATTCCAATAGCATATTTACACTAAAAGAAATGGACTGAACAACATGTTAAGAGTACTCATTTAAGATGATACATGAAATTAAGCAATACAATCCAATTTCTAATGAACACTATAGAGATCATGTATGTCTAATTAAAGGTTTTGAATTCATCACAGCTCCCACAGCTACAGGCTTAAAAACTGGGTGAAAAGCCTTATCTTCCACCACATATTTTCACTTATAACTCCACGTTTCAAAAGAACAGAACAAGATGATAAGCCTGTGATAATATCAAATGATATTTGTAATTTCAATGCTTGAGGACCAAGGAAAAATTACTTCTGGAATAAACAAGAAATAATTGAATAAACTTCAAATATGCCCCTCATCCTACACCTATATCATCACTGAGATGACTTTAAGAGGACTAATCTTCATCATTATTTTGATTTCCAAAATGGAAAATAGGACATGCATAAAAAAACCAGAAAGGATAAATTTAGCTCACTGGTGCAGCAGTTAGCACTGAGCCTCACACCTTTAAGGACATAGAAAAGCACAAATGCATATTTATTTTCTTAGAAACATATGGTAAAGTTTAAGGGAAAGGGGGATTCTCAAGATTTCTGTAAACAATGGATTCAGTACTGACTATGTCTGTGACTGCAGTGTGTTTGAATAATGTCTCACAGCTGTCTTCTTTGGAGCAAGATAATTAAAGTTTGCCCAGATCCACATTAGATGTCTCTGGGCTTTTCACACCTTTTGATTTTGACAAAAAGCAGTACCTGATGGAAATTAGACAGAACATTCTTTTCTTATTAAAGCATAAATTTGACAGATGTTCTTATCTTTGTAATTAAGTTGTGGCTCCAGCAAACCAGGTAGGACATTCTTTTCTTTAATTAAGGTGGCTGGAGTGTCTAACAAATTGATTGTACTTTTGTATCATTAGTCCATTGACTTGGCCAGAATAGTTATCAAACTGATTGTTCTTTTGTGTCGGTGGCCTTATAACTTCTGACAATTCTGACATTGGGCAGTGAACTTGTAGAACCGCCAGTGAGATGAGAAAGGTTTTTTCCCTGATGTCGGGTCCAAGTTCACTCGCCGGCTGAGCTCGAAGAAATAAACGGGTGGAAGGATAAGTAACAATCTTTTTGTGCTGTCGTTATGTCGTTATTTGATCTAGCAAAGTTACATTTAGACATAGAACATAGAAACATAGAAAACCTACAGCACAATACAGGCCCTTTGGCCCACAAAGCTGTGCCGGACATGTCCTTACCTGAGAAATTACCAAGGGTTACTCATAGCCCTCTATATTTCTGAGCTCCATATAACTGTCTAGGAGTCTCTTAAAAGACCCTATCATATCCACCTCCACCACCATCGCTGGCAGCCCATTCCACGCACTCACCACTCTCTGAGTAAAAAACTTACCCCTGATATCTCCTCTGTACCTACTTCCAAGCACCTGAAAACTGTGCCATCTCATGCTAGCCATTTCAGCCTGGGAAAAAGCCTCTGACTATCCACACAATTAATGCCTCTCATCATCTTATATACCTCTATCAGGTCACCTCTCATCCTCCGTCGCTCCAAGGAAAAAAGGGTGAGTCCACTCAACTTATCCTCATAAGACAGGCTCCCAAATCCAGGCAACATCGTTGTAAATCTCCTCTGCACCCTTTCTATGGTTTCCACATCCTTCCTGTAGTGAGGCGACCAGAACTGACCACAGTACTCCAAGTGGGGTCTAACCCGGGTCCTATATAGCTGCAACATTACCTCTCGGCTCCTAAACTCAATCCTATGATCGATGAAGGCCAATGCATCGAATGCTTTCTTAACCAGAGTCAACCTGTGCAGCAGCTTTGAGTGTCCTATGGACTCGGACCCCAAGATCCCTCTGATCCTCCACACTGCCAAGAGTCTTACCATTAATACTATATTCTGTCATCATATTTGACCTACCAAAATGAACCACCTTACGTTTATCTGGGTTGAACTCCATCTGCCACTTCTCAGCCCAGTTTTGCATCCTATCAATGTCCCACCGTAACCTCTGACAGCCCTCCACACTATCTACAACATCCCTAACCTTTGTGTCATCAGCAAATTTACTAACCCATCCCTCCACTTCTTCATTCAGGTCATTTATAAAAATTACGAAGAGTAGGGGTCCCAGCACAGATCCCTGAGGCACTGCACTCGTCACCGACCTCCATGCAGAATATGACCCATCTACAACCACTCTTTGCCTTCTGTGGGCAAGTCAGTTCTGGATCTACAAAGCAATGTCCCCTTGGATCCCATGCCTCCTTACTTTCTCAATAAGCCTTACATGGGGAACCTTATCAAATGCCTTACTGAAATCCATATACACTACATCTACTGCTCTACCATCATCAATATGTTTAGTCACATCCTCAAAAAATTTAATCAGGCTCGTAAGGCATAAGCTGCCTTTCACAAAGCCATGCTGACTATCCCTAATCATATTATGCCTCTTCAAATGTTCATAAATCCTGCCTCTCAGGATCTTCTCCATCAACTTCTCCAACCACCAAAGTGAGACTCACCGGTCCATAATTTTTTGGGCTATCTTTACTCCCTTTTTTTGAATAATGGAACAACACCCGCAACCCTCCAATCCTCCGGAACCTCTCCTGTCCTCATTGATGATGCAAAGATCATCGCCAGAGGCTAAGCAATCTCCTCTCTCGCCTCCCACAGTAGCCTGGGGTACACCTCGTCTGATCCCGGTGACTTATTCAACTTGACGCTTTCCAAAAGCCCCTGCACATCCTCTTTCTTAATATCTTCATGCTCAAGCTTTTCAGTACGCTGTAAGTCATCCCTACAATCACCAAGATCCTTTTCCGTAGTGAATACTGAAGCAAAGTGCTCATTAAGTACCTCTGCTATCTCCTCTGGTTCCACACACACTTTTCCACTGTCACACTTAATTGGTCCTATTCTCTCACGTCTATCCTCTTGCTCTTAATATACTTGTAGAATGCCTTGGGTTTTTCCTTACTCCTGTCTGCCAAGGCCTTCTCATGGCCCCTTCTGGCTCCCCTAATTTCTTTCCTGCTAGCCTTATAATCTTCTGGCTATCCATCATTACCTAGTTTTTGAACCTTTCATAAGCTCTTCTTTTCTTCTTGACTTGATTTACAACAGCCTTTGTACACCACGTCCAGGTTTGGCCTGTCACTGAATGCTAACAAACTTTGACAGAGGTACTGTTGAAAGTATTTTGTCTGGCCTGGCAGAGCTACTTAAATGCACAGGATTGCAAAAAGCAGCAGATGGTAGTTGATGGCCCAATACATCACAGGTGCATCCCTCCCCACCATTTGTAGTATCTGAAGAGTATGCGAACCCTTGTATTTAATAACTGGTAGAACTCCTTCAGCAGCAATAACCTCCACCAAATATTTCCTGTAATTGCTGAGCAGACTTGCACAATGGTGAGGAGGAATTTTAGACCATGCCTCCAAACAAAACTGTTTCAGTTCATCAATACTTCTGGGACACCGTTTTCTAAAAGCTGTACCAAATGCTCTGTCAGTGAAACTCTGAACTGTTGAGAGATAGCGTGCTTGTTTCACTGTCATCCCCACAGCTGATTTCTAAAATCTACAATGGGGCTTGCTCTCAACTACTCTCCATGTGTTTCAAGGCCGGTTATTGACTCGTCAGCTAATTTTTGGAAGCATATAGAAAAAATGAGCCATGCACTCAAATCCTCTGCCAACCTATCCCTGATAGTAATAAGCTGCACACATCAACTTTCAGTCAATTTCAACTATGCAGCTTTGTCACATTTTAAGCATTACTCGCAAATTTCTCTCACTGTTAAGTATAAAACTCCAAAGCAATTTGGAGTTATTTGTTGCATTTCAATATGTGAAACAATATGCCAAATATTATAATCTGCAACACACTATCACTGACAGCCCAGCTTTACTGCTATCAACAACTCGCTAATGGGGCAGTACTTAGTGTTCTTAATATCCAGCGGTGGTCAACATAACCATTTCAGCTGCTCACATCAAAGTTGCTGGAGAACGCAGCAGGCCAGGCAGCGTCTCTAGGAAGAGGTGCAGTCGACGTTTCAGGCCGAGACCCTTTGTCAGGACTAACTGAAGGAAGAGTGAGTAAGGGATTTGAAAGTTGGAGGGGGAGGGGGAGATCCAAAATGATAGGAGAAGACAGGAGGGGGAGGGATAGAGCCAAGAGCTGGACAGGTGATAGGCAAAAGGGGATACGAGAGGATCATGGGACAGGAGGTCCGGGAAGAAAGACAAGGGGGGGGGGACCCAGAGGATGGGCAAGAGGTATATTCAGAGGGACAGAGGGAGAAAAAGGAGAGTGAGAGAAAGAATGTGTGCATAAAAATGAGTAACAGATGGGGTATGAGGGGGAGGTGGGGCCTTAGCGGAAGTTAGAGAAATCGATGTTCGTGCCATCAGGTTGCAGGCTACCCAGACGGAATATAAGGTGTTGTTCCTCCAACCTGAGTGTGGCTTCATCTTTACAGTAGAGGAGGCCGTGGATGGACATGTCAGAATGGCAATGGGATGTGGAATTAAAATGTGTGGCCACTGGGAGATCCTGCTTTCTCTGGCGGACAGAGCGTAGGTGTTCAGCAAAGCAGTCTCCCAGTCTGCATCGGGTCTCGCCAATATATAAAAGGCCACATCGGGAGCACCGGACGCAGTATATCACCCCAGTCGACTCACAGGTGAAGTGTCGCTTCACCTGGAAGGACTGTTTGGGGCCCTGAATGGTGGTAAGGGAGGAAGTGTAAGGGCATGTGTAGCACTTGTTCCGCTTACACGGATAAGTGCCAGGAGGGAGATCAGTGGGGAGGGGTGGGGGGGACGAATGGACAAGGGAGTTGTGTAGGGAGCGATCCCTGCGGAATGCAGGGGGGGGGGGGAGGGAAAGATGTGCTTAGTGGTGGGATCCCGTTGGAGGTGGCGGAAGTTATGGAGAATAATATGTTGGACCCGGAGGCTGGTGGGGTGGTAGGTGAGGACCAGGGGAACCCTATTCCTAGTGGGGTGGCGAGAGGATGGAGTGAGAGCAGATGTACGTGAAATGGGGGAGATGCGTTTAAGAGCAGAGTTGATAGTGGAGGAAGGGAAGCCCCTTTCTTTAAAAAAGGAAGACATCTCCCTCGTCCTAGAATGAAAAGCCTCATCCTGAGAGCAGATGCGGCGGAGACGGAGGAATTGCGAGAAGGGGATGGCGTTTTTGCAAGAGACAGGGTGAGAAGAGGAATAGTCCAGATAGCTGTGAGAATCAGTAGGCTTATAGTAGACATCAGTGGATAAGATGTCTCCAGAGACAGAGACAGAAAGATCTAGAAAGGGGAGGGAGGTGTCGGAAATGGACCAGGTAAACTTGAGGGCAGGGTGAAAGTTGGAGGCAAAGTTAATAAAGTCAACGAGCTCTGCATGCGTGCAGGAAGCAGCGCCAATGCAGTCATCGATGTAGCGAAGGAAAAGTGGGGGACAGATACCAGAATAGGCATGGAACATAGATTGTTCCACAAACCCAACAAAAAGGCAGGCATAGCTAGGACCCATACGGGTGCCCATAGCTACACCTTTAGTTTGGAGGAAGTGGGAGGAGCCAAAGGAGAAATTATTAAGAGTGAGGACTAATTCTGCTAGACGGAGCAGAGTGGTGGTAGAGGGGAACTGATTAGGACTGGAATCCAAAAAGAAGCGTAGAGCTTTAAGACCTTCCTGATGGGGGATGGAAGTATATAAGGACTGAGTTGTGTTGCTTGAATTTCCAGCATCTGCAGAATTCCTGTTGTTTGCATTTCAGCTGCTACCAGTTTTATTGTGATGTCATGAAAATTCCGGATAAGTAATTATATTGAAAGTATATAAAATGCTAAACTAAATATGATCAAGTTATAATGTTTAATAACAATAATCAAAATTACTCATTCCTACAATTCTTGACAGATGCAAGTCCAGAAGATCAAATTGCAAGTTGAGAAGATCTTTTCTAACACTCCAAGTTAGAACCAAAAGGAAACTTATTTTGTTGTTGGGGGCAGGGAGGGAGTAAGTTGGGGGGGGTGGAATTCAATGTGAAAAGTTAGACATGATGATCTTGAAAAAACTGAAGACTTTAAAGAGAGAGCATTGTAAATTAGCTTGTACAAATTTGAAACAAAGCACTAAAGTATTTAAAATTTCTATGTCTGATCAAATCACAATTAATTGAAAAGGTGAAAGACACTGCAACAGAAGCACATTTTGTACTTACATCAACAATATACAAATCATATTTAAGAAATCAGACATCGCTATTTTAATCATGATTGAAAAGTTATTGCGACATGTAATAATAGATACTCCAAAAAATTACTGTTGCAAAACCTTTATTTAAATCTTCAATAATGTTAGTTTTTGAAAAACAGTCAAAAATGATGAATATCTCACAGGAGTTTGTACTCAGGCAAATTTATGAACATACTAGCACTTAAGCCAAACCTTTCAATATCAAAATTAATCTAATTCAATTATTTTACTCAGAATTTAACAATTATATCATGGAAACTTAAATATTATAATACCAAAAAATTCAAAAGGAACTAAATAACTTGCGCCCAACGCTAATTAATTTAGTGTCACCCAGAAATGATGAATGTCAAGAACTCAAGCAGAATATTCAAAAAGGTCCAAGTAATTCTTGGAAAATTGATTTAAAAAGAGCCCATCACAAAATTCAATGGTTCTAAAAAAAAATTACAAAGTAAAAAGGGAGAGAGATCTGTAAAGGAATCAAAATTGCATTTTTTCAACAGAAGGAAACAAATTCAAATAAATAGGCAAAACACTAACCAAAATATAGCACATGATGGAAGGGTAGTATTACTGTCAGGGAACGTGCAACACCAGAACTGACCATGATCCAAATATATTTTTAATCAACTTAAAAGCATGGCTTACCTAAAACAAATCCAAATTGGATTGCTTTCTCTTTCACATGAGCATCTGACTCTTCAATATAGGAACAGCGTCTGCTGAAGGAATTGGCTAATACCGAAGCCACCTTTACTCCGTGGTCCATTAAAGCTTGGAAACAGTGATGCAGGAGATGTCTAGGAGAGAAAGCAGTATGCATTAGGAACAACTTAAAAAATCTTTTACAGAAGTTAACTTTTACCTTTATACATAATAGTGTTATGTAGTGGGGGAGAGGGGTAACTAAATCCCTTCACTCGGCCAAAAGAAATATATTTTATAACTACACTGAGCAAGACCACTGCAAAAATGAGACTTCCATAAAGTTGCAGGAAGGAAATAACCAACAATTTAAGTATTAGGCAGTATTTTGATCAAATGGAATGAAGGGACATCTACTCCTCTAACAAGACCAGGTAGAAACAAGGAAGTAAGAGCAGAACATGAAAACCAACCTATAAAACCTGTAAAGTGCTGAGATTTACATCTGAAAGACATTAAATTACAAAACTTTTAAATTAAGCTAGACTGTCCGCTCTTTATATTTTACAAATCAAACTTTCACAGGCAGTAAAGAACAGACAATCTGTCTTTGAAAGTATTTTTAATATCGCGCATTACATCAAGAAAATCTTCTCTTTGAACTGAGCAATACACACAAAATGCCAATGAGCTCAGCAAACCAGGCAGTATCCATGGACAGAAATAAATAGTTGAGGTTCTATGCAGAGAACCTTCATCAGGACTGGAAAAAAAGGAGAATAATAAGGTGATGGAGGGAGGGGAAGGAGTAGAAGGGAGAATGATGCGAGAAAAGCTGAGAGGCGCTAAGTGGAAGAGGTAAGCAGTTAAAGAACAAATCTGATGGGAAAGAGTGAAGTATGAAATCAAAAGGAAAGTGGGGAACTAGAAGAAATGTCCTACTTAAGGTTGATTTATACTTGTGTGTCAAATGTACGCCGTAGGGTGACGTGCACCTCCCCAAAAATGTAACTCGTGCTTCGTGGCGACGTAGACTGCAACAACTGTGATTGGTCCACTTGGTAGCATTGCATTTCCTCCTATGCATTTCTGGTTGCTTTTCTCCGCCATGTCTGTACACTGATGTGAAATAAATGGTTGGAGACGATGAACCAAATCGTCATCTACTTGCCAACATCCGAAAATATTTGAAATGCATTTCTTTGTCCATTTCTCTCATGAAGAAACTCAACACAGGGGCATAGAAACCCCACTGCCAACTAGCGTTTTGGCGGTGAATTGCAGAGCGACGCAGACACAACTACGCATGCTCGCTACAGCGTAGGGCTACACAAAAGTATAAATCAGGCCTATAGCGTAGCCTGTACGGACATGTATAAATCAGCCTTTACGCCTTAACCAAGACCACATCAAGAAGCATCAGGACAGTAACTCTGCAGCATCACCAACCTCATCACCACTGGAGGACTCCAATCAATAACATCCAACCTCAATTCCCATACTCTATACTGCCTGTTTCTCCCAAGATCCACAAACCCATCTGCTCCAGTGGACTCACTGTTTATACCTGCTCCAGCTTCACTGAACTTGTATCTGCGTATCTTGACTTCATTTGGTCCCCCTTGATTCAGCCCCTTCTCACCTACATCGGAGCGAAGTTAAGATGGTGCTAAATGGCAACTCCTTTGCTTGCATCTTCGGAAGCAGCTCTATTTCCATCTTTAATATCTTTAATAAGACCCGGGATCTTTGTGATCTTCAGTAACAGAGCCCGAAAAAAGTGACGTAACGGACTTTTAACATCATAAACCAGTGAGGTTGTTATGTCTCCCCGCTCGCTGGGGAAAAAATGGAGACACCTTTTTCTCCCTTATTAAGGGGAGAGAGAATCTGCGGTATGTTGAATGCCGGGTGTAACGCGAAGCCTTTGGGGTAACTGCAAGTCTGTGTCTTTGTTATCGCTTTGCTCATACTCGAGTGTTTGGTGGTGCCTACTATTTTTTTGCCGGTAGGGGGAAGGGTGGGGATTGCTGCTTGCTGCCGCTTATGCGCGGGAAGGACTTTGGGGTTCTTATGTTTATCTGTCGTTCATTCTTGGGGCACTTCTCTGATTTAGTGGGTATTTGCGAAGAGAAGGCATTTCAGGATGTATACTGTACACATTTCTCTGACATTAAGTTGGACCTTTGAACCTTTGATACTTCACACGTTTGCCATCACTTCCACTATTTTC
The DNA here is from genome assembly GCF_030028105.1 of Mobula birostris. NCBI lineage: Eukaryota > Metazoa > Chordata > Chondrichthyes > Myliobatiformes > Myliobatidae > Mobula > Mobula birostris. Next base: position 28,905,721 of record NC_092394.1, on the reverse strand, counting down.
AGTTCACTGGTCCTGACCACCTTATTTTCACCATGGACATCCCATTTTTGTATGCTTCCATCCACACCCCCCCCTCCCCCAAATCAGAAAGACTTTAAGAGACCTAACCAATTCCCCTCCACAGCCACCCTTCTTCATCTGGTGGAACTGGAGCTTAATTTCTCTTTCGACTCTTCCCAATTCCTCCAAAGTAAAGGTGCAGATGGATGCTAATTTGGGCCCCACCTTCGTCTGCCTTTTCATCAACTACATCAATGTTTCAAGCCTACACCAGTCAAACTCAACTCTGTCTGCTACACTGATGACTCCACTTGTACTGCTTTCTACAACCATGCTGAGCTCATCAATTTCATCAACTTTGCCTCCAGCTTTTACACTGCCTTCAAGCTTACGGTGCATCTCTGATATCTCACTCCCTTTTCTTGATCTCCAGAAACAGATTATATATCAACATCTTTTACAAACCTATTAGCTTAACTATAGCTCTTCCTACCACGTCACTTACAAAAAGCCATTCCCTTCTCTCAGTTCCTTCACCTCTGCTGCATCTAATCACATGGTGAGTCTTTCCATCTCAGGACATCTGAGATGTATTCTTTCTTCAGAAGGTTTTCCCTTCCACCCCTACTGATTCTGTCCTCACACATGTCTCCTCCATTTCCTGCAAGTGTGTCCTCATCTGATTCCCACCACCACCTGAAATAACAGCAACAGGGTTCCCCTTGTCCTCATCTACTACCCAATAAGCCTCTGCATCAAACACATCCTTCTCCACAGCTTTTGCCATCTCCAAAGAGATCCCAGCACCATGCACATCTTTGCCTCCCCATCCTTTCTGCTTTCTATAGGGTCCCTCTCTCCCCACAGATCTCCCTTATGGCACTTATCACTGCAACCATGCTGAGTGCTATACCAGCCCCAACATCTTCTCCTTCACCACCATTCAGGGACTAAACAGTCCTTACAGGTAAGGCAGCACTTCACCCATGTCTGTCTGCTTCATTTCTTGTATCTGATGCTCTTGGTGTAGCCTCCTCCATTGCAGATTGGGGGACCACTTCATCGAGCACCTTTGGTCTGTCCAGAACAGCAATTAGGATCTCCTGGTTCCCATCCATTTCAATCCCACCACCCAATCCTACCTTCCCCCTCACCTATCATTTACCAGCTTGTGCTCCTCCCCTTCCCCACACCACCTTATTCTGACATTTGTCCTCTTCCTTTAGCCCAAACCTTCAATTGTTTATTTCCCTCTATAGATGATGCCTGCCTTGCTGTGCTCCTCCAGCAATCTCTGTGTTGCTTAAGATTTCCAGCATCTACAGAATCTCTCTCGTCTCTTTGAATTGAACTATGGGAATTTTTTCCTTGCACTTCAAAGCCAATCTAGTTCTAAGGTAGGGACATATTTGGCACAGCTTTGTGGGCCGAAGGGCCTGTATTGTGCTGTAGGTTTTCTATGTTTCTATAGATCCTTGGTCTAATTTCCATTCAAAATCCCATACTGCACCATTCTTTTGTGCACAAAAAGCAAAACTAAAACAAAGATATTGCCACATTTCCGAAGTTATCCCAGCAACTACATTAAAAAAATGAAAATGGCTTCATTGTTTGCAAGTCATTTTGCGATATCTATGTGCAATGCAAGTACAACCCTTTGCTTTTGAATTCCTCTAGAGACTTCTCAGCACTGAATGTTTTCTAAGTTAACATTAACATAATAGGCCATTAAGTTATGAAACCATAACCTGAGATCCTTTCCCTCTTCTCCATTTGAAGAAGTCTGAGAAGTAGCTAACCCCTTTATTCCTTCAATCAAATGCACCAAACATGACCACCCAATTTCATGACTCAAGAGCCAAGGGTATCATTACCTGAGCAACAGCAGAAATATTAAGTACACAGAATTTTTTTTAAAAAAATTGATCACACTTCAGTATAACAATGCAGAATTCAAGTCTCCAGACTGTAAAGCGTTAAAAAAAAAGTCTTAACAATTTACGAAGATAACAGCAAAACTGAGTGTACAATGATCAGAAAACAATGATTAGGCTGGAAAAATATCCAACAGATGACCCAAAACAAACCTTTAAAAGTATGAAGGAACTTCGCAAGTTAAAGCAAGAATGGATTTTCCTAAATAAAATAGTAAAATGGAATCTGAACATGGCATAGCTGAAACTAATGGATGGCAGTGTTAACAATGTGAAATGTTGTTTGGAGGGGGCTTATCTGGAGGATAAACCAGAATTGTTTTCCTATTTCTAGATTTTCCACATAATTCTACGCACAAGAGGAGCAAATATGCACTCTGATTTTCCTCATGATTCTAGTTTCATGCATGACTTTTTAAGTAAATTCAGTTTTCCGAAATTATCATCCGAAGAGTCTCTATCATTAGAAACTTCCATTTCAGAGGAAGAAATAATAACTGCAATCTCATTTTTGAATTCTGGTGAAGCACCCGGATCGGATGGGTTTACAGTGGAATTTAAAAAATTTTTTTCCTTCATTCTTTCCTCTAAGTTGTCTAGAATATTCAAGGAAGCAATCAGGTTAGGTAAATTACCACAATCGTTTTACGAAACCTCTATTTCCTTAATTCTTAAAAATAATAAAGATCCTACTGATTGTGCATCATACAGACCAATATCTCTTTTGAATGTAGACTCTAAAATTTTTTCAAAAATTCTAGCAACTAGCTTGGAGAAGGTGTTACCTCAAATTATTTCTATGGATCAAACTGGATTTATTAAGAATCGCTATTCATCCTTTAATATTAGGAGGTTAAAGAATATTGTTTATACCCCCTCATTTACCACCCCGGAATGTATTATCTCTTTAGATGCTGAGAAAGCTTTTGACAGAGTCAAATGGCCTTATTTATTTAATGTTCTTGAGAAATTTAATTTTAATTTGACATTTATATCTTGGATTAAATTGTTATATTACTCCACGGTAGCCTCGGTTTGTACAAATAATTATAGGTCTCCCTTTTTTCGTCTTTTTCGTGGCACTAGGCAAGGTTGCCTTCTTAGTCCTTTGCTATTCAATATTGCTCTTGAACCTTTAGCAATTGCTATTTGTAACTCGCCAAATATTGTTGGTATTACCAGTGGAAACGAAATACATAAGTTATCGTTATATGCAGATGATTTGCTGTTATACATCTCTAACACGGAGAAGTCAATTCCTGCTATTTTAGATTTGTTAGCTCAATTTAGTAACTTCTCTGGTTACAAACTGAATCTTAATAAGAGTGAATTATTCCCTTTAAATAAGCATCTACCTATTTATAGACATTTATCATTTAAATTGGTTACTGATTCATTTATATATTTAGGGATAACAATTACGAAAAATATAAAGATTTATTTAAAGCTAATTTTTTTTACCTTTAATTGATCAGATTAAACTGTTATTTACCAAATGGTCGCCAATCTTTTTGTCTTTGATTGGTCGGAATAATGCTATTAAGATGATCATTTTGCCCAAATTTTTGTATATATTCCAATCAGTTCCAATTTTCATCCCAAAATCTTTTTTTGATAATGTAGATTCAAAAATTTCCTCATATATTTGGCAGAATAAAAATCCTACATTAGGTAAAAGGTATTTACAGAAGTCTAAAAAGGAGGGGGGGGCTTGCCCTCCCGAATTTTAGATTTTATTATTGGGCAATTAATATTCAAAATTTAAAATTTTGGTTATGAGATCTGGACGTATCTTTAAATCCTCATTGGGTAAATCTTGAATCTAATTCATTACAAGGGCTTTCCTTGAGTTCGGTTTTAGGAACTTCACTTCCTTTTACTTCTTTTAAATTATATAAACAAATGAATAACCCGGTAGTTAAGCATACTTTACGTATATGGTTTCAATTCCGAAGATTTTTTGGGTTCAATCAATCTATCCTAGCAAGCCCCATCTTGTCAAACTTTCTTTTTCAACCTTCCACGATGGATCAAGCTTACTCTGATTGGAAAACCAAAGGTATAATATCTTTTCGCGATTTATTTATGGATAATTGTTTTATGTCTTTTGATCAACTTTCTAATAAATATAACTTACCCAGATCTCACTTTTTTAGATATTTACAGATTAAGAACTTTTTAATTACTGTTTCTCCTAATTTCCCACATCCATATCCAACGGATATTTTGGAAAAAATTTTAGATTTAAATCTCTCTCAGAAAAGTGTTGTAGCAATTATATATAATATAATTTTGACTTTATGTCCTGATGTTTCTAATAAAATTAAAGCTGACTGGGAAAGAGAACTTGAGACTAATATACCGACTGAAAAATGGGAAAAAATTCTTCAGTTGGTGAATTCATCCTCTGTATGTGCTAAGCATAGGTTAATACAGTTCAAAGTAGTACACAGGGCTCATATGTCCAAAGATAAACTATCTCGCTATTACTTTTATATTAATCCAATATGTGACAGGTGTCATTTCGAGATAGCTTCTTTAACCCACATGTTTTGGTCATGTCCCCTGTTGGAGAAATATTGGAAAGATATTTTTGATATTATTTCAATGGTTTTAAATATAGACTTACAACCGCATCCAATTACTGCTATTTCTGAACTACCAATGATAGATTTAAATAATTTAACCTCTTCATCACGAAGGATGATTGCATTTCTTACTTTAATGGCTAGAAGGTCTATTTTGTTGAATTGGAAAGAGATTAACCCTCCTAAGGTATTTCATTGGTTTTCACAAACTATGCTGTGTTTGAATTTGGAGAAAATTAGAAGTGCAGTTTATGACCCTTCCATTAAGTTTGAAAAAACTTGGAGGCCATTCATTCAGCATTTTCATTTAATGTAATATGTTTCTTTCCAAACTTGTTTTATTTCTCTGTATTGCTGTTGGAGGGGAATGGAGTCATCGGCACTAAGGTTTTCTTCTTTTTCATTTTTAAGTTTTTAGATTTACCCAAGTCTTTTAGTTTAGTTGATTAATTTTGTTTTTCTTTTGGGATGGGATTTTTTTTTTGGTTTTTTTTTTCCTTTTCATGATTTTTTTTTAGTTTTTTTTTGATTTGTATTATCCGTTGTTAGTTCTACATGATTGGGAGCTTTGTCAAATTTCAATATTGGACTTTACGATTACTGTTCATAAGTGTAACAATTTATCTTCTATTATTTGTATTATTACTATGTTTTGTTTATATATTCTGAAATTAATAAAAAGATTGAAAAAGAAAGAAAGAGGAGCAAATATGAAAGCAAGATGAAAGCAAGTATTTTGCAACAGTCTTCACTGTGGAAAATACCACGAGAATGCCAGAAATTCGAGAGTGTAAGGGGCGGAAGGAAACGATGGTGCCTAATGGCGACTGCTTTGCTTGCATCTTCGGAAACAGCTCTATTTCTATTTTTAATATCTTTTTTTTCCTTTTCAGGATTCTTTTGAAGACCCTGACTTGGAGTTACACGCTGACTCCGGTTCTTTGTGGAAATCGGATCCACTCTTGGGGTCTCACGATTGGCTGCTTTTCGATATGCCAAGGATGTGGCCTGGAAGACTAGTGCGCCTTCAGAGTGCTGGATTTTCATGGCTCTAGTGGCAAGCGGACTCGAGGCCGGTGCCGCTGCCTGGTGCATCGTGGGAGATGGAAGATCATAAGCAGCGAGCTGACTGCTGGCTGTGTGCCCAGAGATCTGAGTTCTTTGGGCAGAGCTCAGAAAAAGCAACACAACAGACTTTTAACACCATAAATCGGCAAGTTGCTTTGTTATGTCTCCCTTCTTCCTGTGAAATGGGTACACCTCTTTTTCCCTTATTGGGGGGGAGAGAGACAGACTGTGGCATGTTCACCTGGTAATTTGACAAGTAGTCTTTGGGGTATTGTAAGTCTGCGTTTTTATCGATGCTTTGCTGCACGCTTGAGTGCTCAGTGGGGGGGGGGTCCGACGCTCTTTCGCTGGTGGGGGAGATTGTTGCTTTGCTGCTGCTTATGCATGGGAAGGGGGATCTGAGGGGGGCTTTGGGGTTCTAACATTTAATTGTCATTCATACTTTGGGGCACTCCTCTGTTTTTGTGGATGTTTGTGAAGAAAACGAATTTCAGGATGTATATTGTACACATTTCTCTGACATTAAATGTACCTACTGAAACCTATTGAAACAGAAGAAAATGTAGTTGCTGTTGCTGCTTTGGAAGCTGAAATCTCTAAAGGTAGATAAGTCACCTGAACTAGATAAACAACAACCAGGGTTCTGAAAGCGGTAGCTGAAATGATTATGGAGGCATTATTAGTGATCCATCAAGAATCATTAGATTCCGGAATGATTCTGAATAACTAGAAAATTGCAAATGTCACTCCATTCTTTAAGAAGGGAGGTTGGCAAAAGACAGGAAATTATAGGCAGTTAGTCTAACTTCAGTGGTTAGCAAGACGCTGGAGTCCACTATTAAGGACAAGGATTCGGGATATTTGGAGACACATGATAACATAAGTCTCCTTAAGGAAAAATCTTGCCTGATAAATCTGTTGGAATCCTTTGAGAAAATAACAGGCAAGAGTGACAAAATAGTCAGTGGATGTTGTTTACTTGGATTATCAGAAGGCCTTAGACAAGGTACTGCACATGAGGCTGCTAAGAAAACAATATAAGAGCCCATAGTATATTAAAGATACTAGCATGGACAGCAGATTTGAGGACTGGCAGCAGGCAAAGACAGGTAATAAAGGGCCTTTTCTGGCTGGCTACCAGAGACTAATGGTGTTCCGCAGGGGTTGGTGTTGAGATGTTATATGTCAATGATCTGGATGATGAAATTGAAGGCTTTGTGGCCAAGTTTGTGGACGTTTCATCTCTATTCTAAATAGACTATTTTTTTCTGTGGTGATACCCTCAGGTCCCCGTATCTCACAGTAGTAGAAACATCTCCTCCACTTCCACTATCTAGGCCTTTTGGTACTTGGCAGATTTCAATGAGATCCTCTCTTAATCGTAATGTATCAGTAACAGTAAGCAAATGGCCTAATTCTGCTCATTTACCTATAGTCTCATGGTTTCAATGGGTTTTTCTTAAAAACATAAATAGAAAAATTGGGTCAAAGCATGACTGATACAATACAGAAACTGGCTCTTCTGCTCACTGAGTCTGCATTGACTATCAGTCACCCATATGCACTAACTTCTAATTAATCCAGTTACTTTTAATCTTCACATATTCTAATCATCTCCTTAGATTCCGCCATACACTGAACTGCTTCAAATTTCACAAAAAGGAAATATAATGTCATATAACTGAAGGATGATCAAATCTTCTAGGTATTAAATATCACCTTATTTTCAGTGATTAAGATTAGTGAACAAAAATGGAAATACCAAACACATACCGCACTCCACATTGCACAAAGAAGCACTCTTAAACAACCTGGAAGAATGGAAATACCAGAGAATAGTAGAAAAGTGACATTAAATTAGAAAACCAAAGGTCAGACTATACTGTATGGTTTGATCCCATGTGGCCCACCACTCTAACAGTATCTGAATAAATATTTCCTAGACTTTTTCATTAACATCAGATTTTGCAGAGTGCTCTATAGCTAGCATATACTTCTGAAGTCTTTTTGGGAAAACTCTCAGGATCAAGCATGATTTGCATCCATTCCAGTTCTGTAAGGTCTGTTATATACAGTGGATTTTGGTTAATTGGAACACATCAAGACCCGCACATTTTGGGCAAATTAAGCAGCTGCCCAATGAACTGAAGGTATAAAAAAGACAAGCTGAGTAACAAATTATGTATTTACATGAAATACAGAACAAATTAGAATATTACCAATACTACTGCAGGATGATAAAACTGTATTAGTTTCAAATACTTATTGATGGAGGAACTCATCCACACCCCGTTCTTTTGACTATAAATGAACAAAATCGGTGAAGAAACCTAGTGCAAATAATGGATTGCCTTCATATAATGCTGTCGACAATTGCATCACCCAAATCTTCATTTTCATTGTAATGTTCAAGATGATTGACAATATCTTCAAATTCCTGGTAGTTTCTAACTTGGAAGTAGTGAAATTGTTTCATTTTTATGGTCATTTCTAGCATCTCGAAGCCTGAACGTGTGAAACCACAGTGAGTAAGGAGTTCTGAATTGTCTTACTGCTTATTTCCTGCCAACTAATTAATGAAGCAAATCACCGCATTTTAAACACAAATGCACACAACTGACACTATTTAAAAACTGCTCGCTCAAAGCAGTGCCATGTCAAATGACCATGCAAGCATATGAGACCGATGGTGGTTAGAAAGTGTTCAACAGTCTGCTGTCTCAATTAAGTGGTATAGTGTCCCCAAAAAACGAATGGATTCCTGGCTATTACCTCAATTTGTTTTTGTTCTTTAATAGTTGTCCAAATAAGTCACCATCTCGATTAACCAACGGCCCAATTAACAGAATCCACTGTATATGGAATAGAGATCATCTAAGAGTAACAATACAGATACTCTGGCTGATATGTTAGATCAATTATTCCAAAGGCCTTCAGGTTGCATGGATTTATGACACAATTCACCCCTAACAGCATATTAACATTCTAATCAATCTGACACAGCAGGTTCTATACAAAAGTACAAAATGCTTCTATTAACTCAATTCCACATAGCACGAAAGCATGACAACTGTTGGAATATCAAAGCACTAATTTTCAACTTTAGCAAGCCATCCACATGAAATAGCTCAACTTTTTTGTTGCAAGAAACCCCATCACATGAAATATTTTTAAAGGTTTAGAACCAGACACCTTTCAGTTATGTTGAAAGATAAAAGCCATAAACTATTAACTTTAGAATTCTAGCATGTCTTATGACAGAATGCAACATCATTCGAATTGGCCTGCATATACATTCAGGTTCAACATCAATATCCATTAACCTATGGTGCCTTGAAGAATACTCAGTACTCATAACTATTTTCACATTTTACTAACTCATTTTCTAAATTTAAAATAAATTGAAGTAGGATTTTTTGTGCTAATCTACAAAACATTGTGTATCATGTCAAATCAAAAGAAAAATTCATTCCCTTTGTAATTACCATGCTAACTTTCCTCAAATGCAATACTGTATATTACCTTACCAACACACCCAGGAAAAAAAATTGGAGGATCATCTGAGTAAATACCCCCCGCTCTCTGTAAGGTCCAACTGTATGGTTGATTTTCATCAGACCAAACCAAAAGAAGATAAAAGTGCATTCAAGGCAAGTCAGGGAAATGATAATAGAGAAGCAAAAATCATGGGAACAGTACAAGACCATTTCAAAGGCACTGAAAAAGTGAGAAAATATATAACCACAGCCACACTGCCTAGGTCAGGTGGCCCCTCTAAACTTGTTCGCCTGTGAAGAATGGCACTTGTTAGAGAGGGTACTGTGACGCCAACAGTCACTGAGTGAGCTGCAGAAGTCAGTGGCTGCAACTGGAGATGAAGTTCATGGCTCCACATGGCCTTGCACAAAAAGGATACACATGGAAGAGTGGCAAGGAAGCAGCCTTGGCTTAAAAATGCTCATCCTTGCCCGTAAAGACTTTGCAAGGCGTCACTTGGAAGATACCGTAAAGATGTGGAAGGTCTTGTGACCGGATGAGAGTGAAGTGGAATTTTTTGGCCTCAACACTAAGTGGTGCATGCGGGATAAATTTAATACCTCATTCACCAGGTAACACTGTAAAGTATGGCGGAGGTAGCATCATGCTATGGGGTTACTTTTCAGCAACAGGAACAGGAAATCTGGTTAGGATTGATGGGAAGATGTATGCTGCTAAATACAGAGAGATCCTGGATAAAACCTGCTAGCCTCTGACACAAAGCTTAAATTGGGGAGAAAGTTCATCTTTCAAGCAGGACAATGACCCATAAACACACAGCCAGAGCATGGAGTGTTTTCAAATAAAGAATACTGATGCTCTTAGGTGACCAAAAGTCCTGACATTAACCCAATTGAACATCTCTGGCTAGACCTCAGAATTGTTGTCCACCACCACTCCCCAACTAGCTTGAGCAATTTTCCAAGGAGGAATCGGCAATCTTGCTTCATCATGTTGTGCAGAGCTAATAAGAGTCTTATCCAAAATAACTGCTGGCTGTAATAGCTGTGAGAGGCAGGCAGTCCTAAGTACTGAACATAGGGGGAATGAACTTTTGAACTGCTGGCATTTCAGTTTTTGAATTTTTTAAGTTTTTCATGCTTTACAATTTTTCCTGTTTTTTGGGCCTCACTGTGAAAAAAGGAGCATGTGATTCACAGATAAAAATTCTCAGTTCAATTGGTCAAAATTCCTGGTTGTATTACTCATTTATATGAACAAAGGGTTGGGAACTGAAAACCTTTACAAGGCATTGTATTTAAAGGAAGGAATGGTGGTTTACTGTCTTATCTCAAGATCTTTCTCATTTTCAACATTCCTACAGTGTTGTTGATGACAACATTAAAAGCAAGTTGAACAGCAATCTTTAAATAGGCTTAACAGGCAAATGAAGCTTCTAGAGCTATAGTGCTGAGGCAAAAATCACCAATTTTTTAGGTCACTGAAAAAGACTAATGCTTTTCAGCAAATTAATGACACCTTGTTCAGGTGTTCAAAACCAGAATTCAAGTCAAGTAGCAGATTTTGATTGAAGCAGTTTACTCTGATTGCACTAAACCATTAAGTGCTAGGTATAAAATTGAAAAGGAATTCAGTCAACTCTTGTGAAACCATTTCCACAGAAGAACAGCTACTGGTCTCTACAAACCAACCATTCAAACGGGCATAAAAATTGATACAAAAGAACGTAGATATCACACAAGATTTGTGTCTTATTATTAAGAAAGGATATTAAAATCTGAACAAAATCTTTATTTTTCATAAAGTTTTGTGTCACAAAATGAGTGCAAGGTTGTGTGCTTAGGCACCTGCTCTACTCCTTTTTTTTTAAACTTACGAATGCGAAGCTAACCACAGCTCCAATGCCATACTTAAATTTGCATATAACACCCGTCATTGGCTGAATCGGAGGTGGTGACGAATCAGCATTGAAAATCTGGCTGAGTGGTGCCACAACAACAACCTCCCTCGATGTCAGCAAGATCAAGGAGCTCATTATTGACTTTTGCAAGAGGAAACCAGAGGTCCATTCGCCAATCCTCTGTCGGGGAATCCAAGGTGGAGAGGGTCAGCAATTTAAATTTCCTCGGTGATATAGTTTCAAAAAATCTGTCATGGGCCCAGCAAGCAAGTGCAACTGTGAAGAAAGCACAGCAGCACATCTACTTCCTTAGAAGTATGTGACAATTCAGCATGACATCTAAAACTTTAATAAACTTCTATAGATGTGCAGTGGTGAGTATATTGACTGGCTGCCACATATGCTACAAAGAAGGCAAGACAGTAGCTATACTTCATTAGAAGTTTGAGGAAATTTGGCTGGACACCTAAAACATTCGAAAACTTCTCCACAGATGTACCGGGGAGAGCATTCTGACTGGCTGCGTCATTGTCTGAAATGATAACACCAAGGAATTTAAAATTGCTGACCCTCTCCACCTCTGATCCCCAATGAGGGCTGGCTAATGGACCTTTGGTTTCCTCCTCCTGGAGTTAAATAATCAGCTCCTTGGTCTTGCTGACACTGAGTAAGAGATTGTTGATGCGGTACCACTCAGCCAGGTTTTCAACCACACTTCTATATGCTGATTCATCACCAGCTTTGATTCAGCTAACAGTGGTGGCGTCAGCAAACTTAAATATGACATTGGAACCGTGCTTAGCCCACAGTCATAAAGATAAAGTGAATACAGCAGGGGGTTAAGCATACAGCCTCGTAGTGCATCTGTCCTGATGGAGATTGTGGAGATGCTGTTGCCAATCTGAACTGACTGAGGTCTGCAAGTGAGGAAATTGAGGATCAATTGCACAAGGAGGTATTGAGGTTAAGGTCTTGAAGCTTATTGATTAGTTTTGAGGAGATGATGATATTGAATGCTGAGCCATAGTTGATAAAGACTATCCTGATATATGCATCTTTGCTGTCCAGATGTTCCAGGGTTGAGGGAAGCGCCAATGAAATGGCATCAGCTGTGGACCAGTTGTGCCGTTTAGACAAATTGGAGCAGATTCAATTCTCTTGTCAAGCAGAAGTTGATGTGTTTCATCAGTAACCTCTCAAAGTACTTCATCACAGTGGATGTAAGTAATACTGGACAATAGTCAAATAAGCAAAAACTTTAAAAAAATTAATTGCACAGTACTTGCTTTATTTGAATAGTCATTTTTTGAAGATGGCAGAAGTTGTAGGGAATGGTGTGTTGGATCCAGAGGCTCATGAGATAGTAGGCAATATTAAGAGGAACTCTATCCCTGCATCTGGTGGGAAGATGAGTGAATGCAGATGTCCCTGGTTCCCCTTCACCTTTCCTATCTCCCATAGTCCACTCTGCTCTCCTTTCAGATTCCTTCTTCTCCGGCCCTTAATCTTTCCCACCCACCTGGCTTCACCCATCACCTTCAAACTAATCCTCTTTCCCCTCTACCCCCGCCTTTTTATTCTGTCACTTCCCTCTTCCTTTCTAGTTCTGAAGAAGAGTCTCGTCCCAAAATGTTGACTGTTTATTCATTCCCAGAGAAGCTGCATGACCTGCTGACTTCCTCCAGTATTTGGGGGTGTTGCTTAGCATTTTTACATTAGATACTATTGAACTAAGTACTTTCAGAGTTTACAAATTTAGGGAATTTCACAAATTCAACATTTAAGGTTTAATATAGTTCATTTTGCTTGTAAAAATACTTTTGCATTTTTACATGATCAATCAGTCCATTATTAGAGTTTGTTATGTTATCTTTTCTTCTATCGTTCCAATTCAACAGTATAAATTCCTGGTTCATTTTAATGTATGCACTTCGGAATTTAAAATCTCAGAATTTTCTGATCCAAAAACAGGACTTTCCACCAGGCAGAAGAACCTCCAGCTCAGGGTGAACAAGAACGACCAGTTTGGTAATGTGTGTAAATCAGGAAAGGGGAAAAAGCTGATGGCAATAAAAAGTGCTAAAAGCAAATAATGGGTAAAGGAATTTCTAGAACATAGGCAACAATGTATAACTGCCTGTATAGGAAGTCATAAAGATTTTCAGAAAAATCTCTAGTACATAAAAAGTTCTGCAATTACTGAACAAGTCCTTTGAACATATTAGAGAGGAATGCAAACCCACTCAATGCATACAACTGTGTCTGAATCAATTCAAATTCAGAGTTAACTTATTGTTGAAATTATTGCATGTTCCCAGAAAGACAAAAATTACATCTAAAATTTTCAAAACATTATTAATAATATCTACAGAAACAGGCTAAGCCCATACTTCAAGACACAGTCTTGATTTTGCAAATTTGGAACTCAGAAATGAATGCCTTGGCACTAGCCCAGGATTCCTAGAACTGGTCTTTCCAATATTTTTCCAACAAAGGACATGACCAAAACATGTGAGTTAAAGAAGCTATCTCGCAATGACATCTATCACATATTGGATAATATAAGAATAATAATGAGATAGTTTATCTTTGGACATATGAGCCCTGTGCACAACTTTAAACTGTATCAACACATGTTTAGCACATATAGAGGATAAATTAACCAATTGAAGAATTTTTTCCCATTTTTCAATTGGTATAATAATCTTAAGTTCTCTTTCCCAGTCAGCTTTAATTTTATTGGAAACATCAGGGCATAAATTCATAATTATATTATATATAATTGCTACAACACTCTTCTGTGAGAGATTTAAATCTAAAATTTTTTCCGAAGTGTCCACTGGATATGGGTGTGGAAAATTAGGAGAAACAGTAATTAGAAAGTTTCTAATCTGTAGATATCTAAAAAAGTGAGATCTGGGTAAGTTATATTTATTAGAAAGTTGATCAAAAGACGCGAAACAATTATCCAGAAATAAATCACAAAAATGAATTATACCTTTGGTTTTCCAATCAGAGTAAGCTTGATCCATAATGGAGAGTTGAAAAAGGAAATTAGATATAATAGGACTTGCTAAAATAAATTGATTATACCCAAAAAATCTTCGAAATTGAAACCATATACGTAAAGTATGCTTACCTATTGGATTATTCATCTGTTTATACAGTTTGGAAGAAGTAAAAGGAAGGGAAGTTCCTAAAACCGAACCCAAGGAAAACCCTTGTAATGAATTACATTCAAGATTTACCCAATGTGGATTTAAAGATACATCCAAATCTCGTAACCAAAATTTTAAATATCGAATATTAATTGCCCAATAATAGAATCTAAGATTCTGGAGGGCAAGTCCCCCCTCCTTTTCAGGTTTCTGTAAATACCTTTTACCTAACCTAGGATTTTTGTTCTGCCATATATATGTGGAAATTTTTCAGTCTACATTATCGAAAACAGATTTTGGGATAAAAATTGGAACCAATTTTGAATATAGACTTACAACCTCATCCAATTACTGCTATTTTTGGACTACCAATGATAGATTCAAATTATTTAACCTCTTCAGCACGTAGGATGATTGCATTTCTTACTCTAATGGCTAGAAGATCCATTTTGCTGAATTGGAAAGAGATTAGCCCTCCTACTGTATTTCATTGGTTTCCACAAACTACGGTATGTTTGAATTTGGAAAAAATTAGAAGTGCGGTTTATGACCCTTCTATTAGATTTGAAAAAACTTGGAGGCCATTCATTCAGCATTTTCATTTGATGTAATTTGACTATTTCCAAACTTGTTTTATTTCTCTGTACTGTTGGTTGAGAGGAATGGAGTCGTCGACACTAAGGTTTTCTTTTTTCCCATTTTCAAGTTGTTAGTATTGCCCAAGTCTTTTAGCTTAGTTGACTAATTCTGTTTAGTTTAGTTTTTTTTTGGGATGGGGTCTGTTTTTTTTTCTTTTTCATGATTTTTCTTCAGTTTTTTTTTGCTTTGTATTATTCATTGTTATTCTACATGATTGGGAGCTTCGTCAATTTATACTATATGGTTTTACAATTACTCATTTTAACTGTAACAAGTAGTTACAGTAGTCTCCTACTACTTGTATTTTTGCTTTGTCATGTTTTCATTTTATGAAATTAATAAAAAGATTGAAAAAGAAAAGGAAAGAGTGCATTATAAAAATATCACTGCAAATATTCTGGATTACACTTCAGGCCCAAAATCTTATTACGCTGTTGTTACTTCCAAATTGAAATTGACTGACAGCAGTTATAAATTGATCAAGTCAAAGAGTAAACTTCTACATTCACATAGAATTCGCCTACCTTTTGTCTGAAGCTCGCAGTACTTTTGCAAACACCTCAAGCTCACAGAATTCACCACCCAATTGGCATAGACGTCCTTGTTGATAAAGCTGTAAAAGCCAAATGATTTTAATTAGAAAAATTAGTACTTTCCATGTTCTCTCATAATCTGTAGGCAATGCTGATGAGGTCACCATTTAATTCCAGTTCTAATTGCCCTTGAGAGTAAGGACTATATAAAGACTTCGGTTACTTTTAAGAAACCATATTCTTAATTACACCCATGTGATTTATCAAGGAGAGTTAAGTGCACTCAGGTAGTGAATATCAAAGATTTTAATGCATTGTGACAGTAGGTTCAGGAATGGGGTAGGAACTTATCCAAGATGCACAGAACACACAGGATGTCTGTGTGAATATTGCATAATATGTAACTGATAACTTGGCTCCTATCTTCTGCCTAACACAGCAGTGCCAAACTAGACTGTTTTTGGATGCCACATACAATACTACTCAAGATATTTAATCTCAAGAATACGGACCTTTATCTTTGTTTTTAATGTTAATAATTCACATGATATGAAGTATTAAACACCTACGTGATTGTCATACTACAGCCGTGCTGCATTTGTAGAATTTCTATAGCAGCGGTCCCCAACCACCGGGCCGCAAAGCATGTGCTACCGGGCCGTGAGGAAACGATACGAGTCAGCTGCACCTTTCCTCATTCCCTGTCACACACTGTTGAACTTGAACATAGGGTTGCCAATTGTCCCCTATGTGCCGGGATATCCCGTATATTGGGCTAAATTGGTTTGTTCCATACAGGACCGCTCTTGTCCCGTATTTCCCCCGCTAAAGTAGAGCATTCTTATGAAACCTTTCGTGCCAAAATGGCGTAAAGTGCAGAAGCAATTACCAGTAATTTATATTGGAAAAATTTTTGAGCGTGCCCAGACTCAAAAAATAACCTATCAAATCATACCAAATAACACATAAAACTGAAAATAACACTAACATATAGTAAAAGCAGGAATTATATGATAAATACACAGTCTATATAAAGTAGAAATAATGTACGTACAGTGTATTCGGGAAGATTAAGCCAAAACTGATTTGTGGAAAAAAACCCGCAAACACGAGGAAATCTGCAGATGCTGGAATTTCAAGCAACACACATAAAAGTTGGTGGTGAACGCAGCAGGCCAGGCAGCAACTCTAGGAATAGGTACAGTCGACGTTTCAGGCCGAGACCCTTCGTCAGGACTAACTGAAAGAAGAGCTAGTAAGAGATTTGAAAGTGGGAGGGGGAGGGGGAGATCCGAAATGATAGGTGAAGACAGACGGGGGAGGGATGGAGCCAAGAGCTGGACAGTTGATTGGCAAAAGGGATGTGAGAGGATCATGGGACAGGAGGCCCATGGAAAAAAAAATCGGCACGTAACGCGCATGCGCACACAGGTGCCCGCGCAAGGCTTCATGGTCATGGTAGTCTTTCCTGGGCTAAACACAAGAGTCCCGGGAATTTACTGGTACTTTTGTCCCTTAATTGGGAGTGAGAAAGTTGGCAACCCTAACTGTAAAAGACATGTTGAGGTGAGTTTAACCCTACTTGAACACTCCCGCCCCCGGTCAGCTGGTCCGCAAGAATACTGTCAATATTAAACCGGTCTGCGATGCAAAAAAGGTTGGGGACCCCTGTTCTATAGAACAAAATGACAATCTGTGCAAGAAACATGGGTTGAAAAACAAAATATACGGTGTTCATTTTCTTCACACCTCGTCACATAAATTGTGATTTGTGAAACCTGTCAGGGCAAATTTCTCTGATCTGAATAGCCATAATGCAAAGACTATTTTGTACTTTTTGCATCACAGCTAATAACAAAGAGTCTTTGCAACTCACCTTTCTGTGCACACCTTTGAAAATGTAGTTTTGTCACAGTAGCATGAAGGAGCTTAATGTTCATTTGTTAGTATTGCACAATCTTTTGATTCTACAAATTTTATTGCATATTTGTATTTTGTGATACAAATTGAACTAAGTTGCATTCTGCTCTTTGAGTCAAAAGTATTTTACTCCTTGTGCTTCCATCTGATTCAGATTACTGGCTATGATTTATGCATTTTCAAAGCATGCCCCTTTTGGAGTTCCAATAATCTTATTTCTACAGAGGTTTCTAACTGTAATTTTGCATGTTTTCAGAACTTGAGTGAAAGTCATTGAGTAGTATTTGTAATACATCTCAATATTCCTTAAGTTTGTCATCAGATGATTGGATTTTTGGAAAATTGCTTACATTCTACCTTTAATCAAGCATCTGAACTGCATGTCTCTTTGGTGACTTGCACTAAAAGGTAAAGATTGTACAAGATATATTCTTACTGCTCCCTAGTGATGCCAAGGGAAGTTTTTGCAGATGCCCCACAATATCAGTGAGCAACAAAAAATCCTCAATCTTTTGCCATTTTCAAGTTGCAACACAGAACTTTCCTTTTCTAAAAGTAGACTCCTGCAGTTCCACAATCTGAAAATATCACCAACACAATCATCTCACATTACTTTGAATTCCAGCATTTTGATTTTACCTGATCAACAATTCAGAAAATAAAGTTTACAATTTCTGAAATAGTTTTAACATTTTTGTAATTCAATTATCTGTCTCCAAGATACCCCTGGCGAACGATGCAATAAGCTAGGAGAAATTGTGGAAATTCTAAGAGTCTAACATGTCTACATTTTTTCTACCATTCCTAGTGCTTCATCCATGGCATGGATGAAAAGTTTATTTGTCATTTTTAGACCAGAATTTTTCAATGCAGTTAAGTGAACTTTTCTTTTTTTTAACTTCTAGGTTGTTTCATTTAGTACCATCATATCCAACATTTATTTTACACACAGTTCTAGCTGAGATCTTTTGTGTCTGTAGATTTGTTAATAGGAAAGCTAAATGCTAGTAAATTCTTCTGAGCATTTTGCATATCCTAACTACAACAATAGCACTGATTGGGAGATACTCCTCTAAGAACTGTGGAACAATAGTGGGATATACTTTATTCGTCACTTCGGCTTTGTTATTTGGACCTGAAATTATATTCAAATTTGCAATAATTGTAATCTGATTAAGAATTTGTTATTTCATATAGATGACATTGCCTGATATATAAAAAAAAAACTGGCTTCTGTTCTTCAGTTTATTTACCATATAACAGAAGTCAGTGGCTGCAAAGCATCCTTTAATAGCAGTTACATTGTTTTACTCAATTCTGCTCTAGGAGAATATTCACATGAAGACATTTATTTCATAGTGTCATTTCAAACTATTCCTTTGTAGCATTGGGAGCACCATTTTGAAAGATGTACAAATATGCTAATCTTCTCATTTTGTCTTAAAACTGATCTTTGAATCTTTCACCTTGATTTATGCCATTTTTGTCCTTTCA
This sequence comes from Mobula birostris, assembly GCF_030028105.1. NCBI lineage: Eukaryota > Metazoa > Chordata > Chondrichthyes > Myliobatiformes > Myliobatidae > Mobula > Mobula birostris. The sequence goes on along the minus strand of NC_092394.1, from coordinate 28,886,989 downwards.
GTGAGGACATACACACCTAACCAGTTGTGACCTAAGCCTGTAATACAGAGGCCATGTTTTCAGCAGAAATATTTTACAGGAAGACACGAAGCATGCTATATTTTATACAACTGTATACAAAATTGCTATCTGCAATATATCGGTGTAGAGATTAGAGGACATTGTGATGCTTAACCTCTAAAAACATGGCCCAAGGTTAGACAGCACAATGCACTGGACATTAAAACACATCTACTTAGATTAGAGATGAATCATATTTCCCCAATATGTATCTACCGACGATATTGCAGCACAAACTATTTTGTTTGTTGTATATCTCTAAGAGCAGTACTTGAACTATAGAAAACTACATTGTGCTCATGTCCTGAAGTTTGGGTATTTCTGCTCAAACATCTGATATAGTCTAACGGATGTCCACTCCACAGTTCCACTTGTATTTGTCACTATTCATTAGCATGTCAAGCAGAAAACAAAAGTTAATGCTGAAATGGAACTTTCTACTGTAAGCAAAATTAACATCATACACATCCAGGGCAAGAGCCGCACATTTATACAGAGATCACTGTTTTCTTTATGCTACTCTCAAAGTCAGTAAGGGTGAAGATGGCAATAGAGGTTAGGAGTTAATAAATGGAGACAAGTGCTGCAGATAATGAAATCTGATAGGGAAGGTGAAGAATAGAACCAAATGAGACTGGAATGATGGGCAGATTGGAACAATGGGGGGGGGAGGGAGGGGATTGTAAAGAAGGGGGTATATGGGAGGACCTGGGTAGATCATGAGAGAGATAGGGACAGAAGGGGAACAGGTTACCCGAATTGGAGAATTCAATAATTGTACTATTTTTTATTGGGTTGTGGACTACCCAGGAGGAATACCAGGTTTGCTCTACAGTTTGCATTTGGCCTTACCCTAGAAGTGGAGGAGATCAAGGAAAGACAGGTCATTGAGAGAACGGGAAGAGGAATTAAAATGGTTTGCAGTCAGGAGCTCCAGACAAAATAGGTACTCGGCAAAATAGTTGCCTAATCTGTGTTTGGTCTCACCAATGTAGAGGAGATCATATCAAGAGCACCAAATGCAATTGGAAGAGGCAGGAGGAGATGTAGATGAACCTGTCTTACCTGGAAGAGCCATTTCGGTCCCTAGATGGTGCTGCAGGTGGAGGAGCAAGGTCAAGTGTTGTAGGGGAAAGTGCCTCAGGTGAGGGGCAGGGATGAGGGATGAGGGGTATGTGCACTAGTCTTAAGATGGACAATAAGATTTACAATTCATTAAGCAAGTTCGAATTTGTGTTTCCCAGCACAAATGCTGACACTTTTTTAAAATATACAAACTAAACAGTTTTCTGTAAAAATTAGATATGGATAACAAGCCAGCAAAATGGTATCAAGAGCAAGCCATCTATGCCAGGCTTTAACTGGTGAAGACAATGTATGGTAAAATTGATCCAGATATTAAATGCAACATTGCACACAGAGACATTCAATGATCAAAATCAGAGACCACCTTTGCTTGGACCATACCATTTTTTCAGCGGAGTCTGGAGTGGACTTCTCCTAGGACCGTGGCCTGCAGATCTTCAGAGAAGCCCATTATAACAGAGTATAACACTAAACCTCTTAAACTATAATTGGCTGTCTGTGTGACAGAACAGATCTGACTGCAAGTGAGGCCAAGTTACAGAATTAAAGCTGTCACTACCATTGAATGTTTTGAGTGACTTTAGAAACTGATTTTTGAGACTTCCGGTAGAGCTCATGGAGTGAAGTCGTATTCTTGACTCGCTCCATTACCTCTGAGCTTTATCCTATGATCAGCTACATTTAAGCTAACTTGTAAGGCAACGATTTTTACAATACCTTGCAGCGGATTGCTATTATATATTTGGATGCGTTTAAGGTCCGCTATGCCTAAGAACGGGAAAGACGGCAAACCTCCAGTTAGACCGAAAGTTACCGACCCCCCCTCCGATTGAACCAGCGGTAACTATGCAAGCTATATCGGATCTGATTCATGTGGAAATCTCAACTACTATATCCGATCTGATTCGTGCGGCAATTTCAACTAAACTGCAGAAAATTATCGATGTAATTGATAAAATGAAAACATCTATCACGGAACATCAGACTGCTATATCTAATCTCCAAAAATCCATGCAACAAAATGAACTCAAGATGGGGAAAATTGAAGAAACAATTACTGTAATGAAGAAAAAACTTGACTTTCTGACCTTTAAAAATTCTGACCTAGAATGCAGAATGCGATGACAGAACATTCGAATTATTGGTATTCGTCAAGCTGCTGAATCTGGTGACCCTATAAAATTTTTCTCTCAACTTTTAAAAGATTCATTCCCCACCTTATTTCCTGATCAACCACCACTATTGGATCAGGCTCACAGAGTCCCATTATATTCGCCTAAGTCAGATAAGCCTTGGCATGTTATTTTACGATTTCATTATTTTCAAGACAAGGAGAAGCTGCTTCGCTTTGCTCGCCCTAAAGGTTACATTGATTTCTTGGATCTTCGCTTTCGGTTGGTGGAAGATTTTAGTAAACAGGTTCGTGATCAACATGTCCGTTACAGATCTATGATGTCGGAATTCTACAATATGGATTTAAAACCAGTAACACACATCAAAGTTGCTGGTGAACGCAGCAGGACAAGCAGCATCTGTAGGAAGAGGTACAGTCGACGTTTCAGGCCGAGACCCTTCGTCAGGACTAAAACCAGTGTTGCTTTATCCCGCACGTTTGAGGATTCGATTGTCTGATGGGACTTCCCGTTTTTTCGACTCTCCATCGGAAGCCCAGAGTTACCTGGATCAACTCTTGCCTTCAACATCTTAATCGCACTATTAAATTATCTCTGTTTGATCGGAGGCAGTTAATCTGTTAGGTTTAATTTTTTTTTGCTTTATATGAGGGCAGAAAAGTTTTTTTTCGGTTTAATTAATATGGTTGCCAAACTTTTTTTAAACTGCGTCATTTCTTTCTTTTTCCCTGGGGATTCTGAGTGGCTATTCCCTCAGCGTCATTTTATGTATATCCCTGGAGGCCTTAAACTTTGTAGTTTTCAAACGTACTTTTTATAGTTTTCGTGGCTAGTCTATGTTAATATTTCATTTTCTTGTTTAAGTATACAGTCTGTTGTAGGTTAACGGTTTTCTTTATATGTACCTGTTTTTTCTTTGTATTATATCGTTTTTGTTTTAATCTGTGTACTTTTTTAAAAATTCCTTTACTGCTTTATAACTTTAGCTGATCTTTTTATATATACACTTTTTTTTAGTGAGTGCCTATCGGAAGTCATGGGGGTAGTTCTAGTGCTCGCTTCTTTCTGGCTGGTCTATCTTAGATTTAGCTTTGAGGGTACGGGGTGGGAGGGTGGGGGGCTTCACTTTTTAGTTTTTCTTTCTTTTTGGGCTATTTACATTACCGAAGTATTGGTCACGTTCTCTTTCCCGTTATCTCTTGTTTATTCTGTTCCCTTTCCGGGTTCGTGGGTCGAACCTATTGTCAATCCTCCTTTATTTGAGGGTTGACTTTAGGGATTATGGAGTCTACAATTAATTTTGTCTCTTGGAATACTAATGGTCTTAATCATCCAATAAAAAGGAAAAAAGTCTTTAAAGTATTCCGGAGACTTAAAGCACATAGTCTATTTTTACAAGAGACCCATGTGCAGAGGGGGGACAAACTAAGTTTTTTAAGTTCTGGAAGGATCAACACTTCCATTCGAATTCCAATGCTAAAATTTGAGGAGTTTCTATTTTTATAGATCCCTCAATTACTTTTGTACAACGATATTATTTCTGATCCGAATGGTAGATTTCTATTGGTTAGTGGTTGACTCTTTAATAAAAAGGTAGTTTTGGTTAACGTCTATGCCCCCAACATGGACTGTCCGGAATTTTACAAATCATTATTTAATTTGTCCCGAATTTGAATGAGTTTTCACTAATCTGGGGCGGGGACCTTAATACTTGTTTATCCCCATTATTGGACCGTTCAGCTCCTTTATGGACTCTACCCAATAAACCTGCAACCTTGATTAATTCATTTCTCTCAGATTCTGGATCGACGGACATCTGGCGTTTTTTGCATCCTCAGGAAAAAGATTTTTCTTTTTTTTCACATGTTCATCATTCCTATTCAAGAATTGATTATTTTTCTATTGACTCTCGTCTTATTTCTTCAGTGGTTAAATGTGAATATGACTCTATAACCATTTCGGATCATACTCCACTTAAGCTTTCTATTAAAATATCGGCCAATACACAAAAGAATAGACAATGGTGTTTTAATTTGCTGTTGCTTCAGGACTCGGATTTTGTTAACATTATGAATGAACACATTGATCTCTTTTTTTACAATCAACTGTACAGAGGATATATCCATGAACACCCTTTGGGGATACTTTTAAAGCTTATATTTGTGGTCAGATCATCTCGTATTCTGCTGCTTTGAGGAAGAGGTTGAAGGAGGAGGAGCTGGCTATTGTGGACAAGATTAAGGAAATTGATAAGAAATATGCTACAGCTCCCTCTGAGAAGTTGTATAAACAAAGAACTGAACTTCAAATGGAACACAGTTTATTATTTTCATCCTCTATTGCAAATCAATTAATGAAAACAAGAAGTGAATTTTATATACATAGTGACAAAGTTGGTAAACTGTTGGCTAATCAGTTGAAGACTAATTATACCAAATTTCAAATTAATCAGATTTATAATCAAAAAGATCAACTGATATTTGATCAAGCTGAGATTAATCAATCCCTTTTTGACTTTTATTCCTCCTTATATCAATCAAGAGTCTCCACGAGACTCTAAACATATGTATGACTTTTTAGATAACCTAGATTCTCCTAAGATTTCACATTGATATATCTTCTATGTTAGACACTTGCTTTACCACTGATGAGATTAAGAATGTTATTTTTTCTATGAACCCGGGGAAAGCTCCTGGTCCTGATGGGTTTATCGTGGAATTTTATAAATTTTTTGCATCCTCATTAATCCCTTGGTTATTCAGGGTTCTGGAGGCCTCATTAAAACTTGGTAAACTTCCCGAATCCTTTTATAGAGCATCGATCTCTTTAATATTAAAGAAGGATAAAGATCCTGCTCAATGTGCATCTTATAGACCAATATCCTTATTTAATGTTGACTCTGAAATTTTTTCTAAATTATTAGCAAACAGATTAGAAAAAGCACTTCCTTATATTATTTCGGAAGACCAAATGGGTTTTATTAAAGGTCGTTGCTCTTTTTATAATATTCGTACACTGTTAAACATTGTCTATACCCCATCACAAAATGATCCTGAATGCATTATTTCCTTAGATACTGAAAAAGCCTTCGAGAGAGTCGAATGGCCTTACTTATTTAAGGTGCTTGAAATGTTCAATTTCAGCCCGAAATTTATATCCTGGATCAAATTGTTATATCATTCTCCTATGGCCTCAGTTCGTACCTCTTTAAACTCACCTTTTTTTCCTCTTTTTCGAGGGACTAGACAAGGTTGTCCTCTTAGTCCTTTATTACTTGATATTGCATTAGAACCTCTTGCAATTGCTATTCCAGAATCTCCAAATATTATTAGCATAACTCATGGTTTAAAGTCTCATAAAGTATCACATTATGCTGATGACTTACTTTTATATATTTCTAATCCTCAAAAATCTATTCCTGCCGCTTTAGATTTATTAGCACAATTTAGTCTTTTTTCAGGTTATAAGTTAAATCTCAGTAAGAGTGAACTTTTCCCGATTAATAAGCAAGTTCCCTTATATCAGAACCTCCCATTTAAATTGGTTAATAACCATTTTTCATATCTTGGGATTAAAATTACCTGTAAACATAAGGATTTATTTAAGACTAATTTCCTACCCTTAATTGATCACATTATTCAACTTTCATTTAAATGGTCTCCACTTTATTTAACTTTGGTTGGTCGTATTAATGCCGTTAAGGTGTTTATTCTGCCAAAATTTTTATATGCATTTCAGGCACTACCGATTTTTGTTCCAAAATCCTTTTTTGACAAGACCATCTATGTTTAAATTTGGAGAAAATCTGAAGTAATCTTTATGATACTTCAGTTAAATTTGAACAGACCTGGAGATCTTTTATTCAACATTTTCATTTAATGTTATTTTTTTTTCTCTTTGCCCATATTTACATTCCCTTCTTGCTTTTTTAACTGTTTTTAATGGAGGTCGGGTTTGAGGACGTGAGTGTTTTAAGTTGTTTAACTTGTTACCTAGTTAGCCCATTGCTTTGCTTTGCTTTTTAGATTAGTTGCACGGTGGGTTTTTTTGGGTTTTTTTTTCTTCTCTTTATTGATAAGCATGGAAAATTAGTAAACTATTATATTACCTTGTTATTTTATATCTAAACTGCACTGTTTGTATTAACTTTTTTTGTGTGTATTAATATCTCTTGCAAATTTATATTGCAACAGTGTATCAGTGTCTACATGGTTTACTTTTTGTGTACTAATTTAATAAAAAGATTTAAAAAGAAAAGAAAAACTGATTCTTCCATTCACTTTGGTTCAAATTTAGCTAACAGATTTTCCCATTCTGAAGATTTGAAAATATGTGGAATTTGCTAATGCCTTTATAGGCTCCACAAGTACAGCACAGACACTTTGGGGCTGGTGCTCTGCTGTGTGCAAGACTGTAGTTCTACCTAAATTCAGAAACAGCCCAGCTACAAGCTTATCTGCCATTATAGCCAGGCAGATCTCAGCTGCAGACTTACCAGAGAAGCATGGAATTGCTTTACAAAGTCCCAAATAAATCCAATGACTCCAATTTATTTTCAAATCATATAAAGATTCTTTCATTGAAAATTAAAACCAGCATACTGCAAAATGATCTTCTTTGTGGTGATAACTCAAATGTCTTTGCAAGTCATGTTCTAAACAATTTGGTCAAGCATTAACATATATTCTGAAAGAACTGTTGTTAAAGACCTTGCCTCCTGTAAAATCAGTTGATGAAAGGTCAAGTTATTATTGTCCGTTCAGTTACTTCTTCAGAAGTATTTTTTGTGGAATGAAGCAGTATCGTTAAGTGCATAAAATATGCTCGATGACATGCACATTTAAAAAAAAGTGTGCTGGCAAAGAAACTGCCTCACTATAAGTGCAATCATCTGACTCTTTATACAGGGACGGGTTAGCTACTTTGCTCTTTCAGCCTTTTCCATCACTCTAAAAATTTTAACACTGTACCCTAGTCTTCAAATCCCAACTAGTATAAACAATTTCTCTTATATGTTCTCCTTAATATTGAGAATATTGCCCAAAATTCTGTACAGTCCTGTATAATTCTAGGTTACTCAAAATGCACTCATTCCAAGTACAATAAACTATCTTTATTGACACTCTACCCATTTGAACAGCACTTACATGGATCTTCAAGGAATAATTTGATTCATATCACCATCTCCAATCTCATTACATGAAACAAAAGCATCAGAAGTTTAAAAAAACAATTAAATGTCTAAATAAATTTGATTCAAGGTTGTTTACACTACACAAGTGTAAAGGAGAACAAAACTGTACTCCAGATCCACTGCAGCACAAAAATAAAATCACTAAGAACACAATAATTTAAAAAATTTTTTAAGTGCATAAGGTAGCTTATATACATAGATTGATTGTATGTCCATAAAGTGTCACCTGTACATAAGGTGACCGACAGGAATTGGTAAAGTAGTGGTGGGTGGGGATGAGGAGCGGTGGATCAATGTGTGAAGATGTTAATCAGCATTACTGCTTGGGGAAAATTAAATATTTCTGAGTCTCACAGTCCTGGCGTGGATGCTATGTAGCCTCCTCCCTGATGGAAGGAGCAGTTCATGAGCAGGGTGGGTGGGATCCTTCATGATCAATTAAATTATTAATATTTCAAACTTACCCCCATTGTTATTTTCCACTGAAATGAACTCAGTCCCAAACCCATGCTAGATCCATCCTAGCACAAGTTAAACAGGCAAACTTTATAGCCTAATTGATCTGAAATGTTAAGTTAATGCTTCACTACTAAAATTCATCACCAATTCCATAGTTGACCACAGTTGGGAAACAGTTGGAAATCAGTTGTGAAATACTTCGTGGGAGCCTTATGCTTCCTTTTGATTACGGAGGAAAATGTCAAATAATATCACAGCCCAGCACATCACACGAACCAATCTTCCATCCTTGGACTCACTTTACACCGCATGCTGTCAGAGCAGCGCTGCCAGGATAATCAAGGACACGATCCACCCAGCCAACACACTTTTGTCCCTCTTCCCACTGGGAAAAGGCTCAGGAGCTTGAAGACTCGTACGGCCAGATTTGGGAACAGCTTCTTTCCAACTGTGATAAGACCGTGAATGGATCCTGACCCGGATCTGGGCCATACCCTCCAAATATCTGGACCTGCCTCTTGGTTTTTTTGCACTACCTTACTTTCCCTTTTCTATTTTCTATTTATGATTTATAATTTAAGTTTTTTATATTTACTATCGATTTGTACTCCAGAGAGCACGAAGAGCAGAATCAAATACCGCTGTGATAATTGTACGCTCTAGTATCAATTGTTTGGCGACAATAATGTATAAAGTATAAAGTATATCTTATTAACAGCAGTAGTTTAATCAAAACTGTGTAAAGCTTCAGGTCTTCTGTACTTACTCAACTCCAGTTTATACAAAGGCCAGAATACCACTAAACTTCTAATTTATTTTCTTTATCCATCCTAAACATTTTAATGATACACAATGACCTCCTGTCCATGAGTCAATGCTACTCCTTTTTTTTTTGTCATGTTGATACTGCTGTTTTATCCTTTTCCAATCCAATGGGACGGACCTCAGTTATCCACTTAAAAATCTATGTTACTTCTACTGTCCGTTCATGTAATTTATTAGGCTCTTTGCAATTCAATACACCTACCTATACTGCTGCTTATCTGTGTCATCAGCAAACACATATAAATCTTCCTACCCAATATCGAAGTTATTTAAAATTACAGCAGACAGTTGCACACCCAACACTAGTCCTTGTGGTCACTGCCAGTCACAGCCTAACAATGGAGTACATAAGCAATATCCTTATGCTCTAATCCTGACATTTATTTAATTTTCTAGCCAAGTCAAGTGTCAGTAGTTGATTCTACAAGCATCAACTTCAGTTGCTTGTGACGCAAATCTCTGGAAGTCTACACGATTGAGTTTAAGATATCCATATAACTAACTCCTTCACAGTAATTCCTGCAATTTCACAAAATAAATAGAAACTAAAGTAGGAAATACTTAAGTCAGGCAGCATTTGTGGAGAGAGAAAAAACAGTGAACACTTCAGGTAGAATCTAGTCATCGATACTGTGATAGTCACTGACCCAAAATATTGACTACCTTCCTCTCCTTAGATACTTCTTGAATGACTGAGCACCTCAACACCCTGTATTTTAAATTTACAGCAACTATAGTTTTTTTTTGCTTTCAGCCACACTTGCTCTTTTAGTTCCAGTTACCTTTTGGTCATTCTAACCTTGGTAATATCCTGACAATTGATACTGTGCTAATAAATCAATCTGTCTTGGTTTCTTCCTCTTACTTTTCTTGAATAGCAGAGGGGGAGGAAATTTTTCAATGTGAAGCTTTGCTAATGTGCCTTACGATCATAGTAGAGTGCATAGTGAAGGTTAGGTCTTAGTAAGCAACAGGCAACTTATCAGTGGCCTAAAACAGTGCCACTGTATACACTAATTAAGCTAAGAAACTAAAGCATGCCAATAATTCATTCAGGATCCTGCCAGTGCACCGTGTGCCTTTAATTTCATGTGGGAATAGATCCATCTCTCCATGCAAAGGATACTATACCACTTCTAATAGAATAACCATAATAGAATCAATGAAAGACCGCGCCAACTTGGGCGTTCAACCAAAAGGAAAAAAACGTGCAAATACAAAAAGAAAGAAATAATAATAAAAATAAAACCAGCCACACTGCTCAATAATCACCCGATTTTAATTCTAGCCTCACCATAGGACAATTTACAATGACCAATCAACCTCCCTACCTTGTTGCAGCCCTCCTTAAATAATTTTTTGAAATAACATGAGAGAATCAAATCACATTCAATCAACAATTTCTTTCCGATGCAGCTCAACATGCTCAGTTCTTCCAGCAAACTGTATTGAAGCAATTGGTTTAAGGTTTTTACAAAACAGACTTGAAATCTGTTTTTTTAAAAAAGATTGTAACCAATAGAAAAGAGGGAATGCGTGGATGTTGAAGTATTTGGACTTACAGAAGGCCATTCATGAGATGTCAAACAAAAGGTTAAAAAATATTGAGTGTGCATAGGGTTAGGATTTATAGAAACATAGAAACATAGAAAATAGGTGCAGGAGTAGGCCATTCGGCCCTTCCAGCCTGCACCGCCATTTATTATGATCATGGCTGATCATCCAACTCAGAACCCCGCCCCAGCCTTCCCTCCATACCCCCTGATCCCCGTAGCCACAAGGGCCATATCTAACTCCCTCTTAAATATAGCCAATGTACTGGCCTCAACTGCTTCCTGTGGCAGAGAATTCCACAGATTCACCACTCTCTGTGTGAAGAAGTTTTTCCTAATCTCGGTCCTAAAAGGCTTCCCCTCTATCCTCAAACTGTGACCCCTTGTTCTGGACTTCCCAAACATCGGGAACAATCTTCCTGCATCTAGCCTGTCCAATCCCTTTAGGATTTTATACATTTCAATCAGATCCCCCCTCAATCTTCTAAATTCCAACGAGTACAAGCCCAGTTCATCCAGTCTTTCTTCATATGAAAGTCCTGCCATCCCAGGAATCAATCTGGTGAACCTTCTTTGTACTCCCTCTATGGCAAGGATGTCTTTCCTCAGATTAGGGGACCAAAACTGCACACAATACTCCAGGTGTGGTCTCACCAAGGCCTTGTACAACTGCAGTAGTACCTCCCTGCTCCTGTACTCGAATCCTCTCGCTATAAATGCCAGCATACCATTCGCCTTTTTCACCGCCTGCTGTACCTGCATGCCCACTTTCAATGACTGGTGTATGATGACACCCAGGTCTCGTTGCACCTCCCCTTTTCCTAATCGGCCACCATTCAGATAATCTGTTTTCCTATTTTTGCCACCAAAGTGGATAACTTCACATTTATCCACATTAAATTTATACGTCAGTAGGTCAAGGATGGTTCAGCAAACAAACCAATAGCAACAACATGAACACAAGGAAATCTGCAGATGCTGGAATTTCAAGCAACACACATAAAAGCTGCTGGTGAATGCAGCAGGCCAGGCAGCATCTATAAGTAGAGATACAATTGACATTTCGGGCCGAGACCCTTCGTCAGGACTAACTGAAAGAAGAGCTAGTAAGAGATTTGAAAGTGGGAGGGGGAGATCCAAAATGATAGAAGACAGGAGGGGGAGGGATGGAGCCAAGAGGAGCCACGGCCTCCTCTACTGTAAAGATGAAGCCACACTCAGGTTGGAGGAACAACACCTTTATATTCCGTCTGGGTAACCTCCAACCTGATGGCATGAACACTGACTTCTCTAACTTCCGTTAATGCCCCACCTCCCCCTCGAACCCCATCCATTATTGCCCATCCTCTGGGCTTCCACCCTCCCCCTTTCTTTCTCCCTAGGCCTCCTGCCCCATGATCCTCTCGTATCCCTTTTGTCAATCAACTGTCCAGCTCTTGGCTCCATCCCTCCCCCTCTTGTCTTCTCCTATCATTTTGGATATTCCCCCTCCCCCTCCCACTTTCAAATCTCTTACTATCTCTTCTTTCAGTTAGCCCTGACGAAGGGTCTCAGCCCGAAACGTCGACTGTACCTCTTCCTATAGATGCTGCCTGGCCTGCTGCGTTCACCAGCAACTTTTATGTGAGCAACAACATAATTTTTGATAGGTTAGGAGGGTGTCGCAGTTGCTTAATGATGACCCACCTATTCACAATCAATTTTCATGATTTTGATGTGGGAATTATCAAGTGTGATATATTAGTTTGCCAGTGATACAAAACTGGATGGGTGTATGTGTTCTGAGAAGGAGATACATGGATTTCAATGGGATAAGACAATTTTAGTGATTGAGGGAAGTACGAGAGCTGATTGATAAGTTTGTGGCCTAAGGTAGAAGGAGATTGGTTAATAACTTCAAACTGTCTGCATTTTCACTCAGAGCTGAACTGCACATGCATGTAACAAGAGCTGTATAACTCATCTCCTTCTACCTTAGGTCACAAACTTATCAATCACCCCCTGCTGTGGACCACCTGGAGGTCCAAGACGCTCTCGTTACATGCACGTGCAGTCCAACTCTTTGAGCGATAATGCAGAAAGTTTGAAGTTAATAACTCATCTCCTTCTACCTTAGGCCATGAACTTATCAATCCCCCCCCCCGCCCCCTCCCCCCCCCCCACCACTGTGGACCACTTCACAAAGAAGGGATCTGTATGCTCCACAACCACTGGACTAAGTGTGTACATGTAGGAGGGGACTATGTTGAAAAATAAATGTGTTAGGTTTTCTAAAATTGACTTCTTCTACCTTAGGCCACAAACTTATCAATCACCCCTCGTACATGATGTATAGGATAGCGAGAAAAATGAGGTTTCCCATTTAGTGGAAAAAAATAAAAAACAAAAAATCATGATACACAAACTGTAATGATGGCTCATTAGTCTGTTTGCTGGTATAGGAATTGTAATAAGAAGAAAAAAAGTAAGAGTGGAATAAAAGTTGTCTTATTAAAACAAGAGATGATCTCATGGAAACAAAAAATTCTAACATGGCTTAACAAGGGACATGAGGAATAATGTTTCCTCTGTTTGGGTTATAATTGTAAATAAGAGATTGACCATTTAGGACAGAAACAAAAAGAAATTTCTTCACCGCAAGGATAGTGGAACCTTTGGAAATTGCTCACCCGAAAATAAATATTCAAGATATTCAAGACAGATAGATTTTTCAATGTTTAGGAAACCTAAGAACATAGAATTACTGCAAGAAAGCAAAAAGAGGTAAATGACTAGCCAGAATCTTATTAATAGTGCAGTAAGTATGAGGGTCCAAACATTCCTGCTTTTGATTCTTATTCCAGAAAATGGAAGTGGAAAGCAACCCACTCATTTAGCACCTCTGAACATAAAAGTGAAATATATAAAACGTTTGAAAGAAAAAAAAAGAGATTCAGACTTTTTTTTAACCATCTTCTGCTTTTCAAAGATGAATTCTCACAAAACAAAGCAGGACAGCAGTGAAGTTCTTATCAGTTTTCAGTAAGGGATACTTAGAAGGCTAACCTTCAATTTTCCAAAAAAAAATTTAAATTTTCAATGTTATTCTCTTTATCAAGTTGGTGCCAAGTTTTCTCTGCCATTCAGTTAGATTAAGACTGATTTGCAACTCAATTCTATTTCTGCAACTCCTGATTCATATTGGTGATAATTCTCATGCTTACTAAAAAACATATTTTTTGATTTTCTTTAAGAGTTTTACTAAAAAAAAAGTAACATAACACTAAATTATTCAGGAATGAATAAAACTCCAGAAACTAATCAAAAGAAAAACACAGGAGCCAGGATGATGGTCTACCTGGTTTTTATGTCCATATTACGTGGTGGCATAATGATGTATGCCGCTCCCAGACTTCTCACATATAACCCGTAATGAATTATGTACATAAAAATGCTTAATATATTTACAATATTACTCAAATATTAAATACACTACAGTCCTCTCTGCTTAGTTCAATCTGCAGGTCAATTCCAAGCCAACTGACAAAGCTTTGAGCAAATGCTTTCATTTTGACAATGCCTGGATGACCAGCATGTAGCTCCTTCAAAACTTTAGCTCTCAGTTTGAATGGGATAATAACTGTCAATCCCCACATAAGGAAACCCTCATCAAAGGCAAGTTCATTCTGGCACTGTTAAAAATGGAACTGGAATTTCTGGTACACATTCCAGCCATTTTGGATAGCCACGTAGACCTGAGGAAGTATGGGCTTGTTTTTGTTTTCTCTTTGGATCATCTCTGCTGTAACAGGGAGAATGTTGATTTGCATTTGGGAGAATACATAAAGAGGAAGGCTCTTTTTAGTTTCAGATATTTCCTTTACCAAGGGATAATCCATCAGCATTTCCAAGATTAGTCATCCTCTTGAATTCAATCTTGTAATTGTCTTCTCGAAGAAAAGAGCTCACCTCTGTATTTGTGCTTCTGCTTTCAGCGGAACACCCTACTGTGGATTGAAAATGGCACTAGTGATTGATGATCAGTAATGAGGGAAAGTACTGGTTGAAGCACTTTACACCACAAACTAGACTCAAGGCCCCTCTAACAATCTGTACATAATTTTTCTCTGCAGTAAGGGAGTGTGATGCAAAGGCATCACTTCCATCAGATGTGTGATGGGCATTCATTTGCATCAATCATAACATGTGACATGATGTACCGTGTCGCATGATGTCTATAGATATACCGTGGAGAGCAATCACCATCTGGTATGGTGTAGAAGGGTGGTGGTGGAGGGTGACTGGGTACTAGCCTCCATAGTATCCAAGACATCTTCAAGGAGTGGTGCCTCAGAAAGGTGGCATCCATTCTTAAGGATCCCCAACCATCCAGTACATGCCCTCTTCTCATTGTTACTGTCAAGGAAGTGGTACAGAAGCATGAACGCACACAGCAATTCAGGAACAGCTTCTTCCCCTCTGCTTTGTGATTTCTAAATGGACATTGAACCCATGAACACTACCTCACTCCTTTTTAAAAAAAAATTTCTCCTTTTGCACCACTTATTTTAATTGAACTATTGAATATACATATATACTCAATGTAATTGATTTTTCCTTTTTTTCCCTATATTTATCAATATATAATTGTACTGCACTGCTGCAGCCAAGTTAAAAAAGTTTCACGACATATGCCAGTGATATTAAACCCGATTCTGATGACTGCACCTATACCATAAGGCGAGGCATCATAGGCAAGTTTCACTGAACAATGTGGATCTTAATGCATGAGTATTGTCTGACATCATCCTTTCCTTTGCCCCTTCGGAAAGCCACCTCACACTGCTTTATCCATTGCCATTTTTTCCCCAATCTGTAGCAGTAAGTTCAAGGGGTGGAGCACAGTAGCCAGGTTTGGCAGGAACCCGTTATAGTACTAGACAAATCTTAAAAAGGACTGTAACTGTGAAATGTCCTTTGGCCTTGGGGCATCCACCGCTGCTTGAATTTTCTCAGCACACTTGTGTAATCCTTGTGCATCAATGGTGGGATCACAGTAAGTGATGCTTGGTTTAAAGAACACAATTACTATGTCATGCTCTGAACCCATAATCTTCCAATCTTTTAAATAATGTCTTAAAATTTTGGAGATGTTCCTCATCATCCTCACTGGTAACAATGATATTATCCAGGTAACATTCAGTACCTGGAGTTTTGTAACACTAAGACCAGAGGTTTCTGCCAAAGTGTAGGTGCAAGATGCTACTACAAAAGAAAGCCTATTATAGTGATAAAGCCATTTGTGAGTGTTTATGTTGAGAAACACATTGGACTCTTCTTCCATCTTCATCTGCAGGTAGGTGTCAGCTAAGCTCAAATTTATTGAAGTGTTCCCCACCACCTCCAGAAAGGTTTGCAAAGATATCCCCTATCCTGGGCAAAGGGCTTTGATCTACTTTCAGCACTGGGTTGATGATGACCTTAAAATCACCACAGGCCCTGAAAGACCCATCCTTCTTGACTACTGGGACCACTGGCATTGCCCATGGGTTCCAGTCAAACCTTGAAAGAATTCCTTCAGCTTCCTTGCAATCTAGCTCACTGGATACATTATCACGGATAGTATAAGGAACCGGGCGGGCCTTGTAAACCTTGGATGTGGCATTTTCATTTAACACAATTTCACCCTTGATATGCTTGAATTTTCTAATGCCATCCTAGAATGCCGCTCTGACATCATCCAGTACATTTATCAATTCACTTTCAGTTGACTCAATTCCAGGGTACGGGACATGTAAATAGTGGGTGACTCTCCCATCAAGATGTGGCTGTCTCTGTCAATCATAGCCCCATAATGTTTTTACCACATAGAAACCATAAGACATAGGAGCAGAACTATGCCATTCCACCCATTGAGTTTGCTCGCCATTCAATCATGGTTGGTCCCGGATTCCAGTCAACCCCGTACACCTGCCTTCTCGCCCAATGTGGCTTCTTGCATTTCACAGTTACAGATGTCATTCCCACAGGAGTTATCTTTTCTCCAGTACAAGTACTTAGTTGGATATCTGCTGGCTTCAGTTTGGAATGACAAACATCTCATCCAGTGTACAATTCCATTTTAATTAATTTGCCATTCACTTCTGGTGTAAGCCATGTTGCTTGTCTCTTGTTAATTTTCACACTATAAATCTCAAGGCTATTCAGTCCTGTGTCACTTTCTGTCATTATCAGTTTTTTCATTAACAGCATGCAGATTAATGCTCTTTTTGTAACTGCAACTTGATGTTATCTTTTTCTTTTCCCTGCTAATGTTATCTTTGACATTATATTTTTCTCTGCTCAACATGCTCTTCCTATGTGCATACTTTGTTGCATTTTTGTAATTTTTGCCTTTAAACCGGCATTGGTCTAGTGTACATAAGCCCCAGCCACAAAAATAACACAAATTTGTTTGGCTGGGCAGGTTTTTGTTTAGACGCTGCAATTTTGTTCACTCTCACTTTCATTCCTGACTGCAACTCAAATGCATCTCTGGTTGCTGTTTCCATTGATACAATGATTTCAAATGCTCTTTTAAATGTGAGTTGTGATACTGTTAGGAGCCATTTTTGAATGCTTTCTTGCAGGATTCCACAAGCTAGGTGATCTCTCAGTGCATCATTAAATCCATCACTGAACTGACCAATGTTAGGAAAACTTCATCAATTCAGACATGCAAGCTGAAATGGAACCCCTCTCCCTTTCGATTCCACATTTGAAACCTAAAGCATTCTACAATGAGCGATGGTTTTGGTTCTAAATGTTCTTGTATTATGTTCACGAAATCAACAAAGCTTATTTCGGCTGGTTTGGTTGAAGCAGTTAAACTTCTGAGCAAACTGTATGTTTTTCCACCTATTAAACTCAGTAACACTGGCACTTGCTTTTCATTGGCTATTTTACTTGCTTCAAAATGCTGTCCAATCCGTTCAGTATACTGTACATCATCCAGTTATCTGTTGTGTAATTGAACATGTCTACCATTCTGATGTAGCCAGCCACTTCTGCTTTTTTATTATCATCAGGTACTCACTGATTATGAACCCGTGAATTTCATCCATTTTATGCTTTTTATTTTTAATTCAAATGTCTCTCACCCCTTCTAAAGAAAACGTGCTGCACTTCCTTCTTAACTCAAATTTTCAACAGGTAGGTAGTTGCCTGAGGTTCATTTTAAAACTTACTTGTCACCATTGTTTTGATTCTGGAAACGAATCAAAAGAAAAATACAGGAGCTGGGATGATAGTCTAAGTTTTCTCTTACGGAGGAGCACACATATGATGCGGCACAATGCCATTTACGTACATCTTATACGTAACCCACAATGTATTGTGCAAACAAAGAAAGCTTTACAATTTACAATACTACTCAAATATTACTGAAATATTAAATATACTACACATAGTATAAAATTTTAAATTGCTGCTATTAAATTCTGTATTTTCTCCAGAAATATGATCTTATCCATATCTGAAATACTTCTACAACCTTCTAAAAATTACCTGGTATACCTGGTGTATCTCACCGATCCTCAAAATTTTAAACCTGGAGCGTAATTTTGCTCAATCTGCACTATTTTACTTCCAAGGCCCTTCTTGGATACGTTACCAAACCAGAACACAACACCCAGTTGAAATCTGATCAAATTTCTGTACCATAAGCATAACTTACACCTTCACATATTTCAAATTGTTCAAGAACATAGCAGATATCTCACTAACTATTTTCTTTAATTTTATGTAGTAACTTCAAGAGATTGGTGGATACCTAACTCCTTGCTCTAATATATATTGAGAGAATGTATTTATTATCAGCATGGCAATAATTGGGACACCAAGCAAATAAATCAATTAATCACTAGAAAACATTTCCAAATCAAGCTTTTCAGATATTAAAAGCCAATTAGAGAAAGGTTTGTACATTATGGATGCCAGACAACCTGAGGATAAACTTCTGTCACTTTTCATTTGGTTAACTATCTTTTTCTTGTGTCACAGATTTAATACTGCCAAATTGACAAGGGCATCTCAAGGCTATTGCCTGTTTTTCTGCAAAATAAAAATATTAAAGCAGTTTGGGATGAATGAGCCTCAATTTTCCTTCCTAAGTACTTTGCCTACACTTCAGTAGAGTGCATCAAAACAAACACACACACCACGAAAAAGCAGATGGATCATTCGCACACCACTATGTTTAACGTTGCCTAGCCATCATTATAGAATATTATTTTTGTGTTCTAATTACAAAAGTAAAATTGAACAGCGTCTTAGCAGAAGTAAAATGCCACAGCATTTGACGTACAAAACTAAACAAAACAGTCACAGGTTAATTGAATGAACTGCACAAGATTTCCAACATCTGCAATTTTTTTTGTCTTTTCAGTTTATTGAATATTCTATTAAAAGGTACAGTTAAAAAGTGGTTTTGTTCTCAGTGACAATGCTATAGGTTTGTCTCTACAATTCTTCACTGAATAAATAGGAGGCAGCAACATCGTTAACAATGAAGTAATAACTTTTTGCGAACCAAGTAGGAACCTGTGCAGTGCACAAAATTTATCAATTCAACTTGGGATTTCAAAAAACAATAAATCAGGAATGCATTTTTTCAAATAAGAATTGAGAGAAAGGAAGGATGTTTGAAACAAAAAAATATGCACATATTAACTGAATTGAGAAATCGCTGAAAAACGACCGTTATTTCCTTTACTACGATGCTTACACCACATTGTACAAATTATCTCCATAAAATACTACATTAACTGTAGTGTGGGGATGGATAGGCAATGTGTCATTACTTGACCGTTTATGGATGACGGATTACATCTGCGGCAAATGCTTTTCTAAAATATAAATGGAAGCTAAAATTTAAATGCATTGTTAACCAATTACTGGTGGCAATAATATTGAACTTGCTCTTAACCCAGAACATGCAGGGCTGGATATTTTGAAGATTATAAATAAACAAAAAACAACTTCACACTTCAGACAGCTTCAATGCAAACAAAAAAATCAACAAGAGATGGAAATAAAAGGCTGCGTTGGGGCAAGATGGCCGTACCTTGTAATAAACGTCAAACTGTATGTTTTCGGGTAACGATCGGATCTCTCTCCGAGAGCGGGTGTAGCTGTCAACCACGGCCGAAATTGCAGTGTTATACAAGGTTTCAGGAATCCATTCCAGCTCCACCGCCGCCATGTTGTTGATGTCTCCCACCCCGAGGAGCCACCAACTGACCACCTTCCCCTCACCACAAAACGCCTTCGCCCACCTTCCGCTCTCCGATAAACGCAGCGCTCCTAAAGTAAAATAGTTAAATCACCATTTCATTCAAAAACACTTCCACCGCCTCCCCGCCATCGTTTTGGGTATAATTTTCTCACAAGCAGAACACTGCTAATTTTTTTCCCCTCAACCTTACGCCATACGCGATGACGTAGCCCATGCGCATGCCCGATCACCCAGTTCGTATCGTACGTCACGAGGGCTTTTAAAAAACCGAAAGGAAAACCTGCAGTGGGAGGCTGCTGGGTTAATTTTTCTGGTTGACACACGCAAAGGGAAGATGTAACCTGTGCGGGCGGGAGGAGATTTGAACAGAGACACAGGAGATCTCAGATGCTGGAATCTGGAGTGACAGATAGTGGACCGAGCAGCATCAGAATCAGATGGGCTGATGCAGGTACTGTACCAACCCGAAATGCGAACAAATCCATCCCCCCCACCCCACCCTCAAACTCTGGCCGTCCTGCTTGGATCCCCCAGCAGGTTGATTGTTGAGAGGAACTTTAAAAATTTTGACTTTCTCTGCCTCCCACTAGAGCATAATAGGAACAGATAATACTCATGGGTCAGGTAGTAACTATAGCGAAAGAAACCGAGTCAATATCACCAGTACATTTTATAAGACAATGTTACCTGAAAAGTTCAAAGGGAACATGAAGCTGAATTTTTAAGGAGGGACAGCAGTCAACAATCTTGAGGTGCTGAAA
Organism: Mobula birostris; assembly: GCF_030028105.1. Lineage (NCBI taxonomy): Eukaryota > Metazoa > Chordata > Chondrichthyes > Myliobatiformes > Myliobatidae > Mobula > Mobula birostris. Next base: position 28,866,665 of record NC_092394.1, on the reverse strand, counting down.
AGCTAATTAAAAAAAACGCCCTGCAGGTACCAGAAAGCTGAATTAAAAACAGAAAGTGTTGGAATTACTTGAGAAGTCAGCAAGAGACAGAAACTTAAAGTTCTTCGTTAGAATGTTTAGTAGCTGTTGCTATAATGTTAAGTTAGCAACGCATTCAGTGATATGTCAGATAGACAAGTATTCTAAATGTTCATAACCTTGGAGGGTTCAACCAACCATTGTGTCAGAAAAATATTTGTTATGTAAGAAAATTAATGTTTGCAACTGTATAAAGATAGTAATGTGGAAATATCAAAACATTTAACCAGCAAGATGCCATTCAGTCCCTTTCACCTTCTCCACCATATATTAATTTTAGCTGAACATTTTTCTCAATGCCATATTCTTAGTTTCTTTCCATATCTCTTCACACCTTTCTTTCTGAAAATCTATCTAAGGTCAAAGTAAATTTTATGATTGAAGTGCATATATGTCACAGTATACAACCGTGAGATTTGTTATCTTGCAGGCATACTCAATAAATTCAATAACCATAATAGGATTAGTGAAAGACTGTACCCAACAAGGCAGATAACCAGTGTGCAAAAGAACAAACTGTGCAAATACAAAAGAAAAATAAATATAAATAATAATAAATCAATAAGAGACATAAATCGAGAACATGAGATGAAGAGTCCTTGAAAGCCAGTCCATAGATTATGGGAACAGTTCAATGATTGGGCAAGTGAAGTTGCCTGGAATTATCCCCTCTGTTTCAAGAGCCTGATGATTGAGGGGTAATAACTGTTCCTGAACTTGGTGGTGTGAGTCCTGAGGCTTCTTCCTGATAGCAGCAGCAAGAAGTGAGCATGGTCTGGGTATTGGGGGTCTCTGATGAGACCAGCATCTATACAATGTTTTGTGTAGATCTGGTCAATGGTGGGAGGGCTTTGCTCATGATGTACTGAGGCATATCTGCTACTTTTTGCAGGATTTCCACTCAAGTGCATTGGTGGTTTCTGTATCAGGCTGTGATGCAACCAATCAATATACTCTCCATTACACACTTACAGAAGTTTGTCACATTTACAGTTTAGATGTCATGCAGAATCCTTACCAACTTCTAAGAAGTTTGAAGAGATTTGGTATGTCAACAAACACACTCAAAAACTTCTATAGATATACCATGGAGCATTCTGACAGGCTGCATCACTGTCTGGTATGGGGTGGGGGGCTACTGCACAGGACCAAAAGAAGCAGCAGAGGGCTGTAAATTTAGTCAGCTCCATCTTGGGTACTAGCCTACAAAGTACTCAGGATATCTTCAAGGAGTGGTGTCTCAGAAAGGCAGCATCCATTATTAAGGACCTCCAGCACCCAGGGCGGGCCCTTTTCTCACTGTTACATAGTCATACTTTATTGATCCCTGTGCAGTAGCCCCCCCCCACCCCATACCAGACAGTGATACAGCCTGTCAGAGTAGGAGGTACAGAAGCCTGAAGGCACACACTCAGTGACTCAGGAACAGCTTCTTCCCCTCTGCCATCTGATTCCTAAATAGACATTGAACCCTTGGACACTACCTCACTGTTTAATATATATCATTTCTGTTCTTTGCACAATTTTTAATCTGTTCAATATATGTATACTGTAATTGATTTACTATTATTATTTTGTTTTTCTTTCCTATATTATGTATTGCATTGAACTGCTGCTGCTAAGTTAACAAAGTTCATGTCACATGCTGGTGATAATAAACCTGATTCTGATTCTGAAAGTGGAGGTGCTGCTGTACTTTCTTCATAATTTCACTTTTTTTTTTGAGCTAGACTCCTTACAGGCAGTGGTGGGAATGAACCCAAGTCACTTCTATTGTAAAGTGTTGTGCTAACCATGATGCTACCATGTCACCCACTTTTCTACTGGGCCAGGATGGGTCCTCTACCCTCTCCAGCTGTGATTCCCCCAATTCTTTTGACTTTTAACATCTCTGTTGTGAACAGTGATTTATCTTGCGAACATACAGAGTTTACCAAATAGTGAATATCTGTAACTGCTAGTCAATTCTGTATGGAAATAGAACTTGCCTGTTCACACTTCAGAACAGTGCGGTGACAGGAGCCATGCCGTCCTCCTTGTGCACAAGTAAAATAAAGTATGATTGAGGAATGACTGCTTGTGTGTAGATCTCCCCCCCTCCTCCCCCCCTCCCCCCCTCCTCCCCCCCTCCCCCCCTCCTCCCCCCCTCCTCCCCCCCTCCCCCCCTCCCCTCCCCCCCTCCCCTCCTCCCCCCCTCCTCCCCCCCTCCTCCCCCCCTCCCTCCCCCTCCTCCCCCCTCTTTCTCCCATAGGATGATGATGGTTCCTTTCAGTCAATAGTGGGGTGGTACCCCACTCCTCAGAAAGGAACAGTGTGTGCGTGAGTGGATTTTAGGTGAGTAGGGGGTTGCACAAGTCCAGTCTTTTGCAGTGAATGGCCAGACCAAGCTTCGATGCAAGGGATGCCCTTTCCGCACTTCACGGCACGTGTTTGCTAGATGGCTGTTGACCCTATGAGAGGGTTCATCCGTCCTTTGACAAGTCTTGTTTTTTTGTCCTTCAGGGTGTCTAGCCGCCCTCCTCACCGGGCAAGCCTGGTGGGGGAGCCAGCTTAGTCACCGACCTCCCAACCATGCGACAGGTAGTACTGGGTTACATGGTACCAGTAGCACTCAGACAAGTGCAGTTAATCAGCAATGACAGTCACTTGGAGGCTCTAGCGAGATGGCTAACCCTTGACTTCATTGTAAGGGAGAAGGAGATTCAGCCCCAGTAGCTAATCAGTCCTCAATCATATTTGGGCAAGGGACTGTCTGCTGCTGGAACACAACTTTCCTTCTGTGTAGAGTAGTCAAGTTATGCCAACACCTTAGTCACCAACATAGGAGTGTAAATAAAAGTAGGGTGCTCTGGTCTGGGTCGGATTCTGCGGGAACCCGTTAAACAAGAGAGAAGTTGTTGTCCTGGTCTGGCTCAGATCTCATGGGAGCCAAAAAAAGAGGTTACCCTGGTCCAGGTCAGATCCTGTGGGAGCAGAGAAAAAGAGGTCGTCCCGGTCTGTGTTTGGATCCTGCGGGAGTACAGTAGGTATGTGTCAAAAATAAAACAAACTCTGAAATGAGCATGTCTATGTACGTGTACACATGCATGTGTCCGTGTGTGTGTATGTGAATGGTATCGTGAAAGTTCCCTATCCCGGATCTCTAAGGGACTCTGGTGTTACACATGTTTGTATATTATCATCCAGAAAGCATTAACTCTGTTGAGGTGAGTGTGGAATGAGCTAAGTCTACAGACGTGTTGTTAGAGAAATGAAAATGTGAGAAGACTGTAGGGTGACCTGTAAGGTTCAACATAGATCTGAAATGCAAAAATGATTAGATGAATCCTGTAAAAAGCAGAGAATATGAACAAAAGTTAAAGAACGGAAAGACACAGAAAGAACAGGCTAAGTATAAAACTCCTCACTGTTTGAAAAGAAATAGTTGGCACCAGAGTTTGAGGATGAACTGGATGCTGTACCACTCCCTTCCCCAGGCACGGTTTCAATAAGGCCCACAGCAAGTAGTGTCTGTTCAGTGCTCAATGGCCGTGTTAGCTGGTACCCTGCCACAGGCACTCTGGGTGATGGAAGGCGGAGGTGTGCAGAAGGGATGAGCGATATGTTGACTTATATATACCTTCAACTGATCTAGTAGGAGCTCCAAGAAAATGTTTCCCTCGCACTGTAGATTGGCATAAAATACAGTGTTGTACAAAATACGTTGATGGTAATGAATATCTAGAACGTGTATGTACTGTTTTCAAAAGAATTCCAGGTTAATTCTAGAAGCGGATCACCAGTCTTAATAAGTATTATAATATTGTAAGTTGCATCCTAGGCTAAAGGAAAACACATACTGTTACATGTGTGAGATGAGAAGACTTAAGTAAAATTGAGAGTGTTTTACAACATTGCCAAAAGTAATTATAACTTCAAAGGATTAAAACTCTTAGGGGGAATGGGGACAAAACTTAGGTGAGACTTCGTGGATGCTCCATTATAGTCTCTGGGCAATAATGTACATTATTTTAAAGGGATTGCATCCACTTTAAATGTTGTTTGAATGTTATTTTAATTTGCAGCTGTCCTTTATACTTATCCAAATTGACAGTGACCAAATTTTGGCGAATCATTTGAAGATTATCTTCTGCTTAAAATTTCACTGTAAACTGAAGTTTTAACATTACCTGCTTTATACACGTATGGCTCACGTGACCTACTTGAGACTCGTATTAATTTTGTTTTGAACATCGTAGATATATTTTGGATAACGTTATTCTGAATGTATGATATTATATGTTTTTAATTCACTTCAACAAACATGGAAATGGGATAGTAGACATGGTAGGGGTAAAACATGGTAATGTCTGTGAGAGAGATGTTTTTGTTTGTGAACAGCCTATGCCACTGGGAATGAGGATGCCCTGCGCGCCAAGAAAATCTTGCTAACAGTTTCTACATTCACCTCCATCATAGGTTACATGGTTTGCTTGAAATAATTTGTTCCTGAACTCCACTTATGAACTTGTACAATTTGATTCTGCCCGGTCTAAAATACCACCTGATGTAAGCCTGTATATAATTTTTCTTTGGTTTTTCCTCCCAATCTGATATTGCAAAAAAATTTTAGTGAATATGAGGTGATAGCAGCTGAGGTGACATAGCTACCTTCTCTCCTATTCACATGAACAGCTGAACAAAATTCAATTCAATTCAACTGTCATTCAACCATACATGAATACCCATGAATACAGCCAAATGAGACAGTGCTACTCTGGGACCAAGGTACAAAATACTGTACCGACAGTCACACACAGCACAAAGCACATATAAGGTAGCAAGCACATGTGAGATTTTAGCAAAATACAGCCACGCCAAAAAAAAAGTCCAGAACCTGAGTCTATGAATGCAGAGGAAATCTGCAGTCAACCACCATACAACTTGCCTTCTGCTCCTCGAGCACTGGGGGCAGTGCTGATCCCAGTCTGCATGCTGCACCACACAAAAGCCTGCATCCTTGCTGCTGGTGCTGCCGTACATACTCACTCTGAATCTTGTGGCACCTTAGGAGTACACATGATAATGGACAATCATGGAAACTACATGGGTTTCTTATCTCTTCAGAAACTGTGATAAAACACCATGAACTAACGATGAATTTTTTAAAATTACCAACTGCAATTGTGTTGTAACATGTGAGGCTCATACTAACAGGAATGATGAAATTACTAGAGGGAACAAATGAACAAACTCCTTTGCCAGGGCAGAAGCAGCAAATTCTATGGCTACTTGATACCCCAGACTCACAGAAATGATGCTGTAACTGTTGGTAACTCTTTGATTATGACAATTTTTTCCTAGGTTTGGGATCCCTAAGAAATTTCAAGAGATAACAGTTATACCATTAATGGTAGAACTCAGAAAAGCCTTGCATCATTTTACTTGCTGTTATCACCCACAATCTACTGGGGCAGCTGAAAGACAGAATGCGACCCTGAATAGCAGGTTAGTTAAATTGCGTGAAGAGACTGCACTAAAGTGGCCAGTGGTGCTCCCACTGGGCCTCATGGCAATTCATTGTGCTCCAAATTGTGTAACAGGCCATCCCCACATGAGTGTCAGATCTACCAGCTGGGAGGTTGGCTACTGGTGAGATCCTACTGACGAACGAATTGCCTTGAGCCCTGTTGGGAAGGCCCATTTCAAGTACCGCTAACCACATATACTGCTCTGAAGGTCTAAGGGTGGTCGATGATTATCCGCACATCACATGTCAAGCCAATAGCACCACCAGACCAGGGAACCAGTAGCCAGAAGAACCTTGATGACAAGGACTGACTAACTGAATTTTTGATCATTACTGCTTGTGACCTTAAGTCCTCACAATGCGTTATTTGTTTCAGATAGTCTGTGCATCTATTTCCTGTTTAATCTCATGACAGTAACATTCCTAACACTTTATCTTTGTTATGAAGATGCATCATGTACTAACTTGCCAAGTTGTTGGCTGTGTTTTGGAGTCCGTACATTTGAAAAGTGACTTGCCAATGCAGCCTATATCCCTGAATCAAAGTGAATTACTTGAGCTGTGAAAGGAACATATGACTCCACTGCCCGTAGAAGTGCCTTTTGCCAATGCAATTGTTTTAAAGGATGGTATTGTTGTTTCCAATTTAAAAAAAAATAAAGTAACCGGATCCACTACACACGCACTCTTACGACTCAACTATGCTTTATTTTACTCGTGCACAAGGAGAATGGCATAGCACTGTCTTGAGTACACATTTCAAAAGTCTCCCTTGTCTGGGTTTGACTACACACCATCACAGTCATCCGTGTATGGGCATTATAACCCTTGTCTTACTGTAACTCCCACAGTATCAACCTTCCTACAAAGGACTGTATAAATTCCCAGTTCTGAAGCTGCTTCATGAGGATAAGAGTGGTTATTGTAACCACTGTGCTTTAGAACGAGACTTGGGTAAGAATGCTTGTACTACCAGCGACCTTCCAAATCCCGTTAACTGTACTACTGGGTATGTGGCCATTAGGCATATCACTGTCTTCCAGGGATACCCCTTCTAAAAAGGGTTCTTTGGCCTGAACAAAATCCATGGAGGAGTTGTTGTTATCTGGCCTCCTGTGCTCTTTCTACTCGTACTGTGTGGGTCTGCAGTTGAAGTACTACAGAGACTGAGCAGTTCTTGATTGTTGCTTTCCTATTCTGTGGAACTGAGACTGGCTTGTGAAAGTACTAATGTGGCCTCAGCACTGCCGGGGAAATTGGCTGTTGATACAGCCTTAGCACTACAAGATATGAGCCAGGCCATCAATGACATTACTGCTGAAATAGTGGCAATCACACTGTGACCCTTCAAAATTGACTAGCACTAGTTTTCTAGTTGACTGAGAATGGTGATACTTATGTCATTATTGGCTGGGAATGTCACACATACATCCTTGAAACACCTGAGAACATCAGCAATTTAGCTGTACATAACCAGCTAGAGGACTGGGCAGGAGTTACAAGGGACTTCATCATCACAATGGAGACCCTTTAGCTGGCTTCATTCTTTACTAGGGGGAGCCAGGGCAACTCCATTATACAGTAGGCAAAGGGAGCTGCATTCTTGCTAGTTGTCATATTCACGTCACATGCCGGTGATAATAAACCTGATTCTGATATTCGTTTTAATCTCTTGTCTGAGATAATTCTGTGGAGCAATGGTCCAAACAGCAGCACCTTTATTATGATACAACAACCAATTGCTCCTGATGCAACTGTCACAGTTTCAGAGACACTGTGCTGTTGAAATTCAGTGAGATTCGTGTTGTCCTTTACAGGACAAAAAGGAGAGAGTATAAGTTGTGGTAAGGCCGGGGTTAAAGATAATGTCCAGGCAAGAATAGCCAGGGGAAATGTGTAGTCAGCTCAGATGAGTAAGACTTCTGAAATGAGACCATTTCTAGAAAGTTCTTTGGAGAGCATGGCTTCACTTCACAAAGCAGGTTATATTTACAGGAGGTGAGATAACAAGACAGCAGAAAGATGTGAAACACACACACCAACTAAGGGACGTTTACTTTATTAACTTTAAGTGCCATTCACAATAGAGGAGTTAAAAGTCAATAGAAACTGATAATCAATGATACTTTAATTTTGCAAGTAGGGAATTCAAACATACATAGTTTACCAAATGGTCATATCTATAACTGCTAGTCAATTCTGTATAGAAATGGAATTTCTCTGTTCAGACTTCAGAACAGTGTGGTGACAGGGGTCATGCAGTCCTTGGTGCACAGGTAAAATAACGTACGATTGGTTGGGTGAGACTAGACTTACAAGTCATGGGTTATGGGTGAATGATGAAATGTTTAAAGGGAACATGAGGGGATCATCTTCACTCAGAGGGTGGTGAGTGTATAATGAGCTGTTTGCAGAAGTTGGGGATGCAATTTCGATCTCAACATTTAAGAGGAGTTTGGATGAGTACATGAATGGTCCAGATGCAGCATGATGGGACTAGGCAGAATAATAGTTTGGCATGGACTAGATGGGCCAAAGGGCCTGTTTCTGTGCTGTATCGCTCTATTACTCTTTTGTGTCATAGTTGTTCATGAACCCCAAAGGAGTATATGATCCAAAAGAGAAACAGCTGTTTGAAAATATTTGCAAATATTCAGCAAAACATGTCAAGGCTGTTCATTTCTCTGGAACAATGAAATGCAAAAAGAAGTAATTTGGGTCTTGAACTTTTTAACATTCTTAAGCTTCACCATTCCATACATTGTCAAAAATATAAATAGTGATTCTGTTTTGGCCTCAGCATCTAAAAGCAGAAACTGGCTAAAATACTTGTGCCAATTAGAATTTCCAGGGAGATAACCTGCTGAAAAATAAATATTGGTTACACAGTAAAACTGAGATACCGATTTTTAAAAAAGACAAGCCTCTTGTATAATATACTATATAAGATTATTGTTTTAATATCATCAATTAATGTGTTTTGTTGGCAGTTGGCTGTAGTACATTGTCCCTAGTGTGAAACCTAAAAAATATTGAAAGGCCTAGATAGAATGGACATGGAGAGGATATTTCCTGTAGTTGGAGAGTCCAAGACAAGAGAGCGCAGCCTCAAAATACAAGATGTCCCTTTAGAACAGAGATGAGCAGGAATTTCTATAGTTTAAGGGAGGTGAATCTGTTGAACTCATTGTCACAGTCTGGTATATTTAAAGCAGACATTGATAGGTTCTTGATTAGTAAGCTTATCAAAGTTACAGGGAGAAGGTGGGAGAATGGAGTTGAGAGGGATGACAGATCAGCCAAGATAAAATGGTGGAGCAAATTCAACAGGCTGAATAGCCTAATTCTGCTTCAGTATCTTATGGTTGAATCTGAAGGGAGTCAATGAAAATTTTAAACAATGGAAGTATAATGTGGTGACTACACTGCATTGTCAGAGTGTACTGAATTTTGGATTAGGCATTAAACCAATGCCCTCGCTGCTCTTTTGGGTGGAATGGAATGATCCTCAGCAATATTTGTAAGTGTAAGAGGAATTATCTCCAGTGTCTTCACCAATATTTAACACTCTATTCATATTACCAAAAAAAAAGAACATATGGCTATCGTCACATCGCTCTTCCAACTTGACTGAATATATGCTGTGTAGGATCCATGCATTTATTTTTTTTGTCTACTTGTATTTTGTGTTGCGCGTTTTATGGGTTATGGTAATTTGTCATGTAGGTTGGGCCGTAGTAGGAACAAATGAGTATAGTTACATATTCACGCTTTGTCCTAGTTAGTTAGTTTTAGTTAGAGGCAGCCAGGGACAATAATGATATTTTTTGTTGACTGCTAATTTGAATACTAATTCCTCTTATTCTGCTTATTTTGTTATTTCACTTATTTCTGGTTACACAATTTTCTAGTATCATTATAAGTTCGTTCGTCTTTGCTGGTTTCATAATATTTGTGAAATGTAAAACACAGTATGTGGCCACAATTTTTAATTCTGGCTGAGTTTTAGATGTGAGAAAGGAAAGTTTTTCCCCAATTTAAATATGTCATAATTACATTTTTTTTTGTATCCTTCCCTCTGAAGCTGGCAGAAATGATGAAAGAGCTGACAGTGGGGAATAGAAAATCAAGCAAAGGTTTTGTCACTATCACCACAAAGTTTCTTTATGTAACATATGGAAGGATGTGTTGAAATGAAGAATTACTGTTTAGTCTTCACATGAATGAATCAGATGCCGGGTCCTCCAGGATCTTTGTTATAGGACTGAGGAGTTTGGCATTGGAGAAGTTGAAACAGAAAGTCTTAGTCAATTATAGTTAGAATTGTAGGCAAGGTAATTGTGGAAAGGGAGGGTATATGAGTATTTTCTACTTACTGTAGATTTCTTGATACCTGGAGTTAATATGGTGTTCTGTTTCCATGGTACTACTGCAATGTGACTTTATCATTGGTGATGCTTGGTTTCACGTAAATTAAAATGGTTTGATGAAAAAACACAATGATAAAAGCTCCCCACATAAAAGTTGCTGGTGAACGCAGCAGGCCAGGCAGCAGATTTCTGCAGATTTCCTTGTGTTTGCAATGATAAAAGCTCCATCTGAATGTCTTGGATGCATAATTCAAGATGGGCAGGTAATAAATTCAAATGCCCCCTTGCAGATATAGTTGTGCATTTCCTGTTGCAAGACGCAAAAATAATTCTGTGTCCTTGAGGTTGTCTGCAATTATATTCAACTTGGTGTTATCTTTGATATAAGATTGAGATAAGGGAGCAAGGCCTTGCAAAAGTATCTACATTCTGCTTTAACAAAACAGGAATCTATCAGAGACATTAAATTTAAAAGTCAGGCACACTCTATGCTTATAAAATCCCAATTAGAACAAGATGTCAGAAAAGTGTCAATTATGTGTTTGTCCATGAAACAGTTTGCTTGTTTGTTACGTACCACGCTGTATGATGCAGGTGATCATGGTCTTTCCATGAGCATGATTGTTCTGCCAAATTTTGCTGCAGAATTGGTTTGCCATTGCCTTCTTCTGGGAAATGTCTTTATAAGACAGGTGATCTCAGCCTTTATCAATACTCTTCAGAGATTATCTGTTTGAGCAGGTGCTACACCTTGCCTAAGGGTGACCTGTGGGCTAGTGGAAGAAAGGAGCACTTACACCTCCTTTGGTAGAGGCGTATCTCCACCTTGCTACTTGCATGAAACAGTACACCCTTAGATTGTGTATGTAACCCACTGATTTGTAAGTTATCAATATTAATTAAATAGGATATAAATTGTTTTTCACTCACTGGATAATAGAACAAAAATACATCCATTCCAAGGAACTGATGAATATATAATCTCATCTATGTGTCTGTAAAGAATATGAACTCAGAACTAATCTATTTGCAAAGATATAACCCACGGATGTGGAAATTTGAAAATTTTGATGAAGTATTCCTTAGATAGGAGAAAATATGTTCATCAAGCACAGGGACAACGAATGAATAGGACTTGGTATGGATTAGGAAAGATTTTTTTTCTATTTTCCTGCAGTAGTGTGATCACTCAATTAGAACATGATGTTTTCCTAAGGGGTTATGTATTGGTGGGTCCTTGGTTGGCTGTAAAGGATGATCAGGGATCCACATAGTCTGCTGCAAGGTGGGCAAGAGTAAGTGGTGGTTGTGTTTAGACAAGAGCAAGTGGTGGTTGTGTTTAGAGGTTGGGTCTTTTGGTTGTTCAGTCTCTCCTTTCACAGCTGCTGCTTCTCTGTGGCACAGCGAAGGTCGTTCTCACGTAGCGTTGCTTCCGCTTGAACAGAATTCCTGCAGGTGTATCTATTGAGTGCAATGTCTTTCCAGATTTTAGATGTAATGCTGAATTTCTTCAGGCTAATTTTGGTGTTATCTTTGCAGTGTTTTCTTGCCTACCAGGGGCGTGCTGACCTTCCATCAACTGAGAGTAAAGAATCTTTTTGGGGAGACATGACCTATCCATTTCTGTTTTTAGCACATTTTTAAAAATCTATTCAATATATGTAATTGATTTACTTGTTTATTTATTATTATGTTTTATGTTATTATTTTTTTCTCTCTCTGCTAGATTATGTATTGCATTGAACTGCTGCTGCTAAGTTAACAAATTTCATGTCACATGCCGGTGATAATAACCCTGATTCTGATTCTGATTCCATCAGAGTTGGTATTGCTTTATCATGGTGGAGATGCTGTTCATGTTGGCCTTCTCCACTACACTAGTGTTAGTGCGTCTCTCCTTCCCAATGATTGTCAAAATCTTTTGTAAGGTGTTGTTCCAAGTCTTTCATTTGCCTACTGTAGGCAGTCTATGATGTAGCTCCATATAAATAATACAAGAGAGACCACACATTAGACCATAGCCAGAACAGAGGAAGATTTTGATTTGACCAACATAAATAATTTGTTTTCAAAAATTTAGTGACCTCAAAACTGATAAATACCAACACAGGCAAAATGCTGGAGGAACTCAGCAGGCAAGGCAGCATCTATGGAAATGAATAAATGTTTGATATTTTGGGCTGAGACTCTTCATCAGGACCGGGGAGGAAAAAAAAGATGAGAAGTCAGAGTAAGAAGGTGGGGGAAGGTGGGGAAGAAGTACAAGATGGTAGGTGATAGGTGAAAGTGGGGGATAGAGAGGGGTGAAGTAAAGAGCTGGGACGTTGATTGGTGAAAGAGATAAAGGGCTGGAGAAGGGGGAATCTGACAGAAGATCATGGAAGAAAGGGAAGGGGAGGAGCACCAGAGGGAGGTGATGGGCTGGCAGGGAGATAAAGTGAGATTGGAAAATGAGAATGGGGGATGATGAAGGACGGGGGGGGCGGTGGGGTGGAAGGTAATACTGGGTGTTCTGCCCATCACCTCCCTCCGGAGCTCCTCCCCCTTCCCTTTGTTCCATGATCTTCTACCCTCTCCTATCAGATTTCCTCTTCTCCTTCTCTTCACATTTCTCTAGAAACTCGGCATTGCTGAGCTTCATTGTGAAGACACACATGTGCATTACAAAGAACTTCCTTCTAGTTTCTCTCTGTATTTCTTGCTCTTATCCTGGATATTTGCTTTTCCATTTATTTCTTTAAACTCATTCCATCTAAAAGATGGCACAGAGTTTTTCTTTCTATTCACCATTTTGCTCGTCAGGGTTTTCACCTTAACAATGTGCCCTTTAGCTGAATATTCCATCAATTTTGAACATTTTTACAGTTTAAGAGAGATTTTTTTTGACTATTTGTGTTTCCATATAACAAAGGAAAACCAATGTCCTTACGATTAGGAGATTCTGCAGATGCTGGAAATCCAGAGCAATGCACACAAAATGCCTGAGGAACTCAGCAGGTCAGACAGCATCTGTATGGGGAAATAAACAGTCAATGTTTTGAGCTGAGACCCTTCATCAGGGCATCAGCCTTCATCATGCTTTTGGTATGGGTTCAATAAATTAAAAACTAAAATGAAAAGATATGGATTCCAATGAAGTCAAGCAATAAGGGGATTGGTTAGGCAAATGAAGATGAAAATCAGCCACAGGCTTACTGCATAGTAGAGCAGGCTCAATGGTCTGTATGGCATTCTGCTCCAATTTCTTACATATTTCTGTCCTTAAGCTTCAGACCTATGTTTCACAGTCTACAGAAACTTGCAACAATTCAGTGACAGAGCCAATTCATACAACTCTGTGACATTCTCCATTACCTGTGCTTCCCTCTTGCATAATAATGAGGAACAAAGCAGTGATGGGTGAAGGGCATAAGGTGATGCAACACTGCAGCTGTGGTTTATTGTTCAACCAACTCACCCTGCTCAACCATAATGTGGGTTTTATTAGCACCCACACTAATTTCTTGTTCCAATCTGGAAAGAGCAGGCAGTGTAAAAGCTGATGATGACCATGACATTAACATCTACTGGCAAAGTGTTTTTGGTTTTCTTCTGTAGTCAAAGTATTTGTGGCTTTGCTGTGGCTGCAGTAGCTGGCATATTTTTACTCAGACCATTGCTGAACTGGAATATTGCATACATTGCATCTTGCTGAGATTCCCATAGGAGAAACATTTCCTCAATACTCTTGATGAAAAGAGCTTCCTGCTGAGAGGCCTCTTCCTTCATCAATCAGGTTGCTGCTCTCTTTTCACAGGACTTAGTGAAGTTGATCATGATTACGGTATCTCAGATGCTTCCTGATAATTTTATTTTGGATCCTCTGCCCTGAGGCACTGCCCAAAAAAAATGGTTGTTCTATGCTCTAAATCCCTTTGCAGAATAGTTGCCAGTACAATTCCTGTTATATATTTGAAAAGTGGTTTAAAAAGATTGACACTATTACCCAAGGAACAGGTGCAGACTGGTATAGTTTGTGGCCAGTGTCCTCAGTACACTGAAAAAGTTTTTTGTTCGTTTTATTTTGCACCAATGACAGGGTACCACCTAGTGGTTAACTTATGATCTTCTCAGTTACCCAAGGAGGATAGCCATTCATCAGAACTTTTACAGCTTACTAATGGGAGATGACTTTCCTCCAAGAATCTTCCACTATTTTATTTCAGGGATTTAGTGGGAATTCTGTTCATGTGGTGAAATAAATGAGGCCATTCGATTCAGGCAACCAAATAGTTGGGGCAGCACACTGGTACAGTGGGTAATGATGCTGTCCCACAGCACTGAGGTCAATCACAGCTCGATCTTGGGTGCTGACATACTTTTTGTGACCACACGCATTTCCTCTGGACGCTCTGGTTTCCAACAGATTCCGAAGAAAATGCAGGTTGGTAGGTTAATTGACGATGTAAATTGCCTGTGGTGCATCGGTGAGCAGTAGAATCTGATAACAATGAATAGAGAATTAAAAAAAATGGAATTGATGTACAGTAGAATTGGATAATTGGTTATCACGGATGATGTTTTTACAATGTTGTGTGACTCAATGAAACTGGAGCAGAGCAGTTTATTTTTACTGAGGCAAATTCCAGTGAAATATACACAGCATTCTATTTGTCCTGTTCCTGAACTTGATTAATAAATGTTTGTTTGTTTGTATCAGTGGTGTGCAACACAATCAGTCTGCTTAAAGTTTCTTTTTAGTTCAGAGCTTCTGAAGTTGATTTAAAAGGTAAGTTGTCTCTGTGTGTTACTCCATAATAAGTATGTTATTTCCCTGGCTTAACTGGTGAAAGGAGAGCCAAATCTCCTTCAAATCCTGATAAACCCAAGTGTCAGTCCAAGGGATTGTTCTCACACACAGCTGAATCTCTCCAGCTGACGCTTAGAGCATTGGACAAGTTTTCTGTTTCTTGACTTGTCCGGTGTGGTCTGCCTGATGCTGACAAGGCACTCCACTCTCAAATTTTGTCTCCAAAACCTTTGTTGATGGGGTGCCAGGCAGTGATTACTGTCCATCTCCTGGACATTAACTGCTGACTGAAGGCTTTATGCTGCTTGTATTGTGAAATGTCAAGGTCCCTAACCTGAACTAGAAGAAGGAGCTGTGAAGGTGTGCATTGTGAGGAAAATCTACTTGTGCTTAGGTCAGAGGTCTTGTGTTCTGAGAATTTTATTGGTCATATGTGTGATGAGGTTGGATCTAGGATCTTTAGCTGGGGAGTAGAGGAGACTACGTGGACTTTGATTCTAGTCTAAGTAGCCCCGGGAGAAAATAATACTAATTACAAAGTAATTACCATTTGCATGATAATTAATATTTTTACACCATGTCGGTAAGTTTGCACTTCTATAATAATTACATTTATTTATCTTCACCACTGCCTCTTAATTCTGGCTCCTAGTTTCTCATTTAAAACAATGGTGTCTTGAATCTGCACCATGTGTGCAGGAACCAGCTTTGCAAAAGATTTAAATGGGGAGTTCATGGTCTCTAGTGGCAGAGTAATTGCATGAAAATAGAGATACAACATTCCCAGATTCATTGCCATTTGATAGCTAGCTCCGATCAGAACCATGGAAATGACTTGGTCGTAGTTTCAGTAGATCAGGCTCTGTGTAACTTGTGAACTTAGAACTTACACAGAGTGTAAAATGATATAAGTGCTGGAAACCAGAGTTGTTGCAATATTATTTGGAAGATTTTGTTATAATCCTATGGATCACAATATTTCTCTCATCACTACCTTTCCTAGATTCCTAAGCCCGGGGGTGGTAGTGGGAATAAGCTCCCACTACCTATAAAGTGCTCCAAATGGCGTGTGTCACTAACAGTCTCTGACAACCAAGTCCAACACTTGCCCTTCACGTGTGGCTTAGCTACTAGGCCCGGCGGAACTGTTTCTACTGACAAGAGAAGGGGCAAAGGCGGACCACTGGTGCCTCAAAACCAGTTGTTTGGGCAGGTGGAGCTCGTCAGCCTTGGGCGGCAGCCCGCCTAGTGGAAGGAAAATGCTGATTTTAAACCTTGTGGCCATATCCACTGAGGAAGAAATGCAGAGCCGGGGTCCCTAAGGCAGTTTGATGTTGATTACAACTTCACTCTGGCAACCTCTGCGACGACACTGGTGCCAAGCTGTATCAGCGCTTGCCCTTCCCTTGGACTACATCAGTGACGTGGAGAAGGGAAACCTGCTGCATGGGCAACAGCTGGTTCTTCAAATCTTCCCGCCCAGGCTTGTGCCCTGGAGAGGACATAGACCACCAGAGGCGCAAACCCATGATCCCCTGGGATCGACGGCTGCCTACTATTACCTTTCCTAATGCGTCCTTGCTTGCTGTTAGAAATTATTACCTCAATGAAAATGACCCATCATCAAAGTACTGCACAAGGAATTATAAGTTTAAACATGATTTATTCATTTCCATTATTGCTGCTTGACCTGCTGAGTTCCTCCAGCATTTTGTGTGATTTTTATTCTTATTGGTCTCATTTTCCTCTAAAATTTCACAGGACACCATATGCAGCATAGAATTTTTTTTTTGTGTTTTGTGTGCTACTTGTAACAAATAGTATGTTAGTGAGTATTACTAATGAAGATGACGAAAATGGATAACAAATGTTCAGACTTATTTATTTATTGAGATACAGCACAGAATAGGCCCTTTCAGCCCTCCGAACCATGCTGCCCAGCAATCCCCTGATTTGATCCTAGCCTAATCACTGGACAATTTACAATGACCAATTAACCTACCAATCAGAATGCCTTTGGACTGTGGGAGGAAACCAGAGCACCTGGAAGAAATCCACGCGGTCACGGGGAGAACATACAAACACTTTACAGGCAGTGGCAGGAATCTGGATGAAGGCAGTAATGCAGTTCTGAAGTTTAAGAATTAGGAAGAAATACCTTTTTTAAACTGACTGGCCATTCATATATTACATGCTCTATCTCTTTAATAGCCCCGTAATATGAGAGACAAAAATGTTCTCTATCATTAATCATCCTCTTTCTTCAGCACCAGAGTCAAAAATACATCGGTGCTGATGCATACAATGTTGTGCTGTTTCAGCAAGGTGACAACCTTGTTCCATGAAAGCACATTTTCAAAATGATCTAAAATGCAACCCTAATGCATTTAGGGCTGGTGGTATAACGGCATCAAGCACTGGTCTTTGAGATGGAGAGTTCAAATCCAACCAGGTCCCAACCTGGGTAGCAGCGATATCTTCCTGGAAGAAAGGCCTGGTAATCTACTTCCGTATCTTGCCATGAAAACCCTATAGATAATTACACTATCTACAGGGTTGCCATGAGTCGACAATGACTTGAAGTACCTCAGCAACAACAATTATCAACTAAATACTGCATTTTGCATTTAGACATATTGCCATATTAAAGCTATATTTCAATATTAAATATGTTACTTACTAGGTGTAATTCCCTGGTTAAGATTTCTACTGCCATGCTGTGAGGTAGCTTACACCTGCCTTCTCGTCATATCCACAAGAATATTGTCAATATTCAACCGGTCCGTGGTGCAAAATAGATTGGGGACCCCTGACTTAGCAGCAGAAGTTCATTGCAATACGTAATCTAGCAGAGGAAAAAAATAATAAAAAATAAAATAATAATAAACAAGTAAATCAATTACATATATTGAATAGATTTTAAAAGGGGATTTTAGAAAGTGCAAAAACAGAAATACTGTATTTTTTTTTAAAAAGTGAGGTAGTGTCCAAAGATTCAATGTCCATTTAGGAATCAGATGACAGAGGGGAAGAAGCTGTTCCTGAGTCACTGAGTGTGTGCCTTCAGGCTTCTGTACCTCCTACCTGATAGTAGCAATGAGAAAAGGGCATGCCCTGGGTGTTGGGAGTCCTTAATAATGGATGCTGCCTTTCTGAGACACCACTCCTTGAAGATGTCTTGGGTACTTTGTAGGCTAGTACCCAAGATGGAGCTGACTAGATTTACAACCTTTGGCAGCTTCTTTCGGTCCTGTGCAGTACCCCACCCCCTCTCACCATACCAGGCACTGATGCAGTCTGTCAGAATGCTCTTCATGGTATAACTATAGAAGTTTTTGAGTGTATTTGCTGACATGCCAAATCTCTTCAAACTCCTATTGAAGTATAGCTGCTGTCTTACCTTCTTTATAACTACATCAATATGTTGGGACCAGGTTAGCTCCTCGGAGATCTTGAAAAGTTGCCCCATAATTTTGAGGTTGTGCTCTCTAGTTCTGGATACCCCCACCATAGGAAACATCCTCTCCACATCCACCCTACCTAGTCCTTTCAACATTCAGTAGGTTTCAGTGATATCCTCCTACATTCTTCTAAATTCCAGTGAGTACAGATCCAAAGCTGCCAAATGGTCCTCGTATGTTAACCCCTTCATTCCCAGAATCATCCTTGTGAACCTCTGTGGACTCTCTCCAATAACAACACATCCTTTCTGAGATATGGTGCCCAAAACTGTTGACAGTACTCCACGTGTGGCCTGACTAGTGTCTGAGCATTATCCCCTTGCTTTTATATTCTACTCCCCTTGAAATAAATGCCAACGTAGAAGCCACATAGTGGCTGAGCACTATATGGAAACTCAAGCCTCCACCACACAAGATGACGCGGTGGCCCTGACATTGATGTGAATGTTCAGTGCTGGGCTCTGTGTAATCAGGTCACAAAGACTGCTGAGATGCCACCATGGCAACAATTCTATAGTGCACAGGGCTTTCCTCCAACTCAGGAATGCCTCTACTGCTAAAAATGATGGAGCAGACTGATCATATTTCCCTTGTTCAAGATCAACTATACTCCATTGAATATCATGGCAACCCTGACAAACACAGCTGAAGACATCTGATTATTAATTGATACCCTCCCTAAACTAATAGATTGGTAGTCTGCCATATATAAACACATGCAAAATGCTAGAGAAATTAGCAGGTCAAGCAGCATCTATAGAAAAAAATAAACAGCCAACATTTCAGCCCGAGGTCCTTGATAGGATGGAAGGCGGTACAGGCTGAATGAGAAATGTGATAATGAAGCCAACTGATGCAGAATAATAAAGACTAGTGAATGGCAGAAGATATGCCTCAGGGGGATATAAGTAGGAGATTACATGAATGAAATGTAACATCACATGAAAACTAAAATCAATGAATGCTGGAAATGTAAGATAGACGACTGTAATGGTTGTTTAGCTGAAAGCATTGACGATTGTAATGTGTGGAGTCCGAGGATGAGATGCTATTCCTTGAGCTTTGGCTGAACTTCATTGGAGCAGTGTCTCATTTTCAGTGAGAAAATAGGGAGGAGAAGATGGCGGCGCGACGGCAGCACGCGCGGCCTCTCCGGTGAATGAATGATGTCTGTAATCTGTCAAGTAGGGGGCCGTGCACAATTCTAATTTGATGGAGATGGACATGAGAGTACGGAGGAACATCTGGAAAACTTCTGAAATGCCCGCTTCGCTGCCGCTGCTACTGTGTGGTAACTGGAATCTCCGGAGCAGAAGGCCCTGAAATCCTCGGCTATGCGTGTTTCAGCGGCTGGGGTGAGGTCGAAGGTGCTCAGCAGGGGATGGCGCACGGGAGGCTGTATCGGAGCGGCTGGTTGAAGGCTTAAAGTTTTCGGACGGACAGACAGACTCAGGGTCGGCTGTGGTCGGCTGCTTCCAAGGCATTGGCAAGTTGACGGTGCCTGGAGGTTTATGGCAGGGAGTTTCTCCCTTTTGCCGCCTGCTATCGGGGACTCGGGAGTCGATCGACTCGGGGACTTTGAGACTATTTTTACCATGCCCGTGGTTTGTTCTTCTTCAAATTATGGTATTGTTTTGCACTGCTGTAACTATGTGTTATTATTATGTGGTTCTGTCAGGGTTTGTCCTGTTTTCTGTGTCATCACTCTGGAGAAACATTGTATCATTTCTCAATGCATGTATGCATTTCTAAATGACAATAAAAGAGGACTGAGTGTTCTCATAATCTTAAAAATAAAAGCAACTGACCGAGAGATTGCAATGGGAAGTAAGAGCAGAAAACGCAAAGGATTATTAGCAAGTCAGGCAGCATTTTCGAAAAGATGCTGCCTTACCTGCTCAATGATCCCAACATTTATTGTTTTCACTTCAGATTACCGCTGTCTGCAGGCAGGACAGATAGGACCAGTGAGGAGAATAAATTGACAAATGACGAGAAGCCCGGGGGTTACATGTGAATTGTGTGGAGGTGACGTGGAAATTGGTCACCCACTCTGCATTTTGTTTTTGCAATATGGAGGAGACCACATAGGGAGCACCAAATACAATAAACTGGAAATAAAGTATTTTTTTTCATTCACTTTTCAGGGTATAGACATCACCGTCTATGACAATGAACTAACCTCAAGCACCACTGTAGCCATTCTGGTGATAGTGCACTCAAAAACATTACTGGAGAGGGAGTTCTAGGATTTAGACCTGGTTACCATGAAGAAACAGTAATATACAGTATTTCCAAATCAGGAATGTTTATGACTTGATGGGCCCCTGTTGCTCTTGTCTTTCTTGGCGGTAGAGGCCACAAGTTTGGGAAATGCTCGGAGAGTGTCTGCAGGGCATTTTGCTAATGATGCAATTCGCTGCAATAATCTGGTGATGGAGGGAAGGAATTATTTAATTGCACTATATAATGCATCCTACCTCACACTGAAATAACTTTTCAGATACCCCAGCAACTCCAGACTCCTGATCCAAGGCCTTCCTAATGCCATGATAACCTCTCATGCTGCTATCAACCACCTCATCATCTGTTGTCATCTGTATCTCCATCCCAACCCCACAACTCCATAACTCCATCTTCCCAACCCTGGTGTCGAAGTACCTGTTGTTGCTGATAATAAAATAAATTAGCTAAATAACTAAAATAATTGCACCCAGAGCCAATGCACTCTTACAACTCAAGCATTCTTTTTATTTTACTTGTGCACAAGGAAAACAGCACAAGTCTCTGTCACCAACACTGTTCTAAAGTCTGAACAGAAAACTTTATTAGTTACAGTTAGTGGTCATTGTAAATTGTATAAGGTTAAATTCCTTATATGCAAGATCAATCCCCCATTCACAATAGAGGTGTTAAAGTCAATCAAACTTCAAGCAGACATCTGATGATATTTCAAAGTTAGTAAAGACAATAGAGCTTTAGTTGTGTATGTTTCATATCCTTCTGTTGTCTTGTCTGTCTCTGGTATCCTCCACTGTGTAAAGAGACACTATGTTTTTGGAAGACCTTTCTGTATAAATTTCACTATAGTGGCCTCAGTCGATTAGCTTGAGTATACACTGCCACAGTCTATCTCATCTGTAGTAGGCAGAGGTGGCTCTGGTGGTCTCACTTCAAACGTCTCACTTGACTACATCTGCCCCAGCCTATCTTTGCCTCACTGCAACTTCCACAGTGGTAGTACACATCGCAGGTACTGAAGTGCCTAAATTTGCAAGCACTTGCTGTATCTATCAGCACCTGACAAGAATATGATGTCAGACCTTGTCTGGTATTATGGAACAGAAGGAGGAGAAAGAAAAGGAGAGATTTGTTGACTGAAATATCTTCTACTTAATCATGATGGCTGAATAAAAAGCAATATCAAATCATAAGTCAAAAGCCATATTTATACAGTTCATCAGTTTGGAAAACCATATCAAGCACACAGTTTGAATGCTTGTCCACCAGATATCCTACATTATCAGCTACAGCATGGCTGCTGCAAATCTGTTGACACAGAAAGATTTAGTGGACAACTATAAATTGAGTTAATCAGATTTCAGACTGTTCTCTCAAGCACCGGCTTCTTGATCTGCCAAGACACACCAGAGGCGGCAGCAGAGTGCTGTTTCGATTTCTGACTCCACAAAACTGTACAGCTACCTCTGCTGTGTCTGTCCTTCAGCTGGAACGAGACATACCCATATTTCATCTAATCAATCCATTTCTAACAAAATGAAAATCGGGTTTAATTCCATTTCCTAGAACTAGTTTAGCAGGTGACAATATCCCATGAGGTCATACAGATGACATTGACCAAAAGGCCTGATACTATCATATGATTATATTACAGTGTTGCTACATTGAACTCTGTGTTAGTCAGTTAAGTAAAGCATTTTCCAAGATGTTAAACAGCTGGAATTTGCATGGTTAGTTGGCTAGCTGACATGGTTGATTCTGGAGATTTTGAGTATGCTTATTTTATTTTTCTTATCTTCCTTACATTTTCTTTTTGTGTTTTGAACACTTACGTCAGAATGTAGCTTCTGGATTTTAGTTCAGCATTCAGCACTATTGTCCCACAGAGCTTGGTGAACAAACTCCTTCTCCTCAGTCTAATTACACCTCTGTGCAACTGGGTGTTGGACTTCCTTACCGACAGACCTCAGATAAACTGGATGCACAACTGCTCCTCTCTTCCCTTCAACCTCAACACTCCCAGGGCTGTGTGTTGAGGCCTTTGCTGTACACTCTGCTTGCACATGACTGCACAGCCAAACACCCAAGTAATCACATTGTTAAGCAACATGCACAAAATGCTGGAGGAACTCAGCGGGCCAGGCAGCATCTATGGAAAAGAGTAAACAGTTGACTTTTTGGGCCAAGACCCTTCATCAGGACTAGAAAAGAATATGAGAAGTTAGAGTGAGAGGGTGGGGGGAGGGAGGAAGAAGTACCAGGCGGTAGGTGATAAGTGAAACTGGGAGAGGGGTAGAGGTGAAATAAAGAGCTGGTAAGCTGATAGGTGAAAGGGATAGCTGGAGAAGGTGGAATCAGATAGGGGAGGGTAGATGACCATGGAAGAAAGAAGGGGGAGGAGCACCAGAGGGAGGGAATGGGCAGATAAGGAGATGAGGTGAGAGAGGGAAACAGGAATGGTGAAGGGGGAGGGCAGTCACCAGAAATGCAAAAAATCAATGTTCATGCCATCAAGTTGGAGACTACCAAGACAGAATATAATGTGTTGCTCCTCTAACCTGAGTGTGGCATCAACGCAGCGGTAGAGGAGGCCATGGACTGATGTGTCGGAATGGTAATGGGAAGTAGAATTGAAGTGGCTGGCCTCTGGGAGATCCCGCGTTCTCTGGCAGACAGAGTGTAGGTGCTCGGTAAAGCTGTCTCCCAGTCTATGTTGGGTCTCCTGATGTACAGGAGACAGAGACAGAGAGATCGAGAAAGGAGAGGGAGGTGTCAGAAATGGACCAGTTAAATTTGATGGCAGGGTGGAAGTTGGAGGCAAAGTTGATGAAGTCGACGAGCTCTGCTTGGGTGCAGGAAGCAGCACCAATGCAGTCGTTGATGTAGTAGAGAAAAAGTTGGGGAGTGATACCGGTGTAGGCTTGGAACATAGACTGTTCCACGTAGCCAACAAAAAAACAGGCATACCTGAGACCAGTGCAAGTGTCCATAGCTACACCTTTGGTTTTGAGGAAGTGGGAGGAGCAGAAAGAGAAATTATTGAGAGTGAGTATCACTTTGTCAAGTTCACCAATGATTCAACAGTGATGAGATTGCCTACAGAGAAGAGGTGAAAGAGCTCGAGGCCTGGTGCCATGCAAATAACCTCTTCCTCAGTGTCAACAAGACAAAGAAGATGGATATTGACTTCAGGAGAACTTGCACCCCTTTACAGTGGTGGCACAGCAATGGAAACTGCAACAGTAACAAACTCCCAGGAGTACACGTCTCTCATGATCCCAGAACACATTCTACACCATCAGGACAGCTCAACGATGCCTCTACTTTCTGAGGAGGCTGAAGAGAGCTGGTCTATGCACATAATGTCATTCGACAGATGTGCAGTAGAGAGCATCATAAAAATCTACATCACTGCATGTTACCGAAACTACACTGTAGTGGATAGGAAAGCTCTGCAACAGGTACTCAAAACTGCTGAACGTATCACCACTCACCCGCCATCAAGGACATATATACAGAAGGGTGCTGGAAAATGGCCAGTAACATCATGAAGAATCCCACCTATTTCGCTCATGGATTGTTTGTCCCACTCTCATCAGGGAGGAGGCTATGTAGATTCCTTGCCAGGACCATCAGACTCAAAAACAGTTACTTTTCCCAAGCAGTAAGGTTGATCAACACCTTTACGCTCTAATCCACCGCTCCACACCCTCAACCACCACCACTTTATCAGTTCCTGCAGTTACCTTATGTACAGACATTTCTGTGCCTAGTGTCAATTTATGGGCATATAATCAATCTATGTACATAAGCTATCTTATGTATTTATATTTATTGTGTTTTTATTATTATTGTGTTCTTTATTATATAGCAGCATTTCTCAACCTTTTTGCCCTGGAGGAACCCTTGAAATAATTTTCAGGTCTCAGGGAACCGCTGTGTAAAAATTATTATATCTACAGCTCACGCTACATTAGTGTGATCGGTAAGTTGTAGATTTAATAATCCAAAAATAATTGTCAATGCTCTTTTGAGTAGAGAATGTATTTTTAGCCAACCTTTCTTGAAAAAAAACAGGTAGTTATGCTTAGCTTACCTTTCTTGAAATTAATCACTTTCTTTCCCTTTTATAAAATTTAAAAGCTCATAAGGCAAATATAATAAATTTCTGTTTTCAATAAAACTTGAGACTTTCTGATATCTTTCCTTGCTCTCAAGCCCAAGCAGCAGTGGAAACGGTTCAAGATTTCCTTTTGCAGCATGATTTTTCCAACAACTCAGTTTCCTTTTAAATCCAAGAATCTTGTCACTTGAAGTCAAAACATTTTCTCCAGGGTCTTGCAGAGACTTGTGCAACTGGTTCATATAATGAAAAATGTCTGCTAAATAGTCTGGTTTCTGCAGCCATTCTTCATCTTCAAAGCACTCAGCAAAATCTGGCCTACCATTTTCTTGAAAGTATTCCTGCAATTCGCCTTTCAGTACAAACACTCTGTTGAGAACTCTCCCTCTGCTAAGGCACCAGATTTCTGTATGTAGCAGGAGCCTGGCATGCACTTTGTCCATATTTTCACACAGTTTTTTTAAAACATTCTCGAGTGAACAGGTCTTCGTTTAATAAAGTTAATCATCTCTGTAGCATCATCCAGAACTTTTTTCATTTCATCTCCAAAAGTTTTTGACATCAGCACCGCTCTGTGACGAAAGCAGAATGTTATGACAATGTCAGGATTTTCTTTTTTAAGAGAAACAAAACTTCTCATGGAGCCAACCATTGATGGGGCACCATCAGTGCAGATACCGACGAAGTTCATCCAAGACAGACCTTTTGTTTCCAGATATGAAGACAAACCATTAAATGTATCTTGGCCTTTGTGTGTTTCAGGAAACTATTTGCAACAGAAAAACTTTTCTTACAAATCTTACGAATGCTACAACATGACATTTATTGGTGAAATCTGTTGACCTATCAACCTCGATAGAGAAGCTGTTGTTTTTCAGTTTATCACACAAAATCTCTTCGGCATTGTGTGACATGACATCAATACGTCGACTTAATCATACTGATTGAGAGTGAAACTTTTACAGATTTTTGTGTTGCATCTTGTCCTAACGCAGGGGTTAATAAAATATAAAAAAGAAAGGCTTTACAAAAAACTAAATGAGAAAACTACAAAAATATGAAAGCTTCATAATAATATTCACTTCTAAACTACACAATTCACCTTTTGCAATGTTTATAACAACAGCAAAGTGGCAGGCCAGTAGCTGGGTTGCAGCGTGTAAAAACTCCTTTAGAACAAAAATTTCCCTCCAATTTTTTACTACAGCGATAGAGTTTGTTTGCTCCTATAAGTCAGCCAGTGGTGCGTAAGGGGAAGTTGGGGGAGGGAGAGGCTGACATCGTAGTCCAAGTTGGGTGAGTTTATTCAATGCTGAGAAAACACCCTTCACACTCCTCATTAGTCAACCGTGCTCCCCTCCATGCAATACAGCGCTCACCAATTATCAACCTGCTGTCTTCCGCTCCATGCAATACACTGCTCACCAATTATCAACCTGCTGTCTTCCGCTCCATGCAATACACCGCTCACCAATTATCAACCTGCTGTCTTCCGCTCCATGCAATACACCGCTCACCAATTATCAGCCTGCTGTCTTCTGCTCCGTGCAATACTGCATTCACCAATTATTAACCTACTGCCCTCCCCTCTATGCAATACAGCGCTCGCCAATTATCAACAGCCTCCCCTATCCTGTGTCAAAAACCGAAAATGGACTGCACACTGGGCTGAGAGATCTCTAATGAGATTGCTAACGAGTCGGCTTGGTCACTGCCCACCACTGCAAGGCTAGCATCGCATTCAAAAACAATGTTTATTTCTTTTCAATCATGACCTCTCACGGAACCTTAGGGTTCCATGGGGTCCTGGTTGAGAAACCTGTTATACAGTTTTTTTTTTTAGTGCTGCATTGGATTTGAAGTAACAATTATTTCATCTCCACTTATTTTATTTACTTTTATTCCATTTGTGTACTGGAAATGATACTAAACAATTTTGAACGCAAACAACAGGAATTCTGCAGATGCTGGAAATTCAAGCAACACACATCAAAGTTGCTGGTGAATGCAGCAGGCCAGGCAGCATCTCTAGGAAGAGGTGCAGTTGACGTTTCAGGCCGAGACCCTTCGTCAGGACTAACTGAAGGAAGAGTGAGTAAGTACATTGTTTTGCTGTAGTTTGGAGTCAAATATAGGCCAGACTATTAGAAATTTTCTTTCATTAAGGGTAATGGTGAACTAGATTTATTTGAATGACAATCTGTAGTTACAAGAGTCATCACTAATGAAATAAAGTTTCTATTCCTGTTATTAAAGAAGTTTACATTTTTCATCTACCCTGGTAGAATTCAAACATGTGTCCGGACTACTGATAAGACATTTGAAATTTAAATCTAATAACATAACCACAATGATGTTGTTACTCCTGATCCTCTGGTAGATAACAAATGATGAATTATTTTGGAGATAGTATGATACATGTCCTTGAAAGCAGAGAAGGAAGAATAGATGAATGATGCAACCTTGGTTTCCATTTTTCCATTTCTATACGATAGAAAAAGACCTTTTGGTCCATCAGGCCGATCCCAGCTCATAAAGCAATCCTAATAGTCCTGTATCATATTCTTTACATACTGTATTCCCATCAGTGATTTGAGCACTCTGTCTATCTATCTATTTATGTATGTATGTATCTATCTATTCATTTATCTATTTATTTATCACCTTATTTACTTATTGTGAAACAGTGCAGAATAGGCTTTTCTGGCCCTAGAAACACTCCAATTAAATCCTAGCATAATCACAAGACAATTTACAATGTCCAATTAACCTACCAACCAGTTTGTCTTTGGACTGTGGGAGGAAACCAGAGCACCGGGAGGAAACCCACGCAGTCACGGGGAGAACGTACAAACTCCTTACAGGCAGTGGCAGGAATTGAACCCACATCACTGGTACTGTAAAGTGTTGTGCTAACCATTATGTTACCATGCTGCACCTGAACGGAGCTGGATAAAAACTGGAGCATTGTGGAGGGAGTTTTCACAGAAACAGAGTGGATATGCAAACTCCACTCAGATAACACTGAAAGTCAGAATTGAATAAAGTCATCATTCCTTTGGGGGGGGGGGCAACTTTAAGAAAAGCACCAAAATGTGACCCGTAGATAGTTACAAAGTCATACAACCAATAAGAGTTTTTGTGCATACCTGGCATGCTTGTCTATGTTTCAGTCTTCTGTAACTCTCCATAGTACACCAGAATGCACAGGTAATAACATCTGTGATTAAGCTAAATGTTCATTGAGTATTAATTCACAGATGTAAAATTATTGCTGCAGTTAGTTAAATTTGCTGGGGACCTACAGCTCAGTCACTGTGGTGAGTACAACACTATTACAGCTTGGGGCATCGGAGTTCAGAGTTCAATTCCAACGCCATCTGTAAGGAGTCTGTATGTCCTTCCCATGGAATGCATAGGATTTCTCTGGGTCCTCTGGTTTCCTCCCACAGTCCAAAGATGTACCGGTTAGTAGACTAATTGTAAATTGTCCCATGATTAGTTTTAGGAGTTGCTGCGTGGTGCAGCTCAAATGGCTGGATGGCCCTATTCTGCAGTGTAGCTCAAAATAGAATAAATAAAGGTAAAAATAAAACCTGCTTCAGAACATGTATTTAAGATAATGTGACACTTATAACAACCTCTTCACCTTTTAAAGAAACACAGATTTTTCATCCAATAATTCCTTTCCCCATTATAAATACGTTAGGAAAAATAGTCCAGCTACAAACAGACTTTTTTTAATCATTAAAATTCTTGGCATCAGTGTCTATTTGTTAAACACTACAAGTGTCAAATTAGTTCCAATGTGGCAGGGATACAACAATGTGGTGGCTAACTTATTGGACAAGCAGCAAGAATCCTGAACCATTGTTCCAGAGGCTCCAATTTGAATTCCATCCCCCGAGCAATTTAAATGCAAATATTTAAATAAATCTGGAAATAAAGCTATTAGTTGCATGACAGTAACTGGGAAATTATCAGGTTGTCATAAAGACCTATCTGATTCACCCATGTTCTTTAGGGAAGGGAATCTATTGCCCTCTTCCATTCTAACCTATATGTAACCTAGACCAACCTGTGTAGCTGATTCTCACTGTTTCCTTAGATAGATGGACAATAAATGCCCACATCAGCAGTGACCTCCACATCCTTAGAATATGCATTCATAGACATTTGAGTGGACATTTCACTTGTGGTGTAAGGATGCTTTCATGTGCACACATGTTACTGCTGGGAGTCTGCAGGGAAGGCAGATTGTTGATCATCAGTGCAGTGCGCATTGCTGATTTGGGGCAGTATAATCAGTTTACAGCCAACTGTGCAGAAACAACAAATGACTGCTGGAGGAACTTCGAAGGTCATGCAGCATACATAGAGGGAACTGGACAGATAAAGGACCATGACTAGAGCCATTGGCTGTCCATTTCCCAGAGCAGATACCGTCAAATCCATTAACTTCCTTCAGCAATTTTATTTTGGTTTTGGCATCACTGGTGCTACTTAAAGGGACAGTTGAATATATTTTTAACTGTTTTCTACTGCCTGATGCCCAGAACATGCAAGTGTTTGGTGCTTTATGAAATTCTATGAAGATTGATACGCCAGATTGTGTCTTTACTGTTACCTAAACCAATTTCTCTCAAACACTGATGTGTTAATAAGAATTCTCCTCTGAGGTCAAGCAGCTCTTAGGGCAGTGTAGAGGCATTTGAATAATATTTCACAGGATAATGTGACTGGATGTTCAGTATCTACACCTGGATTTTATTTGTGTGTGTGTGTGTGTGTGTGTGTGTGTGTGTGTGTGTGTGTGTGTGTCTGTCTGTATGTGTGTTCTTGGTTCAAAAGTACAGTGGCCCCTGGCACATTCATAGCCATGCAATTGGTAAAACATGTTTTAATATTGCCTACGTAAAGCTGATCATTACAAATGAAGCTTGTGAACGGTATTGTGATGGATATTCACTTCCTGTGGCTCGAGAGGCTTATTGCTAACCTCAGTTTTCTAACACAGCAGCATAACCTTTTCAAAGGGTCAGAGTTGTTTGTGACAAAATTAAACTTCTAATCAACATTCCTTGCTCAGCTTCTTGTTGTAAACAAGAACTGGTCTTTAGTTCTTAATCTAATCTTAGCAATAATCAATAATCAATCTGAAGTTTAAAGGACAGCCTTGAAAGCAAACAGCACTGTAGAGAACACAGGCTGCTAGCCCACAGCAGGGGACTGGCTTTTCAAGAAATATGATTTACAAGATGAAGTGACCATGACACATTGTCGTCTGCATCAGGCAAGACAATGGGATTATATTAATTTGATTGTATCAAACTAGATAACACTCGAGGTTATTTAGTTCAAGGAAGTTTTCAAGGAAGACTGATATTGTCATATAGCACAACAAACGTGGTCACAGGTACAGCTGATCAGTCAATAGTTGCGATATTTGTGTACTCAGAGAGACAGGCCTCACACTATTAATTTAGTCTCCAAAAGCTCTTAGACCATCTGTGTGAATCACTTTGTCTGAACAAAGGTATCTGAAAAACATCACACATGAATAATATCAACCAGTCACAAAACAGTATAAATGTTAGAAAGTATTGGGGATTGTTAAGAATGGCCAGGAGAAGAACAGAACGATGGGGTGACAGAAAGAAGAACTAGAATTCATTCCTCAACTCTCAGTTTCTGCGACAGACAACTCGTTGGTATGTTCTTACAGTTGTGAGAATTCCTGGAAATCCTTTGCAGTTTATAAATCTTCTGGAATTTGGAAATCTTTTATAAATCAGAAATCCTCAAATACTGGGTATTGGGAGCTAAGCCTTACCACGGAGACTAGATAGGGAAGTAAGCTAGTCTTTGAAGCAAAGGTTGTTATAGTATAACCTCTCTACAGTGAGGATACCTGTAGATACCTATACTGGATAGGGCTTAAAATCTCCTTTGAGTTTAGGGCTTTGCAATATCATCACAATATTGAGCAACGATGCAGGCATTAACCAGAGATTTATGGCTGGCTTAGCAATAACTAAAAGGGCCCAGCATTAACTAGACCTTTGATCCCTATACTTCTGGGTAGGTGTCCATTACATTTCTCTTTGTGATCAGGTGTCCATATCCCATTGATACCCTACTAACTGCCCTCCTAAACACCTCTCTGACCTTGCCCTGAAAGAACCCTTAATTATTTCCCAGGCTGACATTGACACCTCCCTCAGTCACCTCCCCAAGCTCTGCCATCGTCAGAACCAACTGGCTTTGGCTGTCTTTGATGCACTTTTACTGAGGCAAGTTAAAATTTGGAACTTTGGTTTCCTGTAGTTTTCATACAGCCAAAGAAAGCAGGTGCTATAATCTGTCTTTTGGCCTTCAACTGGTCAAATGAAGTTAAATGCTACTCCAAAAATGACATCATAGTCATAGAACACTACATCACAGAAGCAGGCCCTTCAGGCCATCTAGTCCATGCCAAACTATTAATCTGCCCTGGCCAGGCACAGTAGTGTAGTGGTTAGCACAATGCTTTTCAATGCTAGCAACCTGGGTTCAGTTCCCGCTTTGTGGTCTGTAAGGATTTTGTACGTTCTTGTTCCATGATTAGGCTAGTGTTAAATCAGGGGTTGCTGGGCAGTGTGGCTCGGAGGGTCAAAAGGGCCTACTTCACACTGTATCTTAATAAAAAAGAATTAGTTATACTGAGGACCTGTTCTGGACCCATCATCGAAATATATTTATGAAGAATGCGTGACAGCACCTCTACTTCCTCAGGAGTCTACAGAGATTCGGCATGTCATCAAAAACCTTGGCAAACTTCTATAGATGTGTGGTGGAAAGTGTGCTGACTGGCTGCATTACAACCTGGTATGGGAACACCAATGCCTTTGAGCAGAAATTCCTACAAAAGGTAGTGAATTCAGCCCAGTATATCACATGAGTGCATTGAGTTTCACCTATCACGACTACTTTGTAGTTCTTTTTTCTCTCCCTTCACCTTCTTTCTCTGACTTCTCATCTTTTTTCTCCAGTCCCGATGAAGGGTCTTGAGGATTTACTCTTTTCCATAAATGCTGCCTGGCCTGCTGAGTTCTTCCAGCATTTTGAGTGTGTTATCCAGTTTCTCTATATCCTTCCGGTAGTGGAGTGATCAGAACTACAAACAGTGCTCCAAATGTGGCCTAACCAAAGTTGTAGACAGCGGCAACATGACTTCCTCACCTTTATACTCAATACCCAAGGCACGCATATTGTACACTTGTTTTTTTAATCCCATCTACTTGTATTCCTATTTTCAGGAGCTGCAGTTTTACTTATAGATAGATGTGCCTCATTTTGAATTTGTGAGTTTTGGGATGTTGTTCTTTTGGGCTCCAGTTTTATTTCCTAATGTGTTTCTTGCAAAACAATATGTGATCCAGGAGTACTCTGAGGTAAGCTGGGGTTTTGTGCAGTGAGTGAAAAGGATGTCATTCAGTTTGGTGTTTAACTTTTTCATTTACATCATGATTGCACAAGTGGAAGAAGCTGATCTGTGTAATTTATTTGGATTTGCTTTAAATTGGATAATAGCATAAGTATTCAGTAACCTTAGCTGGTGCAGTCGGTGAATAGAACTTACATCTTACATCTTCTACAAGCCCACTGACTCTCATAACTACCTCGACCGTACCTCTTCCCACCCCGCCACATGTAAAAATGCCATTCCCTATTCTCAGTTCTTCTGTCTCCGCCTTATCTGCTCCGATGATGAGGCTTTCCATTCCAGGACATCTCAAATGTCCTCTTTCTTTAAGGATCGTGGTTTCCCTTCTACCGTCATCAATGATGTCCTCACCCGCGTCTCCTCCATTTCCCGCACTTCGGCCCTCACCCCATCCTCCTGCAACCACAACAGGGACAGAGTTCCCCTTGTTCTCACCTACCAGCCCACCAGCCTCCGGATCCAGCACAATATTCTCCGCAACTTCCGCTACCTTCAACAGGACCCCACCGCTAAGCACATCTTTCCCTCTCCACCCCTCTCCGCTTTCCGCAGGGATCGGTCCCTCCACGACTTCCTTATCCACATGTCCATCCCCACGGATCTCCCACCTGGCACTTATCCCTGTAAGCGTAAGTGCTACACCTGTCCCTACACCTCCTCTCTTGCCACCATTCAGGGCCCCAAACAGTCCTTCCAGGTGAGGCAACACTTCACTTGTGAGTCTTTTGGGGTCATCTATTGCATCCAGTGCTCCTGGTGTGGCCTCCTTTACATCGGTGAAACCCGACGCAGATTGGGAGACCGCTTCGTCGAGCACCTCCACTACGTCCGCCACAACAGACAGGATCTCCCGGTAGCCACCCACCACCCACTTCAACCCTGCTTCCCATTCCCATTCAGATATGTCCATACATGGCCTCCTCTACAGCTGTGATGAGGCTAAACTCAGGTTGGAGGAGCAACACCTCATATACCGTCTAGGTAGTCTCCAGCCCCTTGGTATGAACAGAGAATTCTCCAACTTCTGGTAATTCCCTCCCCCTCCCTTCCTCTATCCCTATTTCACTCTGCCCCCTCCCCCAGCTGCCTATCACCTCCCTCATGGTTCTGCCTTCTTCTACTACCCATTGTTTTCCTGCCTATGACGTCGATGCTTCCCCTACCCCACCCCTTTGTCTTTCAAATTACTGGTCTTTCAACTGAACCTACAAGCACTCTTCAAATCCTTCCACCTCCTTCATTCTTCAGTCCTGACGAAGGGTTCCGACCCCAAACGTCGACTCATTGTTTCCACTGATGCTGCCCAACCTGCTGAGTTCATCCAGCGTACTGTAAGTGTTGCTTTGATCACAGCATCTGCAGATTATTTTGTGTTTACGAATAGAACTTATCAATGCTTCTCCTTCCGCAGGAGGCTGAAGAAATTTGGTGTATCCCTGTCGTCTGTAAACGATTTTTATGGATGCACCAAAGAAAGCATTCTATCTAAAGGCATACTGGCTTGCTGTGCACATGACTGCAAATACTGTAGAGAGTTGTGAACACTACTCAGCCTCCCCTCTATGGACTCTGCCTATATTCTCACTCCTCAGCAAAGCAGCCAGCATAATCAAAGACCCCACCCACACCAGCCATTCTCTTCTCACCTTTCCCTTTGGGCAGGAGATACAAAAGCCGGAAAGCATGTACCACAGGACTCAAGAACAGCTTCCATCACACAGTTAGCAGTGTCTTGAACAAGCTTCTCGTATGATACGATGGACGTTTGGCCTCTCAGTCTACATTGTCATGATCTTGCACTTTATTGTTTACCTGCACTGCACACTTTCAATAGCTTTTACACTATTCTGCATTGTTATTATTTTACCTTATTCTAGCTCAATGCACTGTGTAATGATTTGATCCGTATGAACAGTATGCAAGGCAAGCTTTTCACTATATCTTGGCACAGGTAGCAATAATAAACTAGTATCAATACCAACACAATCATAGTGCTTGATCTGGGCAAAGTCCTTTTGCTTTGCCACTATTGTCAGGTTTAAATAAAACTATCTTAGTTTGCTGATGTATTTACATTTTGCTGCTTACATGAGAGGCTGCATTTTTCTCTGACTTTGACAGGAAAAAATTGACTTTTGGATTGTCCAAACCAACATGTTGTAGATTTTCTAAACCAGCTTGCAGAATCAGAGAACCACAGAATGCCAAAACAGTCCATCTTGGCCAACCTTATCCATATGAACCAAGTACAATGAGTAAAAAAAAAACTTGAAGATGTTGAAAACCTGAAACAGCGACATAATATGCTGGGAAAACTCAGCAGATCAGGCAGGATCTGTAGAAGAAAACAGTCTATGTTTTAGATTTACAATCCGTCATCAGAACTGGGAAACGGAGAGATGCAAATTAATTTACAGTAGGAGCCAAGGTGAGTGAGATATGCAAGGAATAAAGGGAATGAATATCTGTGATAGGATGAGTTGAAATGGCTTAATAGCAGCAGCTGCATGCATATCAAGCCTCTTGCTCAATGCCTGGCAAGCAGGTCCTACCGCTTGTTAATGGTAATGTGGAACTTGTCAGGCAGATATTAAAAGTGTTTACAACAATGATAATGCAGTGGCTGCAACCTTAATCAAATAGTTCTCAAGTAAACTATGATTACTCTGCAGCAACTATAAAATAAGATCTTTCAGCAGAGATGTGACAATTTCCAAGTTTGAGGTTTTATGTGTGTTTTCCATGGAGTGGATATAACCTTGTACAGGACTGGTGCTAAACATTCTGTAACATTGCATATTCATCTTGGTTTTAATGTTCTGTCCAGTTCTGTAGTGATTTACTTAGAACTCATTAGGGAAATAAGTGCTTTGGTTGACCTCAGCGACCTTGTAATGTCTTTCTTTTAATTACAGGCCATCTCAGGTTATCTCTCTCTTCTAGTAATTTTTCTTTCTTACCAGAATTATGTGCTTTCAATGCCATTGATTGCAATACTGTGGAGGTACAGTTACCATAATGAATTATTTTAAACTATTTTTTCTCACTTATGGAGAAAATTGATTCATGGACATCTGTAAAACCAGAACACAGTCAATACCTGGGATAGTCTGTATACTTGTGGTAAAACTTCAAACTGTGCAGATTCTTGTAAGCATAAAAGAGAAGCAGGGATCATAAATATCTAAGATAGAATGTGAGCATAACTTTCAACATGACTGCTTGATAGTAACCCGATGAAGGACACTTTGTCCTTAGAATCATACAACATAGATTTCTTTTATTCATTATTTCTGTGCTGAGTCTTTGAAAGAGAAATCTGATTAGGTCCACTTGCTCATGGTCCTGTAAGTAATTTTCCTTCAGGTATTTATGTCATTTTCTTCTGAAAGGTATTATTGAATCTGCTTCTATTGAACTTTTTGGAAGTGCATTTGAGCAGACAATACTTAGATGTCAAAAGTTTCATTTCCTTAGATGCCTCTAATTCTACTGGACATTCACAGAGAGGACTATCCATAACAATGTAGTGTCATTTAGTGCAGTCTCAACACCCAACTTTCACTGATCATAAGACATAAGAGCAGAATTAGAACATTCGGCCCATTGAGTCTAAACCATCATTCAATCATGTCTGATTTATTATCCCTCTCAACCCCACTCGCCTGCTTCTCCCCATAACATTTGCCACCCTTACTAATCAAGAACCTCTCCACCTCTGGTTTATATATACCCAATGACATGGCCTCCACAGGCATCTGTGGCAAAGAATT
This sequence comes from Mobula birostris, assembly GCF_030028105.1. Lineage (NCBI taxonomy): Eukaryota > Metazoa > Chordata > Chondrichthyes > Myliobatiformes > Myliobatidae > Mobula > Mobula birostris. The sequence goes on along the minus strand of NC_092394.1, from coordinate 28,830,835 downwards.
CCACAGAATCTCCATCCTCTGGCTAAAGAAATTCCTCCTCAGCTCTGGTCCAAAGGGACATCCTTATATTCTAAAGATGTGCCCTCTGGTCCTAGACTCCCCCACTTTTGGATACATCCTCTCTGCATCTACTCTATACAGGCCTTTCAATATTCAATAGGATTCAATGAGCTCTCCCTTGCTCATTCTTCTAAAGACTAGTGAATACAGGCCCAGAGCCATCAAATGCTTCGTGTATGTTAACCCTTTCATTCTGGGATCATTCTCATGCACCTCCTCAGTACCCTCTCGAATACCAGCAAATCTTTTCTTAGAAAAGGGGTCCAAAACTGCTCACAGTACTCCAAGTGCAGTCTGATGAATGCCTTATAAAGACTCAGAATTACATTCTTACTTTTATATTCTAGTCCTCTCGATATGAATGCTAACATTGCATTTACCTTCCTAACCATCAACTCAACCTTTAAGTTAATCTTGAGGGAATCCTGCACGAGGATTCCCAAATCCCCATGTACCTCTGATTTCTGAATTTTCTTACCGTGTAGAAAATAGTCTATGCCTTTATTCCTTCTACCTAAGGGCATGACTGTACGCTTCCATACACAATATTTAATCTGACACCTCTTTGGCAATTCCCTTAATCTGTTGTGACGAGAATACACATAAATTAAGATGTTTGCTGGCTTGGGATAGCACTAGTGGCATCAGCAGTTGGTCTGCCACCTGTCCTCAGGAGGGAGAGATAAGGAACACAATGAAGCAGCATTTGGAGGTGTTAATGAAGGAGCCATCAGTGTGGGTATTGTCAAGATCGGCTCCCCCTTTGAACCCTGAACTGTTTGAAGTGATGGACAGGCGATACCCCAGCAGGGGGATAAAAAGGGACAGGTTTGCTAAGGCAGGACACACACGACACCCGAGGTAACGAGACCCTGGAAGTGGTGCGCCTCTCACAAGTCGGTGGGAAGTACCGGGCCATAAACGCACAGGGTGGAAAGGTACGATCAGCGGGAACCCGGTGTGTGTCCACCCTCGCTTGGGTGCCGGGTTCACTGCAGAGGATCGACCGCATCTGGAGGAGGGGTCACAGCGGTGACCTCAGGTGACATCACAAAGGACCCGCCCGAAAGCTGCTTGTGAGCAATATCGCAGGTCTGTGAGTGGAAGCCGTTCTGAATGATCAGTCGTTCTCGTTCTCTCTCTCCCTCCCCCCCACATTGTCCATCGCCATGGCAATGATTACTGCGAACTGAACTAAATTGGACTGAACTTTGCGTCACTTTGAAATTGGTCATTTACCCCTAGACAACGATAGAGCTTGATTGATCCTGTTATCTTAATTCTGTGCACATGTGTGTTTATCATTGATGAACTGTTGCATTTATTATCCTTTCGATTACTGTGTTGCTTGTTTCTTTAATAAAACTTTCTTAGTTCTAGTAATCCAGGCTCCAACTGAGTAATCCATTTCTGCTGGTTTGGCAACCCAGTTACGGGGTACGTAACACTGTCTAAGTCTTTCTGCAGACTCGCACTTTCTTCAAATCCACCTATCTTCGTATCATCTGCAAATTTGGTCACAAAGTCATTCATTCTGTCATCTAAGTCATTGACATATAATGTGAAAAGAAGTGATTTAACTGTTGACCCCTGCTTAACATCCCTCGTCACTGGCAGCAATCCAGAAAAGGTCCTCTTTATTCCCATCTTTGCCTCTTGCCGGTCAACCAATCTTCTATCCATACTAGTATCTTTCCTGTAATACCATGAGCTCTATCTTGTTTAGCAGCCTCAAGTGTGGCATCTTGTCAAAGGCCTTCTTAGAGTCCAAGTAAACAACATCCATGACTCTCCTTTGTCTAACCTGCCTGTTATTTCCTCAAAGAATTCTAACAGATATATTGGTAAGATTTCCCTTTAAGGAAGCCATCCTGACTTTGGCCTACATTTTTATCATGTGCCTCCAACTACCCTGAAACCTCTTGCTTAATAATGGACTCCAACATCTTCCCGACCACTGAAGTCAGGCTAACTGGCCTATAATTTCTTGTCTTTTGCTCCCTCCCTTCTTAAAGGTTGAAGTGACATTTAGAATTTTCCAGTCCTCTGGAACCATTCCAGATTCTAGTGATTCTTGAAAGTTCACTCCTAATGCCCCCACAATCTCTTTAGCTACTTCTTTCAGAATCCTGGGGCATAGCCCATCTGGTCCAGGTGATCTATCTATCTTCAGATCTACCAGCTTCTCAAGCATCATCTCCTGAGTAATAGCAATTACATTCACATCTGTTCTCTGACACTGTTGAATTTCTGGTAGTAGTGTTGCCTGTAGTGTTACTGCTAATAGTGTTGCTCTGCACAAGCATAGAACACACTGGAAAACAGGATGATGGATGCAGTCTAACTGCACACCTCAGCTGTGTTGTGCTTAAGATAGGTAAGTCACCTGGACCAGATGGACTATGCCTCAGGACCATGTTCACTTTGACAAGTAGGAAATGGTTTGGCTTTCTTCCTTTATGTTATTGATATTAATATTAAGTGTGTTTTCAAATACTTGATATTTTTTAAACTTCTGATTTTTAATAAACCATTTTAGATCTATTGTAACTGTCTGTAAATGTCTCTGATCATTTAAGATCAATTAAGGAGGATTTTGAAATCAAATGTTTCCAAAAGATAATTATTGTGTTCTGTGGGCAATAGCCCTGGATCCAGCATCTGAGACCTAGCCATTACTTGCCTACCTCTCTACTTTATGGGATGACTTTTAGCTCAGTTGTACTCTTGGGTCCACAAACGATTAATGCAGCATCGGGATAGGGCAGGGTAAGGATAAGTGCGTGACATGGGCAGGGTCAAACATGATCTGGGCTAAAGTACCCTCTAATTACTAAATCTTCTGCCACTGAAACCATTCTTTTTATATACTCTGACAAGCTCTTCACAATTTTGGGCTTATCTGTCAAACAACTTTCTCCGCTCCAAGGGAATGCACTCTAGTTCTCCAGATTCTTGACAAGTGTGAAGTCTCACATCTTTTGTACAATTCTTTTTAATATAAAGAACATGGTATTTGCAACATAGGGACTCCTCTGATCCTCTGAGGCAGGGGTTCCCAAACTTTTTTATGCCATGGATCAATACCATTAAGCAAGGGGTCCATGGACCTCAAGTTGGGAACCCCTGCTCTAGGGTTTTGGCATCTTTCCCAAAATGTTGTGCCCAGAACCGAACATATACAAGGAAATCTGCAGATGCTGGAATTTCAAGCAACACACATAAAAGTTGCTGGTGAACACAGCAGGCCAGGCAGCATCTCTAGGAAGAGGTACTGTCAACATTTTGGGCCGAGACTCTTCGTCAGGTCTAATTGAAAGAAGAGCTAGCCTCTTGTCCCATGATCCTCCCATAACCCTTTTGCCAATCAACTGTCCAGCTCTTGGCTCCATCTCTCCTCCTCCTGTCTTCTCCTATCATTTCGGATCTCCCCCTCCCCCTCCCACTTTCAAATCTCTTCCTAGCTCTTCTTTCAGTTAGTCCTGACGAAGGGTCTTGGCCCGAAACGTCGATTGTACCTCTTCATAGAGATGCTGCCTGGCCTGCTGCGTTCAACAGCAACTTTTATGTGTATCGACCGAACATACACTTCTCCCTCGCCTTCCTATTCCCAATCGTGATTCTCTAATTCTCTATTCCAGTTTGCATCTCTCCCCTCTTTTTCCCACTCTCCCCTCTCGTTCTCTCTTTCATTTGTGTTACCCTCTCTCTTCTGTCATTCCATAGAATCAAACAACATGGAAACAGGCCTGTCAGATCAATGAGTCTGTGCTGACTATCAAGTGGCCTAATCCTATACCCGTTTTATTCTCTTCCCCCCCATTCCTATTGACTCAGCCCCGCTTGTACCACTCACCTACGCATTTATAGCAGCCAGTGAACCTAGCAACTGCAGGTGATTGGACGTGGGAAGAAACCAAACCACCTAGAAGAACCCAGTCACAGAGAGAACATACATATACAGCAGCAGAGGTCAGGATTGAACATGGGCTGCTGGAGCTGTGACACAGCAGTTCTCTTGCATTGTCTGTTTTGCATGTGCAGGAGCAGGAGGACTGTGATTTCCCTTGTGACCTCCATTGAAGAAGCTTTGCTGCCCCTAATCTCACAGGATAAGCGTTATAACTTCCTCAAGGCATCCTCTCTTGTGCAAAGATCTACTTCAGCCTGGCAGAGAGGTCAGGGATTCAACATCCCTGCAGCTTGTGCTTATAAAGTATCTTTAACATAGTAAAACATTATAACATGCTCTGCAGCAGTGTTATCAAGCAAGACTTGACAATAAGCCACAAAATAGGATATCAGGACCAATAGCATGGTCAAAAAGAGCAGTTTAAAAGGGAGAGGGGAAAGTGAAGAAGTTATGTTTAAATTGGGAATTCGGATCCTATAGTCAAGCATTTAAGGACACAGCAGTCAATATAAGAACAAATTAAATTGGACTACAGGACTGAATTAGAGGTATGTGACCTCACCAACACTTACGCTAAAATAGAATTCAAAACCTTTTGTACCAAATCAATTTATGATGTCTGTGTGATTTTCAGGAAAAAAATAAGCAGCTGCTAAGACATTCAGAATGTAATGGAAACCACCACAAAAGATTCAACTAAGTAACTTGGTTACTCTTCATCATTTAAGTGGATTAAGCAATCAAACATTTAAAATTACCTAAGATTTTCAAAGTCATTTGGAAGACACCTACAAGATAAAAGGGGTCAACACACAACAGCTGACTATAAGGTCTCCTTGTCAGTTTTTTGTCACACCCCAATGTCATTGTTCACATTGGAATTCATTATGTCCACAATTAAATCAAATGAAAGCTCTGTGTTAAATAGCTGCTATGTCAACATACTTTCAGGCTTTGGACACTTGGTGGTGCTGTATTTTCTATTCCCAAAACATTGCTTACTACAAAAAGTAATTCATTTCTGAATTTTCAGAAGAAAATAATGTTTTATTTTCAATAAAAGTTAGAATAAAAGAATAATGACATCAAGTATATCATACTTCAGGGCAGGAAGAGCAGATGGTGGTTTCAGAATCTGGGCAGATAAAGGTGTGCAGAAAAGAGAGGACCTTTATATGAATAGTAATCTTATGACATTTGATCAATTGTGTCAGACATACCATATTCCTAAAAAACACTTTTTAAAATATTTGCAACTGAAACATTTAATATTATCAAAATATAAGCATTTAATATCTGAACCACCACTATCACATCTTGAAAATCTCACACTTCTAAACCTAAAGGGGAAGAGTCAGATTTCTTTATTCTATACAGCTTTGATGTCATATGATAAGGAGTCCACCATTGACAGGCTGGAGGCATGGAGATTGGGTGTCCAAGAGGACATACAAGAAACTGAGTGGGAAATGGTATGGTTAAAAGCCCAAGAACAGTCAATTAATATGAGAATGAAGCTAATACAACACAAATGGTTAATGAGAACTTATATTACTCCAGTCAAACGGAACCGTTGGTCCCCTGACATCCCGCACACTTGTGTTAAATGTTTAGAAGGGAAGGGTACTCTATTTCACTGTGTATGGGACTGTCCAAAAATTAAAAAATACTGGCAAATAGTTGTTCAGACTATATCTGAGATTGTTGGAGTAAAGGCATCTCACCAAGCAGATATGTGTGTACTAGGTATATATCCAAAAAACTTTACTGTTAGTCCAAAACAGTCAACTTTAATTGATTTTGGACTCCTGCAGGCCAGGAGGATGATAGCTTCATCTTGGAGAAAAATGGATATGCCTTCGATACATGTATGGGTGAAGGAGATGGCATCTTGTATTGTATTGGAGAGACTGACTTACATAACCAAAGGAAGGTCAGGAGAATTTGAAAATGTGTGGAAACCTCCATTGGAGTTTCTTGGACATCAAGGTGCACAGACATTTTGAAATAGCTGTGTGTTGTTGAGTGCTTTTACGGTTTTTTTTCTAATGTGTTTTAATTTTTTTTCTTTGTTAAATATGTGAAGTATGTGTAATGTTATATTTCTTTTCCTTTGATGATGGTGAAAAACATGAGGATATGTTTCATTTAGTTTAGTTATTATTATTGTTTAGATTAGATTATGAGGACACACAGTCCTCTTTTATTGTCATTTAGTAATGCATGCATTAAGAAATGATACAATGTTCCTCCAGAATGATATCACAGAAACACAAGACAGACCAAGACTGGAAAACTGACAAAAACCACATAATTATAACATATATTTATAAGAGTGCAAGCAATACCGTTATTTGATAAAGAACAGACCATCACGGTAAAAAGTCTCAAAGTCTCTCGAAAGTCACATCATCTCACGCAGTCGGTTGAAGGGAGAAGCTATCGCTGCAATGAGCTTGCAGCGGCGCAAACTTGCCGATGTAGCATCCTGGAAGCACCCGACCACAGTCCGACTCTGAGCCCGTCCGAAAACTTCGAGCCTCCGACCAGCCCTCTGACACCGAGCACCGAGCACCATCTCTGCCGAGCGCTTTGACCCCAGCCCCGGCCGCCAGCAACAGGCAAAGCCGAGGATTTGGGGCCTTCCCCTCTGGAGATTCTTGATCGCACAGTAGCAGCGGCAGCGAACCGGGCATTTCAGAAGTTTCTCCAGATGTTCCTCTGTGTTTCTCACGTCTGTCTCCATTAAATCAGAATTGTGCACGGCATCCTACTTACAAATACCGATATCATTCACCGGAGAGTCCACACGCACTGCGACGCACCACCATCTTCTCCTGCTATTGTTTATTTGTATATGTGAAATATATGTAAAATTTAATAAAAATATTGTTTAAAAATCAAGTATATATTATAAAATAAATCACACATCACCATAAATACTTTTAAATCGGTTGGTGGAATTTTTATTGCATGTGGTCTTTTCTAATGCCAGATATTTTTTCTTTCCATATCCAGTGTGTATAATCCTCAAAAATGCATCTCGAGTCAAGTCAAGTCAAATCACTTTTTATTGTCATTTCGACCATAACTGCTGGTACAGTACACAGTAAAAACAAGACAACGTTTTTCAGGACCATGGTGCTACGTGAACAATACAAAAACTACACTGAAGTACGTAAAACAACACAAAACTACACTAGACTACAGACCTACCCAGGACTGCATAAAGTGCACAAAACAGTGCAGGCATTACAATAAATAATAAACAAGACAACATGCACAGTAGAGGGCAGTAGGTTGGTGTCATTTCAGGTTCTGAGTATTGAGGAGTCTGATGACTTGGGGGAAGAAACTGTTACATAGACTGGTCATGAGAGCCCGAATACTTCAGTACCTTTTGCCAGATGGCAGGAGGGAAAAGAGTTTGTATGAGGGGTGCATGGGGTCCTTCGTAATGCTGTTTGCTTTACGGATGCAGCATGTGGTGTAAATGTCTCTAAAGGCGGGAAGAGAGACCCCAATGATCTTCTCAGCTGACCTCACTATCCGCTGCAGGGTCTTGTGATCCGAGATGGTGCAATTTCCAAACCAGGCCGTGATGCAACTGCTCAGGATGCTCTCAATACAACCTCTGTAGAATGTGGTGAGGATGGCGGGTGGGAGATGGACTTTTCTCAGCCTTTGCAGAAAGTAGAGAAGCTGGGCTTTCTTTGCTATGGAGCTGGTGTTGAGGGATCAGGTGAGATTCTCCGCCAGGTGAACACCAAGAAATTTAGTGCTCTTAACAATCTCTACGGAGCAGTCGTCGATGTTCAGCGGAGAGTGGTCATTCCGTGTCCTCCTGAAGTCAACAACAATCTCTTTTGTTTTGTTCACATTCAGAGACAGGTTGTTGGCTCTGCACCTCCTCTCTGTATGCTGACTCGTCATTCTTGCTGATGAGACCCACCACGGTTGTGTCATCGGCGAACGATGATGTGGTTCGAACTGTGTGTTGCAGCACAGTCGTGGGTCAGCAGGGTGAACAGCAGTGGACTGAGCACACAGCCCTAGGGGGCTCCCGTGCTCAGAGTGATGGTGTTGGAGATGCTGCTTCCAATCCGGACTGACTGAGGTCTCCCAGTCAGGAAGTCTAGCATCTGGAAAATTGTCCCAGATATTGAATGTAATTTCTCTTTCATCTAAAGTTACTTTTAAAAATTGTTTGAAGAAAGCCAAGGTACATGACTTACAAAATAATTTATGGTATAGTTTACAACAAATGTGATCTTCGTTTTAGTATAAAGGAGAAGGACGGAACTTAGTTTTGACCCATGTTTGATAATCTTCCAGGTGGTTGACTGTAAAAGACTCATTGAAATTTGGCTAATGTGTTGCCCATAAGTTGTAAATGGCAACTTTATAAAACACTCATCTTGCATTAACATATGAATTTAAGACATACAAGTGTATCATATTCATCAAGGCAAAATACAATTAAGCATCCCTTTATTTTATATTTGCAAAACTCTTGAGAAGCATCAGAAACGTCTCAGCACAACAGCAGCAGATTTTTTTTTCTCTTTTCAGTATATAATCAAGCAATGCCATCAATTTTACAATTACTGATTTTCAATTGATTCCAGGACAAGTTATTATCATTAGGACAAATGAATGTAGGAACATGGAAATGATTAGGACTGAAGAGAGACAACACAACCTATCTGGTCAATCACACTGTTTAGGAAAACAAGAGCCCAAAACTTCTTTCATTCATCTTAAGAGTTAAAAAAAAATAAGCAGTAAACGATTTTCGGGTGCTTCAGAAAAAGATGAATACTCTGAAATCTGTTTCAGAATGGGTTACCAAATTATTCAAAGGTTAATATAATATAAGAGGATATCCAATATAACTTTCTGATAATTAAATGTAATGGACATTAATGTGCATCATAATGTACATAACATTCTGTCATTTCTCCTATCCATTTTTTAGCCAAAGCAAAATACACCATTAATATAACATATGAGCAAAAGTGAAGCCATTGTTTGTGTTCCATGACTAATCACAGCATCACAGATGATCACAAATCATCATCAAACCAATTCAACAGGGACAGATTTTAGAATGAAGTAAAATGCCATGTTGGAATTAAATATAAAGTTTGCAAAGGAAACACAGAAATAAAATAGATTTGTGTTTCTGTTGCTCTTCAACTTCAAGTTGGCAGGATCTCAACAGTACTGCATGAGGATTATTAAATCACAGTCGTCTGGTAAGTATCCAGATCTTCTATTTCAAACAAAAGAATATTCAGGGACAATAACCATAAGTGGACTCCACAGCAGTGGTAGAGCTGTGCAGATATGCACTTTAAAGCTAGCAGCATATAATAAAACTGAATGCAGACATAATTTCCGCTGCAGTTGGACACTGAAATCATTGTACAAGATTAAAATATCACACACTGGTCAAAATATATCCACTTGGAAGCAAATGTTTTAAATGGTGATGTCATTTTTAGTAAATGAAGGTGAAATTCTATTTTCAAGAAAGGAAAAACGATATTTATCTTGCTGAAATATGGAAAATAATGATTTACTACTTCCATCTGTTAGTTGACAGTGGGTTGAGGTATAAAATATTGGAGATTCAATCATTTACACATTTTGTTCTTTGCCCTTCTAAAAACAATATTGTCTTCAGAGAGATTTCTTTAGATCTCAAGGTTATGACTACACATGTATTTGTTGTTGAATAATTCAATAGTTTGAGGGAAAATAGTTCCAGTGTAAATAAATTATAACAGTGTTAAAATGCAAACATCTCAAACTAAAATTTTCAATGATTTTCTCTTTATCTTGTGGATGCAGATCAGTTAGTATAATGTCAGTTGTAGGGAAGTTTTTGGAAAATATGATAGACGGGGGGGGAGGGAGGGAATATCGACTCAGGCCATGAGAGGCCTGCGTCGGGCATTTTCATGCCTTACAAGGCACAGATTGGAAGTCTATGTGGGGTGCCACTCCTTGCACAGACACTAGAGCAATGAATGGTTAAGTGCTTTGCTCAAGGGCACAAATACGCTGCCACAGTTTAGGCTTGAACTAGCGACCTTCCGATCACTAGACGAATGCCTTGACCACGTGCCACACAATGATAGACAGAATTTATCTATACTTGGAAAGATAGGGATTAATCATAGGCAGACAATATGGCTCTGTAAACGGGAACATCTTTGATCAGTGTGATTTAATTTTTCAAGCTGATAATAGAGGAATATCTTGGCAGTGTAATCAATGTAGCTTGCATGAATGCAAGTAAGAGCTTCACCCAGGAAACAGGTCCCAAAGGTTACAGCCTGTGCCATCCAGTGCTAGTTGGTAAATTGGATTGCAAATTGGTTTGGTAATAAAGGGAATGTGATGGTGGAAGGCTGTTTCTGTTATTGTGACCAGCGATATACCACGGGGATGAGTGCTGGGGCTAGTACAGTTTGTTATATGCATTATTGATTAGGATATAGACATAGGTAGTATCGTGAATACATTTGCAGATAACTTGAAAAATAGAGGTGTTGAGGAGGCTGTACGATGATATTGGTGAATTAGTGATGTCAGATGGAATTCAATCCTGATCAGTGTAAGTGTCAAAGTGGTGGGGCATTGGGAACAAGGGTGGACCCAAATGCAAGACACATTTTGTGAGGTTAATTAAATTTAGTTTATTGTTTGATACCAGGAGAGCAAGGCAGGAGCAGGAATAGCGAACTGGACTCAGGACTACGACAAGGCTGGGACTAGGGGTCTAGGCTAGGCCTTGGAATTGGATCCCAGAGCTAGAGGCGACATGAAGAGGCTACGGTATGGACTCTGAGCCAGAGACTGGGCAAGGACCCAGTACCTGGGTCTTGCCTCGGGCTCGGACCCCAGAACCAGGCATGGACATGACATGGGCTAGGGAGAGGAGGAACATGGAAAAACAGAGCCTGGGTCTCGGGAGAGCAGGTACATGGAACCGTGGACACATACACAGAACACAGAGTTGGGACCCCTCCTTGGGTACAGGACATAGGGCCGGGACTCACACACACAGAACAGAGAGCTGGGACCTCTCCTTGGGTACAGGACATAGGGCCGGGACTCATGACCCCCCGCGGGGCAATGGCAAGACGGCTTGACTTACCCCACGGAGGCGAGGACAAGACAAGACAAGACAAGCATGCCCCCCCGCGGGACAACGGCAAGACGGCCTGACTTCCCCCACGGAGGCGAGGACAAGACAAGACAAACACCAAAGAACACCAGACAGTACCTATCTAGCTCCAGCGGTAGAACTAGACCGAGGTGCAGCCGAGGGCTAGAGGCGAGAGGGGCAGAGAAGGGATTCAGACAGGTGGGGTAGGACAGGAATCACAGACTGCCAGGGCCAGGACTTGACTCGACTCGACTCGGAACTTGGATGCCGCCAGGGACGGGACTTGACTCGGAACTTGGATGCCGCCAAGGCCGGAACTTGACTCAGTATGTGGATGCCGCCAGGGCCGGGACTTGACTCGGTACTTGGATGCCCCCGGAGCCAGGACTTGACTTGGAGTCTCTGGGTAGTGGCGAGCTCTTGACTTGGCCCGGGAACAGTAGACATCGGTTCTTGATTCCCTCCGGTGGGTTAACTGACGGATCCACCTCAGTGAGGAAACTTTGCAGGCTCGCTTTGACGAGGTAACTTGACAGGGTGCTCTGGTGAGGAAAGGCGAATTACCGGCACTCGCTTCAGGCGGAGACTAGGTTTGCTCCGGCCAGGTGACATTGGCACGCCGTACCTTTGGTGACTTTGCAGACGCTCTCGTGCCGAACAGCTGAAAGCTGGAGTCTATAAACTACTGGTTCGGCCGAGAGTAAATTGCCTCTAATCACCAAAGCCGAGGGACACGGGAAAGCAGGGAAGCAAAGGGAAACAGGGAGTCAACGGTCCGGATCATAACATTAACAAAGTAAATTTAAAGGGATCCCGATCTGGACCATGACAGTAAGGGGATGTATTTGGGGAAGACAAATAAAGCATGCACATATACCCCTGATCTTTCTTCTGTGCCTTTTAAAATTGTCTCCTCTAGTTTAAACCACTTCTTATTCTTCTCATCAAGTGCAACATTTTCCATTTCTCAACACTCCATTTCCTTTGCAAACTTTCTGCTGTTCCACAAGGTTGCCTCTAACTCTATTAAGTGTGTCATTATCTTCCCACAGTTCTCTAGAATTCTGAATTTTGCTACCCAGTCCAGATCCTTGGGGAATCCTACAATATAATTTCTAAATAGAAAAATTTTGTAACTGCTCTTTTATCTGTTACTTAATCAATTTCTATCCATGTTGTAATTATTGGATTTAACCATGAACCTTCTTTTGAATGAGCATTAATATTGCCAATTCCTCGTTCCTCAGGAACAGCCATTGAATCTATAGATACATGGAAGATTTGGCAAATTCCTCCTATATTTTCCTTCCTAACCTAAGATATTCCCACTTGGAACAGGATGTTATCTGTTTTAAGTACCTCCTTTTTATTAAGTTTTAGTCTGCCTCATTCTTTGCTGAGACTGCAGCAAAGTCTTCTGACTTCGTAAAGACTGATATAAGTTCCTCACTCAAAATGCCAACCATACCCTCTACCTTGTGAGCATATTTCCCTTGTGGTCTGACCAGCCCACCTCGCCATTTACAATCTGTTTCCAGTTTATGGAGTATTTTTCAGTTCCCTTTTTGGGCCCTTCCTTCTTTTCATTTTACTTTCTTTTTTAAACTTCCAGCTGAACTTTCTGCAGTCAGTCTGGCTCTCACTCGTTGATGATTGTTATCAGTCATGTTCGTTTTTCAGCTCTGTGTTAAATCTATCTCCTTGGCCACTCAGGGCACACTGGGTTTAATTCATTTTGCCACCTCCCTCATGGAAATGTACCCAGATTATGGCTCAAAGTCTTTCCAATGTTCGACAATACTATTTGCCTAACAAGCACTATGGCAGACCTGTACTCATCCTATTGAAATTGATTCTTCTTCAATTGCCATTTTTGCTTTAGTATTTTATATTCCTTTCCAAAAATGTTTTAAATCTCATGTAATATACACAAATCTTTGCATAATCTCTTGTGTTTATGATTTTAAACCTCATGATGTCTGCTGTATCCAAGATACTCCTCCACAAATACTTGCTCCATTTTGCCTGGCTCATTCCTGAGAAACATTCAGCAACATTGCTTTCTTCAATGTCTGCTTAAGAAGAGTATCGAGTCAGGGTGTGATGTTACATTGCTCAAGAAACAGGATAACTATTAAAAGTCTGCAGCTTCTCATATAAGTTTACTTAGGATGTCAATAATTTGTAAGGTTAAGGCTGTAATTAAAGGGAGGGACAGTTTGGTATTGAACTCACATGTAATCAGAGGAATTCAACACAAATATGGTTTATTTTACTGACTAACTATAAAGTATCTCTGGCTACGTCCTGTGAGAAATATGAAAGTTGGAATTCAATTGGATTGTACAATTGAAAACTCTTTGTAGTAATTGGCTTCCTGATGTATTTAAAAGGATAAAATGGATTCTGATTAAGATTATCACAAAATTAATAATTCAACTCTTTGTCATGGGTACAATGGTGGGGCAGTGATTAAGTTATCAGACTAGTGATCTGAAGGCCAGGAACAAAAGCTAGAGAATTAAATTCAATACTAAACAAGTCTGCTATTTTTACCTGGACTGTCCTTTATGTTAAACCCAATCCACCAATACAGTTGAGTCTTAACTCGGTTGACAAAAACCACATTACTGTGTAACTGCTATGAGAAGGGGTACCTGACATCAAAGGTGTATCAGACACGGCAAAGGCACTCTTAACCTGGTTAATCTTGCTAATGGGGGTGTATGGACCATGTGAAGACAAGCTCCTCTTCGCAAATATTTAGAAATTGTATCTAAATTGTGAGGTTGACCAGAAAATCAGCTGGACCAGCCTTCATGTGTACATGTGGCTGCATGAACATATCAGAAGCTGAGTATCTTGCAGGGACTGGCTAACCCCTTGACATCCCAAAACCTTTACACCATCTATAAGGTACAAGCCAGGAGTGAATCAGAAAACTCTCCACGTGCCAGGATGAAAACAGCTTCAAAAGCCCCCAAGAAGTTTGTCACCCTGCAGGACAAAGCAGCCTTTTTAATTGATGCTCAAACCATCGACATAGATAGTTGTTTGTCCCACCATATGTGTGTAGTGGCTGTAGTGTTTACCATCTACAAATTGTAATTAATTAATTGCCTAAGCTACTCTGACAGCATCTTCCAACTCACAGTGTCCACTGAAACCAGAACCTCTACCGAGGAGGGCGAAGACTTCAAGCACATGGAAATATCACCGCTTGCAGGCTTCCCTCCAACTTGCACACCAGCTGGGTATGGAGCTGTTCTTTATCATCATTGCGTCCAAACCCTGAAACTTCATACTCAGCAACATTGAGTAAATAAATAAAAAAATGACTCAGTGTATTTTTTGCAGCGAGCAGGTGAGTGAAATAGAACCTGAAGCTCATTGGTTTGATACTTGGATACATGCATTTTTTTGTTCTTATCATGAGCTGTAATAGAGTAGGGGTGAGGGGCTGGGGACCTTCCATGAAGGTAAATCTGCCAGTTGACCCCAGCTGGATTTAAGAGTTTTTTGTAACTGCAATAGGCCTGATCAGTTAATTTTTCCTGGATTCAAAATCAAATACTCATTATTAAAGCTCCAGGTTTACTGGCTGATTAATTGGATGATGGGATTTCCAGTTGAATTATAAGCAGTGAGAGAGAATTTCAAGGAAGTAAAGGCACGGCAGCAGAAACCATTGGAATTGGTGGTGGTAAAGAGTGAATGAGTGTGAAAAAAACCATATAAATACACTTTTCTAATGAAATCTATGTCTATTAATAACATTTTTCACAACATAATGATATAATTTATAATATCAGAGACCTTTGAAAAATATAAACTGTACATAGAAACATAGAAAACCTACAGCACAATACAGGCCCTTCAGCCCACAATGCTGTGCCGAACATGTACTTACTTAGAAATTACCTAAGATTAACCATAGCCCTCTATTTTCTTAAGCTCCATGTACCTATTCAGGAGTCTCGTAAAAGACCCTATTGTATCCGCCTCCACCACCATTGCCAGCAGCCCATTCCACGCACTCACCACTCTCTGCATAAAAAAACTTACCCCTGACATCTCCTCTGTACCTACTTCCAAGCACCTTAAAACTATGCCCTCTCGTGCTAGCTATTTCAGACCTGGGAAAAAGCCTCTGACTATCCACATGATCAATGCCTCTCATCATCTTGTACACCTCTATCAGGTCACCTCTCATCCTCCGCTGCTCCAAGGAGAAAAGGCAGAGTTCACTCAACCTATTCACATAAGGCATGCTCCCCAATCCAGCCAACATCCTTGTAAATCTCTTCTGCACCCTTTCGATAGTTTCCACATCCTCCCTGTAGTGAGGTGACCAGAACTGAGCACAGTACTCCAAGCGGGGCCTAACCAGGGTCCTATATAGCTGTAACATTACCTCTCGGCTCTTAGACTCAATCGCATGGTTGGTGAAGACCAATGCACCATATGCCTTCTTAACCACAGAGTCAACCTGTGTAGCAGCTTCGAGTGTCCTATGGACTCAGGCTCCAAGATCCCTCTGATCTTCCACACTGCTAAGAGTCTTACCATTAATACTATATTCTATCATCATACTTGACCTACCAAAATGAACCACCTCACACTTATTTGGGTTGAACTCCATCTGCCCCTTCTCAGCTCAGTTTTGCATCCTATCAATGTCCCGCTGTAACCTCTGACAGCCCTCCACACTATCCACAACGTCCCCAACCTTTGTGTCATCAGCAAATTTACTAACCCATCCCTCCACTTCCTCATCCAGGTCATTTATAAAAATCACGAAGAGCAGACCTCCCGGAACAGATCCCTGAGGCACACCACTGGTCACTGACCTCCATGCAGAATATGACCTGTCTACAACCACACTTTGCTTTCTATGAGCAAGCCATTTCCGGATCCATAAAGCAAGGTCCCCTTGGATCCTTTGCCTCCTTACTTTCTCAATAAGCCTTGCATGGGGTACCTTATCAAATACCTTGTTGAAATCCATATACACTACATCTACTGCTCCACCTTCATTACTGTGTTTAGTCACATCCTCAAAAAAATTCAATCAGGCTCGTAAGGCGTGACCTGCCTTTGACAAAGCCATGCTGACTATTAGGAATCATATTATGCCTCTCCATCAATTTACCAACCACTGAAGTAAGACTCACTAGTCTATAACTTCCTGGGCTATCTCTACTCCCTTTCTTGAATAAGGGAACAACATCTGCAACCCTCCAATCTTCCGGAACCTCTTCCATCCCCATTGATGATGCAAAGATCATTGCCAGAGGCTCAGCAATCTCCTCCCTAGCCTTCCACAGTAGCCTGGGATACATCTCATCTACTCCCAGAGACTTATCCAACTTGATGCTTTCCAAAAGCTCCAGCACATCCTCTTTCTTAATGTCTATATGCTCAATCCACTGTAAGTCATCCCTACAATTGCCAACATCCTTTTCTGTAGTGAATATTGAAGCAAAGTATTCATGAACTATCTCTGCTAACTCTTCCGGTTCCATACAGACTTTTTCACTGTCACACATGATTGGTCCTATTCTCTCACATCTTATCCTCTTGCTGTTCACATGCTTGTAGAATGCCTTGGGGTTTTCCTTAATCCTGCTCGACAAGGCCTTCTTATGGTCCCTTCCGGCTCTCCTAATTTCATTCTTAAGCTCCTTCCTGTTAGCCTTATAATCTTCTAGATCTCTATCATTACCTGTAGGATTTAAAATCTGCCTGAAAGTATATAGTTAACGGCAGAACCCTTAACAGCATTGATATTCTGAAAGATCACAAGTCAACGGAATAGTAAGGAAGGTGGATGGTATGCTTGTCTATATTTGTTGAGGCAATGAGTTCAAGAGTTATAGTTTTACAGAACTAATTTGAGCACATGTAGAATATTGCATTTAGTTCTGATCTCTCCATTATTGGAAGATGTGGAGGCTATGAAGAGAGCTCAGAAGTAACGTACCAGAATGCTGCCTTGATTAGAGAGCAAGTGCTGTGAAGAGAGGTTGGACAAACTAACGTTTTTTTTCTCTGAAGCACCAAAGGCTGAAGGGAGACTTGATAGAAAATTATTAAAATTCTGAGATAGAGTAGACAGTTGGTATCTTTTTCTCAAGGTGAAATAGTAGAGGGCAAGCAGTTAAGATGAGTGGGGAAAGCTCAGAGATGTGCAGGGCAAGTATTTTAAACAGGGTGGTGGGTGCCTGGAATGCACTGCTAGTGGTGATGTTGGAGGCAGATACAAGAGGGCCGTTTCAGAGGTGTTTAAGATATGCATAAGACTATCCTGACAATGTCGATGTACAGACCATGTTCAATTCAGTTCAGTTTTTGTTTATTGTCATTTAGAAATGCATGCATTAAAAAATGATACAACGTTCCTCCAGAATGATATCACAAGAAAACACAGGATAAACCAAGACTAAAACTGACAAAACCACATAATTATAACATATAGTTACAACAGTGCAAAGCAATACCATAATTTGATAAAGAGCAGACCATGGCCACAGTAAAAAAAAAGTCTCAAAGGCCCGATAGACTCATCATCCCACGCAGGCGGCAGAAAGGAGGAACTCTCCCCGCCATGAACCTCCAAGCACCGCCAACTCGCTGATGCAGCACCATTGGAAGCACCTGACTGCAGCGGACTCTGAGTCCGTCCGAAAACTTCGAGCCTCTGACCAGCCTCTCTGAGCCCCATCCTCTGCCGAGCGCTTCGACCCCGCCCCGGCCGCTGAGCAACAAGCAAAGCCGAGGACTCAGGGCCTTCCCCTCCTGAGATTCTGGACCACACAGTAGCAGCGGCAGCGAAGCAGGCATTTCAAGAGGTTTCACCAGATGTTCCTCCGTGCTCTCACGTTCGTCTCCATCAAGGATTGTGCACGGCACCCTGCTTGACAATTAACAGACATCACCACCGGAGTGGCCGCTGTGAGCTACGTCGCGATGCCATCTTCCGCCATGTGCAGACAGAATGGATTAATTAGTTCGGCTCAACATCGTGGACTGAAGGGTTTAATCCTGCGCTGGACTGTTCTATACTCTACGACCTATATTAAATGTTTATACTGTGATATGAATTTTCATTGCACTAAATCTGCTGGTTTTTGGCAGATCTACCATACATTTTGATGTATGGGTACTGCTTTAAAAATTCATTGATTGAATAAAGCTGCTGCAAACCACAAACCACATCTCTCTCTGATACAACAAGCACAACTTACTATTATATAGTTTGTTCAGTATTACAGAAGCTATCCTAAGGCATTTCACAGAAATGGAAAGAGCTATGGACTCAGACCCCGAGATCTTTCTGTACATGAGTATTGTATCTAGATAGCTAAATAGATCCAATGAGTTGGGGAACAGCTAATACGCAGCATTGATAGTGCTGTTGCACATCATCGAGGTGGGGAGAAGAAAATTATTGTGTGATTTAATATTTCAAAAGGGCATGGACAGTTAGAATTGATATAAGCGAACAAGGAAAAACCTGTTGGCCATAAAATTCTCAATGAGCGATAAAATATTGTCAGCAGAATTTTGGAAGAGCTAAAGCATAAAAAGGCCGGCCGGTGGTATAGTGGCATCAGCACCAGACTTAAAGCTGAGTGGTCCTGGGTTCGGATCTGGCCGGCTCCTTGCATGCTTTCTATCTGTGCTGGGTTGAGCATTGAGCTAACAACTCAGCCTCTTAAAAAAAAGACACAGACAAGTGCTAGAGAAATGGCAAATTTGCTCACCTGATGCATCACAACTTTGTTGCAAAGCTTAAAAGAGATGAGAGATTGGTTAGATATATATTGGGGACTGAAGGTAACTAGGGCATGAAAAATGTTACATTGCCAGATTGCTGAAAAGTAGGTGTAGATTTTAATTGTATTGCAAAGGGAAGGCAACCAGTCTTTATAAATGAAGAGATAGAACACTGGAAGCTCAGAATAGCTCCAGTCAATGGGTGTGGTATGGAAAGACAAGGATCTGGAAATATGGTGGTATTGAAGACATGGTTGACATCCCCCTAATGATTAGCAAGAAATTATCTCAGACTGGTTGTCTTGAAAGTACAATGAAAAAGGAGGAGCCAGAAAAAATTATGGAGAGGTGGATCTAGTCATTATTAGACCAGATATGGCACCCTATCCTATGTGGTGGATTATATTGGCAAGGAGAAACTTGCAACTGGTGAAGAGGTGCGATCAATGATATACCACTTAAAGAAATCACACTGACCATGGGCTTTGCTTCTCAGCTGCTGCCTGACCCAGCCTTGTGAGCTAACCAATTTATTTTTAACGTATCACCAACACTGTTGCTGTGGCTTCTGTAAGATACAGCAGATTGAGAGTGGTGTCTAGGCCAGACAGACATGGTAAGAAGTATTTACATTGTTTTCAGATGCCTTTAATACTAGGAGTCATTTGAAAACAGGTAAAACATGTTAAATAACTTTAAAAATAATAATTTAATTAATTTTAAAAGACTATTAAATAATAAGTACAAACAGACAATGGTGGAAGCATCCAGCAGCCCAGGGAGTATCTGTGGCAAGAGAAGTAGAATTAACATCTCACATTGAAGATCCTTCATCAGAAAAACAATAAGTTCATTTAAAAGCACATGAAACTTTTTATTTAATTAAAGTATAAATAAAAACAAAGAAAACTTACTTAAACATACCTTTCAAATGAAGGTCAGCAATTCTGTTGGGTTGAATGGACCTATACTATAAAGACCAGAATATAGCTGGTTTAAAGCCAAGGCCCCTGATTTGCAGCTATCTCGTTCCTTCAGTCAGCAGCTTGGTATGCATGTCACCTTTACTTTATTTCAGAGATCCATGCTGTTGCACAGTCGCAACATTGCAGAGTGTATTGTTATGCGCACTGTAGCAAGACGGCAATTCTCTATCCGTCACTGTCTTCCAGTCCACAGCAAAAGCAAATGCATGAGCTTGGATAATGGAGGAGAGGACCTTAGGAAAGCTGATTCTATGCAATATTTCAGAAGGGGTTGGAGGGGAGGAATGACAATGCATAAAAATATTGCTCACGATTTTCATGGTATGAAAGGGGTCGCTTATCCTATTTTTATTGCTGTAGAGTCTAAAAGGTCAAACCTTCTGAAGGAGTGTTTAAGTATTACAGATATCCTGGTGATGTCTCAAGATCCATCACGGTTAGCAGTGGAGCCCAGATGTCTGTAAGATCAAAATGACTTGTTAGTAGCTGTGTGTCTGTATGGTGAATTTTGACTGTAATAACACAATATAAATAACTGTAAAAGAGAGAGAAACAAGCTTGTTATAATACTATCACAGCAGTTCAAGAATAGCTATCTTGCTGTATTTAGATTAACACAGATCAGGAAAAAGATGCAGATTTTGCTGATTCATAATTATCCAGGGCTGGTTGATCTGCTAGTTCTCAATAGAAGCAAAAGTAGTTTTCATGTTCATTGACTCTGAATAAATTGCAAGCTAGGCTAAATAAGTGGCTGATGATCCAGCATTAACACATTGTGCTGAATCTCTCAACACACCATCTGTTACCATCCGATAATTCCGACTAAAAGGTTACAATAAGTCCATGCAGACAATAGAAGGAGTCAATTTCAGTTATTTAAAGTGCACCTGAACGCAACATTTACACAGGATGAAGACGGAGTAATGCTATTTGTCACCAAGTTTCTCATACAGATGCAAAGGTTCACGTTTTGAAGAACAGCTGATTTTGCACAAGTGGAAAGCAATTAACAACCTGATGTTAAACTGTCACCTGCTACCCTCTATAAGATGTCTATTATACAGTCTATAAGATGTCTATTATACAGTCTATATATGTCTATTATGCAATTGACAAGTCACTCAGTACACTTTTTTTTCACAACCATGTGGAAAAGAACACATACAAATATTCGAGAGAAGGGCACTCCCAAAATGGCATGATATTTTCTTGTACATACCATTTCTTACTACCTCAACTTTTGAATAAAATTATATTTCTTAGAAATACCCTAGGGCAGAAATTTCTAGCAGAAAGGTTCAAAATAATTCTATCTTTATTTGCACATTAACTTGCTCATTTTAAGTAGATTATGTTATATGTGTTCAACTAGTGCATAAACATTGCACAGGCAGGAATCTATTAGGAATATGTTAAGTGTTTCTATCTAAAATTGCCTCTATCAATTCTAAGTATTAAGAAGATGAGAGTGGGCATTCTATGATGGTGAAACAAATTCAAAGTTCAAAGTTCAAATATATTTATGTCCTGCCGAAGGGTTTTGGCCTGAAATGTCAACTGTACTTTTTCCATAGATGCTGCCTGGCCTGCTGAGTTCCCTCAGCATTTTGTGTGTGTTGCTCGGATTTCCAGCATGTGTAGATTTTCTCTTGTCTGTGATTTTATTACCAAAGTATGTGTACATTATACAGCCTTGAGATTCGTCATCTAACAAGCAGCCACAAAACAAAGAAACCCAAAGAACCCATTTTAAAAAAGACCATCAAACACCCAATGTGTGAAGAAAAAAAAATGATTGACTAGTTTTTCAGAGATGATTTCTCTACTCTACTCTACTTATTGCTGTGAGATCTTCTGTCACAATCTAAGAGAGCTAAAAGGGTCTCATTTGGTTGAATATTTCTTCTGAAAGATGCAGCGTCCACATCCTAATATAGCTTTGTGCTTTAAGTCTTGGGAATGAAAACTAGAACCAAATCTTCTGGCTTAGGGTTGAGGGTGGAGCTATGGTGGGTGCTATAGACTCAGGACTTAATTTGTTAAGTACTTGCAAAATGAGTAAGACCTTGCAAAATGCTTTTCTGGGACCAAGCTCCGAAATAAGTTTTAACTTTATAAAGCCTTAATATAACACTTACGTTTCTTTATGGGACCCCATTCTTCCCTGTTAGCATACCCCATGAATAAAACAGCATTGGCAATAATTGTTTCCAGCAACCACACAAATGCAAACCATCCACTTAATGGTGGAATTGGTGCATTTATAATACTATCATTTCCTGAGCTCTTTCAGAATGTTAATGCACCGTAGGAAATCCAAGAGATGCATTTCTGATAACCAGATAGCTACAAGAGTGTGTGGACCTCAGGGAGTAATATATGGATGAGAGAACAATCGTCCATCCTGAAAGCACTGGGTTCCCACACTTGGCAAGAAATGATGGAGTGAATTAATGTAATGTCTGATTGCTAATAAGAGAACGTGAAAGGAATTCAGGCATGATAAACCACATCCTGCTCCTCTTGCCCATGGGAAACAGTGTTTGGATATTATGAAAGAGTGCAACAACAAGAAGAGAAAAGGAAAATATTAATGGTATTAATGGAAAGAGGCAAACTTAAAGGGAATGGCAGAATCACCATATTGTTCACGGGAATTTTTGCAATAACCAAGTTGGTTAAATGGAAACATGATTTGTTATTGCCAACTTTTCACCACTGCTGCTGAAGGACCAATGCAGTGAAATACGTTACCTTATGTTGCTAGCCTGTGCTGGATACAAGATTTGGCATAATTTTATGTAGTGTCTTTGACCTGCCTCATTATCAAGCTATTTTTGTCCACACTTGTTTGTTTTTTTTTGCATCATTCTCTGTAAATTATAGATACGGTTGTGTTTGAAAATCCCAGGAGATCAGCAGTTCCTGAAATACTCAAGTACTCAACAAACCCCATTTGGCACCAACAATCATTCCACAGTCAAAGTCACTTAGATCACATTTCTTCCCTATTCCAATGTTTGTTCTGAACCTCTTGACTGTGTCTGCATGCCTTCAAGCATTGAATTGCTGCCATATGATTGGCTGATTAAGTATTTGCATTAATGAGCAGGTGTACAACTGTACCTAATAAAGTGGCCACTAAATGTAGACGGTACTTAAATGTATAATGCAGTGGATAACTGTTGAGCCCATGGTGATTTTTACTGTTCTACCCCCTTATGAAGATATTTCCCAACTTCCCTCTGTGGATGGCACAGGTCAGTTGTAATCTTCTTTTGAAATTATTGAAGTTTTTAACGTAACAGAAACCTATGTTACCTGTAGACAATGACCATCTAATCACCCTCTTCAGTACTTCTTGGTCTCCTGAAGCAAATAACACATTGAATCAAAAACATCAGAATAAATTCAATAACTTACAGCTGTCTGGACTGTATTCTTTGAAGAAAAATATAGCAAGATTTATTAAAAAGTCATACTGTACATATTTTCTTTACGTCAAACCAATAAATCTTATAATTATGATCCCTGTTTGTAGTTTACTAATTCTACAAAATTAGTTTAGTTTTTATTGTAAATATAGTAAAATCTTATCTAATTAAATTGGGAAATTGGTTTATTATTGTCACATGTACCAAGGTACAGTAAATAGTTGTCTTGCACATTGTTCATACAGATGAATTCATTACAGCAGAATGTTGAGTTAGTACAAGTTAAAACAATAATAGAGTACAGAATTAAGTGTTACAGTTACAGAGAAAGTGTAGTGCAGATAGACAATAAAATTGCAAGGTGTTAATGAGGTAGATTGTGAGGTCAAGAGGCTATCTTATTGTACAGGGAACCATTCAATGGTCTGATAACAGTGAGAAAGCTGTTCTTGTACTTGGTGGTATGTGCTTTTAGGCTTTTGTATCTTCTGCCCAATGGGAAGGGCAGATGGTGGGGGAAAGATGAGAGAATGTCTGGAGTGATTGGGCTCTTTGATTCTACTGGCTGCTTTGCCAAGGCAGCGAGAATTATAGACAGAGCTGTTGGAGGGGAGGCTGGTTTCCTTGATGTGCTGTGCTGTGTCCACAATTCTCTGCAGTTTCTTGTGGTCAAGGGCAGAGCAGTTACCATACCAAGCCATGATGCATCCAGATGGGATGATTCCTATGTGCATTGATCAAGTTTTGTACAGGTCAAGTTTGAGGAAGAAGAGGTGCTGGTGAGCTTTCTTGGCTGTAGTGTCAATGTGGTTGGACCAGGACAAGCAATTGGTGATGTTCACTCCTAGCAACCTGAAGCTCTCAACCCTCTCCACCTCAGCACTATTAATGCAGAGCATGTGTACTGCTGCCTGTCCTGAAGTCAATGGCCAGCTCTTTTGTGAATTTATGCAGAATTTATTAGTAACTACAGGCAAGGGTTTCAAGCACTGGTGACTGGAGCTTTCACTGTCATTGCTTGAGGAACAGGTATAACTCAATTTTATTGTGACAGCCAAGGTTGAGGTAAAGCTTCTTCTTACAAAAGGGACAATTGGTTACATTATCCTCACAAGATCCCCTCCAGTTCGCCTACCAGCCCCGACTAGGAGTTGAGGATGCCATCGTCTACCTGCTGAACCGTGTCTACGCCCACCTGGACAAGCCAGCGAGCACTGTGAGGGTCATGATTTTTGACTTCTCCAGTGCGTTCAACACCATCCGCCCTGCTCTGCTGGGGGAGAAGCTGACAGCGATGCAGGTGGATGCTTCCCTGGTATCATGGATTCTTGATTACCTGACTGGCAGACCACAGTACGTGTGCTTGCAACATTGTGTGTTGGACAAAGTGATCAGCAGCACTGGGGCTCCACAGGGGACTATCTTGTCTCCCTTTCTCTTCACCATTTACACATCGGACTTCAACTACTGCACAGAGTCTTGTCATCTTCAGAACTTTTAGTTGGATGCATCAGCAAGGGAGATGAGGCTGAGTACAGGGCTATGGTAGGAAACTTTGTCACATGGTGTGAGCAGAATTATCTGCAGCTTAATGCGAAAAAGACTAAGGAGCTGGTGGTAGACCTGAGGAGAGCTAAGGTACCGGTGACCCCTGTTTCCATCCAGGGGGTCAGTGTGGACATGGTGGATGATTACAAATACCTGGGGATATGAATTGACAATAAACTGCACTGGTCAAAGAACACTGAGACTGTCTACAAGAAGGGTCAGAGCCGTCTCTATTTCCTGAGGAGACTGAGGTCCTTTAACATCTGCCGGACGATGCTGAGGATGTTCTACGAGTTTGTGGTGGCCAGTGCTATCATGTTTGCTGTTGTGTGCTGGGGCAGCAGGCTGAGGGTGGCAGACACCAACAGAATCAACAAGCTCATTCGTAAGGCCAGTGATGTTGTGGGGATGGAACTGGACTCTCTCACGGTGGTGTCTGAAAAGAGGATGCTGTCCAAGTTGCATGCCATCTTGGTCAATGTCTCCCATCCACTACATAATGTACTGGGTGGGCACAGGAGTACATTCAGCCAGAGACTCATTCCGCTGAGATGCAACACAGAGCGTCATAGGAGGTCATTCCTGCCTGTGGCCATCAAACTTTACAACTCCTCCCTTGGAGGATCAGACACCCTGAGCCAATAGGCTCATCCTGGACTTTTTTCATAATTTACTGGCATAATTTACATATTACTATTTAACTATTCATGGTTCTATTACTATTTATTATTTATGGTGCAACTGTAACGAAAACCAATTTCCCCCGGGATCAATAAAATATGACTATGACAAAGAGTGACGGCGCTTCTCTGAGGATATAGTGATGTGGTAAAAAACACCCTCGCACAGGATGGGTAAATATATCTGCCTGTCACTTTTGGACTCTTTGGATGGATAATGATTTCATTCAGCAGGGAGATGAAAATTAATGCAAAATCTTGTTATCGTTAGTAATGAGTGGCCAACTTTGGGTGTCATTTCAATGACTAGATTACTTATCTTTTTGGTTAACTGGTTGCAAATACTTTGAATCAACAAGTAGTTTTGGTATATTTGCTTCCAATGAAATCTTTCTTGTGCTAAGCTCCACTTTCTAATTGAGTTGAATTGACTTTATTACTTACATCCTTCATATACATGAGGAGTAAAAATCTTTATGTTATGTCTGTCTAAATGTGCAATGTGCAATTTATAGTAATTTGCAATAAATAGTATGTACAACAGGACAGTCAATATAACATAGAAATACAATTGAATCAGCACAACATAAATTAATCAGTCTGATGGCCTGGTGGAAGAAGCTGTCCTGGAGCCTGTTCGTCCTGGCTTTTATGCTGCAGTACCATTTTCTGGCCGGTAGCCGCTGGAGCAGTTTGTGGTTGGGATGACTCAGATCCCCAATGATCCTTCAGGCCCTTTTTATACACCTGTCTTTGTAAATGTCCTGAATAGTGGGAAGTTTACATCTACAGATGCACTGGGCTGTCTGCACCACTCTCTGCAGAGTCCTGTGATTGAGGGAAATACAGCTCCCATACCAGGCAGTGATGCAGCTAGAATTATGGTGTAGACAATGTTTTTTTCCCCCTAAGCAATGTATCAGGTGCAGTTCAAATATCAAATGTGGAATTCAACATTATTTTGACAGGTTTGCAAAGTCAACGAGAAGGCGGAAGAACGCTTTGAAGTATGATTAGAGGAATTCAGTTCTTAGCTTGTGGAACAGTATGTAGGCTCAGACAAGAATACTGAGTAAATACAACAAGAATGCCTCAGACAAACCAGCACTGTTATTATTTCTGGTAATTACTAATCTTCCAGAATGTTCTTTGGCAGAATGTATTTTTGTTGAGAGTGGAAAAATTAGAGCCTCTGGGCTTTCAGACAAACATACCCAGCTGACAGATGCAGAAATAGACCTAGAGCTTGAGGGAACTTTCACTGATGTACCTGCCTTTTAAGGTTGTAATATTCTTACAGCCTGCCAGGGTGAAATTCTGGCAGGAGATTTTGATCTCCTGTACAAAAATACAGTCAGTGTATTAGTATTTTCTTAATCTTCGCCTTCCAGCAGGTGTTATAAAACTACATAACCACATTCACCTAGACGAATCTGATGGCTGTTGCTCAGTGGTGCATACTGAAATGTTGACAGCCGATTTATTTTCTCTAGAATTTCATAAAACTCAATACATTTCCATGGCAACTGGACTGAACTTGAATATACATATAATAACAGAAAGATAAGAGAATGACTAAGTCCTGGAAACAGGCCACAGATCATGATGTGTTGTTTACCTGTGCCTGTTGATTGCAAAGAAAGCAGTTGTCGAACCTAATCCCTCTTCATTTCAATGACAATACTGCTGATTGACTGAATGTACCAGCAGGGGCACAGTGTCATGAGTGGACGGTCCGTTGAAAGCTAACTTTCCGCTTAAATGGTATTGCTTTGTGGTTGGATCATGTATTGGGATTCTTGTGGTTAATGAGCTTGATCTTGGACATTTAGAGTCATGGCCCAAAGTAGGAGAGAGTACACTCTAAGATTTTCCAATATTAGAGATGATGAAAGACAAAGTGCAAAGTGAGGAAGTGTGAAATGAAAGAGAAGTCCTACATGCATGGGGTCAGGGGTGTGTCAACTGTGAACTTTTTTGCTTTCACCGTTAGTGCCTTCCCTATTTTTTCTCGGACACCAATGCCAGAATTGTGCCACCAGTGTCGATATGTTCCGAGTCAACTCTCCTAAAGGTTGTTCGCCAAGGTCATTTGCTGTCTTCTACATTGGAAGTTAGAAGTCAGGTGTCAGACATAGAATAGTCAGTGGAATTTTTTGCTGAGGAGCATGGGGTTAGACAAGCACACTGGTAGGAGTTTATTAAACAATATTTTGTGTATTTTGTTTGGGATGTTTATTTGGCAGCGTCCTTTATTTTTGTCATGTAATATTGTAAGGGTTGAGAAGGCAAGATGTGATGCCATTGCTGACTGAGAAATTGAACTGCAGTTTCTGTTAACACACTCAGAGGCGATGTAGCACATTCAGACAAGTTCATTGAGAACTTAACATCATGAACACATGAAGCTGTCTAGGTTGCCTTTTCCTTTCTCTTTTGTCATTTGTCTCTATTAATAAAAATCTGCATTTATGGAGCAAAATCATTCATGATGGCTTTCGGTGAGGTACGAAACAAAATTTAACACTGAGCCCCATGACAGATAGTTAGGAGTTTGGAGCAAGTGAATGCATTAAGCAGGATATTAAAAGATAAAGAGCTTTAGAAATAGGAGCATGGATACTAGGCTCAAATGCCATCTTTAAATTTGCTAATGGCACAACTATTGTTTGCAGAATTTCAGATGGTGATGAGAAGGCATACAAGAGTGAGATAGATCAGCTGGTTGAGTGGTGACATAGCACCAACCTCTGTAAGACCAAAATATTGATTGTGGACTTCAGAAAGGGTAAGAAGATGGAATACGCACCAGTCATCATTAACAGAACAGAAGTGGAAAGGGTGAGCAATTTCAAGTTCATGGGGGTCGGTGTCTCTGAGGATCTATCCTGGGCCCAACATATCAATGCAGTTACAAAGAAGGAACAACAGCATCTATATTTCATTAGGAATTTGAGGAGATTTGGTATGTCATGAAACGCACTTGCAAATTTCTACAGATATACCGTGGACAGCATTCTAACTAGTTGTATCACCATCTGGTATGCTGGGGGAGGCCACTGCACAGGATTGAAATAAGCTGCAAGAAGTTGGAAACGCAGTCAACTCCATCATGGTCACTAGCCTCCCCAGCATCAACGACATCTTCAAGGAGCAATACCACAAAGAGGCAGTATCCATCATTAAGGGCCCCCTAATCTATAATAACAATGAGGCAGCCTACAGAGAAGAAGCTATCACCCTGACACAGTGGTGTCAAGAAAAAAACCTCTCCCTCAATGTCGCAGAAACAAAGGAGCTGGTTGCAGACTACAGGAGGAATGGAGGCAGGCTAGCCCCTGTTGACATCAGTGGATCTGGGGATGAGAGGGTGAACAGCTTTAAGTTCCCGGTATAAGCATCACTGAGGATCTCATGTGGTCTGTACGTACTGGCTGTGTGATACAACAGCACCTTTTTCACCTCAGATGGTTGAAGAAATTTGGTGTGGGCCCACAAATCCTAAGAACTTTCTACAGGGGCACAACTGAGAGCATCCTGACTGGCTGCATCACTGCCTGGTATGGGAACTGTACTTCCCTCAATTGCAGGACTCTGCGGAGAGTGGTACGGACAGCTCAGCGCATCTGTAGGTATGAACTCCCTACTATTCAGGATATTTACCAAGACAGGTGTGTAAAAAGGGCCCGAAGGATCGCTGGGGACCCATGTTACCCCAACCACAAACTCTTCCAGCTGCTACCATCTGGGAAACGGTACCACAGCATAAAAGCCAGGACCAACAGGTTCCGGGACAGCTTCTTCAACCAGGCCATCAAACTGCTGAACTCATACTGACACAACTGTAGTTCCATGTTATGTTGTACATACTATTTATTATAAAGTACTGTAAATTGCATATTGCACATTTAGATGGAGATGTAACGTAAAGATTTTTACTTCTCATGTATATGAAAGATGTAAGTAATAAAGTCAATTCAATTCAATTCATCACCCAGGACATGCCCTGTTTTTATTGCTACAATCGGGAAGAAAGTACCGGAGCCTGAATGCACATACCCAATGATTCAGGAATAGCTTCCTCCCATCTGCGCTAGATTTCTGAATGGACATTGAACCCATAAACACTAACTCATTACTTTTTTTTCTCTTCTTGCGCTACTTAATTAACATTGGATACTTCTTACTATAATTTACAGTTTTTATTACTATGTATTGCAATATACTGCTGCCGCATAACAACTAATTTCATGATATGTGTCAGTGATATTAAACCTGATTCTAATTCTGATTTTGATTTCTACTGTCTTGGGACAATAGCTAGAAATAGATAAACAAGGAGGAGGAGAAGATGACGCGATGCAGCTTGCACGGCCACTCTGGTAAATGATATCTGTAATCTGTCAAATAGGGTGCCGCGCACAATCCTGATTTGATGGAGACAGACACGACAGAACAGAGGAACATCTGGAGAAACTTCTGAAATGCCTTTTTCGCAGCC